>NC_135378.1:8816160-10016160 GCF_049243985.1 Paroedura picta
TTCCTAACCGCTACACCAAGCTGGCTCTCCAGTAAGCTTCAGGAAGGTCACTTTCCATTAAACAGAAATCCTTCTCTTTTCTTGAAACAGCTTCTAATTGAAATGCTTTGGATATATGAGAGCCATTGAGGCACAGTGGTCAGAATGTCAGAGTATCTGGAAGACCCGGGTTCAAATCCCCCCTCTGCCACAGAAGTGACCTTGGGCCAGTCACACACTCTCAATCTAACCTACCTCACAGGGTTGTTGGATCCAGATGGGGAGCCATGTTAGTCTGTAGCGGTAGAAAAGAACCTGAGTCCAAGAGTATCTGAAAATTCATGTCAGCGGAGGAGCTTTCAGGAGTTACTGTAGTGTAGTGAGACAGCGATATGTTGTTTCCTTGAGGGACTTTTGTTATAGACAATCGATTTCTCAAAGCACTTTAGATTGAACTAGGGTTGCCATGCCAGTCACTGGCAAAGGAACGGGGGTGGTAGTAAGGTTGCCAGCTCCAGGTTGGGAACGCCTGGAGCTTTGAGATGGAGCCTGGGGAGGACAGAGAACTCAGTGGGGCATGATGCCCTAGATTCCCCTCCAAGACAGCCATTTTCTCCCGTGGAACTTATCCCTGTAGTCTGGAGATGAGATTGTAGTTACAGGGGATCCCCAGGCCCCACCTGGAGGCTGGCAGCCCTAGAGCATGCAGGATGTCCCAAATGTAAACAATATTCCTCCTAATCCCCAGGCTTTTATCAGCTGCAGGAGAAAAAGGAGCTCCATGTTCTGTGAAAAGCCTTCCTTCCTTTACCCCTCCATTTCACAAGTTCCCTCATGAAACCATCAGCCCTCCCCACCTTCTTCTAATCATCATGCAGCTCCTGATGCCCCCTAATGTCTCCTAATAGCTTGTCCCCGGGGTCCTCCGGAGCCATGACTGCCTCTTTCACAACAGCTGAGCTTGCTGTAAGTACTGCATGAACAATTTTGAAATTCAGGCTGGCTTTGCTGACCGCCGTCTGAGGAGAACTGGTCCTGAGAGAATTATCTCTTCAAAATAGACCCCATAGATTGACTTCTGTTTATTTGCAGGCTGCAGGAACAGAGGGACCCAGTGAGCCTCTGCCAGAGCACTTCTACAGAACATGGCTGGTGCCAAAAGAAGGCCTGGAGAGGGGCGGGGGGGGGGGAGACAAGGGGGATCTTGTTGACCCTTTCTGGGACTTCTTTGAGGCAGGCTCAAAGGGGTGGGTCTTCAGCCAAACCACCCAGGCTACAGCCTAGTGTGCCAATGCCCAGCAGGCACAAGGTTTGCCGACCTCCAAGTGGGACCTGGGGATCCCCTGGAATCACAGTCCCTCTCCAGACTACCTTTGTTGGTCTTAAAGGTGCTACCGGACTCTGATTTTATTGTCCGGACTTCAGAGATCGGTTCCCCTGCAGAAAATGGCTGTTTTGGAAGGCGGGCTCTGTGGTGTTATGCCCAGATCTCCAGGAGCATTTCTGCACCCATTAAATGTAGTGAAATGCTTACCTTAAGTACTTGTTGTATTGCACCCCTCCATAGGATGTCGCCAACATCCAGAGTCTGGACAGTAACTGGCTGGCTACATACTCCATTTTAAAGCACTAGTTGGTGAATCCCAAAAGGCGGATTCACCAACCTGTGTAGCGCTAGCTAATGGAGAGCAACCAGCGGAGGGAAGTTATGGAAGCTAAAATGCATTAAAGGCACTTGCCTCGTCCCACCCTCACACCCGCCTCCCTCTCCCTTGTTCCCGGGGATAGGAATTTCTTTTTAAAAATGGCTAACATCCTGGAGCAGGGAATACATGGACAAGCATGTAGGCAATGCCAGAAATAAAAGAATTCCCCCCCCCCAATGTACATAACACAAAGCATGCCTCTTGAAAGTCTCCCCCCCCCCAAAAAAAAAAAAAACCCAGGAGCTATTGTGCACATTCTGAAGATTAAGAACTAGAATAAAACATAAACATCTGAGCAACCTTGCATGTACAGTCCCAATGGTTACACATGGCATGACCATATCTTCACCAGTGGTCAGATAAAAGGCATGCACAGAAATAAAGATACAATATTGACAGTAAGACCTGGGCAGAGTCTGCACTTACTTTGTTTATTCCATTGTCAATCCTGTTGAATTCAGATCGCTTTGAACTCGGGTCTTCCCCACCCCCATTGAAACAGGATAGTGTTCTAGGGTAGTTCAGAAGGGGGGGGGGCAAGCCTCTTTCTTTCTTTTCTTGAAGGTGGGGGGGAGAGGAGCCAAGCAGGGAGCCTCTTTCTTTTCTTGGAGGGGGTGGGGGAGAGGATCGAAAAAGGCAGAGAAGGGAGAAAAAATCCAGGACCGACAGAAGTTGAGAGAAATTACGGGCTTCTCCTTTAAGGCAGGCTTGTCACATGACCACCTGTGGCCAATCACAGGTTCTCTACCATGGAGGAGAGCCCAGATTCAAAACAGCCTTAAAATACTGAGGTTTAAAAGCACTCTAAGATATCGCTCCGGATCAATCCTTCTTGCTGCAGAAGGAAATTTTAAATCGCCCCAAATCCAAACGGAAATCGCATTCTGTGTAGAGGGCAGGGACTGAATCGATCTGGGGTTGGAATAAAAGCCCTGTGCAGTTTACACCCTGGTTGGTAGCATAGAATTCTGAAATAAATAAAAAATATTGTTACGTGAATTTTAATTTTTTTTATAATTTCAAAATATTCAGGGAATGGTAGCTATTTACAGATAATGTAACCCCATAGCCTATTTTATTATTTTGTTGAAATTTTAAACCCTATTTTTATATGTCTTATTCATATTTTATGCTAATAAAAGGTTACTGACTGACAGATAATGTGTAGTAATAATAACTGTGAACTGTGCCTGGTGTGAATTCCCATGGGAGGGGGGAATGAAGCCCTATATTGCTTGCTCTATATCTTGTGACTATGCCTTCATTGTAGATGCTTTCATTTTCTTAATTAAAGAAACTTTCATTTCTGTTGTTGTTAGGTGCGAAGTCGTGTCCGACCCATCGCGACCCCATGGACAATGATTTCATTTCTATGAGGTTATTTATTTAGAAATTTAAGTTATCACAGTTTTATGTGTTAATTGCCAGTTTTATGAGGATATTCAGGTTTAAAAAATATCTTCAACCAGGAAAGCTAGATCTTCTAACCAGAATAAAGTATTGTTTGTATTGTGGGACACAACTTCTGGCGCGCCTTGTCAAATGGAAATGTAGACGGACGTGACGTCCGTCATCCCACCCACGAAACGTGCCAGAAGATGGAGGGCCCAGCCAGTGGCCACGCTGGCCCCTGGCCCCTGGGCGGCTGCTGCATGACTTGTGGGGGCTGAGGCAGCAGCTGCCCTGCCCCCGAGGCCTAGGCAATGGCTGAGGCAGCAAATGCACCAACCTTAGGGGCAGCCTTTGTATGACCCACAGGGGCCAAGGCAACAGCTGTCCCGCCCCGCAAGGCATTCACAGTGGCTGCTCTGCCCCTATGGCCTGGGCAGCTGCTGTGCGACCCACGGGGGCCGAGGCAGCGAAGAGGAGCAGGTAAGAATGAGGGAGAAAGGAAGGGAGTGAGTGTGGGTGCATGTATGCATGTACTCATGCAGGTGAATGTGTGCGTGTACTCGTGCATGCATGCGTACATGCGTGTGTGTGACCCATGGTGATCGAGGCAGCAGATAAGCAGGAGGGGGGGGGGAGTGAGTGTGTGCATGTGTTTGCTTGCTTGAAGGGAGGAAAGGAGGTTGGGAAGCCATTAGGTAAGGGGGAAAAGGGAGGGGGGAGGACAGTGAGTCTCTCTTGGTCTTTCTCTGTGTGTGCGAGCATGGTTGCTTGCTTGCTTGCAGGAAGGGAGGTTGGGAAGCCATTAGGTAAGGAGGAAAACAGGAAGGGGATGGGGAAGTGAGTCTCTGTTTGTGTGTGTGCAACATTTTTGCACCATGAAATGAGGTATCATTAATGTATTCCTTCTCACTCTAAAGCAAGAAAGTCCCGCCCTGATTTCATAAACTGCATATTATGGTTTTCTCCCTTATGATATGCCAATAAAGGAGTTTCGGTGGTTGTATTCTTATTCAGTGGGTTAGGCTAACCATGGGTGTTCCCGCAGTGATCAAAATTTTTGAGTTAGCACCCTTTTGGCTGTGTGGCATTTCCTTAATTTTACACAAGAATTGGGCTCTTCAGGCGCAGATTCGGAGGAAAGTTTTCCATCACCCAACTTTTTGGAGTTCAGAATTCCCGGGGAGAGAATTTGTGGTAATACAGTGTGTGTGGTCAGCATTTGAAGCTGCTTCTCTCTTCTTTCCACACCCTCAACATGCTTTTGTGGACCTGCGAGGCCACCTCCCTGCTTCTCTGCCACTCCTTTTGTTCCCTGCACCTTGCCACTATTCTTTTTTTTTTGTATATCTGGTCATGTTAAGACGTTGTTAGAAATTAACACATCCACAAAATAAAAACACTTATCTCCAGTTAGCAACTAAAATCAGCTTAGAATGGGCACCTAATGTGTGTTCGGAACTCTTAGGAACCCCTCTGATCCCCCCAACCACGGCACGAGATGTGGGGTTTCTGAGATACAAGTTCTCGTGGTTTTTTTCCTTTCTGATTGCGTTAAGACACACAATCATATTTACAATTATGCAAACACCCCCCCCCCCCCCATGAGGGCTTCTCCATCTCAGCAAGGCTACAGAGTCGTTTTTATCACATCCTTCTCCAAACCATTTCACTGGGAAGTGCAAAAAGCAGAAATCATGTGGCTTTATTTTATTATATATTAATTATATATTATGCATATACTAGAGGCAAAGCCCGTTGTATCCAAGAATACAACAGACACTAGAGCTTGGCAATGGGAAGAGGAAGGGGAGGAGTTGTCCAGTCTGTAAGGGCATGGGGTTGAATGTGTGTGTTGTGTGGGAGGTTGTGGTGGCGTGGTGGCAAATGAGGACGTGGGTGTGGAGAGATGGGTGTCAAGAACCTGTGGTGTGGAATGTCCATTGAGTATGGGAGAGGACTGACCTTTGGGAATGGTGGCATAGTGGTTACAGATGAGCTTTCAAGAGCCCTGTCTTCAGATATGTGAAGGGAAAATCAGACTGGAGACTCTTCTTAGGGGAAGATTACATGGCAACCAATTCCTCCCAGTTCTGCATTCAGCATCATTTCCCTTCTTGTCCCCCTGCCCTAATACACATGGGGTAGTCACAGTACACAGGTGTCCACCCTGCTTCTTCTGTCTCCATTTTTTTACTGTTGATAAAATGTTATGTGGCCAAATGCTCCTTTCATGGCTGCTCCTTAGAAGAAGAAGAGCTGGATTTTTGTACCCTGCTGTTTACTACCCAAAGGTGTATCAAAGTGGTTTACAAACACCTTCTCCCTTCATCTCCCCACAATAGACAACCTGTGAGGGATGTGGGGCTGTGAGAGGTCTGAGAGAACTGGGAATGGGACGCAGTGACCCAGCAGGCTTCAGGTGTCTCAAAGCAATTTCCAATCGTCTTCCCTTCCTCTCCCCATAGCAGACTTTCCGTGAGGGTGGTGGGGTAGAGAGCCTCACTTGGGAGATGGCAACCCTAAGAGGAGGTCCCTCTGTGCACAGCAGCCTTGACCTTAGTCAGGTTTATGCACACCTAGGGAGTGTGGAATTCCAGAAGATGAATCTACACCAATCTGGCAACCTTACCTCCTCTCTGCAATGTTTTCTTGACCTAAAATGTGTCAGGGGGCTGGTAGGTAGCTGTGGGGGCATTACACACTTTGTGGCCCCACTTTCAGACTTCAAGGAATATGTTCAGACCAGGGACTGCCAACCTCCAGGTGGGGCCTGGAATTGCTGCTCATCTCCAGACTATACAGACCAGCTCTGCAGGCAAAAATGGCTACTTTGGAGGGGGTGACTGTGTAGCATTGTATCCCCCTGAGGTTTAGGGAAGCCAGCCTCCAGGTGGGGTCTGAGAATCCCCTGGAAGTACAGCTCATCTCTAGGCAGTTAGGCTGAAGGGAAAGCTCTCCCCCCTCTCATGCACCCCTTCAAAAGGAATGCACATGGCCCCAGAATCCACTGGGTTGCTTCGCTGGTGATGTCTGCCCTTCTGAAGCTTCAGGCCTACTGCTGGCAACTGCAGTCCCTGTTGTTGTCTGCAAAGCCAAGTCATTGCCTAATAAAAGTGGATCACCTTGTTACGTGCGAAGTCGCGTCCGACCCATCACGACCCCATGGACAATGATCCTCCAGGCCTTCCTGTCCTCTACCATTCCCCGGAGTCCATTTAGGTTTGCACCTCCTGCTTCAGTGACTCCATCCAGCCGCGTCATTCTCTGTCGTCCTCTTCTTCTTTTGCCCTCTATCGCTCCCAGCATTAGGCTCTTCTCTAGGGAGTCCGTCCTTCTCATGAGGTGGCCAAAGTATTTGAGTTTCATCTTCAGGATCTGGCCTTCTAAAGAGCAGTCAGGGCTGATCTCCTCTAGGACTGACCGGTTTGTTCACCTTGCAGTCCAAGGGACTCGCAAGAGTCTTCTCCAGCACCAGAGTTCAAAAGCCTCAATTCTTTGACGCTCGGCCTTCCTTATGGTCCAACTTTCGCAGCCATACATTGCAACTGGGAATACCATAGCCTTGACTAAACGCACTTTTCTTGGCAAGGTCATGTCTCTGCTTTTTAGGATGCTGTCTAGATTTGCCATAGCTTTCCTCCCCAGGAGCAAGCGTCTTTTAATTTCTTTGCTGCAGTCCCCATCTGCAGTGATCTTGGAGCCCAGGAAAATAAAATCTGTCACTATCTCCATTTCTTCCCCATCTATTTGCCAGGAATTGAGAGGGCCGGATGCCATGATCTTTGTTTTCTTGATGTTGAGTTTCAAGCCAACTTTTGCACTCTCCTCCTTCACCCGCATCAACAGGCTCTTTAGTTCCTCTTCACTTTCTGCCATTAGAGTGGTATCATCTGCATATCTGAGGTTGTTGATATTTCTCCCTGCAATCTTGATCCCAATTTGTGACTCCTCTAATCCCGCATTTCTCATGATGTGCTCTGCATACAAGTTAAATAGGCAAGGCGACAGTATACAGCCTTGCCGAACTCCTTTCTCAATTTTGAACCAATCAGTGATTCCATGTTCAGTTCTCACTGTTGCTTCTTGACCTGCATATAAATTTCTCAAGAGACAAATAAGATGCTCTGGTATTCCCATCTCTTTAAGAACTTGCCACAATTTGTTGTGTTCCATACAATCAAAGGCTTTAGCATAGTCAATGAAGCAGAAGTAGATGTTCTTCTGGAACATCCCTAGCTTTCTCCATGATCCAGCGTATGTTGGCAATTTGATCTCTAGTTCCTCTGCCTCTTCGAAATCCTGCCTGTACTTCTGGAAGTTCTCGGTCCACATATTGCTGGAACCTAGCTTGTAGGATTTTGAGCATAACTTTGCTAGCATGAGAAATTAGTGCAATGGTGCGGTAGTTTGAACATTCTTTGGCATTGCCCTTCTTTGGGATTGGAATGTAAACTGACCTTTTCCAATCCTGTGGCCATAGTTGAGTTTTCCAAATTTGCTGGCATATTGAGTGTAGCACTTTTACTGCATCGTCCTTTAAGATTTTGAATAGTTCAACTGGAATGCTGTCACCACCACTAGCTTTATTGTTGCTCAGACTTCCTAAGGCCCATTTGACTTCACATTCCAGGATGTCCGGCTCCAGGTCAGTAACTACCCTATTGTGGTCATCAGGGATGTTAAGCTCACTCTTGTATAGTTCTTCTGTATAATTTTGCCACCTTTGTTTAATCTCTTCTGCTTCTGTGAGGTCCCTACCATTTTGGTCCCTTATCATACCCATCTTTGCATGAAACGTTCTCTTCATATCTCCAATTTTCTTGAAAAGATCTCTGGTCCTCCCCATTCTATTGTTTTCTTCTATTTGTTTGCACTGTTCATTTAAGAAGGCATTCTTATCTCTTCTAGCTTTTCTCTGGAATTCTGCATTCAATTGGGTGTATCTTTCTCTTTCTCCTTTGCCTTTCACTTCTCTTCTGTCCTTAGCTATTTGTAAAGCTTCCTCAGACAGCCATTTTGATTTCTTGCATTTCTTTTTCTTTGGGATGGTTTTAGTTGCTTCCTCTTGTAGAATGTTGCGAACCTCCGTCCATAGTTCTTCAGGCACTCTGTCTATCAGATCTAATTTCTTAAATCTATTTGTCACCTCTACTGTGTATTCGTCGGGGACATGATTTAGTTCATACCTGAGTGGCCTAGTGCTTTTCCCTACTTTCTTAAATTTAAGCCTAAATTTAACAACAAGAAGCTCATGATCTGAACCACAATCAGCTCCTGGTCTTGTTTTTATTGACTGGATAGAACTTTTCCATCGTTGGCTGCAGAGCACATAGTCAATCTGATTTCTGTGTTGACCGTCTGGTGATGTCCATGTGTAGAGTCGTCTCTTGGGTTGTTGGAAAAGAGTGTTTGCTATGACCATTGTATTCTCTTGACAAAATTCTACCAGCCTGTGCCCTGCTTCATTTTGTACTCCAAGGCCAAACTTGCCTGTAATCCCGGTTATCTTTTGGTTTCCTACTTTAGCATTCCAATCCCCCATGATGATAAGCACATCATTTTTGGGCGTTGCTTCTAGAAGGTGTTGTAGGGCTTCATAGAACTGATCAACTTCATCCTCTTCAGCAGCAGTGGTTGGGGCGTAGACCTGGATCACTGTGATGTTGAATGGTTTGCCTTGGATTCGAACTGAGATCATTCTGTCATTTTGGGGACTGTATCCCAAGACTGCTTTTCCTACTCTCTTATTGATTATGAAGGCTACTCCATTTCTTCTGTGAGATTTTTGTCCATTTGAGTTCACTGATACCTAAAATGTTGATGTTCAGATCACAGATCTGCAGAGTATAAAGATCAGCTGCCCAGGCAGAAAGGGCTCCTATGGAGTTTGGACATGGCTGAGGAGAAGAAACATTTAAGGTCTCCCACACAGGTTGTTGTGGAGTTGAATCACTTGAGGCCTACTGTTGTGCAGATGTAACAGGAGGTAAAAGAACCTCTGCAACAGCTTCCAATTTCACCTGCACAACAACCCTGTGCGATAAGTCTCAAAACTGCAGAGAGTTGCTTGGCAGCATGGCCGGCCACAGCAGTATTTTAAGTGAGAAGGGGCTTTTCTGTGGCCTCCTTGTCAGCCAAGGAGGAGGGGAAGGAGGGGAAAGCTCCCCCCCACACAAAAGGAAGGCTCCCACCCATGCCCGCAGGCTCTCCTGTGTTGCTTTTGGAAATACCTCCCTCCCCTCAGTCAGGGCCTCCTTTGCAGCAGGACTGAAGTGGGGGGGGGGGAGAGCATTCTCCCGCCAGCTCTGTCAGGGTTCTCAGGCCATTTGCAGTTGGACATGACAGTTAGGACAGCCTTGGGGTGAAAAGGGCTGGCACAGCCTGTGTTCTCATCCCCCTTGGCAGCCCTACTGACCTCCTCTCCCTTTGGTGGTCAGGAGCAGACTGGCAGCGATGTGTCCAGATTGCCCCTGGTTGGGTGGGCCCTGTCAGAACTTTGGCCGAGTGATTGGACCTCCCGACTGGCTTTGCGCCACTCAACTGGCTAGAACTCTGGCCTGTCTTGGTGAGGGCCCAATCAGAAGGCACGAAGCCCTCACCTGGACCGGCCCCGCCCACTCTATGCCCACTTAGCCCTTAACCAAATATGTATACCACTCCTTGAGTGGTTTAAAGATGATATAATGGCAAAATTAGCCTGATTGGTTCATGACGAGGTATGCTTTATTTTTCATGATCTGATTATGTTTGTAGGATATGCCCCACATAAATCTCTTGTGCACTGAAAAGTGGATGGTCTCAAAACCAGGAAATCTGGAAACACTTGCTTCCATCAGTGGACACCGCCCTGAGCCACTCACTGGGAGGGCAGTCTAAAAATCTAAGAAACATAAACCTAAACAACAGACATATATCCAGGTGTGCCAACTGTCCTTTGTGACGTCCCCAAGGGTACACAATCAGTGTTCTCCAGGGACTGGGTCAGGGGTAGTCAAACTGCGGCCCTCCAGATGTCCATGGACCACAATTCCCAGGAGCCCCTGCCAGCGAATGCTGGCAGGGGCTTCTGGGAATTGTGGTCCATGGACATCTGGAGGGCCACAGTTTGACTACCCCTGGACTGGGTGTTCATCTTTGTGAATCTGTATCACTCTGGCCATCCTTGGTTTTGCTTCCTCCAGTGCAGCCATGTGTTTGCGGAGCTCTTTCTATGTTGCTGTATCTTTGGCAAAGTGTAGCAACTCAGCCTTGAACTGGGAGAGCTTAGGGTCTAGTTTGCACGGGGCTTTTTACCCACTCCTGTGAATAAATCCCTCCCATCTACACTGAATTTGATTTCCCTTTTGATTTGGGGCGCTTTAAATTTTCCCTCTGCAACATGCATGATTGATCTGGGGTGACCCTACCTTTTCCCCGCAATATCCAGAAGTGGATATAAGCCTTGATATTTGAAAAATTGTCATTAGTAAGTGTGCAGATTTCTGCTTTTTACTAATTAACTTCCTTCTCTGTGCCTGGTAGCCAAGCAGTCTTCCTTGATTGGCTACGGCGTCAGTTCAAAGACTTCCTGGTTCCCAGTTGTAAGGCTTGTTTTAAAGTGACTGTGCTCCAGAAGCCCTAACTTCTCTCAGCAGATATTTGCATTTTGGATTTATTCCCCGATCTCTGCTGTCTCCAATCCTCCTCCCCCGCATAGTTCAAGAAAAGAGACTCCTGCTGCGCTTGGCTCCCCTCCCCAGTCTAAGCATCCCCAATCAAGTGCAGAACACTTTTTGTTTCAATTAGGGAAGAGGATAGAGGAAGACCAGAGTTCAAATCGATCTCAATTTAGGAGGATCCACAACGGAAAAAACAAAGTAAGTGCAGAATCAGCTTAGGTGACCCCCAAGAGCTTGACTAGGCATAATTCTGGAAGCATCCACAAAAGCTTCCAGTAATTCAGCTGCAAGTTTAGAGTTTGCTTTTTAACCCCTTGGGCTTTTGCTCAGAGGCCTGAATGACTCAAGTGAATGCTCATCCGCCCCAGATCAATTGCATTCGTATTTAGACAGTAAGGCCATATTAAACCTTTAACTAGCATCTACCTACCAGGTGTGCAACACTATTATATAATTCCCCCCTTCTAATTCTCAAGAAAAAAATGTCTTGTATCTGGATCATGTTCCAAGCAGGATTATAATGTTTTTCCTGTTTCTTTTTAAATTGCTGTGACATTTGTCAGTCAAGATTAAGCTGCTAGAGGGGTTAGTCTAGTTTATTCTATTTGACCACATTTCCCATATTTAAGACGTACTGTTACAGAGATCTTAGAACAGATGTGCTTAAAAATGTAGATTATTACAACTGTGTGAATAACAATTAGCTCCTAAAATGAGAGCCCAACAAGGAAGTTTGACTTCTTGCTGGATGGATGGATCCAGTCTCCTATCTTAATCTAGTCTTAATATTTACGGCCTCTCTCTCTTTCTATCTCTTTTTAAAAAACTGGAATTCCCTGGGTGAAGACCTAAAGCAGGGGTAGTCAAACTGCGGCCCTCCAGATGTCCATGGACTACAATTCCCAGGAGCCCCCTGCCAGCATTCGCTGGCAGGGGCTCCTGGGAATTGTAGTCCATGGACATCTGGAGGGCCGCAGTTTGACTACCCCTGACCTAAAGCCTTCATCATGCCAAATGATTGCAGTGTAATCAGATCTGCTTAGAGGGTGCAAATTTGTTACTTGGTGTCAACCCGCAGACTTGGGTCATCCACCAGCTGTGATGCTTATGCTACATTTGGTAGAACATTTCAGGATGGAGAAATTATTTGAACCAGATGTGGGAAGGGCGGCATCTCTCTCTCACAAGTGCGCAATTAATCATCTACAAATATCCTTGCAACTAATACCTCTCACCCATTGCAGGGGTAATGTGCACATGTATTTTGTCATATTATTTATTAAATTTCTAGCTGACTTTCCCTAATTCCAACAACAACAACAACAATAATAATAATATTTAAAGCTTGCATTTCCTGGCTGGCTCAGCTTACACTTATATAAAATCCTAAAACAATCCAATGTTGTTTTTAAAGGCCCCCTTGGTGGTGGTCTTCAAGGGGCAGCTGGACAGACCCTTCTCCTGGATGCTTGAGGCTGATCCTGCATTGAGTAGGGGGTGGGACTCGATGGCCTGTTTGGCCCCTTCCCACTCTAGGATTCCATGAGTCTAAGAAGAGTTGGTTTTCATACCCTGCTTTTCACTGCCCAAAGGAGTCTCAAAGCAAGTTACAATCTCCTTCCCTTCCTCTCCCCACAACAGACCCTCTGTGAGGTAGGGGAGGCTGAGAGAGTTCTGATAGGACTGCTTGGCCAGAACAGCATCAGCAGGACTGTGACAAGCCCAAAGTCACCTGGCTGGCTGCATGTGGAGGAGCAGGGAATCAAACCTGGCTCACCAGATTAAAAGCTGCCGCTCTTAACCATGACACCATGCTGGCTAGATGTGGAGCTCTTTAATGATTGGTTTTAATTTACTTAAGCAAAAGGGAGAACTTAGATTGTAATTTTAATTGCCTATCATGAAAGGCATCAATCTTAAACATCCAGTCTTGCAAATTAATCCCAGGGCCAAGGATCATAGTCTTCTTCTAATATTGTTGTTGTTGTTAGGTGCGAAGCCGTGTCTGACCCATCGCGACCCCCTGGACAATGATCCTCCAGGCCTTCCTGTCCTCTACCATTCCCCAGAATCCATTTAAATTTGCACCGACTGCTTCAGTGACTCCATCCAGCCACCTCATTCTCTGTCGTCCCCTTCTTCTTTTGCCCTCGATCGCTCCCAGCATTAGGCTCTTCTCAAGGGAGTCCTTCCTTCTCATGAGGTGGCCAAAGTATCTGAGTTTCATCTTTAGGATCTGGCCTTCTAAGGAGCAGTCAGGGCTGATCTCCTCTAGGACTGACCGGTTTGTTCGCCTTGCAGTCCAAGGTACTCGCAAGAGTCTTCTCCAGCACCAGAGTTCAAAAGCCTCAATTCTTTGACGCTCGGCCTTCCTTATGGTCCATTTTTTGCAGCCATACAAATGCATTGCAACTGGAAATACCATAGCCTTGACTAGACTCACTTTAGTTGGCAGGGTGATGTCTCTGCTTTTTAGGATGCTGACTGATGATGAGGAAATTGAAATTATTCTGTATTTTCTTGGCTCCAATTGTTCCTTGGCTCCATCATGAACCAAAAGGGAGAGTGCAACCAAGAAAACACAAGGAGATGGAGACTGGGAAAGGCAGCCATTAAGGAGCTAGAAAAGATCCTGAACCACAAGGGCGTCTTTCTGGCAACCAAGGTCAAGGTTACGATGTAAGGGTTGGAACGCTGGACAATGAATAAAGCGGATTCCTTTGAGTGGTGGGCTTAGGGAAGAATTTTATTGATACCGTTGACCTCCGAAAAGATAAATCAGTGGGCTCTAGATCAATTCAAGCCTGAACTTTCCCAAGCACCAAAGACCATTGTGCTTTGGCCACATTCTGACAAGACAAGAGTCCCTGGAAAAGACAATCGCAGCAGGAAAAGTTGAAGGTGGCAGGAAAAGAGGAGGACCTAACAGGAGAGGGATGGAAGCAAGGAAGTTGCAAGACCTGAGCAAGGCTGTGAACAAGGGAGGCCACATTTGGGAGGCCCCTCATTCCTGGGGTCGTCATAGGTCAGAAGCACACTGACAGCCCTTAAAAGGCACAGACCAGCTCTCTTTTAAAAGAGGCCTTCCTGAGAAGAAAGAATCTAGGCGAGGGCATAGGAGTGTGGGGCTTCCTCCTGTGCCAGAGCTATTGGAGTCCTTGTACTATCTCTAGCAAGACTTGAGTCTCTACAGGGCATCTGAAAGTTAAGCTTAGGAAACCAGGGGGAGTAGGTCGGTCACAGAACTTTCTGTACTGGCCTGGTTATGTCCTGAAGCTTCAAGATTTCAAGGAAGAACAATCTGAAGCCAGCTCCACCAGACAGCCTAAGCAAGCTTTTGTTCCAGGCAGTGGAACTGCTGGGTTAAATTTAATGCGAGAGGAGAGAGAAAACGACTGTGGCTCAGCGACCATTTCCCCAAGATTTATAGTCCATCAATCCCGATGACGACCTCCTCTCCTTCCCCCCTGACGTGGCTCAGCGTGCCGCTGAATCTTTCCCCAGTTCCACGGGATTCTTGCCGCTGTTAAGGATTGCTCACGCAGCGCTCTGACAAAGTGTTGAGTGTTCGAATAAATGTAGACACAAAAAGAAAACATTCTCCATCAAAGCAGAACATGAGAAAAAAAGAAACCTCCAGATCTGGAATTGGGTTGCAGCCGTTGGCGCCATTTGGTGTTTGCTCCTCACTGTGGACGCGGTAATGTGTGTGTTCCCCCAACTTGAACAACAGGACCTTTGGACCAGGGGTAGTCAAACTGCGGCCCTCCAGATGTCCACGGACTACAATTCCCAGGAGCCCCTGCCAGCGAATGCTGGCAGGGGCTCCTGGGAATTGGAGTCCGTGGATATCTGGAGGGCCGCAGTTTGACTACCCCTGCTTTGGACTGCCAGAATGTGGAAAGTGTCATGTGCATATCCCAGACATAATTTTTTGCCATCAGGTCACAACCAACAAACAACAACCCCAGAGGGGTTTCAAGGCAAGAGACACTGAGAGAGGGCTTGGCCCCACACTACATCCCTGCTATTCCTTGGATGTCTCCCACCCAAACAGTAGCCAGAGCAGGTCTTGTTTAGCCACTGATATCTGATATCAGATTAGACTACCCTGAGTTATCCAGGCCAGGGCTCCCAGACACTGGGGCTACTGTGGTTTGTTCCTCCCTTGCGAAGAGTCAGAGGGAGGGAGGGACCTTTACTGCACCTGGAATTTGTCCTGACTCACCGTGCATTTGGTGGTGAGGCAAATTCCAGGTTCCGCATGATGTTGACGCCGTCCCAGGGCCATCCCAGGCCTGGCCCAACTCAGGCCCTCATTTGTCCTGCACAAGAGAACACCTTTTTGTCCAGGGTGTCAACAGGGCCTATGTCAGGCCAGGACTGTCCAGAAGGAAAGAGTCAGGCCGTCCTGGCCTGGCTCCTCCCCACCCTCACCGGGGGGGGGGGATACAAAAAATGCCCAAGGCAGTTTTACTGCTCTGCAGAAGCATGCTACCGCAACTGCCAGGTGAGAGGACAAATTGTGGGCAGACGAGGTACAGAGGGCCAAATGCTCCCGTGTGGGAACGGGAAGAGGCGGGACAACATGCCCGACTCAAACAGTAGGTGGCAGCCCAGCGTGGAGCCTCCTGTGTGGTGAAGGTCAAAGAAAGCCAACTGGCAACTGAATGCTTCTGGATTCACGCTGCTTCTACACTTCCACACCGGTAGAAACAGAAGGAGGTAGCCAAATGGGGCCGTGAACATCCTGCCCCAAGAACTGCGACTCTGCTGCAATCCTGAAACACTTACATCACATTTTTGCATTGTTTATTCAATGATTTCCCTCTAGTTTTGCTCAACATCTTGGTTTTGTGGGTCAAGGGATGGGGCGAAATGCTCCCAGAGCACTGCATGGCCTTTCCAACCCAGACTCTTTCTTCAGGCCTCAGCAATTTCTGGCAGCCTTGGCCAGACACTGTGCTGAACTGACATTTGTAGAAAACCAAAACTGAAAGGCGCAGGATCAGTGTCCACAGCCTGCATCCCCCCCCCCCCCGTGCTCCCAACAAACTCCAGCAGGTACAGAGCCCGAACTCTCCGCTGCCTCAAGGGAACCAACCTCCCTCAGGCCACAGTTCAAACGGACGTATATTAAAGGGTGACTGCAGCTGAAGCACCGGCTTCAGGGCTAATTTTGGGGCCTCTGAGAGCCCAGATAAACCTGACGACAATCTTGTGGCTATCATGAGTTTGCCTTTTCCATTTGGTGGGGATTTGACCCCCCCTCCCAGCCCACTCCTGTACAGCCTCAGGGGAGGGGCACACATCCCATCCGAGGCTGTTCTGGGGAAAACCCTCCATTTGGGGGGGACTGGAAGATTCCTTGCCCAAGATTTTAATGTTGCACCTATTTTGGCAGGACAAAGCAGCTGGGGGAGGGGAAACACCAACTCTAGCCCCCCCTCCTGAGTGTGTGTGTGTGTGTAATCAGCAGTCCGGAGATGAGGGGAAGCAAAGGCTGTGTGTATGAATTGCCTAACCATGACACCACAATGGCATACCAGCAAGTAAAAGAGATGACAACTTTCAGGGCCTGGGGAAGGGGGCCTAGTTATACCTCTTGTCCAGGTAGGTCTGCCAGCCTCCAGGGGACCCACTGGATTTACAGCTCATTTCCAGAGTACAGAGATCAGTTCCCCTGGAGAAAATGGATGCTTCAGAGGGCGGACTTTTTGGCATTGTAATTCACTGGGGTCTCTGTCCTCCCCAGGCTCCATCCCCCAATCCCCAGGGGTTTCCCAGCTTGGACCTGGCAACCCAACCCCCCCCCCGCCCCCCCAGGGAGGTTAACCTAATGGCCAAGGCCCAGCCATGAAATCCCGGAAGTGGCCCTGCGGAAGTCTCTTCTCTGAGTCCCCAGTTTTCAAGAATGTGGCAAAATGTTCCCAGTGGCCAACGTTCCCTCCGATTTGACGCCTCTTATCTCAAGATTACTGACAAAATGGGGAGACTTTTCAAAGCCCAGTCCTCTGCCTTTATAAATAGTTCTGTGTTACGGATGAGCTCATACAGAGCAGATTCAGAATATGCAGGATGGTGTTTGCAGTGCTATTTATTTAGAACTCTGTGCAAAGTGTAATCAGTAAATAGACCTGAAACAGCCAACCCCAAAATGTTGTCCTTGGATAATGACGTTGAAAGCTGCTTATTAATCTTCCAACTGGAAAAGGCATGCATGTATCACATCCTTTTGATGAATCAAGCCACAGGAAATTACCATCGGAAATTACATTAGCCTCAATGTTCTGGTGGTTTATAACACAGAGGGTGGCAAATTTGTACAGTGATTACAGTGTATACTGTAATAAGACATTAACAGTCAGGGGGCGGAAAATTCAGCATGGCAATTATAGCTTGCTGTGTTTCAATACCAAAATCTGAAAAACTGCCATATTTCCTCTCTAGCATTGAGTCCATATATACAAGGCCATATCAATACAGCTTCCCCAAAAGCCCTGAATGCTCACGCAGTACGGCACTGACATTGGAGTCAGCATCTGGCTCTCCGTACAGAAAAGAAACGGTGAAGTTCAGACTCATGTTAGTTCAAATTTAATTTAAAGGACACTTTTATAATCATTTATTTATTTATTGAATTTGTATACCTCCGGTCCAGATCGCCTCAGGGTGGTGTACAAAAACATGAAGCAATAACATAAATAGTTGATTAATTAAACATTAATAAAATGTTACTAAGAACGTTAAAGACCTTTAAAACATCTCAATGCAAGCAAGCTCTTCCTGGTGTAGTCTCTTTCGGGGTTCTCCGTGGGGTTCTCCCCCTTGGGGGCCCTGTTTGATGTTATTGGATCTCTGGCCTCAACCAAAAGTTTGGCAGAAGTGCTCCGTCTTGCAGGCCCTGCGGAATGGAGCCAATTCTGACAAGGCTGTCAGGCTCCAGCCAGCTGCAACCCTGCCTGACTCTCAGGAACAGGCAAAGCGGAGAGTCTTGCCAGGATCAGCCCCTGAGCTTCTGCCACTGCCCACAGTCTCTGCCTCAGAAGCACCAGAACTGCCTGGGGAACCCGGCCCAGAACCTGAGTCACAACCAGGCAGAAGCACCCAGCCCCTCCAGCCCCCCCCCCCCATGGCAGCAGCTGCCTCCCTCCCTCGTCTCCTGAGCCCAAAGAGCAACATTGTAGGAAGCAGCGCTTGGCCTTCCGGGAAAGGTGCAGGTGCAGGAGGTGCAGGAGCACAGGGCTGTCCTCTTTGCAGGGTCAGTCTGGAGGCTGAGGCAGCTGTGCAGGGGGAGCTTCAGGCTTCAAAAGAGGGGGAGGCAGAAGCCCACTGTGCTGGCAACGCCTTTCCTACCGGACCTGCACCTCCGGACCCTGCCCTCAGACCCCCTAGACCTGCTCCCCTAACCGACCTTCGGCTGGCCACTTTTGACTACAGACCTTTTTCTTGCCCTTTTTGGACTTGCCTTGTGAGTGTTTGTTTTCCAGCTATTGACCTTGGCTTCCTTGATCATGCTTTGCATGCCCCCTGCAGAACTGTTCTGGCTGCTTGCCCGTCTCTCCCTGCCAGGCCTGGAGACTTGACAAGGGCCTAGATCTCCTTAGGGAGCTCATTTGACCAAGTAGGGGCAAGAACTGAAAATGTCCTGGCCCTGGCATATGTACATCATATGTACATCATATGTACACCTGGCATATGTACATCAGCCAATGTAATGCTGTCACCCATATCCCCATGTTGGCAAAGTGGTGGGCTATATGCTCATCATCCAAATACTGCCATGATATCTAGTATCACGAGCAGCGTCAACCTGCCTCGTCTCAGTTGTCATCTAAGGCTGTCCATCAGAGCGACCATTTCTAACCCATGGCCAGACCAGAAACTAGACTTAAATGGATCCATACCTCTAATAGTTGGTCAACAGTGGCCCTTTCAATCACCTTTACCAGAAATGCCAGATGTGAGACTGGGCAATAGTCGGCAGCAGCCTATGGGTCCAGAGGTGACTTTTTCAGTAGAGGATGCACCACAGGCGCCTTCAGCGCCCTTGGGAACTCCTCTGTAGTGGATTATTTCCTTAAGGGGCCTCCTGTCCTCTATTGCTCTGTTTTAGTCATCATGAAAGGCAGGGGTTGGACTATTTAAAGAAAGGTAGCTAGAGTTATAATAATATATTATTAATTAGAGGAAGCTATGAGTGTCATGTAACAGATGTAGCTGCAAATTATTCTGATATTCTTTTGTTATATTGTTAAATAAAATAAAAATATATATATCCAAATATATCCAAATAAAATATATCCAAAAAAAAAAAAGAAAGACAGGGGTCCAATGGGCATGTGGTAGGCCTCACTGATGTCAGCAACCTATCCACTTCAGTCAGCGTGAACCACTTGAAGCCATCAAATACTCCCTCCAAAGGCAGCCAAGGGGCCTCTCGTGCCCTTGCTGCATCAATAGTTGTGGGGAGGTCACATCAGAGCATCAAGATTTTGTCCACAAAAAAGCTTGCAAATGCCTCGGAGATGATATCCAATTTATTGTTTGGTGCCCTTCCTCGAGGGCAGTTTAGGATTGAACTACCCTAAACGACTGTGCTGGGTGTGAGCTAGTTGGATGCGTTGGAGACTGTGTAGAATTCATGCTTTACAACCTTCAATGCCATCTCATAGGTCTTCCTAAGTATCCTATAAGATGTTCTCAAAGCTTCTTTGCAAGTCTTCCTCCAAACTCACCCCAGACATCTCAGCTCCCATTTCCTCTCATGTAGCTCCTTCCTATACCAGGGGATTCATTTGAGATGGGGGCAGAGAGGATGTTGGGGAGCTATCACATTGGTATGCCAGTTATTAGCCAACCCATCTAGTGAATCACTAGGAGTCAATGAGTCCGGCAGAGCATTCAGGAATCCATCTGGACCTATAAGTCTCCATGGGCAGGCCCAAAAACGCTCACTGCCCACCTGAGGAGGAGTTGGTATATGAAGCTGGTTGGAGCTTCATATGGCTGGCCAGGCTCCTGAGTGGCTCCAGAACTTAATAAGGCAACCAAATCTGGCAACTGGAACATTCGGTTGCTTCTCTGCATGTCTGTCTGTCAGATAATGGTCTCTGGCTCTTAAGTTGCCTGGGAATTCTAGTGAAGGCAGGACATTTTCTATCGGTTCCATAGCCATTGATTTTGTTATCATAAAAAATAAGTTTAAAATGTTGTTGATTATGTACTTGCTACTAAATAATTAATTACTTGTGTCCATAATGAGACCTCTGAAGAAGACCCAGTTTGGGTCAAAACCCGTTAGGTTTGCTATCGTACAGTGCATATTGTGATTTTCTAATTATGGCCTATGGGTTTTGTGTTAGGGTTGAGCGCTCCGGTGTGCTCCAGCTGCTTCAGCAAGCACCGATGCCCCTTCCCTCCATGCCGTGGTGCTGGCCATTTTGGACATCAGTGTTCGCCGAAGTGGCCGAAGCGCGCCGGAGTGCTCAACCCTACTTTGTGCATGTTTTAAATTTTTTTAATTTTATAAGTTGCATGAAATAAATGTTTATATGATTTTATTATTCATACTAGATTCAAAGCCCGTTCGTGAGAACGGGTTTTGAAAGCCCCTCCCCCCGCCGTGGATGCCCAGCAGACACATAGAGGCAGCATTGGCCCCGGATGCGGCGTTTCTGGGCCCTGTGGGAAGGCTTGCTTCCCCCCGCACCCGGTGATGCTTCAAGGCCCGAGGCTCTTTATTTACGGTGTCCTGCTGCTTCCCCATCGCTTTCTGGCCTATCCTGATGAGGGCCTAGAAGCCTTTCTCGCCTGTCCTGGTGAAGGCCTAGATTGTGCCCTCACCTGATTGGCTGGAACTGCTGTCTGTCCTGGTGAGGGGCCAATCAGAAGGCGCAAAGTGCCTTCGGTTGGCCCCTCACCCGGACTGGTCTGGCCCACTTAGCCCTTAACGAATTATGAAGAAGGGAAAGATATTGTACAGATATCCATCCTTTAGGGTCCTAACCATTTTTCAATTAGGTTTTTTCATTCTTCATTTAAAATAATATTCCTTATTTATTTATTTCATTTATATTTTGATTAGTCTCAGATAGGGAAATAATAGAAGAAGAGTTGGTTCTTATATGCCACTTTTCTCTACCCAAAGGGGGCTCAAAGCAGCTTCCAATCGCCTTCCCTTTCCTCTCCCCACAACAGACACCCTGTGAGGGAGGTGAGGCTGAGAGAGCCCTGATATTAATGCTCGGTCAGAACAGCTTTATCATTGCTGTGGCTGCATGTGGAGGAGAAGCATGGAATCAAACCCGGCTCACCAGATTAGAAGTCCAGCTCCTAACCATTACACCAAGCTGACTCATGAATTGTATTAACAGCAGCATGATGAATGTGTTGCTTCCTGATTGAAATCACACCTTAAAATGATTGGATTCTGAGATTTTGGAAAATAGGATCGAGTTCTCACTTTACAGTGCACCACAGAAGTCTGAGGAGATGTTGGTGTATAACTGGATGGGAAATTGTCATTTGGAATGGCATAGATCCGCAAAATGATTCAGAGTAGCCTTGTTTTGTGGACTCCACCTTTACCTTGGACTCCCCCGTGCTTCCAGGGGCCTTAGATGTTGCCTTCCCCTCCTGGATCAGGGCTGTAGGCTCTCTTCTCCACCCTTTCCCCTCTTTAAGGAGACTGGGAGTGACACCCCTTCCCACTGTGGGGGGCTCCCCCACCCCCAGTCTGGCTGCTGCTGCCGCAGTTGTTCTCTGCTGGGGCCCCACAAATCCTTAAGCCACTCCTGTGTTGAAGAGCGGGGACTCAAACCCACCTCGCCAGACTAGATGCTGCTGCTCGTAGCCACTACTACACCAAGCTGGCTCTCTGTGTAAAGCATGGAAGTGAATCACACGCTTTACAAAGAAGTATTTCCTTTGAGGTTTCCTTTAAATGCCGTCAATCCATTTCATCGGGTGATCTCTAATATTATGAAAGCATCTTTTCCCAGACTCCGGATAAATGTCACCAATCCAATATAAAACGATGGCTCCAAACATGGTCCCTGTCTCTGTCATCCTCTAACACCAGTGCAGAAGAGAAGGCAGAAGAGAGTTAAGGATCTACATGAGTGTTCTGGCCGTAGTCGGTCTTGCATTCGTATTTTAAACACCAAGAAAGAAAAACCTTTGAGGCTTGTTATGAACATGCCCATTCATTCGACGTGGCTTACCTGCAAGAGGTTTTGAGCGGATTAGGTCCACTTAAAAACAAATCCTCTGCTCTGGCACTGAGAGGTTTTTTATTTCTAGTATGTCTTTTAAAGTCATTTGATCTTCCTTTGGTGACAGGGAACTCCGCAGATGCGCCAGTGTAAGATTACCCCCCATCATTCAGATGGTTTGTTTGTCAGGGTTTTTGTTCAGGTTTGAAGGCTGAGGATGTCCATGTGGGCTTAGGTGAGCGGCTGTTCTGCTGGAGGAGGAGGCCACCTTTCAAAAGGAATTAACACTATGAAAACACAGCCTTGTTTTTGTACACCCGGCAGGTATGTCTACATCAGTTGTCTAAGTAAAGGCCTTGGGGGAGGGATAATAATGTAAAGATGCACAAAGGTGAAGCCAGTCTGTATCATTAAAGCAGTAAAACAGTTCCTCACATGGGAAATTTTAAAAATAGTAACACAAATCATTGCTAGATTCTGGGCTGTTCATTTTTGATCATTGACTGTAAAAGTGAATAAGCAGAAAGTAGGGTTACCAACATCCAGTTCAGCCTTTTTCAAACTTTTGACCATGAAGGAGCCCCTGAAATAATTTTTCAGGTTTCAAGGAGCCCTGGAAGTGATGTCATCCGGCCACGCCTCCCTACCATGTCTCTGGAAGTGACATATCACTGGGAGTGACATCATCACACATATTGACAGGCAGGCTTGAGGAGGACGGAGGGGGAGGGAGAGACAGGAGGCTGTTTAAGCCTGGAGTAGGAGTGCTGGCTCCACCACTCTCCTAGGAGCAGAAACCACGAGAGAACTCGGGGATGGAGCAATGCAAGCGGCCACTTCTCTATAGGGCTGTGTGCTTTGGTGTGGTTTGGCCACCTTGGCGATCACCGAAGCTTGAGGTGGCCAGCGGCACAGAGAGGAGGGGCAGCGGCTGACTGGCACGGCACTGCCACGCCTCCTCTCCATGCTGCGGTGGTGGCCTCCTACACACTGCTTCGGGCTTTGGTGATCATTGAGGTGGCCGAACCACACCAAAGCGCACAACCCTATTCTAGCTTGCAGCTGAATCCATTAAGGCAGGAGGTGAAAGGCCACAGTCCCCCGCCAGAGATCCCTGGTTTGGGAAACCCTTATCCTGGTAGTGAAAGCAATTGGCCCAATGCATAGGCACAAAGGATACAGTTATATTCACCATAAATCTTTACAAACAAGTAACATAATAAAGTGCAGCCAAAATATCTGTTTAATGAACTATTAACACAAAAATGTTCTCGCTTTTTTCAAAACAAGTACAAGTCTTTGTAAACAGGGCCAAAGGCCATAAAGATAATACAACCCTCCCTCGGTAGCTCCCAAGGGATAGCCCACAAACTCCCAAGAGTAGTTGGGCCTGCCCGTTATGTGGGTGCTTTTTCTGGGGAGACCGGGAAAAGCTACCTGGCCATGCAAGAAACAACGAAATGGTACACGAATTGCAACTGAAACAGTTCACAATGTTTTACAAAATACTGATCATTAAAAAAAAATAATATTTAGTACTTGTCTCTGAATTCTCTTTGGCTTTTTTCAATGTCATGTCAAAACACCAGCTGCAGCAAAAGAACAAGGAAAAGTTTATAACTCTGCTTCTTCAAGCTATTAAACCTCATAGGCTGCTAAGAAGAGCCACAGGTACTTACTAGGCCAAGATGTAAAAGGTTTTAATATCTTTTATGTGGGAGCGCTGCTGATAGTTGGGTGCAAGCCTCAAGAGGCGGCAGATCCTTACAAATCAGAAACAACATGGTGTTAAATATGGTGTGAGGTGGTGTGAGCATGTAGGGTTGGGTGCAAGTAGGGTTGGGTGCATCGGCGTGGCGCTGGCTACTTCGTGTGCAAATGGCCGCTTCGGACAACGAAGCGCCCAACCCTAGAAGGGAGGGCAGGTGTCAAGGGCTTAAAGAAACTTCCAGTGGTGGCTGGAGGTCTCCTTATATTACAACTAATCTGTGATCATAGAATCACAGAATCATAGAGTTGGAAGGGGCCACACAGGCCATCTAGTCCAACCTCCTGCTCAACGCAGGATCAGCCCTAAGCATCCTAAAGCATCCAAGAAAAGAATGATCTTATACCCAACTGAAGTTCTGCCCATCCTCAAACGTCACCTTCCTTAGTCTCCTCCCCCCAAATCTCCAGGTATTTCCGAACTTTGAGCTGGCCAACCTGGGAGGAAGTCTCTCTCTAGAGAACCTATTAAAAGAAGTGGCTTCAGGACTGTGGAGCTGCTATTTGTAATTATTTATTCAGTCCTAAAAACTGGTGTGTACTTTGGAAAACACAGAAGCCACCGTTGCTTTGGAGTTACAGTTACCAGGGCTGTCCTTGGCAACAGTCGAAGTTCTTGGGGGGGGGGGGGAGCCATACAAACCATTGAGAACGAAGGAATTCAGTTGCTCAGTGCAGTTATGTTACTTCTGGGTCTTCACTCTTAAGAGACGTCGACACACTGTAGGATATTGTTTCCCTGGGGGGAGGGTGGGGAATAGTCAATACTGGCAGAGGTCTGATGGCCAACAATTGCCAAATGACAACTCTATGTGGCTATTTGCTCCATTTCAGTGATGTGGCCATTCACTAACTTGGCCATCTTTTCTTTCCCATTTCAGGGATCGAGTTAACTATATAAAAGTGCTCATGGCTTGTTCAATATCCATTGTGTTTTTACAAGTACAAACTTGGTCATATTGTCTCACAGAGCTTGAGAAGCCATCTTGGCAGGGAGAGGCCTCCATCCAAGCTGCTTGGGGGGACACTGGGAGGTAAATGTTGGGGTACCACCAATTCTGGGCTGGGGAATTCCTGCTTATTTGGAGGAAGAGCCTGGAGAGATCGTGGTTTGGGGAGGGGACTCAGTGGGCTACAGTGCCACAGAGTCGACCTTGCAAAGCAGCCATTTTCTCCAGGGGAAATCATCTGGACAGACTGGAGATCAGTTATAATCCAACTCCAGGTTGGGAAATTCTTGGTGATTTGGCAGGGGGAGGCTGGGGAGGGAGGGGTTTGGGATGAGAAGTGTCCTTAGCAGAGTTTCTTCCAACACAGCCATTTGCCCCAAGGGAGACCAGTAATAATTCTGGGGAACCTCCAGGGTCCACATGAAGTTGGTTCCTAGCCAGCAATGGCCAAGGAAGGCCTGGGATGTCTTGCCTGTGGCTTGTGCTACCACTGATCCAGGAAGGAATTAGGTGTACCATGCTTAGGGGAAAAAAATACCTTCAAACCACCTTTCTCCCAACTCACCACAGAGAATATAAAAATGAAAAAAGCAACCCCCACAACACACTAAAACACCACAAGGTCCACTATTCCTCAGTCTGGTCTCCTTTTATTTACAAATGGCCCAGACACTGACTGACAAGTAGATTGAGCTGTTTGACTTTTAACAGTTGTCACCTTAAAAATTATAGACATCTTTGCAGTTCATTGATTCTTTCCTGCAAAAACATGAAACGCGATAGCCGAGGATTAGGCACCAGAACTGAAGTATCGCTATTTCATTATTTACTTAGATAAGCCCAAAAATGCATGTCATTAGACACACAAGAGCTAATTTCCTGTCAGAACATCCAAGGCTTTGACGTGCTGTCTTCCCCAATGCGGGAGTATCAAAGTTTCCCCCCCTGCCATCATTGGCAAAGGTCAATAGCTTCTGACTGAGGCCTATGAGACCAGAGTTAATTATGTCCAAGTGCTCCAACATCTGGTCTCCAGCCATCACGACGTTTACCTCTTTGGGTGAAAAAAAAACCTTTGGAAAAGGCTGGCAGATAAAAAATAACAATCGCAACAGGGACATTTTGACTGGTGGTAGAGATGCCTCTAACTTTTCTGATGGGGGGTAGGTGATATAATCTTAAGGAACATGAACCTTTAAAAAAAAACACCCCACACGTGGCCTTGATAAGGTCACTGAGGCCTCAGTAACTTTTATGTTTCCTGTATGAACACAGCAGGTTAAAGGGAAGGCCTCATGGAGGCCAGGCAGGAAAGGAACTCTGCTCCCTTGTTCTGAGTGCACTTGTGCTCCTTCTGGGCAGGGGGGTGAGTGGGGGGCAAGTAGGAAAGAGGCAGCAAAAGGGGCCTGCAAGCAAGCGAGTGGGTTCCCTGCTTCGGCTGCCAACAAGCAACCAGTGTCAATGAGACAGCAATGAAAGGTAGAATAATTAAAATGAAAAAAAAATATCTACGATATTTATACACAACAGTGATATGGATTCCATACGGGACTCAGTACTTTATATTTATTTATTTCATTGGACTTGTAGGCCGCTGCTCCTGGCCAGCCAGTTTGTGGCAGTTAACATCAAATTTTAGATAAAGAAAAATGATACGATAAAACAATTAAAACCTCCCACCTACCCCCCACCCCCAGCTGCCAACATGCACAGAAGAAGTGCTATCCAGATGAGGGTTATAGGGAACAATCTGATATCTACCCCCATCTGACACATCTACCCACAGGTATCGTCCCTGGTTGTGTCTCTCTGCTACTAGATGGTACTTATATCAGGAGGTATGCTCCACACCTGAATTGCTACATCAAACTTGGATTCTCTGCCCAATAACGCTCACTTAAGGTGACCAGATTGTCCCACTTTTGGAGGGACATCTGGGGGCACCTGGCAAATTGTACTTATGTTGAAATTATATATATATTACAATACTATTTTTGCATCCTATGAAACTTTTTGTTGCTCCATATAGATTTGTAATCAAGAACCCCCCCCCTCCCAGTCAATGGTGTCCCACTTGACCAAAATCTGGTCACCTTAGACTTGACTTCTCTCCAAGACCATTTCTGCATTAGGAGACATACCTCGTTTTAGCCTTGCTTTGAATTTCCTTTGGATTCTGTTAGTTGTCTCTAGGCTTTCCCCAGTTGGGTTTCCTCCCTTTGTTTCCCAAGCCGAAATTCACCATGTGTTTTCCACATCTGAGTGGGACAGAGGCGCCTTTTTTTTTTTTTTTGCAAAATAGTACTGCTTGCACCTTTCATTTAATTGTGCCCCTTAATTCCACCATTTTGTGTCCTCAATTGCCTCCCCTCCCCCCCCCAAGAATACTGGAAGTGCTTTAAAAAAAAGGGTTAGCGTGTTACAATGCTGTTGCAGTGCAACATGGAAGAATGGTGCTTTTATATTGCTAGAAAGATCATTGTAACACAATAACCCACTTTTTTAAAAGACTGATGTTTCAGGAGGGATGGGGAGAAAGGGAGGGGGGAGGGAGGATGGTGATGAGGAAAGGGGCATGCACAAATGACTCAAAATGGCAGCCACAGAAAAAAAAAACCTGAATGCATGCAATTCTGCATTGGACAACCCAAATTTGATTCTGTCTTGACTGATGAAATTACTGTAACCGGGATTTTCCAAAATGCACGATAAGACAAAGGGCAATTTGGGTTTGCACCCAGAAAGGCAGATTTTAATGCAGAAATGGATGGAAAAATTGACCCTTTAAAAAGGCCATCCAAACAATATTGCTGTGACCCCTGGATGTTCAGAAATTAATTCAGAAGAAGAAGAGTTGTTTTTATACACCACTTTTCTCTACCAGGAGTGGCTTACAATCAATCGCCTTCCCTTCCTCTCCCCACAACAAAGGCTGAGAGAGCTCTGACAGGATTACTTGGTCAGAACAGCCCTATCAGGGCTTTGTATGGCCCGAGGTGACATGTGGGGAAGGGGGAATCAAACCCAGCTGGCCAGATTAGAAGCTGGTGTTTCTAACCACAACACCATGCTGGCTTCACTTGTTTGAAATGGAAGTTGGAGCAGAGAAAGCCCTTAATGCAGATAGATCCCAGTTTCATGGTTAAGGTTGCAAGGTACAAACCAGTCTGCAATTTTTATTGAGTGTTCCTGGAAAAGGACTCATTTAAATGTCCAGTTCTTTTTCCGTTTCCCCCAGTCAGTAAAAGCTCTGGACTGTCCGGGTCATGTGCCAGCCATGACATCCCCCAGCAGTGCAAGGCAGGGTGTGAGGATTTGGAGGAGGCCGTGCGGAGCCCAAGTGTGAAGCTGGCCACTGCTGCTCCCACCTTGTACTTCTGCTGGGTGCTGCTCTCAGCCCAAGTGGAAGATTCCAGCGGCTGCTGCCATTTCTGGCCTGCTCTGGATGCTCCAGCATGCTGTTGGCACCAGGGTGTGTGTGTGTGTGCTTTGGTCTTTGTCATGTATCTGGCAACCCTATTCATTGTCATTTCTTAGACAAGTGAGATATTGAAAAATATAAGATTGCATGTCACACCCTCTCTCGAATGTCAGTTGGAGCGGGATAAGGCTTCTGGACCAGACGGCCTCTGGCGGTTGCCTAATCAACAGGTTTCTACATCTTCAAATCTCCTATCTCCAAAGAGCCTTGGTTGGAATCCCCATGCGATGGCTCCCAGTCCAGCTCTGGCAAGACCCCGAAGAGTTAGAAGAAGAAGAAGAAGAAGAAGAAGAAGAAGAAGAAGAAGAAGAAGAAGAAGAAGAAGAAGAGTTGGTTCTTATATGCCACTTTCCCTTACCCGAAGGAGGCTCAAAGCGGCTTACAGTCGCCTTCCCTTTCCTCTCCCCACAACAGACACCCTGTGAGGTGGGTGAGGCTGAGAGAGCCCTGATATTACTGAAGAAGAAGAAGAGCTGGTTCTTATATGCTGCTTTTCTCTACCCAAAGGAGTCTCAAAGTGGCTTACAGTCACTTTCCCTTTCCTCTCCCCACAACAGACACCCTGTGAGGTGGGTGAGGCTGAGAGAGCCCTGATATTACTGAAGAAGAAGAAGAAGAGTTGGTTCTTATATGCCACTTTCCCTTACCCGAAGGAGGCTCAAAGCGGCTTAGTCGCCTTCCCTATTCTCTCCCCACAATAGACACCCTGTGGGGTAGGTGAGGCCGAGAGAGCCCTGAGATTCCGACCTGGTCAGAACAGCTTTATCAGTGCCGTGGTGAGCCCAAGGTCACCCAGCTGTCTGCATGTGGGGGAGCGCAGAATCGAACCCGGCATGCCAGATTAGAAGTCCGCACTCCTAACCACTACACCACTACACCAAACTGGCTCTTAGGGCAGGTTCCGAGGAGTCCTACGAAGGTGTTGAAAGTCTCAAGCCATAAGAGAAGAAGAGAAAGAGAACTGAGCTTCTTTAGAGCAACGTGGGCCTGTTGAGCCTGTTCATCTGCTGTCAGGAGCATCAGAGCCGAGAGAGATCACTTTCTCCGTAGATGGTGAAAACCCGATCCAGCCAAGAATGCCTTGTAGTGCAGGTGGCATGGACTCTGTCTGCTAGACCGCCGTTCCGAGGGGCAGGGTCATTGTGAAGGTGGGAGATTAATGGTGGAACAAGGTGTCAGAAAATATTCTATAAATAAACAGAGTGTGGCTAACTCGACACTTTGGATTTACAGAAAGGCTAAATGAGATTCTTAAAACAACATGATTATGGCTGAGTTCTAGCCTGAAGCAAAACCGGAGTCCAGGGAAGGGGCTCCCAACTGGCAAGGACTTGAAAGGTAACCTAATATGCTACCACTAACAGAAATATAACAGACTTCTTATTGGGACATGTTTAAAAAGAGAATGCCTGAGAGTTTTCTGATCTCACTGATACGTAGACTTACTAATAACACAAGAGACAAGTGAAACCTGTTTTATGGCTTGCGAGAACTCTGCTGAGGAGAATCTGAGCTTCGGCCTGAGTGGTTCCACATATGCGGCGGAATCCCAGAAGAATCTTTAAAAATAAGCATCTGCTTCCCCAATGACATCATATTGCTGCTATCTGCATTGTAACAGATCCCTCCTTTCCCCAAACAAAGGACAAAAGGAACCTCAGAAAAGTTAGAGAAGATTGCCCCTCAGTTGTTTTATTAGATTTTAAACATTTGGTCAAGAAACTCAGAGAGATTGAACTTGATCAATGGATCACAAAACTCATCTTGTTGTTGTTGTTAGATGACGCTTTGACTGGAATACCCGTCACAGGTTGATAATTCGTTTCCATTCTTTTAAATTTAGTTAATTTATTCCATTGTTTATAATCTGCCTTCTCATGTAGACTCAAAGCAGATGACCCAGCGTGAGTCGGTGCAATCAGCACAATGGAACACTGAATAGCAAAGGCCTTCGGTTCTGGTGAAATCAACAGAAAGGGCCAGAAGAATAGCATAAATATTAACACGACACCATAAGCCAGGGGTAGTCAAACTGCGGCCCTCCAGATGTCCATGGACTACAATTCCCAGGAGCCCCCTGCCAGCATTCGCTGGCAGGGGGCTCCTGGGAATTGTAGTCCATGGACATCTGGAGGGCCGCAGTTTGACTACCCCTGCCATAAGCAGTACAAAATTATGTTACTAGTGTGAGGATCTTCAATTGCCCATTCAATTACTTACTAATACACAGAAAGTTCTAATCATTTATCAAAGTAAGTTTGTGAAACCATTTCCTCCCGTGCGCCTGATTATGTGCACAGAAAAACCCCTGAGTATAGTTGCATGGCTTGTGGAGCACCAGGAGAACAGGAGCCTTCCTGACCTCCTCAGGTAGGCCTTTCCACAAGGTGGGGGCCGCAACTGAAGAGGGATGCGCTGGGTGAGATCCAGTGACCTGACCACAGCTATCCTTCAGCCCCTGGCTGAACCACAATTTAAGTGGAGATCGAGACGTTCTAGCAACACACGAGCTGTCTCTCTGTACTACCTGTCTGATCTGTCCACCCATCCATTGGTCTGTTGACATGCCTGCCTAAGGTGTTCATCTCTCCTGCTCCCTTCAGGCAGGTTGCTTGTACAAGGATACCAGCGCATTGGCTCCAGTGTGGGCTGCTTGGAGAGTTGGAGCTGCACCTAGGATAGTGCATGATCTAGCAAGCCCTCAGTTATGTATGCTGGGGTGTGGGAGTTAATTGAGCCCAGCTGAATGGCTGGTGGGTGCTCAAGGCAGGGAGTGGAGTCAAAGCCAGAGACTGCTGAATCCAAACCGTGGTTGAGTAGCTAGGGAGCAGTCAAAAGCCGGACTCGAGTCAAGAACCAGGAATGGAGTCAAGGAACAAGCCAAGGTCAGGAGCCAGGAACGAAGTCAAACCAAGCTAATGTCCAGGAATGAATTTCAGTTCCACATCTTACACGTAGTTTACTGTGGGTCCTATCCTCTGCTGCCAACAGGAACCACTCCTTGCTGTCCTCTGAAAATCTTTCAAATACTTCAAGAGAGCAATCACGTCCCCTCTCAGCCTCCTCTTCTCCCGGTCAATCATTCCCAATCCCTCAGCCTTCCCTCATAGGGCTTGGTCTCCGGCCTAGGATCATCCTAATCGCTCTCCTCTGAACCCTTTCAATTTCACCCACGTCCTTTTGGAAGTGAGGCCTCCAAAACTGCACACAGTACTCCAGGTGTGGTCTGACCAATGAGGTATACACTGGGACTATGACATCTTGTGATTTTGATGTGATACATCTCATTGTCTCCCCAAATTTAGTTAACAGTCTGTAGTCCAAGATCACTTTTACACACACTGCAACCCAGAAGTGTATCTCCCATCCATTATGCATGCTTGTCCTTTTTGTGACCCAGATGTAGAACTCTGCACTTATTCTTGTTGAATTTCATCTTGTTCTCATTTGCCTACTTTTCTAGCATGTGCCAATCTCGTTGAAGACTATTGTTATCATCTGGGGCGTTTGCAACTCCATTTTAAACCCAAGCTTGTGCTATTCTATCTGGCAACAGGTCTATTGTCTGGACACCACTGTACAACTTTGCAAAGGACCCATAAGTTCCATATTACCCAGAAAACCCACCATCACACCGCTGGCGGCCTGGTCAAGCTGTTGCTGTGCTGAATGGGCCTTAGATAACCGAAGGCTTTCTTGGTATCACAGTGCTCCCTTAGGGAAGTAGAGAAAGGTATAACTTAGTAGCTTAGTAGAAGTCATACCCCAAAGATATAACAACAACCCCCCACTCATTGCTGCCTACAGCTCTCAACTCATGCCAATCCAGTGCATCATCTGTCATCTGCAGCCCATTCATGATCTACAGCCCATCTTGGTTAATGATATTTGGGAAGGCCCTGTGGCTCAGTGGTGGGATGTCTGTTTGGCATGTGGAAGATCCCAAGTTCAATCCCAGTTAAAAAGATCGAGTAGTAGATTGTGTCAAAGACTGCAGCATAAAACCTTGGAGAGCCACTGCCAATCTGTTAGACAGCACTGACCTCGTTGGCTCAATGGCCAGATTCAGCAGAAGGCCGCTCCACGTGCTCCTTGCTTACAGACAGCCTCTTCGCTTTCGACAGCTTCTTTCCAGCCACTGTGGACCGCTTCACAGAGACCCAGGCTCAGGAGACAGATCCTACCACAAACCTAAATACCAACTTTGCCTCCATCGACACATGATCATAAGACCTCATAACATTCGCTCCTCTGAGAGTTTATTAGAGACATCAAAGTCCTAATTAGAAACAACAATGAACGACAGTTACTTTCAATCAGAAAGTTACTTTCACAGTGGCTTTGTGCTTTGACACATGTAATCATTCCCAAAGAAGGCCTGAGTCTTTTGTATCCTGGAGGTCTGGAGTTTTCCTAGGCATACATATTTGGCATCTGGGAAACAGAATTCTCAAAAAGCAGAAACACTGACTTTGCCTGTCCAGTGGCTGATGCAGAATAGCTGCTCCATTCCTATAAGATGCATTTTGCCTCCAATAGAAAAAAAAAACATAATTGAATTCTGTAAAAGTAATTTGTGTTTCAGCCCCTATTTCCCATCTGTTGGGAATTTGATTTTTGAAATGCCAAGAAAAAGTAACATATGTAATGGCGAAAATGAAATAGCTAATAGGAATATGCAAGCCAGTGCTCTTGCATTATTATTACTGTGGTTGTTTTAATCATTGTTACTATTCTAGGTTATACAAAACGATTTGGGGTAGAAGTGGTAGTGATGTCTCTGGAACTGACTGACTGACTGAGATGACATGATACATTTCACTCTCAGTGTGAGAATGAAAGCAGAAAGCACTGAATGTTCACGGAGAGTAAGAGATTAGTTGGGTGAGAATTAAAACCTTGCACTGGAACTAGCTGAGAGCCAGCAAGTCCACTGGACTCAAACCTTGTTCTGCTGCCAGTGGATGCAACTGTGGTTATTAGTATGAGCCTCTTTGAGAGGGAGCTGGACAGATTCAGGGAGGAGACGACTAGCCACGGCTGCTAAAGGGAGCCTCTACATCCAGATGTGTTAAATATCTGAAGCTCATGTCTAGGAGGCAACATTATGGGGAGGCCATGGCCTCCATGCCCACTTTGTAGGCCCTCAGGGCAACTGCATCGACTATTGCAGGGGTAGTCAAACTGCGGCCCTCCAGATGTCCATGGACATCTGGCAGGATGTCCATGGACATCTGGCATACACTGGCAGGAGCTCATGGGAATTGTAGTCTATGGACATCTGGAAGACCACAGTTTGACTACCCCTGGACTAATGTGTGAGGCAGGATGCTAGACGACTGGTCCGATCCTGCAGGACACCTCTTTGGTGCTTAGAAAGCTTCTGGTGCTAATGATCAAGACAGAAAAATGCAGTGACCAGAGGTCTAGAAGAACTATAAATAAAACAGGATGAAGGTTCCCCTGAAGAAACAGCACGATTAATTATTGATTTAGACTTTACTTCTTGCTGTATCCATCTTCAAAGTTCTGCCATCTGCCAACATAACATCATTTTTCCATCTTCCTTTGCTTTTGCTGGAAGTTGTGCTTGGCACAAATGGGCCCTCTGGTGACTGAGCAAACAAATAGAATCCCTCTTAAGTTATTTATTTGCTGTCAAACTTTAATTGCTATTTATATCGTGGGCAGAACGTTGTTTAGTTGCGATTAAGTAACATTAGCACCAAAAGTTGATAGAAAAACACGATGGCACTCACTTTAGACACAGGCCCAGTCAATGACTCTGGGGGCGGGCTTGCAATTTTTAAAAAAGAAAACACAACTTTTCATTATCTAGGACTTGGGAATATAAACCAACAGCATGTGCTAGACGGCTGCACTCATTTGGGGGTGAAAACCCTTGAAAAAGTCCTTTTTACAGTGAAAGGCAAAGTTGATGAAACTGGAGTCCTTCTTCTCCCCTGCCTCATTATGACCCTAAAAAATAGCTTGATTAAATGTATCTACATTTCACCTCATCTTTCTTCCCACAACCCTGTGTGGCTTATATTGGATTATATTATATCCCCTCCCCTATTTGGTCCTCACAACAACCCTGTAAGGTGGGTTAGGCTGAGAATGGATGACTGGCCCAGGATCACCCAGAAAACTCCCATGGCAGAGGAGGATTCGAACTGGGGTCTTCCCAAACCAATCTGGCACCCTAACTAACCACACTGTGTCTCAATATAATACATAATACAATATATGAATAATAGAGTCCTAGAGTGGGAAGGGTCCATATAGAGTCGGACCTCATGTTCAAGGCAGGGTCAGCCTGGAGCATCAAGGATAAGGATCTCTCCAGACCAGGATTTCTCAACCAGGGTTTCTTGATGGCCCTGTTTTCCGCATGGGCGAGAGTTAATTTTAAAATATATTTTTAAAATTTGTTAAACATACATCAGGTGATATGACTATATATAAAGTCATGTCAATTGACCCTTCTTTCCCAAATGGCCAATGATGGGCCTGGAGGGGGTGGGAAGGGGAGGGGCCCCGGGTGGGCGTGTCCACAGCTCTGCTTCCCAACCATATTCTGTGCAATTGCACCACTCCTGGGGCTTCTCGAAGCGAGAAGAATATCTCAGGGGTTTCTCAATGGTAAAAAAGCTGAGAAAGCTGGTTCAGATGCTGCTTAAAGACCTCCAGTGAGGGGGAACACCCCACCTCCTTAGGCAGCTGATTCCGCTGCTGAGCTTCTCTGACTGACCACAACCTGCGGCACGTCACTGCTCCCTCCCACCTGATGAAATGCCGTTGACAATTATTCTCTGAGTTTGGTTTTCTAACCAGTTCCCTATCAACCATCTGAAAATTCACCCTGCAGTCAGAACATCTTGGGGAATCTTGTCAAAATGCTTACTCTTCTGTACTGTGTTCTGTGTGCTCTCTGTGTCAGGATCAGCTTCTGCTCTGTGCCGTGTTTGATTTCATCGAACCTGAGAGACTCCATCTTTGTGTGCTGTGCTCTTGCTGGCTTTCCCATGTAACCAGAATGCCTATGGCTCTGTAGTATCTCTTTGATCCCTCCGCTTTCACACTGCATGTTCTCCCTGCTGTGATACATTGTTGCCAGTGTCCCTGTAAACATCTTATCTGTAGCCTGGGGCACCGGCCTGACCAAGGCCATGCTAACTCTGGCACCTTGGCAGGAAGCCTGGGATGGCACCTGGGTGGGGAGTGACCCCCTCCCCTTGGGAACGGGTCTGTTGTCAGCGGGAGAATTGTATTGATAACTGCTTGCATCCCCGATATCGAACAGTCTTGACTTCAGAGGTTAAAGTGTTCAGATCTACTTCCAATTAAAGCTTTCTTTCTATAGAAGCCTGATTGTGAGTTTTGTCTGCCCTTGACACTCTGTTGTTAGCACCTGGATAGCCCGAGGACACCCAGTCTTGTCAGATTTCAGGGGCTAGGCAGGGTCAGCCTTAGTTAGTATTTGGATGGGAGATCTGCAAGGAAAACTAGGGCCATGATGTGGAGGCAGACTATGCAACACATATCTCCTGGCTATGCAACACATACGCCACATGATAAATAAACAAATAGCACGTGGGATTACTGCAACTACGGATTAATTTTATTTAATCCTATATCCTAAATAATTGTGCTGGGCAAGAGGATTTCTCCTTCAGGGCTCTTCCTGCACTGTCAGGAATTAAATGTGTAGGCTCGAGTGGGACTCAGCTGAGAGCATGGACATCTGGCTGGTGTACTGCATGTCTCATGCATCTCTAGATGCCCTGCCAGGCCTACTGGAAGAAGTAGCAGCCTGGACAATACAGTTCCCAAGACTTCTAATTCTGGGAGACTTTAACGTCCACACTGACCTGCCACCCTCCAGAAATGGGTTGGACCTGGTGTCAGCCATGGTGACAATTGGGCTCTTACAATTTGTTGTTGGCCTCTCCCATCAGGCATGCCATACCCTGGACCTCATTTTCCGCATGGAGTTGAACATGGATCTGGTCTTGGATAAAGCCGTGCTATGGTCAGATCACTGTGCCCTGAAGTCTTGGCTAAGGCGGCCACCTCCTCCTCAATTTGGCACCAAGCAGATTTCAGCTCGTCCACTGAGACCATGGATCCAAATGGATTCCTGAATGTTCTGGCACTTCTCTAAATGGTCTGGTCATCACCTAGCACGACAGAATGCTGATCGCCACAAATGAGATAGCTCCCCAACGTCTTTTCTAACCCCGTCTCAAGCAGGCCCCTTGGTCACTGAGGAGCCCCACAAGAAGAAACAGGAACTGAGATGACTAGAGCGAGTTTGGAGTAAGACTCGCGATGAAGGACTGAGAACATCTTACAGTTGAGAGCCCATGAGATGGCGATGAAGTCAGTAAAATTAAACTTTTACTTGACTAGCAACACATCTTGCTGACTCATGCCCAGGATAGTTCGATCTCTTACCCCTCTGGAAGAATGGTGCCAAAACACTAGCCAATTGGACATTAGCTGTGAGGCATTTGTGAGTCACTTTGCAGACAAAATCTTGACACTCCATCATGATCTCCCTCCAGCCTTAGACACAGAAAGTGAGCTAGGGACCCCTTGGCCTCTAGTAGCCTGAGATGATTCACACTGACCAAAGTGGACCAGATGCTAAAGACAGCGAAGCCAGACACTTGCTCCATAGATCCATGTCCATCATGTCTGCTTAAAAGATCAGATATAAGAATAGTAGCCCCCCTCCAGGAAATAATCAACCTCTCTCTATCCATGGGAGAATTCCTGGAAGGTTTAACAGAGGCAGTGGTTTGCCTGCTACTCAAAAAGCCATCTCTGGACCCACAAGAGCCAAACAACTATTGTCCTGTCTTGCGCATAGCGTTTCTGGACAAGAAGGGCTGTTGTGGACCACCTATCTGCATTCCTGGAGGAAACCTCAGTCTTAGACCCATCCCAGGCAGATGTCTGATCTGGCTATGGGGTAGAAACAGTGCGAGTCACCCTGATGGATGGCCTCCATCGCCAGTTGGACTGGGACAGGTCGGCGCTGCTGGTATTATTAGACGTTTGACACAGCTGATCACGAGCTTCTAGCTCACTGCCTCAGGGGTTCTCAGGGGTGCCTGATGACTGGCTCTGGTAAGATTGGGGAGGCAGAGAGTCCAACCTGGAAATGCAGGCTACGGTAGCTACTGTCAAGAAAGAGGAAGGCTCATTGCTGGCAGAATTTCCATCTGAGGAGAAAAAATGAAACCTCTTTATGCACGGTCACATAGTTCAGTTGCATGTTCTTCACATTTATGGTAGAGAAAAGTGGGGTAAAAAACTTCTCTTCTTCATCTTCTTCTCTTTCATCCTCCATGATCAGTCATATGAGAACTGAGCTTGAATTCTGGATCATTCCGGGTAAAGACTTCAGTACTCTTACGTCAGTTGTGGTCTTGGAGTGAATTCCACAGCCAATTAGGTGTGAACTAATGTGGTTTACTGCTTAAGAGCAGTGGCCTCTAATCTGGAGAGCCCGGTTTGATTCCCTGCTCCTCCCCCACATGCAGCCAGCTGGTTGACTTTGGCCCAGTCCCAGTTCTCTCAGAATTTGCTTGGCCCCACCTACCTCACAAGGTGCCTCTTGTGAGGAGAGGAAGGGAAATTGTAAGCCTCTTTTGTAAGTCCTTAAGGTAGGAGAAGTATCCAGAGACCCACCAGGGCTTCCCCATTGGGAAAGGCAAGCAATGCTACGCCCACATCTCTTTTGTGTGTATTATTAATCTCTCCACTATGTTAAAATGTATTGGACAAATTATGCTTGTGGGAACAATATCTGTGTGTATCTGAAAAGACAGATACCGGTGTGAAGGACCAAAATTGCCATAATCATGCCAATTTTTAATGATCCCATTTAAAAATTTCTACTGGTTGAGGCAATCTTGAAGAGGAAAAAATGACATATTGCTAACATTTATATTTGAAAGCAACATGGTTAAAAGTGAAAATGCTTTCTTATGACATATTGGCATAATTCCTGGCCTTGAGTTTAAAGACTAGATGATAATTGTTTGATCATTTTATGAAGAAACCCGTCCTTGATGTCAAAAGAGTTTCCTCCATGAAAACAAGTGTTATTAACTTCAATTATGACTGCCAGGAGAACTGTGAAGTCCTTTTAGAGCATTTCAAAGTATTTCATTTGGACATTTTGGAAAAACATACATTCTTATTCATACCCCTAGAACCGTTCTGATTTATAAGTTCTACTCAGTTGTAAATCATGGAAATGAAAAAAAAATTAAATGCTATGGCATAAAGCCTGGGCAAAGGGAAGAAGGAATGCCGTTTTTATATTGCCAATTACCATTAAATGTTATTTTTTTTATTTAGTAGACAGTCCAAGATGCGTGCATAGGAAGGCACAGTCTAATTATCTGCACTTTTAACTAGTAGGAAAAAACAGACCTTTTTGTTGATTTTTGAAATTATAGTGCTGAGACTTCGAAGGGAATGACTTCGAAGTGTACCAGCATTGGGGTCAAAAAGGGAAATGACATTTAATTTTAGCCAATCTTCTTTAGCTGCTGGATTAAAGAATATAAAGCTACTTTGAGGGAACGTAACAATTTGTTCTGAAAAAAGCCTATTGTGGGGGTAGTCAAACGGCGGCCCTCCAGATGTCTGTGGACTACAATTCCCAGGAGCCCCTGCCAGCATTCGCTGGCAGGGGCTCCTGGGAATTGTAGTCCATGGACATCTGGAGGGCCGCAGTTTGACTACCCCTGTCGGGGCCTTAGATGTGAATGCTAAACATAACCATGCGAAGCATGAAGGTAGGTTCAGAAGGGTAGCCATGTCAGTCTGAAGAAGCAGGACAAAGTTGAAGTCCAAAGGCACCTTGAAGACCAAGAAATGTTTTATTCTGGTAAAAGCTTTCATGTGCATGCATACTCCTTCAGCTACATCCTAAACATGCTGGCTTTCAGGTGTGTGTTCGTCGCTGGAGAATTCGAGGGCATATTTGTGCAGTTTGTGTCAAGGAATCCCACTTTCCCTGCTTCTCCTTCACAGAAAGCCTGATGGGCAGGATCTCCATTGCCTTCACTGAGTGGGTAGGCATGAAATTCTCCCGTTGCTCTTTCAGCACTTGTTTCTGAATCGGATCTCTTCCTCTTCGGTTGGGGGATACGGAACACGCCTGGCAGCTAAAACCATCAGAGATATTATTGCCTAATTCACTGACCTTTAAGAGACTCAGAGAGAAAACATGCTCTATTTAGCGAAAAAGACCATGTCATGGAAAGTACAATTTCCAGCATCTACAACTGAACATTGGAACAAAGTTGCCATTTGCCCAGAACACTTCGCTTATTTTATTCCTTAAAATCTTAGACTATCCCCCGAAGAGGTGAGATTCTGTTTTCAAAAGAGTCCCGCAGGGATCAGACCGAACACAGTTATAAGCAGAGCCATCTGAAAAAGAAGGGAATGTAGAATATACACAACATTTCAACATGTCACCAACGTTTCCCCACAAATTTTTGGTGTAAATGGCTACAGTGTTGTTTTGCAGTCCAGGGGAACAGAAACTCACGCTGGCTGAGAGCTTGAGAAAGCCGGCCATGGTGCTGTCTGCAGCAAAAGCACACAACCCTAATCCTAAGCCTGCACTGCAATTAGCCAATGCATGGCTAGATCCCGCCCGCAGGATCCCGTCAGTTCAAAGTGAAGCTGACCAATAGCGCACACTGGTGGGAAGATCCTATTGTCTGTGCATGTATATAGATGGGGTTTTTTTTTGGGGGGGGGGGTTAGCTCGGTTTTGGTTCAGTTTTGACTCTTCTACCCTCATGGTGGGATCTTAATAAAGAGCTCAAATCATTTCCAGTATACGTGTCCAAGGATATACCAGTAACCATGTCAGTCTGTCTGTGGCAACAGGAAACTAAAGCTCCAGTAGTACCTTAAACACAAAGAAGAAGAAGAAGAAGAAGAAGAAGAAGAAGAAGAAGAAGAAGAAGAGTTGGTTCTTCTATGCCGCTTTTCTCTACCCGAAGGAGTCTTAAAGGGGCTTATAGTCACCTTCCCTTCCTCTCCCCACATCAAACACCCTGTGAGGGAGGGGAGGCTGAGAGAGCCCTGATATTACTCAAGAAGAAGAGTTGGTTCTTATATGCTGCTTTTCTCTACCCGAAGGAGTCTCAAACCGGCTTCCATTTGCCTTCATAGAATCATAGAATCATAGAGTTGGAAGGGGCCATACAGGCCATCTAGTCCAACCCCCTGCTCAACGCAGGATCAGCCCTAAGCATCCTAAAGCATCCAAGAAAAGTGTGTATCCAACCTTTGCTTGAAGACTGCCAGTCAGGGGGAGACAGACACCCTGTGAGGTGGGTGAGGCTGAGAGAGCCCTGATATTACTGAAGAAGAATCGCTAGCCAGGAAGCGATATTGCCGAGCTTTGTCCCGCCTGTGGCCATCAATCAAACGAGCAGCCAATGGGCGGCCGTTATCATGCCCCCGAAAAGCCCCTTTCCCTTTAAGGCAGGTTTTAAAAAAAAACACACACACGTTGCAACGAATCTGCATTGATTCATTGCAACGGAGAGACCAATCTAGCTAGCAGGTGGTGTTTGAGCTGCCGTTTCATCGTTGCCACACTCCCCCCGAGTGAAAAAAAAATACCCCCCCCCCGCACGGCCGCGATTTTCAGCTGAAAATAAAGTGAAAAATAAAGGGAAAATAAACCAGCAAATGGGGCTGTGTGGTGCTTGGTGCTTGGTGACTTAAAACAGCTCTGGGGAGGGACTGCAGCCGGGGAAGCCTTGCTGGGAAAATGAAGGCTTGCCGGTGTGTTGATCTCCGCTCGCTCCGAGAAAAAAAAATGGCGATTGCTTTGCCGGAAGATCAGAGGAGATAGCCAGGGGGAGGGACTTTGCAGAAACCACAACAATGGTAACACAGAGAACTTTCCTGCTAGTGTTGCAGATTGGTTGCAAGAGTGTAGCGCTTTCCGGAGCGTTAATCCACTTTTTGGGATTTCCCTGAAAGCGCTGCAACGAAGCGCTTTTTGCAGATCGGTTTCAGGAGTGTGGCAGATTGTCTACGACATTGTGCATAACCGCATTTTTGTAGCGATTTCAATTTGCCACATTCCTGCTACAAAGAATCTGTGCGGAATGGCCCTATGATTCTATATACATCCTGTGGTTTTTTGCACAAGAGATTCCTGCAGGGGCCTGGTGCTTTCTATGCTTTATGAATCATCCCTGAAAGATGTTGACATTTGTCTTGTAAAACCATTCAGAGAAGACACACATTCAAAATAGTTCAGTCCACAGATTCAGTGATCACAGATTCCAATTCTTCAGAACAGCTCTATTTAGCAACTCCAGCAACAAACTCATGCACTTTTATACTTAAGGCAGCCAGCTGCTGCCTCTGATTGACTCTAAGCAGAGCAATACGATTGGCTCTAAGCAAAGCAATCCGATTGGCTTTAAACAGAGTGATCAGGTTCCTTTGATTGGTTAGTTCCTTGGCTAGCAGAAACCCTCATTTGCATCAGTGTCCAAATGCCCACAGACATAACAGTTCCATCATGCTTTGGGTATGTTTTTGTGTAGCTGGTGCTTGTGTAGCTTGTGTAGCTGGCCATGGGTTATTGATGGCCCCCTCTTCCTACCTTGTTATTAGATGTCTTGGGGAGGGGGGAGGGGAGATTGTATAATGACGCCATGTCTTGTGCTGCTGCTTGTCATGTTTTATGTCCTTGATGTTTCAATGGGGTTTTAGTTAAGAACAATTGTAACCCCCCACGAGCCAGTTCTGGGAGTGGCCGGAAATAATAATAATAATAATAATAATAATAATAATAATAATAATAATAATAATAATAATAATAATAATAATAATAATAATAATAATAATAATATAGCATGCTTTCTGTTTCACCCTTTTCTTCCCATTCCTCAGACTGGCTTTTGCACACCATGCACGCAACTTCCACACACACACACACATGGGTGTGAACATCAGTCAAGAGCACTTTTCATGAAAAGAAGATTTCACAGATGACGCCCAAGTCTTTTGGCCTGCTGTTGGCTTAAACAGAATTAATGTTATAGACACTTTAACAAAGAAAAGCATTTCTCTGAATCACTGGCGTTTTCAAACATTGCCAAACAAATAGCTTAGTTGGGAAGGGAATTTCTGTTGCTTTTTATAGGATTAACCAGGCCAGGAATCAATTCAGATGTATATGGATGTGCCTCCTTAGAAGAGCAGGGGGTGATTTTGCTGCAGTTTTCCTCTTGACTCTTGTATTGATACACATTTGGGGTCCAAGTTGACCGCAGATCCAGATAGGATTTTGAATTTTAAAATATCAGGCACGTGGCAGATTTCTTTGCTTTAACATTTATTAAGGTTTTTTTTTTTAATCCAACCCATATATTTTCTGCATGCTTGAAATCCTGCTGGGGGAGCATGGGAGCACTGGGAGCAATATGGCTGGCTGCCGTTTCTGGAGAGATAAGGAGTCACTGGTTCTGATTCTCATAGGTCTCTGTGACAGAAAAGGGCGAATATCAGCCTGCATTGTTCTCATCATCCAGCTGTGCACATCTGCACGTATCTTTTCAGGACTTGGGCCTAGGTTGGTCAGTTATCCCATAACCAATATTAAAGTTGCCATAACCTGGCATCTCATCCAGCCTTGGAAATGAAGCAGCATTCGCCATGGTCATTATTGTTGGCAGAATCTAAATATCCTAGAGCAGGGGTAGTCACACTGCGGCCCTCCAGATGTCCATGGACTACAATTCCCAGGAGCCCCCTGCCAGCAAATGCTGGCAGGGGGCTCCTGGGAATTGTAGTCCATGGACATCTGGAGGGCCGCAGTTTGACTACCCCTGTCCTAGAGTATAAACTGTTTAAGTCTAAATCGGTTTATTAAAGAACTAGTGGCAAAGCCCGTCCATAAGAACGGGCTTTGAAAGGGTCACACCCAGGGTGACAGCGAGGCCTTTCCAGGCCTTTTGGAAGTGCCCCCTCTCCCCCCACCCCCCCTCGGCCGGATGGCTTCCCAAAAGCCTTGAAAGCACACCTGGGGCATCTGTGAGGCCTTTGCAGGCCTTTGGGAAGCACTCCCTCCCCCCCGGCCGGGCCTCTTACCTGGGGCCCTGCAAGTGGAGCGGCAGAGTCACAGACTGGCTGGCTCTAACAGGCAGGTACGTCTGTGAGGCAAGGGGTGATGGCTTGGTGAGGGAGGGTGGGAGCTGTAGGGGCAGGGCCAATCAGGGTGCAGCTGGCTGCACCCTGATTGGCCCTGGAGAGGCTGGACTTTTCGTCCCCCAAGGCTGTTTCACAATTGTTAAGAGGCACCAAAGGCACCAACTTTATAGGAAAGAGCAGATAGCTATAGAAGCCTGTTTGTCTAATCTAGCTGGGGGTGAGGTAGGGAGCCAGCTGTTCTCAAAGAGCTTGGAAACCCTTAACAAGCCAATCAAGAGGCAGAAGGGAACAATTTGAAATGGGGGGGGGGTTGTCTCTAATTTTGCCATGTTAGTTGGCTATCCCCTCTACTGCCTCTGCAAGATGTTCTACTCATTATTTTGCATTTATGCCTAAAGATCTTGCATATTCCAATGAATATTTAGTTGGGAGACCACCAAGGAATAACAGCCCTGCTCTGCAGAGGCAAGCAATGGCAAACAGAGGGTCACCATAAGTTGACTGTGAGTTGTTGGTCCCACCAAAAGAGCGAAGCCATTCTTCTTATTCTTAAGAACATCAGAAGAGCCCTGCTGGATCAGATCAATGGTCTATTTACTCCAGCATCCTGTTTCAGACAGTGTCCAACCAGCTCCTCTGGAGGGCCAATAAACAGGGCATGGGGCGAATGGTTCCAGAGGTTTCCTGCCTCTGAATGTGGAGGTTTCCTTTTGTCACCATAAAAGGTAAAGGTAAAGATATCCCCTGTGCAAGCACCGGGTCATGTCTGACCCTTGCCAGTGCCTTCCCCATTCATTACCGTTTACCCCCCAGCAAGCAAGCTGGGTACTCATTTTACCGACCTCAGAAGGATGGAAGGCAGGCTGAGTCAGCCTTGAGCCAGCTGCTGGGATTGAACTCCCAGCCTCATGGGCAGACAACTTCAGACAGCATTTCTGCTGCCTTACCACCCTGCATCACAAGAGGTGCTTTTGAAAAGGATAAAGGTAAAGGTATCCCCTGTGCAAGCACCGAGTCATGTCTGACCCTTGGGGTGACGCCCTCTAGCGTTTTCATGGCAGACTCAATACGGGGTGGTTTGCCAGTGCCTTCCCCAGTCATGACCGTTTACCCCCAGCAAGCTGGGTACTCATTTTACCGACCTCGGAAGGATGGAAGGCTGAGTCAACCTTGAGCCGGCTGCTGGGATTGAACTCCCAACCCTATGGGCAGACAGCTTCAGACAGCATATCGCTGCCTTACCACTCTGCGCCACAAGAGGCTCTTGAAAAGGATAGGAATTTACAATTCAATGTTGAAAGACACATCAAAGCACAGAACCTACAGCAGATTCACTGATTGCCATAAGTGATTGGTACTTGCCATGACGTGCTGAATGTTTGAAAGTCTCCAGAGCAAGCCCATCCACCAGGAGACTTCTGAACGTTCTGCACACCAGGGCCAAGGAGCCAGCCAGAGCCTCTCCCAATGCTGAGAGCCACTGGCTGGTGTACTGCTTAGGGAAACCAACTTCTAATCTGGCAAGCTGGGTTTGATTTTACACTCCTCCACGTGCAGCCAGCTTGGTGACCTTGGGCTCGCCACAGCACTTTTAAAGTTGTTCTGACTGAACAGTAATATCAGGGCTCTCTCAGCCTCACCTCCCTCATAAGTTGTCTGTGGTGGGGAGAGGAAAGGGAATAGCCACTGAAAGCCACTTTGAGTCTCCTCTGGTAGAAAAAAGCAGCATAGAAGAACTCTATGGGGCTTCTGGACACCCCTTGAGATACAGATTCAGCAAAATGTTCTTGGGTTGTTGCTAGTCAGCCAGCTAGCAGAATTTCCCCCAAATCCTCCTGGCCAAGTTAGCTTGCTAATTGTAATACCTAGCTTACATTTCCTATCTCAGTATGGATTCCTTTGCCAATAAAGAATGCTCTTTCCTTTCCTAATTAAGTAATGAGCCTCATGTGGACTATCTTAAGGCTGACTTTCCTTTATTTGCATGCGGTCAGCTGAAGCTAAAAATATATAGTTCAGCTCAGCTGGAGGGTGTAGTAAGGGCTACAGGCTCAGATAGCTTTAAGAAGGGAATAGATAGGTGTGTGAAAGAAAGGTCCATCAATAGCTACTAGCTATGGTGACAAAAAAAAGAGCCTCTTGTGGTAAGGCAGCAGACATGCAGTCTGAAAGCTGTGCCCATGAGGCTGGGAGTTCAATCCCAGCAGCCGGCTCAAGGTTGACTCAGGCTTCCATCCTTCCGAGGTCGGTAAAATGAGTACCCAGCTTGCTTGCTGGGGGGTAAACGGTAATGACTGGGGAGGGCACTGGCAAACCACCCCGTATTGAGTCTGCCATGGAAACTCTAGAGGGCGTCACCCCAAGGGTCAGACATGACCCGGTGCTTGCACAGGGGATACCTTTACCTTTACCTTATCCTTCTCAAATTTTAGTCCATTGCAGCATGAGAAGTTTGAAAAGTTACCTTCACTAACTTGCATCACAAAAATGTTTAGCTTTGCTTAAAAGCTTTCAATTCATTATACATGTTGCACACAAGCTTTCCTTTCCCCTGCAATCTTAGATTAAATGTGTTCAGATGTTCTGTGATATCCATTAAGAAAGCCAAATCAAAAATCCATTCAGAGTCAGAAAGTGCTTCTTGACTTTTTCCTTTATCCTTAAGAAAGTTATCAATTTTATGATAAAGACTGAAAAAACATTTGAGGACTTCGCCTCTGCTAAGCCACCTGACTCCTGCATGGTACAATACCTTCCCATATTCTGCATCTATCTCAAAAATTTGAAACTGACGATGGGCAAGGCCATGATGCCTGATGCAATTAATGCTGTATACAACAATACACATCATTCTACACATGGCTTGCTGATGGATGATGCAGTAAAATTGCATGGGAGGTTTATCATTTAATTTCAATATCTCTTTTAAAAAAGTTGACAGAAAGAGTGAATGAGGGCAGCCTTCCTCCTGCCATTGTTGGCTTCACATTATATGCATGGAGCACATACATATCACTGCTTGCAAGCTAAGCCTCAAACATGAGTAGTAAAATGGCAGCCAGAGGGAGGGGAACTTGGCTGGAGGAAGATGTGAGAAGGGGAATGCCATACGCTTTCCTGCTAAGAAAGTACTCAAGGGGCCACTCACGGGCTCCTGCAATCACAAGTGTATAAGAAGACTCCTAGCTGGAGTGAAGAAGGGAGGAGAGGCAGAAGCAAGCAAGTCCAGAAGAAAGAATGTCTTTGCTTGCAGCAGAAATCGCATCAGTAACTTTGGAAGCCACTTGCTTTGATGGATGGAGCCTCTAGAATTATTCTGTATCCAAAACACTTTGTATCCTTTTTTTGCAAAAATACCAGGCCTTTTGCTTTCTTTTTCCTGCCTTTTTTGCAAAAGCAGATCTGACATCTCCTGAACCCATTCACACAGCGATTTTACCATCCTTATATACAGACATAGCTTCAACATGGTCATTCATGGAGAGGGGGAGTTAACAAGCTGAGTGGTCTGGGTGCCTGAGCTTTGCTGGCTAGCAAAGCACCTAAAATGGCCAAAATGCTATTATGGAGGATAAGAACAAGAAGAGGTCACCCAGCTGGTTGCATGTGGGGGGGCGCAGATTCAAACCCGGCTCACCAGATTAGAAGTCTGTATTCCTAACTACACTACACCAATCTGGGGCTGACAGAGACCAAAACAATGTTGACATTGTCTTTTTTGCAAGAAACGGACAGGATGAACAGCAGTAGAGGCAGGAAGAACAGTATGGGTCTGAGGGAAAATGCAGCGGATAAGAAGTTTGGAGGGCCACACAGAAAAAATCAGGGGCCGCATGAACCTGCAGGCCCCTGTCCTAGAGGATGGTCTCTTTGGCACTATTCACCACCATGGTCCCTGCTGTCCCTAACCCTTCCCTCCTTAGATTCTACCCCACCCTAATCTCCAGGAATTCCCCAATTTATTAATTTGTCATTATTATATATACCATACCTTTCTGTGACCAGGCAGGACAGCTTACAACAGGGGTAGTCAAACTGCGGCCCTCCAGATGTCCATGGACTACAATTCCCAGAAGCCCCTGCCAGCATTCGCTGGCAGGGGCATCTGGGAATTGTAGTTCATGGACATCTGGAGGGCCGCAGTTTGACTACCCCTGGTTTACAACATGTTAAAACGAGTTTACAATAGAGTAAAACAATAAATAGAGTAAAACAATAAGAGCCTCTTGTGGCGCAGAGTGGTAAGGCAGCCGCCTGAAAGCTTTGCTCATGAGGTTGGGAGTTCGATCCCAGCAGCCGGCTCAAGGTTGACTCAGCCTTCCATCCTTCCGAGGTCGGTAAAATGAGTACCCAGCTTGCTGCTGGGGGGTAAACGGTCATGACTGGGGAAGGCACTGGCAAACCACCCCGTATTGAGTCTGCCATGAAAACGCTAGAGGGCGTCACCCCAAGGGTCAGACATGACTCGGTGCTTGCACAGGGGATACCTTTACCTTTACCTTTAAAACAATAAATACGCAGAATGCTCCAATGTGCCTGCTACGTCTCAAAATATTCAGTATTCAATGATGGGATTTTATCCTAGAGGTGAAAGGAGGGCGGCCCATATGATTTAATTTTCTTGTTCTGTCTTCAACCATACTGGCCTGGTGGAATATTGCCATTTTGAAGGCCCTGTGGAACTTGAATATTTCCATCAGGATCCAGGACTTGGTTGGCAACAGATTCCATCAGGTTGGAGCCAGAGCCGAAAAGGCCCTGGCTCTTGTTGAGGACAAATGCAATTTTGTGGGGCTAGGGACCACTAACATATTTGATGAACATAATGCTCTTTTGGAGTTGATAACCATAGCTTTCCACCAAATCCCCCCCAGTTTAAGTGCTCTTGACTGAGATAGAAAGGAGGGAAGAAATGATACCAAACTTTAGATCTCTTAATAGTTCTTTTCCCCCCCATTGTTGATCCTGTTGATATGAACCCAGGACTTCCTCCTTTCTTTTCTCCAAATTGAAACAGATTGCATTCTACATTTAATTGCTTGATTTCGGAAGCTAAGAGGGAAGAGGGGAGTGGTGGTCATGAAACTCCAGCCAGCATTGAAGGAGAATAAGGCTGGAGAGGGGATTATTTCCTGCTGTTTTACAAACAAAACAAGTCGGGGGGGGGGGATGTAGCATGAAGCTGCTTGTTCATTTTGGTTTTCCTGAACAAGTGGGGGGGGGAGATAATCTAAATGGCAAATCTTGGCACATTGAAATGTGGGCTTGGAGCACAGTCACTTAAGAAATGAGGGAAAAATAAGTCTTGCAAGGGAATGGCAACCAGGAACCAGGCAGTCTTTGAACTGACACCCTGACCAATCACCGATTGACTGCTTCACTATGTCAGTGTTGGAGGCTCCAAGGTGGAAGTTAATGTGGCAAAATGCAGGGATCTACACTTAATACTGGGGGTCTCAGAGCAGTTTCCTCCAAAGTAGTGAGTTATATTCGCTCCTGGATATCACTGTGGATCAATGATAGACATTGCAGAGGGAAAATTTAAAGCACTAAATATCAGAATGGAAATTGAATAATGTGTAGATGATTTTCTTTAATTTGGGGGTCACCAGGGATAAAAAGCCCAGTGCAGATTCAGCCTAGGTATCAGGATAAAATTCTCATTTAATTAAATATAGAATACTTGTAAAAGGTAAAAGACCGGTTCTGTGAGCTTAATTGTAGCAAAGTGCTTTACACAGAAGACCTGCTACAGTCTCTGAAATAAGGGGATCTCTTGTCTTCCAGAAGAAACTGCACCTCGGCTTCATCAGTGTAAGTCTTACTCAACCAGGGTATAAATCAGGGGTAGTCAAACGGCGGCCCTCCAGATGTCCATGGACTACAATTCCCAGGTGCCCCCTGCCAGCGAATGCTGGCAGGGGGCTCCTGGGAATTGTAGTCCATGGACATCTGGAGGGCCGCAGTTTGACTACCCCTGGTGTAAGATAATGGAAAAATTAATTAAAAATCAATTAAAAATTAATCTAGGATAGCAGTTCCTTTAAAAAACCCCAAAACCTATATATCACTTGAATACTGTAAAAATGGTTCCATTCAGTGATTCAAATGGCCATTCTTTCTTGAGCTTTCTCCTGGAGAGTTTGTTGAAAAACCCAACAGCACATGAAAGTTATTGTTCTGCCTCCATTGCTGGGATGCTGTGGGAGGAGTCCCCTAACGTGTTTATTTTAGAAATCTGGGGACACAGGGAACCCTTGCAAGTGAACGGTCCCTTTGTCCTACTCCTGACCATGAACGGGTCAAATTTTGTATTAATAAGTGCTGGTGAAGTGGCCCTGTCATAAAACAAAACAAAAATACATTCTAAGTTATCACTGGTTGTGGAATAGCAAGCCCTAGGCTAAAATGCCAGCTTTATGAGCTTTCAAAATTGCTCTAACAAAAAAAAAAAAGAAACCCCAACAAATCTTGTCCCCAAGATATTTCAGATTTTCCTGACATGTTCCTCTGAGAAATAGTTTTGTGGCTTTATCTGAAACAGTGATGGTTAAAAAGCAAGACCTTTATGACCCCTCAGTGGCAGGTTTACATAGAAACTGTTATAAATTATTACAGAAGCATGGCCAATTTAAACAGCCCAACATAAATACATCTGCAGACATACTGGCTACTACATATTCTAAATACTGTCTGTATATGAATACACAGAGCTTTCTAAATCATTGAAGAAAATGTATTTATTCATAAAATCAATAATATGCTTTTTTGTGTTTGACAAAAAAGTACTATTATAAGCAACGTTATTGGGGCTTGAACACTTTATTATGCATTCCTGTGCGGTTTCCTTCATCTGATAATGGTTAGGAATTTCACCTTGAATTATAGCCATGTTTTCTAATTGGTTTTGTATCAGGCCAATCCTGACCCATTTGCACTGTGATTTTATTGCATTCTGCAGATTAAATAAATGAAGAAACAGCCTTGCATTTTTGAAGCAGCCCAACATCTAAAGCGTTTATCTGGTTATAAAATAAAACAGATTTTCTCAACCAGGATTTTGTGAACCCTGGAGCTCCACGACAGCCCTGGAAGGTTTTGCTGATTGGGAGTTAATTTTTTAATATATATTTTGATTTGAAAAATTATTGGGTGATATGACCATATATGATTATGTTGACCTGATTCCCCACAAATGGCTGATGGGCCTGGAGGGGGTGGGAAGGGGAGGGGCTCCAGCTACACAAGCCCTTGCTGGCTGAGGATCCTCACACATCATAGTGATTAGGCAGGGGTAGTCAAATTGCGGCCCTCCAGATGTCCATGGACTACAATTCCCATGAGCCCCTGCCAGCGAACGCTGGCAGGGGCTCATGGGAATTGTAGTCCATGGACATCTGGAGGGCCGCAGTTTGACTACACCTGGATTACTGTCCAGAGAGGTAAGTGCTCTTGGTTTCACTTAATTGCAAGGGGTGGGGGTGGTAATTGAGCAGCATATGGGGTAGGCACAAATCTGAAAACTGGAGGCTTGAGGGAGTTCGCAGGTTGGGGGCGTCATGAGCCTTGAACCCTGAACTTACACAAACCCCATTGGCTAATTGGGTCCGTTATGCAGTGGGCTGTTTTCTGGTGTGCTGGAGATCTAAAATTCACTGTTGAGCCCCCTGTTGAGCATCACCTCATGGTGGACATGGTTTCTGGGGGTGGGGGATACTTTGGTTCTGGGAGGTGGTCACCACATACCTGTTCCGCATTCCAATCTAAGGCTGGCAAAGCCCTAGATACAGAATTGTTTCCCATGAGACAAAGGACTCCAGCACTGGAGCCAGAGGCCACACCCATGCAGAAGATGAATGATCACCCCCAAACCAGGGACAGAATTGCCGGCGGGCAAGAGGACAGCCAAAGGAACATTGGTATGCCAGTGGACTTGGGAGCCCAAAGCTAAACCAAACTCCCGAGATGTTGGCTCCATTTTGGACAACATACATACCAGCCAGCAGGAGACCCTTGAGAGATGTTGCAGGTGGCGGGCTGACCAACATGGGAAGAGTGTGTGCGGAGGGGCTACAACTCTGTGGTCCGTCCCGACCCACAGGAACCTGCAATGTCCACCACAAGATGGCACCAAGACAACAATGTTGGGATAGAGATACAATTTATGGATTGATTTATGGGGGCTCTTGGAGAATCCCAGAATCCCAAAGGGTGAAGCTACTGCCAACCTCCCTGATGTGAGGGGCCAGCCAGAGGGGGGATGCTTCCCTGAACTAAAGCACCCCAAGCTGCTATATTGGCTTTGGCGTAAGACTTTACAATATGAACGGAGGCAAGAAAAAAAGGGGGGAAAGTCAGGAAGCCTGCAGACTGTTGTGGAGGTCCATCAAAGAGAAGTCCCAAAGCCTCCCCCCAAACGGGTGAGACCTCAGTGCCCTCCTCTCATGCAAAGGTGAGATGCAAGGATGGCCTTCCCCCATCTGCCTTCTCTCTCTATCCTGCGCTATGCTTCAAAGAAGATGCTTCCCCAAGATGCTTCCATGCTTGAAAGGAGGGGGGGGGGCAGAAGGGCAAGATCTCAACTGGCTGCAGTCTGCAATTGAATATTTGTTTGCTCTCTACTCTCCAATGAACCCAAGATGTTTCCCCTGCAATTCAATTTCAAGTGAATCCGAACAATCCAAATTGCTGGGTTTTCCTCATCTCTGGAATCTATTAACCGTTTTCATTAGGCTGTATATTAATTTATTGCTTAAAGGTAAAGGTAAAGGTATCCCCTGTGCAAGCACCGAGTCATGTCTGACCCTCGGGGTGACGCCCTCTAGCATTTTCATGGCAGACTCAATACGGGGTGGTTTGCCAGTGCCTTCCCCAGTCATTACCGTTTACCCCCCAGCAAGCTGGGTACTCATTTCACCAACCTCGGAAGGATGGAAGGCTGAGTCAACCTTGAGCCGGCTGCTGGGATCGAACTTCCAGCCTCATGGGCAGACAGCTTCAGATAGCATTTCTGCTGCCTTACCACCCTGCACCACAAGACGCTCTTAATTTATTGCTTACATTTCACCTATAAGTCTGAACTGATTACTTCTGTTCCATGACGTTGCCTCTGAGGAAGTGTGCATGTACATGAAAGCTCATCCCTTCAATCAAACTCGGTTGGTCTTAAAGGTGCCTGACTGGACTCTAAATTTGTTCTGTCATTCTGTTGTCACCCCTCCATTTGTCTTCTTTTCTTCCCAAAAGAAGAACACTGTGTATGAATGAGACCTTGGGGTACTTGTGGATTGTAAACTAAACATGAGCAGGCAGTGTGATGCAGCGGTAAAAAAGGCAAATGCCATTTTGGGCTGTATCAACAGAGGCATCACATCAAAATCACAAGATGTCATAGTCCCATTGTATACGGCACTGGTCAGACCACACCTGGAGTACTGTGTGCAGTTCTGGAGGCCTCACTTCAAGAAGGACGTAGATAAAATTGAAAGGGTACAGAGGAGAGTGACAACGATGATCTGGGGCCAAGGGACCAAGCCCTATGAAGATAGGTTGAGGGACTTGGGAATGTTCAGCCTGGAGAAAAGGAGGTTGAGAGGGGACATGATAGCCCTCTTTAAGAATTTGAAAGGTTGTCATTTGGAGGAGGGCAGGATGCTGTTTCTGTTGGCTGCAGAGGAGAGGACACGCAGTAATGGGTATAAACTTCAAGTACAACGATATAGGCTAGATATCACTCCTTTCTCCCTTACCTTCGTTTCTGTGTCCCTCCTTCCTTCTCTCCCCCCCTTGCCTTCCTCTTTCCCCCATCCATTTCTCTTTCTCCTCTATCCTCTTTCCCCCGTTTCCCAACTGCTTCTCCTTTCCTCCCTCCTCCTGCTGGGCTTCCTGTCCCCCCACCTGTCATGAGGCCATTGGCCTTGGGGCTGGAAGGCAGCTGTTGCCCCAGATCAACCTCAACCCGGCCCACAGATGCCCAGCCGCGCAAGAACTGTGAAGAGGACGACAACATAGCACATCCATGCCCCTCGCCTCAGCGGCAGCTTCTGGACACCTGTGGGCTGGGTCCAGGTCGGTTGGGACTCTGCTGCCTTCAGGGAAGAGGGCCGAAGAGGGAAGGAGGCAGTGCTTGGGCTCAGCAGGGCCCACTCCCCAGGCCACCCTCCTCCTCCTCCTCCTCCTCCTTGCTTGGCTGGGTGGATGCTGCTCTGCTGCTCAGGAGTAGTGGGGAGGAGCTGTGGGGGAGTGAAATATAATGTCACTTCAGTTCTGTGGTAGTCTCCCCCCCCCCCAGCCACATCTATAGATGGGTCCATAGGAAAGAGCAACCCCTCCCCCAAACCTATGAGCCCGTCCCTCCACAATCAAAAGACCTTGTATGGCCGTAAAGGGCCTGTCTTCACAAATGCTGGTCATGTTGAAGGTATGCCCACCTATAGTGGCATAGTAAAGAATAATTCCCCCCTCTTGTTTTGAACTGCTAAAATCAGGAGTCATTGGAGGTAATGACCGGAGAATTCCTGCATGCCCAAAGAAAAGCATTTCTTCATAGTTTGCAATTTCTAGGGAGAGTTCTGTCTTGATTTGACCTGGATCCCACGATTTGACTTTTTGGTGGTCCATAATACCCACAACACTCTCCTCGAAGAGCACTTTTCAAAGGAATCTCCTTTCTTCCTGTCAGCTCCCTTCATTGTCCAGTGTTCACCCCCATACATAATGGCAGGGAAATCTATGGCATTAATTAACTTGATCTTGGTTTCCTTTCACTTAAGAATCTTTTCTAGCTCCTCCCTGATTGCTTCCGGAACAGCAACGTTAGTCAGGCCTAACTCTCACCTCTCTTCTTTACAAAGTTGTTTCTGTTTCAGTAAACCTATTTATTTCACAAGCCACTGGTGCCTCACGACTCCCGTGCCTACTTCAACTCTGCCAACACTATATTGGTGGGCCAAGACCCTCTGGAAAACAGGCATTCCACCATATTGGTTGTGAGATGCTAAATTTGTTCAAGATTTTCCTGAAAAATGGTGTTTATTTCAGAGCCGTTCCATGGCCCCAGCACTGAGCTGAAAGTCAAGTCCTCTTACCCTTTGGGGATGGTTTGCCCTTTTAAGCTACTGCCAGGTGGCCTGGCTCATGTATCTGCCCCAGGGAAGCCCCACTTGGGGAGCATGTTTGCCACACAGCACTGTCTTCAAAACCATCAGTCCCAATGAGTATGTGCCTCTATTCAGACCTCTGTGTCTCCTTAAGAAAACAAACCCAAAGGCCTGTGATTACATTGAAGCCTCTTAGTTTAGCGCTGGTGTTTGGCCGCTGGCAGCAGAGAGTCCTTTTAACAGATTAGTGGGATCAAAATATTTGTTTAAGGGAGCCATTTTGGTAAAAATTTTAACCTCTGGAAGAGTTGTAAGATGGCAACTGAGTAGGCTTTCTTAATAACAAGCGTGTGAAGGAAAAGATAGATTGATGAGGCATTTTGTGTCATTTTGCAGAGGTTTGTGGAAGACAAGTAGCACAACTTTCTCTTTCACTTTGTGAAATTTGTGGAAACTTTGTGGATATCAGACCACCTTGGAAACAAAACAATGGCGCTTCTCTGTTCTGTTCTCTTTTACATCTAAAATCCGGCAGAAGTTATAAATTTGCCTCAAGCCCATCACTGTTGAGCAGAATCTGGTGGCCCTGGGAGAAAAATCGTGGTCTTTAATGCAACAATTCCAAGTTCCTGTAAAGAAGAGGAGTGCAAACTCTCCAAAAGCAATCTCATTGCCTCCAGAAATGTATATAGACAGACAAATTGACAAATTCCTCAAACCAGTATATTCCCAAGCAAGAGATATGGTCTCTAGGTTGCAACCTATGGGTTGCTAAACAATGTCTGGGGGCAATCCCCCACACACACCTGTCTTTCAAACCACCATGATTATCATTAGCTCTGAGCACCAAATGAGGATGAGTATAATTCATTTCTATTTTTATTTATTACATTTATATATCACCCTTCCCTGTGGCGCAGGGTGGTTTACAATGGAAATACGTGGTACAGTATAAGGACGCAGTACGGTTATGAATACATAACATTTTGAACGGTAGAACTTGTAACAGTGGAACATTTAACTTTTAATAGTAGAATAATATATGATAGTGGAACTTTGCAGCTCCATAAATGTGTAACTGTTGACTGCCCTGTGCAGTTGGAGGCGAGAGGGGCCTGGGGGCTCTGGCTAGTGGCGTTGGTTCATTGGCCTCGACTGAAAGCTTGGGGTAGGAGCTCCAGTCTGCAGGCCCCGCAGAATTGTTTTAGTTCTGGAAGAGCCCTGATCTCTTCTGGGAGCTCATTCCATCAGGTGGGGGCCAGAACCAAAAAAGCCTTGGTTGAGGCCAGACAAGCCAGCTTGGTGTAGTGGTTAGGAGCGCTGGCTTCTAATCTGGCGAGCCGGGTTTGATTCCCCGCTCCTCCCCCACATGCAGCCAGCTCGGTGACCTTGGGCTCGCCACGACACTGATAAAGCTGTTCTGACCGAGCAGGAATATCAGGGCTCTCTCAGCCTCACCCACCCCACAGGGTGTCTGTTGTGGGGAGAGGAATGGGAAGGTGATGTAAGCTGCTTTGAGACTCCTTTGGGTAAAGAAAAGCAGAATATAAGAACCAACTCCTCCTCCTCCTCCTCCTCCGAGTGCTGTTTCAACCCAATCGCCACACTGGAAGCTTTAGGATCAGAGCTTCAGACTTGATTCTAGGAGTCAGAGGGCAAGCCCACCTCCACCTTGAAACAGGTGACCAACTGAAATGACATCACAAAGCGCTCACCTGAGTTCCCCTGGAGAGGAGGGGATGTCTGTTACAAGCAGGGGGGATATCATAACACACCAGGAGTCACAGGGGAAGCCAACCTCCACCTTGAAACAGGTGACCAACTGAAATGACATCACAAAGCGCTCACCTGTTCCCCTGGAGAGGAGGGGATGTCTGTTACAAGCAGGGGGGATATCACAAAGCGCTCACCTGAGTACCCCTGGAGAGGATGGGATGTCTGTTACAAGCAGGGGGGATATCACTATACACCAGGAGTCACAGGGGACGCCAACCTCCACCTTGATACAGGTTACCAACTAAAATGACATCACAAAGCGCTCACCTGAGTTCCCCTGGAGAGGAGGGGATGTCTGTTACAAGCAGGGGGGATATCACAACACACCAGGAGTCACAGAGGAAGCCAACTCCACCTTGAAACAGGTGACCAACTAAAATGACATCACAAAGCGCTCACCTGAGTTCTCCTGGAGAGGAGGGGATGTCTGTTACAAGCAGGGGGGATATCACAAACACACCAGGAGTCACAGGGGAAGCCAACCTCCACCTTGAAACTGGTTACAAGCAGGGGGGATACTACAACACACAAGGAGTCACAAGGGACGCCAACCTCCACCTTGAAACAGGTTACCAACTAAAATGACATCACAAAGCGCTCACCTGAGGTCCCCTGGAGAAGAGGGGATGTCTGTTACAAGCAGGGGGGATATCACAACACACCATGTGTCACAGGGGACGCCAACCTCCACCTTGAAACAGGTTACCAACTAAAATGACATCACAAAGCGCTCACCTGAGTTCCCCTGGAGAGGAGGGGATGTCTGTTACAAGCAGGGGGGAATATCACAAACACACCAGGAGTCACAGGGGAAGCCAACCTCCACCTTAAAACAGGTTACCAACTAAAATGACATCACAAAGCGCTCACCTGAGTTCCCCTGGAGAGGAAGGGATCTCTGTTACAAGCAGGGGGGATATCACAAAGCGCTCACCTGAGGTCCCCTGGAGAAGAGGGGATGTCTGTTACAAGCAGGGGGGATACCACAACACACAAGGAGTCACAAGGGACGCCAACCTCCACCTTGAAACAGGTTACCAACTAAAATGACATCACAAAGCACATACCTGAGTTTCCCTGGAGAGGTGGGAATGTCAGTTACAAGCAGGGGGGATATCACAAAGCGCTCACCTGAGGTCCCCTGGAGAGGAGGGGATGTCTGTTACAAGCAGGGGGGAATATCACAAACACACCAGGAGTCACAGGGGAAGCCAACCTCCACCTTAAAACAGGTTACCAACTAAAATGACATCACAAAGCGCTCACCTGAGTTCCCCTGGAGAGGAAGGGATCTCTGTTACAAGCAGGGGGGATATCACAAAGCGCTCACCTGAGGTCCCCTGGAGAAGAGGGGATGTCTGTTACAAGCAGGGGGGATACCACAACACACAAGGAGTCACAAGGGACGCCAACCTCCACCTTGAAACAGGTTACCAACTAAAATGACATCACAAAGCGCTCACCTGAGTTCCCCTGGAGAGGAGGGGGTTTCTGTTACAAGCAGTGGGGATTTCAAAACACACCAGGAGTTACAGGGGAAGCCATCATGCACCTTGAAACAGGTGACCAAATGAAATGACATCACAAAGTGCTCACCTGAGTTCCCTTGGAGAGGACGGGATGTCTGTTACAAGCAGGGGGGTTATCAAAACACACCAGGAGTCACAGGGGAAGCCAACCTCCACCTTGAAACAGGTGACCAACTGAAATGAGATCACAAACCGTTCACCTGAGTTCCCCTGGAGAGGAGGGGATGTCTGTTACAAGCAGGGGGGATATCAAAACACACCAGGAGTCACAGGGGAAGCCAACCTCCACCTTGAAACAGGTTACCAACTAAAATGACATCACAAAGCGCTCACCTGAGTTCCCCTGGAGAGGTGGGAATGACTGTTACAAGCAGGGGGGATATCACAAAGCGCTCACCTGAGGTCCCCTGGAGAAGAGGGGATGTCTGTTACAAGCAGGGGGGATATCACAACACACCAGGTGTCACAGGGGAAGCCAACCTCCACCTTGACACAAGTGACCAACTGAAATGACATCACAAAGCGCTCACCTGAGTTCCCCTGGAGAGGAGGTGATGTCAATTACTGGTAGGGGGGATATCAGAAAGCACTAGGAGAGAGAGAGAAAGCCAACCTACAGCTAGAAACTGGATATCTAGTGAAATGACATCACAAAGCGCTCACCTGAGTTCCCCTGGAGAGGTGGGAATGTCTCTTTCAAGCAGGGGGGATATCACAAAGCGCTCACCTGAGGTCCCCTGGAGAAGAGGGGATGTCTGTTACAAGCAGGGGGGATATCACAACACACCAGGTGTCACAGGGGAAGCCAACCTCCACCTTGAAACAGGTTACCAACTAAAATGACATCACAAAGCGCTCACCTGAGTTCCCCTGGAGAGGAGGGGATGTTTGTTACAAGCAGGGGGGATATCACAACACACCAGGAGTCACAGGGGACGCCAACCTCCACGTTGATACACATGACCAACTAAAATGACATCACAAAGCACTCACCTGAGTTCAACTGGAGAGGTGGGATTGTCTGTTACAAGCAGGGGGGATATCACAACACACCAGGAGTCACAGGGGACTCCAACCTCCACCTTAAAACAGGTTACCAACTAAAATGACATCACAAAGCGCTCACCTGAGTTCCCCGGGAGAGGAGGGGATGTTTGTTAAAAGCAGGGGGGATATCACAACACACCAGGAGTCACAGGGGACGCCAACCTCCACGTTGATACACATGACCAACTAAAATGACATCACAAGGCACTCACCTGAGTTCCCCTGGAGAGGTGGGATTGTCTGTTACAAGCAGGGGGGATACCACAACACACCAGGAGTCACAGGGGACTCCAACCTCCACCTTGAAACAGGTTACCAACTAAAATGACATCACAAAGCGCTCACCTGAGTTCCCCTGGAGAGGTGGGATTGTCTGTTACAAGCAGGGGGGATACCACAACACACCAGGAGTCACAGGGGACTCCAACCTCCACCTTAAAACAGGTTACCAACTAAAATGACATCACAAAGCGCTCACCTGAGTTCCCCTGGAGAGGAGGGGATGTCTGTTAAAAGCAGGGGGGATATCACAACACACCAGGAGTCACAGGGGACTCCAACCTCCACCTTGAAACAGGTTACCAACTAAAATGACATCACAAAGCGCTCACCTGAGTTCCCCTGGAGAGGCGGGAATGTCTGTTACAAGCAGGGGGGATATCACAAAGCGCTCACCTGAGGTCCCCTGGAGAAGAGGGGATTTCTGTTACAAGCAGGGGGGATATCACAACACACCAGGTGTCACAGGGGAAGCCAACCTCCACCTTGAAACAGGTTACCAGCTAAAATGACATCACAAAGCGCTCACCTGAGTTCCCCTGGAGAGGATGGGATGTCTGTTACAAGCAGGGGGAATATCACAACACACCAGGAGTCACAGGGGAAGCCACCCTCCACCTTAAAACAGGTTACCAACTAAAATGACATCACAAAGCGCTCACCTGAGTTCCCCTGGAGAGGAGGGGATGTCTGTTACACGCAGGGGGGATATCACAACACACCAGGAGTCACAGGGGACGCCAACCTCCACGTTGATACACATGACCAACTAAAATGACATCACAAGGCACTCACCTGAGTTCCCCTGGAGAGGTGGGATTGTCTGTTACAAGCAGGGGGGATACCACAACACACCAGGAGTCACAGGGGACTCCAACCTCCACCTTGAAACAGGTTACCAACTAAAATGACATCACAAAGCGCTCACCTGAGTTCCCCTGGAGAGGTGGGATTGTCTGTTACAAGCAGGGGGGATACCACAACACACCAGGAGTCACAGGGGACTCCAACCTCCACCTTAAAACAGGTTACCAACTAAAATGACATCACAAAGCGCTCACCTGAGTTCCCCTGGAGAGGAGGGGATGTCTGTTAAAAGCAGGGGGGATATCACAACACACCAGGAGTCACAGGGGACTCCAACCTCCACCTTGAAACAGGTTACCAACTAAAATGACATCACAAAGCGCTCACCTGAGTTCCCCTGGAGAGGCGGGAATGTCTGTTACAAGCAGGGGGGATATCACAAAGCGCTCACCTGAGGTCCCCTGGAGAAGAGGGGATTTCTGTTACAAGCAGGGGGGATATCACAACACACCAGGTGTCACAGGGGAAGCCAACCTCCACCTTGAAACAGGTTACCAGCTAAAATGACATCACAAAGCGCTCACCTGAGTTCCCCTGGAGAGGATGGGATGTCTGTTACAAGCAGGGGGAATATCACAACACACCAGGAGTCACAGGGGAAGCCACCCTCCACCTTAAAACAGGTTACCAACTAAAATGACATCACAAAGCGCTCACCTGAGTTCCCCTGGAGAGGAGGGGATGTCTGTTACACGCAGGGGGGATATCACAACACACAAGGAGTCAGAAGGGACGCCAACCTCCACCTTGAAACAGGTTACCAACTAAAATGACATCACAAAGCGCTCACTTGAGTTCCCTTGGAGAGGAGGGGATGTCTGTTACAAGCAGGGGGGATATCACAAAACACCCGGAGTCACAGGGGACTCCAACCTCCACCTTGAAACAGGTTACCAACTAAAATGACATCACAAAGCGCTCACCTGAGTTCCCCTGGAGAGGTGGGATTGTCTGTTACAAGCAGGGGGGATACCACAACACACCAGGAGTCACAGGGGACTCCAACCTCCACCTTAAAACAGGTTACCAACTAAAATGACATCACAAAGCGCTCACCTGAGTTCCCCTGGAGAGGAGGGGATGTCTGTTAAAAGCAGGGGGGATATCACAACACACCAGGAGTCACAGGGGACTCCAACCTCCACCTTGAAACAGGTTACCAACTAAAATGACATCACAAAGCGCTCACCTGAGTTCCCCTGGAGAGGCGGGAATGTCTGTTACAAGCAGGGGGGATATCACAAAGCGCTCACCTGAGGTCCCCTGGAGAAGAGGGGATTTCTGTTACAAGCAGGGGGGATATCACAACACACCAGGTGTCACAGGGGAAGCCAACCTCCACCTTGAAACAGGTTACCAACTAAAATGACATCACAAAGCGCTCACCTGAGTTCCCCTGGAGAGGATGGGATGTCTGTTACAAGCAGGGGGAATATCACAACACACCAGGAGTCACAGGGGAAGCCACCCTCCACCTTAAAACAGGTTACCAACTAAAATGACATCACAAAGCGCTCACCTGAGTTCCCCTGGAGAAGAGGGGATGTCTGTTACACGCAGGGGGGATATCACAACACACAAGGAGTCAGAAGGGACGCCAACCTCCACCTTGAAACAGGTTACCAACTAAAATGACATCACAAAGCGCTCACTTGAGTTCCCTTGGAGAGGAGGGGATGTCTGTTACAAGCAGGGGGGATATCACAAAACACCCGGAGTCACATGGGACGCCAACCTCCACCTTGAAACAGGTTACCAACTAAAATGACGTCATAAAGCGCTCACCTGAGTTCCCCTGGAGAGGTGGGAATGTCTGTTACAAGCAGGGGGGATATCACAACACACCAGGAGTCACAGAGGAAGCCAACTCCACCTTGAAACAGGTGACCAACTAAAATGACATCACAAAGCGCTTACCTGAGTTCCCCTGGAGAGGAGGGGATGTCTGTTACAAGCAGGGGGGATATCACAAACACACCAGGAGTCACAGGGGAAGCCAACCTCCACCTTGAAACAGGTTACCAACTAAAATGACATCACAAAGCGCTTACCTGAGTTCCCCTGGAGAGGTGGGAATGCCTGTTACAAGCAGGGGGGATATCACAAAGCGCTCACCTGAGGTCCCCTGGAGAAGAGGGGATGTCTGTTACAAGCAGGGGGGATATCACAACACACCAGGTGTCACAGGGGAAGCCAACCTCCACCTTGAAACAGCTTACCAACTAAAATGACATCACAAAGGGCTCACCTGAGTTCCCCTGGAGAAGAGGGGATGTCTGCTACAAGCAGGGGGGATATCACAACACACCAGGAGTCACAGGGGAAGCCAACCTCCACCTTGACACAAGTGACCAACTGAAATGACATCACAAAGCGCTCACCTGAGTTCCCCTGGAGAGGTGGGAATGTCTCTTTCAAGCAGGGGGGATATCACAAAGCGCTCACCTGAGGTCCCCTGGAGAAGAGGGGATGTCTGTTACAAGCAGGGGGGATATCACAACACACCAGGTGTCACAGGGGAAGCCAACCTCCACCTTGAAACAGGTTACCAACTAAAATGACATCACAAAGCGCTCACCTGAGTTCCCCTGGAGAGGAGGGGATGTTTGTTACAAGCAGGGGGGATATCACAACACACCAGGAGTCACAGGGGACGCCAACCTCCACGTTGATACACATGACCAAATAAAATGACATCACAAAGCACTCACCTGAGTTCCCCTGGAGAGGTGGGATTGTCTGTTACAAGCAGGGGGGATATCACAACACACCAGGAGTCACATGGGACGCCAACCTCCACCTTGAAACAGGTTACCAACTAAAATGACATCACAAAGCGCTCCTTTAGTTCCCCTGGAGAGGAGGGGATGTCTGTTACAAGCAGGAGGGATATCACAAACACAGCAGGAGTCACAGGGGAAGCCAACCTCCACCTTAAAACAGGTTACCAACTAAAATGACATCACAAAGCGCTCCTTTAGTTCCCCTGGAGAGGAGGGGATGTCTGTTACAAGCAGGGGGGATATGACAACACACAAGGAGTCAGAAGGGACGCCAACCTCCACCTTGAAACAGGTTACCAACTAAAATGACATCACAAAGCGCTCACTTGAGTTCCCTTGGAGAGGAGGGGATGTCTGTTACAAGCAGGGGGGATATCACAACACACCCGGAGTCACATGGGACGCCAACCTCCACCTTGAAACAGGTTACCAACTAAAATGACGTCATAAAGCGCTCACCTGAGTTCCCCTGGAGAGGTGGGAATGTCTGTTACAAGCAGGGGGGATATCAAAACACACCAGGAGTCACAGAGGAAGCCAACTCCACCTTGAAACAGGTGACCAACTAAAATGACATCACAAAGCGCTTACCTGAGTTCCCCTGGAGAGGAGGGGATGTCTGTTATAAGCAGGGGGGATATCACAAACACACCAGGAGTCACAGGGGAAGCCAACCTCCACCTTGAAACAGGTTACCAACTAAAATGACATCACAAAGCGCTCACCTGAGTTCCCCTGGAGAGGTGGGAATGACTGTTACAAGCAGGGGGGATATCACAAAGCGCTCACCTGAGGTCCCCTGAAGAAGAGGGGATGTCTGTTACAAGCAGGGGGGATATCACAACACACCAGGTGTCACAGGGGAAGCCAACCTCCACCTTGAAACAGGTTACCAACTAAAATGACATCACAAAGCGCTCACCTGAGTTCCCCTGGAGAGGAGGGGATGTTTGTTACAAGCAGGGGGGATATCACATCACACCAGGAGTCACAGGGGACGCCAACCTCCACCTTGATACAGGTGACCAACTAAAATGACATCACAAAGCACTCACCTGAGTTCCCCTGGAGAGGTGGGATTGTCTGTTACAACCAGGGGGGATATCACAACACACCAGGAGTCACAGGGGACTCCAACCTCCACCTTGAAACAGGTTACCAACTAAAATGACATCACAAATCGCTCACCTGAGTTACCCTGGAGAGGTGGGAATATCTGTTACAAGCAGGGGGGATATCACAAAGCGCTCACCTAAGGTCCCCTGGAGAAGAGGGGATTTCTGTTACAAGCAGGGGGGATATCACAACACACCAGGAGTCACAGGGGAAGCCAACCTCCACCTTGAAACAGGTTACCAACTAAAATGACATCACAAAGCGCTCACCTGAGTTCCGCTGGAGAGGAGGGGATGTCTGTTACAAGCAGGGGGGATATCACAACACACCAGGAGTCACATGGGACGCCAACCTCCACCTTGAAACAGGTTACCAACTAAAATGACATCATAAAGCGCGCACCTGAGTTCCCCTGGAGAGGTGGGAATGTCTGTTACAAGCAGGGGGGATATCACAACACACCAGGAGTCACAGAGGAAGCCAACTCCACCTTGAAACAGGTGACCAACTAAAATGACATCACAAAGCGCTTACCTGAGTTCCCCTGGAGAGGAGGGGATGTCTGTTACAAGCAGGGGGGATATCACAAACAAACCAGGAGTCACAGGGGAAGCCAACCTCCACCTTGAAACAGGTTACCAACTGAAATGACATCACAAAGCGCTCACCTGAGTTCCCCTGGAGAGGAGGGGATGTATGTTAAAATCAGGGGGGATATCACAACACACCAGGAGTCACAGGGGACTCCAACCTCCACCTTGAAACAGGTTACCAACTAAAATGACATCACAAAGCGCTCACCTGAGTTCCCCTGGAGAGGATGGGATGTCTGTCACAAGCAGGGGGAATATCACAACACACCAGGAGTCACAGGGGAAGCCAACCTCCACCTTGAAACAGGTTACCAACTAAAATGACATCACAAAGCGCTCACCTGAGTTCCCCTGGAGAGGAGGGGATGTCTGTTACAAGCAGGGGGGATATCACAACACATAAGGAGTCACAAGGGACGCCAACCTCCACCTTGAAACAGGTTACCAACTAAAATGACATCACAAAGCGCTCACTTGAGTTCCCTTGGAGAGGAGGGGATGTCTGTTACAAGCAGGGGGGATATCACAACACACCAGGAGTCACATGGGACGCCAACCTCCACCTTGAAACAGGTTACCAACTAAAATGACATCACAAATCGCTCACCTGAGTTACCCTGGAGAGGTGGGAATGTCTGTTACAAGCAGGGGGGATATCACAAAGCGCTCACCTGAGTTCCCCTGGAGAGGATGGGATGTCTGTTACAAGCAGGGGGAATATCACAACACACGAGGAGTCACAGGGGAAGCCAACCTCCACCTTAAAACAGGTTACCAACTAAAATGACCTCAGAAAGCGCTCACCTGAGTTCCCCTGGAGAGGAGGGGATGTCTGTTAAAAGCAGGGGGGATATCACAACACACCAGGAGTCACATGGGACGCCAACCTCCACCTTGAAACAGGTTACCAACTAAAATGACATCACAAAGCGCTCACCTGAGTTCCCCTGGAGAGGATGGGATGTCTGTTACAAGCAGGGGGAATATCACAACACACGAGGAGTCACAGGGGAAGCCAGCCTCCACCTTAAAAGAGGTTACCAACTAAAATGACCTCAGAAAGCGCTCCCCTGAGTTCCCCTGGAGAGGAGGGGATGTCTGTTAAAAGCAGGGGGGATATCACAACACACCAGGAGTCACAGGGGACTCCAACCTCCACCTTGAAACAGGTTACCAACTAAAATGACATCACAAATCGCTCACCTGAGTTCCCCTGGAGAGGTGGGAATGTCTGTTACAAGCAGGGGGGATATCACAAAGCGCTCACCTGAGGTCCCCTGGAGAAGAGGGGATTTCTGTTACAAGCAGGGGGGATATCACAACACACCAGGTGTCACAGGGAAAGCCAACCTCCACCTTGAAACAGGTTACCAACTAAAATGACATCACAAAGCGCTCACCTGAGTTCCCCTGGAGAGGATGGGATGTCTGTTACAAGCAGGGGAAATATCACAACACACCAGGAGTCACAGGGGAAGCCACCCTCCACCTTAAAACAGGTTACCAACTAAAATGACATCACAAAGCGCTCACCTGAGTTCCCCTGGAGAGGAGGGGATGTCTGTTACAAGCAGGGGGAATATCACAACACACGAGGAGTCACAGGGGAAGCCAGCCTCCACCTTAAAAGAGGTTACCAACTAAAATGACCTCAGAAAGCGCTCCCCTGAGTTCCCCTGGAGAGGAGGGGATGTCTGTTAAAAGCAGGGGGGATATCACAACACACCAGGAGTCACAGGGGACTCCAACCTCCACCTTGAAACAGGTTACCAACTAAAATGACATCACAAATCGCTCACCTGAGTTCCCCTGGAGAGGTGGGAATGTCTGTTACAAGCAGGGGGGATATCACAAAGCGCTCACCTGAGGTCCCCTGGAGAAGAGGGGATTTCTGTTACAAGCAGGGGGGATATCACAACACACCAGGTGTCACAGGGAAAGCCAACCTCCACCTTGAAACAGGTTACCAACTAAAATGACATCACAAAGCGCTCACCTGAGTTCCCCTGGAGAGGATGGGATGTCTGTTACAAGCAGGGGAAATATCACAACACACCAGGAGTCACAGGGGAAGCCACCCTCCACCTTAAAACAGGTTACCAACTAAAATGACATCACAAAGCGCTCACCTGAGTTCCGCTGGAGAGGAGGGGATGTCTGTTACAAGCAGGGGGGATATCACAACACACCAGGAGTCACATGAGACGCCAACCTCCACCTTGAAACAGGTGACCAACTAAAATGACATCACAAAGCGCTCACCTGAGTTCCCCTGGAGAGGAGGGGATGTCTGTTACAAGCAGGGGGGATATCACAACACACCAGGAGTCACAGAGGAAGCCAACTCCACCTTGAAACAGGTGACCAACTAAAATGACATCACAAAGCGCTTACCTGAGTTCACCTGGAGAGGAGGGGATGTCTGTTACAAGCAGGGGGGATATCACAAACAAACCAGGAGTCACAGGGGAAGCCAACCTCCACCTTGAAACAGGTTACCAACTGAAATGACATCACAAAGCGCTCACCTGAGTTCCCCTGGAGAGGTGGGAATGACTGTTACAAGCAGGGGGGATATCACAAAGCGCTCACCTGAGGTCCCCTGGAGAAGAGGGGATGTCTGTTACAAGCAGGGGGTATATCACAACACACCAGGTGTCACAGGGGAAGCCAACCTCCACCTTGAAACAGCTTACCAACTAAAATGACATCATAAAGGGCTCACCTGAGTTCCCCTGGACAGGAGGGGATGTCTGTTACAAGCAGGGGGGATATCACAACACACCAGGAGTCACAGGGGAAGCCAACCTCCACCTTGACACAAGTGACCAACTGAAATGACATCACAAAGCGCTCACCTGAGTTCCCCTGGAGAGGAGGGGATGTATGTTAAAATCAGGGGGGATATCACAACACACCAGGAGTCACAGGGGACTCCAACCTCCACCTTGAAACAGGTTACCAACTAAAATGACATCACAAAGCGCTCACCTGAGTTCCCCTGGAGAGGATGGGATGTCTGTCACAAACAGGGGGAATATAACAACACACCAGGAGTCACAGGGGAAGCCAACCTCCACCTTGAAACAGGTTACCAACTAAAATGACATCACAAAGCGCTCACCTGAGTTCCCCTGGAGAGGAGGGGATGTCTGTTACAAGCAGGGGGGATATCACAACACATAAGGAGTCACAAGGGACGCCAACCTCCACCTTGAAACAGGTTACCAACTAAAATGACATCACAAAGCGCTCACTTGAGTTCCCTTGGAGAGGAGGGGATGTCTGTTACAAGCAGGGGGGATATCACAACACACCAGGAGTCACATGGGACGCCAACCTCCACCTTGAAACAGGTTAACAACTAAAATGACATCACAAAGCGCTCACCTGAGTTCCCCTGGAGAAGAGGGGATTTCTGTTACAAGCAGGGGGGATATCACAACACACCAGGTGTCACAGGGGAAGCCAACCTCCACCTTGAAACAGGTTACCAACTAAAATGACATCACAAAGCGCTCACCTGAGTTCCCCTGGAGAGGATGGGATGTCTGTCACAAGCAGGGGGAATATCACAACACACCAGGAGTCACAGGGGAAGCCAACCTCCACCTTGAAACAGGTTACCAACTAAAATGACATCACAAAGCGCTCACCTGAGTTCCCCTGGAGAGGAGGGGATGTCTGTTACAAGCAGGGGGGATATCACAACACATAAGGAGTCACAAGGGACGCCAACCTCCACCTTGAAACAGGTTACCAACTAAAATGACATCACAAAGCGCTCACTTGAGTTCCCTTGGAGAGGAGGGGATGTCTGTTACAAGCAGGGGGGATATCACAACACACCAGGAGTCACATGGGACGCCAACCTCCACCTTGAAACAGGTTACCAACTAAAATGACATCATAAAGCGCTCACCTGAGTTCCCCTGGAGAGGTGGGAATGTCTGTTACAAGCAGGGGGGATATCACAACACACCAGGAGTCACAGAGGAAGCCAACTTCACCTTGAAACAGGTGACCAACTAAAATGACATCACAAAGCGCTCACCTGAGTTCCCCTGGAGAGGAGGGGATGTCTGTTACAAGCAGGGGGGATATCACAAACACACCAGGAGTCACAGGGGAAGCCAACCTCCACCTTAAAACAAGTTACCAACTAAAATGACATCACAAAGCGCTCACCTGAGTTCCCCTGGAGAGGAGGGGATGTCTGTTAAAAGCAGGGAGGATATCACAACACACCAGGAGTCACAGGGGACTCCAACCTCCACCTTGAAACACGTTATCAACTAAAATGACATCACAAAGCACATACCTGAGTTCCCCTGGAGATGAGCGAATGTCTCTTCTGGCATTGGGGATAACATAACACATTTATAGTCAGAGGGCAAGCCAAGCTCCAGTTAGAATCTGGAGACCTACTAAAATGACATCACAAAGCGCCAACCTCCAGCTAGAAACTGGACACCTGTTGAAATGACATCACAAAGATCTTACCTGAGTTCCCCTAGAGACAAGGGGTTCATCAGTTAGTGGCAGGGAGTATATCAGAACACATTAAGAGTAACAGGGGAAGCACACCTCTAGGTGCAATTTGGAGACCTAGTGAAATGACATCACAAAGCACTCACCTCAGTTCCCCTGGAGAGGAGGAGATGTCTGTTATAAGCAGGGGGGATATCACAAAGCGCTCACCTGAGGTCCCCTGGAGAGGAGGAGATGTCTGTTACAAGCAGGGGGGATATCACAACACACCAGGAGTCACAGGGGATGCCAACCTCCACCTTGAAACAGGTTACCAACTAAAATGACATCACAAAGCGCTCACCTGAGTTCCCCTGGAGAGGTGGGAATGTCTGTTACAAGCAGGGGGGATATCACAAAGCGCTCACCTGAGGTCCCCTGGAGAAGAGGGGATGTCTGTTACAAGCAGGGGGGATATCACAACACACCAGGAGTCACAGAGGAAGCCAACTCCACCTTGAAACAGGTGACCAACTAAAATGACATCACAAAGCGCTTACCTGAGTTCCCCAGGAGAGGAGGGGATGTCTGTTACAAGCAGGGGGGATATCACACACCAGGAGTCACAGGGGAAGCCAACCTCCACCTTGAAACAGGTTACCAACTAAAATGACATCAGAAAGCGCTCACCTGAGTTCCCCTGGAGAGGTGGGAATGTCTGTTACAAGCAGGGGGGATATCACAACACACCAGGTGTCACAGCGGAAGCCAACCTCCACCTTGAAACAGGTTACCAACTAAAATGACATCACAAAGCGCTCACCTGAGGTCTCCTGGAGAGGAGGGGATGTCTGTTACAAGCAGGGGGGATATCACAACACACCAGAAGTCACAGGGGCAGCCAGCCTCCACCTTGAAACAGGTGACCAACTGAAATGACTCACTCACTCACTTCCCCTGGAGATGAGGAAATGTCTCTTAATGTCATGGCGGATAACATAACACACAAGAAGTGAGAGTCAAAGCCATCCTCCAACTAGAACCTTAAGACCTACTGAAATGACATCACAAAGCGCTCAACTCTATTCCCGTGGAGACAAAGGAATGTCTCTTATTGGCATGGCGGAACACATAACACACTAGACCAGAGGGGAAGCCAAGCTCCAGCTGGAATCTTGTGACGTACTACAATGACATCACAAAGCGCTCACCTCAGTTCCCCTGGAGATGAGGGAATGTCTCTTCTGGCATGGGGGATAACATAACACACTGGAAGTCAGAGGGCAAGCCAAGCTCCAGTTAGAATCTGGAGACCTACTAAAATGACATCACAAAGCGCCAACCTCCAGCTAGAAACTGGACACCTGTTGAAATGACATCACAAAGATCTTACCTGAGTTCCCCTAGAGACAAGGGGTTCATCAGTTAGTGGCAGGGAGTATATCAGAACACATTAAGAGTAACAGGGGAAGCCCACCTCTAGCTGGAATTTGGAGACCTAGTGAAATGACATCACAAAGCGCTCACCTTAGTTCCCGTGGAGAGGAGGGGATGTCTGTTACAAGCAGGGGGGATATCACAAAGCGCTCACCTTAGTTCCCCTGGAGAGGAGGGGATGTCTGTTACAAGCAGGGGGAATATCACAACACACCAGGAGTCACAGGGGAAGCCACCCTCCACCTTAAAACAGGTTACCAACTAAAATGACATCACAAAGCGCTCACCTGAGTTCCCCTGGAGAAGAGGGGATGTCTCTTAATGTCATGGCGGATAACATAACACACTAGAAGTCAGAGTCAAAGCCATCCTCGAACTAGAACCTTAAGACCTACTGAAATGACATCACAAAGCACTCACCTCAGTTCCCCTGGAGATGAGGGAATGTCTCTTCTGGCATGGGGGATAACATGACACACTGGAAGTCAGAGGGCAAGCCAAGCTCCAGTTAGAATCTGGAGACCTACTAAAATGACATCACAAAGCGCCAACCTCCAGCTAGAAACTGGACACCTGTTGAAATGACATCACAAAGATCTTACCTGAGTTCCCCTAGAGACAAGGGGTTCATCAGTTAGTGGCAGGGAGTATATCAGAACACATTAAGAGTAACAGGGGAAGCCCACCTCTAGCTGGAATTTGGAGACCTAGTGAAATGACATCACAAAGCACTCACCTCAGTTCCCCTGGAGAGGAGGAGATGTCTGTTACAAGCAGGGGGGATATCACAAAGCGCTCACCTTAGTTCCCCTGGAGAGGAGGGGATGTCTGTTACAAACAGGGGGAATATCACAACACACCAGGAGTCACAGGGGAAGCCACCCTCCACCTTAAAACAGGTTACCAACTAAAATGACATCACAAAGCGCTCACTTGAGTTCCCTTGGAGAGGAGGGGATGTCTGTTACAAGCAGGGGGGATATCACAACACATAAGGAGTCACAAGGGACGCCAACCTCCACCTTGAAACAGGTTACCAACTAAAATGACATCACAAAGCGCTCACTTGAGTTCCCTTGGAGAGGAGGGGATGTCTGTTAGAAGCAGGGGGGATATCACAACACACCAGGAGTCACATGGGACGCCAACCTCCACCTTGAAACAGGTTACCAACTAAAATGACATCATAAAGCGCTCACCTGAGTTCCCCTGGAGAGGTGGGAATGTCTGTTACAAGCAGGGGGGATATCACAACACACCAAGATTCACAGAGGAAGCCAACTCCACCTTGAAACAGGTGACCAACTAAAATGACATCACAAAGCGCTCACCTGAGTTCCCCTGGAGAGGAGGGGATGTCTGTTACAAGCAGGGGGGATATCACAAACACACCAGGAGTCACAGGGGAAGCCAACCTCCACCTTAAAACAAGTTACCAACTAAAATGACATCACAAAGCGCTCACCTGAGTTCCCCTGGAGAGGAGGGGATGTCTGTTAAAAGCAGGGGGGATATCACAACACACCAGGAGTCACAGGGGACTCCAACTTCCACCTTGAAACATGTTACCAACTAAAATGACATCACAAAGCGCTCACCTGAGTTCCCCTGGAGAGGTGGGAATGTCTGTTACAAGCAGGGGGGATATCACAAAGCGCTCACCTGAGGTCCCCTGGAGAAGAGGGGATTTCTGTTACAAGCAGGGGGGATATCACAACACACCAGGAGTCACAGGGGACGCCAACCTCCACCTTGATACAGGTGACCAACTAAAATGACATCACAAAGTGCTCACCTGAGTTCCCCTGGAGAGGTGGGGATGTCTGTTACAAGAAGGGGGGAAATCACAACACACCATGTGTCACAGGGGACGCCAACCTCCACCTTGATACAGGTTATCAACTAAAATGACATCACAAAGCACATACCTAAGTTCCCCTGGAGAGGTGGGAATGTCTGTTACAAGCAGAGGGGATATCACAAAGCGCTCACCTGAGGTCCCCTGGAGAAGAGGGGATGTCTGTTACAAGCAGGGGGGATATCACAACACACCAGGAGTCACAGGGGACGCCAACCTCCACCTTGAAACAGGTTACCAACTGAAATGACATCACAAAGCGCTCACCTGAGTTCCCCTGAAGAGGAGGGGATGTCTGTTACAAGCAGTGGAGATATCACAACACAGGAGAAGTCACTGGGGCAGCCAACCTCCACCTTGAAACAGGTGACCAACTGAAATGACATCACAAAGCGCTCACCTGAATTCCCCTGGTGAGGAGGGGATGTCTGTTACAAGCAGGGGGGATATCACAACACGCCAGGAGTCACAGGGGCAGCCAACCTTCACCTTGAAACAGGTGACCAACTGAAATGACTCACTCACTTACTTCCCCTGGAGATGAGGACATGTCTCTTAATGTCATGGCGGATAACATAACACACTACAAGTCAGAGTCAAAGCCATCCTCCACCTAGAACCTTAAGACCTACTGAAATGACATCACAAAGCGCTCAACTCTATTCCCATGGAGACAAAGGAATGTCTCTTACTGGCATGGCGGAACACATAACACACTAGACCAGAGGGGAAACCAAGCTCCAGCTGGAATCTTGTGACATACTACAATGACATCACAAAGCACTCACCTCAGTTCCCCTGGAGATGAGGGAATGTCTCGTCTGGCATGGGGGATAACATAACACAGTGGAAGTCAGAGGGCAAGCCAAGCTCCAGTTAGAATCTGGAGACCTACTAAAATGACATCACAAAGCGCCAACCTACAGCTAGAAACTGGACACCTTTTGAAATGACATCACAAAGATCTTACCTGAGTTCCCCTAGAGACAAGGGGTTCATCAGTTAGTGGCAGGGAGTATATCAGAACACATTAAGAGTAACAGGGGAAGCACACCTCTAGCTGCAATTTGGAGACCTAGTGAAATGACATCACAAAGCACTCACCTCAGTTCCCCTGGAGAGGAGGGGATGTCTGTTAGAAGCAGGGGGGATATAACAAAGCGCTCACCTGAGGTCCCCTGGAGAGGAGGGGATGTCTGTTACAAGCAGGGGGGATATCACAACACACCAGGAGTCACAGAGGAAGCCAAGTCCACCTTGAAACAGGTTACCAACTAAAATGACATCACAAAGCGCTCACCTGAGTTCCCCTGGAGAGGAGGGGATGTCTGTTACAAGCAGGGGGGATACCACAACACACCAGGAGTCACAGGGGACGCCAACCTCCACCTTGAAACAGGTTACCAACTAAAATGACATCACAAAGCGCTCACCTGAGTTCCCCTGGAGAGGTGGGAATGTCTGTTACAAGAAGGGGGGATATCACAAAGTGCTCACCTGACGTCCCCTGGAGAAGAGGGGATTTCTGTTACAAGCAGGGGGGATATCACAACACACCAGGTGTCACAGGGGAAGCCAACCTCCACCTTGAAACAGGTTACCAACTAAAATGACATCACAAAGCGCTCACCTGAGTTCCCCTGGAGAGGAGGGGATGTTTGTTACAAGCAGGAGGGATATCACAACACACCAGGAGTCACAGGGGACGCCAACCTCCACCTTGATACAGGTTATCAACTAAAATGACATCACAAAGCACATACCTGAGTTCCCCTGGAGAGGTGGGAATGTCTGTTACAAGCAGGGGGGATATCACAAAGAGCTCACCTGAGGTCCCCTGGAGAAGAGGGGATGTCTGTTACAAGCAGGGGGGATATCACAACACACCAGAAGTCACAGGGGCAGCAAACCTTCACCTTGAACCAGGTGACCAACTGAAATGTCATGGCGGGTAACATAACACACTAGAAGTCAGAGTCAAAGCCATCCTCCAACTAGAACCTTAAGACCTACTGAAATGACATCACAAAGCGCTCAACTCTATTCCCAGGGAGACAAAGGAATGTCTCTTATTGGCATGGCGGAACACATAACACACTAGACCAGAGGGGAAGCCAAGCTCCAGCTGGAATCTTGTGATGTACTACAATGACATCACAAAGCACTCACCTCAGTTCCCCTGGAGATGAGCGAATGTCTCTTCTGGCATGGGGGATAACATAACACATTTATAGTCAGAGGGCAAGCCAAGCTCCAGTTAGAATCTGGAGACCTACTAAAATGACATCACAAAGCGCCAACCTCCAGCTAGAAACTGGACACCTGTTGAAATGACATCACAAAGATCTTACCTGAGTTCCCCTAGAGACAAGGGGTTCATCAGTTAGTGGCAGGGAGTATATCAGAACACATTAAGAGTAACAGGGGAAGCACCACTCTAGCTGCAATTTGGAGACCTAGTGAAATGACATCACAAAGCACTCACCTCAGTTCCCCTGGAGAGGAGGAGATGTCTGTTATAAGCAGGGGGGATATCACAAAGCGCTCACCTGAGGTCCCCTGGAGAGGAGGGGATGTCTGTTACAAGCAGGGGGGATATCACAACACACCAGGAGTCACAGGGGACGCCAACCTCCACCTTGAAACAGGTTACCAACTAAAATGACATCACAAAGCGCTCACCTGAGTTCCCCTGGAGAGGTGGGAATGTCTGTTACAAGCAGGGGGGATATCACAAAGCGCTCACCTGAGGTCCCCTGGAGAAGAGGGGATTTCTGTTACAAGCAGGGGGGATATCACAACACACCAGGTGTCACAGGGGACGCCAACCTCCACCTTGAAACAGGTTACCAACTAAAATGACATCAGAAAGCGCTCACCTGAGTTCCCCTGGAGAGGTGGGAATGTCTGTTACAAGCAGGGGGGATATCACAAAGCGCTAACCTGAGGTCCCCTGGAGAAGAGGGGATTTCTGTTACAAGCAGGGGGGATATCACAACACACCAGGTGTCACAGGGGACGCCAACCTCCACCTTGAAACAGGTTACCAACTAAAATGACATCAGAAAGCGCTCACCTGAGTTCCCCTGGAGAGGTGGGAATGTCTGTTACAAGCAGGGGGGATATCACAAAGCGCTCACCTGAGGTCCCCTGGAGAAGAGGGGATGTCTGTTACAAGCAGGGGGGATATCACAACACACCAGGTGTCACAGCGGAAGCCAACCTCCACCTTGAAACAGGTTACCAACTAAAATGACATCACAAAGCGCTCACCTGAGGTCTCCTGGAGAGGAGGGGATGTCTGTTAAAAGCAGGGGGGATACCACAACACACCAGGAGTCACAGGGGACGCCAACCTCCACCTTGAAACAGGTTACCAACTAAAATGACATCACAAAGCGCTCACCTGAGTTCCCCTGGAGAGGTGGGAATGTCTGTTACAAGCAGGGGGGATATCACAAAGTGCTCACCTGACGTCCCCTGGAGAAGAGGGGATTTCTGTTACAAGCAGGGGGGATATCACAACACACCAGGTGTCACAGGGGAAGCCAACCTCCACCTTGAAACAGTTTACCAACTAAAATGACATCACAAAGCGCTCACCTGAGTTCCCCTGGAGAGGAGGGGATGTTTGTTACAAGCAGGGGGGATATCACAACACACCAGGAGTCACAGGGGACGCCAACCTCCACCTTGATACAGGTTATCAACTAAAATGACATCACAAAGCACATACCTGAGTTCCCCTGGAGAGGTGGGAATGTCTGTTACAAGCAGGGGGGATATCACAAATAGCTCACCTGAGGTCCCCTGGAGAAGAGGGGATGTCTGTTACAAGCAGGGGGGATATCACAACACACCAGAAGTCACAGGGGCAGCCAACCTTCACCTTGAACCAGGTGACCAACTGAAATGTCATGGCGGGTAACATAACACACTAGAAGTCAGAGTCAAAGCCATCCTCCAACTAGAACCTTAAGACCTACTGAAATGACATCACAAAGCGCTCAACTCTATTCCCAGGGAGACAAAGGAATGTCTCTTATTGGCATGGCGGAACACATAACACACTAGACCAGAGGGGAAGCCAAGCTCCAGCTGGAATCTTGTGATGTACTACAATGACATCACAAAGCACTCACCTCAGTTCCCCTGGAGATGAGCGAATGTCTCTTCTGGCATGGGGGATAACATAACACATTTATAGTCAGAGGGCAAGCCAAGCTCCAGTTAGAATCTGGAGACCTACTAAAATGACATCACAAAGCGCCAACCTCCAGCTAGAAACTGGACACCTGTTGAAATGACATCACAAAGATCTTACCTGAGTTCCCCTAGAGACAAGGGGTTCATCAGTTAGTGGCAGGGAGTATATCAGAACACATTAAGAGTAACAGGGGAAGCACCACTCTAGCTGCAATTTGGAGACCTAGTGAAATGACATCACAAAGCACTCACCTCAGTTCCCCTGGAGAGGAGGAGATGTCTGTTATAAGCAGGGGGGATATCACAAAGCGCTCACCTGAGGTCCCCTGGAGAGGAGGGGATGTCTGTTACAAGCAGGGGGGATATCACAACACACCAGGAGTCACAGGGGACGCCAACCTCGACCTTGAAACAGGTTACCAACTAAAATGACATCACAAAGCGCTCACCTGAGTTCCCCTGGAGAGGTGGGAATGTCTGTTACAAGCAGGGGGGATATCACAAAGCGCTCACCTGAGGTCCCCTGGAGAAGAGGGGATTTCTGTTACAAGCAGGGGGGATATCACAACACACCAGGTGTCACAGGGGACGCCAACCTCCACCTTGAAACAGGTTACCAACTAAAATGACATCAGAAAGCGCTCACCTGAGTTCCCCTGGAGAGGTGGGAATGTCTGTTACAAGCAGGGGGGATATCACAAAGCGCTAACCTGAGGTCCCCTGGAGAAGAGGGGATTTCTGTTACAAGCAGGGGGGATATCACAACACACCAGGTGTCACAGGGGACGCCAACCTCCACCTTGAAACAGGTTACCAACTAAAATGACATCAGAAAGCGCTCACCTGAGTTCCCCTGGAGAGGTGGGAATGTCTGTTACAAGCAGGGGGGATATCACAAAGCGCTCACCTGAGGTCCCCTGGAGAAGAGGGGATTTCTGTTACAAGCAGGGGGGATATCACAACACACCAGGTGTCACAGCGGAAGCCAACCTCCACCTTGAAACAGGTTACCAACTAAAATGACATCACAAAGCGCTCACCTGAGGTCCCCTGGAGAAGAGGGGATTTCTGTTACAAGCAGGGGGGATATCACAACACACCAGGAGTCACAGGGGACGCCAACCTCCACCTTGAAACAGGTTACCAACTAAAATGACATCACAAAGCGCTCACCTGAGTTCCCCTGGAGAGGTGGGAATGTCTGTTACAAGCAGGGGGGATATCACAAAGTGCTCACCTGGCGTCCCCTGGAGAAGAGGGGATTTCTGTTACAAGCAGGGGGGATATCACAACACACCAGGTGTCACAGGGGAAGCCAACCTCCACCTTGAAACAGTTTACCAACTAAAATGACATCACAAAGCGCTCACCTGAGTTCCCCTGGAGAGGAGGGGATGTTTGTTACAAGCAGGGGGGATATCACAACACACCAGGAGTCACAGGGGACGCCAACCTCCACCTTGATACAGGTTATCAACTAAAATGACATCACAAAGCACATACCTGAGTTCCCCTGGAGAGGTGGGAATGTCTGTTACAAGCAGGGGGGATATCACAAAGAGCTCACCTGAGGTCCCCTGGAGAAGAGGGGATGTCTGTTACAAGCAGGGGGGATATCACAACACACCAGAAGTCACAGGGGCAGCAAACCTTCACCTTGAACCAGGTGACCAACTGAAATGTCATGGCGGGTAACATAACACACTAGAAGTCAGAGTCAAAGCCATCCTCCAACTAGAACCTTAAGACCTACTGAAATGACATCACAAAGCGCTCAACTCTATTCCCAGGGAGACAAAGGAATGTCTCTTATTGGCATGGCGGAACACATAACACACTAGACCAGAGGGGAAGCCAAGCTCCAGCTGGAATCTTGTGATGTACTACAATGACATCACAAAGCACTCACCTCAGTTCCCCTGGAGATGAGCGAATGTCTCTTCTGGCATGGGGGATAACATAACACATTTATAGTCAGAGGGCAAGCCAAGCTCCAGTTAGAATCTGGAGACCTACTAAAATGACATCACAAAGCGCCAACCTCCAGCTAGAAACTGGACACCTGTTGAAATGACATCACAAAGATCTTACCTGAGTTCCCCTAGAGACAAGGGGTTCATCAGTTAGTGGCAGGGAGTATATCAGAACACATTAAGAGTAACAGGGGAAGCACACCTCTAGCTGCAATTTGGAGACCTAGTGAAATGACATCACAAAGCACTCACCTCAGTTCCCCTGGAGAGGAGGAGATGTCTGTTATAAGCAGGGGGGATATCACAAAGCGCTCACCTGAGGTCCCCTGGAGAGGAGGGGATGTCTGTTACAAGCAGGGGGGATATCACAACACACCAGGAGTCACAGGGGACGCCAACCTCCACCTTGAAACAGGTTACCAACTAAAATGACATCACAAAGCGCTCACCTGAGTTCCCCTGGAGAGGTGGGAATGTCTGTTACAAGCAGGGGGGATATCACAAAGCGCTCACCTGAGGTCCCCTGGAGAAGAGGGGATGTCTGTTACAAGCAGGGGGGATATCACAACACACCAGGTGTCACAGCGGAAGCCAACCTCCACCTTGAAACAGGTTACCAACTAAAATGACATCACAAAGCGCTCACCTGAGGTCTCCTGGAGAGGAGGGGATGTCTGTTAAAAGCAGGGGGGATACCACAACACACCAGGAGTCACAGGGGACGCCAACCTCCACCTTGAAACAGGTTACCAACTAAAATGACATCACAAAGCGCTCACCTGAGTTCCCCTGGAGAGGTGGGAATGTCTGTTACAAGCAGGGGGGATATCACAAAGTGCTCACCTGGCGTCCCCTGGAGAAGAGGGGATTTCTGTTACAAGCAGGGGGGATATCACAACACACCAGGTGTCACAGGGGAAGCCAACCTCCACCTTGAAACAGGTTACCAACTAAAATGACATCACAAAGCGCTCACCTGAGTTCCCCTGGAGAGGAGGGGATGTTTGTTACAAGCAGGGGGGATATCACAACACACCAGGTGTCACAGGGGACGCCAACCTCCACCTTGATACAGGTTATCAACTAAAATGACATCACAAAGCGCTCACCTGAGTTCCCCTGGAGAGGTGGGAATGTCTGTTACAAGCAGGGGGGATATCACAAAGCGCTCACCTGAGGTCCCCTGGAGAGGAGGGGATGTCTGTTACAAGCAGGGGGGATATCACAACACACCAGGTGTCACAGCGGAAGCCAACCTCCACCTTGAAACAGGTTACCAACTAAAATGACATCACAAAGCGCTCACCTGAGGTCTCCTGGAGAGGAGGGGATGTCTGTTACAAGCAGGAGGGATATCACAGCACACCAGAAGTCACAGGGGCAGCCAGCCTCCACCTTGAAACAGGTGACCAACTGAAATGACTCACTCACTCACTTCCCCTGGAGATGAGGAAATGTCTCTTAATGTCATGGCGGATAACATAACACACAAGAAGTGAGAGTCAAAGCCATCCTCCAACTAGAACCTTAAGACCTACTGAAATGACATCACAAAGCGCTCAACTCTATTCCCATGGAGACAAAGGAATGTCTCTTACTGGCATGGCGGAACACATAACACACTAGACCAGAGGGGAAGCCAAGCTCCAGCTGGAATCTTGTGACGTACTACAATGACATCACAAAGCGCTCACCTCAGTTCCCCTGGAGATGAGGGAATGTCTCTTCTGGCATGGGGGATAACATAACACACTGGAAGTCAGAGGGCAAGCCAAGCTCCAGTTAGAATCTGGAGACCTACTAAAATGACATCACAAAGCGCCAACCTCCAGCTAGAAACTGGACACCTGTTGAAATGACATCACAAAGATCTTACCTGAGTTCCCCTAGAGACAAGGGGTTCATCAGTTAGTGGCAGGGAGTATATCAGAACACATTAAGAGTAACAGGGGAAGCCCACCTCTAGCTGGAATTTGGAGACCTAGTGAAATGACATCACAAAGCACTCACCTCAGTTCCCCTGGAGAGGAGGGGATGTCTGATACAAGCAGGGGGGATATCACAATACACCAGGAGTCACAGGGGAAGCCAACCTCCACCTTGAAACAGGTGACCAAGTGAAATTACATCACAAAGCGCTCTCCTGAGTTCCCCTGGAGAAGAGGGGATGTCTGTTAAAAGCAGGGGTGATATCACAACACACCAGGAGTCACAGCGGAAGCCAACCTCCACCTTGAAACAGGTGACCAACTGAAATGACATCACAAAGCGCTCACCTGAGTTCCCCTGGAGAAGAGGGGATGTCTCTTAATGTCATGGCGGATAACATAACACACTAGAAGTCAGAGTCAAAGCCATCCTCCAACTAGAACCTTAAGACCTACTGAAATGACATCACAAAGCACTCACCTCAGTTCCCCTGGAGATGAGGGAATGTCTCTTCTGGCATGGGGGATAACATGACACACTGGAAGTCAGAGGGCAAGCCAAGCTCCAGTTAGAATCTGGAGACCTACTAAAGTGACATCACAAAGCGCCAACCTCCAGCTAGAAACTGGACACCTGTTGAAATGACATCACAAAGATCTTACCTGAGTTCCCCTAGAGACAAGGGGTTCATCAGTTAGTGGCAGGGAGTATATCAAAACACATTAAGAGTAACAGGGGAAGCCCACCTCTAGCTGGAATTTGGAGACCTAGTGAAATGACATCACAAAGCACTCACCTCAGTTCCCCTGGAGAGGAGGAGATGTCTGTTACAAGCAGGGGGGATATCACAAAGCGCTCACCTTAGTTCCCGTGGAGAGGAGGGGATGTCTGTTACAAGCAGGGGGGATATCACAAAGCGCTCACCTTAGTTCCCCTGGAGAGGAGGGGATGTCTGTTACAAGCAGGGGGGATATCACAAAGCGCTCACCTTAGTTCCCCTGGAGAGGAGGGGATGTCTGTTACAAGCAGGGGGGATATCACAAAGCGCTCACCTGAGTTCACCAGGATAGGAGGGGATGTCTGTTACAAGCAGGGGGGATATCACAAAGCGCTCACCTGAGTTCCCGTGGAGAGGAGGGGATGTCTGTTACAAGCGGGGGGGATATCACAAAGCGCTCACCTGAGTTCCCCTGGAGAGGAGGGGATGTCAGACTGCTCCCACAACTAAACAGGCCTAAACAGGCCTAAACAGGCCTCGCCCAAGAACAACCATCAAAAAGCAACCAAATTGATCAAAAATAACAATAATAATTTTAAAAAATTAATTAAAAAAGAATCCCACCACTCAGCCACAGAAACCTCAAAGGAACGGAACCGAAACAAGGAACGACTGAAACTTTAAAAGAACGTAACGAGACCTCAAGCTCCACAAACAAAAGCCGAAAACAAACAAGAAGAACATCAAAATACAAAAGACAAACACGGTAAGGAACTCAACTAGAAATTAACCAGAAAATCGGAGGGAAGCAACAGCGACTCTGAGCCCGACTGGGGGAGCGTAGAGCCCACGGAGGCGACCGAAGGAGTCGACCACCTGGTGAAGCCTACCAACATCAAGAAACGGAGGCTGCCGTTGCAAGAGTCCCTCTGCAGCCCCCCAAGACAGAGCCGGACAGCAACCGTCACTACCTGGTCCTGCGTGCACCATCCGAACAGAGCTGGACAACTGGCCAGCGCTGCGGGACCGCCACCGACCCATCCTACGACAACAGGCCGGTCGGCTGCGACCGCTACACCCACTGAGCCGACTCCTGCCAGGGCCACCCCACTGCCGCTGCGCCGAGCCCACCACCCGTGCTCCGACCGCTCCACCATTGCTGCGCTGACCACCTCTGCGCCGAGCCCACCACCCGTGCGCTGTTCGATCCACCACCACCACGCTGAACCGCCGCCCACGGCCCCGGCCGCCATCCACCTGCGCGCCCAGCCGCGGCCAAGAAAAACCGGCCTTCGTCTAAAGCCTCCCCACCTTCGCAAAACCTTGCTGCAGAACGCCGGGAGCACAGCGCCGTGGGGCCCCGCTGCAGCCGGCTGGTGTATTGAAGTAAGGAGAGGGGAAAGGGAAAGAAGAAAAGGAACACCCGCATAGCCAGAACAAAGAAGGAAAGAGAGGTGCCGAACCTTGGGAGGGCGGGGGGGGGGAGTTCGTGAAGTGGAAAGAAAAAGACTCAAACGGACAACAACTTAATTAATTCAACTGATTAACTATTTAATTATAAATGATTTAAATTGATTTGTGCCCAGAGGGGGGGCAGACTGCCCACGAATGACTGGGGGTCTTGGGAAGGAATAGCGTCTCAATTACGTGGGGGAGGGAGAGGGATACAGACAGACGCTACTCACACCAGAGGGGGGAAGGGATACCAAACAGCAGGAATAATTGAGCGGGAAGCAAATTAGGTGGGGGAGGGAGAGGATCTTAAACAGCGAAAACCCCACCCAAGAAGGGGGAAGGTGCATTAAACAATCTGTCAGAAATTGAGCGGGAACAAGTAGGGCGGGAAGATAATCAAGCGGGGGGAAAAAAGAAAAGAAAAGAAACTGCAAACAGAAAACGGAGGGGGGGAAGGAAGGGGAGAGGACAGAGAGAGCAAAAAAGAAGACACCGGCCAAACTACCAGCAACGGCAAAGAATTAGACGGGAACATTGTGTTATGCACAGGAAAGAGGGGAGGGGGGGGGAAGAAAGGAAAAAGGGGGGAGAGGGGAGGGGAAGAAGGGAAAAGGAAGGGAAGAGGGGAAAGAAGGACCAAAAAAGAGGGGAGGGGGGGAAAGAAGGAGAAAACAAGGAGAGAGGGGGAGAAAGAAAAGAAAAACAAGGGGGAAGGGGAAAAGGAAAAAGAGGGAAGAGAGAGACAGGAGAGAAATAAGAAGAGTTCCCTTCACAAACTACCAACCCACACTGAACAGACTCCAAATTAAATTAACTTCTCCTCCCACCCCACCCATCTACCCAACCAAACCAAATTAACCAACACCCCCACCCAGCCAAAACAACAAATTGACACCAACCCAAACCAATACAATCAACTAATCCTGATTGATTTCACACTAAATTAACACCTGCCCACCCACCCACCATATACAATCAACTACTATCAATTAATCTATTCTAACCCAATACCAAACCCCCCAAAAAACCAACCCCCACCCCAACAATCTAAACTCTACCCCAACCTACCCAAAACAATTAAATTCCAAAAAATCAAGTTACTTGAACCCAGCCAAAGCAATTAATCCAACCAACCTATCAACTACCCTCCACTCACCAAACAACCCTAACTGCCAACTAGCCACCACCCAATCCACAATTTCCAACCACAATCCAACATGAAATAACACTCAGGCCACTCATACATCATACACCCTGAGGTGCCACAACAGGCGATCGGGACCACCCCTCCAGGCACCCACAACGACACACACCCTACACCGAGCACATAACTGCACACAAGTGGAACCGGAAAGCCCTGAGAGGCTGTAATTAGCGATCAGGGCCAACCTCCCACAGATACACAACTCACACACACAAAGACAGAACCGGGGTTCAACAATCAACCCCAGCCAAACCATAGAACTAAGAATTGAACCAACAGTGTCCATAGAGCTCATAATGCCTAACAAAACTGAGGAAGGAGAAAAAGCAGGGGCCTTGATAGGGTCAGGGATCCCAATAATAAGGGGCAAAGGCAGGGACAGCGGATGGCGGAGATACATCAAACCAAGGGGGCCGAAAATCAACCATACTCGAGCCCCCTCCAGACTCCGCCCCATCCCTCGTGACACTAGGGTGGAGGCAAAGGTAAACAACCCGCCTCTGACACTGGTGCTGTGCAACGCCAGGTCAATAAACAACAAAACCTCTACACTGCAAAACCACTTTGTAGAGCAAAGAGCGGACCTGGCGTGCGTGACAGAAACCTGGACCAGGGACGGGGAAACGGTTGCCCTCAAAGATCTAGCCCCTGCTGGGTTTTCTGTCCTCCACCAGTCCCGGACAGCGGGGCGGGGAGGAGGGGTGGCAATCCTAACCCGAGAGGCTTTCTCCTTTAGAACCCTTCCTGCACCGTCAATACCAGGCATTGAATGTGTTGGCCTCAGATGGGGATCAACCGAGAGCGTGGCCATCTGGCTAGTGTACCGCGCGCCCAATGCACCGCCAGATGCCCTGCCAGCCCTGCTAGAGGCGGTGGAGGCCTGGATGCTACAGTTCTCCAGTCTACTAGTCCTGGGGGACTTTAACGTCCATGCTGAGCTACTGTCCTCTAGAACTGGACAGGACCTAGTGTCATCCATGGCAACACTAGGGCTCTCGCAATTTGTTGTTGGCCCCACCCATCAAGCAGGTCACACCCTGGATCTTATTTTCGGCGCAGGTTTGGATGTGGATCTGGTCACAACAACATCCGTGCCATGGTCAGACCACTATGCTCTAAAGGCTCGGCTAAGGCTCCCACCACCTCCTCAGTTGGGCGCCGAGCAAATTTTAGCTCGCCCACGGAGACTTATGGATCCAATAGGATTCCGGAATGCTCTACGGGAACCATTGCCTCCTGGCACTTCTCTCAGTGGCCTGGTCAGTGACTGGCATAACAGACTGCTGACTGCCATTGATGAGATAGCTCCCCGACGCCCTCTCCGGCCCCGTCTCAAGCGAGCCCCCTGGTACACCGAGGAGCTTCGCGACAAGAAACGGGAACTGAGACGGCTAGAGCGAGTTTGGAGGAAGACTCGTGACGAAGCCTCGAGAACATCTTATAGAATGCAGATGAAAGCCTATGAGATGGCGGTGAAGTCAGTAAAACGCAATTTTTACTCGGCTACTATCGCATCCGCAGACTCACGCCCAGCTCAATTGTTTAAGGTAGTTTGATCCCTCACTGCCCTGATTGAAGGGCAACAAAACAGTAGCCAATTGGACATCAGCTGTGAGGCATTTGCGAGTCATTTTGCGGACAAAATCTCGACACTCCGCCACGACCTCCCTCCAACCTTAGATACAAAAAGTGAACTAGAGGCCCCTTGGCCATCTTTGGAGAAAACTATGAGTAACTTCAGACGACTCATGCTGACCGAAGTGGACAGGATTCTAGCGACAACAAGACCAACTACATGCCCACTAGATCCTTGCCCATCCTGGCTCTTGAAAACAGCTGGCATAAAGATAATGGGCCCCCTCCAGGAGATAATCAACCTATCTCTAACAACAGGAGAATTCCCGGAGGGTTTGAAAGAGGCTGTGGTACGTCCACTGTTGAAAAAAACATCTCTAAACCCACAAGAGCCTAACAACTACAGGCCCGTGTCTCACCTAGCGTTTCTGGGCAAGATGATAGAAAGGGCAGTCGCAAACCAACTGACAGAATACCTGGAAGAAGCTTCGGTCCTAGACCCATCCCAGTCAGGCTTCTGGCCTGGCCATGGGGTAGAGACAGCGCTAGTCGCCCTGACGGACGACCTCCGTCGCCAGTTGGATCGAGGCGGGTCGGCACTGCTGATATTATTAGACCTCTCAGCAGCGTTCAACACAGTCGATCACAAGCTTCTAGCTCGCCGCCTCATCGATGCTGGAATACAAGGGACAGCCCTTCAATGGCTGATCTCCTTCCTCCAGGATCGTGGACAGAGGGTTGCAATAGGAGAGAAAACATCAGGCCGCCGGCAACTTACTTGTGGAGTCCCACAAGGAGCGGTCCTCTCTCCTATCCTATTCAACATCTTCATGCGCCCTCTCGCACAGCTGGTACGGATGTTTGGGCTGGGTTGCCATCAATATGCAGATGACACCCAGCTCTTCCTCCTGATGGATGGCCGCCCTGACTCTCCCCCAGAAGCATTAGCCAGCTGCCTGGAAGCAGTGACGAGATGGCTCAAGCAGAGTCGTCTGAAGCTCAATCCTTCAAAGACGGAGGTCCTGTGGCTAGGTAGGAAGGGCCCATGCGAGGAAGCGCGCCTGCCTACCCTGGACGGCGTGCAGCTCTCTACGGCTCACTCTGCCAGGAACCTAGGCGTGATTCTGGACGCCTCCCTGACAATGGAGGCCCAGATCACAAAGGTAGCGCGGCTGGCATTCTACCATCTCCGCCAAGCCAAACTACTAGCGCCCTACCTGGCCCCGGAACACCTAGCCACAGTGATCCATGCGACGGTCACCTCTAGACTGGACTTTTGTAACTCGCTCTACGCAGGCCTGCCCTTAGCCCTGACCCGGAAACTACAACTAGTTCAAAATGCAGCAGCCAGGATCCTCACGGCAACACCGTGGAGGTCCCATATCCGGCCTATTCTCCATCAGCTGCAATGGTTACCAGTTGAATTCCGGATCAGACTAAAGGTTCTGGTAATTACCTTCAAGGCCATACGCGGTCAGGGTCCAGTGTACCTGAGGGACCGCCTCCCCGCCTATGCCCCCAAAAGAGCTCTACGCTCTACTGCCTCCAATCAGCTAAGGATCCCTGGCCCTAAAGAAGTCCGTCTGGTCTTGACCAGGGCCAGAGCATTCTCTGTTCTGGCCCCTACCTGGTGGAACGAGCTCCCAGAAGAGATCAGGGCCCTGACGGAGCTTAAACAGTTCCGCAGGGCCTGCAAAAAGGAGCTCCTCCACCAGGCATTTGGCCGAGACCAGATGTAATCTACAGCGACCAAGGGCACCTGCTCCCCCCCACCCCCCCTCAGAATTCAATCAATAAGCCACCCCCCTCAGAATCCCATCAACAAGCCTTGGACCTGTTTGTGTTATGATTGTTTATTGTTATACTGTGTTGTGTTTGGTTGCAATTGTTGGTTATTGGTCTACATGTTCTACAGACTGTTTTATGTATGGTTCTCTGTTATAATGTAAACCGCCCTGAGCCTCCGGGGAGGGCGGTATAAAAGTATGATAAATAAATAAATAAATAAATAAAATAAATGTCTGTTACAAGCGGGGGGGATATCACAAAGCGCTCACCTGAGTTCCCCTGGAGAGGAGGGGATGTCTGTTACAAGCGGGGGGGATATCACAAAGTGCTCACCTGAGTTCCCGTGGAGAGGAGGGGATGTCTGTTACAAGCGGGGGGGATATCACAAAGCGCTCACCTGAGTTCACCAGGAGAGGAGGGGATGTCTGTTACAAGCAGGGGGGATATCACAAAGCGCTCACCTGAGTTCCCCTGGAGAGGAGCGGATGTCTGTTACAAGCAGGGGGGATATCATAAAGCGCTCACCTGAGTTCCCCTGGAGAGGAGGGGATGTCTGTTACAAGCGGGGGGGGGGATATCACAAAGCGCTCACCTGAGTTTCCCTGGAGAGGAGGGGATGTCTGTTACAAGCGGGGGGGATATCACAAAGCGCTCACCTGAGTTCCCCTGGAGAGGAGGGGATGTCTGTTACAAGCGGGGGGGATATCACAAAGCGCTCACCTTAGTTCCCCTGGAGAGGAGGGGATGTCTGTTACAAGCGGGGGGGGGATATCACAAAGCGCTCACCTGAGTTTCCCTGGAGAGGAGGGGATGTCTGTTACAAGCGGGGGGGATATCACAAAGCGCTCACCTGAGTTCCCCTGGAGAGGAGGGGAAGTCTGTTACAAGCGGGGGGGGGGGGATAACACAAAGCGCTCACCTGAGTTCCCCTGGAGAGGAGGGGATGTCTGTTACAAGCGGGGGGGATATCACAAAGCGCTCACCTGAGTTCCCCTGGAGAGGAGGGGATTTCTGTTACAAGCGGGGGGGATATCACAAAGCGCTCACCTGAGTTCCCCTGGAGAGGAGGGGATGTCTGTTACAAGCGGGGGGGGGATATCACAAAGCGCTCACCTGAGTTCCCCTGGAGAGGAGGGGATGTCTGTTACAAGCGGGGGGGGGGGATATCACAAAGCGCTCACCTGAGTTCCCGTGGAGAGGAGGGGATGTCTGTTACAAGCGGGGGGGATATCACAAAGCGCTCTCCTGAGTTCCCCTGGAGAGGAGGGGATGTCTGTTACAAGCGGGGGGGGGGGGATATCACAAAGCGCTCTCCTGAGTTCCCCTGGAGAGGAGGGGATGTCTGTTACAAGCAGGGGGGATATCACAAAGCGCTCACCTGAGTTCCCGTGGGGAGGAGGGAATGTCTGTTACAAGCGGGGGGATATCACAAAGCGCTCACCTGAGTTCCCCTAGAAAGGAGGTGATGACTGTTACAAGCGGGGGGGGGGATATCACAAAGCGCTCACCTGAGTTCCCCTGGAGAGGAGGGGATGTCTGTTACAAGCGGGGGGGGGATATCACAAAGCGCTCTCCTGAGTTCCCCTGGGGAGGAGGGGATGTCTGTTACAAGCGGGGGGGGGGATATCACAAAGCGCTCACCTGAGTTCCCGTGGGGAGGAGGGAATGTCTGTTACAAGCGGGGGGGATATCACAAAGCGCTCACCTGAGTTCCCCTGGAGAGGAGGGGAAGTCTGTTACAAGCGGGGGGGGGATAACACAAAGCGCTCACCTGAGTTCCCCTGGAGAGGAGGGGAAGTCTGTTACAAGCGGGGGGGGGGATATCACAAAGCACTCACCTGAGTTCCCCTGGAGAGGAGGGGAAGTCTGTTACAAGCGGGGGGGTGGATAACACAAAGCGCTCACCTGAGTTCCCCTGGAGAGGAGGGGATGTCTGTTACAAGCGGGGGGGGGGGGATAACACAAAGCGCTCACCTGAGTTCCCCTGGAGAGGAGGGGAAGTCTGTTACAAGCGGGGGGGGGGGATAACACAAAGCGCTCACCTGAGTTCCCCTGGAGAGGAGGGGATGTCTGTTACAAGCGGGGGGGGGGATATCACAAAGCGCTCACCTGAGTTCCCCTGGAGAGTAGGGGATGTCTGTTACAAGCGGGGGGGGGGATAACACAAAGCGCTCACCTGAGTTCCCCTGGAGAGGAGGGGATGTCTGTTACAAGCGGGGGGGATATCACAAAGCGCTCACCTGAGTTCCCCTGGAGAAGAGGGGAAGTCTGTTACAAGCGGGGGGGATATCACAAAGCGCTCACCTGAGTTCCCGTGGAGAGGAGGGGATGTCTGTTACAAGCGGGGGGATATCACAAAGCGCTCACCTGAGTTCCCCTGGAGAGGAGGGGAAGTCTGTTACAAGCGGGGGGGATATCACAAAGCGCTCACTTGAGTTCCCCTGGAGAGGAGGGGATGTCTGTTACAAGCGGGGGGGGGGATATCACAAAGCGCTCACCTGAGTTCCCCTGGAGAGGAGGGGAAGTCTGTTACAAGCAGGGGGGATATCCCAAAGCGCTCACTTGAGTTCCCCTGGAGAGGAGGGGAAGTCTGTTACAAGCAGGGGGGATATCACAAAGCGCTCACTTGAGTTCCCCTGGAGAGGAGGGGAAGTCTGTTACAAGCAGGGGGGATATCACAAAGCGCTTACCTGAGTTCCCCTGGAGAGGAGGGGATGTCTGTTACAAGCGGGGGGGGGGATATCACAAAGCGCTCACCTGAGTTCCCCTGGAGAGGAGGGGAAGTCTGTTACAAGCAGGGGGGATATCACAAAGCGCTCATTTGAGTTCCCCTGGAGAGGAGGAGATGTCGGTTACAAGCAGGGGGGATATCACAACATACCAGGAGTCACAGGGGAAGCCAACCTCCATTTTGAAACAGGCGACAAACTGAAATGACATCACAAAGCGCTCACCTGAGTACACCTGGAGAGGAGGGGATGTCTGTTACAAGCAGGGGGGATATCACAACCCACCAGGAGTCAGAGGGGAAGCCAAACTCCATTTTGAAACAGGCGACAAACTGAAATGACATCACAAAGCGCTCACCTGAGTACACCTGGAGAGGAGGGGATGTCTGTTACAAGCAGGGGGGGTATCACAACCCACCAGGAGTCAGAGGGGAAGCCAAACTCCATTTTGAAACAGGCGACAAACTGAAATGACATCACAAAGCGCTGACCTGAGTTCCCCTGGAGATCAGGGGATGTCTGTTACAAGCAGGGGGGATATCACATAGCGTTCACCTGAGTTCCCCTAGAGAGGAGGGGATGTCTGTTACAAGCAGGGGGGATATCACAACACACCAGAAGTCACAGGGGCAGCCAACCTCCACCTTGAAACAGATGACCAACTGAAATGACATCACAAAGCGCTCACCTGAGTTCCCCTGGAGATCAGGGGATGTCTGTTACAAGCAGGGGGGATATCACATAGCGCTCACCTGAGTTCCCCTGGAGAGGAGGGGATGTCTGTTACAAGCAGGGGGGATATCACAACACACCAGAAGTCACAGGGGCAGCCAACCTCCACCATGAAACAGGTGACCAACTGAAATGACATCACAAAGCGCTCACCTGAGTTCCCCTGGAGAGGAGGGGATGTCTGTTACAAGCAGGGGGGTTATCACAACACACCAGGAGTCACAGGGGAAGCCAACCTCCACCTTGAAACAGGTGACCAACTGAAATGACATCACAAAGCGCTCACCTGAGTTCCCCTGGAGAAGAGGGGATGTCTGTTACAAGTGTGGGGGGGGGGGATGCCATAAAACACTCACAGTCACAGGGGAAGCCATGTTCCAGCTAGAATTTGGGGACCTATTGAAATGACACCACAAAGTGTTCCCCTCAGTTCCTATAGAGTGGAGAGAATGCCTCTTACTCTCTGGGGCTGCGTGTGGGAGGTGGGGTCCCTTCCCTCCTCCTCCTCCTCCCATCTGGCCCTGGGGCCCTGGCCTCCCGGCATGCGTAGTCAGGGGGGAGCTGGCAGCGCTGGTGTGGGCGGTGTCGGCAACAGGGAAGAAATAAACAAATAAATTGTGGCAAAATGAGGCCTGGAGGGGGATTGGTGCCCTAAAAGGACTGCCCTGGGCCTGCATGTTAAAATGGCTGCTGGGGGGGGGGGGCTAGAAAGGCTGTGATTGCCTACAATTCCCAGGAGTCTCAGGGACGGGAGAGGGTCACCTGCCCCAAAGGGAATGGAGGAGTCAGGCTCCACCATGTGGGCGTATCACAGCACACTGGGAGTTTGGGGAAGGGTGCTTGCCCTCGAAAGCTCATTCCTTGAATAAATCTTCAAGGTGCCCCTGGACTCGGATTTTGTTTTCTTGTGCTGCTGCAGACCAACATGGCGAACCACTTGCATCTACCTTCAGAGGAAGAGAAGGAATCTGATTGGTTGATTTAGGAAGGAGGCATTTCAATGGCTGGGGGGGGGGGGGAGACAGACAGCTCCGTGGTCGGACTTCAGAGCTGGGGAGTCAAGGGAGACCAGGTGGAATCCAGAGTGTGGGGAGGCGAGCTCTCCCGGGGGCCCTTGGGGGAAGAGCATGGAGCCAAGGAGAGGGATCTCTTCTGGGGACAGACCGGGTACTCCTTAGAGGACCTATAAGGGATTCCGGGAAACTATAAAGTGTTCTCAATTCGTTTGTATTCGATTAGGCATATACTGCTAAACCGATCATCTAACCCAGACCCTTTTGTTTATCTCTCCCCCCCCCCCCCGTTTAATACATCCTATTTACTTCTTTGTTAAACTTTGCAATGCCGGTTGTGTGTGATGGTTTACTGGGGCAGAAGTCATTTCGGTCTGAATGACGGTAAATAAAGATTGATTGATTGATGACCCTGGGGCAGAAGAGGCTTCCCGGTTGTGAGGGAGAAGACCTTAGTGCAGCCGCTGGTGCTGCTTTCCCCTCTAACAGCCAGGCCCAGGTGGGACAAACACCAGAAGCCCTGGAGGGGGAACACACTAAAAGCTCAGCAGCAGAAGAACGAGGAAGGGATGTTCATGCAGGAAGAGGAAGTGTTGGCCAGCCACGATCCCTCCCTCCCGCACAAAAATAAGGGGGTCTCAGGCAGAAGGACCGGGTTCAGTGCCTGAAATCAAGTTGTGTTTTACTGATTTAGCTGCCATCATGTCCTGTAAGATGTTCTTTTCTTTTCTTTTAATTTAGTTAATATACACACACATAAGATTGTCATTGATTAACTGGTTCTCTTGAGAGATTGACCCCCCCTCCCTCACCTCCATTCAGTCATTGGTTAGTTTGATAGTCCACGAAGAGCTTCCAGTGCTTCTGGAATTCATTTTCTGGTCGGCTATTGACCAATACTGTCAGTCTTGCCGATTTAGCGAAGTCAGGTAGCTTTTCTAGCCAAAGTTCTGTCGTGGGTATCGTCTTCACTTTCCAATTTTTAGCCAACAGTATTCTGGCTGCCATTGTAGCATACAAAAATAATACTCATGCCTGTACTGGCAGATTGTCCAGAAAGAAACTTAGTAACCAATGCTCAGGTTTCATTACAAACGTAATTTTTAGCATCTTTTCTAGCTCCAAGTGAACCTTGGACCAAAACCTATACACCCTATGACACCTCCACCACAGGTGAAAAAATGATCCCACCTTCTCCTGACACTTCCAGCATTTGTTATTACCCCTATTGGACATCCTTGCTAAAGCTTTTGGTGTTAGGTACCAACGATAAAACATTTTATACCAATTCTCCCTAACAGCCTGACTCCTAGTTAGCTTTGGTATCTTATTCCATATCCCTTCCCAAGTTTCTAAAGAGATTTGAGTTTTGAGGTTCATCATCCATTTAATCATGCAGTTCTTAATAGACTCTGTTTCAGTCTCATATTGCAAGAGTATTTTATAAATTTGTTTTTGTAAGTAGGGCTTTTCTTGCATAATGATTTGCTCAAACTCCGTTAGGGATATTTTAACGCCCTTTGAAGTTCCAAATTCCGTTTTGAGTCTCAACTTCAGTTGGTTATATTCTATCCATTGCAATGGAATTCGTCCTTCATTCCGAGTTTGAAGGTCTTTTAGTCTGCCTGTGTTAGTTAAGTTGTCTATATACTTCAGACAGGATATCCTTGTTTGCTGTAAGATGTTCTTGACATTTGGTTGCAAGTTTTCCTCCAAACTCGCTCTAGCTGTCTCAGACAATTGTCTTGCCTACAATTTAAACACAGCAAAGGGAGAAAATATGAGATCTGTTAGGACTTTTGGACTAGATTCGGCCCTAGGTCCCTCAAGAAAAATAGAGCTGCAGGGTAACAGAGCATCTGCAGTTATTGGTTACCTTTTGTGGATGAGGCACAGTGCTTTGAGGTTTAAAAGGAATAATCTGGAAAGATTGCACATGTATATATATCATATTGATCTGCTTTGAAGCACCACTTTGCAGCAGTGCACCAAAGCTTAAATGGACAAAGAAAACACATTGCAAGCCCCTATGGCCGGCTTTGCAAGCAGGACTACATGTTCACACATCAACAGATGGCGAGAGCCAAGAGACTAATGGAGGATTCCTTCCTTCTCGCTAGAAGAGATCCTTCTCTTCCTGAAGAAAGAGGAAGCAGATGATGCCACCCGCCTTACACAAAGGGAATCCTAACCATGCCCTTGGGATTTTTCTACTGCAATCCCAGCTGTGACCATCTGGTGTCACTAGTGAGCACATAGGTATAGTCTAGCAACTTAACAACTACCTTTCAAGGTTGATGTCACCAAACTTCTTGCTGATTGGAATTCCAACAAGATTGACGTTGACATCCCAGCTTAATATTTTATCCATATGAAGTCAGCTGGTTGGATAGGATTGTCAGTTCCAGGTTGGAAATACCTGGACATTTTGGAGGCACAGCCTGAGGAGACCAGCAAGTGAGATATCTCAGCAGGGTAGAATGCCATAGAATCTGGCCTCCCAAGGAGTCATTTTATTCACGTAAACTGATCTCTATCATCTGGAGATGAGTTGTAATCCCAGCAGATCTCCAGCTACCACCCAGGGGTTGGCAGTCCAACACTTAGAAAATACCAGTTCGGTGTAGTGTCAGTGGCACCAGTCATCTGTTTGCTTCTGGACTCAATTCCAAGTGCTGCTTATTACTTTCAAAGCTTTTCATGGCCTGGAGTTCTTGTGCTTCAACTAGATCTCCTGGTACAGTCCCACAATCCTGTTATGCCCCTCAGGCTCCCATCACACGAGACATAGACCTTGACAGTGGGAGAAGCAGGGCTTCCCCTGCAGACATTTTGTCTTACAAAAATGGCACAGGACGGAAGGCTGAAGACCCTCCCCGTGAAGTGCCATGCTGCACAGTGGAATTGCCCCCCCCAGCAATTTTTAAGACAACTCTGTGTTTCCACATGTTATGTAATGAGGCCTTCAGACAGCTTTCTCCTGGCTTAGAATCATAGAATCATAGAATCATAGAGTTGGAAGGGGCCATCTAGTCCAACCCCCTGCTTAACGCAGGATCATCCCCTCCTCTCCAGGGGAACTCAGGTGAGCGCTTTGTGATGTCATTTCAGTTGGTCACCTGTGTCAAGGTGGAGGTTGGCTTCCCCTGTGACTCCTGGTGTGTTGTGATATCCCCCCTGCTTGTAACAGATATCCCCTCCTCTCGAGGGGAACTCAGGTGAGCGCTTTGTGATGTCATTGCAGTTGGTCACCTGTTTCAAGGTGGAGGTTGGCTTTCACTCTGACTCCAGGTGTGTTTTGATATCCCCCCTGCTTGTAACAGACATCTCTTCCTCTCCAGGGCAACTCAGGTGAGCGCTTTGTGATGTCATTTCAGTTGGTCACCTGTTTCAAGGTGGAGGTTAGTGAGTCTTGCTCACCACGTTAGTGAGTCTTGCCATTTTTGCTAAGTCCACTAATTTTTCAAGCCATGTAGAAATAGTTGGGGTCTCAGTCGCCTTCTAGTGCCTCGCCCACACCAACCGTGCCACCGTAGTTGCATGGAAGAAGAGGATTCTAGAAGAACTTGGTAAAGCACTTGGGTGGAAACTTAGCAACATAGATTCAGGCTTCAATGGGTATCGCATTTTAAATATTTCCTGTAACACCATATGTATTTTAGCCCAATCCTTTTTGCTTTCACACAATTCCACCACATATGATAAAAGGAACCTATTGCTTTATTACTTTTCCAATATTTATTATCAAATCTATCTGAGATTTTTGCAATGATCTTCGGAGTAATATACCATCTATAAAACATCTTATACCAGTTTTCCCTTAAAATCTGGCTGTTGGTTTGTTTAGGAATTTTGGTCCAGACTCGTTCCCATTCCCCATAGCAATTATGGAGCCCAAATTTTGCATCCATTTAATCATACAATTCTTTACTTGTTCCGACTCAGTCTCGTATTTCAAAAGAGGTTTATAGATATGGCCCTGTAGGTGTGGTTTTTTGAGCAGTAACATGTTTTCGAAATCACTATGAGGCGAGTTTTTGTCCACTCGAATCTCAAAGTCTGTTTTTAGTCTAGCTTTCAGTTGGTTGTACTCCATCCATCGAGCTTATATCCTTCTTTGTTTGAGCGCTTTGTGATATCATTTAAGTTGGTCACCTGTTTCAAGGTGGAGGTTGGCTTCCCCTGTGACTCCTGGTGTGTTGTGATATCCCCCCTGCTTGTAACAGACATCCCTTCCTCTCCAGGGGAACTCAGGTGAGCGCTTTGTGGTGTCATTTCAGTTGGTCACCTGTTTCAAGGTGGAGGTTGGCTTCCCCTGTGACTCCTGGTGTGTTGTGATATCCCCCCTGCTTGTAACAGACATCCCCTCCTCTCCAAGGGAACTCAGGTTTGCGCTTTGTGATATCCCCCCTGCTTGTAACAGACATCCCCTCCTCTCCAGGGGAACTAAGGTGAGCGCTTTGTGATGTCATTTCAATTGGTCACCTGTTTCAAGGTGGAGGTTGGCTTCCCCTCTGACTCCTGGTATGTTCTGATATCCACCCTGCCACTAGTTGACATCCCCTTGTCTCCTTGGGAAGTCAGGTAAGAGACAATCCTTCAGTTCCAGGGGAACTTAGATAAGCGCTTTGGGATGTCATTTCAGTATTTTTCAAGATTCTAGCGGGAGGTTGAATCCCCTATGATTTCTCATGAGGTATATTATCCCCCAAGACAGTAAGTGACATTCCCTCCTCTCCAGGGGAATTGAGCTGAGCGCTTTGTGATGTCATTTCACTAGGTCTCCAAATTCATAGAATCATAGAATAGAATCATAGAATCATAGAAGGGGCCATACAGGCCATCTAGTCCAACCCTCTGCTCAACGCAGGATCAGCCCTAAGCATCCTAAAGCATCCAAGAAAAGTGTGTATTCACCCTTTGCTTGAAGACTGCCAGTGAGGGGGAGCTCACCACCTCCTTAGGCAGCCTATTCCACTGCTGAACTACTCTGACTGTGAAACTTTTTTTTCCTGATATCTAGCCTATATCGTTGTACTTGTAGTTTAAACCCATTACTGCGTGTCCTCTCCTCTGCAGCGAGCAGAAACAGCATCCTGCCCTCCTCCAAGTGACAACCTTTCAAATACTTAAAGAGGGCTATCATGTCCCCTCTCAACCTCCTTTTCTCCAGGCTGAACATTCCCAAGTCTTTCAACCTATCTTCATAGGGCTTGGTCCCTTGGCCCCAGATCATCCTCGTCGCTCTCCTCTGTACCCTTTCAATTTTATCTATGTCCTTCTTGAAGTGAGGCCTCCAGAACTGCACACAGTACTCCAAGTGTGGTCTGACCAGTGCCGTATACAATGGGACTATGACATCTTGTGATTTTGATGTGATGCCTCTGTTGATACAGCCCAAAATGGCATTTGCTTTTTTTACCGCTGCATCACACTGCCTGCTCATGTTTATTTCACAAGTACCCCAAGGTCTCGTTCACACACAGTGCTACCTAGAAGCGTATCCCCCATCCAGTAGGCATGCTTTTCATTTTTTTGGCCCAGATGCAGAACTTTACACTTATCTTTATTAAATTGCATCTTGTTCTCATTTGCCCATTTTTCCATTGTGTTCAGATCTTGTTGAACTCTGTCTCTATCTTCCGGAGTATTTGCCAGTCCTCCCAATTTGGTGTCATCTGCAATCTTGATGAGTAGTCCCTCCACCCCCTCATCTAGATCATTAATAAATATGTTAAAAAGTACCAGGCCGAGCACCGAGCCCTGAGGTACCCTGCTACTCACCTCTCTCCAGTCTGATGAAACACCATTGACAACAACTCTTTGAGTGTGGTTCTCTAACTAATTCCCTATCCACCTGACTATCTGAAAATCCAGATTGCAGTCCTTCAATTTATCCATCAGAACATCATGGGGAACCTTGTCAAAAGCTTTACTAAAATCCAAGTAAATGACATCAACCGAATTTCCCCGATCCAGCAAACCTGTTACTTGGTCAAAAAAGGAAACCAGGTTGGTCTGGCAGGACCTGTTGGACACAAATCCATCAGACAGCTTTCTCCTTTCATGTGATTTTTCTGTAAGACAAAAGACATCCTGTGGGATTTTTCTTTGGTTTGTCTACAGGAAATGTACACAGTGGATGACCAAAGCGCGTTGCTGCTTTCAGGAAGGCATGTAAGATGGTTTCCTTACAGAGTGTGTTACTGGGTGAGGGCAGTTTTCTGTCACATTAGTCTAGGGGGCTTTTCGCACGCCTTCAAAATCGCACAATGGTTGCCAATTGAAAACGCTACTGATTTGCCATTATGCACAACGTCGTTGACAATCTGCCACACACCTGAAACCGATCCGCAAAAAGCGCTTCCTTGTAGCGCTTTCAGGGAAATCCCCAAAAGTGGATTCACCCTCCGGAAAGCGCTACACTCCTGCAACCAATCTGCAACACTAGCGGGAAAGTTCTGTGCGTTACCATTGTTGTGGTTTCTACAAAGACCCTCCCCCTGGCTCTCTCCTCTGATCTTCCGGCGAAGCGATTGCCATTTTTTTTTCTCCGATCAAGCGGAGATCAAATCACCGGCAAGCCTTCGTTTACCCAGTGAGGCTTCCCCGGCTGCAGTCCCTCCCCAGAGCTCTTTACAGTCACTAAGCACAAACAACAGAGAAGCCCGTTTGCTGATGTATTTGCCCTTTATTTTTTACACTGTTTTCGGCCGAAAATCGGGCCTGTGAGGGGGGGGGGATTTTTTTTTTTCACTCGGGAGGAGCGTGGCAACGATGAAACAACAGCTCAAACACACCTGCCAGCTGGATGGGTCTCTCCGTTGCAACGAATAAACACAGATTCGTTGCAATGGGTGTGGTTTTTTTTTTTAAAAAACCTTTCTTAAAGGGAAAGGGGCTGTTTGGGAGCATGCTAACGGCTGCCCATTGGCTGCTTGACGGCCAGGGGCGGGACGAGCTTGGCAATAGTGCTTCCTTTCTAGTGATTTTTGCTGAGACCGGAAGCCTTTGGGAAACGATAGAAACGCAACTGGATTCCACTACAAAGTCAGGTATGCATAATGACGAATTCCACTATTTTAAATGGCGATTTTTCCTTCAGCAAACAATTTGCTATAAGGATCCCGGTGCGGAAAGCCCCCAGGTTTTGGTTCTGAACACTTAGAGGTTTTTCTGTCCTTGTAGTTTTTGCTGCTTTGCTAACTCCCTTCAGTCCATGCTGCAGGCCATCCACTAGCGTGCTCCCTAAGGTGGACATCACATCTGTTATAATTTCCATTATAGGAACCGCACCAGTAGATGTTCCACATCAAAAAGAAACAGAAAATGGCAGTTTCCTACTGAAGAGGCTTAATGAAGGAAACTACCTAATCTGGAAGGTGAGAATAAAAAATGGCAGGATTGGGGCATGCTCGTAGGGGCCCCCGACCAGGAGGTCATCCGCAGTCAAGGCAATGGGTCTGGGTTTCTCATCATGAAAAGGCAAGAATTTAGGTTTGACTGACAGGGACATTCAAATACAGACAAAAGGGATGGTTTGTAGTGTCTACACACAAAAAAAAACCTATCCCAAGGCTACTAGCAATATTTACAAAATTAATACAGAATAAAACAAAGTAAAAAGTATCTTCTTATTATGTTGGTTTATTGTAGCATCCAACCAGAATGGGTTCCAGATATCTCCCATTTTCAAAGGGAATTTTTCTTTGTTTTGTAATTTCCAGGTAGTGACTGAAGATCTTCTGGGATTCCCACTGATCTCCAGACAACAGAGATCCGTTCCTCTTGAAAAAAATGGTCACTTTGGAAGGTTGACTAGATGCTTCCTACACCTCTGAAGTAACTCCCCTCCCCCAACCCTGCCTTTTCCAGTCTCCACTTCCCAAGTCTCCAGGACTGTTTATGCCAGGGGTAGTCAAACTGCGGCCCTCCAGATGTCCATGGACCACAATTCCCAGAAGCCCCTGCCAGCGAATGCTGGCAGGGGCTTCTGGGAATTGTAGTCCATGGACATCTGGGGGGCCGCAGTTTGACTACCCCTGGTTTATGCCTTGGGAACTTCATTGCCCCAGCTCTCGTGCAGGAGCACAAATCGGGGGCGGATGAGGTGCACCAGGCCAAATGCTCCCCCATGTGGGTGCAGGAAGAGGTGGGGCAACCTGCCACGACTAAAACTCCAGCCTGCAGCCTGGCACGAAACCTCCAGTGCGTAAACGGTCTAGGTATTTCCCTGCCTGGAACGGACACCCCTAATAGGGGATGCCAGGTCCTGCTTGGCCACCGGTGGGAGATGTGGGAGGGCCTCCCAAATCCTGGTTGGGAAATTCTGGGGAAGGGGAGACAGAACCTCAGCAGGGGTGCAATCCCATCAAGTCTAGGCACAAGCTGCATACATAAACAAAACATGTCCAGTCCCTTCACACTTGGCTGGAATCAGTTCTTTATGGGACCTAGAGGGAGGCAGAATTCAGTTAGCTTGGCCAGGATGGAACCCTTCCGCTCCACCCCCACCCCCTCACCTGCTTCATATTGCTGTACCCTCGATTCCGGTTAAATCTGACTGGTGGGACTGGTGGGACCTTAGCTAGACAGGCAAGAACTGTGTGAGTCATAATCTTGTAGCCAAGGAAATTGTAGCCAAGGAAATACAGCGAGCACTGTATGGCTTCTCTAAGGTCATCCCCACACTCCTCAGCGAGCAGAAGAGAAGAAGAAGAAGAAGAGTTGGTTCTTATATGCCGCTTTTCCCTACCCGAAGGGGGCTCAAAGCGGCTTACAGTCGCCTTCCCTTTCCTCTCCCCACAACAGACACCCTGTGGGGTGGGTGAGGCTGAGAGAGCCTTGATATTACTGCTCGGTCAGAACAGTTTCATCAGTGCCGTGGCGAGCCCAAGGTCACCCAGCTGGCTGCATGTGGGGGAGTGCAGAATCGAACCTGGCTTGCCAGATTAGAAGTCCGCACTCCTAACCACTACACCAAACTGGCTGTAATCCCAGCCTGCGTAACATCCACATTTTGCGACCACCCTGTTCTTGCTTCCAGGCTCATTGACTCAGCATCTGCTGGGCGTGCCGAAGGTTCTATCCCCGGCATCTTCGGTTAAGGCTCAGGCAGGAGCTACCCCAGACAGCTGCTGCCCACCAGATTAGACAGTACTGACTTTGATGGATTAGTCCAGGGGTAGTCAAACTGCGGCCCTCCAGATGTCCATGGACTACAATTCCCATGAGCCCCTGCCAGCGAATGCTGGCAGGGGCTCATGGGGATTGTAGTCCATGGACATCTGGAAGGCCACAGTTTGACCACCCCTGGATTAGTCTATGTGTTCATTGGACAATCCCATTTTAGACAATTTCCGTTCCGAGACAAAAAGAAGTCTTAAGGCGCCATAGACAGATTATTGGAAGCAGACACTTACACGGTCTACAGCCCATTTCATCAAAAGGAAACCGCAGACGGGAAGCAAAAGTGCTCTTTTGGGCCTGGGCTTTCATTTCTCACTGGAAAAAAATTCCCCCAAATTAGTAAACTGACAAATGCATTTATGTTAGAAATTTTTATTATATTTTGTGCTGCTCACTGGGGACTCAGTCCGCAGGACATGCAAGGTGTGCTATTTTTAAGTGGACTTTATAGGCCACAATCTGAGTAACAGCAAAGTTAAAATGACAGACATCTGAGTCATAACAGTGCCTTCAACGAACAGCAGTTTGTGGCAAAATGTAAAAACAAGCATTGTATTCCCCATTCTCTCAAGAGCCAGTGTGGTTTAGAATCATAGAATCATGGAAGGGGCCATACAGGCCACCTAGTCCAACCCCCTGCTCAACGCAGGATCAGCCCTAAGCACCCTCAGCAAACTCTAATCTTGAGAACTGAGTTTGAGTCTCTGCTCCTCACATGCAGCCAGCAGCAACCTTGGGCTAGGCACAGTCCTTAGAGCTGATCTCACACAGCAGTTCTCTTCCAGCTCTTCCAGCCTCAGCTGGAACAGGGTGTCTGTGGTAAAGAGAGGAAGGGAAATATATTTGTAAGCTGCTTTGGGTGTCCTTTGGGGAGTGATGAGTAGGGTATAAAAAAACCAGCTCTTCTTTTTCTTCTTCAACATCAGCGTTACTGTCAATCAGTCATGGCAGGCAAGAAACTGCCTGATGCTTTACTCCCTTTGTTGTATTATTAGCCTCCATCTAAGACAAGGGTTCCAAATAGGGTTGAGCACTTCGGCTCGGTGCGCCTTCGTGCGCCTCCATGCGGCTGCCGGCTGGCATGCCGCTGCCACCCCTCCTCTCCGCGCCGCGGCGCTGGCCTCCGACCTGCCGCTTTAGGCTCCGGTGATCGCCGAGGCAGCCGAACCGAGCCCAAGCCAGCTTGTGTGCATCTTTGGAATTCTGATACCATGTGGTGGGCGGAGTGAGACACAAAATGGCTGCTGCAGGTTGCCCGGAGTCACACAGTGAAGAATCTTGTGCTGTGGTGGCCCATTGAAGAAATGTTTTGAAATATCTGCCTGGTCAGTGGCCCTACTGAGCAAAAGCCACACCTGACTCCCCTCCCCCCGCACACACTTTTTAGAAACAATTGGTGGGCACCAGAAAAGGTGTTGGAGTCCAAGGCACCCGAATCGAGGATGTACAAAACTGCTCTTCATTTCCATGGCTCCTCCCCCCCTTGCCTTGCTTCATGGTCTTAGAGAACTTCACGAAGAGCCCAGAATGCTTTTGCTTTTAGGAACTGGGGGCATAAATTGGATTTGCATCAAAATACAGGTGCTAAGCATTTTGTCCAGTGGCATGCACATCGGAGTGTGGCTTCTGCAGTATTTTCACTGTATCCTACAGAATTTCGTGGGGTGGTGCTTCACGGCACATGCCAGAAGGCACAAGAACGCTTTATGGTTTTAAAGTTAAAGGATCTTATTAAAAATATGAAATCATTTCTGGAGGATACAAGACTTTTCTCTCTCTCTCTCTCTCTCTCTCTCTCTCTCTCTCACTTGTGGACAGCTCTTGGCTGTAGAACTGAAGCAAATTTAATTCAGGAAAATATCCTAAGTAATGGAGCCAGAGAGGCTAAATCAGAGTGGTAAATATTGCTAAGCCATCATTACTTGCTAAACACCTATTACTCAGATCTAGTTTTTTTTAAAAACAGCATGCTTAAAGGTTCTAAAAGAATTGCTTGTGATACTTTCTTAAACAAAACAGAAAAGTCAATCCTGTAAAACCACAGATCTCTGCCAAGAGAACCTTAAGGGCCTAGTTTAAATATGCCAAAATAAAGAGACAAACACCTATATTATTATATGCCAAGGGATTTTGTGGTAATGCTGAAGCTGGTGACATTGACTGGTCAGACTGCCTCAGTGTCATAGAAGCAGAACGTAGAAAGAAGGGATTTGGTTGCTGCCACAGGGTCTACTGTGTACCTTAATGGGGATGGGACAGACAGAAGGGTCTAGGGACGGACATAACTGAAGCTAGGTTACAAGAAAGAAAAAGAAAAAGAGAGAGGGGACCGAGAAGGTAACAGGGAAGTTGGGTGTGTGTTAGTGTTGCTAACCTCTGGGAGGGACTCCTGGAATTCCAGACAATAGAGAAAAGCAAGGATAGGAATAAACTGTCTTGCTAACTAAAATTAATTATAGAAGTTCAAGTCCAGTGGCACCTTTAAGACCAACATAATTTTATTCAAGGATTTGCATCAAAATACAGGTGCTAAGCATTTTGTCCAGTGGCATGCATACGCTTTCCTGCATTGTGCAGGGGGTTGGACTAGATGACCCTGGAAATCCCTTCCAAATCTATGATTCTATGAGCATGCAATGTTTGTTCAGGTACAATGAAATTAAAGTTGCCAGTCCATACATATAGGTGGAGAGTGAGCCGTAAATTAACATACAACATAATGGAAATGTTTAACAGATGCAAGGACCAAACAAGAATAACAAGCTTAGCTTATATGGTTACCCTTTTGGGGGTTTAATTCTGGGGGAGAGGGGAGGCCCAAACAAACTTAAAAAATTGTAACCATATAAACAAAGCTTATTATTCCTGTTTCATTCTTTAAAGTTTATGATAAACTAGTAATCAAGCCTGCTGTAGCTGAAATACAGCGGGCGCTAGCGGGGCAATGCGCGGCCCACAAGCCGGCAGGCCGCCAGCAAGTGAGCAACGGGGAGCCGCACTGTGCGCAGCTCGCAATTGCCGGTGTGCCGGCGGCCTGACGCGTCGGAGGCGCTTTGCGCCTCTCGACACATCAGGCCGCCGGCAAGGGAGCAACTTGCTGCCTTGCCGGCGGGCGGGCAATCGGAGGGCCCAATTGGCAGGCATTTTGCGCCTGCCGATTGGGCCCTCCGATTGTCAGCCTGAGGAAGGGGCCAATCAGCACCTTTCCTCATCCTGGACAGAGCCCACCCTAACTCCTCCCCACCAGCCCTTACCACATTATTTAGTCCGCGGCGCCTGTGGCGCCACAGGCGGTGTTAAGATGTTGGCCAGTTCATGGTTTACAACCAGTATGAACTTTTCAGGAACGCTCAAGCAATTTGGGGTGATTTGTGGCAATGCATGAATGGATACATTTCCAGACGGACCATCTCTGCTCAGTCAAAATGTTTCCCAAACTCCCAAGCTAACTCCAAAGCAACCGGGGAGAGACTGTAGAAGAACAAGCAGCAGGGTGAGCATCCGTGTACATTTGGTGAGTGTAGCTTGCTCCGTTGAACCTGTGCCTCACATGGCTAATCTGCACATAACTTGTAGAGCGCCTCCAGATGTGTTCAATCTAGCCTCCTGGATTTCCTGGACCACCACATCTTGCTACGATATTAAAATGGACCCAGCCAAAATGGAGGCAGTACTATCTCGGCCCCCATCATCAGAAAGTCGTACAGAATCTCCTAGTGTTTGCAAACTCTTACAAGCATTTTATCACTAATTTTGCCTCCCTAGCTGTGCCTTTGACCAGACCACTGCATCCCAGAGAGCCGTTGCATTAGACAGCAGGAATTAAAGAGACCGTTTGCTACCAAGCCAGGCACAAACCGATGCTTCCAGTTCTGCAATTGGAGCTATTCTCTCCTAACGACCAATGCCCACTGAACCCCTGCGTCTTTACATGCAGAGGTTCCAACTACTGGCACGTAAAAAAAGGATGCCATTAAAAATAACTCGTCTCAACTCATTCAGGCTGTTAAAACAAACGACTCAGTATCATTCTGGCGGCTGACATCAGACTCTCAAAGTACTGTTACAGATACGACGAATTGTCAAATTTCCTCAGAAACATGGGAGTCATATTTTCAGGAACTATATATGGATTCCAATGCTGAAGGAGAACATTCTAGCCAATCAATAGAAAACTTACCAACATGGGCACCAGTATCTGAGGGTGAGATAAAGAGTTTAATAGCTCAACTAAGATTGGGAAAAGCTCCAGGGGAAGACCTAATCCCTGCAGAGATGATCAAAAATAATTTGGAATTCTGGGCGCCTATCTTAGCTTCACTCTTCACCTGCATTGATGCCCATGGCTGTATACCCAAAGACTGGGGACTTGCAATTGTCATCCCAATTTACAAAAAAGGGAGGAGAAGTGATCCTGCTAATTATAGATCAATTAGCCTCCTCAACATAATCAGTAAGCTTTACGCAAGGCACCTTCAATCCAAATTTCAGGAATGGATGGAACAGGAAAATGTCCTTGCTGAAGAACAAGCTGGCTTTAGAGAGGGTCAATCCACTATCGACCAGTGTCTGGTTCTACATCACCTTATTGAGAAATACTCTTCCCTCTATGCCGCTTTTATAGATTTCAAAGCAGCTTTTGACTCCATTTCCCATGTCAAATTGTGGGAGAAATTGGAGAATTCTTCAGTAGATCGTTGGCTGCTTTATTTAATACGTACGTTACATGAAGGGACCTCACTGAAAGTGAGGTGCAACCCTCAGGGTCATCTTTCCACTCCTGTTAAAACTCAAAAAGGTGTTAAGCAAGGATGTATACTGGCCCCATTTCTATTTAATTTTTATATCAATGATATTGTGAGCCATCTCAATAACTTGAGCTTTCATCCTCCAAAACTTGCTGGAAGGCACATTTCTGTTCTTCTGTATGCAGATGATGCAGTAATTCTCTCAAGAACACCTATTGGACTTAAAAGAGCACTGAATGCATTGTCGTTATATTGTGTTGGGGAACAATTAGAGCTTAACTATCAGAAAACCAAAATCATGACATTTGCCAAAAGGCCAAAAAAATATACCGGGCACATTGACAGAACTAAGATAGAACAGGTTTCCTGTTTCAAATATTTGGGAGTCGTTTTGCAATCAACTGGCCGCAGGATAGCCCATGGGGCTTATGTCCCTGGAAAGGCACAAAAAAGTGCAAATGCCATCCTCAGATTCCTTAGGCTGAAAGGAGGTCATTATATCCCCGCAGCTCTAATATTGTTTGAAGCTAAGTCAATGGCACAACTGCTATATGGTGCGCAGCTAGGTCCTTATTCCAACTTTGCATTATTGGAATCTGTACAATCCAAATTCCTAAGAGCAGCCATCCAAGTCCCGAGATGTGTCTCCAGTGCCGCCTTGCGACTTGAGACTGGCCTTATGAAGGTGGAGGCAAGAGTATGGTTAAACATTCTCAATTACTGGCTTAAAATCTCTTTTTCCCCCTGTGGATTAGCTTCTTTGATAATGAAGGATGACTTCCAGTCTTCATGGAAACAATCGGTGAGGGGGGAAATCGCAGCTTTGGCATTTTCTCCAGAATTTCTGGTTCGGATGGCCTATGACCAAGCTAAAGAGGTTATCAAACAGCGAGTAGTGGATATAGAACGCCAACATGATCTAGCGAATACCTCTGCCTTCATTGTTAGTGAAGGCTACAGGTATGTCACAGCTCCCTTGGCTTATTTAATGAATCTTGAGGTGCCTAGCCACCGGAGGGCCTTCACTTTAGCTCGTTGCAATGCCCTCCCCTCAGCTGTACTTGAAGGGAGATACAAGAAAACTCCCTATGGTGAAAGGAAGTGCCCCTGTGGCTCTGGTCAGATAGAAACATTGGAACATATCCTTTTGTATTGTCAGTTTTATGATGACATACGTTCCATATTTATCGCACCATGGTTACATAGAGTCCCAGGGTGCTCAGGACAATTTTATATCTCCCTGCTGCTCACAGACACAAATTGTTCCATCACATATAGTGTCGCCAGGTTTTGTGCTGCAGCCATGAAAAGGCGGTGGAAGTTGACTAAAACTTAACAGACCCTGAGAGCAATTAGAACAATTTCCTATATTTCCATTTAATTCTAATTTATATTTTAGCAGACTCATAGTCTAAGTGTTTAACATAATGCTATTTTATGAGTAAAACTGTGTTTTAGCCATATTATTTATGTAACTGTGAAATTGTTTTGACTTTGCTGGTCTATGACTGTAATAAAGAATACTACTACTACTACATGCAGAGGTTCTACTCGTGCATCCGACAAGTCACATCCACCAAGCACAAGTACACAATTTGGGAATGAGAACTCCTAGCAATCAAGGAAGGTTTTGAAACTTGGTGCCATCGTCTGGAGGAGCTCAACACCTTGTGCAAGAGCTGATAGACCACTGAAATCTTGTCTCACTCGGCACGTGTAAGATAATAAACTTTCAATGTGCTTTTGCCGCTGGATTTTCCTGTTCAGAACAGGAAAATCTAAAGTGCATTGAAGGTGCATTAACCATTGTGTGTGGAATGGGCTCAGGACTATCTGCAGATGTTGTATAGTTTAAACCAAAGACAGATCTGGTATTCTCTCTTCTTTTCAAGGTTTAACTGTACCACCACCTATGTACCCAGAGTAAGCTAGCAGACAGCCTATCCAGGAAGCCAGAGTACTTTGCTTTCCTGACCCTAAAGCAACTCTTGGCCACAGTCTTACCACTGGAAGCCTTCATAGTGATGTCCCCAACTGCCCTATCCAGAAAGCAGGTACAGGAGCAACAACAAAAGGATCCTTCTACACTGGAATTCTCCAGAAACTTCAAAGTACCACACAACATCAGTCTTCAGTGGGGCATGCAGAGCAAGGAGGGCTACTCACCCATCAAGGTCAGCCTTGCATATCACCCAATAAGAAGTTCTGCAGCTACCCATGGTATCAAGCCAGCTGGACATTTTCGATGATAGAAAACTTTACACTTGTTTACCCAGGCGTTCTGGTGGCCTTATATATATAGGCAGATGTGGATTGATATATCACCTCTTGCAATGTCTGATGATGGGCTAAAGATCAAACTGGTAAACCATGCAGACCTGTTGCATCCTTTGCTGATTCTTTCAGGACCCTGGCAAGCTGTCTCCATGGACTTCATAACTTACTTTCAATGGGTATACCAAAATAGCCCACTTAAATCTGTGTGGCAGACACCCGACAGCTTGCAAGACTGCTCAGCTATACATGTTCCAGTTGCATGGATTACCTTATCACATAATTATAGAATCATAAAAGAATTCTAGAATCATAGAGTTGGAAGGAGCCACACAGGCTATCTAGTCCAACCCCCTGCTCAACGCAGGACCACAGAGTCCAATTCACCTCTCGTTTCTGGCAGGATCTACATACTCTGTAGGGTCTTGAGTGCATCTCTCATTGGGAGGGTGGAATATAAATGCTATTATTATTATTATTATTATTATTATTATTATTATTATTATTATTATTATTATTATTATTATTATTATTAACAGCAAGCTCACCATCCTCAGTCAGATGGGCAGATGGGAAAAAAGCAATGCCACCCTGGAGGCATCTCTCATGCTATACCAACCAGCAGCAGGACAACTGGTCAGCCCTATGGCCTTTAACTGAGTTCACCTACAACAATACCTATAGATGCTTTACACCAGAGGTCCCCAACCTTTTTATCGCTGAGGACCGGTCAACACTTGACAATTTTACTGAGGCCTGGGGGACAGCGCCGCCAAGGGACATCGCCGCCGCCTGAGCCCCTGCTCCATTTGCTTTCCCGCCGGCGCCCCTGACTTCCCGCCACCCACTGGGGGGCGCTGCCAGCAACAGTGCCACACCGAAGTGGAGCCCCAGCCATGGTGGCTGCCAGAGAGCACCAAAGGTGAGCTGGCGGCAGAGTGGCAGGGCAGCCCCCGAGGCAGCAGCCGGGGAGGAGGATGAGGAGGAGCCGCGGCCCAGTACCGACTGATCCACGGACTGGCACCGGTCCCCAGACCAGGGTTTGCGGACCACTGCTTTACACCACAGCCTCCCTCACTAAATTTTATAGGTAAATGCCAGCTGCTTCAACCTCATTCTGCAACACCTCATCTTCACTTTCTGCAGGTAGCCAATGTCTAGCCATAAGGTGAGCACTTCTCCTTTTAGCCTGCAGCTCTGCTCTAAATCTGCACCTCTAAATGGCACTGGTGATCCTAGAAGGCTTGAAACAGACAGCTGGCTTTCTCTTGCTGGATCAGAGCGGAGGGATTGGGGAGGTGACTGTACAAGCTCTCAGCTATGCATCTTTGCATGCTTGCACCTCCTCTTCCTGTTTGTCAGCCTCTGCTGCATCTGGTCTGGCTATGCTGGCCCCTTCCTCCTCTGAGGGTTCCTCAGCATTGCTCAGTCCTGGTAGATTTCATGACACGACCCTTGGGGAAGTATGCCTTTCCTTATATCTCTGCAAGGGGAATGGATAGAGCTAGAGATTTGCTTTCTTAAAAATGAAAGTTGGGAATTCAGAGAACCTGCTTGACCTATCAGTACAATAGTCTATTTTAGTGTCAGGTTAATTTTTAAAAAAAAACAGCCTTAGTATCACCATATTTTTTTATTTATTTAATTTATATACTGCCCCTTGCTGTGACATCTCAGGAATTAAAGAGAGGAGGGAAAAGAAAAAGATGTCAATTTACAGATGCACAGATAGAAGTAATTGGTCCTTGTGCAGAATGGTCCTTGTGCGGAACATTGGTCCTTGTGCGGAATGGCCCTTGGAATTGGCCTGTGAGGACCAGCTGGAACTAGAAAGGGGGGAGTGAATATTCCTTTTCTTCTCTCCCCCCTTTCTAGTTCCAGCTGGTCCTCACAGGCCAATTCCAAGGGCCATTCTGCACAAGGACCAATGTTGCCAATTGGTCCCACAAAGCAGAAACGCTATTTTTAAAAGTGCAATCTCGGCGTTACGCATACCTGCTTTTTTAGTGGAATTTAGTAGCGTTTCATTCGTTTCCCACAGGTTTCTGGTCTCGCAAAAATCGCTAGACAGGAAACGATTTTTTCTGTGCTTTGTCCCGCCTCTGGCCATCAATCAAATGTACAGCCAATGGGCGGTTGTTATCATGCCTCGGGAAAGCCCCTTTCCCTCTAAGAACAGGTAAAAAAAAACATGTTGCAACGAATATGCCTTGATTCTTCCTAACATAGAGACCCATCTAGCTGGCGTGTGAGCTGGCAAGTCATTGTTACCATGCTCCCCTGAGTGAAAAGAAAAATCCCCCCCCCCGAACGGGCGCAATTTTCGGCCGAAAATAAAGGGAACTTGCAAACGGGGCTGTGTTGTGCTTGGGGACTTAGGGGAGCTTTAAAGCACTTCTGTGGAGGGACTGTAGCAGGAGAAGCCTCGCTGGGTGAATGAAGGCTCGCTGGTTCGTTGCTTTCTGCTCGCTCCAAGAAAAAAAATGGCAATTGCTTCGCCGGAAGTTAGGAGGAGAGAGCCGGGGGGAGGGACTTTGTTGGAGCCGCAACAATGGGAACGCATAGGTCTTTTTCGCTAGTGTTGCAGATTGTTCGCAAGAGTGTAGCGCTTTTCGGAGGGTGAATCCACTTTTCCTGATTTCCCTAGAAGCACTACAACAAGTCGCTCTTTGCGGAACTATTGCAGGAGTGTTGCAGATTGTGTGCAACGTCTTGCGGAACTGCAAATTAGTAGCATTTACAATATGAAAGCCTTCTGCTACATTAAACTTGTGCGAAATGGTCCCCAGTTATGTTCGAAGCAGCATGGAACAACATAGTATTGAAAACAGTAATATGATACCAATTGTTTGATTTGTCATTAGATACCTGACTAAAATTTTTCTTTTAATAGGAAGCGGATTATAATTTGTGTAGAAGAAGGAACAGGAGTCTTTTGTTTGTTGTCAGAGCCAAAAACAGGTCATGAGAAGGCTTCTAAGAGGCAAAGAGACAAATACTCAAGATGTAAAGTAGGTTCATGACGCAATAGGATTATTTGACAAAAGAAAAAAATATACTTACTACTCTCCAGCCAAAAAAGGTTTATAAGTGGGCTACCAAATAAGACGTCATGTCTCTCAAGTGCCATGTTTCCTGAGTTACACTGCTAAATAGTAAGAGACCAAAGCTTCACTCATGAAAATCCAAAAACCTAAAGGGGAATGATACCTAAAACACCTTCCCGTGGTGGGGTGGGGGCCCTCCTGCCCCCAGCCGCCTGCCCGCTAGCGCCTGCTGTGTTGGGCCTACAGCGGGCCTTAAATCTAGTAAATTATAATGCAACCAGTTTCCAAAAAGGTTCTTCTTGGCTGGAGTTCTGGGCAACCCTGTTCTCCAAAACACATTCTCAGCTGGGGGCAGAAGATTATTTAAAGTTTACATTCACCTACAAATTCTTCCTGTACAGCACTGGTTTTGTCACCACTATTAATGCTTCCTGATACTTTAATTGCTTTGTGTGTGTCCACATGTTCTAGAAACAATGTTCAAAATAGAAGCTAGCTATATACAAGCAATAAAATACGTTCTCTTGTAAAATGCCTCCTAAAACTTGCGTTGTGTGGTACTGGATTACTGAACATGCTGGGATGCAAAAACAAAACACCCCCCCCCCCCGGTTACTTAGGAAACACCATACAGGCTTATGGTGGGGCGTTCAAATTCAATACCTATTAGTACTTTTACATATGGCATTAATTCTGCATTAATTCAGCAGGGAGTGATATCATCGCCAGAAAGTCCACATTGTGACATCACTAAAACAACTCTGCTCTTCGTGGGCTTGGAGGAGGTCCTGTGCCAGAATCGGCTGGGGTTTTTGTCACGTGGCCTGGGCGCACACATTTCTATGTTTCACTGGTGCACGCCCCCATCGCGAGCGAGCGAGCGGACAGTGTTCCGAAGACTGGCCAGACCCCTCTCTCTCCTCTCCAGCTAAAGTGCCAAATGTTTACCCTCTGCTGTGCTATTTATAACTCGGCTCATAATTGCCGCTCCCCGAGGTGTGATTGTCCTATTTCATAACAGTTTGTGCAGCTGCCAACATGAAGATGTAAATAAATTGTAATACCGTTGCTATGAGGTGTAAAAGTCCCACAGCTCATATGCAGACCCTTGTATAATAAACTCAAGTAAACATTCCATTTCCTGTAAGTGATTGTGGCTGGTGACTAGATGTTTTTTAAAAAAAGAATTAAAGCCACACAGCAAGTCATCTCTGCCAAAAAAGAAATCTGCACGGAATGGAACACCCCCCTCCCCTCGTTAGCTTTGCAAGAAATACTTCTGCAAAAGAGAAAAGCAAGTTATGGGCACACCATAATACTTCAAGCTGTGCAGGGGTGTAAGGTTGGGCGCTTTGGCGTCCAAAGCGCGTTTCTTACATGGTCACAGAGCCAAAGCTCTTGCCAAGGGTGTTGGGTTGCCAACTCTGGCATGCGGAATTTCTGGAGGTTTGGAGGTGATGCTTGGGAAGGGCATTCCGATGATGCTTCAGAGTCTGCTCTCTAAAGCTGATCTTCCTTGCCCAGCCCCATAGCTAGAAACATTCTGCTACAGGGGAAATTTTCTAGTTAAGGGGCAGTAACCGTGACTCACCCTGGGTTGCCAAACTGGAGGGGAGTTAAGTCTAGAAAAAACCCTAGCGTAGGCTGAAAGTATGTTCTCTTCTTTTATTCCAGTTGAGCCAGAATGGGGTTCAGATTCACTTGTCATTTTCAAACCAAGATTTTCATCAGCGGCTCCCAATTAAACAACAATCAACAAACTCGTGGTAATATCTTTAAACCGCTCCTGCGGAGCTTTTGGCAAACCTGTGGCTGAGTGAGCCGATCCAGGCAGATGCATGCTGGGAGTGGCGTCCACCCCGGTGGGTCCGGCTCAGTCCATCTGGGTCATAGGGCTGGGCTTGCACGGCTCCGCTCCCTTGGTGGCTTTGAGGTCAGGACCGGTCCTCAAACAGCCCTGGCCAGGGTCATTTCCTGTGGGCCTGTTCCGTCGACAGCAGCTGTTAAAGGGCGCGGTTTTCAGCAAAGCATTCTGGGCAATTTTCTTGGTCTGCAGGTGCAAAGGAACGGGATCCGGGGCGGCCTGGCCGCCTGTCTCTTCGACCCGGAGATAGGCCTGATGCGGGCGTTTCTGTACTTGATCCTCAAGGGAACGTTTCTTTCCATAGAACCTCTGCAAGCTTGCAAGGTGTTTCTTGCCTGAATAAAATGGGCTTTATTTCTAGTAATATAATAAAATGCGCTGGATACTTCTGACAACCTTCTGCTGAAGGTTCCGAAGCCTCCTGTTGGTGGAATCTCTCTCAACTCAGTGGTCAAATGATTGTGTGGAATGCTTTTTTGTACAGGATCAAAATCTAATGGCTTGTTGGGTGGGAAAGAAAAATCTATTAGGTGTAGCTCCAACTTTCAAAAGTATGCTTTGATGCTTTGGGCTGATCCTGCGTAGAGCAGGGGGTTGGACTAGATGGCCTGTGGGTCCCCTTCCCACTCTAGGATTCTATGATTCTATGATAGGAGAGAGATCATCTAACCAATGACAACTCACTTGTGGAGTCCCACAAGGAACGGTCCTCTCTCCAATTGTATTCAACATCTTCATGCACTCCCTTGCGCACCTTGTATGGAAGTTTGTGCTGGGTTGTCATAAATATGCAGATGACACCCAGCTCCTCCTCCTGATGGATGGCTGTCCTGACTCTCCCCCAGAAGCATTAGCCAGCTGCCTAGAAGCAGTGATGAGGTGGTTCAAGCAGGGTCACATGAAGCTCAATCCTTCAAAGACGGAGGTCCTGTGGCTAGGTAGGTAGGAAGGGACCAGGTGAGGAAGTGTGTCTGCCCACCCTGGATGTTGGCCGCTTTCAGTGGCTCACTCCACCAGGAACCTGGGCATGATCCTGGATGCCTCCCTCTTAATGGAAGCTCAGGTCACAAGGGTAGCTTTGCTGGCATTTTACCACCTTCGCTATGCCAAACTACTCTGCCCTGTAACATCTAGCGACAGTGATCCATGCAATGGTCACCTCTAGACTGGAATTCTGCAACTTGTTCTATGCAGGCCTATCCTTAACCTTGATCTGGAAGCTACAGCGTGTCCTAACCGCGGCGGCCAGGGTCCTCACAGCAACACCAAGGAGGTTCCACATCCAGCCCATCCTCCGTCAACTGCAGTGGCTACCAGTTGTATTCCAGATCAGGCTAAAGGTTCTGGAAATCACCTGCAAGACCATATGTGGTGAGGGCCCAGTGTACCTGAGGGACTGCCAAACTCCTCAGAGAGCTTTGCACTCTGCCACTGCCAACTGGCTAGTGATCACCGGCCCAAAAGAAGCCTGCTTGACCTCAACAAGGGCCAGAGCCTTCTCTGTCCTGGCTCCCACCTGGTGGAATGAGCTACTGGAGGAGATCAGGGCCCTGATGGAACTAAAACAGTTCTGCAGGGCCTGCAAAAGGGAGCTCTTCCAACAGGCATTTGGTTGTGGTTGACCGGAACTAGTAATACCCGATGGGCCCCTGAACCTCACTCCAAGGATCCCATGTGCCTGAACTGAATCACTGACCTATTGGATTGTTGTTGTTAAGCGTTACCATTGTTGCATTCTGTTTGACACAAAACCTGAGTATTTTTCTTTAAGTTCTATGTGAACCATCCTGAGCGTCAGGGGAGGGAGGTATCCAAATGCAACAAATAAACCAATAAATACACAACTGGCAGAGTTCTATCCATTGATTTATATGGAATTATTATAAGAGACCAAGAATAGCATTTAAAATTCTTCCAGACAATAAGAAGAGAGGAGGTCAAAATGTACCAAACATAACACTATATTTCCATGCTGCAGCACCGTCCTGGACAGCAGATTGTGGGATTTAGTACTTTAGAAGCTTGGCCTTGATGAAGGCCCAAACGGTCTTTGGTGGCCTACACAAAACTTTAAGAAAAAAGTGGGTCACAACTTTTATTTATTTATTATTATATTTATAGACCGCCCTCCCTGGAAGCATTTTGGACAATGAATTTATTAAAGATTTGGAACAAATATAAACTGAGAATAAGTTTATATGCTGAAATCTCCAGTAGAAACGTATTTTGATAAATCCCAACAGAAAAGTCTAGGTTGTTTATAGCAGTGGTCCCCAACCCGCGGGCCGCGAAGGCCTTGACGCCGGGCCGCAGCTCCCTCTCCCTGCCCCCCCCACAGTAAAAAACTTCCCAGGCCGCAAGCTTGCGGCCCGGGATGCTTCTTACTGCGAGAGGGGGGGGAGAGAGGGAATCAGGGCTGCGGCCGCGCATTGCGCATGCACGGGTGGGCAGTTGCCCTGCCGGTCCCCAGCCTCAAAAAGGTTGGGGACCACTGGCTTATAGTAAAGGTGAAGGTGTCCCCTGTGCAAGCACCGGGTCATGTCTGGGGTGACGCCCTCTAGCGTTTTCTTGGCAGACTCAATACACGGTGAGTCTTTTTATACAGACGAAATGGATGAGTAGCAAATAAGTGTTTTAGTTAACGAAAATGAGATAATTAATCACCACTAATTCTAAATGTATTATGCTATCTTTTTTATTCTTTCATATTAAAAAAATTAAAAAGAAGGGGATACCCTATGGTGGAATTTACTGTTAAATACCTAGAACTATGCCCACCTCTTGCCCAAGCCCTTCTGCTAACATTGACCCATTATGCACGGGCCGGAATGCCTGCACTGGCGGCCGCATGGCATTGGGGAAAATCCCCGATTATACATGCCCCCACCACCAGCACAGGCACGGCCCGGCCCAGGGCCACGGAAGGCCCACATTATCCGAATGCGGGAACTTCCGCAGTCCCCGGGATACTGCGGTCGCCGGCAGGGGCTGGGGCGGAGTGGCGCTGTGCATAATTGACAGCGCCTGTAGGAACACCACATGCCCCTGCGAGCTCCGCGAAGCCACAAACCCTCCCCCTGCCCCCACCGTAGCATGTGGTGTAGGCTCGGCCCCTCCCCACTTCTCTCACCAGCCGCTGCTACTCACACTGACCAGCAGCATCCCGGGCTTCCTGGTCCCCGCGTCCAGCGCGTGTGCATGCGCTACGCCAGGGCATCCCCGTACGCCAGGGGAGCCCCACCACCGTGTGTACATGGGGAACAGAGGGGCATCCTGTCCTGCTGCAACGGCATGGCGACTGCCTGGTACAGCAGCCGCCATGCATAATGGGTCATTGAGAGGTTTTCCTATTTATTTTAGTGAATGTTTCTCTTCCTCCCTTTTCTATTATGGATATTTCTAAATCACACTAGAATTCACTGAATGCGTATCTGAAATTACTTGTCGATAGATATCCTCGAATGGCCCTTCTCTTGGTGGGGGATTTTGATGGCAGAATTGGTATTAACAGTTAAGCAAACTTATGCCCTGGGATGCTGCTGCTGCATCCACTCCTTCCCCCTTTCTCTCAAGGAGACAATCTGAAGATCTGATTATCCATCAGGCAGAACATTCATTGGTGGATCTATGCATTCAATTTAATTTAAGCATTCTGAATGGCTCCGACCAACATGACTCTAAGGGCCTCTTTACTTACATCTCTTCACAGGGCTGCAGTGTGGTTGATTATTCAATTTCCTCTATTGATTGAAGGACGTCTGTGACCAAATTTTCTATTGGTAATTGCTCAGAAAGCACCCATCCTCTGTTGCTAGTACCTTTAGAACCTAAAGGTAAAGGTAAAGGTATCCCCTGTGCAAGCACCGAGTCATGTCTGACCCTTGGGGTGACGCCCTCTAGCGTTTTCATGGCAGACTCAATACGGGGTGGTTTGCCAGTGCCTTCCCCAGTCATTACCGTTTACCCCCCAGCAATCTGGGTACTCATTTTACCGAACTCGGAAGGATGGAAGGCTGAGTCAACCTTGAGCCGGCTGTTGGGATTGAACTCCCAGCCTCATGGGCAAAGCTTTCAGACGGCTGCCTTACCACTCTGCGCCACAAGAGGCTCTTCTTTAGAACCTAGTCATGAATTAGCTAGGTTGCCTTCTACTTGTTCTGTTATTTCAGATGTTCTTCAATAGAAAAGAATAATTGGTCTCCCACTGTGAGGTTACAACATTTTAACTTAAATTTAAACATTTAAAGCCATACAAAAATAGAGTAAAAATCCCTACTATTTGTAAAGTGCTCGGCCGTTTTGCCCTTTCATCAGCTGTCATTATAACACTGGTGATTTCCCACTTTTTTCAGTGGTGGTCGGCAGGGAAGGAGCCTACAGGAGGTGAGTACAGGAGAGGGAGGGTGGGAGGCGCAGTATGTTTTGGGACTGCCCTGGACTCAATCACGAGCTCCGTGGAAGAGCGCCATTTGACAGGCTCTGGGGAATTTTGAGAGCTTGGTCAGCTCTACTGGCAGCTCCTTCCACCAGGCCGGAGCCAAGGCTGAGAAGGTCTCTTTGGGGCCAGGAATCACCAGCGTTGGTATTTGCTGAGAAAAACACACTGGGAGAGGTGGTCCCTCGGATATGACGCCCTCAACCTCTTGGGGCCTGCAGCCACCTCTGGGATCCTGACACAGAGCAGTGGGTCTGCCACAAAAGCCAGGGCCATCCACAAAGTGATTCCAGTTACACAGGACAGATCCTTGTCGCATGGTGACAGCTGCCACCAAAGCACCATTTCAAAAAACCTGCACCACCCACTCCATCTCCAGTAGTCAATCAGAAGGCTTGCAGGGCAAAAAGTCCCACCTGTTCCCACCCACTACCTGAAAACACTGGCTGGGCACCAGAAAAGGTTTCAGTGGCTACCAGGGCCTGCATGGGCACCACACTGGGGACCCTTGGCTTAGCCCAAGTGGGATCCAGAGACCCATTCAGTTCCTCCTGTGCCTTAAGAGAGAGGCTTCAGAGCAATTTTGAAGGTGCCTCCCAAGGAAATGTTGAGCTCCCTGAACAGCTCAAGGAGGACAGGTATGCAAAGCAAAACAGACGGCTTCAGCAGCAGGAAGCGGGAAGGGGGAGTGTCAGTGGTGGGGATGTAAATCAAGGGGGAGTTTATGAGCGGCCACCCAGGTGACAAAGCAAGGAGCAGACGAGGTTGTTGTGAGAAGAAACAATGAGGGGAACGCACATGGAAGAATATCAGCTGGGGAAGACGACCTTGGATTAGGTCTCTGTGAAATGCCACAGTTCCCCCTCCGTCGGTTTCTTACAATTTTACTAGCATCGATGGTCCACCTTAAAAAAAAAACACACACCCTGTCTTGAACAATAAACACGAATGGCCCATGGTGGTCCTGTCAAGTTGGGATCGTTATAAAATAACCAGTGATCCACAACTCTTTCTGGAAGTGATTTCACAGACTTGCATCTTCTCTCATTGACAGGGCTTTGAAACAGGGTGTGATTAAAAAAAAAAAATTACCTATACTGCCAGCAAGAGTTTCTGTTCATTCCCCGATTACTAAGAAGGACGTAAAAAGAAAGCAAAACCATTGGGTGAAAATTAGTTTTCTTATCGGAAGCAAAAACAAAACTAAAGCAGGCAAAACACTCAGATGTCACAGTTACCAGTATTGCTGGAAGGGAATATAAAAAATATCTGTACACTGAGGGTATCCTTTTGGCACCTATGAATCCTGAAAATTAATAAACACCCGGCTTGTAAAGTTTGCAAAACGATGGTCACTAATGGGAGATCAGAGGAATAAAGTTAAATAGCTTTAACTGTAATAACTGAAGATGCAAATGCATAGAACACCATGTCCAATCTGTCCAATCTCAAATAAATGCACTCAGAAGTTATATGGTTGTCTTCCAGTGTACATCTTTAACACTGTTTGCTCCTTTTTATAAAATGGAAACGGCCTCCTGGGAGGAGACTGTCCAGGGCCCTGTCCGTCTAGTACATCCCTCCTGATTGGCCAGCGACCATTCGGCCCATCCCCCACAAAGACCGCAAGGCCAGTAGCCGCCATTTGGCCACTGGACATCGCCAGAGACAGAGGTCAGGGTCAGGGGCACTGGTCTGGAGAGGGGGGGACTGAGGGGCCTGCCTGCTGCTGCCCATAAAAGCTCCGCTGCTTGGGAGTGGGTAATGAGGCACTGACTGCGGCTCTGGGTCGGGGGCCGAGGGACTGCTGGGTGCCCCTCACAGCTCTCAGCCCCACTTCTCTGTCTGTTATGGGGAGAGGAAGAAAAGGCGATTTTAAACTGCTTAGAGGCAACGGAGGCCTGCTGGGTGACTGTGGGCCATCCCAGTTCTCTCAGAGCTCTCAGCCCCACTCTTCCCATAGGGTCTCTGTTATGGGGAGAGGAAGAAAAGGTGATTTTAAACTGCTTAGAGGCAACGGAGGCCTGCTGGGTGACTGTGAGCCATTCCAGTTCTCTCGGAGCTCTCAGCCCCACCTCTCTGTCTGTTATGGGGAGAGGGAAAAAAGGCGATTTTAAACTGCTTAGAGGCAACGGAGGCCTGCTGAGTGACTGTGCGCCATTGCAGTTCTCTCAGAGCTCTCAGCCCCACTTCTCTGTCTGTTATGGGGAGAGGGGAAAAAGGCGATTTTAAACTGCTTAGAGACAACTGAGGCCTGCTGGGTGACTGTGCGCCATTGCAGTTCTCTCAGAGCTCTCAGCCCCACTTCTCTGTCTGTTATGGGGAGAGGAAGAAAAGGCGATTTTAAACTGCTTAGAGGCAACGGAGGCCTGCTGGGTGACTGTGAGCCATTCCAGTTCTCTCGGAGCTCTCATCCCCACTTCTCTGTCTGTTATGGGGAGAGGGAAAAAAGGCGATTTTAAACTGCTTAGAGACAACTGAGGCCTGCTGGGTGACTGTGAGCCATTCCAGTTCTCTTGGAGCTCTCAGCCCCACTTCTCTCATGGGGTGTCTGTTATGGGGAGAGGGAGAATAGGCGATTTTAAACTGCTTAGAGACAACTGAGGCCTGCTGGGTGACTGTGAGCCATTCCAGTTCTCTCGGAGCTCTCATCCCCACTTCTCTGTCTGTTATGGGGAGAGGGAAAAAAGGCGATTTTAAACTGCTTAGAGGCAACGGAGGCCTGCTGAGTGACTGTGCGCCATTGCAGTTCTCTCAGAGCTCTCAGCCCCACTTCTCTGTCTGTTATGGGGAGAGGGGAAAAAGGCGATTTTAAACTGCTTAGAGACAACTGAGGCCTGCTGGGTGACTGTGCGCCATTGCAGTTCTCTCAGAGCTCTCAGCCCCACTTCTCTGTCTGTTATGGGGAGAGGGAAAAAAGGCGATTTTAAACTGCTTAGAGGCAACGGAGGCCTGCTGAGTGACTGTGCGCCATTGCAGTTCTCTCGGAGCTCTCAGCCCCACTCTTCCCATAGGGTCTCTGTTATGGGGAGAGGAAGAAAAGGTGATTTTAAACTGCTTAGAGGCAACGGAGGCCTGCTGGGTGACTGTGAGCCATTCCAGTTCTCTCGGAGCTCTCAGCCCCACCTCTCTGTCTGTTATGGGGAGAGGGAAAAAAGGCGATTTTAAACTGCTTAGAGACAACTGAGGCCTGCTGGGTGACTGTGCGCCATTGCAGTTTTCTCAGAGCTCTCAGCCCCACTTCTCAGTCTGTTATGGGGAGAGGGAAAAAAGGCGATTTTAAACTGCTTAGAGACAACTGAGGCCTGCTGGGTGACTGTGAGCCATTCCAGTTCTCTTGGAGCTCTCAGCCCCACTTCTCTCATGGGGTGTCTGTTATGGGGAGAGGGAGAATAGGCGATTTTAAACTGCTTAGAGGCAACGGAGGCCTGCTGAGTGACTGTGCACCATTGCAGTTCTCTCAGAGCTCTCAGCCCCACTTCTCTGTCTGTTATGGGGAGAGGGAAAAAAGGCGATTTTAAACTGCTTAGAGACAACTGAGGCCTGCTGGGTGACTGTGAGCCATTCCAGTTCTCTTGGAGCTCTCAGCCCCACTTCTCTCATGGGGTGTCTGTTATGGGGAGAGGGCGAATAGGCGATTTTAAACTGCTTAGAGGCAACGGAGGCCTGCTGAGTGACTGTGCGCCATTGCAGTTCTCTCAGAGCTCTCAGCTCCACTTCTCTGTCTGTTATGGGGAGAGGGAGAAAAGGCAATTTTAAACTGCTTAGAGGCAACTGAAATATAAATAAACTCACCACAACAGAATGTCAAATATCAAAATAATTATCCAAATAGAACAGGTTAGAAAAGGTATACAATAAATGTAAAGGTATCCCCTGTGCAAGCACTGGGTTATGTCTGACCTTTGGGGTGACGCCCTGTAGCGTTTTCATGGCAGACTCGATACGGGGTGGTTTGCCAGTGCCTTCCCCAGTCATGACCGTTTACCCCCCAGCAAGCTGGGTACTCATTTTACCGACCTCGGAAGGATGGAAGGCTGAGTCAACCTTGAGCTGGCTGCTGAGATCGAACTCCCAGCCTCATGGTCAGAGCTTTCAGACTGCATGTCTGCTGCCTTACCACTCTGCGCCACAAGAGGCTCAAAAGGTACACAATTAACAATCTTCTATTTACTTTATACAAACTCAATGATAATGTGTAATAGAAATGAACAGTAACTCCCACTTTGTGGAAACTCCCAGCAGGACCCAGGAGCTTGGCCTGTTTTGCAATAGCTTCTGCCGGGGAGCAAACAGCTGCAAAGAGTAATAAAAAACCCAGGGTGTTTCCGCACAAGGACCAATGTTGCCAATTGGTTCCACAAAGCGGAAACGCTATTTTAAATAGTGGAATCTTGGCGTTATGCATACCTGCGTTTGTAGTGGAATCCAGTAGCGTTTCATTTGTTCCCCTCGCAGGAATCACTAGAAAGGAAACAATTTTTTCTGTGCTTGGTCCCGCCCCTGGCCATCAATCAAACGAACAGCCAATGGGCAGTTGTTATCATGCCCCGGAAAAGCGCCTTTCCCTTTAAGCACAGGTTTAAAAAACACACACACACACATGTTGCAACGAATATGCGTTGATTCGTTGCAATGGAGAGACCCATCTAGCTAGTGTGTGAGCTGGCGATTCATCGTTACCACGCTCCCCCCGAGTGAAACCCCCCCCGCACGGGTGCGATTTTCAGATGAAAATAAAAGGAACTTGCAAACAGGGGGCTGTGTTGTGCTTGGGGACTTAGGGGAGCTTTAAAGCACTTCTGTGGAAGGACTGTAGCAGGAGAAGCCTCGCTGGGTGAATGGAAGCTCGCTGGTTCGTTGCTTTCTGCTCGCTCCAAGGAAAAAAAATGGTGATCGCTTTGCCGGAAGTTCAGAGGAGAGAGCCAGGGGGAGGGACTTCGTTGGAACCGCAACAATGGGAACGCACAGGTCTTTTTCTCTAGTGTTGCAGATTGTTCGCAAGAGTGTAGCGCTTTTCGGAGGGTGAATCCACTTTTCCCGATTTCCCTAGAAGCACTACAACGAATCGCTTTTTGCGGAACTGTTGCAGGAGTGTTGCAGATTGTGTGCAACGTCATGCGGAACTGCAAATTAGTAGCGTTTACAATATGAAAGCCTTCTGCTACATTAAACTTGTGCGAAATGGTCCCCAGTTATGTTCGAAGCAGCATGGAACAACGTAGTATTGAAAACAGTAATATGATATTTCAGGAGCCTCTTGTGGCGCAGAGTGGTAAGGCAGCTGTCTGAAAGCTTTGCCCATGAGGCTGGGAGTTCGATCCCAGCAGCCGGCTCAAGGTTGACTCAGCCTTCCATCCTTCCGAGGTCGGTAAAATGAGTACCCAGCTTGCTGGGGGGTAAGTGGTAATGACTGGGGAAGGCACTGGCAAACCACCCCGTATTGAGTCTGCCATGAAAACGCTGGAGGGCGTCACCCCAAGGGTCAGACATGACTTGGTGCTTGCACAGGGGATACCGTTACCTTTACTTTAATATGATACCAATTGTTTGATTTGTCATTAGATACCTGACTAAAATTTTTCTTTTAATAGGAAGTGGATTATAATTTGTGTAGAAGAAGGGGAGAGGAAGGAAAGGTGATTTTAAACTGCTTAAGACACCTGAGGCCTGCTGGGTGACTGTGGAACATTCTAGTTCTCATAGACCTCTCAGCCCCACTTCTCTCATAGGGTGTCTGTTATGGTAAGATGACCAAAATTTAACATTGGTAAAGCAGGACACCATTGAATGGGGGGGGGGGGGTTATTGATTAAAAATTTGGTCTACATGGAGCTGCTTAGAGACAACTGAGGCCTGCTGGGTGACTGTGGGCTATTCCAGTTCTCTTAGATCTCTCAGCCCCAGTTCTCTTATAGGGTGTCTGTTATGGGGAGAGGAAGGGAAGGTGATTATAAAATGCTTAGAGACAACTGAGGCCTGCTGGTTGACTGTGGGCCATTCCCAGTTCTCTCAGAGGTCTCACAGCTCCACACCCCTCACATGTTGTGTATTGTGAGGAGCTGAAGGGAAAATGTGTTTGTAAACTGCTTTGTGATTCCTTTCGGTAGTAAACAGCAGTGTACAAAAATCCATCTTCTAAGGGGAAACAGTGAAAGAAGCATGTGGGCACATAACATTATATCAACAGTAAAAGAAATGGAGACAGAAGGAGTAGGGCCACAGAACTGGAAAGAATTGATTTCCATTTATCTCCCCCTAAGAATAGTCTCCAGTCTGATTTTCCCTTCACATATCTGAAGACATGGCTTTTGACAACTCATCTTTGACCACTATGCCACAATTCCCAAAGGTTAGTCCTCTCCCTCACTCAAGCTACATTCCAAACCACTGGTTTTTGACACTCATATCTCCACACCCACACCCTCATTTGCCACCACAGCCCCCCACACAACACACATATTCAGCCTCGTGCCCTTACAGACTGGACGACCCCTCCCCTTTTCCCAATGCCAAGTTGTCTCCATCTTAATCCCTCTCTTCCTTTCTACCTCCCTCTCTCTTTGCTGTTTCCTCCCCTGCTAGCACCCATTGTATCAACTACAATGGGCTTTAATTCTAGTAATAATAATAATTATGATTATTTATTAGATTTGTTATTTGCTTCTCCCTGGAGGCTTGAGACAAATTACAGCATATAAAACCCCAATAAATCCATACAATAAAATCCATAAAAACAAGAATATACAATATACTAAACTAGAATTAAAGCCCATTTATAAAAATGGGCAGAGTAGAGGCGGTTTGGGCAGGGCGCATCTCGGGTATAGGGAGCAGGTAGGTGGCGGGCGCGACGGTTTGGTGGCAGGGTTGGGTCTGGTGGTGGGTGGAGGGGAAATGGCGACAGACAGGGATGCAGTGCACAGCGTACCTGTCCTCAGGTCTGTCAGGTGTGGCGAGCCCTGCGGAGTTGGCCCCCTTTGTGTGCGATGGCAGGCGGCGGCAAACGGGCGCGGAGAGGCTGTGAGAGGTGGGCGGGCGGCGGAAGTCATACAGAGTAAAGCAGGGAAATGGGGAATCCCGCGCATGTCTGGTGTATCTCCAGGGCCAGGGGGCGGGGCGGGCGTGGGGGAGAGGGACCAGGCATGCGCGGGATTCGACGCATGCCTGGTTTAGTCTGTGGTAGTTTAAGCCAGCGGGCGGGTCATGCGGGCTGGGCGCAGCCGTGGCTGGGAGCGAGCGTTGTGTTTGGGAAAGCAGGCGACCAGCAGCAGGGTAAGCTGGCTGAGTGGGGCGCAAGCGGTTTGGGTGGGAGAGGCGGTGAAGGGGGATCGCGGCGGCCCTGCTCCTTTCCCGGAGGCGAAGCATCTGAGCAGTGAGTCGAGGACGGGCCAAGTGGCATAGCGCGCCTCCCAATTGGCCACTTGGCCCTTGAGTGGCAAGTTTTTATCACGGACAAGCCCTCCCACACAGCCCTTAGGGCTTTATTTAATCTGCTCCGCAGGAGCGGTTAAAGATACAGTAAAACAGTAAAACAGATGCAGAAAAAAATTACAGCCTTATCTATCTTACCCCAAGATCTATCTTACCCCCACAATTTGACACGGGAAATGGAGTCAGAAGCTGCTTTGAAATCTATAAAAGTGGCATAGAGGGAAGAGTATTTCTCAATAGAATCATAGAATCATAGAATCATAGAGTTGGAAGGGGCCATACAGGCCATCTAGTCCAACCCCCTGCTCAACGCAGGATCAGCCCAAAGCATCCTAAAGCATCCAAGAAAAGTGTGGATCCAACCTTTGCTTGAAGACTGCCAGTGAGGGGGAGCTCACCACCTCCTTAGGCAGCCTATTCCACTGCTGAACTACTCTGACTGTGAAAAACTTTTTCCTGATATCTAGCCTATATCGTTGTACTTGAAGTTTAAACCCATTATTGCGTGTCCTCTCCTCTGCAGCCAGCAGAAACAGCATCCTGCCCTCCTCCAAGTGACAACCTTTCAAATACTTAAAGAGGGCTATCATGTCCCCTCTCAACCTCCTTTTCTCCAGGCTGAACATTCCCAAGTCCCTCAACCTATCTTCATAGGGCTTGGTCCCTTGGCCCCAGATCATCTTCGTCGCTCTCCTCTGTACCCTTTCAATTTTATCAATGTCCTTCTTGAAGTGAGGCCTCCAGAACTGCACACAGTACTCCAGGTGTGGTCTGACCAGTGCCGTATACAATGGGACTATGACATCTTGTGATTTTGATGTGATGCCTCTGTTGATACAGCCCAAAATGGCATTTGCCTTTTTTACCGCTGCATCACACTGCCTACTCGTGTTTAGTTTACAATCCACAAATACCCCAAGGTCTCGTTCACACACAGTGCTACCTAGAAGCGTATCCCCCATCCAGTAGGCATGCTTTTCATTTTTCTGACCCAGATGCAGAACTTTACACTTATCTTTATTAAATTGCATCTTGTTCTCATTTGCCCATTTGCCCATTATAGAGTTGAGCGCTTTGTGATGTCATTTCAGTAGGTCTTAAGGTTCTAGTTGAAGGATGGCTTGGACTCTGACTTCCAGTGTGTTATGTTATCCCCCATGCCAGAAGAGACATTCTCTCATCTCCAGGGGAACTGAGGTGAGTGCTTTGTGATGTCATTTCACTAGGTCTCCAAATTCCAGCTAGAGGTGGGCTTCCTGTTACCCAAATTGCTGAACACGTGTCCTAAAACACGTATCTTTGAGCTTTTGGGGAATATTAGCTCAAATGCGGAGAGGGGGGTAACTTAGCGTTTATGGATCGAAATGCCTGTATATACCAGGGTTGATTACACCCGTAGGAACTCAAGGCAAATACAGATGTAAATGGTAAAATCTTTAAACCGCCCGTGGCGCCGCGGGCGCCACGGACGAAATAAATGGTTAAGGGGTTCTAAGGTGGGATTTGTCCGTGATGAGGAAGGGTCCGGATTGGACCCTTCCCCGGGACAGACATTCGGAGGGACCCATCGGCAGGCGCGCAGCGCCTGCCGATGGGTCCCTCCGATTCCCAGCCCCAGCAACTGCGAGCTGCGCGCAGCGCAGCTCGCAGTTGCTCCCTTTCCCGCCGGGCTGACGCGTCGGAGGCGCAAAGCGCCTCCGACGCATCAGCCCGGCCGCAAGGTACCCCCCGGCAGCCGCGCAGAGGCGGGCGGGGAGGCGCTGTCGGTGGCGTTGAAGTCGTAGGCGCGCCGGGTGGCGCGAAGGCGGGCGGAGGCGCTGGCAGCCAAGCGGCGGAGCTCCGAGCCCAGCACCGCCGAGCCCAGCGGGGGCCGCCCCACGCCGCGCGTCGCGCGCCAGACCCACCTGCTGCGCCTGCAGCGCCCGCAGACGCCAGCACAGGCCCCGCGCCCTGCCCCACAGCGCCACCCGACGCGCCCGCGCCGCCGCCGCCCCGCCCGCCTCCGGCACCGCCGCCGCCGCCATCCCAGCCCGCGCCCGCCGCCACGGCCTCCCTCACGGCGCACGGGCAGGCGGACGCCCAGCCCATGGGCCTCCCTCAGCCCCATGCACGCATGCCGCCGCCCGAGGGAGCCCCCGGCAGTCGCGCAGAGCGCGGCTGCCGGGGACTCCCTGCCCACCAAATGACCGCCGCCCGGGGGAGACACCCCATCCCTACTCCTTTCCCACCTGGGGTCCCTTCCCGATGGCCATTCCCCACCGCCGCTTCCCCGCACCCCCCCACACACAAACACACACACACACACACAGCCTCACCACCCAAACCCCCATAGCCGCCCCCTTGCCCTGCCGCCACTTCCCAGCGAACACAGACACACACACACACACAGCCACCCACCGACCGCGCTCTGCCACCCCTTCCCCCACCAAACACATCCACGCACACACTCCTCTCTACCCCTTCTTCCCTCGCCACCTCCCCCTCCCCATTCGCCGCCCACGATTCCTCCCCACGATTCCCCCCCAACCTTCACACACACACTGGCCCCTGCCCTTTCACCTACCTCTCTGTCTGCCTTCCTTTCTTCCTTCTTACTTCCTGACTTCCTCTCCCCCACTCCACACATCCAAGCACACACTCCTCTCTACCCCCTCTTTTCTCCCCCCCTCCCCCTCCCGATTCGCCCCCCATTCTCCCCCAACCTACGCCCCCTGTCCCCTCCCCTTTCACCCACCTCTCTGCCTTCCTTCCTTCCTTCCTTCCTTCCTTCCTTCCTTCTTACTTCCTGACTTCCTCCATTTCTCCATCTCCTTCCTGTCTCTCTGTCTTTCCGTCTTACTTGCTTCCTGTCTCTCTCCTTTACTTCCTTTCTTTCTCCCTTCTACTCATCCCTTCAACCACCCCTTGCCCTTTTTTCTCCCTCCCCTTCTTCCTTTCCTCTTCTTCCTTCCTTCCTTCCCCACAGTCTGTTCTCCCCCCCTCTGCTAGGGCCCGCTATATTTCTTCGACAGCGGGCTTATTTTCTAGTAGTAATATAAGCTTTTATTGAAAGGAAAATAACAAAAAGACACACAAATAGCTAACACACATACAAACAGTCATATAGAGAAGGGGGAGGAAGAGTGGAAGGCTGTCTGAGGAGTGGTGGGTCAGAGGAAGAAGCACGAACCAGCGTGGGAGGTCCCGGGTTGGAAGACACTCCGAGTGGCAGTCTCGGGCCACTATTTCTATGGGGTCCCAAAGGGGAGGGGACCTAGGACTGGGGCGTGGGTGGTGTGTGTGTGGACAGGAGGGGTGCATGTGGGTGGACATCCAGTATGCAGGTGATGGGGTCTTCCCAGGGTCACTGCATTGGGAAATGTCCTTGCCAGGATAGGAGATGGGTGTTAATGGCTCTAGACAAAGAGTTAATGGGCTTAAGCCGGATGGCTACAGGGTGTCAGTGGGGCTAACTGTACCTGTTCGAGGAAGAGATTCCCATGGCAGAGAGGCTTAAGTCAAGAGACAGAGAGATATGTCCATGGTCCCTGGGGCATACTGGCTAGAACCAAATCACTCTATCAGTAGTACAATGGGGTGGGGGGGGGGTCGAGAGTAGGGCATGGAGGCACCTGGATTTCCAAACCAGTAGCTGAGAACAAGCCTGGGCTTGTCCTGGTTCCTAAGATGGAGTCTGCTCTGACATTGCCCTGCCAGAGTGACTTGGTCTGTCCTGTGTCGAGCTTGCTCCCAAGTCTAGACTGTCGCGCTGCGCTATAGGTTAAGGAGTACAGTGTGCCAAGGCATAAGGCAGGGATCCTGCCATGCGTAACATTCCCCTCTTACTCTTAGTGTGTTCTGATATACTCCCTGCCACTAACTGATGAACCCCTTGTCTCTAGGGGAACTCAGGTAAGATCTTTGTGATGTCATTTCAACAGGTCTCCAGATTCTAGCTGGAGGTTGGCGCTTTGTGATGTCATTTTAGTAGGTCCAGATTGGAGCTTGGCTTCTCCTCTGACTTCCAGTGTGTTATGTTATCCCCCATGCCAGAAGAGACATTCCCTCCTCTCCAGGGGAACTGAGGTGAGTGCTTTGTGATGTCATTTCACTAGGTCTCCAAATTCCAGCTAGAGGTGGGCTTCCCCTGTTACTCTAAATGTGTTCTGATATACTCCCTGCCACTAACTGATGAACCCCTTGTCTCTAGGGGAACTCAGGTAAGATCTTTGTGATGTCATTTCAACAGGTGTCCAGTTTCTAGCTGGAGGTTGGCGCTTTGTGATGTCATTTTAGTAGGTCCAGATTGGAGCTTGGCTTCTCCTCTGACTTCCAGTGTGTTATGTTATCCCCCATGCCAGAAGAGACATTCCCTCCTCTCCAGGGGAACTGAGGTGAGTGCTTTGTGATGTCATTTCACTAGGTCTCCAAATTCCAGCTAGAGGTGGGCTTCCCCTGTTACTCTAAATGTGTTCTGATATACTCCCTGCCACTAACTGATGAACCCCTTGTCTCTAGGGGAACTCAGGTAAGATCTTTGTGATGTCATTTCAACAGGTGTCCAGTTTCTAGCTGGAGGTTGGCGCTTTGTGATGTCATTTTAGTAGGTCTCCAGATTCTAACTGGAGCTTGGCTTGCCCTCTGACTTCCAGTGTGTTATGTTATCCCCCATGCCAGAAGAGACATTCCCTCCTCTCCAGGGGAACTGAGGTGAGTGCTTTGTGATGTCATTGTAGTACGTCACAAGATTCCAGCTGGAGCTTGGCTTCCCCTCTGGTCTAGTGTGTTATGTGTTCCGCCATGTCAGTAAGAGACATTCCTTTGTCTCCATGGGAATAGAGTTGAGCGCTTTGTGATGTCATTTCAGTAGGTCTTAAGGTTCCAGTTGGAGGATGGCTTTGACTCTGACTTCTAGTGTGTTATGTTATTCCCCATGACATTAAGAGACATCCCCTCCTCTCCAGGTGAACTCAGGTGAGCGCTTTGCGATGTCATTTCATTATGTCTTCATATTCCAGCTAGAGGTGGGCTTCCCCTGTGACTCCTGTTGTTTTGTGATATCCCCCCTGCTTGTAACAGATATCCCCTCCTCTGCAGGTGAACTCAGGTGAGCGCTTTGTGATATCATTTCAGTTGGTCACCTCTTTCAAGGTTGAGATTGGCTTCCCCTGTGAATCTTGATTTGTTGTGATATCCCCCCTGCTTGTAACAGACATCCCCTCCTCTCCAGGGGAACTCAGGTGAGCGCTTTGTGATGTCATTTCAGTTCGTCACCTGTTTCAAGGTGGAGGTTGGCTTCTCCTCTGACTCCTGGTGTGTTTTGAGATCCCCCCTGCTTGTGACATCACCTCTTCTCCAGGGGAAGAAGAAGAAGAAGAAGAAGAAGAAGAGTTGGTTCTCATATGCCGCTTTTCCCTGCCCGAAGGAGGCTCAAAGCGGCTTACAGTCGCCTTCCCATTCGTCTCCCCACAACAGACACCCTGTGGGGTGGGTGAGGCTGAGAGAGCCCTGATATCACTGCCCGGTCAGAAAAGTTTTATCAGTGCTGTGGTGAGCCCAAGGTCACCCAGCTGGTTGCATGTGGGGGAGCGCAGAATCGAACCTGGCATGCCAGATTAGAAGTCCGCACTCCTAACTACTACACCATACTGGAACTCAGGTGAGCGCTTTGTGATATCCCCACTGCTTGTAACCTACATCCCCTCCTCTCCAGGTGAACTCAGGTGAGCGCTATGGGAAGTCATTTCAGTTGGTCACCTGTTTCAAGGTGGAGGTTGGCTTCCCCTGTGGCTCCTGGTGTGTTGTGATATCCCCCCTGCTTGTAACAGACATCCCCTCCTCTCCAGGGGAACTCAGGTGAGCGCTTTGTGATGTCATTTCAGTTGGTCACCTGTTTCAAGGGGGAGGTTGGCTTTGACTCCTGGTGTGTTTTGATATCCCCCCTGCTTGTAACAGACATCCCTTCCTCTCCAGGGGAACTCAGGTGAGCGCTTTGTGATGTCATTTCAGTTGGTCACCTGTTTCAAGGTGGAGGTTGGCTTCCCCTGTGACTCCTGGTGTGTTGTGATATCCCCCCTGCTTGTAACAGACATCCCCTCTTCTCCAGGGGAACTCAGGTGAGCGCTTTGTGATGTCATTTCAGTTGGTCACCTGTTTCAAGGTGGAGGTTGGCTTCCCCTGTGACTCCTGGTGTGTAGTGATATCCCCCCTGCTTGTAACAGACATCTCCTCTTCTCCAGGGGAACTCAGGTGAGCGCTTTGTGATATCCCCCCTACTTGTAACAGACATCCCCTCTTCTCCAGGGGAACTCAGGTGAGCGCTTTGTGATGTCATTTCAGTTGGTCACCTGTTTCATGGTGGAGGTTGGCTTTGACTCCTTGTGTGTTTTGATATCCCCCCTGCTTGTAACAGACATCCCTTCCTCTCCAGGGGAACTCAGGTGAGCGCTTTGTGATGTCATTTCAGTTGGTCACCTGTTTCAAGGTGGAGGTTGGCTTCCCCTGTGACTCCTGGTGTGTTGTGATATCCCCCCTGCTTGTAACAGACATCCCCTCCTCTCCAGGGGAACTGATGACGAGCCCCTCCGCGGGAACCTGTACGCCGCCGGGACCAGCCTGCATGCTCCCCGCCGTCCCACCTTCGCTGGCGCCGCCACACCCAGCCTGCAACCTCCACGATCGCCCCTGGAACGAGGACCACTTCACAGACGCCGCCGCGCCCAGCCAACGCCCTCGAAGATCGCCGCCGACAGGAGGAGGCCGCCGCCGAGCCGTTCTGCGGGACGCGCGGCCCCAGACATCGCCGCACGCCCTCTGCTTCACCGGCCACAATCCACCACGCCGCCCCCTGCTCCGCGCTCAGTCCTCGCTCTCCCGTCCACCACAACATGGCCACGGACGCCCTCCTCGCCTCCTTCACGCCGCTGATCCCTCGCCCAGGTAGGTTCCCCCGCAGAACCCTAACCCTTCTTCTCCTTGCCCTTCTTCTGCCCTTCTTCCCCTTGCCTCCCTGCCCACACAGAACTCTTTGCACATCACCGCCTATCTCCCTCTTCTAGCGCCCATTTTCTTCCTTTTTAAAATGGGCTTAAAATCTAGTTATTATATAAAGCATTTACAGAAAGGTAAAAGAGAAAAAATCGACCAGCTGATAAGTAATTATTACATAGTCTATACATACAAGTATAGTCTATAGTCTATAGACATACAAGTATATCATACATAGTATAGTCTAATATTATCTCAAAAAATATATAGTCTGTTCCCATTGCATATTAGTCCTAACCTAACAGTTACTGCTGTCTTTCTTAAGAAAGTCCAGGTAATCACTCCACTGTTTATCATATCCTTCCGGTGGTTTCTTCTTAACTACGCTAGTGAGTCTTGCCATTTTTGCTAAGTCCGCTAATTTTTCAAGCCATGTAGAAATAGTTGGGGTCTCAGTCGCCTTCTAGTGCTTCGCCCACACCAACCGTGCCACCGTAGTTGCATGGAAGAAGAGGATTCTAGAAGAACTTGGTAAAGCACTTGGGTGGAAACTTAGCAACACAGATTCAGGCTTCATTGGGTATCGCATTTTAAATATTTCCTGTAACACCATATGTATTTTAGCCCAATACTTTTTTTTCTTTCTCACAATTCCACCACATATGATAAAAGGAACCTATTGCTTTATTACTTTTCCAATATTTATTATCAAATCTATCTGAGATTTTTGCAATGATCTTCGGAGTAATATACCATCTATAAAACATCTTATACCAGTTTTCCCTTAAAATCTGGCTGTTGGTTTGTTTAGGAATTTTGGTCCAGACTCGTTCCCATTCCCCATAGCAATTATGGAGCCCAAATTTTGCATCAATTTAAGAGCCTCTTGTGGCGCAGAGTGGTAAGGCAGCAGAAATGTTGTCTGAAGCTGTCTGCCCATGAGGCTGGGAGTTCAATCCCAGCAGCCGGCTCAAGGTTGACTCAGCCTTCCATCCTTCCGAGGTCGGTAAAATGAGTACCCAGCTTGCTGCTGGAGGGTAAACGGTAATGACTGGGGAAGGCACTGGCAAACCACCCCGTATTGAGTCTGCCATGAAAACGCTAGAGGGCGTCACCCCAAGGGTCAGTCATGACCTGGTGCTTGCACAGGGGATACCTTTACCTTTACCTTAATCATACAATTCTTTACTTGTTCCAACTCAGTCTCGTATTTCAAAAGAGGTTTATAGATCTGGCCCTGTAGGTGTGGTTTTTTGAGCAGTAACATGTTTTCGAAATCACTAAGAGGCGAGTTTTTGTCCACCCGAATCTCAAAGTCTGTTTTTAGTCTAGCTTTCAGTTGGTTGTACTCCATCCATTGTAGCTTATATCCTTCTTTGTTTGAGCGCTTTGTGATATCATTTAAGTTGGTCACCTGTTTCAAGGTGGAGGTTGGCTTCCCCTGTGACTCCTGGTGTGTTGTGATATACCCCCTGCTTGTAACAGACATCCCCTCCTCTCCAGGGGAACTCAGGTGAGCGCTTTGTGATGTCATTTCAGTTGGTCACCTGTTTCAGGGTGGAGGTTGGCTTCCCCTGTGACTCCTGGTGTGTTTTGATATCCCCCCTGCTTGTAACAGACATCCCCTCCTCTCCAGGGGAACTCAGGTGAGCGCTTTGTGATGTTATTGCAGTTGGTCACCTGTTTCAAGATGGAGGTTGGCTTCCCCTGTGACTCCTGGTGTGTTGTGATATCCCCCCTCCTTATAACAGACATCCCCTCCTCTCCAGGGGAACTCAGGTGAGCGCTTTGTGATGTCATTGCAGTTGATCACCTGTTTCAAGATGGAGGTTGGCTTCCCCTGTGACTCCTGGTGTGTTGTGATATCCCCTCTGCTTGTAACAGACGTCCCCTCCTCTCCAGGGGAACTCAGGTGAGCACTTTGTGATGTCATTTCAGTTGGTCACCTGTTTCAAGATGGACGTTGGCTTCCCCTGTGACTCCTGGTGTGTTGTGATATCCCCTCTGCTTGTAACAGACGTCCCCTCCTCTCCAGGGGAACTCAGGTGAGCACTTTGTGATGTCATTTCAGTTGGTCACCTGTTTCAAGATGGACGTTGGCTTCCCCTGTGACTCCTGGTGTGTTGTGATATCTGCTTTCTCTGCATCTTCCGTTAGAGTTTGTCCATCCGCACCCAACAGTGGGTCTAATGCCTCCTTTACTTTACGTTTGCTCCTCACATAACTGAAAAATATTTTCTTGTTACAATGGGCTTCCCTGGCCAATCTTAGCTCACTCTCAGCTTTGGCCTTTCTGATGATTGATTTGCAGTGCCTAGTAACCTGTAGGTATTCTTCTTTAGAGCTCTGTCCTTCCCTCCATTTCCTGAACATTTTCCTTTTCTTTCTTAGTTCCTCTTGAAGTTCTCTGTTCATCCAAATAGGCTTCTTTGAGCTCCTGCAGTGTTTTCGTCTTTCTGGGATAGTCATTGATTGAGCATGCAATAGCTTCTGTTTGAGTAGCGCCCACCCTTCACATGCTCCCTTCCCTTCCAGCATTCTCGTCCATGGTATGACACTCATCATGTCTCTGAGTTTATTAAAGTTTGCCCTACGAAAATCCAACATCCGCGTCTGGCTACAAGCTTCCTTGGCTCCCCATCTCAAAAGGAATTCTATGAGGACATGGTCACTTCCCCCTAGGGTCCCCACCTCCTTCACCTCATCCACCAACTCTTGCCTGTTGGTCAGTATTAAGTCCAGTATGGCTGAACCTCTTGTGGGTTCATCTTCCATTTGATAAATGAAATTGTCAGCCAGGCAGGTCAGAAACTTGCATGACTGAGGACGCTTCGCAGAGTTTGTTTCCCAGCACACATCTGGGAAATTGAAGTCACCCATGATGACAAGGTCCTGCCGCTTGGATATTTTCTCAAGCTGCTCACAAAGTGCAGCATCCACATCCTCTCGTTGGTCAGGCGGTCGGTAGCAGACACCAACCACCACACTGTTTGTTTTCCCCTCGCTTATTTTCACCCAGATGCTTTCCACTGTAGATATGCTCTCCTTCACTAGAATTTCCTGACAGGTAAGCCCTTTCCTCACATACAGTGCCACTCCTCCACCTCTTCGATCTATTCTGTTTTTTCTGAACAGTTCATATCCATCCACCATTACATTCCAGTCATGAGAATCATTCCACAAAGTTTCTGTGATGCCTACTAGATCATACCTTTCCATCAGTATAAGAAGTTCCAGCTCTTCATTCTTATTGCCCATGGTTCGGCCGTTAGTATAAAGACATCTGAATCCTTTTACTTTTGGTTCCCTATGAGCTGGCCTTGCCGGTTGGGCTGCCCCCGATCGGTCTCCTTCCATACACTCCCTATGTTGATCGTCTCCTTCCCCTTGTGGCTTTAGTTTAAAGCTCTCCTGATGAATCTCCCCAGGTTCCTGCCAAACACATTCTTCCCCAACTTTGATAAGTGCAATCCATCAGGTGCTAGTAGGCCTTCCTCAAGAAAGCCTATCCCATGGTCCCAGAAACCAATCTCTCCTGCTGGCAAATCTATCCAGCCACTGATTCACCTCCATTATCTTCCTCTCCCGACGCATTCCTCTTCCCTTGACAGGCAAGATTGAAGAGAATACCACTTGTGCCCCCATTTGCTTGAGCTTCCTCCGTAGATCTTGATAGTCTGTTTTAATAGGAGTGATGTTATTCACAGAATCTGGAGACCTACTGAAATGACATCACAAAGCACTTACTTCAGTTTCCCTGGAGATGAGGGGATGTCTGGTACTGGCTGGGGGGATATCATGACACACTAGAAGTCAGAGGAGAAGCCCACCTCCAGCTGGAATCTGGAGATCTATAGAAATGACATCACAAATTGCTCACCTGAGTTCCCCTGGAGAGGAGGGGATGCCTGTTACTGGCTGGGGGGATATTGCAACACACTAGGTGTCTGAGGGGAAGCCAATCTCCAGCTAGAAAGTGGAGACCTTCTGAAATGACATCACAAAGAGGTCACCGTTTTAAAAGAACTGTGACTGGCCCAAAGTCCCCCAACTGGCTACATGTGGAAGAGGAGTGGGGATGCAAATGCAGCTCTCCAGATTAGAGGCCACTGCTCTTGAGTGGTTAAAGAACAGTTACCTCTGATCTGGAGAGCTGGGTTTGAGCTGGCTCTGAAGCTTTTAAGTATGCTTGGTATGTACGTGAAATGTGATGAATGCATATGCATACTAAAATCATCAAGTTGCACCTTATCTGGTAGGAATATGTATCAAAAGTGTCCTTCGGTCAGGCTATTGTCCCATCTCATCCTTGTTTGGATCCCACCCCTCCATTCTTTCCTTGGACACACATGGCATCTCACAGCCACATTCTCCATGTCAGTTTGCTTTGGGATTTTCCAGTATGAAAGCAGGGGAGATGGCGGAGGGAGGTTACCAGTCTTCCATCTGCCGGTGTGACTCTCTCAGATGACCCCAGTGAGAAGCAGAGGTGGCTGTCCCTCCTCTGTAATGTCCCTTGGTGGCCTGCCTTCCAAACACTGACCGTACTTCCCTTCTGAGATTTGGTCTAGACTGGGCTATAGTCTCTGAGAGGCCTTCAGTTCCTCCCAACCGTTCCTCTCCTCCCACCCACCCCAATATTGCAGTTCTGAAGGAAAAGGAGACGTCACAGGCAACATTGTTAAATGAAAAGGATTTAATGCAAATAGCGGCATTAGTGTTTTTAAAGGAACATGGAACAAGGATCATCTTGGTCAAGGAAACTATTGCATCTTGAGGTTTCCTTTTTCAGTCCTCACATGTCCACCTGGCTGTTCTTTGATTTGCTGGCCTCTTTACACTGAAGCACATTTTTCATTGGAGTTTCCACATTCATAATTATTCCTCTCAGTCTTCAGCTGCAAGAAGACAAACTGGTGTTTCATGACTTTGGGGAGTTAATCATATGGTAGGCAAAACATCAGGAAAAATTATAATGAATGAAGCTATACACAGTTGAGGGAAACAGATGCTGGTGTTATAAAATGTTCCCATCATAAATTCTGAAAATTTCACTGTATTCACGAGCAAAAAGCTTTTTTTAATGCATAAACACTCAATTAATTTAAGGTAATATTATATACTATAAAGATTCAAAACTGCATAGCGTCGAAAAGTAGAATTCTAGTTATGGCTTTCAAAAAGTGCAGTCCCCGTGTCCCTGAACTTCCTGAGAAGATTAAGTTTGGCCTTCTGAATTTGAAGAGAATATGTAGCCATCTGACTATGTCATGATTCATTCATGGAATGACATATATGTAGTATATCAAAAATGATTCAAAATGGAATTCCACAGGCATGTAAAGTCAAATCAAATATTCATTTATTCTTCTAGCAGTCAATTCTCATTTGAACACAATCAGAACAGGTTCCCGGGTTACTCAATCTCCAGTATTCCCTGTCTTCTTCAGTGATTATGAGACTACAAAATACAAGTACATACATAACTTAAAGTTCATTTCTAAGGTCCTTAACATATATGTAATGCAGTATACAAACCAGCATTTACCATCTCAATGTGCCTTCCAATGTTTTCAAGTTACAGCGTATCGGTTATCACCTTGGCTCTCAGCTCATCAAATTCTGGAATCTTTATTATGAAAGTTATAGGAGTGTGTAGCATGGCCAGGAGATCCCAGGGTTGTCTGGCAGCCAGGCAGGAGATTGGGAGGTCATTTGCCTTGGAGGTCTCCCATCCAAAAACTAGCCAGGGTCAACCCTACTTAGCTTCCAAGATCAGATAAGATTGCGCTTGCCTGGGCTACCCAGGCGAGAGAACGCCTTGCCAGTGGAGGGTGAAATACCATTCATAGTACTGTTTGGTGGAACATCAACTGGTCTGCTCTATGAGCCTCAGGGTTTGGCAGAAGACTTCCCCAAGGCAACCTGCCTTCCCTGCCTTTGCTCCAAGTGGCTTCAGAAACATTTTTTTAAAGCAAACAAACACACACAATGCCAGGCGACCCCTCCCCCCCGAAGTGTCATCTGACCACTCTAGGAATCACTGGAAAAGCAGGGATTGTAATGCAATGTAATAAATAGTAGAATGTACAGCAATTTTGAATGTAGTTCTCTGGCCTGGGGACAGGGGAGATATACACTTGCATAGTCAGACACCCCGCCCCAGAGAAAAGGATGTCATAAAATTACCTACACATTTGAGAAAAAAACAGACGGAACTTAGCAACAGGGCCTCAGTTAATGATTCTCAGCATTCCACAATTAAGAAGGGCACATCTGCCTGTCGATCTCCGATTTTGGCATATTTATTTCCTTCACTATGTTTCTCCCCAGAATTAAGCCCAAACAGATGGTGGCCATATAAAATAAGCTTGTTATTTCAGTTTGGTGCTGGCCTCTGTTGAGTACCGTTTATTATGCTGATGCTAATTTGCTGCACACCTTCTACCAATATGGATGGACTGGTCACTTCCAGTTCAATGTACCTGAAGAAGTGTGCGTGCACACAAAGGGTTATGCCTCAACTGAAACACTGTTGGTCTTAAAGGGGGCCCTTGGACTCAATCGTTATTCTGGGAAATCAAGTGTTTTTCCGGAGAGTCCCAGGGAGATGTGTTACCCCTAGAACGGACAGCAGGTTGCCACTCTCCATATCTTCGTCTTCCCAGACTCCCTCCAGTTGCTCGGCAACCCCAAGAGGGCAGAAGCCCGCCCGAGAGAGAGCCACTTGTTGGAACATGCAAGATGTATAGTGTGAAGAAAATGATGTGAAGAATATCCTGCAGTGGGAAGGATATGTGTAGACGGTGTAGTGGTTAACAGGGGCAGCTTCTAATCTGGTGAGTCAGGTTTGATTCCCAGCTCCTCCTCCACATGCAGCCAGCTGGGTGACCTTGGGCTCGCCACAGCACTGATAAAGCTGTTCTGACCAAACAGTAATCTCTCAGTGGGGAGAGGAAAGGGAAGGCGAATGTAAGCCGCTTTGAGACTCCTTCAGGTAGAGAAAAGCGGCATATAAGAACCAACTCTTCTTCCTCTTCTTCTGTCTCACAGAGCCAGCGAGAGGGCTTTGGAGCCCAAAGGGAAGAGAATCCTCCCCCACCCCACCCCTCGGCCCCTTCCCTTTGGCCCCCAAAGCCCTCTCACTACCTCTCTGAAGTGTCGAGAGGGTTTTAGGGGCCAAGGGAAAAGGAATCCTCCCCCCACCTGTTGCCTGGGGAGCGTCCAGTGGCAATCTGACAAAATGGCAGCAGAGAGCCCCTGGCTGGCTGGGTGGGCAGAACCATCCAAGGCAGAACCCACTCGCTGCCCACTTAGGTCTTAGCACATTATTACTAACAGCAAGCCTGCTGTTACAGATGAATTGTGTGAACTGCCACGAGACATTTGAGAGTGGTGGTATATAAATATAAAAATAAATAAATAAATAAACAAACAGATAAATAAACAAACAAATAAGTAAATATAAAGCATTAACAGTTAATATATAAATATACACACATATTATATATTATACTAGAATTAAAGCCCATTGTAGCTGATACAACAGGCACTAGCGGGGGGGGGGGGAATAGCAAAGAGAAAGGGAGGTAGAAAGAAAGAGAGTGACTAAGATGGAGACAACTTGGCAGTGGGAAGAGGAAGGGGAGGGGTTGTCCAGTCCGTAAGGGCATGGGGTTGAATGTGTGTTGTGTGGGAGGTTGTGGTGGCGTGGTGCCAAATGAGGGTGTGGGTGTGGAGATATGGGTGCCAGGATTAATTTAAGCATTTTAAAGTCCCACAGGTTTCAAAGGGAGAGACATAAGGACAACTGTTCTTGTGTGCCAACTGAAGAGAGTTCTGTTTCCCAAAGGTATTGTCTGCTAGCGGACAGCAATGTCTCTTTGAAGGGTTCTAGTGCCCCATCAGGCTAGCTTTTACCTCCAAGCCACTGAAAAAGCTGAGAGAACTATATATGTCAGAGCTGGAAAAGAGGAGATGGCTATGGTCTTCAAATACTTGAAGAGGTCTCACAGAAGAAGACAAAGACCTTAGAACTTGAGTGGCCATCCTGAGAAACAAGAGAAGTGGTCATACAATGAAACAAATTACAGGAGTGATCATTAGACTGCCTTCAGACACATAATGGTAACTGGACACATACTGAATCAGATGACCTAGCTTTTGTCAAAACCCCATTAACACAAGCTTTTGCTATTTTCTTTCTTGTACCTAGTCTGTCATCTTTTCATTTGCCTTAAAGTCCTTTTGATCTCTTGCTATTCATGGTTGCAGGTTTGAAAGTAGCTCGTTTGGTGCCTCTGAGATTCTGGCCTTTGGGTCATTTGGTGCTGTGGGGACTATGGGAACAGTGGAGGCACCAGCTTTTGCTTTTGGTGCTCCAAGGGGCATCTGGACAATATCAAGTCCAAATGGGTGATTGGTGGGGAGTGATGGGGGCAGAGGTTAATAAGGGTCAATTCTTCCCAGGGAGATCAGTCTTCTCAAGAACTTAGAGATGCCACATCATTGTTTCTTCAATAAAGAAATTTTCTTCAACAAAATTCTGCTTGAGAGCAATCGGGGGAAACCTCACAGCTTTGGATTTCTTGCACTGAGCATAAAGTTAGACTAGATGGTTGATAATTACTAAGGCAAGAACCAAATTTATCCATGGAAATGCTCCATTTCAAGACCCCTGAACATTGGACCATGCTCCAAAAACATATTCTGGACCTTTGTATGGTTCATAGAATCATAGAATCACAGAGTTGGAAGGGATCTCATGGGTAATCTAGTCCAACCCCCTGCACTATGCAGGACACTCACATCCCAATCGCTCATCTACTGTAACCTGCCAACCCTTTGCCTTCACAGAATCAGCCTCTCCGTCAGATGGCTATCTAGCCTCTTTTTAAAAATTTCCAAAGATGGAGAACCCACCACCTCCCGAGGAAGCCTGTTCCACTGAGAAACCGCTCTATCTGTCAGGAGCTTCTTCCGGATGTTTAATGGAATTTCTTTGGAATTAATTTCATCCCATTAGTTCTGGTCTGTCCCTCTGGGGCAAGAGAGAACAATTCTGCTCCATCCTCTATATGGCACCCTTTAAAAAAATACTTGAAGATGGTTATCAGATCCCCTCTCAGTCATCTCCTCTCTAGGCTAAACAGACCAAGCTCCCCCAACCTTTCTTCATATGTCTTGGTCTCCAAACCCCTCACCATCTTTGTTGCCTGTCAGGATCAGTCCCTGCTCTCTGCCATGCTTGACATTCAGTGAACCTGCCATGCTTAACTTTCAGTGAACCTAAGTGACTCCATCTTGAGATGCTGTGCCTTTTCAGAAATGTTCCCATGTAACCATGCCTGTAGTTTTCCTTTGATTCCCCCTTTCTTTGATCCTTGCATTTTCACACTGCATAGTCTCCCCGCTGTGAAACAATGTTGCCCAGTTCCTGTAAACATCTTATCAGCTAGCCCGAGGCACCGGCCTGACGAAGGCCGTGCTAACTTCAACACCTTGGCAGGAATCCTGGGATGGCACCTGTGTGAGGGGACCCCCCTCCCTTGGGAACGCTCGGGTTAGGGCGGGAGAATTGTATTGATAACTGCTTGCTGTCCTAGTATCGAACAGTCTTGACTTAGAATGTTATAGTGACGATCTAATTCCAATTAAAGCTTTCTTACTATAGAAGTTTGTTTGTGAGTTTTGTCGGCGCTTGACTCCTCTGGACACGTTCCAGTTTGTCAACATCCCTCTTCAACTGGGGTGCCCAAAACTGAACACAGTACTCCAAGTGAGGCCGAACCAGAGCAGAGTAAAGAGGTACCATTTCCTCCCATGATCTGGACACGATATTCCGTTTGATAAAGCCCAAAATCCCATTTGCCTGTTTAGCCACTGAATCACACTGCTGACTCATGTTCAATGTATGGTCTACTAAGACTCCCGTGTTGTGTTACGTTTTTGCCACATTGATTACTATTTCCCTCACAAGAGAAGACTGAGGAGAAATAGGAGTTAAGCAGTTCAGTTTGGGGTTCAGCCCGTTAAACCCTCCATTTCACTAACATTTGACAAGCGTGCACATCTGCTGTCAGCCCCAAATGGCTAGTAGCCATTTTTGCAGTCTGTTTCCCTGCCCCCCACTTGTAAGCAGGAGGGGGTGAAAGTGATTGCTGAAATGGCTCACAGTCATTTTAGTGGTTCCTTTCACGGTTGGAGGGGGGGGGGATTAAAGGAACCGGCCTAAACTGGTTCATTTTGGGGGTTTGAGCTAGATTTGGTTCTGGTGTCTGGTTCATGAAAACCCCGAACCCCAAACTGAACCAGTATTTTCCAGTTCGTGCCCATCCGTAATAATTATCCTTTCAGCTTCAGTACTGTAGGGCTCTTTAATGTTATTCACAAATGTTGCGGCCTCTGGCATCTTAAATTTTATTCCAGGTACCACTTTTCAGATAAATATGGGCTAGCCCTGTGAAGATTAGTGCATGGGTAAGTAAAGTTGGTTTGCCCAGTCTGAGTAAAATACACTTGTCTGTATTTTTATTTTTAAGGTGGTTAGAATTGGGCTGGGAGAAGAGGCGAGGTAAATTTGGGGGGTTGCAGCTGGCAAGCAGAAGCTGTCTTCCTGGGCTTAAGAGTTAAAGCTGCTGTTTTTTGATTGATGCTCCTTTGGTCATAGCACAGCCTGCCTATATAGCAACCCTTGTACATTTTATAAATACATAAAAAGTATTGAGGAAAGCATGATATATTTTTGTCCTGAAATGAAGAGACCCTTTACATAGCTTACTATATTTTCATCACCCTCAGGGAAATGAACTTCATTAAAAAGAACTCCTCTCTGAATATCCAGTAATAAAGAGAGCTGCCTCATGTGATATTCTTGCAAATTGTGGACTTGATCCAACCAACGTTGACCACTTTTATGCCCTACTTACTTTAATGGGAAGTTAAGCACATGCTTAGCCCACATCTGGCAATGAAATCAATGAAACGTGTGTTTAAATTTTTGGCTGGATTGTGTCCTAAATTTAAATATGCCTCCAGAAATTTCAAGCTGTTGCTTTCTTTTTAAATGGGTGCTCCAGTGACTGTAACCCTTTTTGCTTGGAGTCCCAGACCCGGAAAATGGTGCTGGATTTCACACATAGTGTTCTGCAGTGACCTGTGCTGTTGCCAATGCCTATTAGTTTATATGTCAGATGACCTTCAACTGCAATCAAGGGCTATTTAGGGTTAAGTGTACCTCAGATTGTGGATGATATTTCTTTGAATAACCCACTAGAAGTGGCAGCATTTGTACTTGACCAGTATCTAGATGCTGTGTTCAAATGGGAGAGGGATAGACTAATAGAATCCTAGAGTGGGAAGAGGCCATCCAGGCCATCTAGCTCCACCCCCTGCTCAGTGCAGGATCAGCCTCAAGGTCCATTCCGCACAGCTGGTTGAAATCTGTAATCAGCGTTGAATATTCTATCGCTATGTTTAGTAGCGTTCCATTGCCATTTCACACCTGTCCCAAAACTCAATTTTCCTAGCGGGACCGTTTCTCCTCCAGCATTCCTCACCTACTTCTGGTTCTTGCCGAGGAGCAATGAAAACGCCACAAACCTCCCTCGCCCCCCCCCCCCCACAACGAGCCTGCCAATCAACCGGACAACCAATCAGCCTCGGCTAGCCACGCAAAGCCCGCCTCCCCGCTCCTTTTAAAAAAACAAACACTGAAGTAATCATTGCAACGCAATTTCATTTGTTCACAGAGGCATTGTTTATCCGTCATAGCTCCGTCTTCAAGTTTTGATAGTTTCATAGCGCAAACTTATATTTAGAGACTGCTGTGCAAATCTTCCCAAACTGCAGCTCAGAAGCAAAGAGGTGATGCTTTGGGGCCAAAAGATTTGTCAGCAAAAGGGAAAATTTATGCCTTGGAGAGTTGATTCCAGCTGTGGTCTCTGCCCTTCCCTGGCAGTTAACTTGTCTGGATCTGGCAACCTCACCCCCCCCATCCCCTTCTAGCACCAGGGTGGGGGGGGGGAACCTGTAGTTTCCAGCCATTCACAAACAAAAAACAAGGGGGGGTATTTTGCTGGAGTTCTACATGCACACCCCCCCCCCAATGAGAAAGAACAAAAAAATAAAATGTGACAAACACTCTCACATAAAAAGCAAGGGGGCAGCCAGATAATTGAAAGGGTTCTGAAGAGACTTGCAAGAATGTGTTGCTACTCAGCATTCTCAATTTTTAAAAAACACCCGCCTCCCGTCCCCGGAAGCCATGGAGGTGGGAGCAGGGGAGGGACATATCCATAGCAATATGAGTACTAATGACCCCTCCTTACTGTATCTTGGTGGGTGATTGCGACATCTGTCGGGATTTTGACCAGTTTTCCCGATTTCCCTGCTTCCGCAACAAATCGGTAGATGGAGCAAAACTGACACGGGGGGGGGGGGGGGAGGCTAACCGCGTTGTCTGAAACCATGATTTTAAAGCGTCTGATCTGGTAAGGATTTTGCTGAAATTCCCTCGTGCGAAATGGCCCCAAGCATCCAGGAGAAGGATCTGTCCAGCTGCTGCTGTCAGTGAAAGGGAGCTCACCACCTCCTTAGGCAGTCGATTCCACTGCTGAACTAACCTGACTGTGAATTTTTTTCTTGGTATCTAACTGATATTGTTCTCCACATAGTTTAAACCCCTTTACTTCGGGTCTTCTCCTCTGCTGCCAACAGGAACCTTTCCCTGCCCTCCTCCACATGACAACTGTTCAAATCCTTAAAGAGAGCCATCCTGTCCCCTCTCAACATCCTCTTCTCCAGGCTGAACATTCCCAAGTCCCTCTGCCTTTCCTCACAGGGCTTGGTCCTCAGGAGCTGGATCTTCCTCATTGCTCTCCTCTGAACCTTCTCAATTTTGTCCACGTCCTTTTTGAAGTGAAGCCTCCAGAACTGCACACAGGACTCCAAGAGGGGTCTGACCAATGCGGTATACACTGTGATTTTAATGTGATGCCTCTGTTGACACAATCCAGGACTGCATTTGCCTTCTTTGCCACCACGTCACACCATCTGCTCATATTTAGGTTACAGTCCACAAGTACCCCAAGTTCACATTCACACACACTGCTACCCAGAAGTATATCTCCCGTCCGGTGTACATGCTTCTTGTTTTTGTGATTCTGATGTAGAAATATAAACTTCTTCTTATTGAATTTCATCTTGTTCTCATTTGCCCACTTTTCAAGTATGTTAAGATCTCGTTGAACTCTCTACCTACTGGGGTGTTTTCTACTCCTCCCAATTTGGTGTCACCCTCAAGTTTAATGAGAGTCCCCCTACCCCGGTTGGAGAAATCATGAATGCTCGGCATGGTCAGCAGCAAAAGGGAACATGATCGCCAAAGGATCTGCTGGCTCGACATGATAAAAGCCGACGCAGGGATGACCATGGACCAACTGAAAGAGACGCGTGGCAAAGACTTTCCTATAGAAAGGTTTGTGTGTTCCTGTTGCTTTGGGTTTTTCACTCTGTTCCACATGCTTTGCTCCCTCTAGTGGTTGATTCCATATTGTTTCACTCTATGTCTGGCATAAACATCTGCAGGGTGATATGCCAGCCAAAGCAATGTAATATCAAGGGGATCTAAGAGCTAAGATCTTCCAAGAGCTTGATGAATGAAAGTCTATGGGATTAAAGTAAGAACATTCCTCATCCAGAAAAGCAGAAGGGAAGGAGCAAAAGATAGCCATCCCTGAAGAAGAAACTCCTAAAGAACTCTTAGGGTGATTCCACACCAGCAGTGATACTCTTGGGTGCTGCCAGTGCATTGTGGTGGAGCAGCATCTCCACTGTTTATTGTGTCCCCGTGGGCCTGGGGTCAGTGTACCTGAGGGGCCGCCTCTCTGCCTACGCCCCTCAAAGAGCTCTGCATCCCACCATTACCAACTGGCTAGTGATCCCAGTCCTCAAGGAAGTCTGCTGGACCTCAACCAGGGCTAGAGCCTTCTCTGCCCTGGCCCCCACCTGGTAGAACGAGCTCCCAGAAGACATCAAGGCCCTAATGGAACTAAAACAGTTCCTCTGCCAGGGATTTGGTTCAGGTCATCCAAAGCCAAACAACCACGACTGGGACCCCCATCCTCCCTTCCTTGTACTCATACGCTGACCAATCATGGGATGTTAGATTGTTTACTGTTATTGTTTGAATGTTATCTTCTCTGTTTATTGCTGTTATTATTATTACTGTTACCTTTAATATAGTCACAGAGTTTGATGTACTGTTCTTTGTTTTTCATTCCATGTGAACTGCTCTGAACCTTAGGGTATACAAGTGTAATAAAACAAACATTTGTGTATTTATCTGTCATGCTGTTCTGGGGAGATCACCCTATTTAGGGTCCAGGAATTGTCTCCAGCAGATTTTTCAAAAACGGTATGATGGGTCTCGTCCTTGACTTTAGACTAAGGCTTCAGGTTTATGAAGGCTGCTCCTGATAAGAAATTAAGAAATTTCTTAAGAATTTCTTAAGACATTCATGTTCAAAGGCTGTTACAGCCTCCCATCTGTCTGATCCTGTGTAGTTTAGGCCCCACCACATGCACTGTCACAGGAAATTTCATGGAAAGGGGAGATGAAAAAACCCCTTTTGTACTCTAAGAAAGTTTCCTTAATAATTATTCATCCAGATTCCCTACTGTCTATTCAGAGTTTTAGGACATTTAGGATTGAGACCCCCGTAAACAGCACACGCTGTATTGTTTCTACACGTCTTTGATCTTGCTGAAGTCTTATTGATTCTCGTTAAATGAAACAGGAGCCCAAAGGGAGGGCAACAGACTACTCTTTGGTTTAATTATTGAAGCAGTGTAGTTAAATATTACTACGAAAACATACAGCGGTATGAATCCTGTGGAATTTTATCTGCGTAGAGGCCATGATTAGCTGTATTGCTGTGATGTCATCCAACACCTGTGAACATTCTAATTGTGGAAGGAATTAAATTGTTGACGATCTAATGTTCCCCAAAGGAAAGACTAGACCAAAGGTGGGCAAACTGTGGCATTCCAGATGTCAATGGACTACAATTCCCATGAGCCCCTGCCAGCATTTGCTGGCAGGGGCTCATGGGAATTGTAGTCCATTGAGATCTGGAGGGCCACAGTTTGCCCACCCCTGGACTAGACAGATGGGAAGCCATCCCATGGGAGAAGGATCCTAAACAACCAATGGTAGATACGTCTGACCTGGCTCAGGCATGGAGTTGGGCAAGCCACTGCTCCGGTGATTTGAATCGGGGCTGATCCCCAGGGAGAGAACTTGCCCACAGAACTCAGGGACGAAGATCAGGGTGGCTCGGAGGCTGGGAGTGAGGAGTGTTTGGTCCAACCCCACAGGCCCCAACATGGGGGTGGGGAGACATCACAGACATCACAACCTGAACCCAACTGACCCCCCCCCATGGGTTCTGTTTGAAAACTTCTATTGCATTGCTAATTGTTATGCCATTGTTTATCAGTACTGTTACTGCTATGATTATTATTATGGTTATAATGTACTCCCATATGTTTTATGTAAACTGCCCTGAACCTTATGGGAGGGCGGTATCTTTAAACCGCCCAGGGAGCGGTATTCATATTTTTGACTAAGTGGGTGGAGAGTGGGTGGGGCCGGTCCGGGTGAGGGCCCAATCGGAAGGTGTGAAGCCTCAGCGATGCTGCGGGTGTACTGCGCGGCCTGGGGGATGGCTGCGCAGCTGATTGGGGAAGAGGGGCGAGGATCCCTTCCCCCCCAGGCTGCCAAGCGAACGGCTGTGCTTTGCGGTCTGGGGGGAAGCCGCAGTGGCATGGATGGGGGGGCCAGGAATGCCACCTCATGCCGATGGGAGGGGGCCCCTTTCAAAGCCCATTCTTATGAACAGGCTTTGAAGCTAGCAGAAATATAATAAACTAACAGTTCACCATAACGGCACAGGTAGGCTAGGTGAGTTGGTTGGATAGCTTGGGTGCCTTGACCCCTTGGCGTGTTTCTGGACTATGTTTGAAAGATGATTTGGTCTTGGTGTCGGGATGACTCTGAGTGTGCGCCCACCGGCAATGGAAAAAGGTGGCACAAATGTATATCTGTTGCCAGAGTTGCCATCCTCAGGTAGTGAAGAAAGGGATAATGTAATTTTATACTGAGACAATGCAAGTAGACTTCATTAGAGAGAGAGGCCACTTGTAAAAATATTTTCTATCCTGCATTACAATAACTCACTATAATCAAATCATCTTCAAAATGTAAAATAGCAAGCCCTAAATTTAACACCACTCTGATTTAAGTTTATTCTCAGCAATTAAAATTGGACATCAGTCCTTAATCTGCTAACACTTGAGTGGATTAGTCGACCAATTCAGTCCAAAAAGCTCCTTGTTGTCCTAGTAATTTGATGGTCCTTAAAATGAAGCCACAGAAATGGTAGAAATGGGGGGGAAACTTAGAATTTGAGATGAAAAAAGAAAGAAAAACATTCAGAATAAATTCATCAGCATTTACGGCAAGTGGGCCGGCTCCTTCCCTTTGAAAAATCTTCCAGGACTACAAATCACTGCGTCTGACAACTTTTTAATTCTTCAAGACTTCACAGTATCCTTCTTAAGTGTTTTGTTTTAAATAGTGAAGTCTTAATAGAGGGACTCATAATAAGCTTCTGTGGGATTTGGACTTTATCCCATAAGCGAAAGGAAGACCTCATAACTCAAAGAGTGATGAAGCCACAAGAGAGTTATGAAGGTTTTCCACACTGGTAGGATTAATTCCATATTCCACAGATGCCCATTATATAATAGAGTTGCTCTCTGTTTATACTGCAGCGAGGCAAAAAAGCATTTTTATTAGATTAAAATGTCAGAGTTCAATATAAATGTTTTAGTCAGAAGCATAAAGAACCGGTTCTTTGTGATGTCATAAGGCATCCTGGATGTGGTGGTGCAGTTAATGGAAGGCCCTCAGATGAAAGGGGGTGGGCTTCATAGACATGGGGTGACTGATGATTCTCCCTCTGTGTCCCAAGCCATTGCTCTTAGCTGGTGGAAGAAATTAATCCTGATGGCCAAAGATTTTTAAAGTTGTGGCTTGGGTGTCCTTTATTAATATGAATGTCAGCGGTACATTGAATAGAGACCACCTATAACGCCCGCTCCTCTGCTGATCCTTCTATGATACAACTCTATCTTTTCCGTTCACCTCCCTTACTAATGCATACTATATAATGAGGTCCAATGTGGAGAAGGTTTTGCCCTTCCCCAAATGCCTCAACAAGCCTTTGATCAAGGAGAGCGGGTAGGCATTGGTCATGGAAATAGCACTCAAAACATGCATAACTGCAATGTGCCATCCTTCTTTTTTGGAGAGTATTATATTACTAGCTTCAAAGCCTGTTCCTAAGAATGGGCCTTGACAGGGTCCCCTCCCCTGGCCCACAGCCAGGATGATTAAGGTGGCTTTGGGCCGCAGGTCACAGCCAGATCACAGCGGGGGCCAACCAGCTCTTTAGCAGGGCCAGGACAGAGCTCCTTAGCAGGCAGGCAGTAGGCCGGGAGGCCCTTGTTAGCAGGCCCAGACTAGCAGGCCAAGAGGCCCTCGTTAGCAGGCCCTCCACCATGACCCTTTGCCCAGGGCCCTCTCCCCTTAGCTGCTGCTGGCTCCAGGCACTGAGGTGCATCTGAGAGCAAAGAGGCTAGAGTCCAGGGACGGAGGGCGGGAGCTGCAGGGGCAGGGCCAATCCGGGCTGCACCCAGATTGGCCCTATTCCAACTTGGACAGCGGGACACCTTCCATCCCCCAGGCTGTTTCACAAAGATATAGAGAAACCATATGATATGATATTAATATATTGCCTTCCCTTGCAGCTCAAGGCAGTTTACATTTGAACTAGTGATACATCATTTGTAATCCAATCCAAAGGAAAAACATTATAATTGTGAACGTATAACATTACCAACGGCATTACATGGAAAAGTAGAACATTTAACCTGTTTAATTCCTAAAACTGCACCGTGGGTTGGTTCTTCATCTACAGGTTGCAGTTTGTGGAGGAGGGGACCCCTGTGGGCTCTAATTTGGTGGAGTTGGCTCATTGGCCTCGACCAATGGAATGGTGGAAGAGCTCTAGTTTGCAGAAGAAGAAGAAGAAGAAGAAGAAGAAGAAGAAGAAGAAGAAGAAGAAGAAGAAGAAGAGTTGGTTCTTATATGCCACTTTTCTCTACCCGAAGGAATCTCAAAGTGGGTTACAGTCGCCTTCCCTTTCCTCTCCCCACAACAGACACCCTGTGAGGGAGGGGAGGCTGAGAGAGCCCTGATATTATTGCTTGGTCACAACAGCTTTATCAGTGCTGTGAAGAGCCCAAGGTCAACCAACTAGCTGCATGTGGGGGAGTACAGAATTGAACCCGGATTACCAGATTAGAAGTCCACACTGCATTGAGCAGGGGGTTGGAGTAGATGGCCCGAATGGCCCCTTCCAACTCTATGATTCTATGATTCTATGACTCCTAACTACTACACCAAGCTGGCTATCAAAAATTAAATAAAAACAAAACATCAAAAATTAGTTCCTGCAGGGCCCTGATTTCTTCTGGGATGTCATTGCACCAAGTGGGGGCCAGAATGGAGAAAACCCTAGCCCTGCTCGAGGCCAAAAGCCCTTCCCTGGGGCAAGGGAACACCAGCTTGTTGGTGTTTATAGAGGATAGTACTCTGGGGGGTATATGTAGAGAGACGGTCCCTCAGGTACTCAGGGCTAAGGTCGCATATGGCCTTGAAGGTAGTTAAGTCTGATCCAGTATTCAATTGGTAGCCAGTGCCCCTGTTGGAGCATGGGTGGGATGTGGGCCCTCTATGATGTTCCCGCGAGAACCCTGGCCGCTGCATTCTGCACCAGTTGTAGTTTCCGGATCAGGGATAAGGGTAGGCCCACGTAGAATGAGTTGCAGAAATCCAGTCTAGAGGTGACCATCGCCTGGATCACTGTTGTTCAGTATTCTGGGGCCAGGTAGGGTGCTAGTAGCTTGGCTACTAGAGGATTAGTCAGGGGTGGTGGACCCAAACTAGGCTGCCGGGGTAAGTAGCACTGTTGTGGGACATTCTCCTGATATCTGTTTGGTCCTCAGGTCATTGCCTCAGCTGTGCAGAGCTGGAACAGGAGGGTGACTGGTGAAGGATATTAAATATTGTTTGACTTGTGGTAATCTCTCAATATCCTGAAAGTAAGCAGAATGCCTGGTATGGCTGGTGAGCACAGCAGGTTGAGTGCATGCAGTGAGAAAACAATAAACAATGAAAGGCACGTTCACCAAGGTAGTACTTAAGTAATATAGTAACTATTTATTAGGGAACTTAATTCTACATTTGTTGTTGTTGTTCGGTGCAAAGTCATGTCCGACCTATCGTGACCCCATGGACAATGATCCTCCAGGCAGTTCTACATACTTAGAGGTAAAGAGAAGGTTCTTATATTAATCGAAATAGCTGGATGAAGGAGATGCTTGGGGCTTCTCTGCTCCGTGATGCTGCAGGGTAGAGGAACAGAGGAGAAGAGAAGGACTCAGGAAACAGGAAATTACCCTCTAGGGAAGGTCCGTGAGATCAGAAGGTGAGAGGTCAGTGTTCCTATCTATCTCCCTAACTCTATGGTGAAGAGAGTTCCTGTTTGAGTCTCAACTCAGGAGAAATTGCACAGAGAGCCAGTTCCAACAACTGGCCCTGGCAACTGCTGGCTTCCCTGCAGCAGGAATCTTCTCTGGGCACTCTGCAAGGAAATGCCTGGTGGCTCTGCGGGTGGTGGTGCTCCCTGTGTGAACTCTGGCTTCCCTCCTGGGTGAGACACAGCTCTCTGGCTCCCTCCAGCCTTAGAACCTGCTGGCTTGGCCTTCCAGCTTTGGCACTGCTTGGCTAGCTTTACTTGTTGGACCCAATTCTTCACCTCACTGGCAAGAAGAAGAGTTGGTTTTTATACCCTCCTTTTGACTGGCTGAAGGAGTCTCAAAGCGGTTTACAATTGCCTTCCCTTTCCTCTCCCCACAACAGACGCCCTATGAGGCAGATGAGGCCAAGAGAGCTTCTGACAGGACTGTTTTGTCAGAACAGCTCTGTCAGGGCTGTGATGAGACCAAAGTCACCCAGCTGGCTGAATGGAGAGGGGCAGGGGATCAAACATGGCTCACAAGATTAAAAGCTGCCACTAAAAGCACACCACAGTGTACACTAGAGTGTGAGGTTTATTTTGCATGACAGCCCATCAAAGAATCTCAAGGTTCAAACCCTCTTTGAAGAATTGGACCATGGTTGCCTGGTCCAGTCTCAGACCTTACTTGCAAGATAGTGGAAGTCCCCAGTGGACTGGACCACAGGCCAGATCCCTTGCTTCAGCCACTGCAGCTGATCCTTTGTCCTCTCCTCTTGGAAAGGGTCTTCAAAGTGCCCCTGCAGCATCCATATAAAAAAGATCCACTAGCCAGTCTACAGCCTATTCCTCCAGATAGGCTTCAACATAGCACACTCAGCTGGCATCTATCTTGAAGGCACAATAGATTCTCTGCTGCCTCCCAGCTTCCAAGAGATGGCGCATACTCCCAGTTGTTGTTCTAGAAGGGGTAGAGGTGGGGGGATTGGCCCAGGCTGCCCCTGGCTGACTGGCCTGCTTCCCAACTGGGGTGTCCCAGTCCACACCAGCCTCCCACCAGCAGTTGGTCATCACCCCCCGCCCCCCATGAAGGCAACTCTGTGGCTCCATCTCCAGCCAGATGGTCTCTTCATCCACACCAACAGTGTGCCCCCAGCACCTTCAACTCCCAATGTCTTCACACGGTTGACTGACCTGGCCCTGCTGTTGGCCTGCATGCCATTGGGCCAGTCATCCGGTAGTTTGGGGTCTGGGGTCTATCTGCCATCATGGATTGCATGGTCCGAGGCACACATCAGGATCAAGGTTCAGTCACGTTCCAGTTGGTTTCCCCAATAAGCAGGTTCTTGGTTGCAGGTCTCTTGAATAAGGGTGCATGAAACAGGCACATGAAAACTCTTTGCTGGAATGGAGGGCAACAAGCAGTAACCCAAATTTGAGATGCTCCCATTCACCTTCCTTCAGCATCTCTTGGTGCCCAAACCCCCTGGTGCATTTCTACGCGGCTAGGCTGCTATTCAAAGTCATGAAAGATAGCAAAACAGGCCCCGAAGAGACATATGGAATGGAACAGCCAGCCTCTCCAGAGTCACAAATAACACCACTTACCCCACCCAGTCACCCCTGGGACCCTGGTCAAGCAAAGCCAGCAGAAGCAACTTTTAAACAGGATGAAATCATCACAACCAATATCAGATCAAAGCATCAATGTGGCATGGACGGAAACACAATCTCAGCCTGGCAGAAACATGTGAGGTGACAACATTTCTCAAACTAGCCTGGGGAAGCTTGTAGAGCCAGAGGGCCAATCCTGGCAGCTGACAACCTTTCATTAATGTTTTTAAAATAAAAGAATAAATAAAACTATCAACATAGTCATCACATGTGGTGGGAGGGAGTGGAAGCAGTCAATATGTGAACTGAGGTCTGGATCCCCACCATATTCAAACCTTTATCCTCCTGGTTTATCTAGTCAGGGTATCTCTCAGAAGCAGCTCTCTTCCAACTCCCTGGAGTAATCGTTCCGTGTGCAGAGCGTTAAGCTGAGACATCCAATGGGGGAGGGGCTCCATCCCCTCAATATATTCTTCCTGGCAATGAAAGGGATGAAATCAGCAGTGTCAAAGAGGCCGGATCCTTGCCAAAAGCTTCATTCATACTTAGTTTCATTTCAACGAAAACCTTGTAATGGAGGATGGTTCCTCCATCTCTCTCAGCCCGGCACAAAGACCTTTTGTGAAAAGCAACCGAGGGCATTTGGCAATTTCATATTTTGCTAAGTCCCCGTGGATTCATAACTTTCCTGCTTCAGTAACTTTCACTTCTCCCACACCACAGACGCCCAAATCATTGGACCACCTAAGCTTATTATATGTTACCATTAAACTCCCGTCTTTTCCTTTGCTTCCTAAGCACTTCCCATGCTCCACATTCCTCCTTATAACTTTAAACATCCTGCAAAGGGCCAGAATGTTACACCTCAGACTACGAGGCCATTTCTTTTACATAAGGAAAGCCCAGACCTTCAACCAAAGAATCCCCTCCTCTTTTGAAGATCACTGTAGCAGCAAGCACAGACAAAGGTGAAATATTTGCAAAGTATTTGTGTTGGAATCTATATCCATATCTATATCTATCTGGCAGTATTCATGTAATAAAAATGGCAAATGTACAAATGATGAGACCAGACAAGGCAGGGATACTGCATATAAAAAGACAATTTTACTAGCTAAACAGGATAGGGGAAACTGGAAGACAAAGCAAGAAAATGCATAGCGTCCTGCAGCTCATTCAGGAGCTCTATATCTTAGCTGTTACATGGTGAAGATTCAAGAGGGATCTGACTCTCTGCCTAAAGCAAATCTCTTCTCAAGCAAAGGGAGAAAGGAGAAAGCTTCTCTTCCTGCTAATCTTGTGGAGGTGACAAACCTGAGTCAGATAAGGGCCCCAGCAAGACAAATCTGCCTATCTTAACAGACTGCTTGACCCCCTCTGCCTGTCCCCACTAGCAGCAACTGTAAACAAACAGTTTAACCCTTTGATTGAGTCTGTGGCTGGCTCTTGCTAAGAGACAAAGTCTAAGCATTTGCTGAAGGAAATAGGGCAGAAACGGACATTATCTCAGAAGAAGCAGGTTCCCAAGGTTTAGCCGAGCGTCTTTTTCGTTCCATTCTTACTCTCACTATTGTCAATGAGGATCCTGGAACAGTAGAAAGAATTATACAAAATAATTCCAAGGATTGATTTCAGACGCCTGTAGAGGGCCCCTGCTGGCCCTCAGGGTACAATCCAGGGAAATTCCTAAGTCCTGCCAGCCGAGGAACTCTGCAGCCGCTCACCTTGTGTCCCTGTAGGCAGGGCTGGCCCTAAGAGAAACAGTGCGCTGGGTGAAGAGGGCCTCCCCTGGGTCAGCTTTGCAATAATGCTGAGTTGTGTGGCTTGTGAAAGACTACAAACCCTAGCAGTGTAACATGGCTAAGTCCCTCCTGGGAACCAGTGATGGGGGGGGGGACTTACTGGGAGCAGAAGGGAGGCCCATTGGATTGGAACTATGTTACCCACTTCCCATGTGATCCAGAAGTTACATCATCACTTACAGCAGTGGTCCCCAACCTTTTTATCACCGGGGACCACTCAACGCCTTTTACTGAGGCCCGGTGGGGGGGGGGGTAGTTTACTCCTCTACTCTCAACCACTGCCCTAACGCTCTCTGATCGCTCTGGTAATGTTTAAACATCCCTTCAAAATAAGATACAGACACGCCACAACAATGAAGTGTGTTGTAAAGGGCTGGGGGGGGGATGAAGTAAAGGGCCGGGGGGGGAGAAGGTGTCCTTCGGGGACCACCTTCAATTAGTTGAAGGACCACATGTGGTCCGTGGCCCACAGGTTGGGGATCGCTAACTTACAGGATGGCAGACAAAGATCTGGCATTTGGGCAAAAACTGTATGGCAAATTCGGCTGTCATCAGTTCTGGGTCACATGGATAGTGATAGAGACATGTATCTGTACATTGGATGGATCTCCCTCTTTGGGGGGGAAAGTTGTTCCCCCCTGCCATTCTGCTGAGGTGGCAAGGAGATGGGGCCTGGCAGTGACGGACCCCCACCACCACTTGGGGTTCTGGCAATCATAGTAACTATCAATGATAGAAGGGATACAGAGTTACACAAAATAAAATATTGCATTTTTACACCATTCCAGTAAATTGAAACATACATGATAATAATAATAATAATAATAATAATAATAATAATAATAATAATAATAATAATAATAATAATACAAACTATGGGGAAAACCCGTTCTATTAATAAGTAATTATATTTATTTACTTTATTTATTTATGTTGAGAATTATTTGCCACTGCCCTTCGTGAAGCCAGCTTGTGGCGGTTTGCAATCTTAATAAAAGTTACAATAAACAGACAATAAAACCCGAATTTAAAACCCCACAATATCACCCCCATAAAATTAACAGGAGTCACCAAACAGATGTTCCTGACAGGCCTTGGACTTTATATTCCAAGTAGTTGGAGGATAGAATAACAAGGTGGAAACATCTACAAAAATTAGGGAAGAGGAAGGGGAGGGGGGGACACAATGATCTTGCAAGCCCTAGCCCCGACCCAACGCTTGGTGGAAGAGCTCTGTCCTGCAGGCCCTGTGGAACTGTGACAGTTCAGTCAGGGCCCTCAGCTTGTACAGGAGCTCATTCCACCAGGTAGGGGCCAGGACCCATAAGGCCCTGGCCCTGGTCAAGGCCAGACGTACTTCATGAGGGCTGGGGGTCACTGTGTTCCAGGGCCAGACAGGGTGCTCATAGCCTCCCTTGATGCAAGTGACAAACATTGTGCTACTCTAGTGATCTGTGACTCTATAGATGAGGAGGCATCAAAGATCACTCCCAAGATCCTGGGCGAGGGTGAGATCTCTGATTGCACGCCTTCCAGGCAGGGGAGCCAAGCTGCCTGACTTGACCTTTTATGACCCAGCCACAGGCCCTCCGTCTTGAAAGGGTGGAGTTTTAGGCCACTCTGCTTGAGCCAGAACATCACTGCTTTCAAGCATCCGGCAAATGTTTGTGTGCACGGGCGCATGTGTGTGTGTGTGTGTGGGGGGGGGGGGTCAGGCCATCCCTCCATCAAGAGAAAGAGCTGGGTGTCACCAGCCCATATCTCTGGATCAGCTGGGCCAGAGGGTGCATGAAGATGTTGAACAATGTGGGGGAGAAAATCGTGCCCTCTGGTTCTCCACACTAGGGTTGTGCGCTTCAGCCACTGAAGTGGCAGTTCAGGTCCGAAGCAGCCAGTGCCGCGGTGCGGGGAAAGCGGTGGTGTCGGCCTGCCAGTTGGCACATGCATGCAGGTGCAGAGCTCTGTGCTTGTGTGCGCTGACTGGTGCGCCACCACCGGTGCTGCCCCCCACACACACCATGGTGATGGCCACTTCAGGATTGAACGGCCATTTTGGCGGCCAAAGTGCACAACCCTACTCCACCCCCTGTGTGTCCATTTCTGGAGAAAGAAGATCAGCCATTTGAGGGCTGCCCCTTGAATCCCAGTCAGGCAAGGCAGTGGGCTAGCAACTCCTTGGTCAACTGCATCAATCACAGCTGACAGATTAACATCATGGGAACTGCTGACCCGCCTCTAAACAGCTGATGCCTGGATTGACAATAACAGACACAGTTAAAAATACAGCATCTGCAAAAAACAAGCAGCCAACGACTCAAGCTCTTCTCATTCTTAAAGGCACAGAACAGTCAATAGTTCATCAGGTAATGTTTGTTGTCATCAGTTGTTATCTGCATATTTCTAAACTGGTTTAAAGTTGTCTGTAATAATAAAATAACTGAGGGCAAGGATTTATATTATATCAAATCATACCAAGATAAAATATGTAGCTTTCACTAACTGCAACTAGAAAAATATTGTATACTAGAAATCAAGCCTAATGGGTGCTAGCAGGCAGTTGGGTGGGTGCGGGGGGGGGGCCCTGGAGGGAGGGGAGGGAGGAATGCAGGCAGGCAGGCACAGAGTAAGGGAGAAGGAGAGAGAGAATGGGGTGGGAGAGAGAGGAAGTGAGAGAGAGAGAAGTGGAGAAAGCAGAGTAAGCAATGTGAGCTAGAATGGGGGAGAGGCAGAAAAGAAATGGATGGATGGGAACGAGAAAGGAGATTAAGGGATGGGTGGATGGGTGGAGAGAAGGAAGGGAAAAAGGAATAAAGGCAGAAAGACAGAAAGAGAAGGGAGAGGGGGAGAAAGAGGCAGAAAGGTGAGAGAGAAAGGAAGGAAGGAAGGAAGGAAGGAAGGAAGGTAGGTACAATGTAAAGGGAGGGGGGAAGGGTCCGCTGGGTGGGTGAGGGGGGCCAGTTGTGTGGGGGGCCATGGGGGAAGAGTTTGGGGTAGAGATGGGTGGGTGTTTGGGGGGGAGTGGCGGCGGAGGGCGGGCGCGGGGCAGAGAGATAGAGAAAGGAAGGATGGCAGGAAAGGCAAAGGAAAGGGGGAAAGGAGAGTGGGGGGGGTGAGGAGGTGTAGGGCCTGCTGGGCATGTGAGGGGGGCCCGAGATGTGAGTGGGTGTGAGGCGGGTGGAAGCAAAGGAAGCCCCCCGAGGTCATATAGCTGGGCAGGGGATCATGGGGGAGGTGGACGGGTGTGGGAGGGTTCCCCCGGCCCGGGAAGCACAGCGACACTTGCAGCATGCTCCCCAGGTCCGCGGGAGGGTGGGGTATCATCAGGGAAGGGGAGGGGGATGGGATGGCAGGGTTCCTCTGGGGCAGGGGTCTGCGACCTACCTTGTAGGCAGACAGCCGCATAATGGTGGCAGGTGCCCAAAGGCGGCCGAGTTGGGGGGGCAGGTCAGGAGGTACTGTGTGCCTTGCCCCCTGACTGACAAGCGGAGGGGCTACTCATCAGGCGCTTTGTGCCTGGCGACTGGGCCCTCCGCTTGTCACTCCGTGGGCAAGGGGCCAATGGGTCCCCTTGCCCATCACGGACACTGCCCACCCCTACCCCCCTTAGCCTTTTATTTATACCGCTTCCGCAGAGTGGTTACAGATTTACTTTGTCTATATACTGCAAAAGAGGTCACATATAAATACTGACAATTATCTGCTAAGAGTTGAGACATCTTAGATACATAGAAATTCAGAAATGCTGATAGTCCAACAATGAAGACAATTGTACCTTTAAGAATGAAGTGAAACGGAGCATTTTGTTGCTGGGTTTTTTTGCTGCCGTTATTGTGTATCCTAGGGCAGTGGTCCCCAACCTTTTTATCACCAGGGACTGGTCAACGCTTGACAATTTTACTGAGGCCCTGCGAGGGGGGGAGGGTGTAGCCTTTTGCCGAGGGACATCGCTGCTGCTGCCTGAGCCCCTGCTCTCCTTGCTTTCCCACTGGTGCCCCTGACTTCCTGTCGCCCACTGGGGGGCGCTGCCAGCAGTAGCTGCACAGTGCCGCGCCAAGGGGGAGCCCCAGCCATGGCGGCCACTGGAGAGCACCAAAGGTGAGCCGGCGGCAGAGTGGCAGGGCAGCCCCCGAGGCAGCAGCCGGGGAGGAGACAAGGAGGAGTTGCGGCCCGGTACCGACTGATCCACGGACCGGCACTGTTCTAGGGAGTAATGCTATTAAGGTTTGGATATTAGTGTCTAATATACCAGGCTGGTTTGTCTTGAATACTTGGAGCTTTATAATACCCTCTATAAACAGAATTTTTTTCAGAATAATTTAAATTAGGAATTGCCTGCTCTGGTTCAACTCTGTGTTCACACCCTTCCTCCATTTGTCTTCCCTGTGTTCTGGGAGTAGAGGCAGGTGGCCTTGAGTATGATGTGTTCATTTACACTGGATTCCCAAGGGGGGGGATGGCTGATGGGTTATATGCAGGATCTATATTGCTTTGGGCTGGTTCTGGCTAGCTATTGTACTGGTTTACTTGATTGCTTAATAAACTTGATCTTTTGATTCAAGTCAAAGCTTTGTAAATTGGGGAGGTGGACTAAGATCGTGTCACATTAAGTTGGCAAGCTTCTGCACCAGACGTGGGCTGTTCACAGAAGTGACCAAGAGAAACGCGGGAGATGCGTGAGTCCCCTCCACCTCCTCCAATAATTTCCTCAGGGACATTGGACCCCTTGAACTGATCTGTGGAGATTCTATCCTCCAGAACTCCAGGCCTGGACAATGCCCACCCATCATTCTTTGTTACTTTTCTTTCTCTCTCTCTCTCTTTACCCCCCATTTTTCTATTTTTTGCTTTTTAATGGATTGACCTTCAGTACTCTGACAGAGGATTACCTAACAACGTTACGTGTTGATGTTGTTGGACTGAATGGACCGTAAATTAAAACCCCCTTCCAATTTGCTGAACTTGAAACTGCCTATTAAAAATTAAGTGATAGACTTTTCTTCTAAGGGCATGTAAAATGAGAACTCCAGGGAGGAGGGGCTAAGCAGGAGATGGCAATTATTTGTAAAGGTTTAGATTTGTTTTTAGTTCTTTACCTACGTGGATATTCTGTAGCTGATAGTCCAACACTACTTATTGTGAGAAACTGAATGAGACTTGGATATGACATGTAAACCAAGAAGCGATTTAGCATAGAGCTCTTCAGGGGGCAGGTCCAGAAAGGGAGGAAGTTCAGTCCTCGCATTGACTTGCGGTGGCCAGTTTAGCCAGATCATAGAGACCAAAGGTGTTGGTGGCCAGAAAAGCAGGAAGTAAAAGAAGAGTTTATTGTCTGCTTTTGCTTTTAATACTTCTTTTGGATGCCTTGGATTATAATTAAAGCACAACATACTTAAACTTTGGGCAGCTGTTGGATTTATTTGCTTTTGAAGAGGACATCCCATTCTGGATTACAAATTAAAGTGCACCACTTCTAAACCTTCAGGTGGGTGTTGGGAACAACTCATAGTCTCATTTGTTTCCTGGAGACTATTAACTATCAGAGTTTGCCTGGTCATCTTCTAAATAAGGGTTTTCAAGTTCCTTATAAGCAACTATATTACTGATTTATGGCAACAATTTAAATACTAATTTTCATTAACACAGAAGCTGTTTTTTATTTTTTACCACTTATTCTTATAGAAGAATTATATAGTACTTGTATCTTATGTAAATCCATTTTTAATCTGTGGTTTAAGCATGGGTATATATTGTATTTTATTATAGCTAAGTATAAAGGATAATCCAACAAATGAATTTACATAACTGATCTCTTACTGAGATTGATGGTAATAATTCTGCTTTCTTTCTTTCTTTCTTTTTGGATCTAATACACATATGATGATGTATTGATTAATTCCCAGTTAATGAATTTGGTCTATTAACTTTCTATTGAATGTATTGGAATTTCTAATATTGATCTTGATATTTGATTGAGTACATAACATGATGGTTTTAAACTAATGTCAGCTAATTTAAGACATTTTGCAAAATCTCCAAAAAAGAAATGGTTGGAAGACCCACTGTATTACTAGAGCACCAAGAAGGATATGGCTCATAAAAAGAGCTGCAGGCCCTGTCAGAACTTTCTGAATTCTGCAGAAACCTCACAGCATTCTCCCACCTCCATCACCCACAACAGTTGGCATCTGACATCTCAATAACTGACTGAGCCACTGTGAACCATGCGTCACCTCCAGATTAGACTTCTCTAACTTGACCTATGCAGGGCTGCCCTTGAAAATGCTCCTGAATCTTCAATTGGTCCAAAATGCAGCACTCTGGGTCCTTAGTGGGACCTAATGGTGAGCACACCTGTGCTCTCCCAGGTACACATTGGAGACCAAATCAGATTCAAAGCTGATGTTCAAAGCCTTGAACAATCTATAGCAGGGGTAGTCAACCTGTGGTCCTCCAGATGTTCATGAACGACAATTCCCATGAGCCGCTGCCAGCAAACGCTGGCAGGGGCTCATGGAAATTGTAGTTCATGAACATCTGGAGGACCACAGGTTGACTACCCATGGTCTATAGCAGTGGTCCCCAACCTTTATTAGGCTGGGGACCGGCAGGGCATCGGGCCGCGCCCGCGCATTGAGCCGCACCCGGCCACGCCCGCGGATCGGCCCGCGCCCGCGAGCCACGCCCGCGGATTGGGCCGCGTGGGCGCGGCCTGCACGGGCGCAGCCCGGCCCTGATTCCCGCCCTCCCGCAGTAAGTAGCTTCCCGGGCCGCAAGCTTGCGGCCTAGGAAGTTTTTTACTGCGGGGGGGGCGGGGAGAGGGAGCTGCGGCCCGGCGCCATGGCCTTCGCGGCCCGGCGCCGGGCCGCGGCCCGCAGGTTGGGGACCACTGGTCTATAGGATTGCCTCTTCCACTATACCCCCATAAGATCACGAAAATCGACCAGCCAAAATCTAATCAGGATCCCCGGACCCAAAGAAATAAAACTACACTTGGCCGCAGCCTGGTGAAAAGCTCTCCCTGTGAGATCAGGGCCTTCCAGGGCCTTCAACAGGACCTGCAAGACAGAGCTCATTGAGGACAGGAAATAACATCACGAAGATGCTGGCCTCCCGGCTGGAGAATCCACCTCCCTCCACCAATTGAAACCCCAACCAACCCTCAGTTGTCAAAAACATTAAGATGATTCTAAAACCTAACTATTTAATTTTAAATAGTACTATATATTATTGTTCTCATTTTATCGATGTTACCTTCCCTGAGTCTGTTAAGAAGCGTGGGCTATAAAAATACATTTTCTTATATAATAAAGATGGCCTATGTAACAACAACTAGTATGTTTTTACAGTGAAAATTATAATTAAAATGACCATTTGAAGCCCAAAGACATCAGTGGATTGAGAAAGGCGTAACTCTTCTTAAAAACTGACACGGGATGAGATCAGCCTGGTTTTGAATAAACTCAGTAAGTCACTATGTAGATTAATGAGCACTGTAATATTCTTATTATTAACAACAGGGATGATAATGACCCATGATGATGTAAGATGAACAGGATTAGGACTCAAGGGAGGGTCTGTGGCTCAGTGGTAGAGCATCTGCTTGGGCTGCAGAAGGTCCCAGGTTCAATCCCCAGCAACTCCCATCCAACAGGGGATGGGAAAGACTGAGACCCTGAGACCCTGGACAGCGGCTTCCAGTCTGAGCAGACAATGCTGACCTTGATGGTCTGGTTCAGAACAAGGCAGCTACAGGTGAGATGTCCATTCAGGGGAGGGTCTGCTAGAGCAGGGGTAGTCAACCTGTGGTCCTCCAGATGTTCATGGACTACAATTCCCATAAGCACCTGTCAGCATTTGCCAGCATCTGGAGGACCACAGGTTGACTACCCCTGTGCTAGAACACTTGCCTGCAAGGTAGCTTCATGTGTGAAAATGGGAGGCAATTTGGAGCCAGTGACATAAAAGCATTCCAGGTTAGTTACTCCTGTTTAACATGTCTGGAAATAATGAAAGAGTAAGACACATCTGTTCTCTTGCAGCCTACTGTATGTATATATATACATACAGTTGTGTCACCAACCTAGTCACTGAAGAGTGCAACAGCCATAAACACTAACTGCTGGAGGGGGGGGGCTCATTGCACCCCCCCTGCCATGAGCATGCATATCAGTTTCCGTGTAACTGTTACCACTATGGAATAATGTGATATAACAATAAAAAGAAATTAAACTCTCCACTTGGGAAAATACAAGGAAGGTGAGGTTTCCTGTCCAAATAGCTTTCCGTGTAGGGTGGATGAAGGATTTCATCTGGTCAAATATTAAGCACATTCCTGCTCTCTCCCTGGCTTGTAGCTAGTAAATAGTTAATTGTTCTCCTTTTATAGGCAGCGTTATTCATTACCTTTGACTATAAAAGCGTAACAATCTTAGCCAGCTCCCATTTACAATTCAATTGCTTCTTTTCCCAGAAGTGCTTTAAAATGTACAATACTCAAGCACCTGTATTTTGGTAAGACTGGAGGAAAACACAGGGAAAAAGTTATGTCCAATACAAGGCCAAGTTTGATGTATCAAATTCGCCTGCTGTGTAAAATTAGCACATGTTGGACTCTTCATTGGCTGAAATGAGAGCAAAATGGCGCCAACTTGCACTAGGGAAAATGTTTCAGTACTGTGATTTTTCTTTTTGGTTGTTTGTTTGAATGAGGGGAAACTAACAGACAAAAAAGAAAAACCACTGCAAAATTTAGGGCTCCCCCCATAAAAAAAGAACAAAAGACAAAAACAAACCACATATCAGAGAGCTACTACTGATCCCCTCCCCCCATGTAGTAGAAAACATGCATAATTACGGAGATGTTTCCAAGCTAGGGTACTGGGAATCCAGTGAAGTTCGAGTTTCAAAGATCTTCTTGCAGACTGTATGAGAACACAGAAGAGCACAGACAGTTGTAGCAGCAGCCTGAAAGTTAATTGTTTCAAAGTCCAACAGAGAAGGGCCTGGAAGCTCTGCCTTCTTTATTCTTGGACTGTTTTATTATTGCTAACACTTTGTGAAATTGTACAGAAGAGCTCACTATACTTGAGCACACCTGAATCTGCCTTCTACTGAATCAGATCACAGATCCACCCAGGACAGGGTTGTCTATGCAGACTGGCAGCAGCTCTCCAAGGGCGCAGCCAAATCTCCGCTGGCTGAGTCAGGTTCTGGGGTGCAAACCTCAAAGGGAGCCACACTGGCAGGGCAAGAAGATGGCTTAGTGGATGAATCCCCTGTGGAAAATACTGAGGATGTTGCTCCACAGACCTTTCATTGCAGGACACCAGGTGCAGGTCTCTGTGAGTGTGGGCCCAACTGGCCTACTTAAAGGATTATGTGGAACTAGCAAAAAAGCATGTTGTAATTTAAAATATAATGGGCACTAGCCTTCTCTCTCCCCCCAATCTGGGCAGGCCCGCTGGGGCCTGGAGAGGCTGCAGGGGGCCTTCTTGGGGTGGGAGGAGCACTGGCAGGGACTCCCCTCTTCCTCTCTCCACCCCGGGATGGCCCACTGAGGCCTGGAGAGGCTGCAGGGGGCCTTCTCGGGGTGGGGGAATGCTGGTGGGGACTCCCTTCCTCCCTGCCCCCCCCGCCCGGGCAGGCCTACCAGCTGCGGTCCCAGGCCCTCCCTCTTCCTCCCAGCTGCTTTACCTTTTGCAGTCAATGGAGAGGGCTAGAAACGAAGGGGGATACAGCCAGGGGTGGGACACCCTAACTTATTGGTCATTCATATGACAGATGGTCGATCAGGGGCAGGACAGCCTACCTCATTGGCTGTTTATTGGACCAATGGCCAATCAGATAGGCAATGATTCTCACCTCCTCCCACCACTCCTTTCCCGTTTTATTGATGGTACAGATAAGGGGGAAGGGGTGTGACATATTAGGTTACTTGATAATTTAAGGGTTAATTTTTGTAGACTGTGTTCCCACACAGGAAATTTCAGCAGGAACAAATGGTTATAAAAGCTGGGATGTATTGTGTTACAGTTGCCAGTTGCTGAGCTGGAGTTGGAGTTGCTTTTAATAAACTGTTGTATTGGAATATTGTTAGCGTGGCCTCATCTCTTTGTACAGAGCAGTTTTGTTTTGTTTTTTGGGGGGGGGGTACGGTATTGGTCTTGTTTTGCTGGATGTTATGTTATTTCCTGTCAGGATCTCAGCTATGTCAGGAGAAAGTGGGTCTGGAAATATTTTAAATAATGAAATAAATGTCTTTTGCCCTGGGAGTAAGGGTTGTTGTTTTTTTTTGGGGGGGGGAGTTGCTTTTTAAAGATAGCTCTCTGTGGGAGGAATCCAAAAAGACAGTCATGTTGCCAAGGCACATGGGCAGGTGGAGGTTTGGGGCACAAAGCACATGTTCAGTACAGAGTAGCGCCTCTTCCACCCCACCTCCACCCCCAATCATAAAACACCTGGCTGTAGCCCAGGAAATAATCTATTGAATGCATCTACGCACACGGCAATTCCACACTGCAACCTCACAACTGCCCCTTCCTTGAGACACACTCTGTCTTTGGTGAAGCCTTGCACCATATGTGCTACTCACAGAATCCACACATTCATCCTGGTCTCATTCTGGGAGTGGTGTCATTTCATTGTGACGTACGGCATGGCTGCACCAATAACACAGCTATTGACTCCCTTCATAGCTTTGATCTCCTTCAAAGCACAACATGAAAAAGCACAACGTGTCGTAAAAAGCACAACATGACATTTTTATCACCTGTTTAACTTGTCAAGTGAAACATTTTATTGGATTTGATGTTATTTAAACACTTACCATGTACTCTTCGGTCCTATGATTTCAAATGTGTATTCTGGGTATATTAAGCAAACATTTAAGATACCTTTGGAGGATGTGTTAGTTCTTTCCATTTTAAGTGTTTAATCTGTAATAAACAACATTCGCTGTGCTGGGAATGCAATGCTCATATGTTGTTGTATTTTTTTAAGCTCTGAGCATATTTTTTTTCATGCCTTTACTAGGAATGATCAAGCTTCCCATTACAAACTTCCAATTTTCAGTTTATAATTTCTCCATAAAATTCCTCTCTCACACACAAAACATCTTTCCCACATTAGAAGTAATTTAATTTTAATTCATCCAAAATGAGGCTTTCTGATTAATTTCAGTGTGTAAAATAACATAATGTTTTTCAGCATATTACTCTATAAAATTCAGTAAACAAAAGGCGTGTTAAAATTACCTGCTTAAAAAATGAAATATATTTAATAAAACAAACATAAATTTAGGCATAAGAAGAAGAGAAAGAGCTGTTTTTTGTACCTTGCTTTAAAAGGGCCATGGGAGTAGTTTGTTGTCAAGGGTTATGGGCCAATCAGGTCCATCATTGGCATCTGTATGCCTCTGTATGCCTCTGTATGCCTCTGATTGGCTGTCCACCCACTGGCTGCCCAATCAGATCAGAACTCTAACCCTAACTGTCTTCCCAGAATTGTGTTCCTTCTTTGCTGTCTCTGGCCCTTCAGACACCTCTCCTGAGGTGAGTACCATGTCACGCATCAAAGGCTTCCAAGACCTCAGAGTCCATGTTACACCTGATCCAGAACAGAGCATGTTGCTCCCACATTCAGACCTTATCATTACCTGAAACATTGTCTACCGTGAGATCCTCCTCTGAGCTACAGAGAAAACAATTATGTCACAGTGGCCAAATGTGAGTCATAATCCAATGCCAACAAACCTTCAACACCACACTTTCTTCACACCCCTGTCTACCCCTGCACATCCTCATTTACACACATGCCACCACAACCTCCCCTTCAAAACACCCCGTCATTCCCATGCACTCACATGCAAGCCTACCCTCTCCTTTCACTTCCCACCCCCAGACTCTAGCACCCATTGTATTCCTGGATACAACGAGCTTTACCTCTAGTATATCACATTAATCTACTTCAGTCTCCTTACTGAAGCAGTACACAAAAGGTTAGAAGATTACAAAAGCAATACATTGAAAGCCCCTATGGCTAGGCAACAACCAAACCACAAGTCTCATCAAAGAGGATCTAGCCATATGGAATGAGTTCCTAAAGAAATTTAATGGGATTAAATTGTGTGGCTAGTATTGTGTGGCTCAGATGTGGCTAGTAGCCTAGGGTTTGGAATTTTTTTATAACAAAAGGTGGTATGCACGGAAATGGCCTGACAGCTGGAGTGCAGGTGTACAACAAGAGGGGGGAAAAAGAATCTGTCCAATGGCTTAATCAAATAATATTAGAAATATGAGAGTCTCTGTTATCTCTGTTATGATTTCCACCTAAAGGTAAAGGTCAAGGTATCCCCTGTGCAAGCACCGAGTCATGTCTGACCCTTGGGGTGACGCCCTCTAGCGTTTTCATGGCAGACTCAATACGGGGTGGTTTGCCAGTGCCTTCCCCAGTCATGACCGTTTAACCCCCAGCAAGCTGGGTACTCATTTTACCGACCTCGGAAGGTGGAAGGATTTCCACCTGGACATAGCCAAAATGATGTCTAGATTATTTTTCTGTGTTCAATTCAATATCTTGAATTGTAGCAGAAAGGAGTCCTCCACTAAGTAGTATTAATAAATTCAACGTATTCAGTCTCAATGTATTATATTGTCTTGCTTATCTTTCTTAAAGTATAATTAGGGTAAAAAACACTCATATGGTATTGAGAGCCAAGGCTATAAGTAGATGTACGCAGGTGCACTCAGGGATCTGACCTTTTTAGAGCAGTTTCCTATACTAGTGGAGGTCATAATATGGCGGGAAGAGTTTACCAACAGGCAGATCACATTCTGGTGTGACAACCAGGCTGGGGTTAACATAGTAAATGAGCAGTTTGCCAGATCTCTCTGGGTCATGAGGCTCGTACAGAGGCTGGTGAGTATGCCTGGAGTCCAACATCTCTGACATTCTGCGGGGGTACAGACTGAGGTAGCCAATTCCCTCTCCCATTTCCAGAGTGAAGGTTTTTGGCATATGGACTCACACATGTTCCCAGAACAACTCTGAAACCTTGGCACCGAGTGATATTTCTCAGAGTCCTGGGGGCAGTGTCTGCCTCTACTCATTGGGTGTATGAGGGAGCTATCAAAGGGTTCCTGGCATTTGCCAGAAGAAAAGGCCACAGGGCATCGTGGCCCATGGAATAGGGCCTGCTGCTCCGTTATTTGGCCTACCTGCAAAAAAAAGGCACTTTGTCTACAACTATGAGGGTGATATAGCAAAATATTGGGAAAATGGGACCCCAGTTCCTCCTTTTTAGCACATAAAGTGGTACAGGGCTGGAGGAAGTTGGCCACCATCAGGACAGACACCAGGAGGCCCATTACCAAGACCACCTAAAAGGACTGTTGCGGATATTGCCGGAGGTCTGTTATAATGCGTTTGAGGCAATATTAGCTGGAGCTGCCTACACACTGGCCTTTTGGGAGTGTTCAGGTGCAGTGAACCTCTAGCCCCATCCTGATCAGGCCCATGTCTTGGGAGGACATGGTCCTCAGCCATGAAGTTTGTGGGTTCATTTAAGGTGTCCAAAACAGACCAGAGGGGGTGGGGAACGACTTTCCATTTCCTGCAGGCCCGGTACTTTGAACCATGCCCAGTCAGAAGCCTAGCCAGCTACTTGTTAATGAGGCCCTCTGTTTATACACAAGAATGGGTTATGTTTCTCCAGATTTCAGTTCATGGTCATTTTATGTGAGGGCCTTCACAAGTTAGGCCTTAGGCTCTCCAATGCCTCCTGCCTCCATCTCATCCAATCCATAACTACAGAACAAGTCAAATCAAGGAGTCCTTTCTTTCTCCTCTTAGGTGAGGCAATCTTTTTCCACGCATTGCACATCACAACTGGCTTGACTCAATATTTGGGGCAAAAGAAAAGCTCTGTGCTTTTGTGACTTTTCTTCACAGAGACATCAGGGCTGGCTCTCTAAGGGAAACCTAAAACTTATTTATTGCTTGATTGATTAAATTCCTTTATAGTCTGCCTTTCCCTCAACAGGGAACCAAGGTATAATAAGAATAAGAATTGTTCTTATACCCTGCTTTTCACTGCCCAAAGAAGACTCAAAACAGCCTTCATTCTCCTTCCCTTCCTCTCCCCACAACAGACACCCTGTGAGGGAGGGGAGGCTGAGAGAGCCCTGAGACTAGATGGCCTGTATGGCCCCTTCCAACTCTATGATTCTATGATTCTATGATTCTAAGAAGAAGAGTTGGTTCTTATATGCCACTTTTCCCTACCCGAAGGAGGCTCAAAGCGGCTTACGTTCACCCTCCCTTTCCTCTCCCCACATCAGACACCCTGAGGGGTGGGTGAGGCTGAGAGAGCCCTGATATCTCTGCTCAGTCAGAACAGTTTTATCAGTGCCGTGGCGAGCCCAAGGTCACCCAGCTGGTTGCATGTGGGGGAGTGCAGAATCGAACCTGGCATGCCAAATTAGAAGTCCACACTCCTAACCACTACACCAAACTGGCTCTCAGTTTGCGGAAATACTATGTAGAAATGCCACAACACAGATGCATTTTTAATGAAAAATCAATACTTCCACGTTGCTATGGAGAAATGTCAGAACAATACAGCATCCCCCCCACACACACACACAGACACACACACACTTGTTAGGAATCATGTTCTTTTGGACTTTCTCTCTGGGTAGATTTCTGCAGATCCTGAACAAGGTAACTGGAGCCCAAAAAGTCATTTTGTGTAAATGGCTGGCTTAAAAACAAAGTGCTCAGACCCCTGTAAGATGGGGAGAAGGATGTTTGATCACGCGCCCTACCACCTCATTCCCAGCTCATTTCCCACCTCCAGAAAACACAAATGGGACTTTTCCCCCTGCCTAAGTTGTGAGAAGGGTGGACAAGATAATTGAAGCCCAAAAAGACATTTTTGGTAAATGTTTGGCTTATAAATAAAGCATTTAGACCCCTGTATGATCGGGAGAAGGCTGCTTGAGGAGCTGCCCCACCATTTCCCAGCTCATTCCCCACCTCCAGAAAACAGAAACGGGGCTGTGTGTTGCAGGCCAGATTCCAAAAAGACCATGGACACTTTGCACACCATGGACACTTTTTCCCTGGAGATGAGGGAATGTCCCCCTGCATGCGGGATAACATAACACACTGGAAGTCAGAGGGCAAGCCAAGCTCCAGTTAGAATCTGGAGACCTATTAAAATGACATCACAAAGCGCCAACCTCCAGCTGCAAACTGGACATCTGTTGAAAAGACATCACAAAGAGCTTACCTGAGTTCACCTGGAGACAAGGGGTTGTAAGTTAGCGGCAGGAGGAATAACAGGAGAAGCCCACCTCTAGCTGGAATCTGGAGACATAGTGAAATGACATCACAATGCACTCACCTCAGTTTCCCTGGAAATGAGGGGATGTCTCTTAATGTCATGGGGGATAACAGAACACACTAGAAGTCAGAGTCAAAGCCATCCTCCAACTAGAACCTTAAGACCTACTGAAATGACATCACAAAGCGCTCAACTCTATTCCCATGGAGACAAAGGAATGTCTCTTACTGGCATGGCGGAACACATAACACACTAGACCAGAGGGGAAGCCAAGCTCCAGCTGGAATCTTGTGACGTACTACAATGACATCACAAAGCACTCACCTCAGTTCCCCTGGAGATGAGGGAATGTCTCTTAATGTCATGGGGGATAACAGAACACACTAGAAGTCAGAGTCAAAGCCATCCTCCAACTAGAACTTTAAGACCTACTGAAATGACATCACAAAGCGCTCAACTCTAGTCCCATGGAGACAAAGGAATGTCTCTTACTGGCATGGCGGAACACATAACACACTAGACCAGAGGGGAAGCCAAGCTCCAGCTGGAATCTTGTGACGTACTACAATGACATCACAAAGCACTCACCTCAGTTCCCCTGGAGATGAGGGAATGTCTCTTAATGTCATGGGGGATAACAGAACACTCTAGAAGTCAGAGTCAAAGCCATCCTCCAACTAGAACCTTAAGACCTACTGAAATGACATCACAAAGCGCTCAACTCTAGTCCCATGGAGACAAAGGAATGTCTCTTACTGGCATGGCGGAATACATAACACACTAGACCAGAGAGGAAGCCAAGCTCCAGCTGGAATCTTGTGACGTACTACAATGACATCACAAAGCACTCACCTCAGTTCCCCTGGAGATGAGGGAATGTCTCTTAATGTCATGGGGGATAACAGAACACACTAGAAGTCAGAGTCAAAGCCATCCTCCAACTAGAACCTTAAGACCTACTGAAATGACATCACAAAGCGCTCAACTCTAGTCCCATGGAGACAAAGGAATGTCTCTTACTGGCATGGCGGAACACATAACACACTAGACCAGAGAGGAAGCCAAGCTCCAGCTGGAATCTTGTGACGTACTACAATGACATCACAAAGCACTCACCTCAGTTCCCCTGGAGATGAGGGAATGTCTCTTAATGTCATGGGGGATAACAGAACACACTAGAAGTCAGAGTCAAAGCCATCCTCCAACTAGAACCTTAAGACCTACTGAAATGACATCACAAAGCGCTCAACTCTAGTCCCATGGAGACAAAGGAATGTCTCTTACTGGCATGGCGGAACACATAACACACTAGACCAGAGAGGAAGCCAAGCTCCAGCTGGAATCTTGTGACGTACTACAATGACATCACAAAGCACTCAACTCAGTTCCCCTGGAGATGAGGGAATGTCTCTTAATGTCATGGGGGATAACAGAACACACTAGAAGTCAGAGTCAAAGCCATCCTCCAACTAGAACCTTAAGACCTACTGAAATGACATCACAAAGCGCTCAACTCTAGTCCCATGGAGACAAAGGAATGTCTCTTACTGGCATGGCGGAACACATAACACACTAGACCAGAGAGGAAGCCAAGCTCCAGCTGGAATCTTGTGACGTACTACAATGACATCACAAAGCACTCACCTCAGTTCCCCTGGAGATGAGGGAATGTCTCTTAATGTCATGGGGGATAACAGAACACACTAGAAGTCAGAGTCAAAGCCATCCTCCAACTAGATCCTTAAGACCTACTGAAATGACATCACAAAGCGCTCAACTCTAGTCCCATGGAGACAAAGGAATGTCTCTTACTGGCATGGCGGAACACATAACACACTAGACCAGAGGGGAAGCCAAGCTCCAGCTGGAATCTTGTGACGTACTACAATGACATCACAAAGCACTCACCTCAGTTCCCCTGGAGATGAGGGAATGTCTCTTAATGTCATGGGGGATAACAGAACACACTAGAAGTCAGAGTCAAAGCCATCCTCCAACTAGAACCTTAAGACCTACTGAAATGACATCACAAAGCGCTCAACTCTAGTCCCATGGAGACAAAGGAATGTCTCTTACTGGCATGGCGGAACACATAACACACTAGACCAGAGGGGAAGCCAAGCTCCAGCTGGAATCTTGTGACGTACTACAATGACATCACAAAGCACTCACCTCAGTTCCCCTGGAGATGAGGGAATGTCTCTTAATGTCATGGGGGATAACAGAACACTCTAGAAGTCAGAGTCAAAGCCATCCTCCAACTAGAACCTTAAGACCTACTGAAATGACATCACAAAGCGCTCAACTCTATTCCCATGGAGACAAAGGAATGTCTCTTACTGGCATGGCGGAACACATAACACACTAGACCAGAGGGGAAGCCAAGCTCCAGCTGGAATCTTGTGACGTACTACAATGACATCACAAAGCCCCTGCTTGTAACAGACATCCCCTCCTCTCCAGGGGAACGCAGGTGAGTGCTTTGTGATGTCATTTCAGTTGGTCACCTGTTTCAAGGTGGAGGTTGGCTTCCCCTGTGACTCCTGGTGTGTTGTGATATCCCCCCTGCTTGTAACAGACATCCCCTCCTCTCCAGGGGAACTCAGGGGAGCGCTTTGTTATGTCATTTCAGTTGGTCACCTGTTTCAAGGTGGAGGTTGCAGGGATCAGCTCCCTTGTAATGGCACATAAGAACCAACTCTTCTTCTTAGAATCATAGAATCATAGTATCATAGAGTTGGAAGGGGCCATACAGGCCATCTAGTCTCAACTCTAAGTGGTTGAGGGAGGGCGATCTGGCGGTCACGCATGCTGTGCATGTGCGGCAGTCCACATGCGTGTTTGCACCATGTGCGGCTACAAACGCGCATGTGCGGCAGTGGGGTATAGACCTCTCTGCAGGAGTAGAGAGGCTGCAATGTGCCTTTCTTTGCCGATTATTGGATCTCCCCAAATGCAAATAATCAAATTGGGGTGGTGGTGGTTGTGGGCTTATAGGTTTTACATCTGTCCAAATGCAGGCCAGTGACCAGTGTGTTGTTCCAGGGCAGATCTCTCCTAGGCTGCCAGTATGGCTACTGGGGCATAGCATTGTACATTGGGCCGGACTGCACACCAAAGGTTCAGGATGGGACCAGCATCTTGGCCTTGGAAACTGGCTACAGATTAACTGGTGTGGTCGATGCAGCATGAGGCGGACAGACTTTTTGGGAAAAGGGGGCCAGAGCCATATGATGTTGGGCAGCTCCAGCAACTGTTGTGATTCAGCTATCTACTCTTGACCTTGGGCTGGCACCTTGCCAATTTGGACATAGAGGATCTCAAGGCACTATGAGTCAGGCTTCCCGGAATGGCCATTATGTGGTCTTAACTTTTGTCGCAGGGCTTGGAAAAATGGAAATACCCCTGTGAGTGTTAACAGGGCTTTACATAACATTAATAGGACAGTTTGGAGATTGATTAACAAACTAGGGGGTTGGGTTATATGTCACCTGGACATTGGTAGGCAATTGGAGACACTGTTTCACCCAGACGGGGTCCACTTATCTGAGTGAAGGGCAGATTTGTGGTTGCATGATGTTCTGGCAGCTTTGTTGGGTTGGTTGATGACTTGTGCAGGATTGGTGGAAATAGGGCTAGGTCCCCGTTTTTGTGGCAGATTTGTAACTTGAGAAGGAACCTGTTGGCAGGGAGTCTGGTGTGCAATAGGACTCCCGGGGGCATGAGGCCTCTCTAAGAGGTGGTACCAAATGAGCAGGTGACTATCCGGCGGGGTAGGTATGTGGGGCTCTTTTGGCCTGGTGCCCTAGAGTTGGCCAAGGAGGTTTGCACTTTTGGGCCCCTCATTTCAGGCCGCCTCCCATGGTAGGACCCATGTTCCAGGAACTTAACCTCCAGTTTTGTTAACATAAGGTTAGCCAGGTATTTCTTCTTACAAGGGACCTGGGTGTTTCCTTTAATACTGGAAACAAAGCCAAAATAAATGGTGGTATTCAGTTTTTCAGTTTTCAGTTTTTCAGTATTCAGTTTTTCCAAAGAGGAGTGGCCATTGCTTCTTTCTTCCGCTGGCCTTTGTGCAATTTAAGACCCTTTAGCATTCAACTTGGTCTAAGTTCCTTCCCTTCATCTGACGACCTACAGAAGGAGCTTTTCTGACATGCTTGCAACAGCTTGTTGGTTAACACCCAAAGTGAAGAAGAATTTTGGCAAACACTCACGCAAGTGTGAAGCGGAGACCCTTCCTTGTCTTTCTTCTTGAGGCCTACACAAGGAATCTAAGAATTTGCACACTTCTCCCCTGTCCTTTCAGCCCCTCCTATTGTTGAGCTGCAGTCATGAGTCTATATGGGAACATGAAAATACATAACGTTCTATTATCTGAGATTTGTTTGGGTCACTCCTTTTCTGTGCCACTTGGGTCTGTGCCAACGTCTCTGTGCCTGACTCATGCTTTTCAGAGTTACTTGCTGTGGAATCTCCTCTCCCCTCATTGTGGCTTTTAAGGCCAGCCAATTAAGTATGAATCATTCCAGAACAGCTTTCAAAACATACATGGAGGAATGGCAGAGCAGCAGCTGGTGGGAGGGAGGGAGGGACAGATTTAACTGGGTCTGATTTCAGTTGCTTGAGCCATCTGCCCATGTGGAGGTGGAGTGGAACTCGCAATCCCTCTTTAACAGCACAATTCTGGAAATTATTGCTCCAGGCCAAACCCTTTTAAATCCCTGGTTTCAGACAGGGGTAACAACACAAGAAGATATTATGACTCTAGAATTTTTCAGTGCAGAGATTATATTGAGTGCGATATTTATTACTTCTCTCAATACATATTATGGTTTTACATATTCTCTTAATACATATTATGGGTGTGCATTCTAAAATTATTTTCAAAGCTTAAATGATATGTCAGAAATTTCAAATTTTACCATTCAGATTTTGTTGAAGAAATAGTGTCTCAAGTTGTCTAAATTGTTTTGTTTATGGAAGGACATATGAATAAATGAGGAAAAAATTACAGAATAAGTCATTTGTCAAATATCAGAAATAGCCAGTACTGCCTTTCAAGGGGATGCGCATGGGACTTTCCACTCTACGCCTTCGTCCCTCCTCCTCTCATCCATGTATCATCTCCCCTGACATTCCAGTTTTCCACCTTTTGAATGTTTAATTTTTTTACAACAGGCTAGTAAGTCTATCAGACAGGCACGTGGAATGCTCAATTTGTACCAGTAAGGGAGAAACCATTGACAGGGAACAATTAAAAAACTGTAAACATTGGAAAAAGGAAAGGCAGCATTCAAACCCACAGATCCTGGGGAAAATGAGGTGCCGGGGGAGGGGGAGTGTGGGTTTGATAGAGTGTTTCTTGAAATTGCTCGCTTGAGGGAAATTATGAAGATCTGAATATTGTTCTAATCACAGCTCTCTGGGTTAGTTAAATTAGGCTAAAAAGACCAAGCTCTCTCACTCTTTTCATATAGGTCTTGGTCTCCAAAACCCTCACCACTTCAGTTGCTCTCCTCTAGATATGTTCCAGTTTGTCTACATCCTTCTTCAATTGTGGTGCCTAAAACTGAACACAGTATGCTAAGTGAGGTCTAACCAGAGCAGAGTAAACCAGATTACCTCACGCACAATCTGAATGCTACACTTCTTTTGATTCAGCCCCAAATCCCATTGACCTTTTCAGCCACTGAGTCACAGTGCTGACTCATGTTCAGTGTATGGTCTACTAAGACCCCTAGATGCTTTTTGCACATGCTACTGCCAAGACTACTCCTCTCATCCTATAATAATGCATTTGATTTTTCCTTCCTTAATGCAGACCTTTACATTTTTAACTATTGAAGTTAATTTTATTCATTTAATCTTGGTTTTCCCCTCAAGATCATCCTGTATCTTGATTCTGTCTTCTGCTAGGTTTGCTACCCCTCCCAGTTTAATATCATCTGAAGATTTCATAAGCACCTCCTTCATTCCTTCATCCAAATAATTTATGAATATGCTTAACAAAGAGCCCTGAGGTACTCCACTTGTCAATCTTCTCCAAGAGGATGATGAACCATTAACAAGCATCCTTTGGTCAACCAGTTATTTATCCACCTATAATAGGTTCCATTTTACCAACTTGTCAACAAGAATACCATGTGGAACCTTATCAAAAGCTTCACTTGAAACTGAGATAAACTATGTCCACAGCATACCCCTGATCCTCAAAAAAGACAGCCATCTAGGCTGTCTTTCTAACTAATAAAAGAGAAGCTGATATCAAGAGGGGCAAGTGATGGTCCCATGTAGGGTTGGGTGCTTCGGCAGCCAAAACGCCCAACCCCAGTCCAAAGCCCTGAGGGGAAAAAGCCAAAAGACTTTAGAAAGATAGAAAAGGAGAGTGATATTGGCTGACAGCCACAAAAAGGACATGCAGCCTTCAAAGACATAGATCCTTGGGAAAACAAGGTAGCAGCAGGCAGGAGTATGTGTTTGATGGAGGCACAGATGAGGGTCCAAAGCAGCCTTTCTCAACCTTTTGACCATGGAGTAACACCTGAAATACTCTTCAGAATTAAAGAAAACCTGGAAGTGATGCCAGCTGGCTACGCCTTCCTGCCACACTCCCAGTAGTCACAATTGCAATATGCCTGGCATCACTAATAAAATAAAATCTCTGTTAAATAAGAAGTTTCATTTTTGTATCTTGCCTGAGCAAAACAAGGAAGCATTCATTTCAGCTGTCATAAAGCCCACTGTGCAAAGCAGCAGTTCTCCTCAGGGGAAATGATTTGTGTGATTGGGCAATCCCTTGTAATGCCAACCTCCAGCTGGGGATCCCCTGGAAGTACAGTTCATCTCCAGTCTGTAGAGATCAGTTTCCCTGGGGGGGAAATGGCTGTTTTGGAGGGCAGAATCTGTGGCATTGGACACAATTTTCTCCTGCTTGAATATTGGAATCCTTTTGCTTGCAACAGCCTTCTTCCAGCTGTTTTCTACTGACCGGACTCTGAGAAGAAATTCTGAAAGGGGGAAAATGGGAGGGGCCAATGGGGGGGGAGTTGGACTGGATGTTATAATTTTGTGGTCTCTTGTTTTTTTGCTGCTATATATCTTCTCAATACATTTGTTTGTTTTTCCAGTGTTTGGCTGCGGAGATTACTCTTCTAATATTGAATATTATTTTCAGTATGTATGCATGATATGGTTTAATAATTTTTCAGTACCAAGATGAATTGCTAACCATTGTTTTGCATATTTTTGTTTTAAAGATTTTGAAATCCCAGTTTACTGAAATGCATCAGGAATCACTAAAGAATGCTGCTCATTGAAGAAATTATAATCGAAGCTTGAAGACTCCTTGTCTATCCAAAACAAAAAGGAGAAAATATCCTGACCCTGGTAATAAATGATTTAAAAACTAAGGTAATGGCCTTTGGCAATCGCCCCAGAGTTAGGACCTGGCGCTTAGCTGGAAAGAGGTTAGAACAGGTGAAGTCCTTCAAATACCTGGGAGTTACCTTTCAGGCTTCAGGATCAAGGCACGAACACTGTAGACAGCTTGCAAACATAGGGGAGAGAAGTGCCCTTACTATACTCAAATTCCATCGCTCCAATGGAGCCTATTTTGTTCCAGCAGCACTCAAACTCTTCCAAGCTAAGACAATTGCTCAAATGGCGTACGAGACCTTTTTAGGGCCACCAACCTCTTGCTTTGCCCCACTTGAGCGGGTTCAAACAAAATTTCTTAGAGCATTACTTCAGGTTCCAAACTGTGTTTCGAACTCATGGATACGCCTAGAGACAGGGTTTCCAAAATTCAAAGCGAAAGCAGTAACTTCATCCATCTCCCTATGGTTAAAGGCACACTGGGCCACAGCTGGTTTACTTCCTTCAATCCTCTGTGACAATTATAAATCCCAGTGGCTGTTGGCCACCGAGAGGGAAATTATAAAATTAGGCTTTTACCCGCTTTCACTACTCGGGTTGGGGTACGATCAGGCGAAAATTGTAGTGAAACAAAGGATTGAGGACACAGAGCGTCAAACTGACCTTTCTCGCTCCCCTATGTATGGTGCACCACTGTGTTCCAGATATAGTAAAGCCTCTGCAGACTATCTCTCCTATTTGGAAACAAAATACTATAGGAGAGCATTCACACTAGCTAGATGCTCTACGTTACCTTCTGCCATGCTGGTGGGTCGCTTCAAGAAAACACCATTAGCTGAAAGACTCTGCCCCTGTAATTCCGGGGAGATAGAGTCAATCGAACACGTCCTCTTAAGGTGCCCTACTTTTAGCTCTGCGAGAAATAAATTCATCCTCCCATTACTCAGGAATTCCTCCACCAGTTCAAACAAAGAAAAAGTAAAATTCCTCCTGTGGAATAGTAGGGGCCATATTATTAAGCAGGTTGCCAAATTTTGTGCGCATGTGCTGAGCACAAGGGAAAGACAACTTAAGCTTAAGTGAAGATTTTTAGAGGTATTTTACTATGCACTTTTTATAATGTTCGCATCAATTATACAATTTTATATATTTTAAATTTTGTACTGGCTCCCTGATTTTGCAATTTTTTACTGTGAAATGTTTTTTCTCGTTATCTGTTTTATCTGGCCACAGTGCTGTATCAAATAAATTTGATTTGAGTATCCTGACCCAAATCAAAGTCAAGAACCCCAAAAAGTCAAAATAAGGGGAATGAATTCAAGCCTGTGCAGGGTAGAACACAACTTTAAAATTAAATACTAATATTTATTAAAATTAAAAACCCAAAGCTTATCTGATAGCCTCCATAAAATCAATGCATACATGCATGCCAATACCTTGTCTTCAGACCTGCCGACAGAGGAGGAGGAGTTGTTGTTTGGGAGAAACAGGATTATATTATTGAGGCTCACAAGCACTTAACAGCAATGACCACGACTGTGCTGTAGGACCAAATTTACAAGATGAAACAGGATAGTACCATAGTCTTAGATGAAGCTCTACTGATGGGGATTCTTAATGGATCCACCTATGAGTTCTTTCAACAGTTTGAGAATAGAGCACCACAGTTCCATCTGTTACCTAAGATTCATAAGAATGTGACACCTGTAATAGGTAGACCTATACTTTCAGGCTGTGGATGCACCTTAGAACCTTTGGCCATGTACATTGATGAATTCCTTAAACCATTTATCCTTAAAACTGACACCTATTTAAAGCACAATATGGATTTTTTTGAACTACATCAACCAGATTAATCTGGAACTGGAAGACATGATTTTTGTTACGCTAGATATGGTTTCTTCATATACTAACATACCACAGGACCAGAGCCTATTAGTAATACAAGAAACATGGGATAGGAGGGAAGATGACAATAACCCCCCCTCCATTTATTGTTTGTGTCAACTAGGTCTGAAGAAAAACTATTTCCAGGTCCAATAAATTTTTTTCAGCAAGTCTTAGGAATAGTGATCAGGTGTAAATTTGCCCCTGAGCTTGCTAATTTGTTGATAAGCAAGTTTGAGAACCAAACAATATTGGTCTCAACCAATAAGTATAGAAATAACAACTCTATACAAAAGATTTTTGGATGTTGTGTTCATTATTTGGAAAGGCCCAGAACAGCTGCTTTTGGAATTCGGAGATTACATCAATACAATCCATGAGACTATTAGGTTTGAGATGTCATCCAATAACAACAAAATTAATTTTCTGGATATCGAGGTTAAGAAGATAGGCAATAATATACAGACAGACCTGTACAAAAAACCTACAGATGTGAATTCCTTTTTAGTGAGGGACAGCTTTCACCCTCAACACTTAAAAAAAAAATCCACCATACTCCCAGATGTTGAGGATTAGAAGAAACTGCAGTCTTTATTGAGATTTTATCAAACAAGGAAAAACCCTCACTAACTAGTTTCTAGGAAGAGATTATTCACATAAGACCAGCAAACAGACATTTTATAAGGCCAGGAATATTAACAGATCTGTACTGCTGGTACCTAATAGCAAAGTGAAAAATACAGATGGAATGGCTGTACCACTCACGTTTGATGGGAGATAGAAGCAGGTGAGGAATATAATAATCAAACACTGGCATCTTCCTAGTGCTTCCATTGTTGCACAGAGGTGATCCAGAAATTTAGGAGATATGCTGGTCAAGAGCAGACTTAGATCCTCTCCAGGAGCACATAGAGGAGTAGATGGTGATGCCCTCCCAACTGGAAATCATGCATATGAGAGAAGCTTTGTTTGTGTTTTAAGTTTGCACACTGATTGGTTTCAAGACATATCTAGTAATAGCATCTTTTACATTAAATCATTTGTAAATTACAATACCAAATCTGTAATCGATGCTATTTCCTGCTCATGTAAAAAACTGTCTTATTGGGTATCCTAGTAGAAGTATTAAAACACACAAATGTGAGCATCACGGCTGCATCGGATTACGAAGAAAGAATGCTCCTTTAGTCATGCATTGGATTGACCTTGAGCATCAAGAGAACCTGCTATGATTTCGGGTGTTGGAAGAGGTCCAAGCTCCTGCACTTGAGCAGATCAGATGCCTCAAAATGAGAGAAGCCTTCTGGATCCATACATTGAAAATGCTTCAGCCATTTGGAGTGAATGATGATATAGACTGGCAATGTGTCCAGTAGTGTACATATTCTCATTTTTTAGCAGTTCCCGTGTTTTACTTTTTCTGGATATGTGTCCCCGCTCCCCCCCCCCTCCCCAGTCTGTTCTCTCTGTTTTCCTCCTCCTTCAACTGGAAACAATGCCAGATGGCATCATTCTGATAACATGGAGAGGTGTAGGAAAAGGATTAACAGCATTTCACCTGCAGCATACTTTGTATGCAGGTTGGCTCCTACGTGACAATTACTGGACTCTGAAAGTAAGATGATATTTTGGGCCATTATACTTCTGTGTAACATCAGAATAAGCATATGGGGATTTCTAACAATTGCATACTTATACATTTTATAGATGTTTACTTTCGCTAGGGCCTGCTTTCGAAATATTAGGGGCTTCAATTTGTTTCATCTGGCCTTCTGGTCCACAGAACTGACTAGTAAGTAAAAAGCTTGTAAAGTTTTTTTCCCCCAAATTGATTTTCCCTAATTGATTTATGTCATGTTATAATAACACAGCTTTTCTTCTTTTTTTTCCATTCACAGAATCATAGAATAACAGAGTTGGAAGGGACCTCCTGGGTCATCTAGTCCAACCCCTTGCACTGTGGTTCTGGTCTATCCCTCTAGGGCAAGAGAGAACAACTCCTCTCCATCCTCTATATGGCAGCCTTTTAAATACTTGAAGATTTGCTACCAATTGCTTTTTCAAACCTGTTGACCTGGAAGCTACATAGATATTCTGGTGAAGATATAAACTGCTTCCCCAACATAGAGAAAGTCAGAGGATAAATGCAGTGAATAAATAAATTGCAAATGTAGATTTAGTTGTGTCAATCTTTAAATCCAGGTGCAGGTTTCTGCCACACTGCAGACAACTTTGGAGAATATTCTGAACTTGTCATGTTCCTCAGTGGCATGACCCATAGTTTCATTTTCTAGCTTCATTGTTGAACAACCTCTATGCTACAAATCTATATCAATTTTGGGACACTTTGATTGTCATGCTCTCCATCCAGACTTGTGTTTTATTCTGCCATACTCTTCATGGTACTTTTTAAAACCAAAGCTCACAAATTCCGTTTTGAATGTTCTCTTCTCCCTCAGACTGCAGAATGTGGCTCAAAAGCACAAACTTTCTTTCAACAAAAAGAACTTCATGTCTTCCAAAGTAAATATTGTTTCTTGGTATCTAATATGGACAAATATTGTGGTATATATTCTAAGTTTCTGTTAAACTAGCACTTCTTAAGCCTTTTTGTGTGTGTCTATATGTTGCATAACATTTACCATCTTTTAGGAATCATTAATTAAAGAGCCACTGATCTCTGTGAGAAACTATAGGAGCGAAAGTCTAAGGAAGCTCCTCCATTAACGTTGGGTAGATTTTGGCTGCAGTTCATATTTTGGATGGTAGGACACTTTTAGCAGTTATTTTTCCCATTGTTTTTATTTTGTAAATGCAGTATATTCCAGATTTTGCAACTGTGTCATAAAAAGCAAGTTAGTTCTGTACCAAACAGATTAAAGAACTCTACCAGATTCTCCAAGAAGTCTTGATTGCTCCTGCACATCTCTCCTATATGTCCATGTCTTTCTTAAATGTTTTATAATGAAAAAAAATAATTTGCAGAAAATTAGTAATGGTTCTCTAAAGATCAGAAATGGTAGCATTTCTTGTCCCTCCTAGAATCATAGAATCATAGAGTTGGAAGGGACTTCATGGGTCATCTAGTCCAACCACCTGCACTATGCAGGACACTCACATCCCTATCGCTCCTCCACTGTCACCTGCCAGCCCCTTGAGCCTTCACAGAATCAGCCTCTCCATCAGATGGCTCTCCAGCCTCTGTTTAAAAATTTCCAAAGATGGAGAACCCACTACCTGCCGAGGAAGCCTAGATTTAAAGCCCGTTGTACTGGAAAATACCATGGGCGCTAGCATGCCCTTGGCTGCGCCCGGCCCCCTTGCAGCCCTCCTGGCAGCCCTTTAAAAAAAAGGTTTTCAAGTCCCAGCTGACTTATGGTGACCCTGCATTCGCTGGCAGGGGCTCCTGGGAATAGTAGTCCATGGACATCTGGAGGGCCGCAGTTTGACTACCCCTGCTGTAGGGTTTTGAAGGTAGGAAACATTCAGTGGTGGTTTACTACCACCTGGATTTCCTTTGTGATCTCCCTTCCAAATATTAGCCAGGGCTGGCCCTGCTTAGATACTTTGACTACGTTGAATTAACCTGAGCTATCCATGTCAGGGAAATATTTGAAAATGTTTTAGGGTACCATTTGAGTCTACCATTTTGAGGTAACAGAGTTCAACACTGCAGTTCCAAGCTACTGACTTCAGATGACAGGCTCTGTTGGGGATTGCACCCGTTATCCCGTTTTCAAATTTTCTCGTAATTCACATGTGGATTATGTCTGTCTCAAGCATCAGACTTCTAATTCCTCAAAAAAAAAAATACCTGACTCATTTTCTGAGAGGTAAGTGAGGCTCAAGGATTTTTGGGGCAAGAAGTTTACCTCATAGCATCCTTATTTTTATTTATTTATTATTATATTTATATACCGCCCTCCCCGAGGGCTCAGGGCGGTTTACAGGAAACAGGAAAAGATACAGATAACATATAGTAACAGGTGATAACAGTAATAACATGATCATAAAAAAAAATAACATTGAAGAGCCTCTTGTGGCGCAGAGTGGTAAGGCAGCCGTCTGAAAGCTTTGCCCATGAGGCTGGGAGTTCGATCCCAGCAGCCGGCTCAAGGTTGACTCAGCCTTCCATCCTTCCGAGGTCGGTAAAATGAGTACCCAGCTTGCTGGGGGGTAAACGGTCATGACTGGGGAAGGCACTGACAAACCACCCCGTATTGAGTCTGCCATGAAAACGCTGGAGGGCGTCACCCCAAGGGTCAGACACGAGTCGGTGCTTGCACAGGGGATACCTTTACCTTTACCTTTACCTTTACCTTTAGAAAATAGAAATTGCAAGAGCCTCAGCTCAGCTCTTACTGGGACCCAGTGGGTTAGGCAGATTAGTGTCAAGTCGTAGTGGGGGGGGGGGGCTTGGGGGCCAATTGGAAGTGGTGGTTTGGGTTGACCTCAACCAAATGCCCTGTGGAACTGTTTAGGTTCTGTCAGGGCCTTGATCTCCTCTGGGAGCTCGTTCCACCAGGTGGGGGCCAGAATGGAGAACACTCTGGCCCTGGTTGAGATTTTCCCTCAAAATAACCAGTAAATGAAACTTACTTTGGTAAAAGTTTCCTGGCTTCAAGATGTGTTTTGGTTTGCTCTCAGTTGACATCCTGGTGTCTATTGTGAGCTAAATTTCATATCCTAAGTTTCACTCCTGGATATATTCAACTGAGTAGCCGTGTTGGTCTGAAGTAGCACAATAAAATCAGAGTCCAGGAGCACCTTGGATTTGTAAACAACCCATTTCCAGTGTTTTCTGAGGAGAAGATGGAGAGGAAAATAGTGCTGTAAGACGGTGGTCCCCAATCACTGAGCCACAGCTCCCTCTCCCCGCCCCCCCCCCCGCAGTGAGAAACTTCCCAGGCCTCAAGCAAATCGGCCACAAAAGCATCTGATTAGCTTGCGGCCCGGCAAGCTTCTTTTTGTGGGAGGGGCGGGAGAGGGAAGCAGGGCTGCCAGCGCAAATACGCATGCGTGGCAGGTCCATGCATGCGCAGCCACAAACGCGCATGCATGGCAGTATCGCACATGCACGCATGCATGGAAGTGCCGCACATGATAGTTTGGTGCCGTGCATTGCACAAACGCGCATGTGGGGATCTGCCTCGCATGCGCATTTGCGCATATGCGGCTTTGCATGCGTGGCATGCGTGGCATGCGCGGCCGCGTGATTGCCCTCACCACCAGGACCGGTCCGCAGCCTTAGAAAGATTGCGGACCACTGCTGTAAGCCACTGCTGAAAGCCACTGAGGATTTAGGATGCTTTGGGCTGATCCTGTGTTGAGCAGGGGGTTGGACTAGATGGCCTGTATGGCCCCTTCCAACTCTAAGGGGCTTTTTGCACGCCTTCAAAATCGCACAATGGTTGCCAATTGGAAACGCTATTGATTTGCCATAACGCACGACGTCGTAGACAATCTGCCACACACCTGAAACCAATCTGCAAAAAGCGCTTCCTTGTAGCGCTTTCAGGGGAATCCCAAAAAGTGGATTCACCCTCCGGAAAGTGCTACACTCTTGCAACCAATCTGCAACACTAGCGAAAAAGACCTGTGCGTTAACATTGTTGCGGTTTCTTCAAAGTCCCTCCTCCTGAGCCTGTCCTCCAAACTTCCGGCGAAGCGATCGCCATTTTTTTTTCTCCGAGCGAGCGGGGATAAACGCACCAGCGAGCCTCTTTCTGTTTAGAGGCTTCCCTGGCTTCAGTCCTTCACCTTTAGTCACTAAGCACAAACCACAGAAAAGCCCGTTTGCTGAAGTATTTTCCCTTTATTTTTTTACACATTCATACAGCCGAAAATCGGGCCCGTGAGAGGGGGGGGATTTTTTTTTTTCACTCGAGGCAGCGTGGCAACGATCATACGATCAAACGACAGCTCACATTAGGCAGCTGGATGGGTCTCTCCGTTGCAACGAATCTACACAGATTCGTTACAATGGGTCTGTTTTTTTTTTTTTAAAAAAACCTTTCTTAAAGGGAAAGGGGCTGTTTGGGAGCATGCTAACGGCTGCCCATTGGCTGCTTGACGGCCAGGGGCGGGATGAGCTCGGCAATAGCGCGTCCTTTCTAGCAATTTCTGCCGAGACCGGAAGCCTGTGGGAAACGCTACAAAACGCAACTGGATTCCACTACAAAGGCAGGTATGCATAACGACGAATTCCACTATTTTAAATGGCGATTTTTCATTCAGTGACCAATTTGCAACAAAGATCCCGGTGCATAAAGCCCCTAAGATTCTCTGATTCTCTGATTCTCTGATTTAAATATCTAAATAAATAAAGACTGCTGCTTGGAATGTCAATAGGTCTTTATGGCAATAAAGGGACTCTGACTCTGTCAATCGATCTGTGAGGGTTTGAGTTGTTAGTGGACAGGATCCCGTATTCATCACCCACACACATACACAAGGTAGAGTAGAGAGTAGGAAAGGGAACATAGAAAGTGGATCTTTTCAGGCAGTTTGCCCTCTTTTCTGATTCCAAGATAACAAACAAGGCATTGGGGTAAGTTATGAGGTCATGAAGAGAGGCCGGCAGCGTGCCTCTTTGTGGCCCTCTGTGCTCGTGGTTTGCCACAATACAATTCCAGGGGTGTGGGCTCTCGTGTCTTGTTGGGTTGTTTGTACTCTTCATTTTCATCCTGACGGTGAGTCCAGCAGCCATGAAGTTAGAAGACTTCTCCACACTCATGTTCTTTGTAAATGGGCTGTTATGCCTTGCTATGAAAAATTACATTTGGACCAGAAGCTAGACAATCTTTTTTGATTATTTATCTAAAACTAAAAGCAGGAAATGATTCATTTGATTTCTGCCAATACTGGAGTGCTGCCACTTTTCGCTCAGGAAGGGCAGGCTTCCCTTGGCAGGCTCGGCTTAGCTGATGATGAATGAAGTTCTATGTTTAGGACTAGCTAGAATGCTGGAGAGTAAAAACCAAAAAACCCCCAAAGAACCCCAAAAGCAATCTAAACATGTTATGGGAGAAATGGCTGTAGCAAGGTTTTAACAAGATTTTAACTAGTGTCAGAATGAAGCCCTTACATTTACCAAGATATACTTTTCCAGAAATTTATGAAATACATATTTTCGGTTTCTTGCAATTAGGACTAAGATCTGCTCTCATTTTGTCAATTTTTTACTTTCTTTGACAATCAAATGAAATTTGGGGATTGTTTGATGCAAAATTAGACAGTAAGACCAGTGGTACCTTAAAGATTAACGAAGTTAGTTTGTGCATGAAATTTCCATCCTCAGAGCTCACTTCATTAGATGCACAGGGTGTACATCCAGAGGAGATATTTAGACTTGTGGTTACCAGCAATAGGAAGAGTAGGTATGGAGATAATGAGAAAAAAGGCCGGTTAGCATAGGAACAATAACCAGCATTCTTATATTATAGTGTTATTACAGATTTATTACATGGGATAGTTCTTTTGAAATGTTTTTCTTTTCAGTGCTGTCCTTCAGCAACATTTTTGTTGGATTTATATTTTAAGATCATTCTATTTGCTTCCAGATTACTTACCAGAGTTTCTGGCTCACATGATACCCTTTGTTTAGTTTAATTTCCTACCCTGTACCTTCCCAATGGATGGGGGGGGGGGGGAGTGGGAAGAACAGTGGGAATAAATGTCATTACAAGGTCATTGACTTCATCCTCCCAAGCAGCTATTTGCTCCAGGCCGACTTACCTTGATTGTCTGGAGATCCATCATAATAGTAGGAGATCTCGAGGTGCCACCTGGAGGCTGGTAACCTTAGTGATGGTGCACTTTTGTTTTGTTAAAAAAAATCCTTACTGCTGGGTGGGTGCTTTTCACTGTGACAACAAATAACATAAAGAGAAATACAAACTCAACCTGGAAAACAGATGAGAACCACAAAGTTTAGGGATAAACAATCTATTGTTAGAGCTCAAAATGTTTAAAAACCATAAAATCAATCTATCTATCTATCCTTCTATCCATCTGTCCGTCTATCTATCTATCCTTTGTATTCTGGTCTAAGACCGTTTGACTAAATAAACTAACATCTATTTGGCATACATAAAGCAACTCAGTGCATATAGTATGTAGAGGATGGAGCAGAGTTGTTCCCTCTTGCCCCAGAGGGACAGACCAAAACCAAGGGGATGCGATTAATTCAGAAGAAATCCATCTAAAAATCTGGAAGAAGTTCTTGACAGAGCGGTTTCTCACTGGAACAGGCTTCCTCGGGAGGTGATGGGTCCTCCATCTTTGGAAATCTTTAGACAGAGGCTGGATAGCCATCTGACAGAGAGGCTGATTCTGTGAAGGTTCAAGGGGGTGGCAGGTGACAGTGGAGGAGCGAGAGGGTTGGGAGTGTCCTGCATAGTGCAGGGGAATAACCCAGGAGGTCCCTTCCAACTCTATTAGTCTACTAGTAAAAAAGCCCATTGTATTCCAAATACAATGGGCCCTAGCAGGGGGGTGGAGAGCGAGGGACTGGCGAGGGCAGGGTGAGGAAAGGTAGCTTACCGGTGAGAGGGCTGTAGCGACGTCGGGCAGCTCCTTCGCGGCGGGCAGCTCCTTGGGTGGCTCCTTCTCGGCGGGCAGCTCCTTTGCGGTGGGCAGCTCCTTCGGCCGGCGGCTCCCTGGCGCGGTCTTCTTGCCGGCGGCCATCTTCTTGTGCCGGCGATGCGTTTGTAGAGGCCGGGGGCTCCCTGGGCGGCGGCGGGCGCGGCCCGCGGGTGCGGCCGGCGGGCGCGGCCCGATCCGCGGGCGCGGCCGGCGGGCGCGGCCTGATCCGCGGGCGCGGCCGGCGGGCGCGGCCCGATCCGCGGGCGCGGCTCGCGGGCGCGGCCCGATGCCCTGCCGGTCCCCAGCCTAATAAAGGTTGGGGACCACTGGCTTAGAGGTTCTTAGAGGCCGGCTGGCTTGGAGCAACTGCGAGCTGCGCTACGCGCGGCTCGCAGTTGCTCCGGCAAGGAATCGGAGGGACCAATCGGCAGGCGCTTTGCGCCTGCCGATTGGTCCCTCCGATAGTCTGTCATGAGGAAGGGGCCAATCGGCACCCTTCCTCATCCCGGACACAGCCCGCCTTCCAAGGGCTTACTGTTTTATTTAGTCCGTGGCGCCCGCGGCGCCACGGGCGGTGTAAAGATGATTCTACCACCAATGCCAAAAAATTCCAACCGAATGTGTTTCAAACATGCTGATCTTCCTCAAGGGTCAATATGCAGATAAACACAATTGCACATAATTTCCCCTCAATTTTCAACAGGGGAGGTAAATAATCTGTCGTGGCTGGTTCTGTTTCTGTCATATATTCATACAGGTTGTTAGACGCCAGGCAGCATTGTTAGCCATCAAATATTTCTTATTTCTTATTTCTCCCCTGGGTATTGGGAAATCCTGCTGTGTGTTTTCTCTGCGAAAAGGTCCACAGTGATCATTAAATCTTGGAAGGATTTCAAGTGGTGAATAAGTTTAAATACTTAGGAATTGTTCTATCAGGTATGAACTTGTCAGTATTTATTGAAAATTGTGAGACCTTATGGGAAAAGGTTACAGAAAAATTAAACAGATGGGGGACATTACAATTATCTTTATGGAGTACAATCTCAGTCATTAAAATGAATATTCTCCCAGAGATTTTATTCTTGTTTCAAAATGTCCCTATTATTAATTCGTCTGGTCCATTAAACATTTGCCAGAAATGTTTAGCCAATTTCATTTGGCAAGGGAGAAAAGCCAGAGTAAAGATGAGAACATTATGTGATTTGTATTATAGTGGTGGTTTAGAGGTGTCTAAGTTGAAGATATATTTTGAAGCAATTGTGATAAAACTGGTTTTTATTAGAAAATCAAAGATTATTAAATTAAAAGGAAAGTGGCTAACTTTCAGTTGGCATGCCTTTCTACAGTATGGGAAGGAAAGGGTTAATCTAAAATGTAGACATCATGTCATAAGATTGGCTCTTAGCAGAGTTTGGCTTAAATACAGGGAGAAGTTTCTAGATAAAGTCTCAATCTGGTTGTCCCCACATGAAGTGTCATTCGAGCCCATCAGAAGCAGATATACAGTGGTTTACCTATAAATATTTATTAGTAAAACTATTAGAGATGGTAAAATGGTAAGCTCCAATAATTAGAAAGCTTAAATGAAATCAAAGAGGTGGGTCAAAAATATAGAGCATAATATCCACTTATGCAATATGGATGGAAGAAAGAAGTGAAAATTTCAGCAAGTTATATCTTTAAGATGTATAGAAAATGCACTATTGCTAGTATATGACCCCAGATAAAATTTCGAAAATTTCAAAGAAAAAAAGAAAACAATTGTGGGAAATGTTATGAAGAAGTTGGAACTTTCCCGCCATTAATGGTGGAGTTGTAAAAAGGCTAAAAAATACTGGAGAGCAATTCATGAACCGATCTGAAAAATATGGGGATAGATGACACAGATGAAGGCAGAATTTACTGGGTATATTAGATAAAGCAATGAACAGTCAAACAATGAGACTGTTTAGATATTTTTCAGCAGCTGATAGAATTTTGTTGACTCGGAGGTGGAAATCAAGAAAAATACTAAGGGCCTTTTTGCACGGCTTCAAAATCGCACAATGGTTGCCAATTGGAAACGCTATTGATTTGGCTTAACGCACGACGTCGTAGACAATCTGCCACACACCTGAAACCAATCTGCAAAAAGCGCTTCGTTGTAGCGCTTTCAGGGGAATCCCAAAAAGTGGATTCACCCTCCGGAAAGCGATACAGTCCTGCAACCAATCTGCAACACTAGCGAAAAAGACCTGTGCGTTAACATTGTTGCGGTTTCTTCAAAGTCCCTCCTCCTGAGCCTGTCCTCCAAACTTCCGGCGAAGCGATCGCCATTTTTTTTTCTCCGAGCGAGCGGGGATAAACGCACCAGCGAGCCTCTTTCTGTTTAGAGGCTTCCCTGGCTTCAGTCCTTCACCTTTAGTCACTAAGCACAAACCACAGAAAAGCCCGTTTGCTGATGTATTTTCCCATTAATTTTTACACATTAATTCAGCCGAAAATCGGGCCCGTGAGAGGGGGGGGGATTTTTTTTTTTCACTCGAGGCAGCGTGGCAACGATCATACGATCAAACAACAGCTCAAACACACCAGGCAGCTGTATGGGTCTCTCCGTTGCAACGAATCTACCCAGATTCGTTGCAATGGGTCTGTTTTTTTTTAAAAAAGCTTTCTTAAAGGGAAAGGGGCTGTTTGGGAGCATGCTAACGGCTGCCCATTGGCTGCTTGACGGCCAGGGGCGGGACGAGCTTGGCAATAGCGCTTCCTTTCTAGCGATTTCTGCCGAGACCGGAAGCCTGTGGGAAACGCTAAAAAATGCAACTGATTCCACTACAAAGGCAGGTATGCATAACGACGAATTCCACTATTTTAAATGGCGATTTTTCATTCAGTGACCAATTTGCAACAAAGATCCCCGTGCGTAAAGGCCCTAACAATAGCTGAATGGCATTTGAAGTTGCGATGGGTCGGACACAACTAGCAACTAACAACAACAACATAGAAAAGAAGGATAAGGAGTCTTGCTGTTTAGATTGGGACTCTTGGACAAATTATACAAGTAGGCAACACAAGATTCCATATTTATAGCCTAGAAAAGACCCAGGCTAAGTTTTGAAGATCCCTGCTCCAAGTACCAACCAGCATTTCCAACGCTGCAATCCGGGTGGAAACAGGAATGTATTCTGTCCAGACCAGAATATGGATATGTATGTCCATGTACTGGTTAAAATTGCTTTTTTCCACAAAGGGTTTGCTTTACCTAATGATGTCTGAATCATTGGATTTGCCGTGGATATCCACTCTTGAGAAAAAACTTTGCTCATATGGTCTATCCAAACAGTTAATACTGTCTCTGGGTTTCAGCTGAGCAAAGGAAACTGCTTAGATGCTTTTTGTGTGTGTTGGAAACAAGACACCTCATTTCAGGATACTATGAAAGCAACGGGAAGTCTTTTTCCATTTATGTAAATTCTCACTGTCAGTTTTCATGGTTGGGTGTCCCAATCAGCCTAGTCAATCCCATGAAATAAGATCAAACTGTCCCTCTGTGTCACTAAAGAGACAACCAATTTTTCTCAGCCATTTGGCCTTTGACTTTTCTTAGGGTTGTTGTTGTGGATGCCATCTCGCTCCTTTGGAGACACCCCAACACGAGATCTTCCTGGGTCCGGAGGGATGGGTCTGTACGAGACGTTTCACATATAGAGTTTGCAGGTTGAGGGCTGTTGGGGCTTTCCTAATTCAATAACTCTTAATTCAAGTTCAAATTGGTTTTGGTTGTGTCAACTTCTAGAAGCTTCTCCATGAGGAGCGGTGGAGTCTTGTTCAGTCTTAGACAGATTTCTAAATGAGTTCAGAAGATTTTGCTCAAACAAGTTATCAAAAATGTGACGTCTCATTCAAAAACTCATTTTTGTTATTACTGGCTTCCTTAATTAGGTTTTGGTTCAAAGACACTGCGATGTTCCACTGTGAGACTGGTTTTAGGAGTGGAGTAATATTGGAATGGCAAAATACACATATTGTAAACAGCCCCAAACTCAGCTGCCCCAAACTCAGTTTCTGCTTTGGGAGTAAGAAGGGAATTTTAGCAGGCCCAAAAGTAAGCAACACCTTCTGGGATTGACTGAAACATTTTATAGTTTCTATTGAGTGTAAATCAATAAACATTTTTGGTTTCCTTAAGATTTTGCAGAGGTACCTTTTTGCTTTCCCTGTAGTTCTCCATGAGGGGATATATCCCTTGTAAGCAGAGTTTATCTTTTTGCATCTGGCTTATCAGCTGGACCACAGTGGGCTTAATTGAATGAGAAGTACCTGCTGCTGTCTGTTCCAGCTGCTTATTCTTAATTAGTAACTCAACTTTTGAAGATAGTACTCTTCACACTTCCATGAAATCCATAATTTTATTTATTTATTTTGTTTATACTAGGGGTAAAGCCCATTGCATTCAGGAATACTACGGGCGCTAGATTGGGTTGTCGGGTGGAAGAACTCTGCAGATGGCCTCTCCTTCTCCTCAGGACCTGGAAAGGCTGGAGGCCTCTGGGAAGGGAACTCACTGGCAGGGGCAGCTCTCATGCGGCAGGGATCTGCAGCCTCTGAGCCTCGGAGGGAAGTGGAAGGAGGAGGGGGTGGTCAGGGGTGGGGGATGGAAGGTGATTGGCTGGCTGCTGGACAGACAGGCAAGCCGGTTGGAGGAGGAGGCACTCAGGGGCGGGACAGCCGCCCTGAGTGGGTGTTAAGCGCTGAGTGGCACTTAAGCCATGAGACCAGCTCCTCTTCCAAGGCCTTAACAGAAATAGATTATGTGGAACAGATTTTATTCATAATTGTTAAAACTGCTTTGGCTGTTAACTCAACATAACTGACCAAAAGATTGTTTTCACTCTGTTCATGACTCAGTTCTACATTCGGTTCATATGGGATGTTTATCTTTTTCTCATTTTCTCCCATGATTTCTTGGTAGCTGGTCAAGTTAGCAAAATGGTTAGTTACTAACACATTATAAACAGTAGAGTCCTTACTTGGAAATAAATCATCAATACTTATTTGGTTGCTTACCGGTAAAATCCCAATTTCCTTGCCAATTTCCCAATTTCCTTGTCATCCTCCTCCCCTTTTCCTCTCCTCTCACAACCTTTGAATCCCAGAGCCCAGAGCCAACATCAGAAGAGGGCCTCAACCTCTATGTCCTTTTGGCTGGAGGAACCGGCCAACCACTGTATGGAACAGGATATCGGACTAGGTGGAGCACAGTCTCATCCAGCAGGGCTCTTCTTATGTCCTTAGGGGCTTAATCGTATCCTTGCAGATGGAAAATTGCAGTTAGTATCCTTGCTGGTGGAAAAGAACTTGGACCATGGTGACTGCTCAGAAACAAAACGAATGGAGGGAATGTGTGTACTTATTGAAGAGGAGCTTCCAGAGTCCGCACCTTGACTTGGCTGCCACCAATTAGAGAAGGTTCAGAACAGGATTTCATAGAATCATAGAGTTGGAAGGGGCCATACAGGCCATCTAGTCCAACCCCCCGCTCAACGCAGGATCAGCCCAAAGCATCCTAAAGCATCCAAGAAAAGTGTGTATCCAACCTTTGCTTGAAGACTTCCAGTGAGGGGGTGCTCACCACCTTCTTAGGCAGCCTATTCCACTGCTGAACGACTCTGACTGTGAAAAACGTTTTCCTGATATCTAGCCTATATCGTTGTACTTGAAGTTTAAACCCATTACTGCGTGTCCTCTCCTCTGCAGCCAACAGAAACAGCATCCTGCCCTCCTCCAAGTGACAACCTTTCAAATACTTAAAGAGGGTGATTTTGATGTGATGCCCCTGTTGATACAGCCCAAAATGGCATTTGCCTTTTTTAACACTGCATCACACCGCCTGCTCATTTGGATGCTTGCATCCTGGACATGGAGTTGAGATGGCTCTGGTCGTCCTGATGGATGATCTCCGATGTCAGCTGGATGGTTCAACGCTGCTGGTGTGACTTGATTTCAAAGCAGTGTTTGACATGATAGACCACAAGCTTCTTGCTTGCTGCCTTGTTGCTGTGGGAATCTGGGGGATGGCCCTTCAGTGGGTCACCTCCTTTGTCCATGGTTGAGGATAGAGGGTTGTAATCGGGAAGAAACAGTCACACTACTGCCAGCCCCTTTGTAGGGTTTGATGGGGTGTGATTATCTCCTGAACAGTATTTGACATCTTTATGTACCCACTTGCCTTGCTAGTTTGGAGCTTTGGACTTGGGTGTCACCAATGTGCTGATGACACTCAGCTCTATCTCCTGATGGACGATCTGCCAGATGCCTCTCTGACCACATTGGTCCAGTGCTTGGAGGCAGCTTAAAGCAAGCCATCTCAAAGATGGAGATCCTCTGGCTGGGGAAGAAGGGACCAGAGCAGGAAGGGAGCCTTGCCAGGCTGGATGGGGCGCAGTTTACAACGGCATAGTCAGTCAGGAACCTGAGAGTGACTTTTGATGCCTTCTTCATTATTGAGTGCATATTTACATCATCTGTCTGGCCTGCACAGCTAAAACCAATGTCTTTGGCTGAAAAGAAATTAACTCTTTGTGAAATAAAAAGAAAAGAAAAGAAAAAAGAAAACGAAATAAATACATTACTCTTTCCCTTTTGAAATAAATGTTTAATGCCTTTAACACCCCCCCCCCCATCTTCCTTACGTCATTTGGTCCCCACATTATCTTTTCCAGATACAATCAGCACAGAAACTGCGAGGGCCTCTCTGTAAAACTGCTGGCAAATGAGGCTCTGCTGTAAACAGAAGACAGGGAAAGAGTTACAGGCACTTCCTTTGAATACCATTGCACTGTCTTGCTGTGTATCTGCTGGGCCAGCCTGTGCTGTTTTAATAAAAATTTCCATCCCATAGATTTTCCCAGATGTACAAAAAGGATTCCGGGATGCCTCTAGAGAAATTATAATAAAAACAGCAAGACAGGCAACCTGGGAGTGCCAAATATTGTTATTACTGAATCCAGAAAGTCTGAGGAGAGTTGAGAAGAGCAACAGGGAATTCGGTTCACATTCAGCCAAAGGTTGCAGACAGGGAAGGAAGGGGAACTGTTGCTAGAGAAACTGTTTTGGATAGGGAGGCCAACCTGCAACCAGGAAGGCTAGGGGAAGACTAAAGATTTAGTCTGGTTGTGCCCTTAAGACCAACAAAGTTTATTCTTGTACTTTGAATAAATGTTTGTTGGTCTTAAAGGTGCCCTCAGACTGTTTGCTGCTGCTTCAGACCAACCTGCCAACCCACCTGAATCTATCTCTGATTCTATACAATTACTTTCTTTTCCTAGTTATCTGCTACTTCACAGCTACTTAACTTGCTGCCCGAGAACCGAATAGCAGAAAACATTAAATTGAATGCCTAGTTGTCCACTCCAGAAATTAAAAAGGGTTTTCGCTGTTAGCGCAGTCCTGGCAATTATTCCATACTGCCTGTTTCTATTTGGAATTTTCATTTCCACATGTATGCGCATCACACTTTCATTGACAGATTCTTTGGTTTGCAGCAGGTTTGTTTGCTTGTGCCCTGCACTTGTAATCTCGTGCTGGATTGGATGGGACAATTGAATGCCCCCCCCCCCCGGTTCCTATTGGCTTAGGCATTTACCACTCCCAAAGCCCACCAGCCAATTACACCTTGCCTATCTGCCTGACCTTTTGATTTGTCAGCTCTTTCCTGTCTTAGACGGGTTGTTTTAATTAGCTGTACGGCTCTTCCTTCTCTTTCTGAATTATGGTCAACGTTTGAGTCTGGTGGCACCTTTAAGACCAATTCAGGGAGAAGCTACTGAGTGCATGCACACTTCTTCAGATCCCATGCCTGCACACAAAAGCTCATATCCAGAATTTAACTTGGTTGATTTTCAAGGTGCCAGTGGACTCAAACATTGTTCTGTTGCTTTAGATCAGGGGTAGTCAAACTGCAGCCCTCCAGATGTCCCCTTCCTGGGGAGCTTTTTTCAAGAACGGGCGTGGGGGGGGGGAGAAAAAAGCTCCCTAGGCCCCTAGTGCCCGCTGAATTTCGGTTTCAGTGGGCTCTACTACTAGTTTACATAATAAAAGTAACACCCCCTAGCACCATCTTTACATCTCCATTGTGTCTCCTCACTAGCACAAGAACTGCTCAGTGCATCACCAGAGGATCCCAACAGGAGACTTTGGGGCAGGGGTAGTCAAACTGCACCTCTCCAGATGTCCATCGACTACAATTCCCATGATCCCCTGTCCATGGACATCTGGAGGGCCGCAGTTTGACTACCCCTGCTTTGGGGGCTGAACTGGAGGTTACCATGGGATTGACCCTGTGAGTGTCTTGTAATCAGAAGCATAAATGCTTTCTTTTAGAGAGCCTGCGTGCTCTTCTGCCTTTTGGATCTCTGCTTTTCCTGCAGGGAGCCTTTCCTCAGCTGACAAATAGAAAGATCTTTTTGGGTTACCCTTGGTGTTTTCTTTAATTGGAGGATTGGGGACACCAAGGGCCTTTTTGCACGGGGATCTTTGTTGCAAATTGGTCACTGAATGAAAAATCGCCATTTAAAATAGTGGAATTCGTCGTTATGCATACCTGCCTTTGTAGTGGAATCAGTTGCGTTTTTTAGCGTTTCCCACAGGCTTCCGGTCTCGGCAGAAATCGCTAGAAAGGAAGCGCTATTGCCGAGCTCATCCCGCCCCTGGCCGTCAAGCAGCCAATGGGCAGCCGTTAGCATGCTCCCAAACAGCCCCTTTCCCTTTAAGGAAGGTTTTTTTTTTTTTTTTTTAAACAGACCCATTGTAACGAATCTGGGTAGATTCGTTGCAACGGAGAGACCCATCCAGCTGCCTGGGGTGTTTGAGCTGTCGTTTGATCGTTTGATCGTTAACACACCGCCTCCGAGTGAAAAAAAAAAAATCCCCCCCCCTCTCACGGGCCCGATTTTCGGCTGAATGGAATGTGTGAAATGTGTGTGCTTAGTGACTGAAGGGGAGGGACTGAAGCCGGGAAGCCTCTGTTTGAGCTGTCATTTGATCGTGGCCACGCTGCCTCCGAGTGGGAAAAAAAAATCCCCCCCTCCCCCCCCCCTCACGGGCGCGATTTTCAGCCGAAACAGTGTGAAAAATAAAGGGAAAATACATCAGCAAACGGGCTTCTGCGGGCTTCTTGTGCTTAGTGACTGTAAACAGCTCTGAGGAGGGACTGCAGCCTGGGAAGCCTCACTGGCTAAACGGAGGCTCGCCGGTGCGTTGATCTCCACTCGCTCGGGGAAAAAATAATGGCGATCGCTTCGCCGGAAGTTTGGAGGACAGGCTCAGGAGGAGGGACTTTGAAGAAACCGCAACAATGTTAACGCACAGGTCTTTATCGCTATTGTTGCAGATTGGTTGCAGGAGTGTATCGCTTTCCGGAGGGTGAATCCACTTTTTGGGATTCCCCTGAAAGCGCTACAACGAAGCGCTTTTTGCTGATCGGTTTCAGGAGTGTTGCAGATTGTCTACGACGTCGTGGGTTATTCCAAATTAGTAGCGTTTTCAATTAGCAACCATTGTGCTATCTTGAAGCCGTGCGAAATGGCCCCAAGTTATCGAACCTGTTTGACTAAAACTTCAGCCAACATGACCAAGGCCATCACTAAGGTTCTCACTATAGTACATGATCAAACTGTACGATTTCATACATATGAAAAATACATTAACACAATTTTTAGCACGTCTTTCCCTGAAGGCTCAACTGCTACATTTTAATTTTTTCTTATTTAAGGGGGTGGGCAATCATTTTTTGTGGGTCCTAAAAAAACTTTTATGGGCACCAGGTACTTATGTATTTCTGGGCCCCTTCCACTATAAATATATTAATATTAAACATTATTTTAATATAGTTTTAAATACTTTGACATTTTTTTCTTCTTTTTTTCTTCTTTTAGGCAAAATGCAATAGATTTTGGTGAGACATAAATATTTCATTGTTTTCTGACACAAGGGGGGAAAATTAAAACACGCAATTCAACCATAAAAGTTCATTCCCCCCCCCCTCCAGATAGACCCATCGTCCTGCCTCTGCAGTAGTCTAGCTCGCCCCCTCGTCACGACAAGGAGTGGGTTGTCGCCTACGGCCCTCCAGATTTTAAAAGAAATTAAAACATTTTTGTGGGTCCCTAAAAGTACCGTGGGCCTGCTGTGACTAATGGATCAGTTTGTCCTGTGCGAAACAATTCTACTGAACTCACTCCTCTTAATACCAAGTATGTTTTACTGTGGTTTACAGTTTCTATCCAAAGGTAAAAAGTACACACAGCAAAAGACACTATTTTTTATCACTCATAAGTACAATCTTTCATCTGTGGCTTGATGGAACTCGGCAGATTGCCCAGGCCTTGACTTGGTATGACTGCTCTTAAGTTGCTAACTTTTACATTCTCTTTGGCATTAAAAACATGATTCATGGAGAAAGAGATGCAGAAAGTAGCTGAGTGCAACCTATAAAACCATTTTGCAGGGGGCAGCTGTGGCAGGACTTCTGCCATTACTATGTTACTGGACAAATATATTCATAGGATTAAGTATCAAAGTTGAATTTGCAATTTTATGCTGCATAGGTTCAGCAGGCCCTAAACTGAGCCATATTGGGGACCCTGCTGCTGTAGATCATTTAAAACATCTGTGGGGCAAACTACACAAGACTTTTTTAAAAAGTAGTGACACCTAGGCTCTCACAGGTATTGTGGGACACATACCTGCTCCGGAGTTCTTTAATCCATCCCCCCTCCCTCTCTCTCTGTCACAAACACACACACACAAACCCCTCCCCTCTCCACGTCCCCCTCCCCTCTCTCTCCTTCCCTCTTCATTCTTCAACCTACTCTCCAGTTTAGAGAGCCAGTTTGGTGTAGTGGTTAGGAGTGCGGACTTCTAATCTGGCGAGCTCGGTTCGATTCCCAGCCTCTCCCCCACATGCAACCAGCTGGGTGACCTTGGGCTCGCCACGGCACTGATAGAACTGTTCTGACCGAACAGGAATATCAGGGCTCTCTCATGAGTACCCAGCTTGCTGCTGGGGGGTAAATGGTAATGACTGGGGAAGGCACTGGCAAACCACCCAGTATTGAGTCTGCCATGAAAACGCTGGAGGGCGTCACCCCAAGGGTCAGACATGACTCGGTGCTTGACAGGGGATACCTTTACCTTTACTTTACCTTATGATCATATATAGTCATGTTAACCTCCCCCCTCCTAAAATGGCCAGTAAGGGGGCTGGGGAGGGGGTGGGAAGGGAGGAGTTTGGGTGGACGTGCTTCCCAACCATATTCTGCTCGATTGCGCCACTTCTGCAGTTTTTTGAAGCTTGAAGAATATTTCAGGGTTTTAAAAAAATGGTAACAAACTTGAGGAAGGCTGCACTAAGTGGAGGTGCCTCAGCCATGTTTCTCTTTTGTGTATCAGGAGCCCTGGAAACCAGTCTTTAAACTTCCTTCCTTCCTTCCTTCCTTCCTTCCTTCCTTCCTTCCTTCCTTCCTTCCTTCCTTCCTTCCTTCGTAGTAGTAGTTAATATATAATTCCTGCCTCACTGACCTCCACATTCTACTGGAGCACCACAAAACTGACCTTACAGCTGTGAACTGAAAGCCTAATCACCTGTTTCCTTTAGAACAATTGGCAGCTAACGGAAAAGTGTTTAGTTTAAAACAAACCTGGGCCCATTGGATAATGCACGTTCAGTGCACTTTCAAAGTAGATTATCCTGTTCCGCACAGGATAATCCAGCTGCCAAATCACTTTGAAACTGCATTATCCAATGGGTGCAGAATGGGCCCTGGTTCCCCCCAAACCCTAGGAGGCTGTGCAGGTCCCCTCAGCTGACAAGAACACACTGTCATGGCAGGTTCTCCAAAGTATTTGCCATTGAAGTCCTCATTCACTCTAAGCCAGAGATAAGTGTAAATGTCCTGGGCAGAGTCTACACTTACTTTCTTTATTCCATTGTCAATCCTGCTGAATTCAGATCGCTTTGAACTCGATTCTTCCTCTCCCCCCCCCCTTCCCCATTGAAACAGGAAAGTCTTCTGCACGTGGTTAGGGTAGTTCAGTAGGGGGGGGGGAGCCAAGCCTCTTACTTTCTTTTCTTGAAGGGGGGGAGGAGCCAAGCAGGGAGCCTCTTTCTTTTCTTGGAGGGGAGGAGGAGAGGATCGAAAAAGGCAGAGGAGGGAGGAAAAATCCAGGACCGACAGAAATGGAGAGAAATTAGGGGCTTCTCCTTTAAGGCAAGCGTGTTACATGACCAGGTGTAGCCTATCAGAGGTTCTCTATCATGGAGCTTTCTTTCCCAAATGGATATTCAGGATTAAAAGAAGTCTGAGATATCGCACAATAAAGGTAGGGTCACACTGAATCAATCCTTCTCGCTGCAGAAGGAAATTTTAAATCGCCCCAAATCCAAACGGAAATCGCATTCTGTGTAGAGGGCAGGGACTGAATCGATCTGGGGTTGGAATAAAAGCTCCGTGCAGTTTACACCCTGGTCCCAGAAACTTCACCGCTATCTTGATGGCTTGGTGAAGAAGCCGTGATCCTTCCTGTTCTAGGTGCAAGGGCATTGCAGGTGCTCTGCATGGGACATTCTAGAGCAGGGGTAGTCAAACTGCGGCCCTCCAGATGTCCATGGACTACAATTCCCAGGAGCCCCTGCCAGCATTCGCTGGGAATTGTAGTCCATGGACATCTGGAGGGCCGCAGTTTGACTACCCCTGTTCTAGAGAAAGAGGCGGCGGGCTGGTATGTTGAGCTACATGGATGCCCCAGAGCCTTTGAACTATCAGTTTATGCAAGCCTTGGTGAAGCACTGGGCGCTTAGACTCACCCTGCATTGAGCAGGGGGTGGGACCAGATGGCCCCTTTCCCACTCTAGGCTTCTAGGAGTCTAGTCTATGATTCTAAAAGGTGCTATACATACTGAAAAATGACTTGCAAACTCACCTCACAGTTGCTGTCTGAGAAAGAAGGCTGCTGAAGGAAGCCCTGACCTTTACAAATCCCTGCCAAATCACATGGGTAAGGGTGCCCCCCCCATATCTAGTTTTATGAAACAAAGAGCTCAATATGCTAGAAACATCCAGCAACATCTCACCAAAAGCCCTTCAAATATGCGTTTAGTTGCAAGTTAAATAGTCGGCCCCTGCCCGGCCTGAATTTAACCGCTTGGACCAGGGGGCTGGCAGGGGGCTCCTGGGAATTGTAGTCCATGGACATCTGGAGGTCCGCAGTTTGACTACCCCTGGCTTGGACTGAACATCCTCTTGCTATTCTGTAGGCCACGGCCATCCTGCAAAGAAGGCGGAGGAAAGTTTACCCCCGATGCCAGAGGCCTCTTTCAAAGCGCCAGGGTGGGACCCCCAGGTATCATCAACTCTAACCACTTGCACATGAGAAGAAGTCAAAGTCTTGCTTTTTGTCCAGCAATTCAGCTGCAAACCGATTAGGAACAAAAGGGAGGGCAAAGACCTCCAGCTGATGCAAAACAGCATGAGTGCAAAAGTTAGGTCAGGAGACCCAGTTCTGGAGACAGGCCTTTAAGAAAAGAAACAAGGCCCCAGGAACAGGCGTCCGGTGCCCATCAAAGCACTCGGTGTGTTCACACTGTGATTTACGCAAATATTTATTTAATGAAGTATTGCAGTGGCAGTTAATATTTGTTGCTCGCTGAGAACGAAGAAAGTATGCTAAGGAAGAAGGGGGGAGGACTGCAGAGAGCAAGGCCACTGACTCAGTCACGGGAAGCAGAAAATTGGTCTCCCTTCCCCTGTTATTAAGGATCTAAACTGGGGGAATGGGGGGGGGGGCAGGGGATGACGAGACCTGTGCTGGTCTGCATAGTAGAAACAAGCTTTGATGGAGAAATCAATTTTTAAAAAATTGCTCAAATAAATGCTGTTCCTTGCACCTTGTGTTCTTGGGAAAAGGCTCATATAGTATTTTGGTGCCTGGAGTCCTAAAGACGTTAAAGCTGAACAGCACAGCTTCAGGAGGATACCCATGTTGATCAGCAGAAGAGTGAGATCTAAGTCCATTCGCACAAAATGTCTTTTTGGGTTTCAGTTACCAGCCTTCTCACAACTGGGGCAGGAAAAACAGTACCGTTTGCATCAGCTGGTGTAGAGATTCGGCCTGAGGGCGTTGGCAAACCACGCTCTCTGAGGCTGCACCTCTGCATCTAACCTAGACCAATCAGGATACTACAGCACAGCAATTACCTCATATGTTAAAGGGATTACTTGAAGCCTATCAGTTTGCTCCACGCTACCTCGCAGGATTACTTGAAGCCTATCAGTTTGCTCCACGCTACCTTGCGGGATTATTTGAAATGATTTACGTGTATGTATAAATAAAGGATTCCCCTCTGTTCGAGAGGTCTTTCGCAGGAAATCCTTCTCCGTGTCATTCTTCCTCATTGCTTCCCGACAAGTGGTGAGCCCGACGTGATTCCAGACCCTGTGCTCACTGCGACCAGAAAAAGAGTCTTCGTGCACGATCAGCTACGGCTCCCTGGTGAGTATGGGGGAATCATTGTCTAAGGAACAGGTAAAGCATGCTGACAAATTGCAACAGGCAGTGAGACAGTGCACAGGAGAGGCGATTTCGGTGAAGGACCTCCGGGAACTGATACAAGAAGTATCTTGCCAGTGCCCGTGGTACCCTTTAGCGGGGACCAGAAGACTAGGAGACTGGGAAAAAATAGGGAGGGAGTTAAAGGCAGAGCCCCATGCTCCCATGCTGATCTTATTGACATGGCAGAAAGTACACAAAGTGCTGGAAGTCATGAACCCAGAAGCTGGAAATCTGCTATTGAAAAATATTGCACCTTCACACCTTCCCTATCCCACTCTCTTACCAGTGGCCGTTACACCGACCACTCCCAAACCTGTCGCCTCGCAGCCATTAAGGACTGGGGGCCACTCCCAGATCGCTAACGCGATTCAAGCTGCCCGTCAGGCCGGTCAGCTCGATCTCTCTGAGGACTGGGAGGGAGAAACCCCAGCGTTCTTTCCTTTAACGAAGGGGGAACCACGTGGGGAAGGGGAAAACAGGCAGATCCCGTTAACGTGGGAAGCCATTCCCTATTGAATAGGGAATTGAACAAGGCTATAAATTGAACAAGGCAATAGGGAGTTGAACAAGGCTATAAAGGAAAATGGTTTACAATCCTCTTATTTTCAAGGAATGATAGAGGGGATCACTAATGTTAGGCAGAAAGTCTCTGAATTCTTTCTTGATTTCATCAAGCACCTTACAGAGGCACAGATTAATAATCAGGAAGCCCAAGCTGAATTGCTCAAGAAATTAGCTAAAGAAAACTGTATTTCAGAAAATAGATGCATTATTCAGGGTTTGGGCCGTGATCCAGATATTGCAAGCATGATAAAATCTCGCTGGGATTTTGGCATAGGTGACTACCAAGCTTCTTTTGACTCAGGGTAAAGCCCTCAGGAATATTGTTCATTCTCCAGATGCTTGCAACGATCTTTATCAGGGATCACTAATTCTTAGTCACTAACCTTATTAAAATTTCTGTTCCTCTTACAAAGTATGCATTTTCTCTAGTTTTTCAGCTTTCTTCTCTTCTACAACATGCTTTGGAAAGATTTTGTAGAACAGGTTTTTTCCATCTCTCTACAGATTTATATGGTCTTGTTCTTATAAGCAAGCATTTTTAGAAGCGATATGCATTAAACCACAATCTGCATTAGTATTTTAGGGTACTTGCTCGAGCACCCTCACCTTCTGAGGTTAGATGGGTGGCAGCCTGAGAAAGGATCTTTTCAGTTGTGACACTAAAATGATGGTATTCCATTCACAAAGAGATTTGCTTGTTTTTCTCAATCACTGCACATGCCAGTGGATTAGAACTGAACTGTTGTATTTGGCTTTGCATTAATGACCTCTTTTCTTATTTCTGTGTTTTACTCAGTTGTTTTCAATTGGCTTATAAAATGTATCAAAGGATGTTTTCATGGGTTTGATGATTAGCCACCTACAGAAATTTTAAAATTTAAAATTTGGCTGTAATTGATAGAGCCTCCAGCTGCAGTAGCAGGAGTGCTGTTTAGCAATTTGGAATCAGGCTCTCTTTTTCCAGTTCCTACGCTAGGAGCTTAGTTAGAAACTTATCTTGCTTTCTTACCTATCACCCACTAATCTACACAACTAAAAGGTTTTCCGTAGCACAGGAATGATCCTTTGTTTACAGCCCAGGGAGAACTTTATCTTTTGTTTCCTCACCCCCGCTTCAAGGAAGAAGGGGGGGGGGGGATGGAGTTCGGTCTTAAAATTTTTGGTCAGCAGTTAGGAAGTATGCTCACTGAAACGCTGCTATGCCTCAATAGAGCTTTATCAGTCAGAGCTGTCTAGCTGCGTAATATTTATAAGTCAGGGTAATGCCTGGCTGTGATGGAGATAGAATTTTTTATATAAGACAAAATCCTTTTGTCTTTATTTTATGTTTTGCTACCTTTTGGGTAAAAACAAGGCACAGAACCTCTTTGGGGAATGTGTCCACAGTTTTTATTACATCATCAATTTTTTAATGTGTAATTAGCAGCGAGAATTTTTTCTTTTGGTCAAATTCTTTTTGGGTTGTCTATTTAAAGGAGGACCTACATTTTGTTTTAACTCAGGCTACCTGATTTATATCAGACAGGCCTAATCTTTCACAGGTCAATTGTTTGTTTTGTCACTGGAATGTGTGGAGATTAGCTCTCTCTTGGAGCTCTAGCCATTCCAGCCCTTAACAGATGACTCATGGAGTCCTTTCTGTTCTTTGAATTTGATTGGTCAAATGTTTGAGCGCTTTGAAAGCTCTAAGCCTCCAGGTTTCCTTCCAAATGAGTATTTGCTTTACATTGTTTCTAATGTTTTCAGTTGTCATTTTCTTTGAAAAGGGTTATTACTGATGTCCCAGTAGATGGCCTAACGGTGTTTACGGATGGATCTCCCTCACCAGGAGTCTTAACCTGGCAACAACCAGATGGTATATGGTACAGTAAGTTTACAGGTCCGCAGATAATCAGCCACCGGTTGGAACTGGCAGCAGCAGTGTTGGCCCTGGTCTTTCTGAGTCTCAACTATTTAATTTAATTTAATTTAAATTCTGATAGTTTGTATCTCTGTAATCTTTTATCTGTAATTGAATATTCATATTTGTCTCCAGTATGATATGAACAACTATTAAGTGTGTTTTTAGCTGTACAAAAATCACTGTAACAGTGAACAGCTCCAATGTATGTAGCTCATGTGAGAAGCCTTTTCCTGGTTTTCTCACTGAAGGAAATGCTTGAGCTGATTCTCTTGTTTCATTTGTTGTTCAGTCTCCAATTGAGAGTCATGCCTTGCATCATCAAAATGTGAAGGCCTTAGCCAAGGAATTCCACCTTCCTTTGGCAGAAGTACAAGCTAATGTCCACTATGCGCTAATCAGGCGTCTCACTCCTCCATTGGTGTGAACCCCCGTGGATTTGGAGCTAACCAAGTTTGGCAGATGGATGTCACTCTTTTTCCACCCTTTTCCCCTTGGAAGCATCTCCATGTAGTCATTGATACCTACTCTGGGTACATCTTTGCTACCATGCAAAAAGGAGAAAAAGAAAAACATTTCCATGCACATTTACTCTGAGCATTTTCAGTCATGGGTGTTCTAGGCACCCTAAAAACAGAGAATGCGCCTTCATATTGCTCCACAGCTTTTGCTCAGTTTTGCACGCAATGGAACATCAAACATGTCTTTGGAATTCCCTATAATTCCACGGGTCAAGCTATTGTAGAGCGTGCCAATGGGACCCTGAAACACATGCTCGACAAACTAAAACAAAAAGGGGGAATTGGGATTTCCCTTTTAGACAAGGAATCCCTGCTTTCAAGTACTTTGTTTACTCTAAATCATCTTAATCTTATTTCTTTTAATTCTCAATTTTTAGCTAGGACTCAGCGTCATTTCCAGACCGACGTCCCTCTTCCTCGACCCCAGGATCAATACCGTCGTTTACCAGACCCGAGGTGGTACGGGCCAGTCCCATTGATTACCTGGGGCTGGGGCTACGCAGCAGTTGCCCTTCCCTCTGGGTGGGTTCCTGCTTGTTGTGTCCGCCCTGCACTTAATGGTTGGCATCAGGGGTTAAGCAACCCAATTCCTCAGTTCAACCTGCAGCTGCAGGAGATGGAGCCCGTGGTCAAGAGAAAACGGGGAGGGAAGACATCCAAACCCCCCAGTGACTTGGGGGGCAGTAAAGGACCTGTCTGATCAAGCCGAGCAGCAACTCAAGGACCAAGGACTTCCAGAAACTCTGGAAAACTTTCTTGCTGCTGTTATAACAGCCTTACATTTTAATTCTGTTGTTATTTGGTTATGTTGTATGTGTGGGTTTTTACCAAGTGGGGTTGCCACTCCGCATTATATGTCTGCGCCTAATCACTGGGTCCGCCATACTGCTTATATGTTTCAATTTCATGGGAAAAATGTGTCTTTAATCTATGAATCCCGTCTGTCGGTAGCTTCTATGTCATTTATCCCCACTCCCTTTAATTCACCTGAGATGGTGCTGGCTGAATTACAAAATGTAGACAAATCAAAGTTATTTGCAGGGAACTTTTCACAAGTTAAGCGCTTTCAACAATTTCGATATCAGCGCACAATGCCAGGTCTCTGTTTTTGTTGTCATGCAAAAAATTCGGCATTTCATAATTGGACACCCAAAAATCACAGTGATAAAATATGGGTAATGTGTTGCCAATCCCATGAAACTTTTCAGCGCCGAAACATGTATCGGGCTTATCATTGCCTTAAAACAAAAAAGGGGGAGATGTAGAGATTCGGCCTGAGGGCGTTGGCAAACCACGCTCTCTGAGGCTGCACCTCTGCATCTAACCTAGACCAATCAGGATACTACAGCACAGCAATTACCTCATATGTTAAAGGGATTACTTGAAGCCTATCAGTTTGCTCCACGCTACCTCGCAGGATTACTTGAAGCCTATCAGTTTGCTCCACGCTACCTTGCGGGATTATTTGAAATGATTTACGTGTATGTATAAATAAAGGATTCCCCTCTGTTCGAGAGGTCTTTCGCAGGAAATCCTTCTCCGTGTCATTCTTCCTCATTGCTTCCCGACAAGCTGGAGGTAAGAAATGAGCTGGGGGTGGGGATGGGTGGTCTGGTTGCCTTCTCCTGATCATTCAGCCATGTGTGTGCTTGGTTTTTAAGCACAAAATGTGTTTTGGGGCTCCAGGAACAACGTGCAGCATCTCAGAAATCCACCCAGACAGAAATAAAGTGGGGGAAAAAAATACAAATCCCAAAAAAGGGGAAATGCTGTATCATTCTGTTGTTTCTCCATAGCAATGGGGCAGTGTGGATTTTATTAAAGATTCATCTGTGTTGTAGCATTACCGCATAGCAACAAGGAAGTGCCTTTACAAAAATTAATTTGGGGTCTGTGGGGGGGGGGAGATAGTTTCAGTCCTCAAGAGAACTGCTGTGTTGTGATTGTTGGCTTGCTGTGATTGACCAGGCAAGAGGTGGAGGGAGAAGTTCCCTTGCAGCCTCGTCAGGAGGTAAAGTGCCTCAATGGGGCAGAGGGGAAATGCGGGAGGGGTCTCCCTGTGAGGAGGGCTGCAAATGCAAGATTTACCATCCCGTATTTGCCAGCAGGAAAACACTTGCCTTTGAACCCTCCACGCGGAAATGCCCTGAATCCTGAAAACGTCTACCCTGGGGGTCTGGTTGGTCTTTCCAAGGCTCCTGGCCTTCAACTGGGCATCCAGAACATTGAGTTCCTTCCCCCCCCCCCCCCACAGAGCTGTGAGTCCTGCCAAAGTGAAACCAAGTCTCTGTCTTCACATCCCGGCCTCTGTTTGACAACAAAGAACAAGCCCGCCTCTTCAGAGATGGATACCACTCCCCGCAACAATATGGAGACGGAGCTACAGTTTTTATTAGACAGGGCTGATGCAGATGGGTATTTCAAAATAAATAAACCCATTCTATTACTGACCCCAAGCATACTGACCCCTGCCTCAGCTGGTTCAGATCTGGAAAGGGGGGGGGGTGGCATAGATGAAGGGATAAAGACCGACTCTCTCTCTCTGTCTCACGCACACAGACATGTACATGCATGCACCCCCCCCCCCCGTAAGATTTGAACAATCGGGACAGCAGATAAGCAAATGAGCATATCATATCCACCTGGAATCTGAGCTCTCTCAGTGGCTGATTCCATGCTGCGTACAAACCAGCTGCACAGCTTCCCCTGTAGAAGCCTTCCCTCCCAGTTGCTATGTTTCCGAGTGGAGGAAATAGAAGCACGTTCGTTCCCCTGTTCCCGTGTGCTTGGGTTGAGGCCTGTTTTTAAACAAAACTGCTAGCATGCTGGTCGGGGAAGCTAAACTGTGCCCTGCCCGGTTGCTTTTGCTAGGGCTTGCAGCATTTATCTCTAGCCCGGATCCAGGACAGGAAGTCAGCCAGGCTGGAAGAAAAAGGCTGAAAGAAATGCAATCCCACACAAATACTCCCAGACCAGATAAGTTGTGAACCATTAAGACAACAGATCAGATTGTTTCTTTGTGTAACAGGAAACTGCTTATTCAGAATCTGAGATCTCTCAATGTTTGGTTATGTTTTTTAGAATTAATAACTGAACCTCCCCTCAACTTCTGTTGGAGGGTCCTGACCAAGGACACAGGATGGGTGGCAGGTCTCCAGGGTTTAATGCAAATAAAGATCTTTCACATCACCTACAGACTGACACTTTCAGATGGAGATGCCAGGGATTGAACCTGCAACTTTCTGTATGCCAATGTAGATTTTATACCACTGCACTATGGCCTCTCTCTAAGGAGGAAAAGCCTACTTATATACCTGCTCCACAACACCGACTTTGAATTGCCTGCAAGATGGCTATTTCCCCTTTGCCTGTCAGCCTGAAATTTGGGAGAGAGGATTCTTTCAATGCAGGATGCATTGCCTTAGAATTTCATCTCATTGGCTGGACCAATACTTATCATGGATGCTTTGGTGTAGTGGTTTGGTATACAGTTTGGTGTAGTGGTTAGGAGTGTGGGGTCCCCAGGTGGGTTGCCGCTGTGGCAGCGGCTGGCGGCAGCAGCAGGCAGCAGGCGGCAGGCGGCAGCAGACATTAGGCAGCGGTGGTGGGCGGTGGTAGCAGACGGAGGCAGCAGAGCCATTGCAATGGCTGCCTCCATGCTGCCCCAACTGTTGTGTACCTGCGTGCCTGTGTACGCTGCCAATCTGCGTGCATGTGTACGCTGCCACACACGCATGTGTACACTGCCAATGTGCGTGCACACGCTACAGCCACTGACCCCACCGGGTAGGACTAGATGACTCATATGGCCACTACCAACTCTGTGATTCAGTTGAGTAGCATAGAAGATAAAATTGCGCACAGGGCTATGTTTTCCATTGAGAACCAATACATACAACCTAGGGGTTGATTTTATAGTAAGACTGAGTTTGGAAATGATATTAAAGATGCTGACTTAAATTTTGAAATGAATTGCAACCCTCTGCTGAATCTAACTTCCTTTATTTTTGCTGGAATTGCAATCAGCAAGTAATTTGGTGAACTCAGCCCTGAAGGGCTGTTGTTAAGCTGTTTAAGCGGCTGAGCTGTACCTATGTGCTCACTAGCGCACCAAGTGGTCATTCGAGAGGTTGCAGGGACTTCTGTGCCATGTGCTCTTGTTTATGTGGGCTCCACCTACTTCCTGTTTCCTTAGGAAGAGAAAGAGCAGTGTGCGTGCTTTGCAAAAGCAAGGCGACTGCCATTAGGCTCGTCTCTCTCCATCTACTGATGCATGGTGTGTAGTCTTCCTGCAGTCTAGACCCAAGATGCTTGCCATGTATTTCTTTTGTAACTATTCTCTAAGCTTTTGTACTCTGCTTCAGTAAAGAAGGAGAAGAGTTGGTTCTTAGATGCCGCTTTTCTCTCCCCAAAGGAGGCTCCAATTGGCTTACATTCACCTTCCCTTTCCTCTCCCCACAACAGACACCCTGTAGGAGAGGTTGAGAGAGCCCTGATATTACTGATACTACTGTGTAAGTGGAGACAACAACTTCCATGCCCCGGTCCCCAGCTGGATTGGCATTTTGACAATCACAGGGCATTTTGAGACGCTCTAAAATGGTATCATGTCCACCCAGCCAACTTGGGAATACAGCATCATCTGCTTGACCAGTGAGTGGCCAAGCTGAACACAAAGGAAACAAATTGGCCAAATGTTGAGTAATCTCTCAAGCGTATAATTCAAAAGAATTATTGTTATTAAAGTCACTTTGAAATACTTAAGCAATCAGAACGGAGCCCTAGGTATTCAATAAACCGATTTTTTCCTGAATCTTCCTCAGTGATCGCTTGCTATTCTGGAATACAACTATAATTCCCAATCATATATTTTTAATGTTATACAATTTTCTAAGGCATAAAAAATATTATAATCAACAGGAAGCAATTTAAAGCGTACCTCAGGTTGGAGATTCTTTTTTACAGTCATAGTTGGCAACTGCTTCTGAGTGATGGGGTCACTCACAAGCCTGCCCAAAATGAATTAAATCAACATGACATTGAAAGGATATATTCTTACCAACAGATGACTTGTTAGTGTATAGCAGGGGTAGTCAAAACTGCGGCCCTCCAGATGTCCATGGACTACAATTCCCAGGAGCCCCCTGCCAGCGTTCGCTGGCAGGGGGCTCCTGGGAATTGTAGTCCATGGACATGTGGAGGGCCGCAGTTTGACTACCCCTGGTGTATAGAGAACGCAGCACAACAAATAGGCTTACCTGTTCTTTTGAATTTTCAAACTATTCATGGGATATTAAAAATATAATCTGGAAACACCAGCACTTAGTAGCACATATGTTCAATTTGGCTATTAATAAGGAAACGACAATTCTGTGATTGTGACCAGTGAGTGGAACAGGGCTGCTGACTGTTGGAATACTGTGCATGGCTCCCTGGTAGCACATGGAGCATGGTCTGCTTTGGGGGTGCCTCTTCTTCTGGTTCGAGCTGTTATGTGTTTTTTCATGTTGCGCATGGGCCACAAAATTCAATCTAAGATGAAATTTGTTCAATAGATTCCCTTCCTCTTAAAAAAAAATCATTTAAGATTAATTTGTTTCAGCCAGCTTTTATCTTGCAAAACAAGGCATCATTTCATTTGCTGTTTATTTGCACAATTTTTTTCCTGCCATTCCACTAAAGGACCCAAGGTAGCTTGCGAGGAGAAATAAATAATAAATAATAATTCATATAATTGAACTAAAAAAATAAAACAGAATAGCAAAATGAGTAAAACCAGTGCAAAAGAGCAACAGCCAAACTTTCCTGCAGCTCTTTAAAAACAGACCTAGTAAAAACGATAAGAGTGAAAACAATCCTTACAAACCTAAACCAAACTTTTAAGCAGATTTTTAAAATGTTTCTAATGGGAAAATTTTTGAATCTGTTTTAATCTAAATTGAAGTCAGTGCCAAGCCAACAAAATATTGACATGCGAATAAAACATGGAAATATTTATTCTCTTTTTCAAAAGTCCTTTGGTAGTTTTGGCTTTAAAAGCATAACTATTCCCCCCCTCCCCCCATATTATATAATTCAATACACCTATTCTCCCAAGACCTCAAGGGCTAGGATTTATCCTAATCTCTAATAGAAAATAGAGTTGTTTTCCCAAACCAAGGTGTACACTGACTCTTTCATGCTATACATCTTTCTACTCCTGTGGTCAAGTACCTTGCAGTTATTATCGCTTATTTGTTCAAGTGGTGAGGAAATATTAAATATCACAAGTTCTCAGCAGAGACTGGACAGTAATTATCAACAGATGGCTAACCGTGTTGGGGTGGGGGGAGAGGAGGCTCCTTCATCCCAAAGAAACTTCTGGGCTCACTGACTGCTCTCCTGGCTAAACTGAAACCCAACTGCTCTCTTTGCTCTTCAATATGCGCATTGCTTCACTCTGCTCTTACACGTTAGATGAGCCAATTCAAACTCTTCAGCTTAAGGAGAAATAACTTTTTACCTATTTTAAAGAAAAAAAGTTACAAGATAAATTCTCAGCTGCGGGAATAATAGCAATGCTTACTAGTATTTGCATTGTGCCTTTTCGGTGTTGAAATAACTTTTTACATGATCTCTACAGCTCACGGAGCATGACTCTCCTTTGTCTCGGGTGGCCCGTGGTCGGCCACTTCTTTTAACTCTCTGAGGAATTTGCTGTTGAGTCAGTTGGTTTCCTTTATTGCCTTTATTTAGTATGTGCACTGCATTTGTATTCACTGTATTTTTCAGTGCTGCAGGTTGCCCCACGTCCCTTGGGGGGAGAGGGTGTGAGCTAAAAAAGGTAAAGGTATCCCCTGTGCAAGCACCGAGTCATGTCTGACCCTTGGGGTGACGCCCTCTAGCGTTTTCATGGCAGACTCAATACGGGGTGGTTTGCCAGTGCCTTCCCCAGTCATTACCGTTTACCCCCCAGCAAGCTGGGTACTCATTTTACCGACCTCGGAAGGATGGAAGGCTGAGTCAACCTTGATCGAACTCCCAGCCTCATGGGCAGACAGCTTCAGACTGCATGTCTGCTGCCTTACCACTCTGTGCCACAAGAGGCTCTAGGGTGTGAGCTATAAATTAATTAATTAAATATCGAATCTGTACAATAGCTGTATGCAGTAGACCAGGCTCCATATCTCAGAGAGGAGCTGATGAGAACAATTTTTACTGCCTAGCTAAGCTCACAGATTTGATTTGCAAGCTGTCTAATGTCTGTGCTCAACTGTAATGCTATCCCAGCACAGGTTAAAAACTTTTTCAGCTCAACAGGTTACAAATCAAGTGAAAACCCATTCATATAAGCAGGATCCTGGTATAGAAGCAGCCTTTGGTATCAAAATCTGAAGAGGATTGCATTAAACATGAACACTTTAAAAGAGAATGCATAGCAGTTCTGCCAGGACAGAATACTGTCCATTTACAACATAGAGATGTATCTCCCATTTACTGCCCAACATTACGTTAGCAAGGCAAATTTAAGCTGAATTTTTAATAATGGCAATATTCTACTGACAACAATATTTATACCTTAGATACATTTCCCCACACTTTAAACAAAATTTACATATTAAAAAGGTCTATAATCACTTCACTTTGCATTTTTACACATGTTGCAGAAAAAAATAATTCAATGACTTCACTGATTAATATTATTTATGCTAACTAGATTTACATGGTCTCCGTGCTCAAGAGAACAGAACAATACAAATTAACAGAGAATGTAGATAAATGAAGCCCTGCACAGTCAATAGCTTCTGCAAACATCTCTCGCTCACCACCCCACAAAGGAATAGGTCTTAGAATTAGAGCAGAATATGTAGACTGCTTGATTAGACCTATGTTTCTTTTGCTCTTAGCATTTCTAAACATTTCTTTTGCTTTAAATGTATCTCATCTCTCTCTTGAAAACAAAATTTTTCCAAACTGCCTGTTAACAGAGGCTCAAATAATTTCCTGCATGGAAGTTGTACTGGGGGCATTTCTGCACATGGGTAAAAATAGCAAATAAAATGGCGCCTCCCAGCCCCTCCTCACCTTTCCTGCTGTCTTGCTCTTCTCTGCCGCCATTCTGCGCTTCTCTCCCTCCACAAGGGCCGCTGGTAATGGCGAAAGAGCGATGTGATTTACATGGGACTCTTTCCCGCCTGTCACTCAAGCCAGGCAGCCAACCCCATGTCCCCATGCTTTGAAGGGCCACCGCGATGGCCGCTAATTAAAAAAAAATCAGTAGCTCTCAGTTGAAACACCTACTCATCTAATCATAGATGCATAGTGCTTCTTTAATGCCCACTTTTGGAATGATGACGCTTGCTTCTTTTAAAAATAAATCTTATTCCTGATTGGGGAGGGGGGATTGGAGAGGCATGCTTTGTGCTACAACTTTGGGGATATTTTTTTTTACCTTTGCCATTTGGGGAAAAAAAACCCTCTGTTCTGCTGCTGCCGCCTCCCTCCTCGCATGTACACACACACACACACACACACACACACACTCCGCAGAGTTTCCTTGCTGTGGGTGGCAGGGGCACCTGCCTGAGGGCTTTTCTCGCTGGCTGCCTCTTGCCTCTTGCTGTGGGCTTGCAGCTCCTCTCTGTGCCTCTTGAGAGAGGGAGGGAGGGAGGAGGGGGGGAGGGAGCGTCCGGCTCCCCAATGTGAGGCTTCTTCAAAGGAGAGATTTTGGGGGGAAATTCTTACTGCCATTGCCAGCATGCTTGTCCACTGGAAGAGGGAGGCGGGAGCAGGGGTGGGACGAGGCAGGCACCTTGCACATCTGAACCTCCATACCTTTCTTTGACTGGTGGCCAGCTGGCTGCTGTCCATTAGGTAGTGCTACAAATGTTGGTGACTTCACTTTTTGGGATTCACCAATTATCACTTTAAAATGGGGGAAGTAGCCGGCCAGACGCTGCCCAGATGCTGAATGTTGGTGATGTCCTGTGTAGGGGCCAACATATAGCGACTCATTAAGGTAAGCGTTACACTATATTTAAAGGGTGCGGAAATGCCCTGAGTTACCTTTCTGACTGGTATCAATGTGGTGATGAAGTAGTCTGAAAGCATGTGGTGGTTTGATAGTTTAAGCCAGGCCTGGGCACAGTCTGTGCTTGAAGGGCAAACTGGTTTCAGAAGAATAAGATAAATGTTGTAATAAATATTCCCCCCCCCCCAAAAAAAAGTCATTGTATATAACTATGGATTCCAGTTCATCTTCTAGAGGATGCTAGGCTTCTTTAGAATTCTTATTGGGGGTGGGGGAGGAGGAAATCCATCAGTGAAATCCATCATGGCAGAGGACCATCCTTGGAAAGACAGATCTTCTGCAACTTGCAACCACAGGAGAAAGTGAGATTGTTTAGGGTGCCTACTCAGGTCAATTGAACTTTAGGCTGGTGCCCAGTGTGGCCGGTGTATCCCCCTTTCCTAGAATAAGCCCCAGGAACCTCTTGAAGACTGGCAAGTTATCCAGCAGTAAAATAAATGTAATTGCTTTTTATACTTCCCTTTTATTTGCTGCTGAAACGAAGAAAATGCACTTGCAATACGATTCAAATTTCAGGAAGGGTTCCATACCAGTATTTGACTCCCCCGTTACTTTGGGGGTATTAACATTTGATTTACATTTGATCTTTTAAAATTCTGAACATTAAAAAGGTTTTAACCTCCCCTTTTTAAAAACAGAGCAAAATAAAACCAAGGAAACCTGTTTTTTAAGGAACCAGGGAAAAAAAACATAACAACAGCAATGCCTCTCAGCAATTACAATCTCCCAGGCAAGAATGCAGACACAAAAAAGCATTGAGATAATATTTAAATATTATTGTAAAACAAAAAGCGAACCAGTCCTGGTATAGAATCCGGCAGTATCAGGTATCAGAACTGATCCAAGGCATAAAGACAGCAGACCTACAGTGGCCCCCTCCCCCCCCCCCATAAAAAAAAGTCTCACCCTGAAATGGAGTCAAGCTCTTTGCAGGCTCAGAGAGCCACAGAGAATCATTATGACTGGACGGTTTGTTCTAGGACTTCCTCTAATGTGCTATCCCATGACTGGGGAGAGGTGCCTCCTTCTCTGTTCTTTACGGTGAACTGTTGAAGGTGAACTTTTCTGAATAGAAGATAAAACCGGCTTGGAAGCTTGGATACTCTCAAATATTTGTGAATATTTCCAGAAATATCCAGGACAGTTATTGGTATTCTGAGAATTCATAATATTGATCCAGACAAAACAACAAAAACAACAAAACAATGAAAGGGTGTTTTTTAAAAATATATCTGAATGCACACCCCTGTTTTCAATCATAAAGGTAAAGGTATCCCCTGTGCAAGCACTGAGTCATGTCTGACCCTTGGGATGACGCCCTCCAGCGTTTTCATGGCAGACTCAATATGGGGTGGTTTGCCAGTGCCTTCCCCAGTCATTACCGTTTACCCCCCAGCAAGCTGGGTCCTCATTTCACCGACCTCGGAAGGATGGAAGGCTGAGTCAACCTTGAGCCGGCTGCTGGGATTGAACTCCCAGTCTCATGGGCAGAGCTTCAGACTGCATGTCTGCTGCCTTACCACTCTGCGCCACAAGAGACTCTATCAATCATAGAGCATCTTTTCAATCATAGGCACACTCATGTTTCCTGCTCAGAATCCATTCCCTCTAAAGCACGGCATTCCAGGATTTCCTCGGTGCCCATCAACGCTGGCCTGGCAATCATTCAGTTGGCTTTCCATGGTGGGCTGACAGTATGACCCACAGAGCCCCCTTGCTGCCTCAGGTGCGGAGGAGGAGGGGTTAAGGACCTTCCCCAAACCCCCCCCTTTTTGTTTTTGCTCAAAATAGAGCAAGACAGGTGGGGGGAGAAAGTTTGTTTGAAGCCGAGGAAACCTCACCCATCCCCATGGCTGCTGTTGCGAAGGGGCCTTTATTGGGGAGGCCGTCTTCAAAAAGGTGCTGGGTCAGACTCTGTGACTGGTAATGCACGGGAGTTAGGGGGAGAGTGCAGGAGGGTGTTTGTTTCTGTCACCCACTAACCAGACCCCCCGCCCCCGCCAGCTATTCTCCCCCCACTTGCCTGGGCTGGAACTTCTTCGATGTAACAACTGGTTCCAAATGCAGCAGCACAAGTCCCGACAAGGGACAGAACCAGGGCTGTGCGCTTCGGCCGCCAGAGCAGCCATTGGAGCCTGGAGCAGCCGGCACCACGGTGCAGGAGGAGGGGGGTGCTGGCACCAGCATGCCAGTCAGCACAGAGCTCTGTGCCTGCATGTGGGCTGTGCCGGGTCGTGTGCTGCCATGGGCACTGCCCCTCCCCCCCTGCCGTAGCGCTGGCTGCTTCGTGCTGGAACGGCTGCTTTGGTGGCCAAAGGGCACAACCCTACAAATAACACCGGTGCTTGCCCAGCTACCTTGGCTCTAGGTTGAAGACCAAATCAGGTTCAAGATGCTGGTGTTAATCTTTAATGCCCTAAATCAGGGGTAGTCAAACGGCGGCCCTCCAGATGTCCATGGACTACAATTCCCAGGAGCCCTTGCCAGCGAACGCTGGCATGGGCTCATGGGAATTGTAGTCCATGGACATCTGAAAGACCACAGGTTGACTACGCCTGCCCTAAATGGTCTGGGACCAGCATACCTACGGGACTGCCTTTCCCCTTATAATCCCCCAAGAGCACTAAGGTCTTTGAGTTGACCTCTGCTCAGGATCTCCAGCTCAAAGGAGGTAAAGTTGGCCTCAGCCAGGGCCAGGACCTTTTTGGCCCTGGCACTAGCCTGGAGGGGGGGGGGGAGTGAGCTCCTGGAAGAGATCAGGGCCCTGTGGGACCTGAACCAGTTCCACAGGCCTGCAAGGTGGAAGTTTTCCATTGGGTTTATAATCAAGCCCTAAAAAGATCCACCAAGAAAAGTTGGCCTCACCACTGGGAAGGGGGAGGGGAGAAGAAAATGGAAGACAGAATATTGGCTCCGTGCCAACCCCCTCCCCCCCCCCGTATGGCAATTTATTTTAAAGGGCATGAGTTCTATTAATTATATTGTAGATGTTTTCAATCTTTTAAATGTGTATGCCATTTTAATGTTGTTACGTGCCCTGAGCAATGCAGAAGGTAGCGGTGTGGATGAACTGAGAAGTACGGTGCTTGTGGTGTGTTACTCTGTCTCTACCTCTCCTGGCCTCGCTCCTGGATTGTGATCCTGCCAACAGCAGTGTTCTTTAGTGACAGCACAGATTCTGGCCACAAATGCAGGCTGCCGGCCACTGGATAGTTGTCCAGAATGACAACCGGTCTCCACACTGCCAAAGTCCTCTTCCCAGGAATTCTCCAACCTTGGGTTTGGCATCTGTACCACAGACTCAGGGACTGTGGCTGGGAGATGATGTCAGCTGCTCTAGCCATTGCAAGAAGCCGGGCCAATAAGAGAAGTCCACAGGTGCTCTTCAGGGGACGCAGTATTTTCAGCCTGTGTGTATTAGCAAACATGCAGAATAAGACTTTTTAATTGTCTTCTGGAAATATTTGTAGAAAGGGTTCCCTAAGAGTAGAAAAGTTGAAAGCCATTGGTATATAGCAGGGGTAGTCAAACTGCGGCCCTCCAGATGTCCATGGACTACAATTCCCAGGAGCCTCCTGCCAGCGTTTGCTGGCAGGGGGCTCCTGGGAATTGTAGTCCATGGACATCTGGAGGGCCGCAGTTTGACTACCCCTGGTATATAGAATAGCAGCAGCTGGAGGAGTGCTTGTTGGAAATTGGAAATTTGGAAAACAAATTGGTAGCACCAGTTCAAAGCTCCAACGCATGCATGGAGATCTCATGTGGCTTTTCTGGTAATCTTCCATGGAGTTTCTCCGTGTACATATATTACCTCTGCACATGAAGCATTGAGCTGAAAATAATCTTGAAGTAAAAGGATTCTGTCTCGACTATGTCAGAGGTCTGTGTGGTCACGTTGCAACATGATATGTGGCTGGTCCTCAACTGAAGGAAATGCCTCCACCAAGCTCCAGCTAAAGGAGAGAGCAATATGGTAGCCCATCAGCCCACGGAAAGACCCTTGCCTACCCGTTGGCCAGACCAGGGTTGATTATGCATGAGGCTTTTGATGTTCATTCAGCTCAGTTTTTTAACAACAAAAATCAATCTGCACCTGACCCTGGTGTCCACTCTGATGCCGCTCACTTCCCCACTTCCACCATGCAATTTTCACTGGTCATATTCGACCAGGGTTGTGGTAGAGAAGAAACATTTAAAGCCTCCCACGCAGGTTGTTGTTGAATTGAAAGACTTTAGTCCTACTGCACAGGGTTGTTGTGCAGATGAAACAAGAGACAAAAGAAATTCCAGTTTCTTCATCCAGTTTTGTCTGCAGAATAACGCTGTGCAGTGGCCTCAAATCTGCAGAGTTGCAAAGAGGAAAGACACATGGCTTGGCTGTGTCTAACCCCTGGCCAGAGCAGTATTTTAAGTGAGAAGGGGCTTTTCTGTGGCCTCCTTGTCAGCCAACTGTTTGGTAGAAGGGGAAAGTCCCCCCCCCAAAAGGAAGGCCCTCAGGCTCCCCTGAGTTGCTCTTGGAAAGGCCTCCCTCCCCTCAGTCAGGGCCTGTCAGAGGCTCCTTCCCAGCAGGCCTGAAGGGAGGGGGGAGAGGGAGCACTCTGCAGCCTCCTGCCAGCTCTGTCAGGGCTCTGAGGCAATCTGCAGTTGGACATGGCAGTTAGGACAGCCTTGGGGCAAAAAGGGTTGGCACAGCCTCTCCAAGCCTTTGTTCTCATCCCCCTTGGCAGCCCTACTGACCTCCTCTCCCTGCGGTGGTCAGGAGCAGACTGGCAGCGATGTGTTCAGATCCTGGTGAGGGCCCAATCAATCTGGCTAGAACTATTGTCCTGGTGAGGGCCAATCGGAAGGCGCTTCGTGCCTTCCGATTGGCCCCTCACCTGGACTGGCCCCGCCCACTCTCCGCCCACTTACCCCTTAGTCTTTTATGTTTATACAGCAACAGCTTTATAAAGATAACGCAGGTCATACAATGTAATGTAAACAGATAATACAATAAATACAATAACACAACAATAAGAATACAATAATACAATATGCATGTATAGAAACCTCTTCACTATGCATACTTTAAATAAATCTCTTGTTGAATACTTTTAATATAATAGATCACTAATTATTTTCCACCTGAAAATGAATACAAATGGTTAAAAATCATTTCTACAATCTGTGTGAGGGTCATAAGAAGACACTGTCCGTGAAACAGTCTATTTGCCAAAAGCATACTCACCCACAAATATCAAAAATGCCCAAGAGGGTCTCAACACTCATTGCAGTAAATGGGGATTAGAAGTTTAATGCCTACAGCAGGGGTAGTCAAACTGCGGCCCTCCAGATGTCCATGGACTACAATTCCCATGAGCCCCTGCCAGCGAATGCTGGCAGGGGCTCATGGGAATTGTAGTCCATGGACATCTGGAGGGCCGCAGTTTGACTACCCATGGCCTACAGCATAGACCCCAAAGAAACCAAATGCTGTGGCAAGCCTTAAAGGGGAAATACATGATGCTGAAATTGGCAGAAGCCGTTGACCAATGCTGAGGCAGTGCCCATGAAATAAGTTCCGCTTCACGGCACAGGAGTCTTTACATGATGTCAGTTTTACCAAATCTAGATTCAGAGAAATGTTCCAATCCAGTAAATCTCAGTTGTTCCACAGAACAATTTGTTTGTCCGTATAGTTCTGGGTCAGAGGGACGTCCAGCACACAATTTCAGACCCTCGAAATATGTGCCAATATATGGACTTTAAGTGGATGTGTAGACATGCCGATGTAAACCGATCTGCAGGGACATATTACACAATAGATTATATTGGGGGTGTTACAATTAATAAATGTTTTAATAGAAAAGTCGAAGTCCTTTACAGGGTGAGTCATACTTTCAAGCCAAGCAAGAGCCACATTTAAAGAATCCACCAGGTAACATGACAGAGGTAGATGCTAAATCCCCTTGGGTGGGGAAATTAAATCCCTAATGTTTCTTCCGCTTTTCCAGGCTATGAGGTTTCTGCTCACGGGCTTTATTTGGGAAACCAAATGTGCTTTAAGATGATGTTTCTTATCTTGAGAGAATGAACCAAAAATTCAAAAGCACAAACCATTCTATCGATATTGGGGCATTTCTTATACACAAGTAATTGATCCCTGGATATATTATTAACCCTGTCCAATCACTTCAGAGGGGCACCCGCACTCTCTTAAAGAATTTCAGAAGCAGATGGGTGCTTCTTGCCACTTCCTCCTCTCCCTCCTGACGTGTGCTTTACCTGAGGATGGTGGTGATGGTGAGAAACACTTGCCAGAACTGCCCTCTCTCTGTTCTTTTCCCCTGCCCTTTCCCTCCCATCAGGGCAATTTTTTTCTTTAAAGTCAAGGGGGTGCATTACACTTTGATTCCATTTTTTTTAAAAATGGATCTAAGGAGCTATTGCATTTCTTTCTTTTTAAAATAGATAAAAAAGACCAGATAATATTGTGTATATGGCTTTAAGCTGCAATATGGCTGAGGGGGTTCATGCCTAGAATCATAGAACCACAGAATCATAGAGTTGGAAGGGGCCATACAGGCCATCTAGTCCAACCCCCTGCTCAATGCAGGATCAGCCCAAAGCATCCTAAAGCCTAGCTGTGTCCCAAGCCCAGCTGTGGGTCTTAATTTTTTTCCACACACAGGAGTTTTAAATTTTAATTCTGAAAGCTCATATTTTAAAAATGGACCATTTTAAACTTTTGACTTTTTAAAAGCTTTTAAAGTCATGAGCTTTTCAAAAGTTTAAAAAACCCTCCTGTGTAGGGAAAAAATTAAGACCCACAGATAGGCTCAAACGCACGAAGTTGTGATTTCCAGACAAGCACTTTACTGAGTCACTTCAGCCACATTGTAGCTTAAAGCCTACAACAACACAAAGTTCTCTGGTGTCTTCTCACTTTCTTTTTGCCCTGGCCCTAACACCTGGTGGCAGTCCAGTGTGGTGATGCCAGTGCGGAATAGGTATAGATTTCCTCAATGATTGTGGGAGAAGCCCTCATGAATTACGATCGGGTATTAAAAGGAATCTGTTTTTGTTGCAAAACAGGGGAAGAAGAAAAAGAGTTGGCTTTTATACCCCACTTTTCAGTGCTTGAAAGAGTCTCAAGGGATCTCTTGCAATTCCTCTCTGATCTCATCCTCTAGCTGGGTTTATTCCTTCTTATGTTATTCTTTCAGTTACTATTTTATCTACACTGACCGATGCCTGGAATAGGAGGAATATTATAAATCTAATAATAATAATAATAAAAGGAGGAATATATTAGTTCGCCGCCATTTGTTACATTTGTTATATCTGCTATATCTTGTAAAGGTAAAGGCATCCCCTGTGCAAGCACCGAGTCATGTCTGACCCTTGGGGTGACGCCCTCCAGCGTTTTCATGGCAGACTCAAAACGGGGTGGTTTGCCAGTGCCTTCCCCAGTCATGACCGTTTACCCCCCAGCAAGCTGGGTACTCATTTTACCGACCTCGGAAGGATGGAAGGCTGAGTCAACCTTGAGCCGGCTGCTGGGATTGAACTCCCAGCCTCATGGGCAAAGCTTTCAGATGGCTGCCTTACCACTCTGCGCCACAAGAGGCTCTCTATATGCTATATCTTGTAATATATATCTATATTGCTATATCTTGTAAACTGTTTTAATTGTTTTATGGGGGCTTTAAATTATATGGATGTTTCTATTTTGTTAACCAGTTATGGAAGCGGTGGTATAAAAATCAAATAATAATAATAATAATAATAATAATAATAATAATAATAATAATAATGTTTATGCAATTGGCTATAGACTCCAGGGGACCAATATTATGTAGAATACGTTGCCTTCTCTCCGTCTTTCTGGAGTCACAGGCATCGACAGACTTTCTCATGCCACTCCAACCATCTTTAGAGACCCTACTTTGTGTGCCTCTGAGTTTTAAGGCAGCGGGGCAACCTGAGAATCTCCCTCTCCAGGACTAATTGGTCTTGAACTGACCATTGAAGGCCTCTGTCCAGCATTCCCTTAGCAGCTCATATTAGCCTTTCTCCGTGCATGTTTGTGTTTTGGGTTGGTGGGTTTATATCATGTTTTATGTAATTGTTTAAATAAATATTTGTTTATTCAGTTAAATGCTTTTAACAGCTCTGAAACATTTTAATGTTCACTCCCTTAGAAACCCTGAATTGGGCAGGAAGGCAGCATAGAAATATTTTAAATAAACATTTAAAGCTTGAGGCTTTCATCATAACAATCCTTAGTTAATTTGGGGGGGGGGGTTGTAGGCCACGTTTGTTGATGAAAACTTCTCTCTCTAGACCAGGGGTAGTCAAACTGCGGCCCTCCAGATGTCCATGGACTACCATTCCCAGAAGCCCCTGCCAGCATTCGCTGGCAGGGGCTTCTGGGAATGGTAGTCCATGGACATCTGGAGGGCCGCAGTTTGACTACCCCTGCTCTAGACATTTCGCTGGCCTCAGCTGTTGGCACCTGCACAAGAAGGAAACTACCTCGGTGCTATGTGGGCGGAACCTCCGTTTGTGTCGTTATGCTGCCGTTGCTGGCCTCCCCTCTTCTCTGCAAAGGAATTGAAGGATAATGTAACAGTCTTTGCTTGCCCTATAGTAAAGGTTTCCAGATTTTACTGATACTCCCACTTGACTCCCCATTTATTTGAGAAATAATCACAAGAAATGATCACAAAATTAGCAGGGTCCATGGGCCGACGCCAAAAGGCACACAGAAATGTTAATAGTACGTCTCAGTGTTACGTGTGTACCAATCTTGGAGGTCTAGGCTGAGAGGGGGAACTCCAGGAACAGAGCATTCATGTGAGCAGCCAGATTTAGCATGGAAATAGGCCCCTCTGCATTCATTCCTACAGATCCTATCAGCTTTCTGGATGCTCATGAGCAGCAAGGACAAGAGGGGGACCGGTGGGGGCTGAAGCCTGTCAATTCTGGCCTAGGATGGTCCGAGTTCTGGCCGGCCCAGTCCTGCCTCCTCCTCCTGATCAGCATCGCCAGCAAGGCAGGGAGTAATAAATTAGCGGCTGACCTGCAGGGCGACCTGAAAGGAAGCTCAGCAAGCGTTTTGCTCACCCCGCTTGCTTGAGTCTCTGAAGAAGAGAGGACGGAATGGAATTATTTGAGTTCCAGACAGGAGAGGCCATGATGGCTGTGAGGATTTCATTCCTCCTTAACCTCTGAAAAGGCAGTTTGCTAACCAAGGGAAACTTTGCCTCTCTTGTGAGGACTTAGTGCTGTGCTTTTTCTCCTATTCCCCAGGCATGTTTTAATGGCTGTTCTTCATCACTTGGAGAGAGAAATCCAGCTAGGGAATTTCCCAGTGCAACAAGTAACACCACTTATGTTCCCCAAATGAGCTTGTTGAGCTTACACTTACCAGGGACTTAGACTGCAATCTTTGATGTTCAGAGATGACCCAGCCACACTTGGCTGTTTGATGAATGAAACTCTTCTGAACTGTTGGAGGGGGAAGGAGAGGTGGTGGTGGGGGGGGGGGGATACACAGCTCTTTACATGTGTTCCTCTTTGAAAAGAAAAGACTTTTTGTCATGGCACGTAAACCTTTAATTTAATCTTTAGTGCGTTTACAAAAGAGCGAACACGATTCCTTTTTAGCACAAGAGAATACGAGGCACCCCTCCTCAGCCTTTTTAAACTTCCAAAGTCATTGGTGCCTGTCACAATCTGTTATTCCCGTGACCAAAATGCATTAATCATTTTTTAATGGCTAATCGGTCAGAGGAAAAAAAAGAAATTCTAACTGATTATGGGTGTAAAAGAAAATAAACAGCCTGCATGCAAAGTCTGATTTCCCTCCCCAAAAAACTGAATCACTTTTGTCAGGTATTTAACTTAAGCCAGCAAAACAGAATGTCAAGACGGAGCAGTTTAAATAGATGCCTGCAGCGATGGGCCATCAATGGCCTCTTTATTTGTTAAAGATGGATTATTTAAAATAAATTACAGAGCACTTTCGCTGAATAAACAGAGACTCGGTGGCTATGGCATGCTGTACATGCTTAATTGAGCCACAGAAAATCTTAAATGGCTACAGGGCTATGTAATCGCCTTTCACTCCGCTGATAGGGCCTGATTCTTTGGAGGCAAAAAACCAGCTATTGAGGCCTGCAGAGCAACATTACCCAGAGGAAAAGAGAAAGTTTTAATGTGGAATATAGACTTATAATATCTCAGAAACCACAAGGATGGAGTGTTCTAGTATTTGAAGACAAGGCAGCGTCGAAGAGAAGGAGCCGGCTGTCAGCCAGATATTTTAAATATGTCGCATTCATGTTGTATAAGACCACTTAACAAATATGAAGTGCAATCGCCTTTTTTTAACTAACAACACAGCAGTAAAAATAACACAGTCTTCAGATTTTGGTAGGATCTATGATCACATATACACACAATAAAGCCACAGATACTCATTGGATCCTTTGGATCCCTTCCACCAACGGCAGAGGGAAATGCTCACTTATTTATTTACTTCATTTGTATTCTAACATTTTCCATTTTATTCTCACAACAACCCTGTGAAGTAGGTTTGGCAAAAATTGTGTGACTGGCCCAAAGTCACCCAACAAACTTTCATGGCAGAGCGGGAATTCCAGCCTGGGCCATACAGATCCTAGTGGGACTCTCCCCAGGACATCCCGCTGGCCCTTCCAAGAGTCGAGGACTTCTTGCACCAGAAGGGAATTCTTACCATTAGCAAATAGGAGACCCCAAAGTGGAAAGGTTTGTTTAAAAACAAGCAAAGACTTAACATTTTCAGCAGTGCTAAGAAATGTCTCCTTTTTGCACCATTTTTGTTTCAATATATTTTTTGCAGCATATTTTTTGCAGCTGCGGGTCAGTGGGCGAGCATCTTCCTGGCATGCAGAAGGTCCCAGGTACAGTCCTCAGGATTGCAAGTTACAATAAAAGCAGGTGATGTGAAAGCCCACGAGAGTCCTGGTGCTGATCCGAGTAGACAGTACTGATTTGGATGGACCCCGGGCACCGAGTCTTCATATGTTCACAGGCAGCACAGCACAATAACAGGCTCCGTCAGTGGGTTTTTGTCATGGAGCTTTAATCAGCCAGTTTAGTGCACCGGTTTGAATGCACAAAACCTGGGAGATCTCAGTTCAGATCCTGAGTCTGTCATGAACTTTGTGGGATTACCTGGAGCATGGCTGCTTCAAGGATTTTGTGGGCATTGCAGTGCATATCCCCCGACCAACCAGTTACGATGTAGTCCTAATGCCTTTATAAAAATACCTTCCCAAACAATTGGGATTGTGACATGCCAGGAGCCTTCCTGACCTCTGCAGGCAGGCCATTCCACAGGGCAGGCACCACTACAGAGAAGGCACATGTACAGGCAGTTGTTGACCTTGCCCATTTGCTGGGTGGCACCTGGAGAAGGTCCTGGTCAAATGGGTGAAGTTGTAGTGGGACATGGGTGGACAGGTGGACAGGCAGATATTAGGGCCCAAGACCATGGAAGTCTTTGTAGGTTGGAGCCACCAATATGCCACATATTTAATTCTCCAACAAATATCACACTTCAAACAGTTAGCCATTGTTTTTATACATATATACTGGCTCAACTGATCAATCAAATCGACATAAAGGAAGACTGAAACCAAGATTTTAGAAGAAGCCTGAAACTGGGAAGGAGCTTAAAAAGATTCTTAAGTGCCGCTCACATCCCAGCAAAAGGAACTCTGTCCTCATGGGCTGTGGCGAAACTGGGTCATCATCCCCACAAAGCTGTGATACCAAGTGCTGAAGGCTCTGCACGAGTTCTACCTGGGCATCATGCACATGAAGGTCCTCGTGCCCAGCTACATCTGCTGGCTGGGCATGGACAAAGAAGACGAAGGCTGGGTTGCTGCCGGGTGAGTAGACCAGAGATGTCCCAAGCTCCAGTATTATTATTATTATTATTATTATTATTATTATTATTATTATTATTATTATTATTATTATTATTATTATTATTATTATTATTATTATAGTACAGGTCTGGGAGATGGTGCAGTAATTGTGATTAAGGCTCCCCACTGACTTAGCAGGACCATCCCAGGACCAGACCTTCCTCATCATTGTGTGTTCATACTCCAAGTAGCTGGAGGTCATTCCAGTCACCACAAAGTCTTCATGGGTCATCATCAAGACCATCACCCTACTCTTTGCCACCCACAGCCTGTTGGACACCATGGTCTTGGACAAGGGGGCCCAATTCACCTCCACGAAATCCAATATATTAATGAACACCCACATGATTTGGCCCATCACTTTAATGCCTTTCCACCTCTCAACCAACAGCCAAGCCAAATGTCTGGTCTGGAAAACAAAAGAAGTGCTGACCTGGGTTATCCAGGGCAACTGATCCCAGAGACTAGCAGATTTCTTTCTTTGGTAGCACATTGCTCTCAGCTTGGCAACCAGCCAGAGTCCTGCAGAAGTGGTCATGGGCCATCAGTTGGCCATGACCTTGGATCAGATCTACCCCAATCCCACTTCGGGATGGAAGTCACAGCACCCTGCTCCTTCACTCCAATAGACTTAGATTTTCACTCTACGAGCCTTATTGAACCCATTATTCGATAAGGCGCAAAGCAGAAACCCTGAACAGAACCCATACAACTTCTAATGACATTTGCTAACCTCCAGGTGGAACATGGAGGTCTTTGCCAATCACAGAGATCAGTTCCCCTGGAGAAAATGGCTGCTCCTGGGGTCTCGCCCCAACCCAAACCCCTGAATCCTCAGGAATGTCTCAGACTAGAACTGGTCACCCTACATTCCGCGGGTGGGTCTCTCTGTGCAAGGAGGGGTGTTAATGCCTTTGACGAGCAACTGAAATAAAAAATACCTGGAGGTAGAGTTGCCATTCAGCTGATGGGAGGGCTGGGGTGGGCATGTGTCTGTGTGTGTGTGTGTGTTTGTGTGTGTGTGTGTGTGTGAGAGAGAGAGAGAGAGAGAGAGAGAGAGAGAGAGACTTCACCAACATTGCCAAACATTACTAGATCACTTTAGGCTAAAACCTGGATGTGACAATTGATATGATAAAACCAGAGAGTTTCCAGGAACTCCTGCAGCTACTTTACTGAGTTTTATCCAGAAGTGTTATAGTGACATCGATGGCATTTAAGTAGCCCCTCCTGCCACTGCATTAAGTGGCAGCAAGCCATGGGGTTGCGGGTGGAAGGCTGGGCCAAGGGCTCTTTTGTTTAGACCCACGGTGGAAAACAGCAAAGTTCCCCTGGAGCAACAGAACAAAGTCTGAGTCCAGTGGCACCTTTCAGGCCAACAAAGTTTACTTCTGAGTAAAAGCGTGCCCATGAAGGCTTGTACCGCTGGACTCAAACTTTGTTCTGTTGCTTCAGATCCACATGGCCACCCGCCTGAATCTATCTTCTGGGAAGAGGTCCTTTTGCACTTGACTGCCATAGAATTTATGGCACTCCGTTGGAAGTGCTGCTGGCTGTAAAGCCTTCCTCAACTCCAAATATGTCCTTTGTTTAAAAATTCGTTGCCGACCAGGAAGCCAGACTTCATGACTAGCCAGCTGAGCATGACTGAGCACTTGCACAAGGGGCCCAGAAGGACCATATGGTTCCGGCATCTTCTCTTTCAGTCAGCAATGAGGCAATGGCTCCTCTTGAATGGCGGTATTTTAAGTCTGACTTTTGTTGGGCAGGCTGGGAGCACAAATCTTTTTGAAGTAAATTTACACTCTTGGCTAATTGCAGGATAAGTCCTTCTATTGCCGTTTATCCTAGTGTGGAAATATGACAAGTAAAATGGGCGCATGTCGAACAAATTCAGAATTACTATTTTAACCTTGGACATGTGGTACTCATTTTGACAGAAGTTGTGACCTCAAATAATATTACTCCCATTTGTCAATATCTTGGAAAAATGGTTTGACATTGAGAAGCAGTTCCAAGGCTCCATTAAATAACTGCAATTACTCGAAGGAATGATGTAGTCAGCCATTTTAATAATGGCCGGGTAGCTGGGGTTTCTCTTTAGAGTTTCAACACTTAACAGCCTTCTTCACAAGTGAGCAAAAATGTCTGGCTTTGAAAGATTCTTTCCTATGACACCAATTAAAGGCAGTTGTGCTTCGTGCAGGGGGTGCGTTTCCCATGTAACGAATAGCAACAGTTAGTATGTTTAAAGGAGAGGTTATTAGTGCATAATAAAACACCAGATGCGAAAAAGCACTAATAAAGTGGCCAGCTTTTTCTGTCAGGCTTGGCCTTAGAGCAGAGGCTGCGAAGAGGACGGCCGGCCGATGGAGGAGAGGAGGAAGTGCTCATCCCGTTGCCATGACCACGGAGGCCGGGACCAGAGCTCTACAGGGGGAATCCCAGTCCCTTCGCCAAGGGACAGAGGCATGTTAGCAATGGAAGCGTTTTTGTACGGCTGTTATCTTCTCAGGGATCTGATCAAAGTAGCTTACGTCAGGGCAAAACCCATTATGGACCAGCAATCATCAAATGGACAACCAAAACACACAACTGTCAGCACTGGATGGTATCGAGATATGCCCCCCCCCGCTTGCACTTCATCCCCCCCTGTCTGAACCTGGGGGACTATAATTTTAATTTGGACTTACTTGACCCCATGTTCCTGGAGAGTTTTATGACGGAGAGGATGTGTCTTACCTATTTAGGATGTTTTTTTAGTAATTTTTTGGGTTTTATAGAATTCTAGAAAATTGAACACATTTTTAAATGTTGTTAGCTGCCCTGAAATGGTTGCAGGTGGCCTAAAAATCCCATAAATTAAGTCACTGTCCGAGAATGAGAATGTCGCAGAGTATGTGGAGACGCATACTCTGCAGCAAACTGATTCTGGAAGGAGTGTTTGGCCGGGTGCAAAAGATGGGCAGCGGAGGTGGGGGAGCTAGGCAGGGGACAGAGCAGTCAGAGCGATTTCTTAGGGGAACAGGCTTCCTCGGGAGGTGGTGGGGTCTCCATCTTTGGGAATTTTTAAGCAGAGGCTGGAGAGCCATCTGTTGGAGAGGCTGATTCTGTGATGGTTCAAGGGGGTGGCAGGTGACAGTGGGTGAGCGACAGGGTTGTGAGTGTCCTGCATACTACAGGGGGTTGGACTAGATGACCCAGGAGGTCCCTTCCAACTCTGTTGTTCTATGACTCTATGATTCCATGACAGCACTGAGCTCCATTCGCTGTGCTGCTACTGCCTCCGCTGCCCATCTTCTGTCAGTGGGGCCAGCTGCGGAAGATAGGTGGTTGTGGCACAGCGAGTGGAGGTCAGTGCTGGGCCTGTCCGGCTGCCGCTGCTGCCACCCATCTTCCACAGCTGCAGGAGGAATGGGCGCAGCAGCAGCTGGCAAGGCCTGTCGCTGAGCCCCACTCGCTGTGCCACAACCACCGCCTCTGCCCTCTGCGGAAGACAGGTGAAAGAGGTGCAGCGAGTGGAGCTCAGCACTGGGCCAGGACAGCCACCATGTCTGCCACTTATCTTCTACAGCTGGCCCCACCATCTTGAGTGCAGGTTTAACAGGAATGGATACACCAGCTGGCCAGGCATGGCGCTGAGCTCCACTCTCTGTGCCGCCTCCTCCTCTGCTACCCATCTTCTGAGGTCGGCCCCACACTCCTGACAGCAGGACCAGCCGTGGGAGATGAGTGGTGGAGGGGGCAGTGGAGCAGTGAGTGAGGTCTGGCCAACCAAAACCACCCATCTTCTTTTCCATTTACTGGCGTGCTCCCTGGGGAAGAAAAAATGGATGTCACATCCGTAGTCATTTCTATTTCAGGGAGAACTTAAGGTGATGTGTTTCCACATCAAAAATAAAAATAAAGTGAACCTTGGGACAGTTCTCGACTGTCACAAGTGTCAGGCTTCTGCCATAATTCTTAGCAACCATTAGCTGTGTAGATGTTAGCATGTCTATGTAAATCGCTCTTATGGCCTTCTGTTTACTTTCCTTTTCACACCTCCCCCCCATTCATCTCCTCTTGGTGCTGAGAATAGAGAGGCCTGGCCTTGGATTTCATCGCTATCAGGACTTTGAGATTTGAAGATTTCCCACATTTCATGGGTTCTCACGGGACTGCAGGGTTATATGCTGAACTTGCTTTGTTGTGTTTCTTTTCTGACAAGATAATTTTTAGGTTAACTTGCTTTCTCTGAATAGATTCAAGCTTTTGCACCACGTCATGTATTAGATAATCTGCAGAAACCTGCATGGGTATAGTCTGCATGGGGCTTTTTATTCACTCCAAGCTTGAATAAATCCCTCCCGTCTACACTGAATTTGATTTCCATTTTGATTTTGGGTGCTTTAAATTTTCCCTCTGCAACGTGCATGATTGATCTGCGGTGACCCTACCTTTCCCCCGCAATATCCAAAAGTGGATATAACCCTCGATATTTGAAAAACCGCTACCAGTAAATGTGCAGAATTCTGTTTTTTTGTGAATTAACTTCCTTCTCCATGCCTCCTAGCAAAGCAGTCTTCCCTGATTGGACACGCACACACTCCTCTCTACCCCCTCTTCCCTCGCCACCTCCCCCTCCCGATTGCCCCCCGATTCCCCCGCCAACCTTCACATACCCCCTGTCCCCACTCCTTTCACCTACCTCTCTGCCTGCCTTCCTTTCTTCCTTCTTCCTTCCTGACTTCCTCTGTTTCTCCATCTCCTTCGTCTCTCTGTCTCTCCCTCTCACTTGCTTCTTGTCTCTCTCCTTTACTTCCTTCCTGCCTTCCTTGCTTTCTCCCTTCTATCCATCCCTTCTACCACCCCTTGCCCTTCTTTCTCCCTCCCAAACCTCCTTTCCTCTTCTTCCTTCTTTGACTACAGTCTGCCTCCCCATTCTCTAATGCCTGCTGTCTTTCTTCTACAGCGGGCTTAATTTCTAGTCTTAACCGCTCCTCGCGGAGGAGAATAAATAAAGCAGTAAGGGCCCCGAGGGCGGGCCCTGTCCGGGATGAGGAAGGGTGCCGATAGGCCCCTTCCTCAGGACTGACAATTGGAGGGCCCAGTCGGCAGGCGTGAAGCGGCTGCCGATTGGGCCCTCCGATTGTCAGTCCGGCGGCAAGGGACCAATTGCAAGCCACGCGCAGCCACCGATGGCCAGAGAGCCGGTGCCCGGAGGACACAGACGCCGTGAGAGGCACCCGGCCCTGCCCGCCAGCACACCCCTCACCGCCGCCACAAACGAGCCGTCCAACCCCGCTCTCTCCCGAGCCTACCCTCTCCAGCCTCGCCCAGCTTCCCCCGGCTGCCGCCATTTGCTGCATAGCCACCCGCATGAGCCAACAGGCTCTGCAGCCGCTGAGAAGACGCCCCACCCACGGCCAGGCCCAAGAGGCGGCGGCCGGCGGCCACGGCCGCCAACCGCCGGCAGCAGCAAGACGATGCCACACTCGCGGCTCGCACACCCTGCCAAGAGCCGCTGCGAAAAACCAGAAAGCCCGCTGCAAGAGCCACTGCCCACCCGCCGCCGATCGCGAGAGAGCCGCTGCCTGGAGGACACGGACGCCGCGACAGGCACCTGGCCCTGCCCGCCCCCGCACCCAGCACCGCTACCGCCAATGAGCTGCCTGACCCCGCTCTCTCCCGAGCCCACCTCCGACGCTCAGATCTCCGCGGACACCACCAACGGTAGGAAGGCTCCCAGGCCGCCACCTGGCCGGCCTCACCTGCGGGGGGCCCAGTGAGAACGCTGCCAGCCGGCCCGGGGAAGGGTCTCATGGTCCCTAGCGCCCGCTGTATTTAGGAGACAGCGGGCTTATTTACTAGTATATATATAAAAAGGTAATTGGACAGGCAGCATGATCATAACAGCAGTGTGTGTGTTTGTGTGTGTGTGCGAGAGAAAGGGAGAGCAATCATAGCAGGAGAGAGGAGAAGCGTCTGCTTTAATTGCTTGGAGAGTTACTAGCTAGCCTGCCTATCTTTGCCTTAGGAGACCCATAAAGGGACAGTGAAAGCTAGGCTATTTTAAAAAGAAAAGACAAGAAAAGAACCCAACTGGATTCAATATCACAACTAGCAATTTCTTCACAAGGGGCAGGTTGACAGTTCTGGAGTCCCTCTTCCCCGGGTCCTGGAGCAGCACACATTCAACAGAACCATTTGAATTTCTGAGGGATATTGTTTTGTGAAAAATTATAGTGACATCTGGATTGATGAGTAAAATCTGAATGAAGCCGGCAGTGGTTTCTGTTGACACTATTGACACTTCTTATTCTCATTGCTTAGCTGAAGGAATCAGAAACTTCCCTTGAAATACACCTCTGCTTGTAGGTACTTCTATCCAATGTGCAGGATCTTCTCTTCCTACTACAGGCAGTACTGAGTAGTATAAAATGCCTTTTCATGCAATGAACACATGAGAAACCACAAGGGAGGCTCTTTGTCTGGCTGGTTTCCCTCACTAAGCTACCCAGAAAGTTGGTGTCTGCCTTTTATCCATCTCCTTAAAAACAGGTCTGAACATTTTAACGCAAAGAAAATGGGAATTAATGTAACACTATCTTAATAATTGTAGCGATAGTACACATGAACCAGCTCAGGTTCCATTTCAGCTCTCTTCATGTTGCTTGGGGGTAGATATTGTTCTGATGTACACATTATTGCCAGTCAATTCTAGAAATGACTGGATTCCTTTTTATCCATCCCACGAAGGATTTTGATCCTTCTGTATTTATGGGGAATTTCTCCAATGGGGCTGGATAGAAATTCATGAATGTCCAAGAATTAAAGAGAGAACCTGCATGCCCACCTAGTTCCATAATCCAGAAAGGTAAAATTAAGCATAAATATTTAGAGGTAGGGATATTATATTGACAGACGGACAGACAGAAAGGAAGAAAGAAAAAAAGAAAGCTTTATTGGCCAGGCAGATATCATTATCCCAGGTCACTGAAATATAAAACTGCAAGTCATGAGTGTAAGATGAAATATGATATAATTAGTTGATTTACCTACATCAGGAAACAGACTTGGACATTAAAATTCTGGGACACAGTTTATAGAAAAGAAAGACTGAAAGGGACACGGGGGGATACTCTGCTACATGGGCAAGGAAGCACATCAGCCCCAGGGGAAATGCCCTGGCTATCTGACTGCTGCAGGAAAGCCCGTTGATCCTGTAGGGAAGGAGCCTATGAAACAGTTACTAGAAGTTTAGCAGCCTCCAGGGGACGATGACAAGGGAAATCAGAAAACAGATAAGGAAGGCCTGGAGGAACATTAGAATACATGATTATAAATTGGGAGACAGGGGAGTATCCATTTACCTCTTAATAGAGAAAACATCTGTGAGATTACTGGAGAACACTATGTGTTCCTAATTTGCAGAGTACCATAAGGCTAGTTTTGTTTTTAACTGGCAAATAAAAGAAATGCACAACAATGTCAGGGGTGAAGGCAGGATGAGGCATGTGCTGGTTACCAAAAGTCAGCAGCCAGTCCTGGATCATCCACAAAAGGTCTGTCCTAGCTATTCTTTCCTGCAACCATGTTCCCCTGCTGTGCATACCCATGAGGAACACCTCCCTCACATGCACTTGTGCACTCAGCAGGAAGTGGAGGAAATGGAGCTTGGGGGATGGGGTCCGTGGTGGCCTACGTTGCTAAGGCTGCCGCCAAAGCCTGCTCCAATCCAAAAGCCGAAAACTGGCAGTAGAAGACTGGGACAGGAAAGGCCAGCCAGTGAACTTCCCGACATTAGGCAAATCAAATGTTATTTGCCGTCATACTCCAAAAATAAAATATTGACAACAAAGTCACCATCCAAAAGGATAACATCAATAGTTATGGATAAAATATTATCAGAATCAAAATAACATTTATAGTGTATGGTATTTAATGTGTGTGTTTGTTTAATTTGTAGACTGTCCCTCTCTGTGGGCAGGCTCGGGGAGGTTAACACCAACACTCATTCATACAAAGATTAAACTCATCAAATAATAAGCCATAAAAACTGTACATAAGCCCAGTAAGAATTTATTAGTACAAGGTGCTTTGTAAATGCTCTGAGACTCATCGGTTGGGCTAGTGTCCAGATGTTCCTGAGTTCTAATTTCCCATAGTGAGGAGAGGAGGGAAGCCCGTGTGCTTGTTATACTTCTCATTTTGGCCGCAACCATATGGCTGAAGGAAGAGCGCTGTTTTACAGACCCTGCAGAACTGACCCTGATAGTTCCAGCGGGGCTCAGATCTCCGAGGGGAGATGGAAGAGCTGAAGGACCTGGTCCGGAATGTGGTTCAGCACATGCCACCACAGCCAGGAGCTGCAGGAGAGTTTGGGTGCACCTTTCACTCAGACGTGAGCTGTGTATATTACATGGGCACCTCCCTGGCAGGGGACACAGCCAAGTGACTGGTTTGATGCCCCAGAGTTGCACAACTTCAACTTGTTCGTGCAGGCTCTTCAGGAACATTTCAAAGACCTGATGCAAGTGACCCGGGCCCACAACCAACTGCAGTGGCTGAAGCAAGGGGCTTGGTAAGTGTCCTGTTGTGCTGGGAAGACTGGTTAGCAAGATGCATGCCTGGTCCGAGGCCACCAAGGCCCAGTTTTTCCAGGAGGGTCTCATCCTTGGCCAGGCATCAAAGTATGATGACCCGCATTTAGATTAGGCTACCACTCATCCAGTTTACATGTGCTGGATTGGTGTTGCTTCATAATCTTCATCCTTTGCAGCTGGCTCTTGATCTCCGCAGCCAGATGCACCCACCCTCCCCAAGGAATACTGGGACTTGCAGGATGTGTTTGACAGGAGAACCCCTATTCAAAGCATGCCTATACTCCATGAGTCCCTGGGAGATGGCTGACCTCCAGGAATTCTTTGATAAGAATCTGGCTAGGGGCTTCATACGACAAGCCATCTCCAGCATGGCATAGATGGTCCTTTTTGCAAAGAAAAATGACGGGGACTCTGATTGAGTACTGACTACTGAGGGCTGAATGCAATTTTGAATACAAATGCTGTTGTTCTTGGAAGACAGTCTGATTTATTTGTAGATAGTGGGGGACCATATATGGTTGGTGCGGGAGGTCCTAAAGTGCTTAAGGGAGAACCATCTTTTTGCCTACTGTCAAAGACTGAATTTCATAAAGAACAGCTAGATGTCTTGAGGTATCACATCTCCAGCTGAAGGCTGGATGGAGGCAGCTGCAGAATTTCCTTGGTTTCACTATTTTCTATAAAGATTTCCTGGTAAACTTCACCCACATAGCGCCTCCCTTTGACTGACTCACTAAAGACTAAGTAGGGTAGTGAGGGTGTGCAGAAACTGGGGGCAAAGCTGTAGTGGACTAGCAAGTGCTCAATAGGGCATTCCACTCATCACTTCTCTGCAAGAGGATGCAGAACCATTTCCAAGAACCCTTTGGGTACGATCTGTCAACCAGTTATTGATCCACCTGACAGAATTAGGTTCCATACCGCATTTTACCAACTGACCAACAAGATTATCATGTGGAATCTTATCAAAAGCTTTACTGAAATCCAGATAAACTATGTCCACGGCATTCACCTGATCCAGCAAGGTAGTCACTTTCTCAAAAAAAGAGATAAGGTTGGCCTGACATGACTTGTTCTTGTGAAACCCATCCTGAGTCTTAGAAATCACAGCTCTCTGTTCCAGCTGCTCAAGGACTGACTGGTGATGGATATGTTTTCAAAACACGCACACTTTGTCCCCTGGCCTTCCCCCCCCCCCATGGTACAATGCCTGGTTGCACTGCTTGGCCAATATGTCTTCAAGCCTGCCAAGTTCATTTTGGATTGTGGCCATCAGTTTGTTGACAATTTCAGGTGGGAATTCCTGAAGCTGTTGGGGGCAGAGCAAGGGTTGTTTTCTAATGGCCAGACTAAACAGGTGAACCAAATTCTGGAAGAGTATTTCCGCTACTATATTTCCTTCCAGCAGAATGACTGAACTGATTTTCTCCCTCTTGCTGAGTTTGCATACAATAATGCTGTTCATGCTAGCCCTGGAATGTCGCCCTTCAAGTTGGTGTATGGGGTGGGGCATGCCCCCTTCCCTCCTGGGACCCGTTTCCCTCCTGGGATAGTGGCCTTCATTGATCCCAGGAGTGGAGGGAGAAGGAGCTTTTAGCCTGGTTGTAATATTTTTTTCAATACAATCCTAAGGACACTTTCCTGGGAGGAAACCCTGTTGAATAGACTTGTGTAGGAGTCTGAATACAGGCTGCTTAAATATTTGTTTATATTTGAGTGGCTTAAATATTTGTTTTATAAAACTGTTTTTATATTGTCATTGCCCACCGTGAGTCTGAGATGTACAGGAGAAATGTGGACATTAAAATATTTTAAATAAAATTGTAAGCTGCCTTGAACCACAATGAAAAGTGGGTTATAAACATGATAATAAACAGAATATAAATAAAAAACGAACAAAATGCATTTAATCAAATCAATCTTTCAGTCAATCAAGTTGTCCCTGGGGGTCTAAGAAACCCCAGAGTTCCCCAGAAGCCAGTGGCAACCTGAAATAACCTCTCGGCGTGATTAACCTTTTGCCTTTGATTCTGTCCTCTGCTTCAAGTTTGTCTCAGCTCTGCTTCACCGCATTCTTCAGACTCATTATCACAGGTGTCCCTGTGCCCTTTGTACCGCGTTATCATCCCAGTAATAACAATAGCGCAAGAAGCACGGAGGCTGTCCGTACAAATGACTGCCTTGCGAGCCAAGTCTGCCCTGACCATAGGTAGCATCCTGCCTCGAGCCCTCCGCAATGCAAATGAGCTGATGTTGGCTGTCTGTCATGGTCAGCGCTGCAGTCATTTCCTTAATGACTTGCTAATTTCCCTCTGTATCCCGTGCCTCACAGGCGAGAGCTTCAGGGCCTCACATGGGCCACTGCAATCGAGATGTCAGCTGAAACCGACAGCAGGCTCGTTTATGGATTCATGCCCACACGTGTTGCTCTGCAGATCCCCAGTCAGGGCCCATATTTAAATCTCCAGGTTGTTCTTGGTCTTGGAAAGTGGCACTGAATATACCAGCCGAGCAAACACGTATTTCCTTTCTAGCAAGCCTTTGCCTGTACTGTACCTTTAGACCAGGGATAGTCAAACTGCGGCCCTCCAGATGTCCATGGACTACAATTCCCATGAGCCCCTGCCAGCGAATGCTGGCAGGGGCTCATGGGAATTGTAGTCCATGGACAACTGGAGGGCCGCAGTTTGACTACCCCTGCTTTAGACTTCCAAAAGGGAGCATACAGCACTGTTTGAATTGCTCAGGGTTTCATTCTTCACTCATTTCTTCTTCAGGTTGTCTAGTCATGCTATTCATTATTTCCTTTTCCATACCCCAAAACATACATTTGCACTGAGAACAGAAGCATGCAGGCATTTATTTTTGCAATGCCATGATGGTTTCAAACAGGTCGGGTTATCTTTACTGAGTTTCAGGGTTATGTTCACTGGACTTGGCCCTGTGGAACAAAGTTCTTTTCAATTCCTGGACCGAGAGAAATTTGACAGTTCCAATGAAATCCACAGTACTGAAAACCATTTCGTAACCTGAACAAGGAAACAAAATATTTTGAATTCTTACCCTCTTTAGGCTACCTCCTAGAATGACTTATTTCAAGGAATTGTTTCTAATTTCTTTATCTCAGAAGCATTCACTGGGAGGGGGGGCATGCACCATAGCTGTAAACAGCAAATTTTATTTAACATGTAGCAAATTAGGTTCACATAGAAAGATACCCTACCCCAGTGGTCCCCAACCCCCCTTCCGCAGACCGGGACCGGTCCATGGATCAGTCGGTACTGGGCCACGGCTCATCCTCCTCCCCGACTGCTGCCTCGGGGGCTGCCCTGCCACTCTGCCGCCAGCTCACCTTTGGTGCTCTCTGGTGGCCGCCATGGCTGGGGCTCCCCCTTGGTGTGGCACTGCACAGCTGCTGCTGGCAGCGCCCCCCAGTGGGCGGCGGGAAGTCAGGGGCGCCAGCAGGAAAGCAAGTGGAGCAGGAGCGCAGGCAGCAGTGGCCACGTCCCTCGGCAAAAGACTCCCCCCCCCACCGGGCCTCAGTAAAATTGTCAAGTGTTGACCGGTCCATAATGATAAAAAGGTTGGGGACCACTGCCCTACCCTATCTGAATGAGTGAGCATTTCTTTCCGAGATATACCTCTGTGACTCAGGCAGAGAAATAGCCATTGGCCTGCCAGAATCGATAACCAATGTGTTCTGCTCACACTTGCAATCCCTCAATCTGCATTTCGTGTAAACTACATTCATTCCAGTGAGAATTATGCAAAAAGAGATCCTGATGAATCAGGACTTTACCCAGAAGGGACATGCGGGGGCAAAGCCTTCTCAGAACTATGCCATGCTCTCTCCCTGAACTCCTAGCTTGCTTGCTTTTTTAAAGTGAGTAACACAATGACACACAATGCCCATAGCACAAGGCTTCAAGCAAGGAGATGTGGATTCGTCTCTGCACACTGAATCAAGGATTGTACTCACATATGCTGCTAACCTGATTCTGGGTTATGACAGGCAAATGAACTAAGTATGATTGAGTGACGCAGAAATTAAGGAACTGGGGGTGTTTAATATTTGAGTGCACACATTGAAAAGGAGGAAGACGTTGCATTTCTTCTAAACCAGAGGCTGAAAATAAATGACCTCTTAAAAGACATTAGGTCTAGAAAATGACACAGTGGGGATACCTATGGAAACAACCCTTTGTAAGAACACCAAAATAAGTAAAAAGACAATCCGAGCAGGAGCACCATAAGAAAAGGTCTATCCCTAAGCACCATGAGTAGTTCCAGTAGAAGGTCGACAAGTGCACCTGGCACCTGGCACCTGTGGGCTGCAGAAAACAGAGTGGCCAGATGTCTAAAAGGAACTCCAGTTCTGACATTTACATTGCCATCCACCAGTTAATCCAAAGCAGGAGGCAGCTTAGACCAGCCTTTTCCCATCTTTCGACCATGGTGGAGCCCCTGAAATAGTTTTTCAGACTTCAAGGAGCCCTGGAAGTGATGTCAGCTGGCCACGCCCCCTGCCACTCCACCAAAAGAGACATCACTACCCAGATCCTTATCCCTCCTTTTGTTCCTTCCCCCTCCTTCCCTCCTGCTGCTCTGTTTCATGGACCCCTGGTTGGGAATCCCTGGTTTAGACTATAAATTCACAAGTGAGTATTGTTCCTGAATGGAGGCAAACCAATCTCCTGGGCAAACTACGGAAAGTTTGTCTTCCACAGAGTCGGAATGCACAGCATCTGTTGAAGCATGCAGAGAACTGTTGTGGCCAGGCCAGTTACTGAAGGAGCAAAAGCCAACTCAACTTAAAGAAGACAACCAGAGGCGCATTCATATTTCTCAGTCAGAAGAATAACGCCTGCATGTATGAATTTTCACTTAGAAGGGCATAGTGGAGATGGAGTCCTATTCAACAGAAGAGATGACAGCTAACATCTTGAAAAGCTGCTATCGAGACAGATTTGAAAACTATAAGCTGAAGATGAAGAATGAAGGTACTTGTGGATTGTAAACTAAACATGAGCAGGCAGTGTGATGCAGCGGTAAAAAAGGCAAATGCCATTTTGGGCTGTATCAACAGGGGCATCACATCAAAATCACAAGATGTCATAGTCCCATTGTGTACGACACTGGTCAGACCACACCTGGAGTACTGTGTGCAGTTCTGGAGGCCTCACTTCAAGAAGGACGTCGATAAAATTGAAAGGGTACAGAGGAGAGCGACGAGGATGATCTGGGGCCAAGGGACCAAGCCCTATGAAGATAGGCTGAGGGACTTGGGAATGTTCAGCATGGAGAAAAGGAGGTTGAGAGGGGACATGACAGCCCTCTTTAAGTATTTGAAAGGTTGTCACTTGGAGGAGGGCAGGATGCTGTTTCTTTTGGCAGCAGAGGAGAGGACACGCAGTAATGGGTTTAAACTTCAAGTACAACGATATAGGCTAGATATCAGGAAAAAGGTTTTCACAGTCAGAGTAGTTCAGCAGTGGAATAGACTGCCTAAGGAGGTGGTGAGCTCCCCCTCACTGGAAGTCTTCAAGCAAAGGTTGGACACACACTTTTCTTGGATGCTTTAGGATGCTTAGGGCTAATCCTGCGTTGAGCAGGGGGTTGGACTAGATGGCCTGTATGGCCCCTTCCAACTCTATGATTCTATGACTCTATGATTCTAAGAACTCTCACCTCACACATGACAAGAATAGGTATTGGGTATTGTAACTCTGGGAGGGAAAAGGTTCAGAGAATTCTCTCACTTGAGTACGCTTGGCAGTGGGTTTCACTCGCTCATCCCTTAGATGTTGAGTCTCCTTGGCCGTTGTTTGCCTTCAGTCCATCTTATACAGGACCTCTCTTCTTCTCTTCCTTACCTGGGCATGGAATTATAGTAAGTTAACCCTTTGAAGTTAATTGGTTCACAATAAGTTATGCATGTGGGCATTTTAGGCATTATGTAAATGAAGGCCTGAAGGCTTCACAATTACAACCAATCACCATTGGGACCAATGAACTGCTCCCGTCAAAGACCAACCAGGTTCTTTGGCAGGCCAGCCTAACTGTGTATAAGTTTGTGTTGTGTCTATGTTCCCTGTTCAGTGTTTCAAGTTGGTGTTGAAGTAATAAAGAGCTGATTGTGTTGGAAGAACTTTGTGGTCTGTGTCTACCGAACCCACAGACTAAACAATAAGTTAAATGTATTTACATGAATATGGGATGTAAAAGGTGCTTCCATTTTTGTATGTAAAATTTCTTTCTCTTGCTACCTTTGGAGACAGATCAGCATTTTCTCCTTAACTGAGAAATGGATCACGGATACCTTGTAAAGCCTTTAGGCTTCCAAGGCAAGTGATTTCTTTTTTATGTATGCAAAGGATAGGGTGGAGAGAGTTGAATAAGATAACTTATTCTTCCTCTCCCAAAATGATAGAATTTGAGGATATCCAATGAAGCTGATGGACATTAGGTTTACGATAGACAATACGAAAAACTGCAGCACACAGAGAGGGATTAAAAACTGCCAGAGGATGTAGTAATGGCCACAGGAATAAATAGCTTGAAAGGGGATTCCATATATTCACGGAGGACGTCTTATCAGTGGCTTCTAGCCCTGATGCCTGAGGGCAGCCTCCACCTTCAGAGGCCCTAAACCTCAGATTCCCAGAGCCAGGAGGCAATCTCAGGGAAAGGCCTTGGCCTCTATGTCCTTGGCTGGCTCTCCGTAGAAACTGGTCGCCACCTCTGTGAGGCAGGATGCTGGACTAGAAGGACCATTGGGTTCTTCTTACATTCTTATATTCTAACAAGCCCGAAAGCCCATTGCATAGCGGAATGCAACGGGCACTAGACGGGGCTGTGAACTGGCATGATACCTCGGCCGGCTGGGTGCCCCTGGTGGGCAGAGCCATGGGATTCCATCCTGCGGAGGCGGCAGCAGTGAGCAGCACGAGCAGCGCATAGCTGGGGGCTCCAGGAAGGTGGGCACATAGAGGCCACGATGGGGGCAAGCAGCATACTCCACCCAACGTTGCTCTGCACAAATATTAAGAGCTACAAAGTGGGAAGGATGTCACTGTGGGAGATGCGGGGGGGGGGGGTCCTTCCTGCCTCTTCCAAAACATTTTTCTTACACAGAAACTGCACTGGTGGGGTTTATTTTGCTGATTGTGCTGCTCCATGTGAAGTATCTAAGCAAATTAAATAGCAACATCAGAGAGCCAACTTGGTGTATTGGTTAGGAGTGCAGACTTATAATCTGGTGAGCCGGGGTTGATTCCCCACTCCTCCTCCACATGCAGCCAGGTGGGTGACCTTGGGCTCACCACAGCACTGATAGAGCTGTTCTTGCAAAGCAGTGATATCAGGGCTCTCTCAGCCTCACCCACCCCACAGGGTGTCTGTTGTGGGAAGAGGAATGGGAAGGCGACTGTAAGCTGCTTCGAGACTCCTTTGGGTAGAGAGAAGTGGCATCTAAGAACCAACTCTTCTTCGAATCATAGAATCATAGAATAATAGAGTTGGAAGGCACCTCATGGGTCATGTAGTCCAACCCCTCTCCGTCAGATGACTATCCAGCCTCTGTTTAAAAATTTCCAAAGATAGAGAACCCACCACCTCCCAAGGAAGCCTGTTCCACTGAGAAACCACTCTGTCAGGAACTTCTTCCTGATGTTTAGACAGAATTTATTTTGAATAAATTTTATCCCATTGGTTCTGGTCTGTCCCTTTGGGGCAAGAGAGGACAACTCTGCTCCATCCTCTATATGGGACCCGTTTAAATACTTGAAGATGGTTATCAGATCCCCTCTCAGTCATCTCCTAAAACAGTGGTCCCCAACCTTTTTATCACCGGGGACCACTCAACGCCTTTTACTGAGGCCTGGTGTGGGGGGGGGGTAGTTTACTCCTCTACTCTCAACCGCTGCCCTAACGCTCTCTGATCGCTATGGTAATGTTTAAACATCCCTTCAAAATAAGATACAGACACGCCACAACAATGAACATAAGGAACATTTTATTTTCATGGAAATTTTAACTCATGACAATGACAAATCAAGGGGAACCCTGAGCTTGTTTCTCTGCAACGAGATAGTCCCATCTGGGAGTGATGGGAGACAATGACACCCAAAGTGTGTTGTAAAGGGCCAGGGGGGGGATGAAGTAAAGGGCCGGGGGGGGGAGAAGGCGTCCTTCGGGGCCCACCTCCAATTAGTCGAAGGACCACATGTGGTCCGCAGCCCACAGGTTGGGGATCGCTATCCTAAAATATAAAATTTGCATGTAGGAAGTATGCAGGAAGCTCCATGAATAGAGTATATATTGGGGTCAATTTCCACAATTGGACTTGGGGAAGCTTGCATATTCATACCGTGTGTTCCTTGCATATTAATACCAAGCTCCCCCAACCTTTCTTCATATGTCTTGGTCTCCAAACCCCTCACCATCTTTGTTGCCCTCTTCTGGACACGTTCCAGTTTGTCAACATCCCTCTTCAACTGGGGTGCCCAAAACTGAACACAGTTTCTTCTTCTTCTTCTTCTTCTTCTTCTTCTTCTTCTTCTTCTTCTTCTTCTTCTTCTTCTTCTTCTTCTTCTTCTTCTTCTGTCCTCCCCCCCCCATAGTAGTGCAGTTATCGCATGAGAAAAGTGCTTGAGGGAAAGCCAGGAGGTTCTTCAACCCCCCATGGCAGGTCTTCCAAGCCTTATTGGGCTCTCCTACTTTAAAGAAGCAGCACCCACATCTGCTGTGTGGCTGCCGGGAATGCATGAACTAATGGGTCACCCAAGTCGCTCCAAGGGAGGGCTTTGGAGGGAGTGATTTTCAGGTCAGCATGTCGTAAGAATCTCCCAAATTAGCAATTGATAAATTAATCAATTAATTAACTTTTAAATTCTACCCTGCCCTTCCCCACCGATTATTTGCTCTCTCCCCCTAACTCTCCCCACCCTATTCTGGACTCCCACCCCACAGACTCATGTGCCATTCCATGTCTGGAGAGCAGCATCTTCTTTCAGCTTCAAGCATGAGGAAGCGTCACTATTAATATTCCATGTGACATCTTTGGAGGCCCACCCATGACCTCCTCAGGACCTCCCCAGGGAGTCAGGTAACCAATTTCTTGTTTCCCAGATGATTTTCAATCTGAGGAGAGAAAACAGTGTATGCACCTCAAATAGACTTTAGCACTTGCCAAGTGCTCCTGAAGCATAAGGTTGCCTCAAAATGACATCAGAGGAGGATACCTGCACATTGAGTGGGGGTCTTCTTCCCAAATGAATTAATTGGTTGTGTGCTCATTTCAAAGGGACCTTGTGGTATGCCACAGATTGTAGATTGGGAAAAACGAATATTGCTCCTAGGCACTCAGGTTGTGTCAAAGGTGAGAATAATTGTTCTTGACAGAAAGGAAAGCAGTAATTGGAGAGAGGTTTGTTTAAATAGGCACTTAAATTTTATTTCCTTGCTCTACCAATTACATGCTGTAAGTCCCCTTTGCTGTGTTTTTTCCCCCATGCACAGAATATTTTCTGTGTGCTTTTAGCAAACCTGGATAACAATCTATACTTTAATCTGTATATATCTTGTTCCTTCTCATACCAAGATGCAGTAGGAGTTATGTGATATCTGCCAAAGAGGCGTCATGTCCAAGCAGGTCATACCAACATGGGAGACTCCAAAGCATCCTGAGTTCAAATCCTTATTAATGCATGAAACTTGTCAAGTAAACTGGAGCTGGTCACTAATCCTCGGGTTAACCTATTAAAGGTGTGCAGAAAAAGTATAAGATGACCCTGCTAGTAGTCCTTGGCCCATGTGGTGCACCTGTCATCAACCAGGGCTTTTTCTATCCTGGTCCCAGTCTAGTAGAACATGCTTCCGACTGAGATCCGGGCCCGGTGGATCATCTTTCAGTTCTGCAGGGCCTGTAAAGTGGAGCTGTTCCACCAGGCTGTTGGTTGACAATAGACACAGAAATTCTGCTACTGCCACCCCCCAGCTAACCCCACCCGTTTCCTTCCCTTTAACTGAGTGGCTAGCCCTATGCATTTGGAGCTGTCTGAGAAATGGAATATTGTATTTATTTTGGAGGTCTGATTAATTTTAACTGTTGTTGGAGCATGCACATTTAAAATTATAAATTGTTTTGTGTATGTCTTAATTGGTGATCTTGTGAACCACCCTGAAACCATAGTTGGGAAGGGTGGTATATAAGAGGATAATATATAAGCTTAATAAATAATAATAACAGATTCAAGTGGGACGCCGTGTTGGTCTGAAGTAGCACAACACAAATAGAGTCCAATAGGACCTTTAAGACCAACAAAGATTTATTATTATTATTTCAACAAAAATAGAGCCCAATAGCACTCCGTGCATGTACTCAAAAGCTCCCACCTTGAATAAATCTCTGTTGGCCTTAAAGGTGCTTTAGGACTCTATTTTTGTTGAAATAATAATAATGCATGATATCTCCTTGAAGGAAGCACAAGAGGCTAATCTGACGTTTCAGTCTCTTAACTCTGAAGCAAAGAAGAATTAAAATCGTAAATAACCAATTGTGTGCACTGGCAGATCTATTGTCTGCATTTTGCATATAAGTTGGGGTTTTCTAGGGCAGTGGTCCCCAACCCCCGGGCCGCGGCCCAGTGCTGGCCTGAGAAGGCCTTGGCGCCGGGCCGCGGCTCCCTCTTCCCACCCCCCCGAGGCAAGAAGCTCACCAGGCCGCAAGCAAATCGGCAAGCTTCTTGCTTCAGGAGGGGGGGAATAGAAGCTTGCCGGGCCGCAAGCTAATCGGCTGCTTTGGCAGCTGATTTGCTGGCAGCCTGGAGGGGCGGGGAGAGGGAGCCGTGGCCGCCGACATGGCAGTGGCGCAAACACACGCACGCAGACTGCCATGCATGCGCGTTTGCGTCCGGCGGGACCACAAACGCGCACGCATGGCAGTTTTGCCCATGTGCAGTGCTGCCACGCACTGGACGCAAATGCGCATGCGCGACAAGTCCGCACATGCGCGTTTGAGCTGGGGCTGCTGTGCGTGCGCAGGGCCCTGGGCCGCCCTCTCCCCCCACTCCAGCGCAGCGGTCTGCGGCAGCCGGAAGGTTGCGGACTGCTGTTCTAGGGATCCAAGAGCCTTGTTGTCTGGGATCACTTGCAACTTGTACCATGCTGAGGTCCGAATAAAAAGAGCTGTTCATATGCCGTGTCCTGGCTTCGTCCAAACGCACAGATTTAACGCCTAATGTATGTGATGGTTTGTTATGGAAGGTATTTTGGGCAAAGGCACAGGGGATGAGTCACACATGTGTGATGTCAAGGAAAGTAGGAAGAGGTCTGTGGAAGCCGATGGCTTCTCAAAGAGATTTCAGCCTTCAGGGACCCGAACTTTGGCCCAACTCTGGGAGTGTTTTTGCTTTGTGTCCACCTGTGACTGACACCCTAGGGAGGTCATTTTGGTTCAGGCCATGGAGGGGGTGTCTGGGGGGACCAACAGAAAAAAAATCAGGATGCTAATTACTTTCTGCTTAGTTCATATCCCCCCCCCCCCAAAATCAACGGGCCTAACTGGAATGAGAGGCCTGCGTTCAATTCCACTCCCCTTCTAGGGATGCCAGCCTCCAGATGGGTCAAAACAAGAAGAAAAGACATATCCTTATGACATTAAACAATAATAAAGAATGTTCTTAAACAATGTCCTTTCTTGAGTTTATTTTTAGTTTATTTCATTCCAAGGATGTCAGCCGGAACGGTATTCCAGATAAACTACGTTTTCTATTATCTTTTCCTCTTCAGTAATTTCAGGGCTCTCTTTCAGCCTCCCCTTCCTTACAGGATGTCTGTTGTGGGGAGAGGAAAGGGAAAGTGATTAGAAGCCGCTTTGAGACTCCTTCGGATAAAGAAAAGTGGCATATAAGAACCCACTCTTCTTCTTCAGTAATATCAAGGCTTTCTTAGCCTCACCTCCCTCACAGGGTGTCTGTTGTGGAGAAAGGAAAGGGAAGGTGATTAGAAGCCGCTTTGAGACTCCTTCAGATAGAGAAAAGCAGCATATAAGAACCAACTCTTCTTCTTCTTCAGTAACATCAGGGCTCTCTCAGCCTCACCTCCCTCACAGGCTGATTCTGTGAAGGATCAAGAGGGTGGCAGGTTACAGTAGTTAAGCGAGAGGGTTGTGAGTGTCCTGCATAGTGCAGGGGGTTGGACTAGATGACCCATGAGGTGCCTTCCAACTCTATGATTCTATGATTCCTTCTGGTGGAGAAAGGCAGAACTGACAGACCCAAGGTCACCCAGTTGGCTTCATGTGGAGGAGTGGAAGATTAAACCCACTTCTCCCCTTCAGAGGCTGCCGCTCTTATCCATGACCCCACACTGAAATGATGTATAACTTTGGTCAGCGCATAAGGTCTTTTGTACATGTCATACCAAACTCCTTTTTTAGGGTTCTGGCTTACACATACTGAATCTACACACTGACCTCTTCAGAGAACATGACAGGAGCACATATCTTCTTGTAGCGTCCTGCGTACTGGCATGCATGATCATAGCATCTGAACATCCACACCAGGGTTCCCCAAATTCTTTGAGGCTGCAAGCACCTTTGGAATTCAGACACAACATGGCGGGGGCAATCACAACATGGCCGCCACAAAACAGCTGTGACAGGAGATGAAGCCAGACACAAAGAGCTGGCACAACTGACTTTCAGTTGCATACTGGAGATCCCTGTTCTGTGGTAGTGGTGGCTGCTGGAGCAACATTTTAGAAAAATCTGCACAGCCAATGAAATCTCCTATGCCTCACTGAAAATCTTGTTGGGCAATAGCATCCCATTTTTAAAACATTTAGTCAGTACCATGGTCTTGGCAGGCATCATGGTTCCCAAAGGGACATTTCGGGGACCCCTGCTCTCGACCAGATGTGGGCAAACCGTGGCCCTCCGGATGTCCATGGACTACAATTCCCATGAGCCCCTGCCAGCGAATGCTGGCAGGGGCTCATGGGAATTGTAGTCCATGGACATCCGGAGGGCCACGGTTTGCCCACAACTGGTCTAGACTCTTCTGCTTTCCCCTGGCTGTTTTGGGTGCTGCTGATAGGGTGCTGATACTTCATTGGGTGCTGCTGATAGGAAGGTGTGCAGGTTTGTGTGTGAGAGAAAGAATGAGGGGGCGAGCAAGAGAGAGGAGAAGTGTGAACTGTGCCAGATATGATGGGGGCATGAGACACATGTCTTGAGTTGCAGCTCTGCCTTGTCATGTTTTGTTTGGAGCTGGGAGGTAGTTGCAGAAGAAGCAGCATTTGTGAGGCACGACTGACTTGGCTCCTTTGGCTGCCGAAACGTCTCGGGAGATCAGCTCTTTGTCATTTGGAAGAAAAACTCCGTGAGATTTGGAAAGTTGACCCTGGAAAGGTGAGTCTGTTATTTTATTATTTTTTAAGTTCACTGGTGATTAAATGAATGCTTGTTTATTATCTTACCATCTTTGAAAATGTAGGCATTTTAATTTCTTCCTTTTTATTTTTGTAAAAACTGTAAAATAGTGACTCATCAGCCTTTGGCTCTGCCAAGACATGATATTTCCCAATCTTTGGGTCAAAAAGAGGTGTGGTTTGTATGTCTTTTTGTCGCCAATCCATAAAAAACTGGCTTATTTTTGTAAATGGATGCATAGCCTGCGCCATAAAAGCTATATATAATTTTATCCAAGTTTTGAGGTATTTGGATGCCTGTTTCCCTGGAAATAGCAGCTCTCATTTTCCTCTGTAAAGTGTGTGCTTGAAGCAGCCAGGGAAATATGCCTTAGTTATACACCAGCCCCCCCCCTCCCCCTTCTCACCAGAGGGTTGAATCAGAAACATGACCAAACTGGGATTGGACGGGAAGCTGTAAATCTGCAAGCAACAAGGTTAAACCCTGTCAAATTTGTGTACTTCCCTTTGGATAAAGTAATATCATGGCCTTAAGTATTCTTCTATTTGTAAATCAGATCTGCTTGAACACACCCCTGATTTGGCTCACGTTCTATTCACTGGGCCCCCAATTGTGGTGCTTTTTCTGGCACCCACCCAAGATTTTTAGCAAGAGGGTGGCTTCTGAATGGCTACTGGAGATTGGATTGGCGGTGCAGTTAAAAAAAAATGTTTTATTGGCATCAGCTGCCACCACAGCACCAGGTTCTGCATGCTCAAAAGATGGGGCTCCCCAGTTCTCATCAGTGGCCACAAAGAAAGATTTTCCGTGATCAGTTCAACTGTTCTTCAGTCCATTCTTCAATCCAGTTGGGCAGGTTGCTTCACTGCATTCCTTCCTCACCATGCAACGGGCTTTTTTGTGCATGCGCACGCAGCCCGACTACCCCCTTGTCCTTGCTGTATAACTTACCTGCTCAGCTAGCATCACCAGACTGCTTGGGCCTGTTGGAGATTCTTTAATAATGACACTGCATTTCCATCTCACCTAAATCATCATTAAGTTATCCTAGGGATAACTTCATTATCATCATTACATTATCCTAGGGAATCTTGGTATCCCATCAAAGATTAAAAGGGATTTCTCAATTCAAATGTCAGTCAGTCAAAAGTTTATTGCATTTGGCCATAGGCCATTCCAAACATTTATCACACACACATGTAAATTTAAAATAAAATTATGTCCATACAAATAAAATATTGTTAAAGAAAGGAAAAGGACAAGAGGAAAAGGACAAGATCACATGATATATTGAGTTTAATTAGTATCTTGTTCCGTCTCAATTACTTTGGCCCTTATCTTTCTGCGCCCAAAGCAAAGTATGATATTCTAGGTCATTAAATACTCTATATTAGACAAAATTTAAAGATTTTATCAATAATTAGATTGTTATTGTCTGAAAGCTTGAGCCAGCTTGCTGGAAGGGTGGTATAATAATAATAATAATAATAATAATAATAATAATAATAATAATAATAATAATAATAATAATAATAACAACAACAACAACAACAACAACAACAACAATAATCTTTATCTTTAAACCGCCTGCGGCGCCGTGGGCGCCGTGGACTAAATAAAACAGTAAGGGCTGGTGGGGAGGAGTTAGGGCTGGCTCTGTCCGGGATAAAAACTCGGAGGAGCGAATCAGGAGCCGCAAAGCGGCTCCTGACTCGCTCCTCCGAGTGGCACTCCAGAGCCAAGTGTCCAATTGGGAGGCGCGCAAAGCGTGCCTCCCTATTGGACACTTGGCCCGTCTCCCGAACCGCCCATCGCGAACTCAACACTCCTCCCGAGCAGCCATCCTTGCCGGATGGCTGCCGGCAAGGAGCCTTGCCCCATGCCGCTGGCCTCCAGGGAAACTTCTTCTTCCCCTCCGCCCAGTGACTGCCCTTCCCCACAAACTTCCCTCCACTACGTCCTGCCACCAGCCGCTACCCCACCACTTCCCACCGCCCGCATCCGTTCCCGCCCGCCACAGACCGCGCCCTTCCCACCCCCAAACCCACACTTCGACACCGCCGCTGGCCCGCACGGCCCCGCTGCAGTTCCCCGCTGCTGCGCCCACTACAATCCCCCCACCCCCACCGTCCATACCCGCCCACCCCAGACCGAACCCTTCCCATCCCCAAACACCGACTTCCACGCCGCTGCTCGCCCGACCGGCCCCCGGAGTTCGCCGCTGCCGCGGCCCCTGCAAACCTCCGACCAACGCTTCCTTGGGACGACACCGCCGCTGCCGCGGCCCAGTCGACGAACGACGGCCGCTGTGCCATGCCGCCAAGCCGCTCCGACGCCAGCGGCCCACCAACGCCTTCCACGGCCGGCCCAAAGTGGCACCGGTGGGACGGGGACCGCGCGGGACCGCTGCGCAGACAACGCCACCCCCAGCCATTGCGCCCACACCTCGGCCGCATGCCCTCCCGACTCTAGGACGCTGCTGCCAGCCCCAGCCCCGGTGAGTCTGAGGGATGGGGAGGGGGGTCGCTCAACAACAGGAAGCCCCCCCAAGCCAGGAACCGTCGCCCAGCCGCCCGCGGCCACATTCTCTCTCACCTAGCGCCCACTGTATTTATACCACAGCGGGCTTAATTCCTAGTAATAATAATAAAGCCCTAGATTCCACATATAATGGGCAAAAGATAATATAGTAGGTTACACCCTCAGGAACAGATTCTGCAATACCGTCCGTAGGCAGGCAGAGGGGCACAACGGCCAGTCAGGTGCTTACCAGGACCAAAGGCCAGCAGAGGAGAGCAACCATCCCAGGAGGACCGCCATGCTTACTGCTGTAAGCATGGCCGTCCTCCTGGGATGGTTGCTCTCCTCTGCTGGCCTTTGGTCCTGGTAAGCACTGGAACTGCTGGTCTGATCTAGCAGGGCTTTTTAAATGTAGTTTTCTGACCAATATTATATAGCTGAACGGCAGCTGCAGTATTGTGGAGTGGTGCGCAAACACACACACACACAGCCCTGGTTCCACAGGGCGCGTCACTTTGCAGGTTTGAATCTGCTAGTTGTCAACCTCAACCAGAGCCAGGGTGTTTTCGGTCCTGGCCCCAACCTGGTGGAATGAGCTCCTGGAAGAGCTGAGGGCCCTGACAGAGCTGACACAGTTCCACCAGACCTGTAAGATGAAGCTCTTCCACCAGGCATTTGGTAGAGGCTGGGCTAAGGAAGATCAGGTCCCTCCCTGTGGAACCCCCATATGCAGGACATCTAGGCAGGGATTACTTCTTGCGAGGTTTGATGGTGTGTTGCTGTTACCAGGCATGGAGAGATGGGATAAGGTTATTGGATTATGCCATCATAACTGTTGTAGTTTTATCTGTTTTATGCATTTGATTGTAAATTGCCACAAGCCGCCAGGGGCCAGGAGGGGTAGGTAATAAAAAGTAATATAAATAAAACAAATAAAGACTGCTATCCTGATCACAAATGGCCAGCTTGTCCAGCATCATGTGTGTAGAAACTGCAGAGTCTCCATGGGAGGCCTGGTGAAAAATGAGAGAGGGTAAAATAAGAGAGGAAGTCTCAGAGGGCCGCTCTTGGGTTAAGGCAAAGGGAAGCATTCCATTCAAGAAGGTAACAAAGCGATGTAGCGCAATACACACACACAAACCCCTATGTCCAGGCATGTTGAGTCACTCATTCCAACAATATCAATTTGAGTCATTTTCACATGCTAAGTTAACATATGGATATGGGTCCTTCAAGATGACCTCAGGAGGTACCTAGCAGCTGCATTTTTCACCAACTGCAATTTTCAGGTCAGAGACAAGGGAAGGCCTCTGTAGACTGAGTTACAGAAGTCTAGACTGGAAGTGACCATTGCATGGATCATTGTGGCCAAGTGTTCTGAGAACGAGTAGGGCACTAGTAGCCTAGCTTGGCCAGGGGGAAAAATGCCATTTGGGCGACCTTCGTGACTTGTGCCTCCATAGATAAAGAGGCATCAAAGATAAGAGGCACAATTTACACCCGCGATTTGTCTATAAAATATAGATTGTACACCCTCAAGGGATTTATTAAAAGCCGAAACCCATAAAGGGAAGCCAAATAAGAACAGAGACATCACTTTAGCAATAAAAAATTTTATGGATAAATTGGGTACCTTTGGCAGAAAAAAAGAACTGCTTTAGGGAAGATGAAGATCTAGCCAGATTGACAACTCATCGACAATGAAAATGCTAGTTTAGGTTGTAGAGAAAGATAACACCTAAATATCTAATTGTATTAACTTGTTCAGTTATGCTATCTCCAAGGGACCAAGTCATCGGGTGCTATCTCCGTAAGCAATCCAAAAGTGTCCATGTTTCCTCGGATTCTCCCCACCCTGGGCCTTTTGCCACCTTCACACACATTGAGTTGGTTCTACCCACGCTGCCCCTTTCACCATCCTCCCGCCTTCATCAGTGTACAAGCTCCATTTCTCCCTCCTTTAAAAATGTTTAATTTCTTTCGGCAAATGGCATAAATGTTAAAAATTAAAATGAATGGGGGGGGGGGAGTTTAAAAGGAGCTGTGTGAGGCTTAGTTCTCTGCTGGCATTGACTTGAAAGGGGGATCAGAGAGGAGTCAACTGGCAGTATCCCCATGCAAGAAACGAAACAAAACGAAAAGAAAAGGATTTCAGTTCTATAGGCAAACAAAATAAGGGGGGGGGGTAGCACCTGTGTGAAAGGAAATTGATATGACTTATAAAGAGAGAGAGAGAGCGAGAGAGAGAGAGAGAGAGAGACTGGGATGGGAAGCCTAAAGCTTTGAAAACACTTTCCCCTTAATACTTCAGTGAACAAAGTGGGGGTTTGGGGGGGGGGTGAGGGGCATTTTGGCGGACTCTGGGAGCCTAACATTCAAATGGCTGCTGAGCCACTTCTGTGACCTGGCAGACTTAAGAATCACTTGGAAGGGATCCCTTGGGAGGACAGAGTGCAGCTGGCACAGGATAGGCTTTACAAATATGTCAAGATCATGAGCAGTGTGCAGGATCAAATTAGAGCATCACAAAGTGAAAACCATGAACATTTGCAAGGCAGGGCAGGAAATCAGAGTTTCTCTGCAGCTGCACTAGGGCATCAGCAGAAATACTGCCTCCCCAACCCCAAGTTTAGTGGCCCAAGACTAACAAAGCTCTCCAAAACTTCTGCCAGAGAACTCCTGTCGCATACAAATTGCAGTGCTGTGCAAAGCCTGTGGAGGTGCTGCTGACTTTGCACAGGTGCACACGCACACACACACACATTGCCAAAGTTCACAGCTTGCAATGGCACTGTCCATGGGTTCTACCATGCATTCTGTGCCCTCAACATGGCAGGGTGGGGATTAGAACCTGAGACTCCCAATTCTAGTCTGACACTCTAACCCAGGGGTAGTCAAACTGCGGCCCTCCAGGTGTCCATGGACTACAGTGCCCATGAGCCCCTGCCAGAAAACGCTGGCAGGGGCTCATGGGAATTGTAGTCCATGGACATCTGGAGGGCCGCAGTTTGATTACCCCTGCTCTAACCTCTACCCCATGCTGGATCTTACATTCAGCAGAATTTGATGCCAAAAATACTGTTGCCATAGTTTGATCGGGGTCCAGAATCAGGGCGTGTCCAAGATAGAGAAGGCTGGAGCCCTGGGAGGAGTCAAGGTGCAACGGAGAGAATCACAGGTGGAGTCTGGGGGGTCAGGAGAGGTAAGGAGTCCTAGGCATGCTCATGGGTGGAGTCAGTAGCAACACAACACTCATGGAGAAGGGGAGCTGACAGCAAGATAGACCATTGTTGGGCTGGTTCCAAAACGTCCAGGGTTGGCAGTCCTGATGCTGGTCACCTGCCAGAATGCGGTTCTCCAGATCGGACCAGTAAAGAAGGGCTGGCTGGCAACCAAAATAAAGATGCCTGAACACTGTAGCACATTCATTAGGGGGCTGCTTGGCTGCATGTTCCCTCCTCGTCCACCTGTGTCCAGTGAACAGGATTGCATTCTGTTATCTCAATGTCACCTTTCAAAAGCCACGTCGGACTGCAACGTTTCCAGTGCCCTGCTTCGAAACAGTCCCTGATACAGCCAGCCTATCTGCACCAGACGTGATAAGACAACTGCACAAGGGTTGTGCCTGGCCTTCCTATGGTTAGAAGATGTTTGTACAACATTAGACCCCAAAGTACTATTTGAAATGCATGCTGTACTCCTTGCCAGACCAAAAAATGTTTTCAGAGCACTGGCTAATACTGAGAAGACTCTTAAGTGCCAGACAGTCCGTAGGTAACACCCACAATTGGGCAGGAAGAGCCTTGGTTCCATCCGTGCCTGCCAACGAAAGTGACTGAGATGGAGGGAGGATAAATAATGATCTTTACTTTCCTTTTTACTCTAACCTCAGAATGCGTTTGAGTGCTTTGTCCGGTCCAGTTCTAAATCACATTGCAAGATAGGGCTTCGACTGGAGAAACAGCCCTCGTGGGTGGCTCTCCCCGCAGCCTTGTCGATCTCTCTGCTGGCCATATTTCCTTCTTGCGAGTCCGCTCCAGTCCCTTCTCACCTCACTGTACCTTGCTTTCGCCCCGTGACTCAGACCACCACGTAACGTTTTAAAAGGTACACTGACAATTTTAGAAGTACAAGAGGAGAACATGACCAACCAGGGTTTGCCAATATAGGTACCCAAGAGGTTCTCTTGTTAGGGACCTGCTACAGCTCTGGGGCAAAACTGGGCTTGCCTCTGTCAAATGTGTGAAAATTCACTTATTTGGTAGTGAAGCCCATCAAAATCAGTCGTGTCAACACCAATTAGGGGGGCCATCCCTCAGGTGGGACCTGGGGAACCCCTGCAATTACAGCTCGTCTCCAGACTATAGAGATGAATTCCCCTGGTGGAAATGAATGCTTGGGAGTAGGGTTCTGTGGTTCGGCTCGGTTCGGCTGCCTCAGTGATCACCAAAGTCAGAAGCGGCGCCTAGGCGCCGCTTCGGGCTTCAGTGATCACAGAGGCGGCCGAACCGAGCCGAACCAAGCCGAACCAAGCCGAACCAAGCCGAACCGCACAACCCTACTCGGGAGAGTCTTGTAGCCCCCTGAGTTCTCCGCATTCCTTAGGTTCCACTCCCAAATCTCCAAGAATTTCCCAACCTGGATCCAGCAGCACCACCCCACTTCCCTCAGGGGGGGACCCGGGGACCTGACAGCCCTCCCAGAAATACAAATCTGCAACCACATTTACTCAGAAGTAAACTTCACCCATGAGCCTCTTGTGGTAAGGCAGCAGATATGCAGTCTGAAAGCTCTGCCCATGAGGCTGGGAGTTCGATCCCAGCAGCCGGCTCAAGGTTGACTCGGCCTTCCATCCTTCCGAGGTCAGTAAAATGAGTACCCAGCTTGCTTGCTGGGGGGTAAATGGTAATGACTGGGGAAGGCACTGGCAAACCACCCCGTATTGAGTCTGCCATGAAAACGCTGGAGGGCGTCACCCCAAGGGTCAGACATGACTCGGTGCTTGCACAGGGGATACCTTTACCTTTACCTTTAAACCTCACCCAAATCCTTCCTTCTTAACAAACAGGGCTAGAATCAGGCTGTTTGGGCTCACTGGCGTGATCAATGCCTTTTCACCATTTAATGACAGACCTCCCTGGAAGGCCATTTGCCATGTAACAAGCATCGCCAACTCTTAAGAGCAGGGTTCAATAGCCACCAAACCAGTGTTCAGCCCCCTATTTTCTTTCTAAACTGCCCCCTCCGTCAAATGTTACATCGACGTGAAATTCCCTCTGTGCAAGACATTCCTCCAACACGGGCTTTAAAATTTAATTAATGAAAGGTTAACTTAACAGTAGCAAAAGAGATGAGGAAAGGGGGGGAGGGGGGAGGGAGGAATGTATCCCAGCAGGGCAATTGACTCAAAGGGCAGGGTCACTGAATGTAGCATTATAGCTGCCAGTCATGTTTCTTTCCTACCTGAGTTCCAAAGTAAGCTAAATGGGCAAGCCGGGCTGGAATACACAACCCCCTTCTGACTGGAAGGAGCAAAAGCATTCTTCACTTGTGGTTTGCTTGAAATGAGCCTGCATGGAATATGTGTTTGAAAACAGTGAAACTCTTTATTAATCAAGTGCTTTACTTGCTCATGCCAGAATAAAGTTTCATTTATATGAGAGAGAGAAAAAACCCCAAATAGTCCCTTAAAAATGGCTTGGGCTCTTGCATTTGTATGCAAACTACAACGGGAGAAATATTTCTGGAATTGTCAGTAGCATATTGGAGCCTGATAGCTGAAGCGTTTGAGAGGCAATTCCGAGCGAGCCAAATAATCTTTCTATTGGAATATTTGGTTAATATAGCAGAGAGAGGGGGAGGGAGGGAGGGAGAGAGGAGGGGGTCTGAGCACATTTCCCAGGTTACGACAAAGAGAGGCATCTCCTTCCTGTCAAAACTGTATTTTATGCCTTTGACATGTTTTGCCTGTGTTGCTTGACCTGGTGTCAAAACCATATTTTATCATTTTAAATTAATTTTTAATTTATTTTGTATCAGTAGGAAAAAGAGAAAGGAAGAAAAGTTCAACCTTATAACAATTAGAGCGGTTTCTCAGTGGAACAGGCTTCCTCGGGAGGTGGTGGGTTCTCCATCTTTGGAGATGTTTAAGCAGAGGCTGTATAGCCATCTGATGGAGAGGCTGATTCTGTGAAGGTTCAAGGGGGTGGCAGGTGACAGTAGATGGATTTGGATGTGAGTGTCCTGCATAGTGGTTGGACTAGATGACCCAGGAGGTCCCTTCCAACTCTGTGATTCTATGATAATCTAATGCACTATAAATCAGCAAGATTAAAAAAAAAGTCTTAGCGTGCATTAAGTTGTTCAGGGGGGTCTCCTGTTCATCAAATTGGTAAGCCTTTCTATGACAGCATATTCTCTTAGCTTCCCTGACCGTACAGCTAGATCAGGCATATTTTAAAATTTAGCCATGTATTGCCTGTATCGCTTGACCTGCCTTGCCATGGGCTGTTTTGAGGTCATAACTGTATTTCATAGTTTTGCCTTGTATCGCTCATATCGCTTGACCTGTCTTGCCATAGGTTGTTTCCTGTCCTATCTGCAGATCACTGTGGTCTTCGATTCTGTATGAGCAGTTGATGCATGGCGGATGGATTAGCATACGTGTGAATGTAGCTAGCCAGCCTGCGGAGTATGGAAGGGCGGGAAGGGGTGTTTGAAGCTGTGGGCATGACTATCTTTCCCACCATCTTTGAGACTTTGCCAGCACCTGCACCTGTCCTGGACATTTGAAATTCTTACCTAGGTATTCTTCAAGGTGATCATTTTCAAACAGGATCTATTTCAGGAAAGTGATGCTGTCCTGCCCCATTACAATGTGGGAGTAAAATAGGGTTGCCAGGTTCCCCAATATGGGGGGATGGGGGTAGGATGGCCAGACTTCCTTTACGATCTCCCATCGCAGCCTCCCAAGGTCAACTCTGCATAGTTCCCAAAATCTGACAGAATCGGCCCAGCAAACCCAGGAAAAGTTGAAGGCAACAGAAAAAAGGAAGGCATGCGATGGATTGATTCTATATAGAAACCCTCAGTTTGCAAGGTCAAGCAGGTCACTTCCTGTTGGTGATAGTAGTTTTGTAGGTTATTAATTCATAAGGCTGCCATTAAAGTGGAAGTGACCTTATGGTACTCAACAACAACACACACACACACTTTGGGAGGAGTAGTTATAACACAGGGTTAAAGGGCATGATACATATCTTTAACCTGCGGAGCGGATTAAATAAAGGAGTAAGGGCTAAAGGGGAGGAGATAGGGCGGGCTCTGTCTGGGATAAAAACTCGGAGGGCGGCTCCTGATTGGGCCCTCCGAGTGTCACTCGAGGGCCAAGCAGCCTCGCCTGGGCCAGCCAGGGAGTCACCGCTCAGAGGAAGAAGCCTTCCCGAGTGGTAAGTCCTCCGGCCGGCTTCCCCTTGCCCAAGGAGCCTTCTGCCAGGCCCTGGGGCACCTGAGCCTGCCCTTGGCCCCGCCAGAAGGCCACAAAGCCCACCGCCCCCGTCCTGAGCCTTCTGCCAGGCCCCGGGGCAGCCGAGCCTGCCCCTGGCCCCAGCAGAAGGTCCCAAGGCCACCAACCTTCCTCTGTTCCTCCCTTCCTCCCAGCATTCCCTTTATCCTTCCCTTCCTCCCTTCCTCCCTCTCTTCCATCTGCCTCTTTCTGCCTACCTGTTTCTCTGCCTCTTCTCCTGTCTCTATCTTCCTCCCTTTCTTTCCCTCTTTCTGTCTCTCTTTCTCCTTTTCCTCCTTCCTTCGCCCCATCCCTCCACCCACCCACCATGCTAGGGCCTGCTGTATTTTGGCCACAGCGGGCTTGATACCTAGTTATAGGATATCCTTCAAAAGGTAGGGTTGGGCGCTTCGGCATCCGAAGCGGCCATTCCTGCCAGAAGCAGCCAGGGCCACGGCGCAGGTGGCTTCGGGTAGGAGCGGCTGCTTCGGATGCCGAGGCGGCCAACCCTAGCAGGGAGACATTTGGGGACATTCATGAAAGACTCTATACTGTGATAGTTCACTGAGGGAAGTGGCATTCCTGTCAGACCAGGTAGCAGAGAGGTAACTGGAGTCCCACAAAGTGCCTTCTGTGGTTTAATATAAAAATAGTTCCATTTTCACTGAGAGCAAAAAGATCACCGAAGGCTGTTCTCTCGGAAAGGGGCCTGGTGTTCCTTTGAGAGCAGCAGCAGCCGCAGTGGCTCCATTGTGCGATGAATGGCTTGTTTTGTCTTATAAAAACACTCCTTGCCAAAGTTCACTTGAGTCTTATCATTCTTGCTATGCTTGTTCAGGTGCGCACAATGAATGGGATACGCAGCCCTTCACCTGGGGGTTGATGGAGAGAGGATGACACAAACATCGCCACAATACACAAGGGCTCCAGGAAGGAAAGGCCACCTAAGGGCTAAAGTCTTTGTGAGAAGCACTGCCTCTCGGTCAAAACACCTTCTGGGAAGCTGACAGGACTTCTCTGACTCGATTGTATACTTCTACCGCCCATTATGGGCACCTAGATGTATTGAAGTGAAATATTGACAAGGGAGGGGGGAAAAAGGTATTTGGGAAAAATACCTCCCCAATATTGGGATATTTTGTTTCTGTCATTTTACTGTAACAGGAAATAAAAAGACGAAACATCTCATCTCAAATTTCCTTCAACAGATTTCTTCAGCTACAACTTTCCATGACATATTTTGATAAGACTTCCATTTACAATACTCTTTTGCAGGGGTAGTCAAACTGCGGCCCTCCAGATGTCCATGGACTACAATTCCCAGGATCCCCTGCCAGCGAATGCTGGCAAGGGCTCCTGGGAATTGTAGTCCATGGACATCTGGAGGGCCGCAGTTTGACTACCCCTGCTCTTTTGCTTTGAGGTTGCATAATTTTACTAATTCTTTCATTTAAAAACTTACAATTTCTACTGGAATCCCCCCCCCCCCCCCCCGGGTTCAGTGTGAAAGGAAAAGCTCAACAATAATACAGTCAGGCCTTGGACATTAGTATCCTAAATCAAATGTCATTTCTGAGGAATCTTCAAAGGAATGCAAAGCAGCACTCAAGACTTAAGATAATTTATTACTTCAGGTCAGCACAGTAATCAAAACACAGAGAAGAAGGAAAATACAAAGAAGTATCAAGGCCAAATTACAATGTCAATTCAAACTGTCACATAAATTAGTAAAACAATAGTGCAGATTAACATAATCCTGACAATAAGTCTAAATTCATGGAATCCATAAAATCATGCATAATGATACAATAAATCCTACCAAAAGGAATTTATTAAATAGATTTATTCCTAAATATAATTTATTTTAGTAATCTTAACTGTATCTTGGTAACTTTGCCATTTGATTGTGATCCACCAGTAACACAGACAATTTTGTTTGCTCTGACCTCCTTAGCAAATGTTGTAAAATATCTTTATGGTCCTTCCCCCAGATACTTACAAATCTTGGGGGTTAAAATTTAGCATGAGCCAGATCTTCCATGGATTTGTAGTCCCAGGAGCACAAGTGTCATCATCAAATGGGATCTTATTGTAAGATTAGGTTCTTCCTGCCCAGGAAAAGAAACAGCTGAAGTATGATTTTAGGCTTTCAACCTCCACCTGGGCAAACAGAAACCAAAAGCACTTCCAGATTACAAATGTGTTTCCCAAAGGAAAGTGCAACTAGAGGTGGGGACTAACCTGGAAAATTGAGGTTTGTGGGGGTCGCGGGTTGGGGGGGTGTCACGAACCTTGAACCCCAAACCTGCATGGACCTCCCCATGTTCATGAACCTTGGGGTTCACTTAAGTTCGTTAACTGTTTAGCTGTTTCCCGGGATGCTATAGATATGAAATTTACTGTGGAGCCCCCTGTCTGTATCGTCTCATTGGTTTCTGGGTCTGATCTGGCTTGGCTTGGCTCTGCTCCCTATCCTGCTTGCTGTGTGAACTCTCTCTGGCTTTTGACCTCTCAGGCGTGACTCTGGACTCAGGTCTCTGTTCTCTAGCTCTCGCCCTCCTGCCTTGGCACAACAGCCCGGTCAAGTAGATGCAGCCTGGCAGGAGTATTTGGCATGGGGCCCTGATGGGAGGGGAAGTATATGTTTGGAGAAAGAGTGTAAACTTGGACCTTGGTGTGGAGTTGTTGGGAGACCATCTCACTAAATAGGGAACTATGGGCCAGTTGTTGTCACGACAATCACAGCTCTCAATGGCCACTGTGGCCAGATGAGCTGTTTAATGCAGAAGAGGATACTGCGGCCAACATAACATGTCCTTCAGTCTGCATTGCCTAGGTCCACAGATGGGTACCCACAAGGAGCGCTTGATATACAGAAATGGCAACTCTTCCACCATGGATGGATCTAGTAATGAATAACATGGGTTCATCATAGCTCCCACACACATTTGCTCTGAATGCTGGTGGGTAGGCAGGACAGAAGATTCATGGCAAGAGTAGAAAGATCAGGCCATGTGGTGGCCTTCTGTGACCAGTACTCCAAGGGATTGCAATGGGGAGGCTCAGGGGGCTCTCCGAGGTATGCCATGACCATGATCTCAGCAGAGTCCTCCTCAACTGCTGGAATGGGCTGACTGATGCCAGCCGCTTTCCAAAAAATTATGGAGGACCAGTAATGTCCCTCCCTGAATGCTGTAGCAACCTTGTTCTACAGAGGATGACTGAGAATATGAACCTGCCTCTAGTAAGCCCTCAACTCCTCCCTCGTGATCTATTCCATCCTCACCCCCCAGCATGATCCACACCCATGCCCTCATTTGCCACCACACCACCACAACCTGCCACACAATGCACATATTCCGCCTCATGCCCTTACAGACTGGACAACCCCTCCCCTTCCTCTTCCCAATGCCAAGCTCTCTCTATCTTAATCACTCTCTTCCTTTCTACCTCCCTCTTTGCTATTTTCCTCCCTCCCTCTGCTAGTGCCCGTTGTATCAGCTACAACGGGCTTTAATTCTAGTACAGCAATAAGAAAAAAACCCCCAAACCATTAGAATTTCTTCATTTTCTTTAATGCTGTTGAGGAAGTAGAAGACACCAGAGAGTTCCCCCAGTTCTATAAATTCTTTCCGACATAAATTGCTTCAGTGACAAGTCTGAATGAAAAATAGTAAGCTTGATTAACAAAGATCATTTATCCTAGTATTATGTACAATAGTAAGTACATTGTACTTACATTGTACAACCCGGGGGGAGGCAGGATATAATAATAATAATAATAATAATAATAATAATAATAATAATAATAATAATAATAATAATAATAATAATAATAATAATAATAATAATTTTGGGCTGTATCAACAGAGGCATCACATCAAAATCACAAGATGTCATAGTCCCATTGTATACGGCGCTGGTCAGACCACACCTGGAGTACTGTGTGCAGTTCTGGAGGCCTCACTTCAAAAAGGACGTAGATAAAATTGAAAGGGTACAGAGGAGAGCGACGAAGATGATCTGGGGCCAAGGGACCAAGCCCTATGAAGATAGGTTGAGGGACTTGGGAATGTTCAGCCTGGAGAAAAGGAGGTTGAGAGGGGACATGATAGCCCTCTTTAAGCATTTGAAAGGTTGTCACTTGGAGGAGGGCAGGATGCTGTTTCTGCTGGCTGCAGAGGAGAGGACACGCAGGAATGGGTTTAAACTTCAAGTACAACGATATAGGCTAGATATCAGGAAAAAGTTTTTCACAGTCAGAGTAGTTCAGCAGTGGAATAGGCTGCCTAAGGAGGTGGTGAGCTCCCCCTCACTGGAAGTCTTCAAGCAAAGGTTGGATACACACTTTTCTTGGATGCTTTAGGATGCTTTGGGCTGATCCTGCGTTGAGCAGGGGGTTGGACTAGATGGCCTGTATGGCCCCTTCCAACTCTATGATTCTATGATTCTGTGATTCTATGAATAATAATAATAATAATAATAATAATAATAATAATAATAATAATAATAATAAATGAAATCTACTTACAGTCTTTTGATAATAACTTTCAAAAGGAGCTATAATCCTAATATAAATGATTCTATCCTGTATAACAATAGACTTTCATTTGAAGTTAAATGCAATACATTCAATCATACAAAGGAAAGGGAGATGGGAGATAACTTACAATGAATGTTAAACAAAAATATGGAAGGCTGTGAATACTTGCAAAAGCTTACTTTTCCTAAAGATCTTCAGCTTACAATCCATCCAAAATTAATTTATAGTCATTTTAAAACCATCATGAACTTAAAGGTATATCGCATATAAGCCTCATTATAAATTGGTGGCTAAGTTGTTACAGATTCAACTCGTTTCAAAAAAATATTTCAATAAAATACAATGGTATTTTTAATCTCTATCATGAAATAAATTCAAAGAATCCCCTTAAAAATGTCTTTCTAATTAAACTCATATCTAATCAGATATATTCATAAGAATGGTTGTTGTTGTTGTTATGTGCGAAGTCGTGTCCGACCCATCGCGACCCCATGGACAATGATCCTCCAGGCCTTCCTGTCCTCTACCATTCCCTGGAGTCCTTTTAAGTTTGCACCTACTGCTTCAGTGACTCCATCCATCCACCTCATTCTCTGTCGTCCCCTTCTTCTTTTGCCCTCGATCACTCCCAGCATTAGGCTCTTCTCCAGGGAGTCCTTCCTTCTCATGAGGTGGCCAAAGTATTTGAGTTTCATCTTCAGGATCTGGCCTTCTAAAGAGCAGTCAGGGCTGATCTCCTCTAGGACTGACCGGTTTGTTCGCCTTGCAGTCCAAGGGACTCGCAAGAGTCTTCTCCAGCACCAGAGTTCAAAAGCCTCAATTCTTTGACGTTCGGCCTTCCTTATGGTCCAACTTTCGCAGCCATACATTGCAACTGGGAATACCATAGCCTTGACTAAACGCACTTTTGTTGGTAGGGTGATGTCTCTGCTTTTTAGGATGCTGTCTAGATTTGCCATAGCTTTCCTCCCCAGGACCAAGCGTCTTTTAATTTCTTTGCTGCAGTCCCCATCTGCAGTGATCTTGGAGCCGAGGAAAATAAAATCTGTCACTATCTCCATTTCTTCCCCATCTATTTGCCAGGAATTGAGAGGGCCGGCTGCCATGATCTTTGTTTTCTTGATGTTGAGTTTCAAGCCAACTTTTGCACTCTCCTCCTTCACCCGCATCAACAGGCTCTTTAGTTCCTCTTCACTTTCTGCCATTAGAGTGGTATCATCTGCATATCTGAGGTTGTTGATATTTCTCCCTGCAATCTTGATCCCAATTTGTGACTCCTCTAATCCTGCCTTTCTCATGATGTGCTCCGCATACAAGTTAAATAGGCAAGGCGACAGTATACAGCCTTGCCGAACTCCTTTCTCAATTTTGAACCAATCCGTGATTCCATGTTCAGTTCTCACTGTTGCTTCTTGACCTGCATATAAATTTCTCAAGAGACAAATAAGATGCTCTGGTATTCCCATCTCTTTAAGAACTTGCCACAATTTGTTGTGCTCCACACAATCAAAGGCTTTAGCATAGTCAATGAAGCAGAAGTAGATGTTCTTCTGGAACTCCCTAGCTTTTTCCATGATCCAGCGTATGTTGGCAATTTGATCTCTAGTTCCTCTACCTCTTCGAAATCCTGCCTGTACTTCTGGAAGTTCTCGGTCCACATATTGCTGGAGCCTAGCTTGTAGGATTTTGAGCATAACTTTGCTAGCATGAGAAATTAGTGCAATGGTGCGGTAGTTTGAACATTCTTTGGCATTGCCCTTCTTTGGGATTGGAATGTAAACTGACCTTTTCCAATCCTGTGGCCATTGCTGAGTTTTCCAAATTTGCTGGCATATTGAGTGTAGCACTTTTACTGCATCGTCCTTTAAGATTTTGAATAGTTCAACTGGAATGCTGTCACCACCACTAGCTTTATTGTTGCTCAGACTTCCTAAGGCCCATTTGACTTCACATTCCAGGATGTCTGGCTCCAGGTCAGTAACTACCCCACTGTGGTCATCAGGGACGTTAAGCTCGCTCTTGTATAGTTCTTCTGTATAATTTTGCCACCTTTGCTTAATCTCTTCTGCTTCTGTGAGGTCCCTACCATTTTGGTCCCTTATCATACCCATCTTTGCATGAAACGTTCTCTTCATATCTCCAATTTTCTTGAAAAGATCTCTGGTCCTCCCCATTCTATTGTTTTCTTCTATTTGTTTGCACTGTTCATTTAAGAAGGCATTCTTATCTCTTCTAGCTTTTCTCTGGAATTCTGCATTCAATTGGGTGTATCTTTCTCTTTCTCCCTTGCCTTTCACTTCCCTTCTCTCCTTAGCTATTTGTAAAGCTTCCTCAGACAGCCATTTTGATTTCTTGCATTTCTTTTTCTTTTTCTTTGGGATGGTTTTAGTTGCTACCTCTTGTACAATGTCGCGAACCTCCGTCCATAGTTCTTCAGGCACTCTGTCTATCAGATCTAATTCCTTAAATCTATTTGTCACCTCTACTGTATATTCGTCGGGGATATGATTTAGTTCGTACCTGAGTGGCCTAGTGCTTTTCCCTACTTTCTTCAATTTAAGCCTAAATTTTGCAACAAGAAGCTCATGATCTGAACCACAATCAGCTCCTGGTCTTGTTTTTATTGCCTGTATAGAACTTTTCCATCTTTGGCTGCAGAGTACATAGTCAATCTGATTTCTGTGTTGACCGTCTGGTGATGTCCATGTGTAGAGTCGTCTCTTGGGTTGTTGGAAAAGAGTGTTTGCTATGACTATTGTATTCTCTTGACAAAATTCTACCAGCCTGTGCCCTGCTTCATTTTGTACTCCAAGGCCAAACTTGCCTGTTATCCCAGTTATCTTTTGGCTTCCTACTTTAGCATTCCAATCCCCCATGATGATTGTTGTTGTTGTTATGTGCGAAGTCGTGTCCGACCCATCGCGACCCCATGGACAATGATCCTCCAGGCCTTCCTGTCCTCTACCATTCCCCGGAGTCCATTTAAGTTTGCACCTACTGCTTCAGTGACTCCATCCAGCCACCTCATTCTCTGTCGTCCCCTTCTTCTTTTGCCCTCGATCGCTCCCAGCATTAGGCTCTTCTCCAGGGAGTCCTTCCTTCTCATGAGGTGGCCAAAATATTTGAGTTTCATCTTCAGGATCTGGCCTTCTAAAGAGCAGTCAGGGCTGATCTCCTCTAGGACTGACCGGTTTGTTCGCCTTGCAGTCCAAGGGACTCGCAAGAGTCTTCTCCAGCACCAGAGTTCAAAAGCCTCAATTCTTTGACGCTCGGCCTTCCTTATGGTCCAACTTTCGCAGCCATACATTGCAACTGGGAAGACCATAGCCTTGACCAAACGCACTTTTGTTGGCAGGGTGATGTCTCTGCTTTTTAGGATGCTGTCTAGATTTGCCATAGCTTTCCTCCCCAGGAGCAAGCGTCTTTTAATTTCTTTGCTGCAGTCCCCATCTGCAGTGATCTTGGAGCCCAGGAAAATAAAATCTGTCACTATCTCCATTTCTTCCCCTTCTATTTGCCATGAATTGAGAGGGCCGGATGCCATGATCTTTGTTTTCTTGATGTTGAGTTTCAAGCCAACTTTTGCACTCTCCTCCTTCACCCGCATCAACAGGCTCTTTAGTTCCTCTTCACTTTCTGCCATTAGAGTGGTATCATCTGCATATCTGAGGTTGTTGATATTTCTCCCTGCAATCTTGATCCCAATTTGTGACTCCTCTAATCCCGCATTTCTCATGATGTGCTCTGCATACAAGTTAAATAGGCAAGGCGACAGTATACAGCCTTGCCGAACTCCTTTCTCAATTTTGAACCAGTCGGTGATTCCATGTTCAGTTCTCACTGTTGCTTCTTGACCTGCATATAAATTTCTCAAGAGACAAATAAGATGCTCTGGTATTCCCATCTCTTTAAGAACTTGCCACAATTTGTTGTGCTCCACACAATCAAAGGCTTTAGCATAGTCAATGAAGCAGAAGTAGACGTTCTTCTGGTACTCCCTAGCTTTCTCCATGATCCAGCGTATGTTGGCAATTTGATCTCTAGTTCCTCTGCCTCTTCGAAATCCTGCCTGTACTTCTGGAAGTTCTCGGTCCACATATTGCTGGAGCCTAGTTTGTAGGATTTTGAGCATAACTTTGCTAGCATGAGAAATTAGTGCAATGGTGCGGTAGTTTGAACATTCTTTGGCATTGCCCTTCTTTGGGATTGGAATGTAAACTGACCTTTTCCAATCCTGTGGCCATTGTTGAGTTTTCCAAATTTGCTGGCATATTGAGTGTAGCACTTTTACTGCATCGTCCTTTAAGATTTTGAATAGTTCAACTGGAATGCTGTCACTACCACTAGCTTTATTGTTGCTCAGACTTCCTAAGGCCCATTTGACTTCACATTCCAGGATGTCTGGCTCCAGGTCAGTAACTACCCCATTGTGGTCATCAGGGATGTTAAGCTCGCTCTTGTATAGTTCTTCTGTATAATTTTGCCACCTTTGTTTAATCTCTTCTGCTTCTGTGAGGTCCCTACCATTTTGGTCCCTTATCATACCCATCTTTGCATGAAACGTTCTCTTCATATCTCCAATTTTCTTGAAAAGATCTCTGGTCCTCCCCATTCTATTGTTTTCTTCTATTTGTTTGCACTGTTCATTTAAGAAGGCATTCTTATCTCTTCTAGCTTTTCTCTGGAATTCTGCATTCAATTGGGTGTATCTTTCTCTTTCTCCCTTGCCTTTCACTTCCCTTCTCTCCTTAGCTATTTGTAAAGCTTCCTCAGACAGCCATTTTGATTTCTTGCATTTCTTTTTCTTTGGGATGGTTTTAGTTGCTACCTCTTGTACAATGTTGCGAACCTCCGTCCATAGTTCTTCAGGCACTCTGTCTATCAGATCTAATTCCTTAAATCTATTTGTCACCTCCACTGTGTATTCGTCGGGGATATGATTTACTTCATACCTGAGTGGCCTAGTGCTTTTCCCTACTTTCTTCAATTTAAGCCTAAATTTTGCAACAAGAAGCTCATGATCTGAACCACAATCAGCTCCTGGTCTTGTTTTTATTGACTGGATAGAACTTTTCCATCTTCGGCTGCAGAGCACATAGTCAATCTGATTTCTGTGTTGACCGTCTGGTGATGTCCATGTGTAGAGTCGTCTCTTGGGTTGCTGGAAAAGAGTGTTTGCTATGACCATTGTATTCTCTTGACAAAATTCTACCAGCCTGTGCCCTGCTTCATTTTGTACTCCAAGGCCAAACTTGCCTGTTATCCCGGTTATCTTTTGGCTTCCTACTTTAGCATTCCAATCCCCCATGATGATAAGCACATCATTTTTGGGCGTTGCTTCTAGAAGGTGTTGTAGGGCTTCATAGAACTGATCAACTTCATCCTCTTCAGCAGCAGTGGTTGGGGCGTAGACCTGGATCACTGTGATGTTGAATGGTTTGCCTTGGATTCGAACTGAGATCATTCTGTCATTTTGGGGATTGTATCCCAAGACTGCTTTTCCTACTCTCTTATTGATTATGAAGGCTACTCCATTTCTTCTGCGAGATTCTTGTCCACAGTAGTATACCTGATGGTCATCTGAATTAAATTCACCCATTCCTGTCCATTTTAGTTCACTGATTCCTAAAATGTCGATGTTCAGTCTTCTCATTTCTTGTTTAACCACGTCTAGCTTGCCTTGATTCATGGATCTGACGTTCCAGGTTCCTATGGAATAAAACTCTTTACAGCATCGGACTGTCTTTTCGCCACCAGTTACTTCCACAACTGAGCGTCCTTTCGGCTTTGGCCCAGCCGCTTCATTCATTCTGGCGCTACTCGTACTAGCCGTCTGCTCATCCCCAGTAGCATATTGGACACCTTCCGACCTGAGGGGCTCATCTTCCAGCGTCATATCGTTATGCCTATTGGAACTGTCCATAGAGTTTTCATGGCAAAGATACTGGAGTGGTTTGCCATTTCCTTCTCCAGTGGATCACCTTTTGTCAGAGCTCTCAGCTATGACCTGTCCGTCTTGGGTGGCCCTGCACGGTATAGCTCATAGCTTCACTGAACTACGCAAGCCCCCTTGCCACAACAAGGCAGCGATCCTTGAAGGGGGCCCATGATGATAAGCACATCATTTTTTGGCGTTGCTTCTATAAGGTGTTGTAGGGCTTCATAGAACTGATCAACTTCATCCTCTTCAGCAGCAGTGGTTGGGGCATAGACCTGGATCACTGTGATGTTGAATGGTTTGCCTTGGATTCGAACTGAGATCATTCTGTCGTTTTGGGGATTGTATCCCAAGACTGTTTTTCCTACTCTCTTATTGATTATGAAGACTACTCCATTTCTTCTGCGAGATTCTTGTCCACAGTAGTATACCTGATGGTCATCTGAATTAAATTCACCCATTCCTGTCCATTTTAGTTCACTGATTCCTAAAATGTCGATGTTCAGTCTTCTCATTTCTTGTTTAACCACGTCCAGCTTGCCTTGATTCATGGATCTGACGTTCCAGGTTCCTATGGAATAAAAATCTTTACAGCATCGGACTGTCTTTTCGCCACCAGTTACTTCCACAACTGAGCGTCCTTTCGGCTTTGGCCCAGCCGCTTCATTCATTCTGGCGCTACTCGTACTAGCCGTCTGCTCATCCCCAGTAGCATATTGTACACCTTCCGACCTGAGGGGCTCATCTTCCGGCGTCATATCGTTATGCCTATTGGAACTGTCCATAGAGTTTTCATGGCAAAGATACTGGAGTGGTTTGCCATTGCCTTCTCCAGTGGATCACCTTTTGTCAGAGCTCTCAGCTATGACCTGTCCGTCTTGGGTGGCCCTACATGGCATAGCTCATAGCTTCACTGAGCTACGCAAGCCCCCTTGCCACAGCAAGGCAGCGATCCTTGAAGGGGGTCATAAGAATGGTATGAGGTCCCAATTAAAATTAAGTCCATGAGGGAATGACTTAAAGTGAAAAAATTCCCTTTGAAGTAATTTCTTCTCTATGTTGACACTTTGAGTAGGGCTGACATGTTCTAAAGCAGTGGTCCCCAACCTTTCCGAGGCTGGGGACCGGCAGGGCATCGGGCCGCGCCCCCGCGGACCGCGCCCGTGCGGGCCACGCCCGCGGATCGGGCCGCGCCCGCGGGCTGCGCCCACGGATCGGGCCGCGCCCGCGGGCCGCGCCCACGCCGCGCCCGCGGATCGGGCCGCACCCGAGCCGCGCCCGCGGGCCGCGCCCGCGGGCCGCGCCCACGGATCGGGCCGAGCGGGCGTGGCCCGCACAGGCGCGGCCCGGCCCTGATTCCCTCTCCCCGCCTCCCGCAGTAAGAAGCTTCCCGGGCCGCAAGCTTGCGGCCTGGGAAGTTTTTTTACTGCGGGGGCGGGGCGGGGAGAGGGAGCTGCGGCCCGGCGCCATGGCCTTTGCGGCCCGCCACCGGGCCGCGGCCCGCAGGTTGGGGACCACTGTTCTAAAGCACAGACTTACATGGATTCTGCACCATATGGCTTTTCAGGAAAATGAGAGACAAGGGGAGCTTTAATAATCTTGTTTTTTATCCTGCATTTGTGCATCATTGCTCTTGTTTTTAATGGGCGAGTCGATTTTCCAATGTAAAGCAACTGCAAAGAAAGAAGTAAATAATGTTAACAGTGTTGAAATTAATAAAGTCCTTGATTTTGACTACAAAACCTGATTTGTCACTTTAAAAAATTGTCTCCTTGCAATAATAAAGTCCATGCAAGCAGCTCTCACATTTAAGATCACCTGGTGGAAGATGCTTCTTCCCTTAGATATTTTCTGGTGTGAAATGGCTCTCCACCTCAGTTAATTCCCCATCCCAATAATGGAGTCAATATTTATGTCATGCTGTGGCAGCCACAATGAAATGGCTGCCACGGGAGATGAGGCCAATCACAAAATACTGCAAACTTCCAAGCCAAGCATCCTTCTACATCAGAGGCAGTGGTTTCCAAATGTACTGGCAGTCTCAAAGGTAATGAGAGCCAGCTTGGTGTAGTTAGGAGTGCGGACTTCTAATCTGGCAAGCTGGGTTTGATTCCCCGCTCCTCCCCCACGTGCAGCCAGCTGGGTGACTTTGGGCTCGCCCATGGCACTGATAAAGCTGTTCAGACCGAGTAGGAATATCAGGGCTCTCTCAGCCTCACCCACCTCACAGGGTGTCTGTTGTGGGGAGAGGAAAGGGAAAGTGACTGTAAGCCACTTCAGGTAGAGAAATGTGGTATCTAAGAACCAACTCTTCTTCTTCTTCAGAAATATCAGGGCTCTCTCAGCCTCACCGAAACACGGGGTCATTAGTGTAGGGTAGTGGTCGGCAACCTTCTGGTTGCCGTTGCTGCCGAGTAAGGGGAGAGGGCGGCCCGGGGCCCTGCACACGCACGGCAGCCCCAGTGCAAATGCGCATGCGTGGACTTGCCACGTGTGCGTGTTTGCGTCCGGCGGGGGCGCAAACGCACATGTGTGGACATGCCGCGCGTGCACGTTTGCGCCGCCAGCATGCCGGCGCCTGCGGCTCTCTCTCCCGGCCCCTCCAGGCCGCCAGCAAATCGGCCGCCAAAGCAGCCATTTAGCTTGCAGCCCAGCAAGCTTCTCTTCCCTCCCCTCCCGAAGCAAGAAGCTCTCCGGGCCGCAAGCTAATCGGCCGTTTTGGTGGCCTGGCGAGCTTCTCGCTGCTGGGGGGGGCGGGAAGAGGGAGCCGCAGCCCGGCGCTGAGGCCTTGGGGACCACTGGTCTAGGGAATCTAAGTTAATTCTGCTTCTGTGCCTAGTATAGTTTGGAGGAAAAACATCTGTGTATTATTCGACATTCACTTTATTTATTCTCAGTTTAAAAGTCTATCTAGCACTCTGCGAATGCTGCTTTACAGAAAAAGTTGATAGTGCCCTTATGCACTTCCAGCTGTCACTTCCTATGGTAGAATGGGCTAAAGCAGTAGTAAAATGCAGATTTCATATGATTATTCAAAACTCCAGCTTATTTTGATCTATTTATATCAAAGCAACGGAAAATCTAAATCATCTGATAGTTTTATCTTTCTTTTGAAATGTTAATTAAAAATCAAACATGAAATCATACAAATCCACATATTTAATCATTCCTATTGCACCATGCTGAATATCTGCCTCTTGTTTTTTTCAGTACTTGCTAATGTGAAATGATCGCAAGTGTTTCTAGAACTTATTCCTGACAATTTATGCACTGGGCCAAATGCCAATCCCGGTAGACCCTACTCTTTACTTTCCTGAACTACAGGAATCGTCCATTCTTTCTTTTCATATGACTGCTAAGTGGACTTGTGGTCTTTGGTGAAGCACCTTTACCAAAAGCCTTTTGAAAATCCAAATATTGTCTATTGGGCCACTGGGTCACATGCCTGAGTCATGTGCTTGTTCACTTTCTCAAATAACTCACAAGTCGCTGAGGTGGGACTTCCATTTTCAGAAGCCAGAAATTCCAGATGCTGCTACTGACCTCCCAGTTCACCACTGATAACCAGTAGCACCATAGGATCATAGAACAGGAAGGGGCCTTGCAGGATCAGTCTAAAGCAATGGTTCCAAATTTACTCATTTTAGCCCAGTTTTCCAGCCTGTCAGCCTGTTGTCAGGAATCAGGCAGAAGTCAGCAAGCAGAGTCTGTGATAAAGGAGCTTCCAAGATCCAGGCAGAGTAAGGATCTAAGAGAAAGGCTTTATTGAACAGAACTTCTACAACAACCAACGTGGGCCAAGACTCATTGAACAATCGCCTTGGCAGAGACAAAGATACACTGAACATTGGGGTATACTTATAGGGGGGACCAAACATGGGAGGGGGAATGAGGAATCGAAAAGGCGAAAAAGGTACATTTGCAAAAAGTTACAAAGATTCCCAGCCAGGCCAGTTGGCCCAGCTTTGATCTAAACTAACATTCTGTTGAGACAAGCAAGGCCACTAAAAGCGGGAGAGATAAGGATGCCCCGCTGAGGGCAGTTTGGTATGCAAAGGCAGACAGGAATCAACACAAGGATTTATGGATTTATGACACCTGGCACGGAAGAGTCTGGGAGAATGCCCCAGGAGGAGGGGGCATGAACCAGGGTTCATGACAGTGGGCCTATTGCCTCCTTTACTTTACGTTTGCTACTCATATAACTGAAAAATCTTTTCTTGTTACAATGGGCTTCCCTGGCCAATCTTAGCTCACTCTCAGCTTTGGCCTTTCTGGTGATTGACCTACATTGCCTAGTAACCTGTTAGTACTCATCTTTAGAGCTCTGGCCTTCCCTCCATTTCCTGAACATTTTCCTTTTCTTTCTTAGTTCCTCTTGAAGTTCTCTGTTCATCCAAATAGGCTTCTTAGAGCTCCTACAATGTTTTCGTCTTTGTGGAATAGTCATGGATTGAGCATGCAATAGCTCTTCTTTGAGTAGCGCCCACCCTTCACATTCTCCCTTCCTTTCCAGTATTCTCATCCATGGTATGACACTCATCATGTCTTTGCCCTACGAAAGTTTGCCCTACGAAAATCAAACATCCGCGTTTGGCTACAAGTTTCCTTGCCCCCCCATCTCAAAAGGAATTCTATGAGGACATGGTCACTTCCCCCTAGTGTCCCCACCTCCTTCACACCATCCTCCAACTCTTGCCTGTTGGTCAGTATTAAGTCCAGTATGGCTGAACCTCTTGTGGGTTCGTTTACCATTTGATAAATGAAATTGTCAGCCAGGCAGGGGTATAAAAACCAACGCTTCTTCTTTCCAGGCACAGAGCCAAATTGCCTGCAATAAAGTCAACCATGGACACATCAATTTCATTTTAGAGTCAGGTTTCTAATTTGAGTCTTTCCAGTGGGGAAATGCTCACATTTGTTTTTTTTTGTTATTGTGGTCACTGTTAGTGCCACAGCCCCCTTCCAACATCACTGCTGTCACGATCCTCCCTCCTTCCACTGAAACATTTTTATTTTTTAAGGGGATCTATATTCTGACACAGTGTTGTAACACGTCTAGTATACTTGGGAGTGGGGGTCAGCACTGAAATCGGGGGGGCACGGAATGGTGGAATATGGGGTGCATTGCAAAGAAAGCTGCAATGAGCAAAGCATGATGGGAAGGTGCCTCCTATCAAACCAAATACAGAAAGCACATGGTGGATTTCAGCCTGGAGAATGAGGGGAGAGGAGGCCCCAGTGGAGAAAGCCTCATGCCTACTTGCAGCATCAAATAGAAATTCAAAACAAATGCAGAAGTGGGCTGTGTCATCTCCCCATTTCAGAGAAGGGAACCTGCTTTGAGACTCCTTCGGACAGTGAAAAGTAGGGTGTAAAGAAGCTGTTCTTTTATTCCTCGATCATTCAAAAGGCCCAACTGCTCCTCTGGCTGGTTTCCAACTCTGGATATATTTAAGGAAATATTTATTGTGTGTCTTGATGATTGCAGCCATCGACTGCTCAAATTCTCCTTTTGCATGCCTAATTATTAACTTTATCCTTTTTTTTTTGCCAGACCCTGTGGTCCCTTCCACTTACTTCATTGGGGCATACCTTCCACTTTGCAAAGGAAGCCTTTTTGCTTTTTATGGCTTCCCTGGGTCATTAACCACACAGGCCTTCTTTTAGACTTGGCAGTCCCTTTCCTAACCTGGGGAACGCATTCTATCTGGGCTTCAATTAGTGTGGCTTTAAATAGCCTCGAGGACTTCTCCTGGGGTTCAACTCTCCTGTGTCCCTTTCAGTTTCACTATAGCTATTTCCCTCATCTATGTGAAGTTCATTTTTTGAAATTAAATATTGCTGTTTGGGCTTATAGGGGTAACTTTCCATTAGCAGGAACACTGCACCAACTAGGTTTGTGGTGATGACCCAGGGAGGGGATCTGGGAGCAGAGCAGTCAGATCTCCTTGTTCTGAAGCGGTGAAGAGTCCACTCAAAACCAAACGAGGCCTGTGACATTTCTGCAACTCTTTTGTATGAATAAGCCCTGGGAAGCTGCAGATCCAAGCGGAGGAATGTTGGGCAGAAAGGGAGGGCTAATCCTTTGATCTCTTTGGCTGGGCGAAAGGGAAGGGGGAAGGTCACGATCTTCTTTCAGGGCCTTTTTTTGTTGCCTTTTTTTGGTGTAAGGATTTCAATACCCATAAATTTTAAAAAGATCTGCAGAGTAATCTCCCAAAGCTTGTGTTTGGCCAACTGGTTGTGGGCCAAATAGCCTTCACGTTTGATTTCAGCGAGTCTCCTTTCCAAGTACAACTCTTTGGGATTTGGCATGTCAGCCGAATACTTGGTGGACACATTTTTTAATTCAGCTTTGTTGTTTGGCCAGATGCAGTGTTAGTGTTTGTGGAGAAGCTAGTTTGCCATCTAATTATATTACAGCCCACAGTTCCTTTGGCTCCAGTTTTTTTGTGTTACTGAAATAAGGGAGGAGCTTGATTTTCTGTTCCACCTCAGCAAGACAAGCAACACCATCATGAGTACATTCCTCTGGGGGCGGCTGTCACAGGCATGAGTCATGTTGACACACAATTAAGTGTGGTTGGGATCAGGGTGACATTCTGAAATGCTGTAGGGCACGATCCCAAGCCAGCAAGAAACAGTTGCAAAGGTTACTGAGGGATGTGCTGTTGTAGGAAAAAAGAGTACATAAATGAAACTAAAACAAATAATATTTTGCAACTGTAACACTTCATTTATTAAACATTATTAAACATTTATAGCCTGCCTTCCCCAAGGACTCAAGGCATCTCACAGGAGCAGTGCTAGAAGCCCACATCTGAGCAATACTGACCTTAGATGGACCAATGGTCTGGCTCAGTAGAGCAGGGGTAGTCAACCTATGGTCCTCCAGATGTTCATGGACTACAATTCCCATGAGAATTCTAATGGGCATTGTAGTCCATGCTAAACCAAAAAAGGAATAAAACCCAACCTTAACAGGTAGGAACTCAAAAGTTGAGCTGAACAATAAAAATAATGTAAAACTTGTTAATTATTTATTATGGTGCACAATTAAAAACAGAATAAAAACTTCTTAAAAACTATACCGAACTAACAGCACATAGAACCAAGGACCAAATGCGTTTCGACCCTTCCGGGTCTTCCTCAGTGGTCAAGATTATGATAATACACTCTATATATAAATATATAGCTTTTTATGACGCACATGAGATTACACTCTGAGTACAGAACTTAATGATAGTGAAGAGTTGTGACTTTTGGGACATAACATAGGAATTGGTCTCCATAACGGATAAAATTTACACATTACAGATCACACTGAACCATTCAGCTATACATTATAGATCTCAAAACCCATGCCTTTGAATGTCCAAAAAGTCCCTGCGCTCCAGGTCAGACCTCCCCACCCAGAGACGGTGGCATATTTCTCGGCCCAATAAACAAGGCTGTGACTAATAATGAGAACTCCCAGCTGCCTGTGCCACAAGGCTTTACACAAAGGCAGATTAAGCATCCGGTCTGGGTGGACATAGAACTGATGACCATTTGAGAGTCAGCTCAATTATAAGCATTTGAGCTCAAGACCGCTGAGGGCAGCAGGTGTGCAAGCATTGGCACAAGATGGCAGTAAACGGAAAACACAGCAAACACGTGCCATCAGCAGGCAGGAGAGGCGCCCCAGGACAGCAGGCCTGATTTGCAGGGAAGCACTGATGCAGCATACCGGGCAAGGGAGAGACCCTTCAGAGGAGCGCAAAACAACAGAAGCCAGTCACCCCAACTGATCCATCTTGGACGTAGCTAGCCTGATGTGGATCTGAGAGCCCACAACCTGTACATCGTGCCATGCCAAGGCCTTGTCCACAGAGTTAGACCCGGATGCTGACAGCAGCTCACTGCATCAGAAAAGGCCAGCATCACTGTGGTCCTAAACAAAATAACCTCGAAGCTGGAGCAGAAGGAGACCCACCGCAGAAGGAGACCCACCAAATCCCACAAATCCAGTGCCAGCTCGCCAGAGTCCTCCTAATGATGTGAGATGACCCAGGGTCCCACCAACTCCAAAGTTTGCAGTAACATGATAGGCCCACCGGTTGGACATTCAGGGTCTTGGGCATGAAACCAGCAGCATGTAGATGGGCAACATAATGCCGGATGAATTCAAAAAAGGGAGGAAGGATGACCCGGAAAACTACAGACCAGTGAGTCTGACCTCTGTTGTGGGGAAGATAATGGAGCAGATATTAAAGGGAGCGATCTGCAAACATCTGGAGGACAATTTGGTGATCCAAGGAAGTCAGCATGGATTTGTCTCCAACAGGTCCTGCCAGACCAACCTGGTTTCCTTTTTTGACCAAGTAACAGGTTTGCTGGATCGGGGAAATTCGGTTGATGTCGTTTACTTGGATTTTAGTAAAGCTTTTGACAAGGTTCCCCATGATGTTCTGATGGATAAATTGAAGGACTGCAATCTGGATTTTCAGATAGTTAAGTGGATAGGGAATTGGTTAGAGAACCGCACTCAAAGAGTTGTTGTCAATGGTGTTTCATCAGACTGGAGAGAGGTGAGTAGCGGGGTACCTCAGGGCTTGGTGCTCGGCCCGGTACTTTTTAACATATTTATTAATGATCTAGATGAGGGGATGGAGGGACTACTCATCAAGTTTGCAGATGACACCAAATTGGGAGGACTGGCAAATACTCCGGAAGATAGAGACAGAGTTCAACGAGATCTGAACACAATGGAAAAATGTGCAAATGAGAACAAGATGCAATTTAATAAAGATAAATGTAAAGTTCTGCATCTGGGTCAGAAAAATGAAAAGCATGCCTACTGGATGGGGAATACGCTTCTAGGTAACACTGTGTGTGAACAAGACCTTGGGGTACTTGTGGACTGTAAACTAAACATGAGCAGGCAGTGTGATGCAGCGGTAAAAAAGGCAAATGCCATTTTGGGCTGTATCAACAGGGGCATCACATCAAAATCACAAGATGTCATAGTCCCATTGTATATGGCACTGGTCAGACCACACCTGGAGTACTGTGTGCAGTTCTGGAGGCCTCACTTCAAGAAGGACGTCGATAAAATTGAAAGGGTACAGAGGAGAGTGACGAAGATGATCTGGGGCCAAGGGACCAAGCCCTATGAAGATAGGCTGAGGGACTTGGGAATGTTCAGCCTGGAGAAAAGGAGGCTGAGAGGGGACATGATAGCCCTCTTTAAGTATTTGAAAGGTTGTCACTTGGAGGAGGGCAGGATGCTGTTTCTGCTGGCTGCAGAGGAGAGGACACGCAGTAATGGGTTTAAACTTCAAGTACAACGATACAGGCTAGATATCAGGAAAAAGTTTTTCACAGTCAGAGTAGTTCAGCAGTGGAATAGGCTGCCTAAGGAGGTGGTGAGCTCCCCCTCACTGGCAGTCTTCAAGCAAAGGTTGGATACACACTTTTCTTGGATGCTTTAGGATGCTTAGGGCTGATCCTGCGTTGAGCAGGGGGTTGGACTAGATGGCCTGTATGGCCCCTTCCAACTCTATGATTCTATGATTCTATGACTCTATGAACAGCCTCCATACTAAGCACATGATATGCTCAGAGGAGAAGATTGCCGATTCACCACCTGCACAACTGCCTGATTGTCGCACTGAAAAAGATGGAGAAATCTAAAAATTCTTATAAACATATATTTGTTGTTGTTGTTAGGTGCGAAGCTGTGTCTGACCCATTGCGACCCCCTGGACAATGATCCTCCAGGCCTTCCTGTCCCCTACCATTCCCCGGAGTCCATTTAAGTTCCCACCTACTGCTTCAGTGACTCCATCCAGCCACCTCATTCTCTGTCGTCCCCTTCTTCTTTTGCCCTATATTTATTATATATTATATTGCCCTATATATAAACATATATTACATACACATTTTATTGCACAATGTTAAAGAAGGTCAATTAAGAACAATACATTAAACATGCAGCAGAAAACAATGCAAAAACCCTTTGAGTAATACATACCGTGCAAAAGGCCCTTATTGCTTTGATATGCATCCTCCGTCCAGGGGAGGTTTACAGAACAAGAAATCCACCTGGTGTCCATGAAGCCTTTCCATTCATAACACAGGTCCAGGTATTGATTGGTGCCTCATAGGAGTACAGCCCTACGTTTAATCTCCCTGGCTGTCAAAAGGGTGTATGGATATTTTGGGAGATTTTAGGTACAGATATTTTGTATGAGGATATTCTAATTGTGTGTGTGTGTGTGTGTGGTTGATAACTGACCTCTGCAGAAGATCAAATTGGATCGTTTTGGTATCTGTGGCATATTTCTTTTGGCACTGTATGTGCTACTCAATGGGTATTTACAGATTATTCTACTGCGATTCTACTGTATTGTTTTTAATTGACCTTGTGCAATAAAATGTTTATATATTTTATAATAATGATTTTTAGATGTCTCAGCCTTTTTGGTTTCTAGCCTGTAGCACCAAAGCCAGTTGAAGGATTGATGGGGACCTAGCAGCGCACAGCAGGGGCTGGGGCTTGTGCTGCCCCCTTCCCAAGGTCAGAGGGGACTGTGGGAGCATGTCACACCTTCCCTTTGCTGAAGACATTTACCAGTATTATCCTGAACTTAAACTTCTGTGTGACCGCATGGGGTCTGGATGAGAGCATTCAGCGTTGGAATTTTGAATACAAATGCTAGTTCCTTCTTCCATTCTTACTCCCTAACTTCCCAAAGGATGATGCACCAGACGTCTTGTTCACAGCCTGTTAGTTTAATCCAGGGGTAGTCAAACTGCGGCCCTCCAGATATCCATGGACTTCAATTCCCATGAGCCCCTGCCAGCGAATGCTGGTTTAATCTGTAATAGTAAAAAGGTTACATTTCTTACAAAACAAAGTAACCCCCAACAGGTGTGTTATAGACATTGTGCAATTTTTACTTAAAATCTTGAAAGTGTACAATGAAAATAACACAAAAAACACAATAGCATTAGCACAGTGTTCATCAATAGTTCACTATATACAACTATAAAGTACTCACAAAATACTTTCTTGAGCCTTGGTGGGATGGACAAATGCAGTGACCTAACCTGCACACTTATGCGGCTTAATAAAATCAGAGTCCATTAGCACCTTTAAGACCAACAAAGATTTATTCAATTTAATAAAGATAAGTGTAAAGTTCTGCATCTGGGTCAGAAAATTGAAAAGCATGCCTACTGAATGGGGGATACGCTTCTAGGTAACACTGCGTGTGAACAAGACCTTGGGGTACTTGTGGATTGTAAACTAAACATGAGCAGGCAGTGTGATGCAGCGGTAAAAAAGGCAAATGCCATTTTGGGCTGTATCAACAGGGGCATCACGTCAAAATCACAAGATGTCATAGTCCCATTGTATACGGCACTGGTCAGACCACACCTGGAGTACTGTGTGCAGTTCTGGAGGCCTCACTTCAAGAAGGACGTAGATAAAATTGAAAGGGTACAGAGGAAAGCGACGAAGATGATCTGGGGCCAAGGGACCAAGCCCTATGAAGCACTCTTCGTCAGACTATGAACTCCTTACATGATGGAATGCATAGGCTTGTGATCCGCACACATGCTCAACGAGTGATGCACATAGTCACTAACAGAACATGGATATCATCCCTTTTTTTCATTTTTGCAGTCTGCAAGCTGCATAAGTATGAAGAGTTGCAACCAATCACAGTGCAAAAGCCGCCTAACCATACAGCACTGCAGGGCCCCTGGAACATGCTACTAGAATAAGCCTGTCTGTTTCCCAATTCCTCTGGAGCTTGCTGGCTAGGGATGCCAGCCTCCAGGTGGGACCTGAGGATTCCCCAAAATTACCGCTTATCTCCAGACTACAGAGAGAGTTCCCCTGAAGAAAATGGATGCTTTGGCATGCTATCCCATTGTATCCCACTGTCCTCCCTTGACGCCATTCCTAAATCTCCAGGACTCTCCCAACCTGGGTCTTGCAATCCTTCCATCCCCCACCTGTGGCTGGGAGGGGGGGCAACCTGGCAACCCTGTTTCCTGCTGTGTCCCAGCAAACCCACATCCTGCACCTAAAATTTCCCAAAGATTATCAGTCAGCCTTAAGCAGAGAGGAGACTGATACCAGCTCAAATCTTATGGCAGAGATTTGGGGTGACCTAACTTCCACTTTTGAGATCTTTAACCATAATAAAATTCAAGTTGGATAAGGGATGACTCATGCCCTAACTTATTGGCCCTCTGTGGGCATAGGGCCCCAATAGTGTCAACTCGGCTACTGAGAGCCAATGGCAGGTCTGCCCCACCCATGGCCTCCTCTCTCTCCTCCTTCCTGCTGGAAGAAGAGTCAGCATAAGAAAGAGTGCCTGCTGGCCCTATGGGGCTGCGAGTGGGGGAGGGCTCCCTTCCTCTCTCTCCTCCCCCCTCTCTTTCTTTCTCTCTTCCTTCACCCCCTTTCCTTTGGTCTTTCATCTTTCCTTCTTTTGTTTATTTCTTCGTTCCTCCCCCCCTCCCTCCCCCCTCCCTCCCCCCCTCTTTCTTTCTTTCTTTCTTTCTTTCTTTCTTTCTTTCTTTCTTTCTTTCTTTCTTTCTTTCTTTCTTTCTTTCTTTCTTTCTTTGTTGCTTTTTCTTCCTTCCTTCTGTGTTTCTTCCTTCCAGATGTTTTCTCCAGAGGACCTGCTGCCTGGAGATCAATTGTTATTCCTTAAGGTCTCCAGGGCCCCACCTGGATGTTGGCAACCCAGCTGACTGCACATGGAGGAGGAGTGGGGGTATCAAACCTATTCTGCTACTCTTTAACCCCTTCACCATGCATAATGAGTAAGCATGTCAGGATGAATCCCATCTGGGCCAGGTGACGTATAGGGAAGTCCAACTGGGGATTGGGAGTCAGTTGAAGATGGTGATGAAAACGACAAAGAACAGTGGCCCACCCACTGAGAAGCTGGAATGGGGTTTATAATCTTATTGGAGGTGTTTCTTAAAATGCTTGTCACTGCTCTCCAAATTTCAATGCTAGACTAGGAACCAAGCACCTAACAAATTCAAATCCAATAGGAATCAATAATATCACGGAACAGACCCAAAATCCAACAGGGCGAGAACAAATTTTATCAAATTGTGCTCTGATATTAATTTAAAAATTCTAAATGGCTCTAAAAAATTCCCAAACTCAAATGAGTATACTCATCTTTCGACTAGAGGTAACAGCGTCATCGATTTCGTTTGTGTCTCCTGGTCCCTTGTCAGTCGGATTAGCAACTTTGTAGTTGGCAGTCGAACAGAAAGTGACCACATGCCTCTAATTCTCTCTGTTAAGATAGACTTGATGGACTCCTATTCAGACTCTGTAACTTTAGACTATCCCCTGAATTTTAGAAAATTAACTTGGGCTCCAATCTTGATCCTTCAGATTGAGCAAGTGATAAATTCCCCCCAAATGCAAGATTTGAGACATAAGCTCCTTACAGCAGACTCCATTAACTCTATTTTGCAACTCTATGAGTCAGTAATTGGGCTTTTTTTATCACCTATCAAAACCTCCCAATAAGAACATCCCAACCCCTACTTGGTTTGATAAAGAATGCTTACTGGAAAAGAAACTATTAAGGCACTATTGCATGCTATTCAATAAATCAAGATCTCTCGGTAACCAATCCCACTATCTCAGAGCTAAAGCCGAATACCAGTCTCTTGTTACTAAAAAAAAATCCAAGTTCCACAACAGAAACTGGGAATCATTAAACAAAGCACCAAATTCATCTGACAACTGGATATTCTGGAGAACTGTGACCAATGCCTTAACAAACAAGTCAAATAAAACTGTATGTCCTACTCCAGCTTCCAAATGGGTGGACCATTTTTCCACATTGTTCACATTACCGTCTTCACTAGACCCTCAACTGTCCATTGGACAATCCTCTTCCTTTCCCTGTTGGCCAAACGTTGAACCTGCTGAGATTTCTGAATTGATAAAATCTCTAAAACCTCATAAGTCACCCGGTCCAGATGGGATCCCTCCAGACTCGATTATTCATTATGCTGATGGTGGGCTGTGTCTCTAGCACATCTGTTTACAAAAATCAACCAAACAGGACTAATCCCAGATTCACGGCTAAATTCCATCATAACCCCAATATATAAAAAAGGAAAAATTGACCTTCTGAGTAACTACCGACCCATCAGTCTATTGTCAGCCGTAGGTAAGCTCTTTGCAAAATATCTGGCCACTAAACTTATAAACTGGACATCCAACAATTACATCATAGGGCCAGAGCAAATAGGGTTTAGGAAGGGATACACTACCTTAGATCATTGTACTGTTTTAGCTTTTGTAAGTCAGAAATACACCAAACCTAACAGGGGCAAATTATTTGTTGCCTTTATTGATTTAAAAGCAGCCTTTGACTCAGTTTCCAGAGAGAAACTCTGGATAAAATTAAACAATCTAGACATAGACCAGCGTCTACTCTTTCTATTAAAACAGCTCCATCATAACAATCACTGCCAAGTCAAATATCCTGCTGAGGGAAATTTAACACCAAAAATTCAAATAAACATAGGAGTGAAACAAGGTTGCATCCTTGCCCCTCAGTTATTTAACCTTTTCTTAAGTGACTTACCCCTCTATTTTGACAAAGTTAATGGGCATCCCCCCATTCTTGGCAAAAGACCCACTCCACTTCTTTTATATGCAGATGACACAGTTATCTTATCTAGAACTCGAGTTGGCCTAATACGCTATCTCCGGTCATTCGGAGATTACTGTAGTGACAATCAACTAAAAATAAACCTTGAAAAAACTAAGATCATGGTATTTGCAAAGACCCGATATAGGTTTCCCTGGATAATAAATGGTAAACATATAGAACAGGTCAATCACTACAAGTATTTAGGCATAAACTTTACTTATAACTTTACTCTATGGGCCAACCATAGAGAAAAAAACAATCAAATCTGCAAAAGGCCAGTTGTCCCTTTTAGCCAAGTTTTATCATCAAAAAGGCAACAAAAACCTTCAAGCAGCCATTAAAAACCTTCAAAACCTTCAAGCAGCCACTAAAATCTACAATGCCAAAATAATTCCTCAGATACTCTATGGAATCCCAATATGGATGGATGCATTTAATAACAAATTAGAGAACATCCAATCTTTCTTTTTCAGAAATCTGCTAGGAGTCCCAAACTGTGTGGCCAACTTGTCGCAGAACTTGGCCAACAGAGTCTAGAAGCCCGGGCTTGGTCTCAGTCCTTTAAATACTGGTTAAAAATTCATTTCCATGCTCAAACGGGTAGTTTGTTAATTAACCTTTTGAGTGACCCATATTCTTTCAGCTGGCTGGGCAAAATGTCAAAAAAACTTTAAATTATGGGTCTGGACATCTCATCCCTTAGCATGCAAGACGAAAGGACGATACTAAAGCTAATATTACAGAGACTAGAAGAACAGGATACACAGATTCTGGGCTCCTCTAACAACAGTGTATGTTCTCCCCGCTTCTGGGATATTCCGTTATCTTACAAATCCATGCCCATGTATCTCCAAATTTTGGAGACACACCAATTAAGAAGAGCATTTGTAGTACCTCGCTTAAACATCTTTCCGTCAAATGTCATCCGAGGTAGATTTTTGAAGATCCCTCCTCAGGAAAGGTACTGTTTACATGGATGTAGTATCCCTGACACGTTGCACCATATACTTCTGGTGTGCCCTAAGTTTGAAGTATATCGTCGCCCGTCAGCTAATCATCTGAAGAAATTGAAATTCAGCTGTGTTAATGAGAAACACTGGATTAAAAAGATACTAAATGTGAGGGACACAGCAACTATTATAAAAGTAGCAAAGTTTTTTACTGGCAATTTTAAATGAAAATCTTTTACGATAGATTTTACATCTGAAACTGTTTGAAATTTTCATTTTATGCTTTGCAATTTCATGCCAATAAAGGTACTCTGATTCTGATTCTGCTCTCCAAGATATCCAGTGATCAGGAGAGTTTAATGCTGGAGGAGGGCCAGCACCGAGGAAGGACACAACGTGTCCTGTCTCCCATTGTATTCCTGGGCACAACAGGCTTTGCCTCTAGTGTGAAACAAAGCTAGTGTGACTGCAGTGGCCAAGAATAAGGAACACATGGTATGAATATGCAAGGTTTGTGGATCAGGAGTTTGGCCTACAGGAAAGCAATTTCACTCCTTCACCATGTGCCGGCCTCTGCATAGATCCCCTGGGCCCTTGTGCACAAGTCCAAATGTGGAAATTGACCCCAGTATATTCATGGAGCTCCCTGCATACTTCCTGCAGCTTCCTGCATGCAAATTTTACATGCTGAATGGGAAAGAGTTCCAGTGGTCACCCCTTTGCAAACCTGAATCGGTCTTGGGGGGATGAATGGATCAATTTTCAGCATCCACCAAACTGAATCTCTACATGCTAAAGTTGTTAGTAACCATAAACCTGCACAACCTTTCTTGCTAAGTGTTCTTGCCAACATGGTGTAGTTGTAAAGAGCTGGTGAGCCAGTTCCTCCACATGCAGCCTACTGGGTGACCTTGGGCTCATCACAGCCCTTCATCACAGTACTACTGTTCCCACAGAGCAGTGATCTCAGGGCTCTCACCCTTACCTGCCTCACAGGGTGTCTGTTGTGGGGAGAGGAAGGGAAGGCGATTGCAAGGCGCTTTGAGACTCCTTCTGGCACAGAAAAGCGGGGTATAGAAGCCAACTCTTCTTGTTTTGATTTTATTTATTTATTTAGATTTCTATACTGCCCTTTTCTTTGCAGCTCTGAGTGGTTTACATTGAACATTCTATAACTTAACCTTTGGGCCAAATGCAGCCCCAAACTCCATGGTTCTAAAATTATGCCTACCTGATAAAGGGGAAAGCAACTTTGCTGTTTTGCTTGCTAATACCAACATAATTTCAAGTCTTGAGTGAACTGAAACCCACTGTGACGGAAAGGACTATTTCAGTTAACATTTTCTGCCATGAAGTTCTCCAGAAGGTGAATAATAAAGCTTCTGAAATCCCAGGTACTGACACTTTTCAAACAGGTAGCGGAAGAGATTTATGAGATCTCTTTAAATGGCCTAGTGTGGCCTGACTGTCCTCTAGGGCTGTCAATCTTCAAGAAGCAGCAAAACCTGCTCAAATGTCTGGGCCTCTTCTCCAGGGCCAGAGAGGAAACGGCATCCAGAATCGCTGCTCTGATTGATGGAGTGAATAGCAGAGCAAACATTTGACTTTTCATTCCATCTCTTCTGGGCGTTTGGCAAATGCCCTCGAATATGGAATGTTTATCACGCAAACAATGCCAGTAATATTTTCGGGGCAAAGAGAGATGGAAATTTCGCTCGCGAGTTCTGGCTTTTCATGCACACTTAACTTTCCGGAGCCCTTCGCTGCATTCATGTGAAGTGTGTCTTTCTCTTTGCTCACTGGTTCACTTCTTGCTTAGAACCACACAGTGTTCATCTAGGGCTGTCTGAAAAAAAAAACTGGAAAATAGTTCTTAATGAAGGGGCACATTCAGCTACAAGACTGCACCTCACTTACCTGCAATCTATGACTAGCTTTAAAGAAATGCCATCTAACTTCTTGGGAGGTTTTGCTTATTTCTGAAGGGCATTTCACAGTGAACTTTTTGATCTGAAAAGCATCTTTTGTTCCATCTGGGATGTGGAAAGGATATTTACAGTTTATAGCAAAGCCCCTCAACTTGCAATATGTGAAATGTAAGTTTCTTTTACATCCAATCCACTAAGGACTTACGCCCCTTCTCCGAAGCCTGGTAAGCGTTCCTCCTACATAGCCCAGAAATAGGGATTCACAATCATGACTTCTTGCTAAATTTGTAGATGACACAAAATTGGAAGGAGCAGCAAACACCCCAGAAAACCGAGATTTAATTCCACAAGATCTGAATACACTGGAAAGTGGGGGGCAGATAAGAACAAAATGCAATTCAACAAGGATAAGTGCAGGATTCTACATCTGGCTCACACAAATGAGAAGCACGTATTCTGTATGGGGATACGCTTCTGAGTAGCAGTGGATGTGGATGAGATCTTGGGGCATTTGTGGACTGTGAGCTAAATATGAGCAGACAGTTATGGTATGGCAGTAAAGAAGGCAAATGAAGTTCTGGGCTGCATCACCAATTTCCACCCTCCTGGAAAAAAACAGTGGTTGTACCAGTTTTCAAGAAAGGTAACCAGGGCAGAGTCTGCACTTACTTTGTTTATTCCATTGTCAATCCTGTTGAATTCAGATCGCTTTGAACTCGGGTCTTCCTCTCCCCCCCTCCTCCCCACTGAAACAGGAAAGTCTTCTGCACGTGGTTAGGGAGGCTCAGAAGGGGGGAGGAAGCCAAGCCTCTTTCTTTCTTTTCTTGAAGGGTGGGAGGAGAGGAGCCAAGCAGGGAGCCTCTTTCTTTTCTTGGAGGGGGTGGGGGAGAGGATCGAAAAAGGCAGAGAAGGGAGAAAAAATCCAGGGCGGACAGAAGTTGAGAGAAATTAGGGGCTTCTCCTTTAAGGCAAGTTTGTCACATGACCACCTGTGGCCCACGGAGGAGAGCTCAGATTCAAAACAGCCTTTAAATATTGAGCATTAAAAGCACTCCAAGATATCGCACAATAAAGGTAGGGTCACTCTGACCAATCCTTGCTGCAGAAGGAAAATTTAAATCGCCCCAAATCCAAACGGAAATCGCATTCTGTGTAGAGGGCAGGGACTGAATGGATCTGGGGTTGGAATAAAAGCTCCGTGCAGTTTACACCCTGAAGCTTCCAGGCAATTATAGACCCATCAGTTTGTTATCACTGATTGGTAAGATTTATGCAAGCCACTTAGCTCTGAGACTAACGGATTGTGCAGCCTCAAGAACTGGCCCTGAACAACTTGGCTTTACTAAAGTCCACCCTCAATCATTGCCTAACTCTCAATCACCTGACTGCTAAAAATTCAAGAAATGCTCATGGAAAACTCTATGCTGCCTTTTTTGATCTTTAGGCCGCCTTCAACTCCATTTCCAGATCTCCCCTATGGAGGACATCCATCTCCCCTATGGAGGACATGGAGCACACATGGGGATGGACACGGCTTCTATATTTCATTGGAACTCTGTATACAGACACAAGTTGTCAAATTTGTTTTTAAAAATCTGGAAAATCTAACCACATCAATAGCCTCCAGCAATCAGGTCAAATACAGCTGTGTGTTAGCCCCACATTTATTCAACCTATAGGATTTGACATAAAAACTCCATGGCAAAGAAATATTCATAGTCCGAAAATCAGCAAGACCAGAGTTCTGCCACTTTTATATGTGGACTAGATATTAAGCCCGCTGTGGGCAAAATACAGCGGGCCCTAGGATGATGGATGGGTGGAGGGATGGGGTGAAGGAAGGAGGAAAAGGAGAAAGAGAGACAGAAAGACAGAAAGAAAGGGAGGAAGATAGAGACAGAAGAAGAGGGAGAGAAACAGGTAGCCAGAAAGAGGCAGATGGAAGAGAGGGAAGAAGGGAAAAACAAAAGGAATGCTGGGAGGAAGGGAAGGAGAAAGGGAATGCTGGGAGGAAGGGAAGGAGAAAGGGAATGCTGGGAGGAAGGGAAGGAGAAAGGGAATGCTGGGAGGAAGGGAGGAACAGAGGAAGGTAGGTGGCCTTGGGACCTTCTGCTGGGGCCAGGGGCAGGCTCGGCTGCCCCAGGGCCCGGCAGAAGGCTCGGGAAGGCGGCGGCAGGCTTTGCGGCCTACTGCCGGGCCCAGGGGCAGGCTCGGCTGCCCCAGGGCCCGGCAGAAGGCTCGGGACGGGGGCGGCAGGCTTTGCGGCCTACTGCCGGGCCCAGGGGCAGGCTCGGCTGCCCCAGGGCCCGGCAGAAGGCTCGGGACGGGGGCGGCAGGCTTTGCGGCCTACTGCCGGGCCCAGGGGCAGGCTCGGCTGCCCCAGGGCCCGGCAGAAGGCTCGGGACGGGGGCGGGAGGCTTTGCGGCCTACTGCCGGGCCCAGGGGCAGGCTCGGCTGCCCCAGGGCCCGGCAGAAGGCTCGGGACGGGGGCGGCAGGCTTTGCGGCCTACTGCCGGGCCCAGGGGCAGGCTCGGCTGCCCCAGGGCCCGGCAGAAGGCTCGGGACGGGGGCGGGAGGCTTTGCGGCCTACTGCCGGGCCCAGGGGCAGGCTCGGCTGCCCCAGGGCCCGGCAGAAGGCTCGGGACGGGGGCGGGAGGCTTTGCGGCCTACTGCCGGGCCCAGGGGCAGGCTCGGCTGCCCCAGGGCCCGGCAGAAGGCTCGGGACGGGGGTGGCGGGCTCCGCGGCCTACTGCCGGGCCTAGGAGCAGGCTCGGCTGCTCCAGGGCCTGGCAGAAGGCTCGGGACTTCGGGAGTGGGCTTTGTGGCCTTCTGGCGGGCCCAAGGGCAGGCGAGCCTGCCCCAGGGCCCGGCAGAAGGCTCCCTGGGCGAGGGGAAGCCGGCCGGAGGACTTACCGCTGGGGAAGGCTTCTTCCTCTGAGCGGCAACTCCCCGGCCGGCCCAGGCGAGGCTGGGCCAACCAGCCAATGGGGAGCCGCGCTTTGCGCGGCTCCCCATTGGCTGCTTGGCCCTCGAGTGACACTCGGAGGGCCCAATCAGGAGCCGCTTCGCGGCTCCTGATTGGGCCCTCCGAGTTTTTATCCCGGACAGGGCCCGCCCTAACTCCTCCCCACTTGCCCTTACTCCTTTATTCCTCCCGCTCCTCCGGAGCGGGGGGAGGGTTAAAGATGATGCAGTCTTGCTGTCCGATACCAAAGTTGGTCTTCAGTCCTTACTGCAAACTTTTTTGAGGTTTTGTGAACAAATTGTGAACAAAGGATAAACTTTGCCAAGTCCAAGAGCCTGGCATTCTCAAAATTAACAAAATTTCAGTACTGGAAAGTTAATTGGCAAAATATTGAGCAAGTTCATCAATGCAAATTATCTAGGAATTACTTTCCGTTATTCCTTGAAATGCTCTTCCCACAAAAAGCAATATTTAAATCTAATAAACCAGAAAACAGATGTGGTAGTCAGTTTCTATTTTACAAAAGTTGGTTGGTATTTTGCCTTGAAATTTGTCAAATCTAAATTACTAGTAAAACCTTTCCATGGCATTTCTATTTGGGGCCAGAAAATCACCCGTGTTGGAAATAATCCAGTCTTCCTTCCTATGATGCCTGCTCAGCATCCTGAAGTGTGTCTCTTATTCTACAATTTGCATAGAGATGGGAGTCACCTTATTGGCCTCCCAAGACTGTCTTCACTTATTAAAATACTGGTTGCAAATAAATTGTAGAGCCACAGTGGGGAGTTTAATCAACCTGATGTTAAATGACAGCTTCCTCTCACTCTGGTCATTGGATCAATGCAATCATTTAGATGAATGATGCTTATATTATCATCAAACAATGAATCCTTGACATACCAAACTATCCAAGCTGGAGTGGACCCCCCCAATAACCTTTGATCCCCTGTGAGAAGAACACTGGATTATTTTTCCTTGCTGACCCCACCCTCTCTGAGAAGATGTTTTATGCTGGCATGCTGAAACTCACAACCAACACCATTAACTAAAGGTTGATATCTAAAAGTCCCTTACCTGGAGAGAATCTGCACTTGCTCAGGTAAACAACCTGAATCCGCTGAGCATGTCTTGGTCTACTAGCTTAGTGTAGTGGTTAGGAGTGCGGACTTCTAATCTGACAAGCTGGGTTTGATTCCCTGCTCCTCCCCCACATGCAGCCAGCTGGGTGACCTTGGGCTCGCCATGGCACTGGTAAAGCTGTTCTGACCGAGCAGGAATATCAGGGCTCTCTTAGCCCCACCTACGTCACAGGGTGTCTGTTGTGGGGAAAGGGAAGGGAAGGCCATTGGAAGCTACTTTGAGACTCCTTCAGGTAGATAAAAGCTTCTTCTTCTTTTACTGCAAGTGACAACCCCCAAAGGGAACAACTCTTGTTATCATTAATGAGAACAGATGTTTCCCTTGACACCAAGAAGATAACCAGTTCCTTTCTTCAACATCATTACCCTCAGATGACTGAAATCATTGCCAGATTTCTGTACCTCTCCCTATTCAAACATCATAATAAATCCTCTTGACTGCCCAAGTTTAAATTTTTGATCTGCTATATTTTGCTTTATGGTCCAGTTTTATTGTTTTAACTATGCCAATAAAGGCATTGACTTTGAATTTGGGTTGTATCATCAGAGGTATCAAAGCAAAATCGCAAGATTTCATAGTCCCACTGTATCCTGCATTAGTCAGACCCCATCTGCAGTCCTGTGTGCAGTCCAGAATGCCTCACTTCAAAAAGGACATAGACAAAATTGAGAGGGTTCAGAGGAGAGCAACAAGGATGATCCGTGGCCTGGGGACCAAACCCTCTGAGGAAAGGCTGAGGGACATGGGAATGTTCAGCCTGGAGAAGAGGAGGTTGAGAGAGGAAATAATTGCTGTTTTTATTTGCTAAATCACTTAAAGGAGGACAGGGAGTGGTTCCTGTTGGAAGCAAAGGATAGGATGAACAGTAAGGGATTTAAACTACGTGTAGAATGATACCAACTACAAATCAGGAAAAAATTCTTCACAATAGGAGTAGTTCAGCAGTCGAATGGGCTGCCTAAGGAGGGGGTGAGCTCCCCTCATTGGAAGTCTTCAAGCAGAGGCTGGACAGACCCTTCTCCTTGATGCTTGAGGCTGATCCTGCATTGAGCAGGGTGTGGGACTAGATGGCCTGGATGGCCCCTTCCCACTCTAGGATTCTATAATTATATGCTCTTCAAAGACCTGAGTGTTTGTCACAGTGTAGCCTCTTCCACTCCAGATGGCACGGCTAGATCACATAGGTTGAACTTACAAGAGGGTGGATTCAGGTGGGCTGCCATGTTGGTCTGAACCTGCAGGACAAAGTCTGAGTCCAGCAGGACCTTGATGATGGACAAACTTTCATTTGGGGGATAAGTTTTCATGTGCACTTATTTTGTTGGTCTTATAAGAGGACACTTTCTGGTTGAACATTAAGAGCCATTTACAAACGGAATGAATAGTTTGTCAACTGAACCAGTCCCCAGCAATGGAAGGACAGTCCAGAAGTTGAGGCTGGGTAGCCATCTCACAGCAATGCCCCTTTGGGGATCCACTGCATTTATTTATTTATTTGGATTTCTGTACCGCCCATTTCTTTGCAGCTCTGGGCGGTTTACACTGAACATTATATAACTTACATGGAACATTAGGGGTTCCATTTAGGCAGGAGTTGGACAAGATGATGATGAAGAAGAAGAAGAGTTGGTTCTTATATGCCGCTTTTCTCTACCCAAAGAGGTCTCAAAGTGGCTTACAGTCGCCTTCCCTTTCCTCTCCCCACAACAGACACCCTGTGAGGTGGGTGAGGCTGAGAGAGCCCTGATCATGCTGATGATGATGAAGAAGAGTTGGTTCTTATATGCCGCTTTTCTCTACCTGAAGGAGTCTCAAAGCGGCTTACAGTCGCCTTCCCATTCCTCTCCCCACAACAGACACCCTGTGAGGGAGGGGAGGCTGAGAGAGCCCTGATCATACTGATGATGATGATGATGAAGAAGAAGAAGAAGAAGAAGAAGAAGAAGAAGAGTTGGTTCTTATATGCCGCTTTTCTCTATCCGAAGGAGTCTCAAATCAGCTTACAGTTGCCTTCCCTTTCCTCTCCCCACAACAGACCGCCTGTGAGGGAGGGGAGGCTGAGATAACTGAAGAAGAAATACAATCTATTATAGTTATAAGATTTCATCAGATTCAGGATCTGTGAGACAGGCATTGTAGGATGTGTTCTGGTGGTTTGTGTGTGGGGGGGAATCAACATGTCAGTGTTGCTGTGTTTTAAAAGAGGGAACGAAACTGGATACTAAAAGGGATTGTGGTTCTTTCAAGAGGGCATTAAAATAATACAAAGCAACAAACAACTTCCAAGCAGAGTGTGGAATTTGTACGTTTACATCCCACTTAAACGTGATAATGATGTATAAAAATCTTGGAGGAAACATCTTCTTAACAGAGCAATATTTCCCTCTAGTGGCCCCAAGAAAGAATCAGCCACAGTATTAGCACCACTTTCACATCTTCTGTCAATTTTACAAAGAGAGCTTGGTGAGGCCCTTCTGAAGGCCTCCACCTGACCAGAAAACGCTGAGAACCACAAGCTCTCTGAAGGCTGAATGCACACATCCTCGAAGCTTGCATTCCCAATCCCAATCCAGTCAGACCAACCAAGTTTCATTCAAGGGATGAGCTTGCGTGTGCATGCACACTTCCTCCAATACAATATTGTGTTAGATCAGGGGTAGTCAAACTGCGGCCCTCCAGATGTCCATGGACTACAATTCCCAGGAGCCCCCTGCCAGCGAATGCTGGCAGGGGGCTCCTGGGAATTGTAGTCCATGGACATCTGGAGGGCCGCAGTTTGACTACCCCTGTGATAGATACAATGCCCACAGGTGTTGCTGTTAAGGGACGGGGCCCTGTGAAAGCTGCCTTGTTGTGTCCCCACTTGCCTTTCAGTTTATTCAAAGCCTTGTGGAACTACAATATATAGGGAGGAAAGTGCTAGATGTCACAACTGTGCCTAGCTCAAACAGCACTGTATGAAGTCCATTTGTGTTTCTGGGTATGCGTGGTGTGAGTCAAGCCACTAAATTAATCTTTGGGTTATGCATGGCAAATAGGCTAGAAACAGTATGTCATAAGTCACAGAGTAGTTCAGCAGTGGAATAGGCTGCCTAAGGAGGTGGTGAGCTCCCCCTCACTGGCAGTCTTCAAGCAAAGGTTGGAGACACACTTTTCTTGGATGCTTTAGGATGCTTAGGGCTAATCCTGCGTTGAGCAGGGGGTTGGACTAGATGGCCTGTATGGCCCCTTCCAACTCTATGATTCTATGATTCTATGATTCTATAAATTGACAGCAAACAACAGTGTCTTCACCCAAGCAAACCAGCATGTCCTAATTACATCCGGAAAGAAGTAAATATAGCAAAAGGTATGCCTGTGGCGGCAAAGCGATAGTCATGGAGATTGGTCCTGAGCACCAGGCTGTCCGAGGAGCCCATAAGAACGGCCACTTAATTAATGGTGATCACCCATCTGGAGAGGGTTCACCCAAAATTCTCCAGCTTCCTAAATGTGTTTCAAATGCCCCGGTGCTTCTGGAGGACAAGATGAGTTCGCTTTCTATCTCTCAATGGTTAAAACTGAATCCTGACACACAGAGTCTGTCATCACTTATTTTAAGGGATAATTTCCAGTCACTTTGGGTTGAAGCTTGAGGTCTAGCTTAGTGCAACTTGGATTCTCAGAACCACAATTCATCAGCCTAGGCCGAGATCTGGCTAAGTCTACATTCAGACAGATATTTAAGGAGATGAGCGGGCAAAGGGATCTGAAAGAGTCCCTGACTTCCTGCTGCCAGACAAGATTAAATACAGGCTAGTTCCAGCTCCCTACTTGTATTCCGGCCAAGCTTGGGCCACAAAGGAGATAAATTTTCCTGAAACAAAATTTCATTGATCTTTATTAGAACCCACCAACTGCAATATTAAAAATGGTGCCTGCATTCTAAAATGTATATGTGGTAAATATTACATTGGCAAAAGCACTAGACCCATTAAATCGCGCACTGGAGAGCATAAATCAAGAATTCTCAACAATTTAAAGTCAGAAAACTTTAAATGTGCTGTTTTGTTTACTGCAAGACAGACGAGGTTTTAGGAGGACAGACATCAAAAGACTGCTTTTAAGAAAAGAAGCCGAAATGATTTTCAAATAAGAAATGCATTCCAACATGAGTCTTAATAATCAGCTGGGCTGGGTTTGCTCTCTCTTAATTCTTTAATGTTTTTCTGAATCGTGAAACAACTTGCTCATGAAGGTCAGTTTTACACCCTTTGCAATGATGGTTAACTCCCAAAACCTGTGAAACCAACTATAATTTTCCTTGTTTAGCTTGATATTTTAATGTCTTTTGAAAGCATCTTGGTGGATGCAGTAAGATTGAGTTAAGTATACTTTTGTGTTTAGTCCCTTAGATTTCAATATGATGATATAGCTCTTTGTTTATATTTCCTGTATCTTATAGATAAAATTTTAGTTCTCCAGATGAAGTTTGATGAAACAATATTTACTAGAAATTGTTTTGACATGTTTTGTTTGCATTAAAGCAGAAGCTATTTGTTGACAATAGTAACATTTCTTCATTATATTTTTTTGCCTTGCGCAGACTCCTCCTTTTTGTTTCACCAGGAGGTTGGCCATACTAGCAAGACCTGAGAATATATTTTCCTAGGGGGGGCTGCCAAGGCAAGGGGAACTTGTATCTGAACTAGAAACTTCACCTGGTCCAGAATTCAGCTGCCCAGGTCCTTATAGGAACGTCATTTGATCAGTGCCCTCCCAGCTTCCCTGGGTCCAGATTGAGGACCTAATCAGGTTCAAGATGCTGGCACTCACCTTTATAGCCCTTAACAGTCTGGGACTTTCATACCTGTGGGACCGCCCTCTCCCTTCTATCCCCCAGAGAAATCTAAGATCGAGCATACATCATCTACTCAAGACTATGCCTCCTGGGGATTCATTGGTGGCACTAAACGAGGACTAGCAGTCCCGCTTAAGTGTCACCATCAACGAGATCGCCCCCAAACACCTTCTCCACCCTTGACTCAACCTGGCCCCCTGGTATACAAGGGAGCTAAGGGAGAGGAAGAGGAAAGTGTCATGGCTAGAATGAGTGTGGCGGACATTTCGCAACAAAGCAGCAAGAATTTCCTATCACACGCTGATGAGGATGTATGAGATGGCGAATCCTCTATCGCAGGGGTAGTCAACCTGTGGTCCTCCAGATGTTCATGGACTACAATTCCCATGAGCCCCTGCCAGCATTCGCTGGCAGGGGCTCATGGGAATTGTAGTCCATGAACATCTGGAGGACCACAGGTTGACTACCCCTGCTCTATCGTGTCCGCAAGCTCTCGCCTGGCCCAATTATTTAGGGTAGCTTGATCTTTGACCACCCTCGAGGAAGGGTACCAAAGTAGTAGTCAATTGGCTCTTGGCTATGAGGAATTAGTGAGTTTTTTCACGGATAAAGTCTTGTTGCTCCACCGGGACCTTCCTGCCACCTTTAATACAGAGAGAAAACTAGAGGCCCATTGGCCGCCAAGCAGGGATATGTTGGATGGTTTCAGATGGTTCTCTGAAACTGAAGTGGACACGTTGCTGGGGTCAGTAAGGGTGACAACCATTTGCCTCCTTGATTCCTGTCTGTTGTGGCTACTCAAAATGAGTGACCCGCAAATAGTAGGCCATCCGGGAAAGATTGTCAACCTCTCCCTTTCTACAAGGAAATTCCCAGAGGTGCTGAAAGGGTTGGTGGTACGCTCTTTGCTGAAAAAAACATTGTTGGACCAACAGAACACAGCCAGCTACCACCCAGTCTCGCATCTTGTGTTTTTTGGAAAAGGTGGTTGAAAGGGCTGCGATGGACCAGCTTCTAGCATACTTTGAGGAAACTTCAGTGCTCAATCCATACCAGCCAGGGTTCTGTCCTGGCAACAGGGTGGAGATGGTGTTGGTTGCCTTGGTGGACGACCTCCAGTACCAGCTGGATCAGGGTGGCTTGATCAGTCTCGTGTTGTTAGATCTATCATCCATGTTTAACATGGTCGACCATGAGTTACTGTCCCAACGGGGCAACAATTCAGGGAACAGCCCTTCAATGGCTGTATTCCTTTTTCCGGAACCATACACAGAGGGTGGCAGTGGGGGAGATCTTACCATGCCCATACTAATTCCCTTGTGGGGTCCCACAGAGGTTGGTACTGTCCCTTACACTATTTAATATCTTTATGCACCCTCTAGGACAGCTGGTCCAGAGTTATGGGCTGGGCTGTCATCAATATGTAGATGACACCCAATTCTATCTCCTCATGGATGGCCACCCAGACTCTTCCCCAGATATATTTGTCAGATGTTTGGAAGCTGTAGATGGATGGTTAGAGCAGAGTCACCTGAAACTCAACCCCTCCAAGACAGAGGTCCTGTGGTTGAGCAGGAAAGTGGCAGGACAGGAAGCACACCTCCCCACCTTTTCCATGGTACAATTCAATATCTTGCCCACATCAAGGAATTTTGGGGTGACTCTGAATGCCTCCCTTTTGATGGAGGCCCAGGCCACGGGTAGCATGCATAGCCTCCGGGGAGGGCGGTATATGTATAAGTATGATAAATAAATAGCCTTTTACTACCTTCACCAAGGCGAGACTACTAGTGGCCTACTTGCCCCAGACTGCCTGGCCACAGTGATCCATGCAATGGTCACCTCTAGACTGGACTTTTGTAACTCACTTTATGTTGGCCTACCCTTGTCCATGGCCAAAAAATCTGCCTGGTGCAGAATGCAGCTCCTAGTGTCCTCATTGGTATACCTTGGAGGTCCCATCCAACCAGTGCTGTGTCAGCTGCATTAGTTACTAGTTATGGCTTCGATCAGGTTCAAGGTTCTAAACTTTAAGGCCTATCTGAGGGACCGCTTGTCTCCTTATGTCTCTCTACATAGGCCATGACATCAGCACACCATCACAGTACTCTGCTCTCCCCTCCCTCCCTCCCTATCTATCTATCTATCTATCTATCTATCTATCTATCTATCTATCTATCTATCTATCTATCTATCTATCTATCTATCTATCTATCTATCTATCTATCTATCTATCTATCTATCTAATCATCTAGCAGTTTACAGAGACGACAGAGGTGGCTGGATGGAGCCACTGAAGCAGTCGGTGCAAACTTAAATGGACTCCGGGGAATGGTAGAGGACAGGAAGGCCTGGAGGATCATTGTCCATGGGGTCGCGATGGGTTGGACACGACTTCGCACCTAACAATAACAAGCAGTTTACAATAAAACCACAATATAGAAACAGTACTGCAATCCTTAGGCAGTGCAAGGTCCCGTCTGAACCCCCCTCCCAGCATTACCAGAACAGAATGGAATACCCCCCCCCACACACACACACACACACCGCCTGCAAGACTCGGAGGAGAAGGCTTGTATATCTGGCCGTCCATTTTTCGGCCCTTCTGAGGAGGGATCCAAATTTTTCCCTTGCCCAGCCTTAACTAAATGCCTGGTGGGAGAGCATTAAATGTATCTGAGATTTTAATGTAAGGTTTTAATTCTGTTTATGTTTTGAATATGTTGTAAGCCACCCTGAGCCCTCAGCGAGGAGTAGCATAAAAATTTGAAAAAAAATTAAAATAGATCACTTTCCTAATTATCAAAGCTTTTCAATAAAATGTCATATAAAGAAGAAGGAGGTTCAGTGAGGGAACATCAAATTTAACAGATAACAGATAACAGATGGGGGGGCAGACAACTCCACCATCTTGGTGCCACAACTGAGAAGGAGCTTTTATGAGTCGCTGCTACCCATCTAGTCTCAGAGGCACAAGGCCCTGAAAGATGGCCAAAGTGGTCGTGTTCATATGGAATTGGGCAGCTCATAATGTTTGTTGGTCCCAACCTGTATAGAGCTTTAGAGGTCAATACCAGCATGCTGAATGGAGCTCAGAAACTGACAGAGAACTCAAACTTTCTGTGCAGCAGGATCACTTTCGTTGGTGAGGAATAGATGCGGGAGCTCTCAGCGTTCTGCAGGGCCTGCAAAAGGGAGCTCTTCCACCAGGTCTATGGTTGAGGCCGGTGTGGCAAGGAAGATCTGATGGGCCCCCCAGTGTTAAGAGCGTAATCACCGGCCATGGGACCTGCGCTCCCTTCTCCCACTCCTATAGTAGATTCCGAGGGGCTAGTGGGTTATTGATAAACTGCCCATTCATTCCGCTTTTCGCAGAACAATCACGCCTTCTCGGAAAATGTCCCACATCCTCAGGGCTTTTTTAAAAAGTCCCGCCTGGCCCCACAACTCTGCTCGGGCCAGCGTTAGGACCGGCGGCTGGCAAGGAGGGAGGCACCCCGGGCATGTCTGCCAGGCAGGAACTGGCCGGGTCCCTGAATCCACTGCGTTGCTAAAGCGCCTGCAGATGGCGGGGTGGGCGGGGCAAGCAAACCGGCTTTTCAGGCCTGATGCTTGCGGGAGAGTGGCCATGGTGGCGGGGCAGAAGGTGCGCGCGGGGCAGCCTCAGGGCTCCTGTCCCTCCAACAAAAGGCAGCACAGCCCCAGCGGCAGCGGGAGATGAGGGACGCGGCAGCGGCAGCCGAGGAGAGGGGCGCGCCGAGCCCACCCGGCGGCAGCAACTTCCAGGTGTACAGGTGGTGCTGGCTGGTGCTGCCTGCTCAACTACTCCGACGCCACAGTAAGGGCCGGGGTGGGCGCCGTTTCCCTCCTCCGAGGCAAGGCAGGGGGACGCAGCTCATCCCTCAGCCAAGGGCTGTCTGCAATGGAGGAGAGCTGGGCTCCGGCCGCTCCTGGGGAGCCGCGAAGTTTCCCCTGCGGTGCCCTCACGAGCGAAGGAGAACCAATCCCAGCAAGTATCCCCTGGGGATCTGGCCAGCCCCCCCCCCCCCCCCCGGACACCAAAGCGTCCCGCTTTACTAATCTTGAAATCTGGTCACCTTAGTTATTGACCACCCTGGTTTTATAGTTTTAGGTGTCTGAGTGTCCAGATGTGTTTTAATGGGGTTTTAATGGGGTTTTAACAGACTGTTGTAACCTGCCACGAGCCAGTTATGAGAGTGGCAGGCAATGTTGAAATCATAAATAAAATAAATAATAAATTTGAGCTAATTAGCTGTTATCTATTCCAAAACTGCTCCTGGACACCAGTTCAAGTACTGGAGAGAGCCAGTTTGGTGTAGTGGTTAGGAGTGCAGACTTCTAATCTGGCATGCCGGGTTCGATTCTGCACTCCCCCACATGCATCCAGCTGGGTGACCTTGGGCTCGCCACGGCACTGATAGAAATGTTCTGACCGAGCAGTGATATCAGGGCTCTCTCAGCCTCACCCACCCCACAGGGTGTCTGTTGTGGGGAGAGGAATGGGAAGGCGACTGGAAGCCACTTTGAGCCACCTTCGGGTAGGGAAAAGCGGCATGTAAGAACCAACTCTTCTTCTTCTTCTTCTTCTTCACAGTTTCCACAGCCCCTGCTGAAAGTGCAAGATGCAGCTGATGATCTGAGCACCTGCCAAGTTGCTTACTGGAAATGTTTGGAAAGCACTTCATTTCCATTTTCAGTCCACAGAAATTCTTCCCTTCCTTTGACTTCCTACAACTGTCCTTGACGGGGGCTGCAGAAAGCCTCATCCCCTCTTTCCCAGTCCCTCGTACCCCAGTCCCAGCAGCCCCTTCATCTTCCACTCAGGACTGTCCTTGATCTGGCTAGCTACTGAAAACCGGGTCACAGTACGTAAACAATCAAGTTTAAAACGATCCAAGCTGCTCGTTTTTACTTAGACATTTCCACAACTCTTAGTGCCATAACCTGAGCACAGGAACAGAAGCCTTGAGAGGTCCCATACACTAAGGGGATCCATTTCAAAAGATAAGTTCCCATTTAAAAGTATGCACAGGCACCGCCCTTGTAGCATCAGTATAATCCTGGCTTCGTTTTTTATACCCGGTGTGTGTGTGTGTGTGGGGGGGCATTCTGCTGTCCTGTGCTAGCATTGGCCGGGTGGAAGAACATCGTTTTTCAGGCCCTTTGGAACTTCGGTAGCTCCAGCAGGGCCTGGATCTCTGCTGACAGCTCATTCCACGAGGCTGGAGCCAGGGCCAATCACACGGGGAACCAGCAGCGAGTTGGAATTTGCACAGCACGATGCTCTACTTGGATAGGCAGTCCCTCAGATATGCAGGGCTCAGACTGTGTACAGCATTTAAGATTAAAACCAGTAATTTAAATGCTGAGAGCAGGAGGAGAAGAGGAGAATAGACTCACAGAATTGGAAGGGGCCATCCAGGCCATCGAGTCCCACCCCCTGCTCAATGCAGGATCAGCCTCAAGCATCCAGGATAAAGATCTGTCCAGCCACTGCTTGAGGACTGCCAGAGCTCACCACCTCCTTAGGCAGCCCATTCCACTACTGATTTTGATTTTTTTTCCTGATATCTACTTAATATAATTCAACATGTCGTTTATACCCATTACTGCTGGTCCTGTCCTCTGCTGCCAACAGGAACTTTTCCCTGCCCTCCTCTAAGTGACAACCTTTCAAATACTTAAAGACATCAATCCTGTCCCCTCTCCACCTCCTCTTCTCCAGGCTGAACATTCCTAAGTCCTGTAGCCTTTCCTCAGAGGGCTTGGTCCCCAGGCCCCGAATGATTCTCGTCGTTCTCCTCTGAACCCTCTCAGTTTAGTCCATGTCCTTTCTGAAGTGAGGCCTCGAGAACAGCACACAGGACTCCAGGTGGGGGTCTGTCAAATGCAGCGTACAGCAGGACTATGACGTGATTTCAGTGTGATGCCCCTGTTGATACAGCCCAAAATGGCATTCACCTTCTTTACCACTGCATCACACTGTCTGCTCATATTTAGCTTACGGTCCACAAGTACCTGAAGATTATGTTCACACACATTGCTACCCAGAAGTGTATCTGCTATCAAGTACGAATGCGTCTCATTTTTGTGACCCAGGTATAGTACTCTACACTTCTCCTTATTGAATTGTACCTTGTTCTCATTTGCACACTTTTCCAGTGTGTTCAGATCTTGTTGAACTCTATCTCTATTTTCTGGGGTGTTTGCTACTCTTCCCAATTTGGTGTCATCCGCAAATTTAATGAGTCCCTCCATCCCTCCATCCCAATCATTGCTAAAAATGTTCAAAAGTACCGCACCCAGTACCAAGGCCTGTGGCACTCTGCTGCTCACCTCCCTCCACCCTGATGAAATCCCATCAACAAGTACTCTTTGGGTGTGGTTTCTAGCCAGTTCCCTGTCCACCTAACCATCTGAAAATCCAGTATACTGTCCTCTAGTTTACCCATGAGAATATCTTGGGGAACCTTGTCAAAAGCCTTACTGAAATCCAGGTAAACAACAACCTCTGAGTTTCCACAATCTAATTGGCCTGTCCCTCGCTCAAAGAAGGAAACCAAGTTAGTCTTGCATTACCTGTTGGAGACAAATCTCTGCTGACTTCTCTGGATCACCAAGTTGTCCTCCAGATTATTGCAGATCTCCCCCTTTAAAATCTGCTCTGTTATCCGTCCTGCAATGGAAGTCAGACTCACTGGCCTGTAGTTTCCTGGGTCATCTTTCCTCCTTTTTTTGAAGATTAGGATAACATTTGCTCTCCTCCAGTCTTCTGTTATCTCTCCAGTCCTCCAAAAGGTCCTAAAGATAATGGAAAAGGGTTGTGCAAGCTCTCCAGAAAGTTCTTTCAACACTCTAGGGTGCACACCATCCAGCCCAAGGAACTTGAACTCATTCAGTGCAGCCAGGTGTCTCTCTGTCCATGTCAACTCCCCACACAGACACTATACCTTGCCTACTATCACCTCTAAAGGTAAAGGTAAAGGTATCCCCTGTGCAAGCACCGAGTCATGTCTGACCCTTGGGGTGACGCCCTCCAGCATTTTCATGGCAGACTCAATACGGGGTGGTTTGCCAGTGCCTTCCCCAGTCGTTACCATTTACCCCCCAGCAAGCTGGATACTCATTTTACTGACCTTGGAAGGATGGAAGGCTGAGTCAACCTTGAGCCGGCTGCTGGGATTGAACTCCCAGCCTCATGGGCAAAGCTTTCAGACTGCATGTCTGCTGCCTTACCACTCTGCGCCACAAGAGGCTCTACTATCACCTCTAGATGTGTCTATAATCTTCTTCTGGGAAAACACAGAGGCAAAATAAGTGTTGAGCCTTTCTGCTTCCTCTCTGTGCTCTGTCAGTGTCTCTCAATCTTCACCCAACAGTGGGCCTATTGCCTCGTTTACCCTACATTTGCTCCAAATAGGGCACTAGTAGCTCAGCCTGGCACAGGTGGTAAGAAGCCTGCTGAACTACCCTTGTGACCTGCACCTTCCTAGTAAGTGAGGTGTCGAAGATCACCCCCAAATTCCTGAAATCGTGTTCTGCTTGCAAATGCACTCCAGCCATGCCGGGGAGGCATTCCACTGACTTAAATAAACATCACTGACTTTAATAGAGGATTGCAGCTTTAATCATATGGGAGGCTTATTAGGTGTAGAGATCAGGAACTTTAACAAATGTTAAAATCATATTTAATGCTTTTGCCATGTATTTCTTGACCTGCCTTGCCATGGGCTGTTTTGATGTCATAACCATATTTTATTCTATTGCCCTGTATTGCTTGACCTGCCTTTCTGAAACTTGTTTCCTGTCCTATCTGCAGATCACAGTGGTATTTGATCCTATATGAACATTTCATTTTAATTATGTTTTGTAATGGCCTTTGGCTAAACACGTATCGTATATGAACATTTGATCCATTGTTGTTGATTAGTATAGGTGTGAATGTAGCTGGCTAGCCCAAGGTTTTATGGAGAGGTCCCATGTTTCAAGCTAGGAGAACAACTATCTTTCTCACCATCTTTGGGACTTTGCAGGCATCTGTCCTGACCAGTGGGTTACCAAAGTGCCTTTATGCAAAAACCATTGGGTGGTGGGTCGATAAAGGGGCTGTAGAGGTAGTATCATTAGTCTTAGCAAGGACCCCATGATGGTCAGTACTTTATTCTTTCAATAAAGAGGTTTTCTTTCAATTAAGTCTGCTTCTTGGGAATAATCGACAGAACTTCACAACAATAAGGCAGATCAGGAAATTTAACACTGAAATACTGAGGAACACTTTCTGAATAGTAAGCCCCATTGAGTAGGAGTCTTGAGTAGGAGTCTGAGGATGCCTTCTTAGGATTGCTCTGTGAACAAGTTTACTGAACACATTCCCTGAAATATGGTAGAGCAAGCAGACATTTCAACATCCAGTGCACATTACAAGGAACTGAGGTCCTGAACACAGACTTGAGGGAGAAGACCTAATGTAAAGATGCACTGTTGGGAAGGGAAGCAAAGTCACCTATGATGAACATTGTTCACCAAGACCTTTCCTGTGGGACAAGCTGAGGCTTTTGCATAGAAAAGCTTCCAATTAGCTATCAGAGACCTCATTGGCTGTGCAGATTAAAAGGCATCCTGTTAACTAGAGCTTCTAAGTGAAATGTTGAAAAGTTACATATATAACCTCACCCTCGCACATTTCCAGTGTTCAAACTTTATTACAGTCGTTCAGACCAAGTTATATGAAGTTAATACATAAAAGACAAAAAGAATATGGTCATCTTTAAAAAATAAAATAAAAGAGATAAAATAAAAGAGTAAGGGCCCTGAGGGTGGGATGAGGAATGGTGCCCATTGGCCCAATTGGGCCCTCCGCTTGTCAGTCCAGCACAGCGCGGCTGCTGATTGGCTGTTTGGCCGGGCAAACCCCAAATGGGAGGCGCTACCCGCCCCACCCCCCACGAGGGCAAACCTTCGCCCCACGGTGGCCATTCCTCTGCTGGCCGCCGAGAGGCCCACAGCCTCCTTCTCTGAGCCGGCAATCGCCCTCCCTGGGGCCTGGGGAGCCTTTTTCCCTGGGGGGGAGGATTGGGGGGGCCAGCCCTTCCCACCCGCCCAGCCAGCGCTGCCAGGGCGGTTGGGAACGGCTAGCACCCGCTGTATTTTTTTTACAGCAGGCTTAATTACTGGTTTAATATAATACAATTTAAAACAGATCATAAAATAGAACTTAAAATTATGCTACTTTAGAGTATCAGATTTTTATGGCGGCGGCACAAAACTTAGCCAGCGGAGTTGTCACCTGGGGGGACTCAACACTTAGCAGCCTCTTTGCTCGGTCTACATCATGATGTTCTGGCAACTTTTTAAGGAATGGTTCAATCAAGTTGCTACGAATGTCTACATAAGCAGGGCAGTGGAACAATCTATGCTCTCTCCCTCTCACATTTTGTGATTGACTTTGTCTCCCATGACAGCCATTTTCTAACCCTTTGTCAAAATTTCAAAGATGCTCCCTGGCTCTAAAAAGTTGGGAATTCCTGCAATAGTTTAACCTTCTGAAACTAACAAAGCTCCATTTAGTGAGCATCATTGTTGGTCTTTTTCCCAATTAGGGTGCAAATTTCTGATATTTCACTCTCGGCAAGTAGGAATGGGGATTGACTTTGTGTTATGAAATGATGACAAAAGTTTAATGAAACAAGATTCAATAATGAATTATTGTATTATTGAATCTTATTAAACCCTTAATCTATTAAACCTTGTCTTATTAAACCAATTACTGAATTCAGTAATGACAGATTCTTGCTACTGGGGGGAAGAATTACTGAAGAAATGCAAAATGATAGCCATCAGTTCTGGTTATTGATCCATCAAATGCTTTACTATGATCCAAGATCAGTATACAGGCACAGCCATAACAAAACACACAGCTGTCAATCACACAACAGATGATGCAAACTCTTAATATTGTATAAATCTGTACATAAAAAACAACAATACGTTTGGGAGTCAGTTTCTTCTGCCTTATCGAACATGCCAATGCACAATATTTTACTACATTAAAAGTAATTTCATTAAAAAGTCTACAGCTGAAAATGTAAATTCAGTAGATAATAAAGAGATGGAAGACACAATTTCTACTGGAACTCAGTGCACACAGCTCCAGAAGGAGCGAAAGTATCCCTTCAGGATGTTTACAAGAAGATGTAGTCTGAGAAATAGCTGTGGTCATCTAATGTTTTGTTACCAGCCGTGGTCTTTGAAGATGTAATCCACCTCCGAACGCATTTGTCTCTAGATCTCTGGGACCAGCTTCTCAACAGTGTTTGGTATCAACAGCCCTCTGAGGGGTCTCAATGACCCGTATAACCTGTGCTAAAGTGGACAACCAGCCAGATGGCCCTTCATGTTCACATTCTTCATCTCTCTTTTCCCTACAGGCACAGGAGAATCACATCTTGCTTTTCCTTCAGCACGATGTACTGTGTGTGGTATTCCACTCTAACGTTCAGAATAATCTAGTCTATTTTCTGAATATAACAAACTGCACCAAACATGGACACTTATACACAACAGTAAATCAGCTGATATGAAAGCTGGAGGTGTTTACTGTGTGAGACTAGCTGCCTCCAGTTCGAAATGTACTTCAGACATTAATTCACTATATAGTCTTTCAGAATGCGAAGGGTTTTTGCACCCCACAACAGTCCTGACCTGCAGACAAATGCAGACAAAATCATGAGCTTTAAGACAATTTGTAGTTTTTCTTTTTACAATTAGACAAGTGCATATAAATTGTTGAAAAGTAAGAACTAGCAATTGTAAAAATTTAGTTGGACCCAAGAATATGGCAAGCTTCCTTTCTCAAAATGTCTCTCTCACCACTAGACGATGCTTGGATGCTCACACATCAGGCCAGGCATCACCTGACTCCCCCAGCCCTGGCTGTAGATACTGTGAATGCTCTGCATTGAAACAGAATTATTTCTGAATTTTGGAAATCCTTTGGGCAATCTTTGCTCTGATGGTTATTCTGGTGCATTACTGTCTGTGCAAAATATTATCTGAGATCTGAGATATTTTGTCCATTTTCATAGTATCTAAAGGGAACTGTTGGAAGATATACATAGGTCAACCTATCTTTAACACTTTGCTCTATCTAATATTTGGGAAACTGCCACCTGGGCAGAGAGTGTCCAGGGCTTGTCCGGTCTGTCTGGACTCTGCTTCCAGTCCTGAGGGCCAATCAGGAGGTGCACAGTTTCCTGTCTGCCTCTTGATTGGCCCGCCACCCTCAGGTCTGCCCCCCACAAACCCGGTGATGATAGTTGCTGCCATTTGGCATCTGGACGTTGCCGGGAACAGAAGTGACCTTTGCCTCTCAGGGACTGGCAGTGGGGAGCCAGCTCCACCCAGGGCTCCTGCTGGGCACCTGAGGGCCCAACGCAGCCTTCTTCCCCATGCCCAAGGCTTCCCGGGCTGCAGAAGAGCCACCAGGCCTTTCCCAGCTGGGGAGAGGGAGGAGGAGGGGGCCGTGCCAGGCCTTTGCTTTTGCTTGGGGAGGATGGCCCACTCCTGGCGAGGGGCGCAGCAGAGATGGCACCAGGCGAGTTCCCATGGTCTGTGGCAAATGGCCAGACCCCCCAGCCAACAGTACCCTTGGGTGAACACACATGGCACAGCCGTGGTGGCGGCCTAGGTGCTGCCCAAGGGGTGCTGGGTAGCAGCTGGGGGGGGGGGCTGGCTGGTTTCCTCAAGGTAGAGAAAGACAGGCGAGGGATCCTTGACTGACCCCAGCCCCTGCTTCCCTCCAGATTAGCTTCCTTTGCTTCTCTGAAAGCATGCGGGAATATTAGGCTGGATTCCTGTGGGTTACCTGGCTGGGCTGCCTGGGGGGGGGGAGGAATTGAGTTCCTGTCTGCACTCCCCCCCTGCCCCGAGAAGACCCACGGCAGCCTCTCCAAGCCTCAGCGTGCCTTTTCAGGCCAGGGGGGCTGAAGCGAACTCGGGTTATCCCCCCCCCCAAAAGATCCGCCAAGCCTTATAGTGGCCCTTTTTGGGACGATCCTCTCTCTCTGTCTCTCTGTCTCTCTCCCCCCCCCCCTTTCTGTCTATATTGGTTTCTCTCTTTGTTTCTATCTCTCTTTCTTACTTAATATCTCTTTTTTACTTTCTTTCCACAAGTCACACACTTCCAGACAGGATTCCCCCCCCTCCTCCCATGCTAGCACCTGTTGAATTTACAGCTACAACGAACTTTAATTCTAGTTCATGTATAAAATGGGGAGTTCTATTTTTCCCATATTCCGCAGGTAAGGAGATCCACCCCTCCTCTCCAGATTAATTTACTGTACTCCATGGCTTGGAGAATATTTTCTCCAAGCCATGTAGCAGTAAAGAAAGTCAACTAGACTTGGAGGAAATTGCTGACAGCACCAGAGTACAATATGGTGGGGCATGGGGTATTCAGGGTTTCATTCTCCCATCTTTTATTTTTAAAAATGGTCACCCACCTCTTTAGCATCTCAGAAAAGGAGGGTGGTCATGTTCTCTCTGCAAGCTAATAAAGATTTATTCAAGGCATGAGCTTTCGAGTGCAAGCACTCTTCCTCAGACTAAGAACTCCTTACATGACCATGGGAATATATAGCAAAAATTAATTCTGTTACATTAGTAAACTGTGTCACACATCCAAATACAGCCGATGATAATTTGGATGTGTGATACAGTTTGCTAATGTAACATAATTAATTTTTGCTATATATATTCCCAAATATTCAAACTACTGCACTATTGCACTCATTTCTCATGCTAGCAAAGTTATGCTCAAAATCCTACAAGCTAGGCTCCAGCAATATGTGGACCGAGAACTTCCAGAAGTACAGGCAGGATTTCGTAGAGTCAGAGGAACTAGAGATCAAATTGCCAACATACGCTGGATCATGGAGAAAGCTAGGGAGTTCCAGAAGAACATCTACTTCTGCTTCATTGACTATGCTAAAGCCTTTGATTATGTGGAGCACAACAAATTGTGGCAAGTTCTTAAAGAGATGGGAATACCAGAGCATCTTATTTGTCTCTTGAGAAACCTATATGCAGGTCAAGAAGCAGCAGTGAAAACCAGACATGGAATCACTGATTGGTTCAAAATTGAGAAAGGAGTTCGGCAAGGCTGTATACTGTCGCCTTGCCTATTTAACTTGTATGCGGAGCACATCATGAGAAAGGCGGGATTAGAGGAGTCACAAATTGAGATCAAGATTGCAGGGAGAAATATCAACAACCTCAGATATGCAGATGATACCACTCTAATGGCAGAAAGTGAAGAGGAACTAAAGAGCCTGTTGATGCGGGTGAAGGAGGAGAGTGCAAAAGTTGGCTTGAAACTCAACATCAAGAAAACAAAGATCATGGCATCCGGCCCTCTCAATTCCTGGCAAATAGATGGGGAAGAAATGGAGATAGTGACAGATTTTATTTTCCTGGGCTCCAAGATCACTGCAGATGGGGACTGCAGCAAAGAAATTAAAAGACGCTTGCTCCTGGGGAGGAAAGCTATTTGAACTTTTTGAATTAGAGGAGATCAGCCCTGACTGCTCCTTAGAAGGCCAGATCCTGAAGGTGAAACTGAAATACTTTGGCCACCTCATGAGAAGGAAGGACTCCCTGGAGAAGAGCCTAATGTTGGGAGCGATTGAGGGCAAAAGAAGAAGAGGACGACAGACAATGAGGTGGATGGATGGAGTCACTGAAGCAGTCGGTGCGAACTTAAATGGACTCCGGGGAATGGTAGAGGACAGGAAGGCCTGGAGGATCATTGTCCATGGGGTCGCGATGAGTCAGACACAACTTCGCACCTAACAACAATATATATTCCCATGATCATGTAAGGAGTTCTGAGGAAGAGTGCTTGCGTCCTGAATAAATGTTTGTTGGACTTAAAGGTGCTACTGGATGTTTTTAAAATGTGCTACTTCAGACCAGCACAACTGCCCATTTGAATCTCTGCAAGCTAAACATTTATAGTGTGACCCTAAGCAGAGTTACACCCTCGTAAGCCCACTGACTTTACTAGATTGAGCAGGATGTAACACTGCTTAGGATAGCGTTTCCAGTTGGCCACATAACGATAGGAGATACTTTCTCCTACCTAGAACTTGAAGGTCAAGTGAGCAAAACTTGCTCAGAGTCGCCGGCCCCCAAGAGATCGAGGTGACCTCAACCAGGACCAGGCCTTTTGCAGCCTGGTGGAACATTCGGCCTCATGAGATCAAAGCCCTGCGGGACTTTGAACATTTTTGTTGCAGGACACGTAAAACAGAGTTGTTCTGCCAGGCCTATGGTTGAGGCTCCTGAAAAACATCCATAACATTTACTTGCCTCCGTATCCAAACCCTATTTAACTTTGAAATCTGTATGTTTGTTTTTTAATGCTATAATCTGTCCTAAAAGTCGAATAGAAGTCTAAAAACAAATGAATAAATTCAGGAGAGAAAATCCTGGGATGGGGGAGTTGATGTTGAACAAAGGAATCAGGTGCCCTTTTAGGTGCATCTGAACACTTGATAAAGATCAAAGGTCTTCAGTTCTGAGGCTTTTAAATGCCTATAAAGAACTATATGAAGCTCGCTTTACATCTAAGTCCTTTGTTTTCAGTAGCTTGTGGGCACTAATGTTAGAAACCTGCACAGAACTGGCCACTTTCACAGTTCAGCTATGTACACACAATTTGCACTTCTGTTCTTTGTATAAATGAGAGCAATTGTATTTTTAAGTATTATTATTGCATGTGTTACTAACCAGAAAACCTAGCATGCCCCAGTGGATAGTGAAGCGCTGACCCTCAAAGACCTGAGGAAAAATTCCATGTTCTCTTTGGGTGGCCCGGAGCAACTCAAATGTCCATTGTGTGCATGTAGTTCTGTGATTTTTAAAGGACATTTCTTTTTGTTAAGAAGTCAGGCCCTGGTGCTGGGACTTGAAAGGGAACAGAGAGTAGGGGAGGGGGAGAAAACACCCCCCCCCCCAGACATTTCCTGCTGAAAAGGGCCTCTGTTAAAATGTTTCTTCCCCCACTGGGGAGATAGAAGGGGATGCCAGTTGTATGTTACTTGACCTTAATGAATGCTTGTATGGAAATAATGGCTAGACAGACCCACATAGTATTTAGCCACTGGAGTGAAGGTGAGGGAACGGTGTCAAGAAGAAGACTCCCAGATTCCTCTCAGGCCATCATGCACTTTTGGAGAAAGATTCAAATGGGTCGCCGTGTTGGTCTGAAGCAGCACAACAAAATCAGAGTCCAATAGCACCTTTAAGACCAACAAAGATTTATTCAAGGCAGGAGCTTTCGAGTGCATGTACAGAGTGGACTTTGATTTTGGACTTTGATTTTGGAGAAAGCGTAAAAAGTGAGAGCATTAGAATGGCACATAACTAAAGGGGAGGAAAGAATGGGCAGCGGGAGGAAGGGAGAAACAGACAAGAGCTTTGATGTAGGAAAAGCAATTGGCAAAGAAAAAACAATGTATCTTTAACCGCTCCTACGGTTAAATAAAAGGGTAAGGCCACCTGGGGAGGAGTTAGGGCGGGCCCTGTCCAGGATAAAAACTCAAGAGGGCCCGATCAGGAGCCGCAAAGCGGCTCCTGATTGGGCCATCCAAGTGTCCATCCAGGGCCAAGCAGCCCATGGGGAGGCACACAAAGCACCTTCCTATTGGCCCCTCACCAGGACAGACCAAAATTCCATTCACCCAGCCCAGTCTGGCTGCCAGTCTGCTCCTGACCACCAAAGGGAGAGGAGGTCAGCAGGGCTGCCAAGGGGAATGAGAACAGAGGCTGTGCCAGCCCTTTTCGCCCCAAGGCTGTCCTAACTGTCATGTCCAACTGCAAATTGCCTCAGAACCCTGACAGAGCTGGACGGAGGCTGCAGAGTGCTCCCCTCCTCCTCCCTCCCTTCAGGCCTGCTGCGAAGGAGCCTCTGACAGGCCCTGACTGAGGGGAGGGAGGCCTTTCCAAGAGCAACGCAGGGGAGACTGAGGGCCTTCCTTTTGAGGGGGGGACTTTCCCCTTCTGCCAAACAGTTGGCTGACAGGGAGGCCACAGAAAAGCCCCTTTTTACTTAAAATACTGCTCTGGCCAGGGGTTAGACACAGCCAAGCCATGTGTCTTTCTTCTTTGCAACTCTCTGCAGGTTTGAGGCCACTGCACAGCATTATTCTGCAGAGGAAACTGGCTCTTTTGTCTCCTGTTTCATCTGCACAACAACCCTGTGCAGTAGGCCTCAACATTCAACCCCATGCCCTTACAGACTGGGCAACTCCTCCCCTTCCTCTTCCCACTGCCAAGCTCTAGCGCCTGTTGTATTCTTGGAGACAACGGGCTTTGCCCCTAGTTAATTAATAAGATAGAATTTGAGTCCGGTGGCATCTTGGAGACCAGTGAAATTTTATCATGCCACGGAGTCCATATTCCTAAGTGGCTGTTTATTCAAGGTGGACTGATTTCTGCCACCTGTGAGGTAGACACCAACAAGACTCGTGATCGTGAAATCAGATTTCTTTGTCGGGTAGTATAGATGTGATAGCAAGCACACTCTTTGCTCGAACTGAGGAAGGATCCTCAGTTCGGGCTGTATACAGCATTCGTAGTCCTACCCCCACACCCCACATGGCGTGGTTTTACCCTGAGTTGCAGATGGTCAGCAGGGTGGCGCCCTCTCAGGCCATGGGTGGGTCTGGTCTTTCCCTAGGGGGGATTTCAGTAGATAGTAGGAGTGAACCAGGTGGTGGGCTACCCGAGATAACGAGAACCACAAAAGGTGTGAAAAGCAAGCGACCTGGCTAGGGGGCGAGGCAACTGAGCAGGAGAGGTGAGCTACCTGTGAGAATCTCAGGAACGGATGGCTGCCGGATGACTTGAAACAAAAGGGGTTTGAAAAATGCAACAAACATTGCAACGTGGTGCCCATCGTAGAGGCGAGGAATCAGATCAAACAGAATCACATTAAACACGGCAAATCCCACAGGATTTTGACTGGGGTTGGGTGCTTCAGCACCTGAAGCGGCTGGTCACTCCCGACAAAGCCAGCACCATGCCACGGGGTGGAGGGGAGGCGTGGGTGTGCCTGCTGGTGTGCTGTGTGTGTGTGCCTGTGTGTGCCTGCCGGCATGCTGACACCCGTGCCTCCCCTCCCCCCCCGCATGGCGCAGTGCTGGCGACTGGCCACTTCAGGTGCCAAAGCAGCCAACCCTAGTTTTGACATTGCCGAGTTTAATGAAATGCAGATACCAAATCTCAAGGTAAGGTGGGCTATCAATATCAAAAGCTTTATTTATCTGGGGCATGACCCACCTACAGTTCGACTCTTAAAAGTCCCATTCCATTTTTATGGGGAAAATTAAAGCTGAACTAAAATCATGGTAATTGAAATATCCTTCATGTTTTCAACTGAAATATATTTTTTTAAGTCTGAAGGCCTATGTAAATAATATCATTTTTTTCCCATTGATGATTCACAATGTTGAACTCAAAGCAGAGTCCTTTGGGAGCAAGTGGGGAATTTGGCTCCTGTATCACTAGAATTTCCAGCCTCCCGGTGGTGGCTGGAGGTCTCCTGGCAACAGAGATCAGCTCACCTGGAGAAAATGGCCACTCTGAAAGGTGGACTCTGTGCCAAGATAGGTCTTCTGAGGTCCCTCTTTTCATTAGATGCCACCCTCCTCAGCCTCCATTCCCAAAATCTCTGGGTATTTCCCACCCAGGGCAGGCAACTCTGTGTGTTACACTGTGCCTGTAGTGCCTGAGGGTTTCCGTAGGTCCAGACTAACATTCTGCCTTTAGTATGATTCTGAAAAGCCAACATCAAGAAAACCACAACCATTCTCTTAAGCAGCTAGGGAAATTATTCACAGCTGAAGAATGAAGTTTGGGAAAAGAGAAACTAGATTAAGACAAGACCTTTAAGACCAAAAAAACTTTATTCTAGTATAAGCTTTCATGTGCACACAACACACAAACTGATACATAGAAGAAAATGCCATCTGTCTTCAAGGTGCCCCTGGACTCAAACTATGCTCTGTTGCTTCAAACCAATACGGTGACCTACCAAAATCTAGATGAAGACAGTGTTGTTTTAATGATATCTTGCATATTTTGAAAAGTCTTATGTGTAAACCTCTGTTTGTCTGGGTCTTGTGAAAAGTCGGAAAGGTAAGCCTGGCTTTACAAAGATTTATTGTTTGAACGACGGCCTAGCAGGCAGATTGCAGCTCAGCTACTCAGGCCCATGTGACGGATTCTCGTGGTTCATCTTGAAGTGTTCCAGCGAGATCTCCCTTGTTTTCCCCTGTTCAGGATCATTTCGTTTGCCATTCAAGGAAGCCTCGATGATTTAAAAATAATAATAGTACAAACACAACATCTGACCTCTAACCCTCTCCCCTTTGATTAAGCCTTATTTTATAGCTAAACTATGACTAATGTCTCTTCTTTTCCCTTCAATAAACTCTTGTATATAATCTGTCTATTATTCTTAATATCCTCTTGCCCCAATAAGACTTTTCATGTTTTGTTTGGATTCCCATGAATGGGTTGAATATTATATCTATAACCTACTGGAAAGCATTTCTTAGTAGACATATTGGCAAGGCTAATTTTGTTTTCACAGGTGTTTGTACTTGGAAAGGGGTTAGCCACAGTCGAAGAATCTACCGCACGGGTACATCACAGGAGAACAGTGTGCTGTGGGGTCCCTTCCCTGTTAATGGCAGGCTGAAGCAGGGAGGGGGGGAGGCTAAATTAATCATGTAGGCTTTATTTGTACTTTCTCTTCGTTGTACAGCCCAGACAAGCGGATGCCAGCTTTCCTCAGCTGCGGCTGTCGCTTGATAACTGGCAAAGGGCCATCTTGTTCTGAGCCCTGAGCACATGGCCACTGGCGGAGACATGGCTGTCAATGTTTTGGAGTGGCAGGATTCCCCAAAAAGATACTGGATTAAACAATGTTAAGGTTAGTCTCTTACAGCAGAAAATCCTGTGGGAGTTTAAAGACTAACCAACTGAATGGAGAATTAGTTTTCACAGGCCAGGAGCTGCTCCTTCCAAATTCAGAGAAGAAGAAATAGAAGACCAACAGAAATATCGCTGTTCTTCGTTTGTTTGCTGAAGTGCTTACCACATTAAAAAAAAATTGGCCCTGAAGAAGTCCCTAGATGTTCTAGGTAGAGTCCAAGAATTAAATCTGCATACATTCACAAATGAGAAAAAGTGGCTATCGCCACATAGTATTTTTTAAAAAAATGTTTATTAATTTACCTGTATTAAACATTTATATCCTGGGGCTTACAATGATATTTAAAATATTTTCAGATAAAACAAAAATTAAAATAGCAAAATCCATTTCTCTCTCTCTCTCCCTTCCATTCAAAGATGCCTGCCACTCAGCCCCCGCCCCCCTGCCCTGGCAAATGGGATTTTGGGCTGTATTTAATAGAGTATCATCTCCAAATCACGGGAGGTGATGGTACCGCTTTACTCTGCTCTGGTTTGGCCTCACTTGGAGTCCTGTGTTCAGTTTTGGGCACCCCAGTTGAAGAGGGATGTTGACAAACTGGGAAATGTCCAGAGGAGGGTAACAAAGATGGTGAGGGGTCTGGAGACCAAGACGTAGGAGGAAAGGTTGGGGGAGCTTGGTCTGTTTAGCCTGGAGAAGAGACAACTGAGAGGGGATCTGATAACCATCTTCAAGTATTTAAAAGGCTGCCATATAGAGGATGGACTGGTTCTTCTCCCAGAACCAGTGAGAAGAAATTAATTCAAAAGAAATTCCATCTAAACATCCGGAAGAAGTTCCTGACAGTTAGAGAGATTTCTCAGTGGAACAGGCTTCCTCGGGAGGTGGTGGGTTCTCCATTTTTGGAAATTTTTAAACAGAGGCTATATAGCCATCTGATGGAGAGGCTGATTCTGTGAAAGTTCAAGGGGGGTGGCAGGTTACAGTAGATGAGCGATTGGGATGTGAGTGTCCTGCATAGTGCAGGGGGTTGGACTAGATGACCCAGGAGGCGCCTTCCAACTCTATTATTCATGATTCTATGATCTTCAGTATAGGATGAAATAGCTGTATCATGTGCATCTAACACGGGGGTCAGTCTCTTTGCTGATTTAGATGGAGAGAAGTCTGGGTTAGACCAGGTTTGTACCAGGGAGTTGATCCATTTTCTAGGAACCCCAGGAATGGCTCTGCACTATGTGCTTTACCACCTTTCCTCCAAATGGTGAACTGGAGATTCACCTCAGTTTTCTCTTCAACAGGGATCCAAATTGACTTAGAATATTGTTCTCCCCACCTCTGTTTTCTCACAACAACCTTGCGAGGTTGGTTAGGCTGAGAGTGATAAGTGGCCTAAATTCATGCAGGGAGCTCCCATGGTACAGCAGGGGCCGTTCCGCATTTGTCCAAAATAGCACAATGGTTACTAATTGAAATCGCCACAGTTTTGCCATTATGCACAACGTCGTTGACAATCTGCAACACTCCTGAAACCGATCTGCAAAAAGCGCTTCGTTGTAGCGCTTTCAGGGAAATCCCAAAAAGTGGATTCACCCTCCGGAAAGCGCTACACTCCTGCAACCAATCTGCAACACCAACGGGAAAGTTCTGTGCGTTACCATTGTTGCGGTTTCTGCAAAGTCCCTCCCCCTGGCTCTCTCCTCTGATCTTCTGGCGAAGCGATCGCTATTTTTTTTTCTCTGAGCGAGCGGAGATCAACGCACCAGGGAGCCTTCATTTACCCAGCGAGGCTTCCCTGGCTGCAGCCCCTCTGTTTAAAGTCACCAAGCACAAGCATCGCAGAGGCCCGTTTGCTGGTTTATTTTCACTTTATTTTTCACACTGTTTTCGGACAAAAATCGCGCCCGTGAGGGGGGGGGGGATTTTTTTTTTCACTCAGGGGGAGAGTGGCAACGATGAAACGGCAGCTCAAACACCACCTGCTAGCTGGATGGGTCTCTCCGTTGCAACGAATCAATGCATATTCGTTGCAATGGGTGTTTTTTTTTTTAAACCTTCCTTAAAGGGAAAGGGACTGTTTGGGAGCATGATAACGGCCGCCCATTGGCTCCTTGATGGCCAGGGGCGGGACACAGCTTAGCAATAGCGCTTCCTGGCTAGCGATTTTTGCAGAGACTGGAACCCTGTGGGAAACAATAGAAACGCAACTGGATTCCACTACAAAGGCAAGTATGTGTTACGCCGAATTCCACTACTTAAAATGGCGATTTTTCGTTCAGCAAACAATTTGCTACATGGATCCCGGTGCGGAATGGCCCGGGAATTCTAACCTGGGGTTCCCTGGAACCTAACCTGACAGTCCAAAGTTACGAAATGCTATATGTTCTCTGAATCCTTTTTAAAAGCTATTTATGCTCCTGGACATCACCATGTCATATAAGCCTATCAAATTGCCCTGTAGATAATTTGTCTTGTGGATTCAGAAATATTCAGAATTCACTCCATAAGGCCATACTTGGAATGCATAAACAATGTCTATGCACAGGCGAAAGACATGCCGTGGGGAAGCTAGCCTTTCAATGGCAGGCCTTCATGCAGACATGATGTACAAGTGCAGACCCCTTCAAGAGATGTGCCGTAGAGGTAGTTATTTCCCCCCGTAAATGTTATGTTCCCAAGCAGATGCATGCCACAGGTTGCTGACTTCTCACCAAGGTGCACATTCCAGTGCCCTCTGATTTTCTTTTACTTAGGAAATCAGAGCTGAACTAACCACAGCACATTTCAAACTCTAGTTTCAGTCCCTGGTTTGGGGGGGGGGGGGGGTTCGTGAAATCCATAGTTTACTCAATCTGAATTTGTGCTGTAAAAACAAAGGAAGTCAGAGAAGGGTCTGGGGTGAGCAAAGGAAGGAGGGAGGGAAGGAAAGAACCTAAGAAGCCATGGATAGAAAATGACTGCTTAAGCTGGAGATGCACAGTAATACTTTCTGCTGTTTTGTGGCTCTAAATAAACAAACAAGCATGGGTGTGCAGTTCCATATAGGTCTCCCGTTTATTCCCTCCCAGTCCCAATTTCCCACCCTCAAGTAAAAGAGGAAAGGGAGTGAAAATGGCCTCAACACAGTGATAGCCTAGGAATTTCCACAGACTCTGTGGCAAAGACCATAGAGACTGGAGGAGGCAGCCTGGTGACATCACATCCACCCCAAACTCCACCTTTCCCAAGCACAACTCCAATGTAGACTACCACTTGCCAAAGTGAGGCAGTTTTGTGAATCCTAATTCCATAATAGCCAGAGCAAGCCGGGGGAGGAGCCAAGTGCAGCCAAGGCTTCTTGCTTCTTTCATTTCATGAAGTGGGGGAGGGGGGTTCAGCAGCTAATCAGAGAAGATTGCTTTGCTACATCAGCATTGCCAGCACGGGCAGGAAGTTATTCCACAAAACACAGAACATCTACATTTAAAAGCTGAATCTTCAAATATTGTAACATATCTGCTCCTGGATATCGAGGGGGAAAGGTAAGGTCACCGCAGATCAATCATGCATGTTGCAGAGGGAAAATTTTAAGCACCCAGAATCAAAATGGAAATCGAATACAGTGGATAGGGGAGGAGTTTATTCAGGCTGGGAGAGGATAAAAAGCAAAGTGCAGACTCAACCCTGGCCTATGCTAGTCCCTTGTTTTTGATTCCCTGAAGTGTTTCTGAACTGGGCCATAGAAACTATCTGGACTTCTCCCAATATGGCTCAAGACAAGGTGGAAAGCCTTGTTCTTGGTCTCTTATCCATTCTGGGGGAGATGCTTTCCCTCATGGGCAGATGCAGGCTTTGACTTTTCATGAAAAGGCTGCCCAGCAATTGAGTTTTCATAAGACAAGCCAAGATGGCATGCAAATTGAGGAAGGAAAGTATTTTGTCAAGAGGATTTGTTTTAAAAAAAACACACACCCGTTACATATTATAGCTTGATAAACTGGACAACCCTTCCTGCACTCTCTGATACAATCAAAACAGATCGGGAAGGGGGAATGCAGCCTGAGAAAACTGTATTTATCCTATTTAGTCTCTCTTCCTAAATATACAGGTGCCTCCTGTAGTACTGAGTAGTTTCACACATGCTGACATTGAGAACCCAGCCCGACCAGCTGTGCTTTTAACTCCTCACGGTACTGAAAATGCATTCTGCCTCGTGAATGTTCAGGAGTGGGGGCCTTCTAAAGCATGGAGTGTCAACATTTTTAAAAATCCAAATCTCTCACTTTTGTATAAAGAAAGAGAAGCCACACATGGTGAAAGGGAGGGAGGGAGTTTGCCCTGATAACAAAAATACCCTGAAATATGATATAGATGCTTTGCAAGAATCCCAGTAGCCCAGCTGGCTGTCTCAGGAAATTGCAAGTAATCTAACCAAATGAAAAGAAAAAGAGTATTTCAAAAGGCAGCTTAGAATGTATGTCTCCAAAGAAATATATTTTAAAAGTTTTGCATGCGGTGGCTTTCATGGCGGAATGTGGCCAAACATTTGAGGATGATGCTGTCCAGGTCAGCTGCATTTGAGCCTATCTGGAAGAGGAAGTAGCAGAGTGGCTGGTTGACATTTACACAGGTCCTCCTGGCAACCGACAGGGGATGGGGAGTGGCTTACTAGGAGAAAGAAAAAGGCCATGTCCATGTCACCGGCAACAATTTATATATGATGTTCTGGTAGTTGGGCAAAAACTCTATGGTAAAACTAACTTCTACCACAAAGGTTTTGCCCAGATATCAGAGCATCACTTTTGTGATGATGTCACTTCTGGGGTAGTACCACCAACGTGACCTGGGCCTTCCTCTTTCTGCTGGTAAGTCCTATGCCAACCAGCTGATCAGGGGCTGGGGGGCGGGGCCTGACAGCAGGGGACCCTGCATCCACCAGGGGATCTGGCAAACTTACCTGGACTGCTCTCCCAGCTTGGTCAGAGGTCTCCATCTCCTCAAAGGTAAGTGCAGGAGTGGGAGGTGTGACCCTGAACACACTGGGGACATTTTATGTTACTAAAGGCAACAGAAATACCCACCTGTCTCATAAGTATCTATTTTTTCTTGGAACTCTCATTGTTATGGCATTTCCTTTGGTTTAATCAGGGGGTGGCCAAACTGGGGCTCTCCAGAGGTAAATGGACTACAATTCCCGTGAGGCCCTGCCAGCATGTGTTGGCAGCAGCTCATGGGAATTGTAGTCCATGGACTTCTGGAGAGCCACAGTTCGGCCACCCCTGGCTTCTATCCTGGAGTTTCACTCTAGCTGTGAGGCTGTGGCATGCCCCTTGGTGACCCACACAGTTGTGTTGTGCACTCATCATATACATATATACCGTCTCCTCCCACCCTCATGGAGGTCATGTTGCAAGCTTATAATAATAAACATTTATTTTCATTTATTTTACAAAATGTATACTCCATCCGTCTGCCTTTACCAGACACATCAAGGCAAAAAAAAAAATCTCTTAAAAGCCATGAAAATAAAAATGCATCACATCATTCAAAAAATTTTAAAAAGCAAAAATAAACATACAATAAAATGCACATACATTTTAAAAAAGCAAATAAGCACAGCATGGACTCACTTTTGCATGAAAGTATTTAATTAGAATTCTGAGCAAATCTGGCAGAACTGCTCATCTGCTGGATTCTGAGTTCCAGTCTCTTGGTAGTTTGCTTTGGTGTCTTAGGACCATTCCACACAAGGACCAATGTTGCCAATAGTTCACAGAATGCAGAAACACTATATTAAATAGTGGAATTTCGTCATTCTGCATACCTTTTTTTTTAGTGGAATATAGAAGTCCCAGTAGCGTTTCATTCATTCCCCACAGGTTTCCAGTCTCGCTGGAATCGCAACAAAGGAAGCAATTTTTTTCTGCGCTTCTTCCCGCCCCTGGCCGTCAATCAAACGGAACAGCCAATGGGCTGTTGTGTTCATGCTCCCGAAAAGCCCCTTTCCCTTTAAGAACTGTTTTATTTTAAAACCAAACACACCCGTTGCAACAAATCTGTGTTAAATCGTTGCAAGACCTTTTTGCTGGCGTAGGAGCTGGTGATTAATCGTTTACATGCTCCTCAAGTAGAACCCCCCCCCCCACGGGCGCAATTTGTGGCCGAAATTATAGGCACTGCTGAACAGGGGGCTGTGTTGTGCTTGGAAACTTAGGGAGCTTTGTTTTACTTTAAATCAGTTCTGTGGAGGGACTTTAGCCAGTGAAGCCTCGTTGCTTTCGCCGGTCTAAGGGGAAAAAATGGCGATCGCGACTCTGGAAGTTCGGGGCAAGAGAGGGGGAGGGACTTTCTTTCTACCGCTACATTGAGAACGCACATGTCTTTTGCTGGTTTGTTGCAGCTTGTGCGCAGAAGTGTAATGTTTTTTTCAGGGGGAATCCACTTTTCCCGATTCCCCGAAAAGCGCTACAACAAAACACTTTTTGCAGGAGTGTTGCAGGAGTGTTGCAGATTGGATGCGACGTCATGCGGAACATTGAATTTGTAGCGTTTCCCAAAGGTAAGACTTCTGCTACATTTAAGTCATGCGGAATGTCCCTTAGAATTCCTCTTTGACACACTGATCTGATACCAGTCAGAGGCTTACAGACCCCGTTTTCTGACAGAGAAACCTCAACCACATAGCTTTGCAGTTCCCCGAAGAATTACAACCTAGCCAAGAAAAACCCTCACTTTAAAAATTAGCATCAAATTTTCAATGTGCTAAGAATAATAAAGGCATTATATTTTAAGCCAAGATATAAAAGTACTTGGCTAGGGACTGCATAATTAAGCTTCTGTCAGCGTTTCCATCAGAAAAGACTATCTCTGATCCAGTGTAGCATGGCTGAGGTCCTCAAACCAGTTTTGGTGGCATAGCCTGCCTGAAGCTAGTGGAATTCCAGAGCATGTGGTTTGACGGTTATGGCCAAAATGTACTTTTTCTATGTAAAAAGATCTGGTGTTTATGGTTGGGGGCTTCAGACAAAACAAAACATGGAACCAGTGAGTCTTCCTTCACAGTACTGAGTCCCCATCTCTTTGGAAAATGTTCCCCTCAGGAGCACTCAGACTATTTTATTCATTGTCCTTCAATTCACAAGCGTCCCCCCCCCTGAATAAGTCCCTAAAAGCAGCTGCACAAATTAGAATGCCCTGCTTCTGAGACAAGCCTCCAATGCCAAGTTTCACACTGAATTATTGTTTTTAGTTGCACAGTTTTCCATTTCTGAAACCAGGTGGGTGTAGTGGAAATACTGGCAAGCATTTAGCAGTGTGGCAAAACTGGGGGATGCCTATTGCATAATCAGAAGACTCCCTGGCTAGTGGCTAGAGCTAATTTGTGACTTTGGAAGTAGATTTTGCACTGCAGCCTATCCCTCAAACACCTGTGAGGTACTTATTTATTTGTTTATTCAATTTCTATCCTGCTGCTCTCAGCCAGCTGTTTCGTGGTGAGTTACAGATAAAACCCTGGTAAAAAGATAGAATTAAAACCCCATTAAGAATACCCCCCCCCCCTGGCGGCAACAAATCCACAATCCCGATGGCTCTCTGGTGTCCAGGGGTCCTCCTGTGCCAGCTCACCACACACAGCAATGAGCAGCCGGTGGAGACTCTGCTGGTCTCTAGTTTCTCTCCTTCCTCAGTTATTCTCCTGTTCATCTGCCATTGTCTACCAGGGGGGCTGTCAGATCCTCCTGGACCGGCCTCAACCATAGACCCAGCGGAAGAGCTCCATCTTATAGGCCCTGCGGAACTCCAGAAGCTCCCACAGGGCTCTCAGCTCTTCCGGGAGGTCCTTCCACCAGGTCATGGCCAGGACCGAGAAGGCCCTGGCCCTGGCTGAGGCCAGACAAACGTCCCTGGGGTCAGGAATCACCAACAAGTTACTGCCCGCAGAGCATAAGGCCCTGTGTGGGGCATAGGGTGACAGGCAGTCCCTCATACATGTGGGACTACGAAGAGCCTTGAAGGTTAAAACCAAACCTTGAACTGGATCTGGGCCACAAATGGCAACCAATGCAGCTGCCTCAGCACAGGCTGGAGATGGGCCCTCCGAGGAGTTCCCGTGAGGACCCTGGCAGCCTCATTCTGCGCCAACTGCAATTTCTGGGTCGGGGACAAGGACAGGCCCATGTAGAGCAAGTCATAGATGTCAGTTCTGGAGGTGACCGTCACATGGATCACTGTGGTCAGGTGTTTGCCTTGCACCATATGTGAAGCAGGGAAAAACCTGGAGGCAGCTCTCCTCATTTGGGGCTAGTAGACGAAAGGGCAGAGGACATGGCTTCCCTATGCCTGCAGAACCAGAGCTAGCGGGAGAGGAGTGGTGGAGGAAACCCATTCTGGGTTGGTGCCTATTTTCCAATTACATGCAAGCCCTGATTTCTGTGCCAGCACCAGCCTGATACTACCTCTTGTCTTGCTTTGGGGTTGCAGCTACTGTAGGGAAAGAAATCTTGCTCATGCCTGCCTTCTGTGGTAGAGATGGCAGACCCAGGTGGGATCTGGGGATCCCCTGGAATTATAGCTCATCTCCAGGAGACAGAGATCAGTTCCCCTGGAGAAAATGGATGCTTTGGAAGGTGAACTCATAGAATCATGGAGCTGGAAGAGGCCATACAGCAGGGGTAGTCAAACTGCGGCCCTCCAGATGTCCATGGACTACAATTCCCAGGAGCCCTTGCCAGCATTCGCCAGCGAATGCTGGCAAGGGATCCTGGGAATTGTAGTCCATGGACATCTGGAGGGCCGCAGTTTGACTACCCCTGCCATACAGGCTCAATGCAGGATTCTCCTGAAGCATCCATGATAGCATTAGAGGCCCCACCCCAAATTCCACCTACTCCCAGCTCCATCCCCAAAGTCTCCAGCTGTTTCTCAACTGAGAGCTGGCAAACATATTCCAGGGTTGCCAAGGTCCAGGTGGTGGCTGGAAATCTCCTGGGATTGCAACTGAATTCCAGGGGACAGAGTTGGCATTGGAGCTCAGGGGCTGAGGAGAGCAGTGTTAAAATCTTGAACAACAGTCCTTAGCCTGTAATAGACATAAATAATTTAAAAGTTGCTAAAATACGTGAACAATAAAACAAAGGCCATAAAGCCACATATCTCAGTGTACAAATATTATCCTCTAAGGTAATTCTCGATTTCATAGCAGCGGCACAAAATGTAGGAGTCCATGATGGAATTTGAAATTTCTCAGCAGTTTTGTCATCTTACCAGCTGAGGACAGGCCCAAAAATCTTTCAGGCACTGGTTGTATAAACTTATCTCGTAGCGTGGTATATATGGGGCAATAAAGTAAAAAAAAAATGCTCCACTGTTTCTATCTGCCCACTTGCAGAGGGCAGAGTCTTTGAGATACTAATACTGCTGTAGGCAGGGCTGAACATCTGAAGGCTTTTCTCGGTTTGCTGTTCTCCAGACTGAGTAGACAAGAGGCGGGGGCAAGAACGTAATTATTTCTAGCGGGCCCCAGGAGCCCCGGCTCTATCCCACTGCCTACCAGGGTCTCTGAGATCCTGCTTAGTGACACTCATGGCCTGCTGCAGACCTAGCTCACATAGTGAATTCATTGGTAATCCCACTCTTCCTGTTCTATAGCTCACTGATCTCAGCCACGATGCTTGGAAATTATCCTCAGAAATACGTGATGTCATAGTCATAAGTTGATGTCTACGTTTTAACCATAAGGTAATAGAAGATTGGGATCAAATTGGGATCAAGATTGCAGGGAGAAATATCAACAACCTAAGATATGCAGATGATACCACTCTAATGGCAGAAAGTGAAGAGGAACTAAAGAGCCTGTTGATGCGGGTGAAGGAGGAGAGTGCAAAAGTTGGCTTGAAACTCAACATCAAGAAAACAAAAATCATGGCATCTGGCCCTCTCAATTCCTGGCAAATAGATGGGGAAGAAATGGAGATAGTGACAGATTTTATTTTCCTGGGCTCCAAGATCACTGCAGATGGGGACTGCAGCAAAGAAATTAAAAGACGCTTGCTCCTGGGGGGGGAAGCTATGGCAAATCTAGACAGCATCCTAAAAAGCAGAGACATCACCCTGCCAACAAAAGTGCGTTTAGTCAAGGCTATGGTCTTCCCAGTTGCAATGTATGGCTGTGAAAGTTGGACCATAAGGAAGGCCGAGCGTCAAAGAATTGAGGCTTTTGAACTCTGGTGCTGGAGAAGACTCTTGCGAGTCCCTTGGACTGCAAGGCGAACAAACCGGTCAGTCCTAGAGGAGATCAGCCCTGACTGCTCCTTAGAAGGCCAGATCCTGAAGATGGAACTCAAATACTTTGGCCACCTCATGAGAAGACTCCCTGGAGAAGAGCCTAATGCTGGGAGCGATCGAGGGCAAAAGAAGAAGGGGACGACAGAGAATGAGGTGGCTGGATGGAGTCACTGAAGCAGTAGGTGCAAACTTAAATGGACTCCGGGGAATGGTAGAGGACAGGAAGGCCTGGAGGATCATTGTCCATGGGGTTGTGGATTGCGTCATTTTTTCTTTGAATCTGAACACCGCTTCTTTCAAATGCACTAATGCATTCGGGACACCCTGTGGAAGCTGCAAAATGGCCCTGAGAAATGGAAATTGAACCCTTTCTACGAGAGTCAATCCTGTTGCCAACGGGTCAATCGGCGTGCCATATAACAACTGCCAGAGCAACTTGGAAAGTTTCAGGGCTGCCAGAATATACTGCCTACACTTCAAGTAAAGCAGAGCAGGTGTTCCTTGCATTTACATGAAGATTTCTGGGCATGCTCAGAGACTGCATTGCATAGGGAAATGTTGGGAGCTGAGTTCATTTCTAGACACTCTTGAGTCACAGCTGCTGATTCCTTGCAGCAGCCATGAATTGTCTCAGCCTTTCAGTTTGTATATCCATGGCTGCTGAGGCTGGGTCTTGGAGATCCTCTGCAATTAAAGAGATCAGTTTATCTGGAGAAAATTAGAGTTAGATCGGGGCGGGTCAGCACAGCTCATGCTCTCTGCAGCATTCGACACAGTTGACCATGAGCTTTTAGCCGGGATCAGAGGGCTGCCCTTCAGCAGCTGCTCTCCTGTCTCCGGGATTGCAGACAGAGGGTAGCATCGGGAGAGAGCTCTTCAAGCCGTCACCGCTTGCATGTGCAGTCCCTCTCCAATCCTATTCAACATTATTTGCCCTCTTGCTCAACTGGTGCGGAGGTTCGGGCTGGGTTGACATCAATATGCAGATGACACCCAGCTCTTCCTCCTGATGGATGGCCACCCTGACTGTCCCCCAGAATCCTTAGCCAGCTGCCTGAAAGCAGTGACAAGATGGCTCAAGCAGAGTATCCAAAGCTCAACCCTGCAAAGATGGAGGTCCTGTGGCTGGGCAGGAAGGGCCCAAGTGAGGAAGCGTGCTTACCCAACCTGGATGGAGTGCAGGTATCAGTGGCTCACTCCGCCTGAAACCTGCTTGTGGTTTTGGATGCCTCCCTATCTATGGAGACTCAGGTCACCCAGGTAGTACGGCTGGCATGCCACCACCTCAGCCAAGCCAAAATACTAGCTCCCTACTTGGCCCCGGAACACCTAGCCACAGTGATCCACGTGACGGATACCTCTAGACTAGACTTCTGTAACTCGCTCTACGCAGGCCTGTCCTTAACCTTGATCCAGAAACTGCAACTGGTCCAGAACACGGCAACCAGGGTCCTCACAGCAACACCACGGAGGTCCCACATTCGGCCCATCCTCCAACAGCTGGAAGCACTGACTTCCAATTGAATTCCAGATCAGGCTTAAGGTAATCACCTTTAAGGCCATCCGAAGTCTGGACTCAGTGTATCTAAGGGATCTCCTCTCTGCCTACACCCCTCAGAGAGCCTTACACTCTGCTACTACCAACTGCCTGGTGATCCTGGCCCCAGGGAAGCTCGCTTGACCTCAATCAGGACCAAAGCTTTCTCCATCCTGGCCCCCACCTGGTGGAAGGAGCTCCCAGAGGAGATCAGGGCCCTGACGGAGCTTAAAGAGTTCCGCAGGGCCCGCAAAAGGGAGCTATTCTGCCAGGCTTTTGGTTGAGGTCGACCTGAATTCAATCACTTCCCATTGGCCCCTGAGTCCCCCTCCCATCAGAACCACCACCGACATGTCCATCCTATGGGGCTGCCAGTACGTTACAGTTAAAATTGGGTGTGTTCACCATGTTTGTTCTATTATGTTACTGTTCTCCTGTTATGACTGGTTCACTATTGTTCAATTTATAACTGGTTCTTTCTATAGACCAGGGGTAGTCAAACTGCGGCCCTCCAGATGTCCATGGACTACAATTCCCAGGAGCCCCTGCCAGCATTCGCTGGCAGGGGCTCCTGGGAATTGTAGTCCATGGACATCTGGAGGGCCGCAGTTTGACTACCCCTGGTCTATAGACAGTGTAATTGACAGGCTAGAACAACGTGTCAATAATCCAGTGTAGTAACTGAGAATTCTTCAGTGTCATTCCATAATAGCAGGTCTTGGGATTTCTTATATGGTGGCACATTGAGACCAAATATTTGCTCAAGATGCCATGTGAGACAGGCAAATCATCTCTGGGTCCAAATAAGAAAAATCGGCTTTATGACATTGTTCGATCAACATCTGTTCTTACGTATAACTGTTTAGATGTTTTGTTATGTTTTAGTTGGTCTTTTGCTCACTTCTATAGAATTCAATAGGTTTGTTATATTTGCATGTTTGAAACTTGCTGGCCCATGACCGTACTGAATAAATTGAAATAAATTGGAAAAGATCTGCGTCATTTTCTAGACAGTCTTTATGGCCATAAGTTTTCCTCTCGTGCTAATTGCTTGATGCGTTCAAACACCTGTCGTGAGAAATTATGTTTCTATGGAATCTAAGCAATTGCTACCATTCTTTTACTCTGAACCAAGATATGAATTTCTCATGGCTATTTTAACCCATTTAAACCCAAGCACAGTGATGGGGAAGATTCTTAATCCCATGTGGAGCCCCCTGAAACTCACATGATCTCCCCCTATGCTCACATGCATTGTAGTTTAACTTGTTTTAGCGGAAGGAAGTTTGCATTTTATTGTCTTTTCATGATAAAATTGTCCTGAATGTTTTTAGAAAACATTCTTTGTGGTCTTTGTCTCTTTTAACTTTCAGTCTCCTTTATGCTAAAATTGCAAAAGCCTCAGCAGTAAACAAGGATGACTTGACTAGCTCAGACCACGCAAGGCCGCTCTCTGCCGTGAGGCCCTTGTGTTGGGGGGCAGCCCCCAGCCCCTCCCGGCAGGAGAAGGTGCAGCCGTCAACAGAACAGATTCACAGGGCCCACCTCCCAGACACAAATATACACAGTGCCTTTGAAAACAAGAAAATGACAGACGCAACTTGACAAAATGTCTCGGCAGACTAAGCCATGAATTCTGAGAGAGCTGAAACGAAGGACTTCAGTTTTTTCACGTCATGCCTCATTTTCTTCTCTCTTTCCCCCCCTTCCAAAGCAGGTTCAGGTTGGTTTTGATAATAGGCTTTGGTAGCCTTTTAAACTCTTCTTTTTAAAAAGCCCTGAAAATCAGCCACTGATCTGTTTATTTGGGAGCCGAGGTTGGGACAGAAAAAATAAACACTGTCAATATGTTTGGTGTTAAGATGAATGGCACCAGGCCTACCCAGTTTGATTTTTAAAGCCTCGGCAGCCCTATTGCTGTTAACCCTGGCATTTGAGTCCGGCCTCTGAAAGGCAAGAGAAGTATGTTGTGTTTGTACAGCTGAAAACAAGATGAAAAACCACAGGCCCCCTCTCGCACTCCCTTAGACCATGAAGTCCACGGAGTGCTGCACTCAGCACATAAACACTCTGCTTCTGGAAACCTTTCTCCGTGTGTGAATGAAAGGAAGGAAGTCACGAGTTCTTTACGAAGTAAAATGGACATTTAGGCCCGGAGCAAGGGACTGAGGATGCACCTTGGCGTCTGATGCAGCAAGAGGCCTTCCCTTCCTCTCCCCACAACAGACACCCTGTGGGGTGGGTGAGGCTGAGAGAGCCCTGATATTCCTGTTTGGTCAGAACAGTTTTATCAGTGCCATGGCGAGCCCAAGGTCACCCAGCTGGCTGCATGTGGGGGAGCGCAGAATCAAACCCGGCATGCCAGATTAGAAGTCCGCACTCCTAACCACTACACCAAACTGGGAGACGTGCTTCCCCACCAACATGGGGTAGTACTCTCACCACCACACCACACTGGTTGTTGCCATTTACTCCTTCAGTTATGCCTCTTTCCAGTCCATCCTTCACCAGGTCCACTCAGCAGCTGCCCTTCATCTTGAGTGAGTGAGTGAATGAATGGATGAATGGTTTATTACAGATCAAACCTTTCATCCAGGTTTCACTACCTATTGGTCATTCTCCATACTAAAGTCCATGGCCATCTCTCTTTTCACCCTGCTTTGTTCCCATGAGGACCATTGGGTTCGAGAGTACCATCATCAACTCCTAAGACAGAGGAGATGAGATCAATAATGGGCCACGCTGGGTGATGCTGTGTAACCCCTACAAAGGCCTGGTGGTCACACATTATTTCAGCAACTAAGATTTTGCTCTTATTTGCTCGCTACAGATTGTCCTCACTCCTTTTTTCCCTATTATCTCACCCCCCCCCCAAATGCGAGGCTGGCTGCAGATTGTTATGGGCCTCAAGGCCCTATGCTGCCTCTCCCCATATTGCCTCTACACTGGAGGGGTCAAAGTCTGAATCGCTTGCATATCTCCTAGCCTCAATTATGGTGATGGGTCCAAAGACAACATGAAAAAAAACCGTCTGGACCTTCCTGAGGGATCTTCTGTTTCCTGCTGGGAATGCCCTGGGCGAAAGTAGTGGAGTACAACGCTTTGATGCATCGTATAGAACCTTTGGGAGATAGATCAAGGTACAACTTCAAAGCAATAAAATAATGGCAACCCCCCCCCCCAAGTGCTGCAAAAACCCACTGAAAGGAACAGAAAGCATGTAAATACATCTCCCTCTTATTTCAGCTTACTGGTGGATTGTAGCCAGCATCCTTATATATTGTTTGTCTACGTAAAGTGCCGTCAAGTCACATCCAACTTCTGGTGATACTTTGCAAGGGTGGCCAAACTGAGGCTCTCCAGATGTCCATGGGCTACAATTCCCATGCGCTGGCAGGGGCTCATGGGAATTGTAGTCCTGGGGAGCCGCAGGATGGCCATCCCTGTGTAGGGTTTTCAAGGCAGGAGACTAATCGAGGGGGCTTGTCATTGTCTGCCTCAGCTCCCTTGGTGTTCTCCCACCCAAGTACTCACAAGAAGAGACCCCACTTTGCTCCCAAGAGGTGAAGTAATGAGGCCATCCAGGTCAGGATCCTTACATGTTAAGAATGTATAAATGGACCCCACACAAAAAGTCACCTTTATTTACCAGAGTCTGGCAAATAACGTTTTGACGTCTTCAGGAATCTAGCCAAATCTTCAAATGGGTCTTTAACTCGTATTTTCAATTTTCTGTATTTCCCCCCACCACCACCCTTTGATTTTGGCCTCTTGTACATTTATTTATCCCCCTTCAAGGATCGCTGCCTTGTTGTGGCAAGGGGGCTTGCGTAGCTCAGTGAAGCTATGAGCTATGCCGTGCAGGGCCACCCAAGACGGACAGGTCATAGCTGAGAGCTCTGACAAAAGGTGATCCACTGGAGAAGGAAATGGCAAACCACTCCAGTATCTTTGCCATGAAAACTCTATGGACAGTTCCAATAGGCATAACGATATGACGCCGGAAGATGAGCCCCTCAGGTCGGAAGGTGTCCAATATGCTACTGGGGATGAGCAGACGGCTAGTACGAGTAGTGCCAGAATGAATGAAGCGACTGGGCCAAAGCCGAAAGGACGCTCAGTTGTGGAAGTAACTGGTGGCGAAAAGACAGTCCGATGCTGTAAAGATTTTTATTCCATAGGAACCTGGAACGTCAGATCCATGAATCAAGGCAAGCTGGACGTGGTTAAACAAGAGATGACAAGACTGAACATCGACATTTTAGGAATCAGTGAACTAAAATGGACAGGAATGGGTGAATTTAATTCCGATGACCATCAGGTATACTACTGTGGACAAGAATCTCGCAGAAGAAATGGAGTAGTCTTCATAATCAATAAGAGAGTAGGAAAAGCAGTCTTGGGATACAATCCCCAAAATGACAGAATGATCTCAGTTCGAATCCAAGGCAAACCATTCAACATCACAGTGATCCAGGTCTATGCCCCAACCACTGCTGCTGAAGAGGATGAAGTTGATCAGTTCTATGAAGCCCTACAACACCTTCTAGAAGCAACGCCAAAAAATGATGTGCTTATCATCATGGGGGATTGGAATGCTAAAGTAGGAAGCCAAAAGATAACCGGGATAACAGGCAAGTTTGGCCTTGGAGTACAAAAGGAAGCAGGGCACAGGCTGGTAGAATTTTGTCAAGAGAATACAATGGTCATAGCAAACACTCTTTTCCAACAACCTAAGAGACGACTCTACACATGGACATCACCAGACGGTCAACACAGAAATCAGACTGACTATGTGCTCTGCAGCCAAAGATGGAAAAGTTCTATACAGTCAGTAAAAACAAGACCAGTAGCTTATTGTGGTTCAGATCATCAGCTTCTTCTTGCAAAATTTAGGCTTAAATTGAAGAAAGTAGGGAAAAGCACTAGGCCACTCAGGTATGAAATCATATTCCCAACGAATATACAGTCGAGGTGACAAATAGATTTAAGGAATTAGATCTGATAGACAGAGTGCCTGAAGAACTATGGACGGAGGTTCGCAACATTGTACAAGAGGTAGCAACTAAAACCATCCCAAAGAAAAAGAAATGCAAGAAATCAAAATGGCTGTCTGAGGAAGCTTTACAAATAGCTAAGGAGAGAAGGGAAGTGAAAGGCAAGGGAGAAAGAGAAAGATACACCCAACTGAATGCAGAATTCCATAGAAAAGCTAGAAGAGATAAGAATGCCTTCTTAAATGAACAGTGCAAACCAATAGAAGAAAACAATAGAATGGGGAGGACCAGTGATCTTTTCAAGAATTTGGAGATATGAAGAGAACGTTTCATGCAAAGATGGGTATGATAAGGGACCAAAATGGTAGGGACCTCACAGAAGCAGAAGAGATTTTTAAAAGGTGGCAAAATTATACAGAAGAACAATACAAGAGCGAGCTTAACATCCCTGATAACCCCAGTGGGGTAGTTACTGACTTGGAGCCAGACATCCTGGAATGTGAAGTCAAATGGGCCCTAGGAAGTCTGAGCAACAATAAAGCTAGTGGTGGTGACAGCATTCCAGTTGAACTATTCAAAATCTTAAAAGACGATGCCGTAAAAGTGCTACACTCAATATGCCAGCAAATTTGGAAAACTCAACAATGGCCACAGGATTGGAAAAGGTCAGTTTACATTCCAATCCCAAAGAAAGGCAATGCCAAAGACTGTTCAAACTATCACACCATTGCACTCATTTCTCATGCTAGCAAAGTTATGCTCAAAATCCTACAAGCTAGGTTCCAGCAATATGTGGACCGAGAACTTCCAGAAGTACAGGCAGGATTTCGAAGAGGCAGAGGAACTAGAGATCAAATTGCCAACATACTCTGGATCATGGAGAAACCTAGGGAGTTCCAGAAGAACATCTACTTCTGCTTCATTGACTATGCTAAAGCCTTTGATTGTGTGGAGCACAACAAATTGTGGCAAGTTCTTAAAGAGATGGGAATACCAGAGCATCTTATTTGTCTCTTGAGAAACCTATATGCAGGTCAAGAAGCAACAGTGAGAACTGAACATGGAATCACTGATTGGTTCAAAATTGAGAAAGGAGTTTGACAAGGCTGTATACTGTCACCATGCCTATTTAACTTTTATGCGGAGCACATCATGAGAAAGGCGGGATTAGAGGAGTCACAAACTGGGATCAAGATTGCAGGGAGAAATATCAACAACCTCAGATATGCAGATGATACCACTCTAATGGGAGCGATTGAGGGTAAAAGAAGAAGGGGATGACAGAGAATGAGGTGGCTGGATGGAGCCACTGAAGCAGTAGGTGCAAACTTAAATGGACTCCGGGGAATGTAGAGGACAGGAAGGCCTAGAGGATCATTGTCCATGGGGTCGCGATGGGTCGGACACGACTTTGCACCTAACAACAACAACAACATTTATTTATTGATTCATTTACTTACTTACTATAGCCCCAGTGCTTTAAGTAGTCTCACTGCAATACTGAAATCAAAAGATTTATTATTGCTTGTAAAAAATCATTTTTTATTATTTTTTTTCCTGCTATATCTGGGGAGATACACTTAGTTTCATTGGTTAGGTCCCTGGCCGAAAAAACAGTTTAAGACATTTGTTGAATAATGTTTAAACATTTGCTGTATGCCTTCTTTTCTTTCACTGTGAGTATTAAGTCTGTGACACAGAGACCCTCACATATTCCAGATGGTAGCATAATTTTTTTTTCCAGGTCAAATGATATTAAAAATAGATAATAGCCGGCATCTCATGAGTCTCTGCAGAAAGACTAAACAGTCACAATGGGGAATATTTCTGTTTTGGTTTTCTTTATGAGGTTTTATGTACTCAGCTGTTCCTCAGCCCTGCTCTTGGTGCACGGAGACCCTGCTCGCTCTGAATTCCAGTTCCACCTCACTTCCTCCCCTTTATACTTTGTAAGCCTCATGCCACACACGTCAAGGGAATCGTCTCCACCCAGCTGCCCCGCAAGACTCTCCTGTGCTCTCCACCGGCTTCGCTGCTTCACGGTGTGCTCTTCACTTCAGAGCACTTAGGACTGATAAATGAGCTCCTGAATAACCTCCACTCCTGCAAATTCTTCGGAGGAAATGTTGTACAACTTTGAGCATCCCCGTTGTTGTTAACTAATGGGAGCATGGTGAAAAGCCATTAATAAAACACCTTAATAAACTGCCTTAAGGAAAGGAAAGTTTTCATGGGTGGAACACTGTATTCAATCATACATGTCATTATATTAGTTTAGACGAATTTCTTCCCAGCTGGTTTTATTTGATACCCTGTACTTGGGTAATAAAGCTATAAATTAAGCAGGATTTGAAAGTTCACTTTCCTTTTTTTGCCTGAAACTAGGTCCCAAACGGCACGGAGTTCATTCTTGGTACTCCATTTTTTTTCTAAAGTAAAGCATTTTGATCATAAAAGTTCCTTTTCAGAACTGATCAGAACTGGCAAAAATCCCAAATATGTTCTGTTTTTATATTTAACTAGTAGTCAGGCAGTACGAAAAGGGGGCTCTACGGTTTATCATTGGCTTTTACCATATGCTTCCAGCAATTAATTCTTGCCTTTCCACCCGCACCCCCCCCCCACCCCAGTATATACTTGGTGATCTGTGTTAAATATTTGTAATGTCTGCAGATACAAATTGTGGAGTGCTAGCAAACATGATCACCAAGCCAGATGTTTTGAAGATTCTAGGGAAAGTCCCATCATTAGCAATTGGGCTCAAGACCTATGCTTTAGCTAACTGGGAAACATTTAGCACGGTGCAGAGTTTGGGTGACCACCAAGTAAGTGTTTTCCTGGGTCAGCAGCAGAAACCGAAGCAATAGCGGAGATAAAAATCCAGAGAAGAAGGAAAAATTAGAAGATAAATGACCAGATGCTTATTGATAGTTTTAAATGCTTTTCTTAGATATGGTAAATTGTATATTTTAATGAGAATAATTTTCTTGTTGTAAATTCTGTATTGTATGGTTTAAATATAATGTTTACTGTCCTGAGCCATCAAAACTTGGGAGGGCAGTCTACTACTACTACTACTACTACGTACCATGCAAGTCAAAGTAGAGCATGAGAAGGCACAGGGTGCATGGCAAGACTATGTAGGGAGAGCATTGATTACTCTGGGGGCAGGTTCTGGCTTGACTTAAAAAAAACTTGACCATGAGCTGAAGAAAGAAGGTTAGAATCATAGAATCATAGAGTTGGAAGGGGCCCGACAGGCCATCTAGTCCAACCCCCTGCTCAGAATCAGAATCACAGAATCATAGAGTTGGAAGGGGCCATACAGGCCATCTAGTCCAACCCCCTGCTCAATGCAGGATCAGCCCAAAGCATCCTAAAGCATCCAAGAAAAGTGTGTATCCAACCTTTGCTTGAAGACTGCCAGTGAGGGGGAGCTCACCACCTCCTTAGGCACCTATTCCACTGCTGAACTACTCTGATTGTGAACATTTTTTCCTGATATCTAGTCTATATCGTTGTAGTTTAAACCCATTACTGCGTGTCCTCTCCTCTGCAGCCAATGGAAACAATGTTTTTCCAAGGCTTAGAAAAGGGGAGGAAAACTCAGGTGAGCTCAGTGGTGTGTTCCCTGATTAGTGCAAGGCAAGGAGACAACAATACGAACGATGAATGTAACGTATTTCCCACCTGAGTACTGAGTCATGTGAAGAAATGCCCTCCCTGTGATATTTGTGTGATTAATTGAAGGGAATTCCTGATTCATGGCCTGAAAGCCCTGGTGCTTTGGATCTGTCTCTCTCCAAGGCTGTAAGCAATTTCTAGTGAGGGCAGAATGTCGGTCGTGTCTCTTCCTCTGGGCATGTCTCTCGCAGACTCTCTTCTCTGCCACCTTATAGCCTTCATTGTGCAGATGGAGCCATGGGCCTGGAAGACAATGTCAGACCTCAAATCAAAAATGGAGCAGAAAGAGAAAGACCAACACATATGGTGGCATAAAACCAGGACCGGGTTGAACATGGAGTTAGACAAACATTGCATCCTGCCTTCCCCCCATGCAAGAACAGGAACTGGAAACGGTCTCAGGAAAGGTTAATACCTTTTTCTCAGAGCAAAGTTTGAGTCTGATGACACCTTTAAGACCAACATGTCTTATTCCAAGGGCACACGGAAGCTCACACCTTGAATCAAACTCTGTTGGTTTTAAAGGTGCCCCTGGACTCAAACTCCAACCAAGAGAGTGTCATGGACCAGTCAGCTCCAGCACAGCCCAGTTATGCAGATGACTCTTCTGAGAAAGAGGCAGCCAGCAGACCTGACCCAAACCCAGTGGCAGAGACACCGCAGGAGGAGCCAGACATAAGGCCAAGGCCAAGGCCAAGGCAATGGCCCCTCAGCCCTGAGTTGGCCACAGAGAGTCATCAGATGGCCAATTCCCCTCCCCGGTCACCAGAGCCTTGGGACCAGCGTAGAAGGAAGACAGAAGGCACAGTGCTCAGCTGGCAGCACACCTCATCAGAGATGAGAAGGAGTGTTCACAGGAGCCAGGCTGTGGAGACTGGGAGGTGCTTGGCATGATGTCTATAAGCAGCAAGCTAGGGAATGGTTGTGTGCCTGGTTACTACTGAACTTGTCTGCTGGACTGATGTCCTTGCATCTGACCCTAGCCTGTAGCTTAGACATTCTACTTTTGGATTCTCCTTTGGACTTGAAGCTGTGACTTATGTCTAACTTCTTTGACCCTCGGAACTGTATTGTGCTAAACTCTGATGTTAAGAATCTGCTCCTGTCTGCTTGCTGTGTATCTGCAACTAGGACAGTTGCTTCCACCACAAATTAACATTTTGTTGTCAGTGGCATGAAGGAAGTGGGTGGCTTTGTTGATTTGGTAACGCAAAACCAGCTGTTAGAAACTCAGATAAAGCAGCTCACTTGAGCTGTGGTTGTGTTCCAGCAACAACAGGAAGCCCCTACTGCCCCCCCATCTGGCAAGCGTCCAAGACTTTTACCAGATAACTTTACTGGTGGTCTGGAGGAATTCCCTTCCTTCCTAGTTGATGCAAATTGTTTCTAGGACTCTCTGCTCAGGATTTTTCCAGTGACAAAACAAAGGTTTGCTTTATATTGAGTCTCTTAAGAGAGTAAGTGGCCAAATGTTGACTGGACAGTTCCCTTTGCTGAACAGTTTCAGTGACCTTATAACATACTTAAGTGTGGCATTTGCCAGTCCCCTGAAGGCTGAGGATGCTAATCAGTGTATCAGGTGCCTCGAAGAAGAAGAAGAAGAAGAAGAAGAAGAAGAAGAAGAAGAAGAAGAAGAAGAAGAAGAAGAAGGAGGAGGAGGAGGAGGAGGAGGAGGAGGAGGAGGAGGAGGAGGAGGAGGAGAAGAAGAAGAAGAAGAAGAAGAAGAGTTGGTTCTTATATGCCTCTTTTCTCTACCCAAAGGAGGCTCAAAGCGGCTTACAGTCGCCTTCCCTTTCCTCTCCCCACAACAGTCACCCTGTGAGGGAGGTGAGGCTGAGAGAGCCCTGATATTCCTGCTCAGTCAGAGCAGTTTTTGGAGTGCTGTGGCGAGCCCAAGGTCACCCAGCTGGCTGCATGTGGGGGAGGAGCGGGGAATCAAACCTGGCTCACCAGATTAGAGGTCCGCACTCCTAACCGCTACACCAAGCTGGCTCTTGGAAAGGCATAGTCGTAGCCTACAGAACAGGCTTCCAGCTGCTAGTGCAGGACTTGGGCTGGAATTAAGCTCACCTAATGGACCTTGAAGGTCTGTCCGATGAGGTAGTAGATGAAATGGCCAGAGTAGTCATCAATGTTTCTTCAGGCATTAATCCTGCTTTCTCTGAAAACTCAGAGCCTTTCTGCACAGTGGCCAAAATGGCGGGACGCTGCCTGCCTACAATAGTGTGATAGTGACTCATGCTTTTACCCCCCTCCACACAGTACAGTCCAATACAGTCTCCCTGGCATGTCTCCCCCTCCCCACATGCTGGCAAGCAGCAAATGTGCCTGCAAGACCACGGCCGGCCAGCAGAGGGCACGGCAAAGGCAGCAGACCCCCCCCCCCACGTAAAACAGCAGAAATCTCCTTTCTCTATTTTCAACCAGTCAGTATCCCCAAATGGTGTCCCTACAGTGGCTTCACGGTTTGCGTAGTCATCAATACTGAATGGGAGAACTTATATATATATATAGATATTGTCAAGTCACAACTGATTTATCGCATCCCCCTTGGGGTTTTCAAGGCAAGAAACCTTCAGAGGTGGTTTGCCATGGCCTTCCTCTGCGTAGTGACTGGGGGCTTCCTTGGTGGTCTTACAGCTAAGCTCTAACCACGGCTGACCTTGTTAGCTTCTGACAAGAGTGGGCTAACCTGAGCTATACCAGGTTTATCTATTTTGCCAGCCTGTGCCTGTATTTGAGCCATGTTTGATCCCAGGGGCATCTTTAAGTCCAACCAAATTTTATTCAAGGTTTAAGCTTTTGTGTGCACACGTACTTCTTGATGCTTGCCCACAAAAGCTTAGATCTTGACTAAAGTTTGGTTGATCTTAAAGGTGTCACTGGACACAAACTTTGTTCTATTTGCTTCAGGCCAACCCAGCCACGCACCTGAATCTGCCGGCACTTTTTTTAGGCTCCCCCCCCCCCGTAGATATCACTATTGTGCTAACAGCTCACTTTTGACCAATTAATTACCACCACATACAATATCTCTGATTCTCAACTATCACTTTTTTAAGTAAGTATTTTGTCTCCTTCAGAAACCACTGGGAAACTTCTATTTCTGTTGCGTTTTATCATTTCTCTGGGGTCAGAGTTTTTTAAAAATAATTTATTTGGAGCTGGTTTTGTCTCTATATTACATGGAAAGATATGCAATAAATCTAATTGATAATTACGAAATATTTCCAAGCATAATCATCTGACATTTATTTATCAAAGCCAGTATGTCACCTCATAATTACTTTTGTGGTTTTCATGCCGTTTCTTGTGAGGCAGCTCCTTTGCCTGGGACCTGTAGACCTCATTGTGTGATTATGTTGTTTTTGTTACCTTTTGTTCTCTCTCTCTCTCTCCCTCCTCCCCCATTCACCCACTTCACATTACACCTTCCTGCCAGCATACAATACCCACAGCGTTGTGTGCTTCTCCTGGTGTGGTCAAGGACATAATGATCTTCCCTGATTTGCACCCCCCCCCCCGCCCCTCTATTTACACATCGCCAGTTTTTTGATTGCTTTCTTAACGGCTACCAGACAAAGAGCTAATGGCTTTTGAGTGTCTGTGAACCATCATCCGCAGCCCTTGTCTGCCATGGCTGTGTTCAAAGCACAATCCAGTTTGCTTTTGGTTTGGTCTTATGGTTTTGGTGTATTCAATAAATAAGGATTGTGCAACTGCATTTGGGGATCTCTCTTTTCCTCATTTATAAGATGATAATAATCCACTCAGTTTAATGGTTTCTATAGCAGGCCTAACAGAATTGTGATTCATTCAGCTGAAGTCAACCTGTAAATTTTGTATTCTGGCCCCGTCACATGCTTGCAGGTTAAGGCAAGCTGCAAAAACAACCAAAAACCAGAAGAGCTTTAGCAAGGCTGCATTTTTTGGTGGGCTGCCCGATCTTTGGTTGGCTGCGGATAATGGTGGATGCCAACACTACCTCCTTGGAGTCAACTGGCTGATAAGGGTGCCAACCTCCAGGCAAGTTTTTTGCCTGAGGCCATTAAGTGACTATAGCTGAAGCGAGGTGATAGTTGACTGATTTATTATTGTACAAAGTCCCTAGGCATTGCGCCATGCACAATTGTTGTGGGGAGTTCCAGCACTAGGGGAGTGCTCTGACCCTCTGGGCAGGGCCTGCATGGCAAAACAGGGACGGACTAGTGAACCAGGCATTTTGTCCCTTTTGGCTGGGTGCAGCCCAGTTCGTCTACAGCAGGGGTAGTCAAACTGCGGCCCTCCAGATGTCCATGGACTACAATTCCCAGGAGCCCCTGCCAGAGAATGCTGGCAGGGGCTCCTGGGAATTGGAGTCCATGGACATCTGGAGGGCCGCAGTTTGACTACCCCTGGTCTACAGCTTAAGCTGAGCATTTCTCCCCATGCTAATTATTTTGGACATTATTCAGACACTCAGTAGTCTCATGATTTTCATGGGGGAAGTTTACCATTTGTAACTCTACAAAATCCCATGCTAAAAACTCAACCTTACTGCTGTGCTTTCAAACAAAACACATGTTTAGTGAAATTCAAGCACAGTTCCATCCCTGGAAAAGTGGATTTTTTTTTTCTTTTTTCTCAGTGGAACAGGCTTCCTCGGGAGGTGGTGGGTTCTCCATCTTTGGAAATTTTTAAACAGAGGCTAGATAGCCATCTGATGGAGGGGCTGATTCTGTGAAGGTTCAAGAGGGTGGCAGGTTACAGTGGATGAGCGATTGGGATGTGAGTGTCCTGCATAGTGCAGGGGGTTGGTCTAGATAACCCACAAGGTCCCTTCCAACTCTATGGTTCTGTGATTCTATGAATCTTTTTAAAAAGCTCTGCTTACTAATTGCTCCATTCCTTAGTTCATTAGCAGTTTTGAATGGGGATTATTTTCAATTTTAACCTAATTTATATATTCTCTCTTTGATCTGGACCAGCATTCAAGGGTGGACTGAGATTGTGAGAAGGATTTCAGACTCCCAGGGTGGACTCAAATATGAGTCGCTCCAAACTAAGCTTAATGGGGCAAGAATTAGCACTCGTTCATGACACCTGGAATCTAACACATGCACCAGAGCAGGGGTAGTCAAACTGTGGCCCTCCAGATGTCCATGGACTACAATTCCCAGGAGCCCCCTGCCAGCGAATGCTGGCAGGGGGCTCCTGGGAATTGTAGTCCATGGACATCTGGAGGGCCGCAGTTTGACTACCCCTGTACCAGAGGATAACGAAATGTTGCAGCCGTAATTCAGCACTCAGTAGCATGGACAAGGAACTGCACGTGTCAGCATTTAGCCAAAAGCCTGCCTGGACGCACCAGTGGAGCTATGAAGTGTGGACAGCTCCCCATTGAGGGTGGTGAGGCATAGGCTACATGTAACCTCAGATATGGAAGATCTAAAGCCAGATATGTGGCTATTTGTCCAAAGACTGGGATACGAGGAAAACCCCACCTAGAACAAGGTGTTTTTTTTAAAGAAAAATAACTATGTACTATATATTTTGACTTCTGAGTGGGGTAACTGTCACACGCCACACCTGAATTTCATTCCTCCGAGCGAGGCGCGTTATTTCAAGGGGGACAATAACTTGGCTTCAAATGAGGTGGAACCATCATGGTGATAAATGGGCTTTGCTTGGAGTAGGGAATGTCCGCCTTGGGAATCGATTCAGGAAGACCACACACCTCTGCTTCACCAGGCTGGTGCTCCGTACAACGCGGAGGGGGTTTTGTTGTTGTTGTTGTTGTTGTTGTTCTGGAGCAGATGGCGAAAGATGCTGAGCACTTGTTCTGGCAGAAAAGGAGGGCAGCAGCACACTTCCAGACAGTCTCCCTCCTACTGGTTTCTGCGAGGCCTTGTTTTGAGCACTCCTCCATTCTAATACGTACGACAAGATGCAGCCCCCCCCTCCCTGCTTACCTGTTGGGGGGGGGCAGTGGGAGCAGGGGCAGCCAGATCGGGAAGCAGGTTGAGGGGCCAGGCGGCTGCATGGGTGCAAAGGCCCAAGAACTTCCTGAGCTCCCCCATCTCCCTCAGGCTCCTGGAATAAATGTTGGCCTTAGGCAGGGGCTCCCCCAGCTTCAGTCCCATTGCACAGTCGATGGTGTGGGGGGGGGGGAGCCTGTCACATTCTCTCTCTGCTAAAGCCCCATGGAGGCCCTGATATCCTTTGGGCAACCTATTCCGCTCTTCCACTCTCAGGGGTGAGGAGGAGGCTGTCATTTCGAAAGGGACTTGGGTGGGGGAGTCCGATCCTTGTGCTCTTGGCAACCCAGATCCTGAGGGGCTTTGGGCTCCTTGTTGCCCGAGCCTTCCAAGGAAGTGGCTGCATGGCAGTCCATGGAGGGGAGGGGGGTCAAGAGCACCCTCTGTCAGGGGCCAGCTGGCTGAAACCCTGCCTGACTTGGAAGAAGAGCCAAATCTTCAAGTCTTACCGGGACCATCCCCTGAGTCTCAGACTCAGAGGCAGCAGAGCCTGAACCACAACCAGGCCCAAGTACCCGGCATCACCAGCCTTTGGTCACCAACTCTGTGCCAGCAGCAGCTGGCTCCCCACTCTCATCTCCTGAACCTAAAAGCAACACTTTGCTTTGCAAGAAAGGCGAAAGAGTGCACAGCTAATTGCTCAAGGAAGATCAGCCCTTCCAGCATCAGCTGTGGATGTTTAGCTGCAAGTCAGGTTTAAAAGTGGGGAGGGCAAAAGCCCATGTGTGCCGGGAACGTCATTCCTTCCAGGCCTGCACCTCCAGAGCCCGTTCCTGACTTCTTGGACCTGCTTTCCTGTCTTGGCCTTTGCCCGGTGACTTGACTTTGGACTTTCTTCTTGCTGTTATCGGACTTGGCGTGTGAGGGATTGACTTCTGGCTAGTGACCCTGGGTTTCATTTTGCAACCATGTCTTTGCTCTGGCTGTCTGCGCATCTCTTCCTGCTGCACCCTCACCAGTTGCCCTCTGGACTCGCGCAAGGTCTTCTGTCCGCCTGGGGCAGCAGAAACTTTCAGGGACACAGAAGCACTTGCTGACGGTGGTCAAGAGGTTTGGCCAGAAAGTGCTTGGGTGCACCACGTTCCAAGGCACAGACTCTTCTTTGTGTGCCAGTTGCATTTGGCTATGTCAGCAGGAGGTGTGCTCTGGGCTGTGGATTTCTGGCCTGCACTGGTGTGCTTCTCAGCCACTTCCCTGGCATGCCAAACCTTCCCCATTTTGATGATCTGAGATTGGGCCTCCACCTCCCAGCTAGTTGCACACGTTTCATGAGGAGGGTGGGGTTAGTCTGCCCCATGCACTTCTCAAGGAGGTCAGGAAGGAGGCCTTTCCAGAGAAACTGGATCTTGGTAGCTTCGGTCCAGTCATGGGCCATCTTGGGAGCAGTTGCTCCCAAGTCACATTGAACTCCCACAACACCTGCATAAGCAGGTTGAAGTCCTGTAGCTCTGAGGCATTTTGTGTAGACTCAAAAGCCAGTCCGCAGCCTCCCTTTCTAGGTAGCACCCCTGGGAGGCTCTGTTGAGGAAGATGTAACTGCATTTGTTCATGTAGGCCAGCATTTGCACCAAGAACAAGGACAGTTTGTCAGAGGAGCCGTCAAAGTAGGTGTGTAGTTTCCTTGCCCCTCCCAGGGCAACAGGGGCAGGACCCATGGCTGGGGCGGGCCCTCCTGAGGGCGGCTGAGCTAGAACCGAGGCTGCAGAGGTTGCAATGGTGTTAGCCGTGGTCCTGGTCACCACAGATGTACCAGGTGCCTCCTCCCTCACCTGGTGCTCCTTGGACCACCAGGTAAACTCATCTGTCTTCTCCTTGTCATCCAGGAACAATGCCACCATGGCACCCATCATAGCATTCATCTGGAATCAAAACTCGAGCTGCAGTTCAAAGATCTCTTGGGGTACCATGGTCCCATGTTCTTGATCGTGGTGAGCTGATTTCATTTCACTGGGTCTGTCCAGTCAGAAAGTTGGACACCCAGGACCTGTCCGCCCAATGATTGGTCCTGTAGCAGCCTACCTGAGACCCAATGCCCCCCTGTTTCCAGGGCGGGGTGCCCACCATGTAGGTGGTTGCATAGTGGGTTCCACTAGTCCCCTGCACAGAGGCCATGGGCCTCTCCTTCTCGGGGGTAGCTTTAGAACCCAAATCACCCTCATCAGATGACATGGTGGTTGAATGAGGGTGACAGGCCCGAAAAAAATGAGTTCTGGCAATCTGTGAGGTTTCTGCAGATTGCCCAATACATGAATCTTTGACTTGGTGCAAAAGATCAAATTTATTGAAAACAAGCAAGTTAACTGAGGCACAGTAACACAGATTTAGCATATAATCTCACATTTGATCACCCTCCCATGAGAACCCAGAATACCCGGGAAATCCTCAAAGCCCAAATAACCCAGTTATCATTTGGATGCCAAAGATGTCGACATTCCCAGAGCCCTGCGTAGATGAATGGGGAGGGGAGGTGTAAAGGCAGAGAGAAACTAGGACAGGCAATTCAGGCCATTAACAGAAACACAAATACCAAAAATCTACACTTCTAACGTTTGCTAAAATATATGGCAGAAACCTGGCTCTTCTGACACAGTGGCAGGAGGGACCTGGCAACCCTAGACAGTTCAGTTGGCTGGACCTGGAGGCTCCCAATTCAAGCCCCAGTGTCCCTTACGGTAGCTCCCCCACACAAAACAAAGCAAGTGTTGCACTGCTCCGACAATATCATACAAGTATCACAATAACAATAACAGAAGAGCCCTGTTGGATCAGACCGCTGAGGGTGCATCTATTCCAGCATCCCATCTCATGCAGTGGCCAATCAGTTCCTCTGAAGGGCCAGCAATGGGGCATAGAGGGTAAGCCCTTCCCTCCTGACACTGGGATTCAGAGGTTGACTGCTTCTGGACATGGAGGCTCCCTCAGTCACTATGGCTAGTATCCATTGATAGGCCCCTCCTCCATGAATCTGTCTATGCCCTTGTGCAATGTGTCCCTCTAAGCCAGGGGTAGTCAAACTGCGGCCCTCCAGATGTCCATGAACTACAATTCCCAGAAGCCCCTGCCAGCGAATGCTGGCAGGGGCTCCTGGGAATTGTAGTCCATGGACATCTGGAGGGCCGCAGTTTGACTACCCCTGCTCTAAGCTTTGCACATGAGCCCCATTAAGTGGCTGTCTAGAACCACACAGGGTCTGGCACTGCCCGAGGCCCATTTTAAGGTTACCACAGTCCTCCTCTGCTAAGGAGGTGAACTGCTGTGCTCTGTAGAGAAAAAAAATTAGAGCAAACATTGCTTCCTGTGGCCATTACTACATTTTCTGGCAACGAATTCCGTGTACAGAAGTACTTCCTTTTGTCTATCCTGAACCTACTGCCCATCAGCTTCATTGGATCCTCTCAAGTTCCAGTATTTTGGGAGAGGGATGAAGAAAAAGACTTGGTTCTTATACACTACTTTTTTCTCCTGGCTTACAATCTCCTTCCCTTTCCTCTCCCCACAACAGACACCCTGTGAGAGAGGGGAGGCTGAGAGAGCCCCAGTATTACTGAAGAAGAAGAGTTGGTTCTTATATGCCACTTTTCTCTACCCGAAGGAGTCTCAAAGCAGCTTACATTCGCCTTCCCTTTCCTCTCCCCACAACAGACACCCTGTGAGGTGGGTGAGGCTGAGAGAGCCCTGAGATTACTGTTCCGTCAGAACAGCTTTATCAGTGCTGTGGTGAGCCCAAGGTCACCCATCTGGCTGCATGTGGGGGAGGAGCAGGGAATCAAACCCAGCATGTCAGAATAGAAGCTGCTGCTCTTAACCACTATTCCAAGGGAGAAAAAGTTCCCATCCCTAGCCTTCTCCACCCTTTGCACAATTTTAGAAACCTCTATCATGCTTGCCTCCTATCATCTCTTTGCTAACTTGAAAATTCTCACACTCGTCATGCCGATACACACAGGGAACTCCCTGGACACATACATGGCTCAGTCCTGAATTGAAGGGAACATGAGCACATCTTTGCTGGGATGCACCTGGGACTTGGGTTCGATCTCTTCTCCTATTTTTATTTACTTACTTACTTACTTACTTATTTACTTATTTACTTACTTACTTACTTACTTACTTATTTGGATTTTTATACTTCCCTTCCTTATGGCTCTGGGCAGTTTACAGAAAACATTTCAGAACATATACATGGAACAGTATCAGTATCAATATAACAATATAACAACAATAACATACCAACTAGAACTAGAACAGTATTTCAACAATAATTTTGACACTCCCTTGGTAGGTTTGACTTCTCAGTCGGGGGGGGGGGGGGGATCTTTAGTCCTGCACCCTTTTGTTGTGAAATGGGAAGAAGGAAGAGACATGTCACCTTTGCTCTTCAGCTGCAGTTTGCTGCTGCCATGAATCTCCCTTGATTTTGCGTGCCTTCAGTCTGGCTGTTTCAAACTTCAGCTGGACTAGTGACCAATGTTCAGTTTTGCATTTTTTATTTTTTTATTTATTTTTTTTATTTTGCTCTAGTATAAGACAGTTCATCTGGATTGTAATATGATTTTGCTCCTGTCTGAGGAACGTGGGATAAACTGATCTCCAGATTTCCAACAGCTGGAAATTATTTGCTGCCAAAAGAGCAGGAATTTTGTAATTCTCACATCACATATGAATTTACTTCCGGGGGAGGGAGGGGGGAGGAACATTCCCTTTGAGAATTTCTGCTGACTAATTTATTTCAACCCATTTGAGTTTTCATGGCCACGGCACAGTCTGAGTTGTATGAGTCAGGTGGGTCACCATGTTTGTCTGAAGCAGCAGGACAGCTGAGACCCAGAATTAAACTTTGTTGGTCTGAAAGGGGCCGCTGGACTCAAATTGTGTTCTCTATTCTGTATGAATCAGAGAGCCTGCTTGGTGTAGGGGTTAGGAGTGCGGACTTCTAATCTGGTGACCTGGGTTTCATTCCCTGCTCCCCCACATGCAGCAAGCTGGGTGACCTTGGACTGCTAACAGCACTGATAAAGCTGTTCTGATAGAGCAGGAATACCAAGGCTCTCTCAGCCTCTTCTTCTTCTTCTTCTTCTTCTTCTTCTTCTTCTTCTTCTTCTTCTTCTTCTTCTTCTTCTTCTTCTTCTTCTTCTTCTTCTTCTAGTTTAAACATACCCCCCCCAAACATCTGTCTTATACTGAGACAGTCCACTGGTCTGTCACTGGCAGTAATGCCTTCTCTGGAAATGGCTCTCCATCACCCGGTCCTTTGGAGAAACTAGAGATAAGGCTTCATGCATATCAGGCAAAGGCTGTACCCTGGACTCCTGACATTGCTAGGCATTTGATTCCCACTAAACTCACTGGTTTCTCCATAGCCTCTAAACGGATTAAATAAGAACCATCAAAATCACAAGATGTCATAGTTCACATCAAAATCACAAGATCATAGTCCCATTGTATACGGCACTGGTCAGACCACACCTGGAGTACTGTGTGCAGTTCTGGAGGCCTCACTTCAAGAAGGACGTAGATAAAATTGAAAGGGTACAGAGGAGAGCGACGAAGATGATCTGGGGCCAAGGGACCAAGCCCTATGAAGATAGGTTGAGGGACTTGGGAATGTTCAGCCTGGAGAAAAGGAGGTTGAGAGGGGACATTATAGCCCTCTTTAAGTATTTGAAAGGTTGTCACTTGGAGGAGGGCAGGATGCTGTTTCTGCTGGCTGCAGAGAGGACACACAGTAATGGGTTTAAACTTCAAGTACAACGATATAGGCTAGATATCAGGAAAAAGTTTTTCACAGTCAGAGTAGTTCAGCAGTGGAATAGGCTGCCTAAGGAGGTGGTGAGCTCCCCCTCACTGGCAGTCTTCAAGCAAAGGTTGGATACACACTTTTCTTGGATGCTTTAGGATGATTTTGGCTAATCCTGCGTTGAGCAGGGGGTTGGACTAGATGGCCTGTATGGCCCCTTCCAACTCTATGATTCTATGATTCTATGATTCTAACCCAAGACGAATTAACAGGGCAGAATAATATGCTGATGGTCACCTGAGCAAATTCACTCCACAGGTGGAACTTGAAACCTTCCGTTCTCTGAGCATGTGCTGCCCTCTGGTGGTCGTCTTCATGCTAATGCTTGCTCTGAGAATGATGCTCTTCCCCCCTTGTGGCCATTCCCTTTGTACATTGCCTTCACTAGGTCAAATGTGTGCTGAGCGATTCAAAGCCTTTAATAAGCCAGGTCAACACATTGTCCAGTCCCACTCTGGCTTTCTTCTTCTGTGCCCCCCTGAAGGTGAGCCCTGTGGCTCCACTTGTAAGGAAAACATGCTCATCCTTATCCATTGTTCCTCCTAATATTTGTGAAACAGCCTGGAGGGTGGAACGTGTCCGGGTGTCCGATTGGGAATAGGGCCAATCAGGTTGCGGTCAGCATTTCTGTGAGATGACAATCTAGCCTCTGCTTAAATCTTCCAAGGAAGGAGAACCCACCACCTCCCGAGGAAGCCTGTTCCGCTGAGGAACCACTCTAACTGTCAGGAACTTCTGGATGTTGAGCTGAAAATTCTTTTGAATTTATTTCAACCCATTGGTTCTGTTCCAGCCCCCTTGGGGCAACAGAAAACAACTCTGCTCCATCTTCTATATCAGTGGTACCCAACGTTTTTATCCCCGGGGACCAGTCAATGCTTGACAATTTTACTGAGGCCCGGATGGGTAGTCTTTTGCCGAGGGACGTCACCATCACCGCCTGAGCTCCTGCTCCGCTTGCTTTCCCACTGGCTCCCCTGACTTCCCGCTGTCCACTGGGGGGTACTGCCAACAGCAGCTGTGCAGTGCCACACCGAGGGGCAGCCCCAGCCATGGTGGCCGCCGGAGATCACCAAAGGTGAGCCGGCAGCAGAGTGGCAGGGCAGCCCCCGAGGCAGCAGCCGGGGAGGAGGACAAGGAGGAGCTGCAGCCCGGTACCGACTGATCCACGGACTGGTGCTGGTTTTCGGACCAGAGGTTGGAGACAGATGTATGACAATCTCTCAAGTATTTGAAAATGGTTATCATATACCCTCTTAGTCACCTTCTCTACAGGCTAAACAGACCAAGCTCCCTCAACCTTTCCTTTTATGACTTAGTCTCCAAACCCTTCACCATTTTTGTAGCCCTTCTGTGGACATGCTGCAGTTTCAATACATCTTTCCTCAGTATCATCTGCAAATTTAATAAGCACCCCCTCTAGTCCTTCATCCAAATCATTTATTGAATATGTTCAACAACAGAGGGCCCAGGACAGACCCCTGAGGCACCCCACTTGTCAGTCCTCTCCAAGAAGATTACGGACCATTTACAAGCACCCTTTGGGTGCAATCTGTCAACCAGCTCTGTCGACTACGTATAGCTTTTCTCTTTGCCAAGATCATAAAGGCCAAAATCACATGGTCACTACTACCAAGCGCACTCACAACTTGATGGATCAGCCATCCTCCTCCATCTATTATTTATTTATTTATTTATTTATTTGTGGCCCACCACTCCCACACAGTGGCTCATAGTGGGTCACATCAATCCCCACTAACATCTCATTAAAAACATCTTGAAACCCCATTAAACTAGGTGGCAACAACCATTCTCATGCACCCTTGTGGAAATGATTCTTTGACCCTGCTGACATGGGCAGTGTGGGTGGAGACTGAGAGGGGATAACATGACCCTCTTTTGCATAGGATCCAGGACCACAGGTAGTCCTATGACCTCCCAGAACTGGAGACAGTGGCCATTGAATATATATTTGCCAGTGGAGCTACACAGCCCTTTGAGGTAAGAGATGTGTAATAGAACTTTGTAACCTCAAACTAGAAGAACCTGACTGACATCTAACATCTAGTGAGGTATGTTTTAACAGAGGGACAGAGAATCTGCATTTATATTGTCCAATTTCCTTTGGATTCTCTTGCTTTAAAACTGTGCAGTACTACACTAGGCTTGTAAACATTTTCTTTAAATCTTTTAAGATCTGGAATTTTGATAAGGGTTTTCATTTAAGATCTTAGTCTTGGAAACACTACTCAAGATGGGGACCCCCCCCCCCAGGGAAGTGAAGGACAATGGTCGGTACGGAGGCTAGGCCTCAGTGTTGGGGAAGGGAAGCTGAGAGTCTGGCCCTCTTACCTTGCAGTCCCATATACTGGCCAGTGGTGGTGGTGGCAGAAACCGTAGAGAGAATGTGTCAAGCAACCTGGAACCATTCACCAGATGTTTGGAAGTGGTTGCTGGATGGTTAGAGCAGAGTTGCCTGAAACTCAACCCCTCCAAGATGGAGGTTCTGTGGCTGGGCAGGACGGAGGCTGAAGTGTGTTTACCAACTCTAGCTGGGGTGTAGCTCAACACGCCCTTGGCCAGAAATTTGAGGGTGATTCTGGATACCTCCCTTTCAATGGAGGCCCAGGTCACAGGTGCAGTCCATATGGCATTTTTCCATCTTTGCCAGGTGAGGCTACTAACACCCTACCTGCCCTCAGACTGTCTAGCCATAATGATCCATGCAACGGTCACCTCCAGATTAGAGTTCTGTAACTTGCTCTATGCAGGACTGGCCTTGTCTTTGACCCGGAAATTGCAGCTGGTTCAAAATGCAACGGCTAGGCTACTCACTGGTACATCTTGGAGGGCCCACATCCAGCCTGTGCTGAGGCAGTTGCATTGGTTGCCAGTTGTGGCCTGGATCAGATTCTAAGTGTTGGTACTAACTAAGGCCATTTGCGGCTTGGGCCCTGCCTACCTGAGGGACCACTTGTCTACTTGCACGTCCCCTGCACGGTTCTCCACTCTGCAGGTGCTAATCTGCTTGTGAGTCCTGGCCCCACAGAAGCACGCCTAGCCTCAATCTGGACCGATCTGGGCTTTTTCGGTCCTGGCCCCAACCTGGTGGGATGAGCTCCTGAAAGAGCTGAGGGCCCTGACCAAGCTCTCTTAGTTCTGCAGGGCCTGCAAAATGGAGCTCTTCCACCAAGTCTTTGGTAGAAGCCAGGGCCAGGAACAACTAGGGCCCCTCCTCTGGCCAACGTTATTCCATTCTGCAAACCTGGTTTTACTGGAGTTTTACTCAGTTTTATGTAACCGACCATGAGTCCACAGAGAATGGTGGGATATAAATTGAAATAATAAATAAATAAACAAATAAATAGGCAAGCTATCAGGGAAAGTCTGAATCCCAAATCAAAGTTTTGTGTACATAAACAGGAAGGTGCCATCTGGATAAGAGCAGTCACCAACACTGGGGGATGATCAGAACCCCACTGGACTACCTGGATGCACCTGCTGCAGTGAATATAAGAGCACCCCTGCTGGATCACAGCAGTGGCCCACCTGTTCCAGCATCCTGTTTCACACAGTGGCCACAGATGCCCATTGAAGGTCAAAAAGTGGACATGGAAGCCATGGACGCCCCCAGTGGTTGCCCCTCGGCATGAGTATCCAGAAGTATTCAAGGGGTGGCAGTTTACAGAGGATGAGCGATAGGTTTGTGAGTGCCCTGCATAGTGCAGGGGGTTGGACTAGATGACCCAGGAGGTCCCTTCCATCTCTATGATTCTATGATTAGGAATAGGCTGCCTAAGGAGGTGGTGGGCTCCCCCTCACTAGCAGTCTTCAAGCAAAGGTTGGATACACACTTTTCTTGGATGCTTTAGGATGCTTTTGGCTGATCCTGCATTGAACAGGGGGTTGAACTAAATGGCCCCTTCCAACTATATGATTCTATGATTCTATTCCTGGATGTGTAACCTTAGTGTCAAAACCCAGTGTCCAAAAGCTTTTGCCATTTGCTCCATATGCCTTTGATCCTGTATTATTTAGTGTAGGTATGAATGCAGCTGGTTGATAATAGTGTAGCTGGGCTTGGGAATCTGACCATAAACCATTTGATTTTTGAGAACAGATGTCTCTCCCCTGGCCTTGTGGGTCTGAGGCGCCAGTTGTGTCTCACTTTCATTTTTGGGTTCTAACTATAGGGGGATGGCATCTGGAGCATTTAGCGCCCAAACGAGTGCATGGGGGAACTATGGAGACTGGACATTGATAAGTTCTGTTTCTTGGGAGCAGTCGACTGAACTCTCACACTTAGGTCTACCCTGTTGAAATATTTATGTAATAAACTGCAAACACTGAACTGCACATATCAGTATAAAGCAGAATGCAGGACCTTAAGGACTGTAAACTTTTCCTACATAATTTTATTTGACTTTCTCTACATAATTAATATCTTCTAGCAATTAGCCCTTCTCCTCAGGTTGCTAAATATGCAGATGATAGCTTGTTCAAAGTCCTGTCCTTTATAATTTAATATTTCTTTACAGCCTGAGATAGTAAATAGTACAATAAAACTTCAGTGTTCTGTTACAAGGCCTGGAGATCTCATTAGAATTCTTTTGATAGGCTTTGCATCCACTTAAATTAATGTTTTACAACTATCTGCTTATACCTGATAAAATAAAGGGATTCTCCATCACCCCAAATAATACCCCAACACTAATAAACTAGGAAAAATTAAACCCACAGAATTTTCTCTAACCATACCAATTAAAATTGAAGTATATAACTATTAAATATATTTAAGCCAAATATATTTAAGAAAACTAAACACTGGAAGCTTCTCATGTATCGAAACCACTTGAATGGGGCACCTGGATGCAAAGGAGTGATGCAGGCAGAGGTGAACAAGGCACATCAAGAACTGAGTCAATGCATGCAATACATATGCTGGACAATGTCTCTGGACATACATCCCTTGACCAACTTTGTCTTTTCTTGTTCTTCTCAGTCACTGTCACCCTTAGTCTGAGGAAGGGTGCTTGCACTCACAAGCTCACGCCTTGAATAAATCTTTGCTGGTCTTAAAGGTGCTCCTGGACTCTGATTTTATTGTGCTACTTCAGACCAACACAACTACTCATTTGAATCTAACCCAATGTTTGCTGTTGGTCACTTGGGTGGATCCTCTTAGGGCAGTGGGAAATGCTCCCCAAAATCTGCTTCTGAGGAAGGCATAAGGGTTGAATTAGAGGTATGTGGTGAAAGTGGGAATTGGAAAACATGTACTGCTTCTATTAGTAGAAATCTCCTGCTGGATCCAGCCTGGGTTCCTGGTTCAAAGCCAGTTTCCATTCAGCTATATGAGCACCATGACTACCACATACATCCCGAGTAAAGTCCAAATTAGCAGGGTTTCCCGCCTTGGTTCTTCTTTGTCCGTAAGCCAAACTAAGCTGTCCTCCTGTATTTGCATGTTCTCTCCCTCCACCCTGAATATCTACTCAAATCTGGTGCCCCTGATTTGCTCACAGGTCGCCAGTTGCTAGTCCCTATTATGAATATTGTGGGGGTGGGGAGGACAAAACCAAGCTTGTGATTCCCTCTGCCCCTATCTATATTTGTTTATGTAGTCCCCCCTGCAGAAGGGAAGGTAGGCCAAAAGGTAAATGGTAGAGAGAAAGAGCTAACTGGCTCCAGATGCCAGAGTCCCTGGTCTGGGATCCAAAGAACTTGCATCTTACTTTGTTCCTCTTCCCATTTGCACTATCTGCACAGATTCATAGCAAAATCTTTTTCTGGCTTAGGAAATGGTAAAAAAAAAAAAAGAGTAGAGCATCATTACTGGAAAAACATGGGGGTCACAGACCCGGCAAAGCAGTCATTCTTCCATTCAAATGACATTTATTTATTATATTTCTATACCACCTTTCTCAAAGCCACTAGCAATCAAATCATGAACTGTGATGGGTGAATGCTTAACTCCTCCTGAGGTATAATGTACTTTCCATGCCCTTTAGATTCCCCTGTTTCATAGAGCCCACATGCCGCTGTGCCTGGAATGACAGAAATGGACCAGGGCAGAATGGACATTCCTGCCCTAAAAAAGCTAAATCTACTGATTTCTTTTGGATCTTTCTTTCTTCTTCATGGAATACTGATGATGACAAAAGACACGCATTTTGAACTGAGCAACAACTCAAGCCTGGTCTTCCAGCTAAGGTATAAGTTAGATGCATAGGACAACGTCTCAGAACTCTCACTGAATATTTCGATTGCTAACCTAAAGCCCACATTATTTCTAAACTTAGGTCACCATTCTGGGTTGAATGATGATTCCTATTGACTCCAAGCTGCAGAGTGACGAAGGCTGACATGGACGGATCACTCACAGGCACTTGCTTGTCGGGTCTCATTCTGACTGTTACAGTTATGGCTAACGAGGAGTAAGATATAGTGATCCTCCTACTTTTTATTTTAAAACAGTTTTTAAATATTAAATTGATCAGTATGAATGTATACAATACCCTTAAAATAAAGTTGTTGGGGAAAAAGAACTATGATTATAAGCGCAACACAGACTTGTTTGTGAATTTTTACAACAAAAGTCTGACTTTTGGCTTAAGCTTGTTAGCTTGCTAAACATTCCTCATTTCAAGAATAGTTTCCAGTATATATTATTTTATTTTATTTATTTTATTTATTTAGATTTATATACCGCCCTCCCCGAAGGCTCAGGGCGGTTTACATTAAAACTAGTCAACGATACATGAAACAGTCTTCGTTAAAGCATACAGTAATTAATGACAGTGGTTGTAACCATATAACAGAATAATGTAACAGTATAACAATATAATAAAATAATATAACGATGGAACGGTGCAATACCACAACAGGTCCAGAGCGCTCTGGTGGAGTTCTGGGAGGAAGGGGGGAGAGGGGGGGAGGGGAGGAGCGGGGGGGGAGCGGGGGCCCTTCATTCGCTGTTGATTACGTCTGGTCTCAACCAAATGCCTGGCGGAGGAGCTCCTTTTTGCAGGCCCTGCGGAACTGTTTAAGCTCCGTCAGGGCCCTGATCTCCTCCGGGAGCTCGTTCCACCAGGTGGGGGCCAGGACAGAGAATGTTCTGGCCCTGGTCGAGACCAGGCGGACTTCTTTAGGGCCAGGGACCATTAGCCGGTTGGTGGCGGTGGAGCGCAGAGCTCTTTTAGGGGCATAGGCAGGGAGGCGGTCCCTCAGGTACACTGGGCCCTGACCGCGAATGGCCTTGAAGGTAATTACCAGAACCTTTAGTCTGATCCGGAATTCAACTGGCAACAACTGCAGTTGGTGGAGAATGGGCCGGATGTGGGACCTCCACGGTGTTGCTGTGAGGATCCTGGCCGCTGCGTTTTGGACCAGCTGTAGTTTCCGGGTCAAGGCTAAGGGCAGGCCTGCGTAGAGCGAGTTACAGAAGTCCAGTCTAGAGGTGACCGTCGCATGGATCACTGTGGCTAGGTGTTCCGGGGCCAGGTAGGGCGCTAGTAGTTTGGCTTGGCGGAGATGGTAAAATGCCAGCCGCGCTACCTTTGTGATCTGGGCTTCCATTGTAAGGGAAGTATCCAGAATCACGCCTAGGTTCCTGGCGGAGTCAGCCGTAGAGAGCTGCACGCCATCCAGGGTAGGCAGGCGTGCTTCCTCACATGGCCCCTTCCTACCCAGCCACAGGACCTCCGTCTTTGAAGGATTGAGCTTCAGACGACTCTGCTTCAGCCATCTCGTCACTGCTTCCAGGCAGCTGGCTAATGCTTCTGGGGGGAAGTCAGGGCGGCCATCCATCAGGAGGAAGAGCTGGGTGTCATCGGCATATTGATGACAACCCAGCCCAAACCTCCGTACCAGTTGTGCGAGAGGGCGCATAAAGATATTGAATAGGATAGGAGAGAGGACCGCTCCTTGTGGGACTCCACAAGTAAGTTGCTGGCGGTCTGATGTTTTGTCTCCAATTGCAACCCTCTGTCCACGATCCCGGAGGAAGGAGATCAGCCATTGGAGGGCTGTCTCTCGTATTCCGGCATCGGTGAGGCGGCGAGCTAGAAGCTCATGATCGACTGTGTCGAACGCTGCTGAGAGGTCTAGTAATATCAGCAGTGCCGACCCGCCTCGGTCCAACTGGCGACGGAGGTCATCCGTCAGGGCGACTAGCGCTGTCTCTACCCCATGGCCAGGCCGGAAGCCTGACTGGGATGGGTCTAGGACCGAAGCTTCTTCCAGGTACTCTGTTAGTTGGTTTGCGACAGCCCTTTCAATCATCTTCCCCAGAAACGATAAATGCGAGACGGGTCGATAGTTGTTGGGCTCTCGCGGGTCTAAGGATGTTTTTTTCAGCAGTGGGCGTACCACAGCCTCTTTCAGTCCCTCCGGGAATTCTCCTGTTGTGAGAGATAGATTGATTATCTCCCGGAGGGGTCCGCTGTTCTTAGGAGCCAGGATGGGCAAGGGTCTAGTGGGCATGTGGTTGGCCTCGCTGTTGCTAGTATCCTGTCCACTTCGGTCAGCGTGAGTCGTCTGAAGTTACTCAAGGTATTCTCCAAAGACGGCCAAGGGGCCTCTAGTTCACTTTCTGCATCTAAGGTTGGAGGGAGGTCATGGCAGAGTGTCGAGATTTTATCCGCAAAATGACTCGCAAATGCCTCACAGCTGATGTCCAATTTGCTACTGTTTTGTTGCCCTTCAGCCAGGGCAGTAAGAGACCGAACTACCTTAAACAATTGAGCCGGGCGTGAGTCTGCGGATGCGATGGTAGCCGAGTAAAAATTGCGTTTCACTGACTTCACCGCCATCTCATAGGCCTTCATCTGCATTCTATAAGATGTTCTCGAGGCTTCGTCACGAGTCTTCCTCCAAACTCGCTCTAGCCGTCTCAGTTCCCGTTTCTTGTTGCGAAGCTCCTCGGTGTACCAAGGGGCCCGCTTGAGACGGGGCCGGAGAGGGCGTCGGGGGGCTATCTCATCAATGGCAGCCAGCAGTCTGTCATGCCAGTCGCTGACCAGGCCATTGAGAGAAGTGCCAGGAGGCATTGGCTCCCGCAGAGCGTTCAGGAATCCAATTGGATCCATAAGTCTCCGCGGGCGAGCTAAAATTTGCTCGGCGCCCAACTGAGGTGGAAGTGGTAGCCATAGCCGAGCCTTCAGGGCATAGTGGTCTGACCATGGCACGGCAGTTGCCGTGACCTGATCCACATTCAGACCTACGCCGAAAATAAGATCCAGGGTGTGGCCTGCTTGGTGGGTGGGGCCAACAACAAACTGCGAGAGCCCTAGTGTCGCCATGGTTGACACTAGGTCCTGCCCAGTTCTAGAAGACGGCAGCTCAGCATGGACGTTAAAGTCCCCCAGGACTAATAGACTGGGAAACTGTAGCGTCCAGGCCGCCACCGCCTCTAGCAGGGCAGGCAGGGCATCTGGTGGTGCATTGGGCGCGCGGTACACTAACCAAATGGCCACGCTCTCGGTTGATCCCCATCCGAGGCCAACACATTCAGTGCCTGGTATTGACAGCGCAGGAAGGGCCCTGAAGGAGAAAGCCTCTCGGGTCAGGATTGCCACCCCTCCTCCCCGCCCCGCTGTCCGAGACTGGTGGAGGACAGAGAACCCGGCAGGGGCTAGGTCTTTGAGGGCGACTGTTTAACCTTTCCTGGTCCAGGTTTCTGTCACGAACGCCAGGTCCACTCTTTGCTCTGCAAAATAGTTTTGCAGGGTAGAGGTTTTGTTGTTTATTGACCTGGCGTTGCACAGCACCAGTGTCAGAGGCAGGTTATTCACCTTTGCCTCCACCCTAGTGTCGCGAGGGATGGGGCGGAGTCAGGCGGGGGCCCGTGTATGGTTGATTTCCGGGCCCCTTGGTCGCCGCCATCCGCTGTCTCTGCCTCTGCCCCTTATTGTTGGGATCCCTGACCCTTTCAGGGCCCCCGCTTTCTCTCCTTCCTCCATTCTTTCAAATATGATGGGCTCCATGGACGCTGTTGGTTTTAGTTCTTGGTTTTGCGGTTTAGCTAGGGTTGTTGCCCACCCTGGTTCTGTGCTGATTGCTGGTTTCTAATGTAGGTGTGGGGTTTTGTGTATCTGTGGAAGGTTGGTCCCGATCGCTCTTTATAGCCTCTCAGGACTTCCCAGTTCCAATTGTGACAGTTATGTGCTCTGTGTAGGGTGTGTATCTGGAGGGGTAGCCCCGATCGCCTGTTGCGGCACCTCAGGGTTGCCCAGTCCAGGGTGTGTGGTGTATGTGTGGCCTCTGTGTTATTTCATGTTGTGATTTGGGACTGGATGTTTGTGGGTTGGGTGGAATTGGGTTGGACAGTTAGCGTTGTTTGGCAAGTGGAGGGTGGGTTGTTAGGTATGGTCTGAATTAATTAGTTGTTAGAATTGGTTGATTGGGGTGGGTTTGGGTGGTTCAGTTGGTAGTTGGGTAGTTCAATTGGTTGGTGTTGATTGATTTGGGGTGGCTTGGGTAGTTCAGGCGATAGTTGGGTAGTTCAATTAGTTGATAGAATTGATTGTTTGGTAGAATTGATTGTTTTGGGGTGGGTTCGGGTAGTTCAATTTTAGGATTTAGTTGATTAAATTGATGGTGGGGTTGTGGTAGATCAGTTGATGATAATTGTTCGGATGGGTAGATGGGTAAGGTGTTAATTTAATTTGGGGTCAGTCAATGGTCAGATGGGTTGTCGTTAGGTTGAGGGTTGGAGGTTAATTCTTCTCCCTTTTTTATAATTCCTGTGCATAGATTGTTGTCTCTTTCCCTCCCTTTTAAAAATTTTTTTCTCCTTTTTCTATTCCCCCCCACCACCCCTGCTCTTTCCCTCCCGCCCTCTTTTTTCCCCTCCCCTTTTCTGTGCACACCACAATGTTTCCACTTGATTCTTCTCTTAGTTTGTTTGAAGTTTTCCCCTTATTCTCCCCCTCCCCTCCGTTTTCTGTCTGTACAGTTTTTCCCGCCTAAATTCTTCCCGCTTTTTTCTTCCCGCCTAAATTCTTCCTGCTTAATTTCTAGTGGTTTGTTTGGTGTTCTTTTTTCTTCTGGGTGTGCCCTCCTCCCTCCCCTTTGAAATAGGCATCAACCTTAGTCAGCTCGGTTAGTCCGTTTGATTTCCCTTCCCCCTTCTGAGAATGTCTGTTTGTGCCTTCTTCCCTCCCCCCTGCAGGTAGGATATTTGTGGCAAGCCCCCCCCCCCAGGATTTGGTATTAATCTTATTCAGTTCGTTAGTCCGTTTGATTTCCCTTCCCCCTTCTGAGAATAATAAATGGTCCGTTTGTACCTTCTTCCCTCCCCCCTACAGATGGGATAGTTGTGGCAAGTCCCGTTCCCCCCCCCCCCAGGGCTTGGTACTTCTCTTTCTTTATTGTTCTGTAGGTGAGTGTTCCTTTTCCTTTCCATCTTCTTTCTTTTCTGTTTCTATACCCAGCTGTGGTGTATCTAGGAGTGCCAGCCTCCAGTTGGGACCTGGGGATCCTCTGGAATTACAGCTTCTCTCCTGATATCAGTTTCCCTGGTGAAAATACATGCTTTGGAGCAAGGGGGAGCAAACTGTGGCCCTCCAGATGTCCATGGACATCTGGAGGGCCACAGTTTGCCCACCCCTGCTTTGGAGGGTAGACTCCATGGGAGTTTACCACACTGAGGTCCCTCTCCAGACTCCACCCCATATCTCTAGGAGTTTCCCAACCTCACATCTATGATAGACCTGGCAACCCCAGGTGTATCCTGGGCCTTGGGTGGTTATGACAAAGAGTTCCCTGGATTTTCACCACCACTCCCTCCCTCCGCTGCCCAGGAATCTTGTTCCAGTACTTCGCAGTAATTACATCATCCCCACCACTCTTTGAGTAACTCTACTACATAATTCAAGAAAGAGAATTCAGGAGTCCCTGGTGCCATCCTGTTTTAGCTGCTAGATATCTTTCTTGCTACTGTTCTCCAACATTACTGGAGGGCAGTGCCAACAAAGTTGTCAAAACAAGGTGTTGTCCTCCAGTTTCTACCAGCTGGGTTGTATGGCATAGTAAATATTAGCCATTGGGTGCCATTAGACTGCCATCTTGTGGGCGTTCTCTGGCAGTACTGCACAGACCTCTGGATAAATAAGCATTTACACCCATCATCCTTCTGCTTTGTGATGTAGTGGAGATGCACCAAGTCATGTTCATGGCATCCTTTCTCCCGTGGCAGTGCTGTAGGCCTAGTAGGAACCAACATCCTCTGTACCCTTGCAGCTGGCAGCAACAAGAGCTCGGGGGGTTCTCTTCTTGCTGTGGTGGTACAACAGGTAAGGCCTATGGCTGGCATCTCATCAAAGGCAGAGGATACCCTGGCTGCGGCATGTCGGACTCTGGTACAAGCCTAGCGCATATGTGTACCTGTCACTTTGTAGCCCAAACCTGACCACAGCCAGCCAAAAGTTCCCAGCCGAATTCCAGAATTTAGCAGAGTTGCTCCTGGACCATATTTGACCCGTGTATTTTTATAAACAGTTCATAAATCACCAATGAATATGGAAAGCAGTGCTTTCCAATATGTTTAGGATGTGAATGACCTTGGTCATACCCTTCTTTCCTCACCAGGGATCAGCCTAAGAAAGTCTCTCCCGACACTGAACACCATGCTGTTCCTGTAGCACACAGCGCTTGCTTACTGCAGGGGGAGTCAAACTGCGGCCCTCCAGATGTCCATGGACTACAATTCCCAGGAGCCCCTGCCAGCGAATGCACAGCGCTTGCTTACTGCAGGGGGAGTCAAACTGTGGCCCTCCAGATGTCCATGGACTACAATTCCCAGGAGCCCCTGCCAGCGAATGCACAGCGCTTGCTTACTGCAGGGGGAGTCAAACTGTGGCCCTCCAGATGTCCATGGACTACAATTCCCAGGAGCCCCTGCCAGCGAATGCACAGCGCTTGCTTACTGCAGGGGGAGTCAAACTGTGGCCCTCCAGATGTCCATGGACTACAATTCCCAGGAGCCCCTGCCAGCGAATGCACAGCGCTTGCTTACTGCAGGGGGAGTCAAACTGTGGCCCTCCAGATGTCCATGGACTACAATTCCCAGGAGCCCCTGCCAGCGAATGCACAGCGCTTGCTTACTGCAGGGGGAGTCAAACTGTGGCCCTCCAGATGTCCATGGACTACAATTCCCAGGAGCCCCTGCCAGCGAATGCACAGCGCTTGCTTACTGCAGGGGGAGTCAAACTGTGGCCCTCCAGATGTCCATGGACTACAATTCCCAGGAGCCCCTGCCAGCGAATGCTGGCAGGGGCTCCTGGGAATTGTAGTCCATGGACATCTGGAGGGCCACAGTTTGACTACCCCTGGCTTACTGTATATAGCCAGTCCTCCATTGCTCTTCTTTGGAGGGAGGACGTGTTTCTTTCACAATAAATTCAGTTGCAGCAGCTCTGAGACTTTCAGTAATATTTGCTATTTGCTATTAGGAGGAGCACCTGTGGCAGAATGGGAGAGCGATCTGGTATTTTTGTGCTTGTGAACGTATGTTTATATATGCAGGTGCACTGGGAAACCTAAAGAGCAGCTGACATGTAAAGATTGCTTAAGTATTTCAAACTGACTTTAATAAAACTAATTCATTTGCATTATATGCTTGAGAGATTATTCAACATTTGGCCATTTTTTTCCTTTTTGTTCTATTTGACACTTAAAGAACAACATCTTCAGAGCATCCCATATTTTTAAAAGTCAAATCTCTCCTAAAGATGTAACAGGGGGGTTAAAAATGTACTTGCTTCATTTATACACTACTTTTATTCCCACTTGGGACCCAAAGTGGATTATAACTTCCTCCCACTTCATGTTCTCCTCACAAGGTTGGTTGGGCTGAGAGATCTTCTGGAATCTTAACTATTCTCCCGATGAGTTCCACTGGCAAAAACGCCCCCTTTGGTGGGTGGGATCAGTACCCTGAGGAGTCCCCTCCCCTGGCCCCTTGCCAGGCAGCTTAAGGTGGCCTTGGATCAAGTGGGGCGGGCAGGGGCTGGGCAGCTTGTTAGCAGGGCCAGGACAGAGCTCCTTAGCAGGCAGTCAGCAGGCCAGGAGGCCCTCGTCAGCATGCCCAGCCTAGCAGGCCAAGAGGCCCTTGTTAGCAAGGCCTCCACCACAGCCCTTTGCCCAGGGCCCTCTCCCCTTACCTGCTGCTGGCTCCAGGTACTGAGGCATCTGAGAGCAAAGAGGCTAGAGTCTAGGGACGGGAGCTGCAGGGGCAGGGCCAATCAGGGTAAAGCTGGCTGCACCCTGATTGGCCCTATTCTAACTTGGACAGCTGGACACGTCCCACCCCTAGCCTGTTTCACAAATATATAGAATCATAGAATCATAGAGTTGGAAGGGTCCATACAGGCCATCTAGTCCAGCCCCCTGCTCAACGCAGGATCAGCCCTAAGCATCCTAAAGCATCCAAGAAAAGTGTGTATCCAACCTTTGCTTGAAGACTGCCAGTGAGGGGGAGCTCACCACCTCCTTAGGCAGCCTATTCCACTGCTGAACTACTCTGACTGTGAAAATTTTTTTCCTGATATCTAGCCTATATCGTTGTACTTGAAGTTTAAACCCATTACTGCGTGTCCTCTCCTCTGCAGCCAACAGAAACAGCATCCTGCCCTCCTCCAAGTGACAACCTTTCAAATACTTAAAGAGGGCTATCATGTCCCCTCTCAACCTCCTTTTCTCCAGGCTGAACATTCCCAAGTCCCTCAACCTATCTTCATAGGGCTTGGTCCCTTGGCCCCAGATCATCTTCGTTGCTCTCCTCTGTACCCTTTCAATTTTATCCACGTCCTTCTTGAAGTGAGGCCCCCAGAACTGCACACAGTACTCCAGGTGTGGTCTGACCAGTGCCGTATACAAGGGGACTATGACATCTTGTGATTTTGATGTGATGCCCCTGTTGATACAGCCCAAAATGGCATTTGCCTTTTTTACCGCTGCATCACACTGCCTGCTCATGTTTAGTTTACAGTCCACAAGTACCCCAAGGTCTCGTTCACACACAGTGTTACCTAGAAGCGTATCCCCCATCCAGTAGGTATGCTTTTCATTTTTCTGACCCAGATATAGAGGAACAACAATGGATAAGGATTTGGATGAGGGGTTAGAGGGAATACTTATTACATTTGCAGATGATACTAAACTGGGATTGGTAGAAAACACAACAGAAGACAAAATCAGAATACAGGATGATCTTGATTGCTTGAGAACTGGGCTAAACTTAGTACAATGAAATTCATTAGGAACAAATGTAAAGTTCTGCATTTAGGTAGGAAAAACCATATACAACATTATAGGATGGGGGAGACTTGTTTTGGCAGTAGCAAGTGTGAAAAGGATCTAGGAGTCTTAGTAGACTATACATTGAACATGTCAGCAGTGAGACTCGATGGCTAAAAAGGCAAATGGGATTTTGGGCTGTATCAAGTGGAGTATTGTGTCCAGATTGTGTGAGGTGATGGTACCGCTTTACTCTGCTCTGGTTTGGCTTCACTTGGAGTACTGTGTTCAGTTTTGGGCACCACAGTTGGAGAGGGATGTAGACAAACTGGATTATGTTCAGAGGAGGGCAACAAAGATGGTGAGGGGTTTGGAGACCAACATGTATGAGGAAAGGTTGGGGGAGCTTGGTCTGTTTAGCATGGGGAGAAGACGATTGAGAGGGGATCTGATAACCATCTTCAAATATTTAAAAGGGTGCCATATGGAGGATGGAGCAGAGTTGTTCCCTCTTACCCCAGATAGATGGATCAGAACCAATGGGATAAAATTAATGCATAAGTAATTCCGTCTTAGTGTCCGGAAGAAATTCCTGACAGTCAGAGCAGTTTCTCAGTGGAACAGGCTTCCTTGGGAGGTGGTGGGTTCTCCATCATTGGGAATTTTTAAACAGAGGCTGGATAGCCATCTGATGGAATGGCTGATTCTGTGAAGGTTCAAGGGGGTGGCAGGTGACAGTGGATGAGCGATAGGGTTGTGAGTGCCCTGCATAGTTGGACTAGATGACCCAGGTGACCCAGATGTCCCTTTCAATACTATGATTCTGTGATTCTATAATATTGTGTTATATTATGTGATTTTATATTTTATTATCTTACCTTGTGTGGTTACCTGCCTTGAGCGTCTAGTAATAAAGATTTATTTTAATATCTAGTTTATAAATGAAAGAAGCCTAAAATGTTTAAGATAGACTGCAACATTACAGAGCACAGACTGTCTGACAAAAAAATGCCAATCGTAAACATATTTCCTCATTTATTGGGCGGGGGATTGATCATACGTCCTTGCTTCCAAAGTGACTATTCCATACTTCAAGGTGTCTGAGTGTATGGAGAGTCCTGTGTGTGTACAGTCCGCGGCCCAGTACCGGGCCGCAAAGGCCATAGTACCGGGCCGCCAGCAGCCGCGCCTCCTCCTCCCCCCACAGTGAGAGGGGGGGAAAGAGACAGGCGCATCCTCCGGCACGCCAGCAACGCAAACGCGCACGCGCGGAGCTGCCACGCACGCGTGTTTGCGCCCCCTGCTGGCGAAAACGTGCACGTGCAGCAGCTCTGTGCATGCGCATTAGCACCACTTAGTGGCGAAAACACGCATGCACAGCAACTGCGCATGCGCGTTTACGTGCAGCTGCAGCGGCCGGGCCGCCGGCTCTCTCCCACCCTCGGAGGCGGTCCCCGACTACAAGAAGGTTAGGGACCGCTACTCTAGACTATGGCAGGCCTTTTCTGCAAATTCAGGGGACCTATGAAGTTTCTTATGATATTGGGAGTCAAGGTTTGTTTTAAGATTAGTCTGACAAATCATGTCAGACTAACCTTCTCTCTTTTTGGGGGGGAAAATTACTACAAGTTGGTAAAATGCTGTATGGCTCCTATTACTGTTAGGTGGATCGAGAACCGGTTGAAAGATTGCCCCCAAAGGATTCTTGTTAATGGTTTGTCATATTGGAGAAGAGTAATGAGCGGAGTGCCTCAGGTATCTGTCCTGGCTCTGTGTTGTACAACATATCCTTATCCATGGTTCCTCTATATATTTGTGAAACAGTTTTTTTTGGGGGGGGGAGTGTGTCCAGCTGTCCAAGTTGAAATAGGGCCAATCAGCGTTACTGGCTGCACCCTGATTGACCCTGCCCCTACAGCTTCCACCCTCCCTCCCTGGACGCTAGCCACGTTCCTCTCAGATGTGCCAGAGACAGAGAGAGACACACAGAGCCTTGCCAGACCGAACACAAGCCCTCATTCCCTCCTATCACTCCTGCTGCAATGGAGGCAGAGACACAGAGAGAGCTGCTCCAAGCTGCTGACAGAGATACAGAGAGAACTGCTCCTGCTGCGCCAGAGGGAGAGAAAGAGAGAGAGACTGAGAGGGGCCCAAACTGCACACCAGCCCTCCTTCCTTCCTACAAACCAGCCCTGATTACCTGCTATGCCTTCTGCTGCGAGACACGCAGTGAGAGGGAGAGGGAGAGGGAGAGGGAGAGGGAGAGGGAGAGGGAGAGGGAGAGGGAGAGGGAGAGGGAGAGGGAGAGGGAGAGGGAGAGGGAGAGGGAGAGGGAGAGGGAGAGGGATCTGCACCTCCCAGCATCCCCTGGGTCCTAGCGCCCATTGCATTTCTGATTGCAATGGGCTTTCTTGCTAGTTTTTAAATGATTTGGATGAAGGAATAGAGGGGTGCTTATTAAATTTGCAGATGATACTAAACTGAGAGGGATAGCAAACACAGCAAAAAACAGAATCAGTATACAGGATGATCTTAACAGGCTGGAAAATTGGGCTAAAATGAAGAAAAGCAATTTAAATAGGGAAAATTGTAAAGTTCTGCATTTAGGTAGGAAAAATCAAATGCATCATTGTGTTGGCAGAGTAAATAAGGCAGTGAGGTTGCACACCCTTATTTAAGAGTTGGTAAAGGTTTATTCAGGAATTACCATACTTGATAGTGCAGAGGAGAGACAGAGACAGGAGCTGACTACATGCCTAACTAAGAGAGAGATAGACTGGAACTGTGGCAGTGCCTGTAAAACAGAGCTCTTCCCAGTGACCTTTGATTTTGGCTAAGGCATGGGAGATTGAAGAGGCCCCTCCACAAACTACCAACACCCTTAGATTGGGCCTAGATTGTTTTTATCTATCAGGGTTCTATTCTTGATTGTAATCCACCAAGAGTCAACTCTGAAAGTGGCGAGTAAGAAATCAATCAAACAAACAAATAATAATAATAGCTCAGCTTCTGAAGCAAGAAGTGAAAGAACTTGGAGACATCAAGTACTATGGAATACAAATAGAACAAGAGGAAGCTATCTTCTCAATGAGAAACAGAAAATCCTAGAATTTCTGGACAACCTGAATATGAAATAACTTAAGTCAGCACCAACTCCTATGAAAACAACCTACCTGGACCAGAGAGGACTTAGTGAAATATTGCTTGATAACAAACAGTACAGGAAGTGATCGGAAGTCTTCTGCACATAAGTACATTGATGTGTCCAAATACCGCGGCAGCTGTGGGCTTATTATGCAGAAAGGTGAAATCACCAAGCAACGGAGACTGGAATGCAGTCAAACACCAGGCAAAGTACCTGACTGGCCCTGCACATCTGAAACTGAAGTTACTGACAAGTAGATTGGAAGGATACTTGGATGCAGACTGGCCAGGAGGTAATGACAGGAAGTCAACAAGTGGATACTTATTCTGCTTACTAGAATTAAAGCCCGTTGTAGCTGATAAAACGGGCACTAGCAAGGGGAAGGAGGAAAATAACAAAGAGAGAGGGAGGTAGAAAGGAAGAGAGTGATTAAGAGAGAGAGAGCTTGGCATTGGGAAGAGGAAGGGGAGGGGTTGTCCAGTCTGTAAGGGCATGAGGCTGAATATGTGTGTTGTGGGGGGGGGGGGTTGTGGTGGCATGATGCCAAATGAGGACGTGGGTGTGGAGATATGGGTGTCAAAAACCTGTGGTTTGGAATGTTCTTTGAGTGTGGGAGAGGACTGACCTTTGGGAAATGTGGCATAGTGGTTACAGATGAGCTTTCCAGAGCCGTGTCTTCAGATATGTGAAGGGAAAATCAGACTGTAGACTATTCTTAGGGGGAGATTACATGGCAACCGATTCCTCCCAGTTCTGTGGCCCTACTCCTTCTGTCTCCATTTTGTTACTGTTGATTTAAGTTATGTGCCCGCATGGTTCTTTCACTGTTGCCCCTTAGAACATGGATATTTATACACTACTACCAAAAGGAATCACAAAGCTGTTAACAAACACATTTTCCCTTAATCTCCCCACAATAGAAAATCTGTGAGGGATGTGGGGCTGTGAGAGCTCTGAGAGAACTGGGAATGTTCCACAGTCACCCAGCAGGCCTCAGTTGTCTCTAAGCAGTTTAAAATCGCCTTTTCTCCCTCTCCCCATAACAGACACCCTATGAGAGAAATGGGGCTGAGAGGTCTGTGAGAACTATAATGTCACCCAGCAGGCCTCAGTTGTCTCTAAGCAGTTTAAAATCACCTTTTCCATCTCTCCCCATAACATACATCCTATGAGAGAGGGCTGAGAGACTGGAATGGTCCACAGTCACCCACCAGGCCTCAGTTCTCCCTAAGCAGTTTAAAATCACCTTTTCATTCTCTCCCCATAACATACATCCTATGAGAGAGGTCTGAGAGACTGGAATGGCCCACAGTCACTGAGTAGGCCTCAGTTGTCCCTAAGCAGTTTAAAATCACCTTTTCTTTCTCTCCCGATAACAGGCAAGATATGGAAGAAGTGTAAAGTGACCAGATTTTAAGCTTAGTCAAGAGGGACACCATTGACCAGGCAGTTGCCAGTGTCCAGGCACACCCTGGAGGTCTGGAACAGCTTGGAGACACCAGGGGGTTGCCAACCTCCAGTTAGGGACTGGAGATTTCAAGGGGTGAATTGAGTTCATGAGCGACACTGACAGTATTTTGAGACAAGGATAATTTCCCAAGATTTGTTGGAAATTGATGCTCTCTGTGAAACCTGGTTTTTCAAGGGGAATACAACTATATCCAAGATAAGGCAGATCTGAAGTCCCTGGTCTGGTTTGTTCATCCTGATCAAGCCTATTATTGAGTCCAAGCATTGATTTAGAACATCAACAGCATCCTCAGAATTAGAAAAGTAGAGTTGGATATAATCCACATATTGGTGACATTGCAGCCCATACCTCCTGATAACATCTCTCAGTGGCTGCAAATAGATATTAGAGCCTGGGGGGATAAGATGGAACTGCTAATTAATTGCAGCCGTGAGCCATGCTATATAATGTGACTTAATATTAGACGTTAATCCCCCAAGGAAAGTGCAGGAAACATGGAACTCTTGCAGAAATTGATGGATATTGTATCACAAAAGAATGGGTAATTCCTTGGATTGAATCGAGCAGAAAAGTTCATGTTCTAAAAAAGAAAAAGAAAAAGGCTGAGGAGATCTTTTCCTACCTTCTGCTGTTTATTCTTAAGCTCTCAGGTAAAATGCCGGCGCGGGTAGCGGCCCTTGCACACGCAGGCGCCTGCCAGGGACTTTGCTGCGCTGCTACCACTCCAGCCCAGCCGTGCAGACACCCCAGCCATTGCTGCAGGGCCTCACCTCTGCCCCGGCCGCACTCATGCAGCAGCTGCAGGCATCGTGCACCTCGCCCAGCGGGCAGCCCCGGGCCAGCAGCGGTGGGCACCGGGCGGGAGCGCGGGGCAGGCAGGCAGACGAGGCACAGCCAGGTGGAGCATGGCCATAATGGGGCAGAGGCGTGGGACTCTGTCGACATACAGCCCGTTTCAATCCACGTGCTCCCATCACGTGGCTGCGTGCGGAGCCCCGGAGAGGTGGGCGATGGCGGCAGCGTTGTCCCTTCTCGAGGGGCTGCGTGGGGCTGGGGCTTGTCTGAATAATCCGCAGCAACTGGAAACCTTTCAAGAAGATCTTCAAAAAGCGCGCCCCACCTCCTCTGCCTCCTCCTGCTCCGGCCGAGCTCTGCTTCTTCTGCAGCTCGCCCGGGAAAACGGGGGCGGAGGTGAAGAGCTCAGCTGGAGCAGCAGGTGGAGGACAAGCCCCAGCACCACAGCAGTCCCTCAAGAAGGGACAACGGCACCACCCAGCTCCCCAGGGCTCCGCACACCCCCTCCTCCTCCGGCCGAGCTCTGCTTCTTCGCCTTCGCTTCTTTCCCAGGCGGCGCGGGCGCTGGCTTTACCACTGAGAGGGCTGGTGGCGGCAGTATTCTGGAAGGGGCCCTCAGAGCAGGGAAGCGCCCGCCCGGAGGTGGTGGTGGGCCCGGGGCTACGGGGGCGGGGGCGGCTTCCCCATGTGGTTAAGAGGCGGCAGCTGCTGCTGCTGGGAAGCCGGCCCGCACACCCCGCCTCGCTCATCCAGCTCGGCCTCACTCGGGCGCGCACGGGGAGCAGGGGACAAGCCCGGACCAGGTGGGACATTCAGAAAATGCAGCGGGACGGGGCAGAAATCTCTTAAAAGTTGGGACAGTCCCGCCAAAAGCGGGATATCTGGTCACGTTAAAAAAGTGGGGCTGAGAGGTCTGGGAGAACTGGAATGTCCCACAGTTACCCAGCAGGCCTCAGTTTAAAATCTAAGCAGTTTAAAATCACAATTTCTCCCCATAGCATGTAGCCTATTAGAGAGGCCTGAGAGACTGGAATGGTCCACAGTCACACAGCAGGCCTCAGATGGACCTAAGCTGTTTCTAATCACCTGTTCTTTCTCTCCCCATAACATTCAAGCTATGAGAAAAGTGGGGCTAAGAGGTCTGTGAGAACTGGCTGGGCCTGATCCTCTAACCCGAGAGGTGTGTTGCTTGCCAGGGGCAAAAATTAAAGACATTTCAGAACAGCTGCCTAAACTCCTCAAAACTACAGATTTCTACCCATTTGTGATGGTCCACATGGGAACGAATGATATGTCTGTAAATGCCATTGCTCCTATTAAAACAGACTATCAAGATCTAGGGAGGAAACTCAAGCAAATGGGGGCACAAATGGTATTCTCTTCAATCTTGCCTGTCATGGGAAGAGGAATGCGTCGGGAGAGGAAGATAATGGAAGTGAATCACTGGCTGCGTAGTTGGTGCCGGCAGGAGAGATTTGGTTTCTGGGACCATGGGATAGGCTTTCTTGAGGAAGGCCTACTAGCACCTGATGGACTACACTTATCGAAGCTGGGGAAGAATGTGTTTGGCAGGAACCTGGGGAGATTCATCAGGAGATCTTTAAACTAAAGCCACAAGGGGAAGGAGACGATCAACATAGGGAGTGTATGGAAGGAAAACGATCGGAGGCAGCCCAACCGGCAAGGCCAGCTCATAGGGAACCAAAAGTAAAAGGATTCAGATGTCTTTATACTAACGCCCGAAGCATGGGCAATAAAAAGGAAGAGCTGGAACTTCTCATGCTGATGGAAAGGTATGATCTAGTAGGCATCACAGAAACTTGGTGGAATGATTCTCATGACTGGAATGTAATGGTGGATGGATATGAACTGTTCAGAAAAAACAGAATAGATCGAAGAGGTGGAGGAGTGGCACTGTATGTGAGGAAAGGGCTTACCTGTCAGGAAATTCTAGTGAAGGAGAGCATATCTACAGTGGAAAGCATCTGGGTGAAAATAAGCGAGGGGAAAACAAACAGTGTGGTGGTTGGTGTCTGCTACCGACCGCCTGACCAACGAGAGGATGTGGATGCTGCACTTTGTGAGCAGCTTGAGAAAATATCCAAGCGGCAAGACCTTGTCATCATGGGTGACTTCAATTTCCCAGATGTGTGCTGGGAAACAAACTCTGCGAAGCGTCCTCAGTCATGCAACTTTCTGACCTGCCTGGCTGACAATTTCATTTAGCAAATGGTAGGTGAACCCACAAGAGGTTCAGCCATACTGGACTTAATTCTGACCAACAGGCAAGAGTTGGTGGATGAGGTGAAGGAGGTGGGGACCCTAGGGGGAAGTGACCATGTCCTTTTGAGATGGGGAGCCAAGGAAGCTTGTAGCCAGACGCGGATGTTGGATTTTTGTAGGGCAAACTTTAATAAACTCAGAGACATGATGAGTGTCATACCATGGACGAGAATGCTGGAAGGGAAGGGAGCATGTGAAGGGTGGGCGCTACTCAAACAAGAGCTACTGCATGCTCAATCAATGACTATCTCAGAAAGACGAAAACACTGCAGGAGCTCTAAGAAGCCTATATGGATAACAGAGAACTTCAAGAGGAACTAAGAAAGAAAAGGAAAATGTTCAGGAAATGGAGGGAAGGACAGAGCTCTAAAGAAGAGTACCTACAGGTTACTAGGAACTGTAGATCAATCATCAGAAAGGCCAAAGCTGAGAGTGAGCTAAGATTGGCCAGGGAAGCCCATTGTAACAAGGAAAGCTTTTTCAGTTACGTGTGGAGCAAACGTAAAGCAAAGGAAGCAATAGGCCCACTGTTGGGTGCAGATGGACAAACTCTAACGAAAGATGCAGAGAAAGCAGAAAGACTCAGCGCCTATTTTACATCTGTTTTTTCCCTGCAGGTCAAAGGGTTTAAGCATATCTAGAGATGGCAGTAGCCAATGGATAGTGTCTGGGTGGCAAATTGACATGGACACAGAGGTTGTCGAGAGGCATTGTCGAGAGGAACTGGATGGGTTCAAAACCCCTGGGCCAAATAAAATGCACCCAAGAGTGCTCAAAGAACTTTCCGGAGAACTTGCAGAAACCTTGTCCATCATCTTTGGGACCTCTTTAAGGACTGGAAATGTCCCGGCGGACAGGAAGAGAGCAAACGTTATTCTAATCGGGGGGCTTTCACATTCTCCGCCTCCACCCACTCCATTTCCCCCGAAGGGAAATCTTTCCAATCCACCAAATATTGGAGTCGACCCTTGTGCACACGAGAGTCCAAGATCTGGTTGACCTCGTAGTGGGTGTCTTTATCAATATAGACAGGCACAGGTGTTTAGAGCGGAGGGTACCACGCATCCGGCACAGGGGCTCGCCGCAGCAGGCTGGAATGAAAAACCGGATGCACGTTCCTGTAAGTTTTAGGCAAACGCAATTCCACAGTTACAGCATTGATCAGCTGGAGATGTCCCGGAGGACTGGAAAAGAGCAAACGTTATTCCGATCTTCAAAAAAGGGAGGAAGGATGACCCGGGAAACTACAGACCAGTGAGTCTGACCTCTGTTGTGGGGAAGATAATGGAGCAGATATTAAAGGGAGCGATCTGCAAACATCTGGAGGACAATTTGGTGATCCAAGGAAGTCAGCATGGATTTGTCTCCAACAGGTCCTGCCAGACCAACCTAGTTTCCTTTTTTGACCAAGTAACAGGTTTCCTGGATCATGGAAATTCAGTTGAGGTCGTTTACTTGGATTTTAGTAAAGCTTTTGACAAGGTTCCCCATGATGTTCTGATGGATAAGTTGAAGGACTCCAATCTGGATTTTCAGATAGGTGGATAGGGAATTGGTTAGAGAACCGCACTCAAAGAGTTGTTGTCAATGGTGTTTCATCAGACTGGAGGGAGGTGAGTAGCGGGGTACCTCATGGCTCGGTGCTCGGCCCGGTACTTTTTAACATATCTCAACACAGCCCACGGCTAAATAAAGCCATAAGGGCTTAGTGGGAGGAGTCAGGGCGGGCTCTGTCCGGGATGAGGAAGGGTGCCGATTGGCCCGTTCCTCCAGACGGACCATCGGCCGGGCCAATCGGCAGGTGCGAAGCCGATTCCCACCCTGCTGACAAGGGAGCAAGTATGAGCCGTGCGGAGCGAGGCTCGCAGTTGCTCCCTTGCCGGCGGGCTGACGCGGCGAGAGGCGCAAAGCACCTCTCGCTGCGTCAGGCCGCCGGCCAAGGAAGCCTTACCTAGCGCCCACTGTATTTTTCGTACAACAGGCTTAATTACTAGTTTATTAATGATCTAGATGAGGGGGTGGAGGGACTACTCATCAAGGTTGCAGAAGACACCAAATTGGGAGGACTGGCAAATACTCCGGAAGATAGAGACAGAGTTCAACGAGATCTGAACACAATGGAAAAATGGGCAAATGAGAACAAGATGCAATTTAATAAAGTGTAAAGTTCTGCATCTGGGTCAGTGTAAAGTTCTGCATCTGGGTCAGAAACATGAAAAGCATACCTACTGGATGGGGGATACGTTTCTAGGTAACACTGTGTATGAACGAGACCTTGGGGTATTTGTGGATTGGAAACTAAACATGAGCAGGCAGTGTGATGCAGCGGTAAAAAAGGCGAATGCCATTTTGGGCTGTATCAACAGAGGCATCACATCAAAATCACAAGATGTCATAGTCCCATTGTATACGGCACTGGTCAGACCACACTTGGGAGTACTGTGTGCAGTTCTGGAGGCCTCACTTCAAGAAGGACGTAGATAAAATTGAAAGGGTACAGAGGAGAGCGACGAAGATGATCTGGGGCCAAGGGACCAAGCCCTATGAAGATAGGTTGAGGGACTTGGGAATGTTCAGCCTGGAGAAAAGGAGGTTGAGAGGGGACATGATAGCCCTCTTTAAGTATTTGAAAGGTTGTCACTTGGAGGAGGGCAGGATGCTCTGTTGGCTGCAGAGGAGAGGACACGCAGTAATGGGTTTAAACTTCAAGTACAACGATATAGGCTAGATATCAGGAAAAAGTTTCTCACAGTCAGAGTAGTTCAGCAGTGGAATAGGCTGCCTAAGGGGGTGGTGAGCTCCCCCTCACTGGCAGTCTTCAAGCAAAGGTTGGATACACACTTTTCTTGGATGCTTTAGGATGCTTAGGGCTGATCCTGCGTTGAGCAGGGAGGTTGGACTAGATGGCATGTATGGCCCCTTCCAACTCTATGATTCTATGATTCTCTCCCCATAACATAGATCCTATGAGAGACGTCTGAGAGACTGGAATGCTCCACAGTTACCCAGCAGGCATCAGTTCCCCCTAAGCAGTTTTAAATCACCTTTTCTTTCTCTCCCCATAACATACATCCTATGAGAGAAGTCTGAGAGACTGGAATGGTCCACAGTTACCCAGCAGGCCTCAGTTCTCCCTAACCAGTTTAAATTCACCTTTTCTTTCTCTCCCCATAACATAATTCCTATGAGAGAGGTCTGAGAGACTGGATTGTCCACAGTTACCCAGCAGGCCTCAGTTCTCCCTAAGCAGTTAGAAATCACCTTTTCTTTCTCTCCCCATAACATACCTCCTATGAGAGAGGTCTGAGAGACTGGAATGGTCCACAGTTACCCAGCAGGCCTCAGTTCTCCCTAAGCAGCTTAAATCATCTTTTCTTTCTCTCCCCATAACATACTTCCTATGAGAGAGGTCTGAGAGAACTGGAATGGTCCACAGTTACCCAGCAGGCCTCAGTTCTCCCTAAGCAGCTTAAATCATCTTTTCTTTCTCTCCCCATAACATACTTCCTATGAGAGAGGTCTGAGAGAACTGGAATGGTCCGCAGTTACCCAGCAGGCCTCAGTTCTCCCTAAGCAGTTTAAATTCACCTTTTCTTTCTTTGCCCATAACATAATTCCTATGAGAGAGGTCTGAGAGACTGGAATGGTCCACAGTCATCCATCAGGCCTCAGTTCTCCCGAAGCACTTTAAAATCACCTTTTCTTTCTCTCCCGATAACATACCTCCTATGAAAGAGACTGGATTGTCCACAGTTACCCAGCAGGCCTCAGTTCTCCCTAAGCACCTTAAAAATCAACTTTTCTTTCTCTCCCCATAACATCCCTCCTATGAAAGAGACTGGATTGTCCACAGTTACCCAGCAGGCCTCAGTTCTCCCTAAGCAGCTTAAAAATCAACTTTTCTTTCTCTCCCAATAACATCCCTCCTATGAAAGAGAATGGAATGGTCCACAGTTACCCAGCAGGCCTCAGTTCTCCCTAAGCAGCTTAAATCATCTTTTCTTTCTCTCCCCATAACATACTTCCTATGAGAGAGGTCTGAGAGAACTGGAATGGTCCACAGTTACCCAGCAGGCCTCACTTCTCCCTAAGCAGCTTAAAAATCAACTTTTCTTTCTCTCCCCATAACATCCCTCCTATGAAAGAGACTGGAATGGTCCACAGTTACCCAGCAGGCCTCAGTTCTCCCTAAGCAGCTTAAATCATCTTTTCTTTCTCTCCCCATAACATATTTCCTATGAGAGAGGTCTGAGAGACTGGATTGTCCACAGTTACCCAGCAGGCCTCAGTTCTCCCTAAGCAGCTTAAAAATGATCTTTTCTTTCTCTCCCCATAACATACTTCCTATGAGAGAGGTCTGAGGGAACTGGAATGGTGCACAGTTACCCAGCAGGCCTCAGTTCTCCCAAAGCAGCTTAAAAATCATCTTTTCTTTCTCTCCCCATAACATCCCTCCTATGAAAGAGACTGGATTGTCCACAGTTACCCAGCAGGCCTCAGTTCTCCCTAAGCAGCTTAAAAATCAACTTTTCTTTCTCTCCCCATAACATCCCTCCTATGAAAGAGACTGGATTGTCCACAGTTACCCAGCAGGCCTCAGTTCTCCCTAAGCAGCTTAAAAATCATCTTTTCTTTCTCTCCCCATAACACTCTTCCTATGAGAGAACTGAGAGAACTGGAATGGTCCACAGTTACCCAGCAGGCCTCAGTCCTCCCTAAGCAGCTTAAAAATCAACTTTTCTTTCTCTCCCCATAACATCCCTCCTATGAAAGAGACTGGAATGGTCCACAGCTACCCAGCAGGCCTCAGTTCTCCCTAAGCAGCTTAAAAATCATTTTTTCTTTCTCTCCCCATAACATACTTCCTATGAGAGAGGTCTGAGAGACTGGATTGTCCAGTTACCCAGCAGGCCTCAGTTCTCCCTAAGCAGCTTAAAAATCATCTTTTCTTTCTCTCCCCATAACATCCCTCCTATGAAAGAGCCTGGAATGGTCCACAGTTACCCACTAGGCCTCAGTTCTCCCTAAGCAGCTTAAATCATCTTTTCTTTCTCTCCCCATAACATACTTCCTATGAGAGAGGTCTGAGAGAACTGGAATGGTCCACAGTTACCCACCAGGCCTCAGTTCTCCATAAAGGTAAAGGTAAAGGTATCCCCTGTGCAAGCACCGAGTCATGTCTGACCCTTGGGGTGACGCCCTCTAGCGTTTTCATGGCAGACTCAATACGGGGTGGTTTGCCAGTGCCTTCCCCAGTCATTACCGTTTACCCCCCAGCAAGCTGGGTACTCATTTTACCGACCTCGGAAGGATGGAAGGCTAAGCAGCTTAAAAATCACCTTTTCTTTCCCTCCCCATAACATACTTCCTATGAGAGAGGTCTGAGAGAACTGGAATGGTCCACAGTTACCCACCAGGCCTCAGTTCTCCATAAAGGTAAAGGTAAAGGTATCCCCTGTGCAAGCACCGAGTCATGTCTGACCCTTGGGGTGACGCCCTCTAGCGTTTTCATGGCAGACTCAATACGGGGTGGTTTGCCAGTGCCTTCCCCAGTCATTACCGTTTACCCCCCAGCAAGCTGGGTACTCATTTTACCGACCTCGGAAGGATGGAAGGCTAAGCAGCTTAAAAATCACCTTTTCTTTCCCTCCCCATAACATACTTCCTATGAGAGAGGTCTGAGAGAACTGGAATGGTCCACAGTTACGCACGAGGGAGAACTGAGGCCTGGTGGGGAACTGTGGACCATTCCAGTTCTCTTAGACCTCTCTCATAGGAAGAATGTTATGGGGAGAGAAAGAAAAGGTGATTTTAAACTGCTTAGCGAGAACTGAGGCCTAGTGGGTAACTGTGGACCATTCCAGTTCTCTCAAACCTCTCTCATAGGAAGTATGGGGAGAGAAAGAAAAGATGATTTAAGCTGCTGACGGAGAACTGAGGCCTGCTGGGTAACTGTGGACCATTCCAGTCTCTTTCATAGGAGGGATGTTATGGGGAGAGAAAGAAAAGGTGATTTTAAACTGCTTAGGGAGAACTGAGGCCTGGTGGGTAACTGTGGACCATTCCAATTGTCTCAGACTTTTCTCATAGGATGAATGTTATGGGGAGAGAAAGAAAAGATGATTTAAGCTGCTGAGGGAGAACTGAGGCCTGCTGGGTAACTGTGGACCATTCCAGTCTCTTTCATAGGAGGGATGTTATGGGGAGAGAAAGAAAAGATGATTTTTAAGCTGCTTAGGGAGAACTGAGGCCTGGTGGGTAACTGTGGACCAATACAGTTCCCTCAGACCTCTCTCATAGGAATTATGTTATGGGGAAAGAAAGAAAAGGTGAATTTAAACTGCTTAGGGAGAACTGCGGCCTGGTGGGTAACTGTGGACCATTCCAGTTCTCTCAGACCTCTCTCATAGGATGAATGTTATGGGGAAAGAAAGAAAAGGTGAATTTAAACTGCTTAAGGAGAACTGAGGCCTGCTGGGTAACTGTTGGCCATTCCAGTCTCTTACATAGGAGGGATGATATGAGGAGAGAAAGAAAAGATAATTTTAAGCTGTTTAGAGAGAACTGAGGCATGCTGGGTAGCTTTGGGCCATTGCAGTATCTTTCATACGAGGGATGTTATGAGGAGAGAAAGAAAAGATAATTTTTAAGATGCTTATGGAGAACTGAGGCCTGCTGGGTAACTGTGGACAATCCAGTCTCTCAGACCTCTCTCATAGGAAGTATGTTATGGGGAGAGAAAGAAAAGGTGACTTTAAGCCACTTAGGGAGAAATGAGACCTGTTCTGATAACTGTGGGCCATTCCAGTCTCTTTCATAGGAGGGATGTTATGGGGAGAAAAAGAAAAGGTGATTTTTAAGCTGCTTAGGGAGAACGGAGGCCTACTGGGTAACTGTGGACATTCCTTTCTCTCATGGGATGAATGTTATGGGGAGAGAAAGAAAAGGTGATTTTTAAGCTGCTTAGCGAGAACTGAGGCCTAGTGGGTAACTGTGGACCATTCCAGTTCTCTCAAACCTCTCTCATAGGAAGTATGGGGAGAGAAAGAAAAGATGATTTAAGCTGCTGACGGAGAACTGAGGCCTGCTGGGTAACTGTGGACCATTCCAGTTCTCTCAAACCTCTCTCATAGGAAGTATGGGGAGAGAAAGAAAAGATGATTTAAGCTGCTGACGGAGAACTGAGGCCTGCTGGGTAACTGTGGACCATTCCAGTCTCTTTCATAGGAGGGATGTTATGGGGAGAGAAAGAAAAGGTGATTTTAAACTGCTTAGGGAGAACTGAGGCCTGGTGGGTAACTGTGGACCATTCCAATTGTCTCAGACTTTTCTCATAGGATGAATGTTATGGGGAGAGAAAGAAAAGATGATTTAAGCTGCTGAGGGAGAACTGAGGCCTGCTGGGTAACTGTGGACCATTCCAGTCTCTTTCATAGGAGGGATGTTATGGGGAGAGAAAGAAAAGATGATTTTTAAGCTGCTTAGGGAGAACTGAGGCCTGGTGGGTAACTGTGGACCAATACAGTTCCCTCAGACCTCTCTCATAGGAATTATGTTATGGGGAAAGAAAGAAAAGGTGAATTTAAACTGCTTAGGGAGAACTGCGGCCTGGTGGGTAACTGTGGACCATTCCAGTTCTCTCAGACCTCTCTCATAGGATGAATGTTATGGGGAAAGAAAGAAAAGGTGAATTTAAACTGCTTAAGGAGAACTGAGGCCTGCTGGGTAACTGTTGGCCATTCCAGTCTCTTACATAGGAGGGATGATATGAGGAGAGAAAGAAAAGATAATTTTAAGCTGTTTAGAGAGAACTGAGGCATGCTGGGTAGCTTTGGGCCATTGCAGTATCTTTCATACGAGGGATGTTATGAGGAGAGAAAGAAAAGATAATTTTTAAGATGCTTATGGAGAACTGAGGCCTGCTGGGTAACTGTGGACAATCCAGTCTCTCAGACCTCTCTCATAGGAAGTATGTTATGGGGAGAGAAAGAAAAGGTGACTTTAAGCCACTTAGGGAGAAATGAGACCTGTTCTGATAACTGTGGGCCATTCCAGTCTCTTTCATAGGAGGGATGTTATGGGGAGAAAAAGAAAAGGTGATTTTTAAGCTGCTTAGGGAGAACGGAGGCCTACTGGGTAACTGTGGACATTCCTTTCTCTCATGGGATGAATGTTATGGGGAGAGAAAGAAAAGGTGATTTTTAAGCTGCTTAGGGAGAACTGAGGCCTGCTGGGTAACTGTGGACCATTCCAGTCTCTCATAGGATGAATGTTATGGGGAGAAAAAGAAAAGGTGATTTTAAGCTGCTTAGGGAGAACTGAGGCCTGCTGGGTAACTGTGGACCATTCCAGTCTCTTTCATAGGAGGGATGTTATGGGGAGAGAAAGAAAAGGTGATTTTAAACTGCTTAGGGAGAACTGAGGCCTGGTGGGTAACTGTGGACCATTCCAATTGTCTCAGACTTTTCTCATAGGATGAATGTTATGGGGAGAGAAAGAAAAGGTGAATTTAAACTGCTTTGGGAGAACTGCGGCCTGGTGGGTAACTGTGGACCATTCCAGTTCTCTCAGACCTCTCTCATAGGAAGTATGGGGAGAGAAAGAAAAGGTGATTTTAAACTGCTTAGGGAGAACTGAGGCCTGGTGGGTAACTGTGGACCAATACAGTTCCCTCAGACCTCTCTCATAGGAATTATGTTATGGGGAAAGAAAGAAAAGGTGAATTTAAACTGCTTAGGGAGAACTGCGGCCTGGTGGGTAACTGTGGATCATTCCAGTTCTCTCAGACCTCTCTCATAGGAAGTATGTTATGGGGAGAGAAAGAAAAGGTGATTTTAAACTGCTTAGGGAGAACTGAGGCCTAGTGGGTAACTGTGGACCATTCCAGTCTCTTACATAGGAGGGATGATATGAGGAGAGAAAGAAAAGATAATTTTTAAGCTGTTTAGAGAGAACTGAGGCATGCTGGGTAGCTTTGGTCCATTGCAGTATCTTTCATAGGAGGGATGTTATGAGGAGAGAAAGAAAAGATAATTTTTAAGATGCTCATGGAGAACTGCCCCCTTCAAGGATCGCTGCCTTGTTGTGGCAAGGGGGCTTGTGTAGTTCAGTGAAGCTATGAGCTATACCGTGCAGGGCCACCCAAGACGGACAGGTCATAGCTGAGAGCTCTGACAAAAGGTGATCCACTGGAGAAGGCAATGGCAAACCACTCCAGTATCTTTGCCATGAAAACTCTATGGACAGTTCCAATAGGCATAACGATATGACGCTGGAAGATGAGCCCCTCAGGTCGGAAGGTGTCCAATATGCTACTGGGGATGAGCAGACGGCTAGTACGAGTAGCGCCAGAATGAATGAAGCGGCTGGGCCAAAGCCGAAAGGACGCTCAGTTGTGGAAGTAACTGGTGGCGAAAAGACAGTCCGATGCTGTAAAGATTTTTATTCCATAGGAACCTGGAACGTCAGATCCATGAATCAAGGCAAGCTGGACGTGGTTAAACAAGAAATGAGAAGACTGAACATCGACATTTTAGGAATCAGTGAACTAAAATGGACAGGAATGGGTGAATTTAATTCAGATGACCATCAGGTATACTACTGTGGACAAGAATCTCGCAGAAGAAATGGAGTAGCATTCATAATCAATAAGAGAGTAGGAAAAGCAGTCTTGGGATACAATCCCCAAAATGACAGAATGATCTCAGTTCGAATCCAAGGCAAACCATTCAACATCACAGTGATCCAGGTCTACGCCCCAACCACTGCTGCTGAAGAGGATGAAGTTGATCAGTTCTATGAAGCCCTACAACACCTTCTAGAAGCAACGCCCAAAAATGATGTGCTTATCATCATGGGGGATTGGAATGCTAAAGTAGGAAGCCAAAAGATAACCGGGATAACAGGCAAGTTTGGCCTTGGAGTACAAAATGAAGCAGGGCACAGGCTGGTAGAATTTTGTCAAGAGAATACAATGGTCATAGCAAACACTCTTTTCCAGCAACCCAAGAGACGACTCTACACATGGACATCACCAGACGGTCAACACAGAAATCAGATTGACTATGTGCTTTGCAGCCAAAGATGGAAAAGTTCTATCCAGTCAATAAAAACAAGACCAGGAGCTGATTGTGGTTCAGATCATGAGCTTCTTGTTGCAAAATTTAGGCTTAAATTGAAGAAAGTAGGGAAAAGCACTAGGCCACTCAGGTATGAACTAAATCATATCCCTGACGAATACACAGTGGAGGTGACAAATAGATTTAAGGAATTAGATCTGATAGACAGAGTGCCTGAAGAATTATGGACGGAGGTTCGCAACATTGTACAAGAGGTAGCAACTAAAACCATCCCAAAGAAAAAGAAATGCAAGAAATCAAAATGGCTGTCTGAGGAAGCTTTACAAATAGCTAAGGAGAGAAGGGAAGTGAAAGGCAAGGGAGAAAGAGAAAGATACACCCAATTGAATGCAGAATTCCAGAGAAAAGCTAGAAGAGATAAGAATGCCTTCTTAAATGAACAGTGCAAACAAATAGAAGAAAACAATAGAATGGGGAGGACCAGAGATCTTTTCAAGAAAATTGGAGATATGAAGAGAACGTTTCATGCAAAGATGGGTATGATAAGGGACCAAAATGGTAGGGACCTCACAGAAGCAGAAGAGATCAAACAAAGGTGGCAAAATTATACAGAAGAACTATACAAGAGCGAGCTTAACATCCCTGATGACCACAATGGGGTAGTTACTGACCTGGAGCCAGACATCCTGGAATGTGAAGTCAAATGGGCCTTAGGAAGTCTGAGCAACAATAAAGCTAGTGGTAGTGACAGCATTCCAGTTGAACTATTCAAAATCTTAAAGGACGATGCAGTAAAAGTGCTACACTCAATATGCCAGCAAATTTGGAAAACTCAACAATGGCCACAGGATTGGAAAAGGTCAGTTTACATTCCAATCCCAAAGAAGGGCAATGCCAAAGAATGTTCAAACTACCGCACCATCGCACTAATTTCTCATGCTAGCAAAGTTATGCTCAAAATCCTACAAGCTAGGCTCCAGCAATATGTGGACCGAGAACTTCCAGAAGTACAGGCAGGATTTCGAAGAGGCAGAGGAACTAGAGATCAAATTGCCAACATACGCTGGATCATGGAGAAAGCTAGGGAGTACCAGAAGAACGTCTACTTCTGCTTCATTGACTATGCTAAAGCCTTTGATTGTGTGGAGCACAACAAATTGTGGCAAGTTCTTAAAGAGATGGGAATACCAGAGCATCTTATTTGTCTCTTGAGAAATTTATATGCAGGTCAAGAAGCAACAGTGAGAACTGAACATGGAATCACTGACTGGTTCAAAATTGAGAAAGGAGTTCGGCAAGGCTGTATACTGTCGCCTTGCCTATTTAACTTGTATGCAGAGCACATCATGAGAAATGCGGGATTAGAGGAGTCACAAATTGGGATCAAGATTGCAGGGAGAAATATCAACAACCTCAGATATGCAGATGATACCACTCTAATGGCAGAAAGTGAAGAGGAACTAAAGAGCCTGTTGATGCGGGTGAAGGAGGAGAGTGCCAAAGTTGGCTTGAAACTCAACATCAAGAAAACAAAGATCATGGCATCCGGCCCTCTCAATTCCTGGCAAATAGAAGGGGAAGAAATGGAGATAGTGACAGATTTTATTTTCCTGGGCTCCAAGATCACTGCAGATGGGGACTGCAGCAAAGAAATTAAAAGACGCTTGCTCCTGGGGAGGAAAGCTATGGCAAATCTAGACAGCATCCTAAAAAGCAGAGACATCACCCTGCCAACAAAAGTGCGTTTAGTCAAGGCTATGGTCTTCCCAGTTGCAATGTATGGCTGCGAAAGTTGGACCATAAGGAAGGCCGAGCGTCAAAGAATTGAGGCTTTTGAACTCTGGTGCTGGAGAAGACTCTTGCGAGTCCCTTGGACTGCAAGGCGAACAAACCAGTCAGTCCTAGAGGAGATCAGCCCTGACTGCTCCTTAGAAGGCCAGATCCTGAAGATGAAACTCAAATATTTTGGCCACCTCATGAGAAGGAAGGACTCCCTGGAGAAGAGCCTAATGCTGGGAGAGATCGAGGGCAAAAGAAGGGGACGACAGAGAATGAGGTGGATGGATGGAGTCACTGAAGCAGTAGGTGCAAACTTAAATGGACTCCGGGGAATGGTAGAGGACAGGAAGGCCTGGAGGATCATTGTCCATGGGGTCGCGATGGGTCGGACACGACTTCGCACATAACAACAACAACAATGGAGAACTGAGGCCTGCTGGGTAACTGTGGACAATCCAGTCTCTCAGACCTCTCTCATAGGAAGTATGTTATGGGGAGAGAAAGAAAAGGTGACTTTAAGCCGCTTAGGGAGAACTGAGACCTGTTCTGATAACTGTGGGCCATTAAAGTCTCTTTCATAGGAAGGATGTTATGGGGAGAGAAAGAAAAGGTGATTTTTAAGCTGCTTAGGGAGAACTGAGGCCTGCTGGGTAACTGTGGACCATTCCAGTCTCTTTCATAGGAGGGATGTTATGGGGAGAGAAAGAAAAGGTGATTTTAAACTGCTTAGGGAGAACTGAGGCCTGGTGGGTAACTGTGGACTATTCCAATTGTCTCAGACTTTTCTCATAGGATGAATGTTATGGGGAGAGAAAGAAAAGGTGAATTTAAATTGCTTAGGGAGAACTGCGGCCTGGTGGGTAACTGTGGACCATTCCAGTTCTCTCAGACCTCTCTCATAGGAAGTATGTTATGGGGAGAGAAAGAAAAGGTGATTTTAAGCTGCTTACGGAGAACTGTGGCCTGCTGGGTAACTGTGGCCCATTCCATTCTCTTTCATAGGAGGGATGTTATGGGGAGAGAAAGAAAATATGATTTTTAAGCTGCTTATGGAGAACTGAGGCCTGCTGGGTAACTGTGGACCATTCCAGGCTCTTTCATAGGAGGGATGTTATCGGGAGAGAAAGAAAAGATGATTTTTAAGCTGCTTATGGAGAACTGTGGCCTGCTGGGTAACTGTGGACCATTCCAGGCTCTTTCATAGGAGGGATGTTATCGGGAGAGAAAGAAAAGATGATTTTTAAGCTGCTTATGGAGAACTGAGGCCTGCTGGGTAACTGTGGACCATTCCAGGCTCTTTCATAGGAGGGATGTTATCGGGAGAGAAAGAAAATATGATTTTTAAGCTGCTTACGGAGAACTGTGGCCTGCTGGGTAACTGTGGACCATTCCATTCTCTTTCATAGGAGGGATGTTATGGGGAGAGAAAGAAAATATGATTTTTAAGCTGCTTATGGAGAACTGAGGCCTGCTGGGTAACTGTGGACCATTCCAGGCTCTTTCATAGGAGGGATGTTATCGGGAGAGAAAGAAAAGATGATTTTTAAGCTGCTTAGCCTTCCATCCTTCCGAGGTCGGTAAAATGAGTACCCAGCTTGCTGGGGGGTAAACGGTAATGACTGGGGAAGGCACTGGCAAACCACCCCGTATTGAGTCTGCCATGAAAACGCTAGAGGGCGTCACCCCAAGGGTCAGACATGACTCGGTGCTTGCACAGGGGATACCTTTACCTTTACCTTTATGGAGAACTGAGGCCTGGTGGGTAACTGTGGACCATTCCAGTTCTCTCAGACCTCTCTCATAGGAGGTATGTTATGGGGAGAGAAAGAAAAGGTGATTTTAAACTGCTTAGGGAGAACTGAGGCCTAGTGGGTAACTGTGGACCATTCCAGTCTCTTACATAGGAGGGATGATATGAGGAGAGAAAGAAAAGTTAATTTTTAAGCTGTTTAGAGAGAACTGAGGCATGCTGGGTAGCTTTGGGCCATTGCAGTATCTTTCATATGAGGGATGTTATGAGGAGAGAAAGAAAAGATAATTTTTAAGATGCTTATGGAGAACTGAGGCCTGCTGGGTAACTGTGGACAATCCAGTCTCTCAGACCTCTCTCATAGGAAGTATGTTATGGGGAGAGAAAGAAAAGGTGACTTTAAGCCGCTTAGGGAGAACTGAGACCTGTTCTGATAACTGTGGGCCATTCCAGTCTCTTTCATAGGAGGGATGTTATGGGGAGAAAAAGAAAAGGTGATTTTTAAGCTGCTTAGGGAGAACGGAGGCCTACTGGGTAACTGTGGACATTCCTTTCTCTCATGGGATGAATGTTATGGGGAGAGAAAGAAAATGTGATTTTTAAGCTGCTTAGGGAGAACTGAGGCCTGCTGGGTAACTGTGGCCCATTCCAGTCTCTCATAGGATGAATGTTATGGGGAGAAAAAGAAAAGGTGATTTTAAGCTGCTTAGGGAGAACTGAGGCCTGCTGGGTAACTGTGGACCATTCCAGTCTCTTTCATAGGAGGGATGTTATGGGGAGAGAAAGAAAAGGTGATTTTAAACTGCTTAGGGATAACTGCGGCCTGGTGGGTAACTGTGGACCATTCCAGTTCTCTCAGACCTCTCTCATAGGATGAATGTTATGGGGAAAGAAAGAAAAGGTGAATTTAAACTGCTTTAGGAGAACTGAGGCCTGCTGGTTAACTGTTGGCCATTCCAGTCTCTTATATAGGAGGGATGATATGAGGAGGGAAAGAAAAGATAATGTTTAAGCTGTTTAGAGAGAACTGAGGCATGCTGGGTAGCTTTAGGCCATTGCAGTATCTTTCATAAGAGGGATGTTATGGGGAGAGAAAGAAAAGTTGATTTCAAACTGCTTAGGGAGAACTGAGGCCTGCTGGGTAACTGTGGACCATTCCAGTTCTCTCAGACCTCTTTCATAGGAAGTATGTTATGGGGAGAGAAAGAAAAGATGATTTTTCAGCTGCTTAGGGAGAACTGAGGCCTGCTGGGTAACTGTGGACCATTCCAGTCTCTTTCATAGCAGGGATGTTATGGGGAGAGAAAGAAAAGATGATTTTTAAGCTGCTTAGGGAGAACTGAGGCCTGCTGGGTAACTGTGGACCATTCCAGTTCTCTCAGACCTCTCTCATAGGAAGTATGTTATGGGGAGAGAAAGAAAAGATGATTTAAGCTGCTTAGGGAGAACTGTGGCCTGCTGGGTAACTGTGGACCATTCCATTCTCTTTCATAGGAGGGATGTTATGGGGAGAGAAAGAAAAGATGATTTTTAAACTGCTTATGGAGAACTGAGGCCTCCTGGGTAACTGTGGACCATTCCAGTCTCTTTCATAGGAGGGATGTTATAGGGAGAGAAAGAAAAGATGATTTTTAAGCTGCTTAGGGAGAACTGAGGCCTGCTGAGTAACTGTGGACATTCCAGTTCTCTTAGACCTCTCTCATAGGATGAATGTTATGGGGAGAGAAAGAAAAGGTGATTTTTAAGCTGCTTAGGGAGAACTGGGGCCTGGTGGGTAAATGTCAACCATTCCAGTTCTCTCAGACCTCTCTCATAGGAAGTATGGGGCAAAAAAGAAAAGATGATTTAAGCTGCTGAGGGAGAACTGAGGCCTGCTGGGTAACTGTGGACCATTCCAGGCTCTTTCATAGGAGGGATGTTATGGGGAGAGGAAGAAAAGATGATTTTTAAGCTGCTTATGGAGAACTGAGGCCTGGTGGGTAACTGTGGACCATTCCAGTTCTCTCTCATAGGAAATATGTTATGGGGAGAGAAAGAAAAGGTGATTTTAAACGGCTTAGGGAGGACTGAAGCCTGCTGGGTAACTGTGGACCATTCCAGTCTCTCATAGGATGAATGTTATGGGGAGAAAAAGAAAAGGTGATTTTAAGCTGCTTAGGGAGAACTGAGGCCTGCTGGGTAACTGTGGACCATTCCAGGCTCTTTCATAGGAGGGATATTATGGGGAGAGAAATAAAAGTTGATTTCAAACTGCTTAGGGAGAACTGAGGCCTGCTGGGTAACTGTGGACCATTCCAGGCTCTTTCATAGGAGGGATGTTATAAGGAGAGAAAAAAAAGATGATTTTTAAGCTGCTTAGGGAGAACTGAGGCCTGCTGGGTAACTGTGGACCATTCCAGTTCTCTCAGACCTCTCTCATAGGAAGCATGTTATGGTGAAAGAAAAGGTGATTTTAAATGGCTTAGGGAGAACTGAGGCCTAGTGGGTAACTGTGGACCATTCCAGTCTCTTTCATAGGAGGGATGTTATAGGGAGATAAAGAAAAGATGATTTTTAAGCTGCTGAGGGAGAACTGAGGCCTGCTGGGTAACTGTGGACATTCCAGTTCTCAGACCTCTCTCATAGGATGAATGTTATGGGGAGAGAAAGAAAAGGTGATTTTTAAGCTGCTTAGGGAAAACTGGGCCCTGGTGGGTAACTGTCAACCATTCCAGTTCTCTCAGACCTCTCTCATAGGAAGTATGGGGAGAGAAAGAAAAGATGATTTAAGCTGCTTATGGAGAACTGAGGCCTGCTGTGTAACTGTGGACATTCCTTTCTCTCATGGGATGCATGTTATGGGGAGAGAAAGAAAAGGTGATTTTAAACTGCTTAGGGAGAACTGAGGCCTGGTGGGTTACTGTGGACCATTCCAGTTCTCTCAGACCTCTCTCATAGGAAGTATGTTATGGGGAGAGAAAGAAAAGGTGATTTTAAACTGCTTAGGGAGAACTGAGGCCTGGTGGGTAACTGTGGACCATTCCAATTGTCTCAGACTTTTCTCATAGGATGAATGTTATGGGGAGGGAAATAAAAGGTGAATTTAAACAGCTTAGGGAGAACTGAGGCCAGCTGGGTAACTGTGGACCATTCCAGTCTCTTTCATAGGAGGGATGGGGAGAGAAAGAAAAGATTATTTTTAAGCTGCTTAGGGAGAACTGAGGCCTGCTGGGTAACTGTTGACCATTCCAGTCTCTTTCATAGGAGGGATGTTATGGGGAGAGAAATAAAAGATGATTTTTAAGCTGCTTATGGAGAACTGAGGCCTGCTGGGTAACTGTGGACCATTCCAGTCTCTTTCATAGGAGGGATGTTATGAGGAGAGAAAAAAAAGGTGATTTTTAAGCTGCTTATGGAGAACTGAGGCCTGCTGGGTAACTGTGGACCATTCGAGTCTCTCTCATAGGAAGTATGTTATGGGGAGAGAAAGAAAAGGTGATTTTAAACTGCTTAGGGAGAACTGAGGCCTGCTGGGTAACTGTGGACCATTCCAGTCTCTTTCATAGGAGGGATGTTATGGGGAGAGAAAGAAAAGGTGATTTTAAACTGCTTAGGGAGAACTGAGGCCTGATGGGTAACTGTGGACCATTCCAGTCTCTCTCATAGGAGGGATGTTATGAGGAGAGAAAGAAAAGGTGATTTTAAACTGCTTAGGGAGAACTGAGGCTTGGTGGGTAACTGTGGACCAATACAGTTTCCTCAGACCTCTCTCATAGGAAGTATGTTATGGGGAGAGAAAGAAAAGGTGATTTTTAAGCTGCTTATGGAGAACTGAGGCCTGCTGGGTAACTGTGGACCATTCCAATTGTCTCAGACTTTTCTCATAGGATGAATGTTATGGGGAGAGAAAGAAAAGGTGAATTTAAACTGCTTAGGGAGAACTGAGGCCTGGTGGGTAACTGTGGACCAATACAGTTCCCTCAGACCTCTCTCATAAGAATTATGTTATGGGGAACGAAAGAAAAGGTGAATTTAAACTGCTTAGGAAGAACTGAGGCCTGCTGGGTAACTGTGGACTATCCAGTTCTCTCAGACCTCTCTCATAGGAAGTATGTTATGGGGAGAGAAAGAAAAGATGATTTAAGCTGCTTAGGGAGAACTGAGTCCTGCTGGGTATCTGTGGACCATTCCAGTCTCTTTCATAGGAGGGATGTTATGGGGAGAGAAAGAAAAGTTGATTTTTAAGCTGCTTAGGGAGAACTGAGGCCTGCTGGGTAACTGTGGACCATTCCAGGCTCTTTCATAGGAGGGATATTATGGGGAGAGAAAGAAAAGTTGATTTCAAACTGCTTAGGGAGAACTGAGGCCTGCTGGGTAACTGTGGACCATTCCAGTTCTCTCAGACCACTCTCATAGGAAGTATGTTATGGGGAGAGAAAGAAAAGCTGATTTTGCAGCTGCTTAGGGAGAACTGAGGCCTGCTGGGTAACTGTGGACCATTCCAGTTCTCTCAGACCTCTCTCATAGGAAGCATGTTATGGTGAAAGAAAAGGTGATTTTAAATGGCTTAGGGAGAACTGAGGCCTAGTGGGTAACTGTGGACCATTCCAGTCTCTTTCATAGGAGGGATGTTATAGGGAGATAAAGAAAAGATGATTTTTAAGCTGCTGAGGGAGAACTGAGGCCTGCTGGGGAACTGTGGACATTCCAGTTCTCTCAGACCTCTCTCATAGGATGAATGTTATGGGGAGAGAAAGAAAAGGTGATTTTTAAGCTGCTTAGGGAAAACTGGGCCCTGGTGGGTAACTGTCAACCATTCCAGTTCTCTCAGACCTCTCTCATAGGAAGGATGGGGAGAGAAAGAAAAGATGATTTAAGCTGCTTATGGAGAACTGAGGCCTGCTGTGTAACTGTGGACATTCCTTTCTCTCATGGGATGCATGTTATGGGGAGAGAAAGAAAAGGTGATTTTAAACTGCTTAGGGAGAACTGAGACCTGCTGGGTAACTGTGGACAATTCCAGTCTCTTTCATAGGAGGGATGTTATGGGGAGAGAAAGAAAAGATGATTTAAGCTGCTTATGGAGAACTGAGGCCTGCTGGGTAACTGTGGACCATTCCAGTCTCTTTCATAGGAGGGATTTTATGGGGAGAGAAAGAAAAGATGATTTTTAAGCTGCTTATGGAGAACTGAGGCCTGCTGGGTAACTGTGGACCATTCCAGTCTCTCTCATAGGAGGGATGTTATGAGGAGAGAAAGAAAAGGTGATTTTAAACTGCTTAGGGAGAACTGAGGCTTGGTGGGTAACTGTGGACCAATACAGTTTCCTCAGACCTCTCTCATAGGAAGTATGTTATGGGGAGAGAAAGAAAAGGTGATTTTTAAGCTGCTTATGGAGAACTGAGGCCTGCTGGGTAACTGTGGACCATTCCAATTGTCTCAGACTTTTCTCATAGGATGAATGTTATGGGGAGAGAAAGAAAAGGTGAATTTAAACTGCTTAGGGAGAACTGAGGCCTGCTGGGTAACTGTGGACTATCCAGTTCTCTCAGACCTCTCTCATAGGAAGTATGTTATGGGGAGAGAAAGAAAAGATGATTTAAGCTGCTTAGGGAGAACTGAGTCCTGCTGGGTATCTGTGGACCATTCCAGTCTCTTTCATAGGAGGGATGTTATGGGGAGAGAAAGAAAAGTTGATTTTTAAGCTGCTTAGGGAGAACTGAGGCCTGCTGGGTAACTGTGGACCATTCCAGGCTCTTTCATAGGAGGGATATTATGGGGAGAGAAAGAAAAGTTGATTTCAAACTGCTTAGGGAGAACTGAGGCCTGCTGGGTAACTGTGGACCATTCCAGTTCTCTCAGACCACTCTCATAGGAAGTATGTTATGGGGAGAGAAAGAAAAGCTGATTTTGCAGCTGCTTAGGGAGAACTGAGGCCTGCTGGGTAACTGTGGACCATTCCAGTTCTCTCAGACCTCTCTCATAGGAAGCATGTTATGGTGAAAGAAAAGGTGATTTTAAATGGCTTAGGGAGAACTGAGGCCTAGTGGGTAACTGTGGACCATTCCAGTCTCTTTCATAGGAGGGATGTTATAGGGAGATAAAGAAAAGATGATTTTTAAGCTGCTGAGGGAGAACTGAGGCCTGCTGGGGAACTGTGGACATTCCAGTTCTCTCAGACCTCTCTCATAGGATGAATGTTATGGGGAGAGAAAGAAAAGGTGATTTTTAAGCTGCTTAGGGAAAACTGGGCCCTGGTGGGTAACTGTCAACCATTCCAGTTCTCTCAGACCTCTCTCATAGGAAGTATGGGGAGAGAAAGAAAAGATGATTTAAGCTGCTTATGGAGAACTGAGGCCTGCTGTGTAACTGTGGACATTCCTTTCTCTCATGGGATGCATGTTATGGGGAGAGAAAGAAAAGGTGATTTTAAACTGCTTAGGGAGAACTGAGACCTGCTGGGTAACTGTGGACAATTCCAGTCTCTTTCATAGGAGGGATGTTATGGGGAGAGAAAGAAAAGATGATTTAAGCTGCTTATGGAGAACTGAGGCCTGCTGGGTAACTGTGGACCATTCCAGTCTCTTTCATAGGAGGGATTTTATGGGGAGAGAAAGAAAAGATGATTTTTAAGCTGCTTATGGAGAACTGAGGCCTGCTGGGTAACTGTGGACCATTCCAGTCTCTCTCATAGGAGGGATGTTATGAGGAGAGAAAGAAAAGGTGATTTTAAACTGCTTAGGGAGAACTGAGGCTTGGTGGGTAACTGTGGACCAATACAGTTTCCTCAGACCTCTCTCATAGGAAGTATGTTATGGGGAGAGAAAGAAAAGGTGATTTTTAAGCTGCTTATGGAGAACTGAGGCCTGCTGGGTAACTGTGGACCATTCGAGTCTCTCTCATAGGAAGTATGTTATGGGGAGAGAAAGAAAAGGTGATTTTAAACTGCTTAGGGAGAACTGAGGCCTGCTGGGTAACTGTGGACCATTCCAGTCTCTTTCATAGGAGGGATGTTATGGGGAGAGAAAGAAAAGGTGATTTTAAACTGCTTAGGGAGAACTGAGGCCTGATGGGTAACTGTGGACCATTCCAATTGTCTCAGACTTTTCTCATAGGATGAATGTTATGGGGAGAGAAAGAAAAGGTGAATTTAAACTGCTTAGGGAGAACTGAGGCCTGGTGGGTAACTGTGGACTATCCAGTTCTCTCAGACCTCTCTCATAGGAAGTATGTTATGGGGAGAGAAAGAAAAGATGATTTAAGCTGCTTAGGGAGAACTGAGTCCTGCTGGGTATCTGTGGACCATTCCAGTCTCTTTCATAGGAGGGATGTTATGGGGAGAGAAAGAAAAGATGATTTTTAAGCTGCTTATGGAGAACTGAGGCCTGCTGGGTAACTGTGGACCATTCCAGTCTCTCTCATAGGAAGTATGTTATGGGGAGAGAAAGAAAAGGTGATTTTAAACTGCTTAGGGAGAACTGAGACCTGCTGGGTAACTGTGGACCATTCCAGTCTCTTTCATAGGAGGGATGTTATGGGGAGAGAAAGAAGAGATGATTTTTAAGCTGCTTATGGAGAACTGAGGCCTGCTGGGTAACTGTGGACCATTCCAGTCTCTTTCATAGGAGGGATGTTATAAGGAGAGAAAAAAAAGATGATTTTTAAGCTGCTTAGGGAGAACTGAGGCCTGCTGGGTAACTGTGGACCATTCCAGTTCTCTCAGACCTCTCTCATAGGAAGCATGTTATGGTGAAAGAAAAGGTGATTTTAAATGGCTTAGGGAGAACTGAGGCCTAGTGGGTAACTGTGGACCATTCCGGTTCTTTCGGACCTCTCTCATAGGAAGTATGTTATGGGGAGAGAAAGAAAAGGTGATTTTAAACTGCTTAGGGAGAACTGAGGCCTAGTGGGTAACTGTGGACCATTCCAGTCTCTTTCATAGGCGGGATGTTATGGGGAGAGAAAGAAAAGATGATTTTTAAGCTGCTTATGGAGAATTGAGGCCCGCTGGGTAACTGTGGACCATTCCAGTCTCTTTCATAGGAGGGATGGGGAGAGAAAGAAAAGATGATTTTTAAGCTGCTTAGGGAATAACTGAGGCCTGCTGGGTAACTGTTGACCATTCCAGTCTCTTTCATAGGAGGGATGTTATGGGGAGAGAAAGAAAAGATTATTTTTAAGCTGCTTATGGAGAACTGAGGCCTGCTGGGTAACTGTGGACCATTCCAGTCTCTCTCATAGGAAGTATGTTATGAGGAGAGAAAGAAAAGGTGATTTTATACTGCTTCGGGAGAACGGAGGCCTGGTGGGTAACTGTGGACCATACCAATTGTCTCAGACTTTTCTCATAGGATGAATGTTATGGGGAGTGAAAGAAAAGATTATTTTTAAGCTGCTTAGGGAGAACTGAGGCCTGCTGGGTAACTGTGGACCATTCCAGTCTCTCTCATAGGAAATCATGTTATGGGGAGAGAAAGAAAAGATGATTTTTAAGCTGCTTATGGAGAACTGAGGCCTGCTGGGCAACTGTGGACCATTCCAGTCTCTTTCATAGGAGGAATGTTATCGGGAGAGAAAGAAAAGATGATTTTTAAGCTGCTTATGGAGAACTGAGGCCTGCTGGGTAACTGTGGACCATTCCAGTCTCTTTCATAGGAGGGATGTTATGGGGAGAGAAAGAAAAGATGATTTTTAAGCTGCTTATGGAGAACTCAGGCCTGCTGGGTAACTGTGGACCATTCCAGTCTCTCTCATAGGAAGCATGTTATGGGGAGATAAAGAAAAGTTGATTTTAAAGTGCTTAGGCAGAACTGAGGCCTAGTGGGTAACTGTTGACCATTCCAGTCTCTTTCATAGGAGGGATGTTATGGGGAGAGAAAGAAAAGATGATTTGTAAGCTGCTTATGGAGAACTGAGGCCTGCTGGGTAACTGTGGAGCATTCCAGTCTCTCTCATAGGAAGTATGTTATGGGGAGAGAAAGAAAAGGTGATTTAAAACTTCTTAGGGAGAACTGAGGCCTGCTGGGTAACTGTGGACCATTCCAGTCTCTTTGATAGGAGGGATGTTATAAGGAGAGAAAAAAAAGATGATTTTTAAGCTGCTTAGGGAGAACTGAGGCCTGCTGGGTAACTGTGGACCATTCCAGTTCTCTCAGACCTCTCTCATAGGAAGCATGTTATAGTGAAAGAAAAGGTGATTTTTAAGCTGCTTAGGGAGAACTGAGGCCTGCTGGGTAACTGTGGACCATTCCAGTCTCTCTCATAGGAAATCATGTTATGGGGAGAGAAAGAAAAGATGATTTTTAAGCTGCTTATGGAGAACTGAGGCCTGCTGGGCAACTGTGGACCATTCCAGTCTCTTTCATAGGAGGAATGTTATCGGGAGAGAAAGAAAAGATGATTTTTAAGCTGCATATGGAGAACTGAGGCCTGCTGGGTAACTGTGGACCATTCCAGTCTCTTTCATAGGAGGGATGTTATGGGGAGAGAAAGAAAAGATGATTTTTAAGCTGCTTATGGAGAACTCAGGCCTGCTGGGTAACTGTGGACCATTCCAGTCTCTCTCATAGGAAGCATGTTATGGGGAGATAAAGAAAAGTTGATTTTAAAGTGCTTAGGCAGAACTGAGGCCTAGTGGGTAACTGTTGACCATTCCAGTCTCTTTCATAGGAGGGATGTTATGGGGAGAGAAAGAAAAGATGATTTGTAAGCTGCTTATGGAGAACTGAGGCCTGCTGGGTAACTGTGGAGCATTCCAGTCTCTCTCATAGGAAGTATGTTATGGGGAGAGAAAGAAAAGGTGATTTTAAACTTCTTAGGGAGAACTGAGGCCTGCTGGGTAACTGTGGACCATTCCAGTCTCTTTCATAGGAGGGATGTTATAAGGAGAGAAAAAAAAGATGATTTTTAAGCTGCTTAGGGAGAACTGAGGCCTGCTGGGTAACTGTGGACCATTCCAGTTCTCTCAGACCTCTCTCATAGGAAGCATGTTATGGTGAAAGAAAAGGTGATTTTGCAGCTGCTTAGGGAGAACTGAGGCCTGCTGGGTAACTGTGGACCATTCCAGTCTCTCTCATAGGAAGTATGTTATGGGGAGAGAAAGAAAAGGTGATTTTAAACTGCTTAGGGAGAACTGAGACCTGCTGGGTAACTGTGGACAATTCCAGTCTCTTTCATAGGAGGGATGTTATGGGGAGAGAAAGAAGAGATGATTTTTAAGCTGCTTATGGAGAACTGAGGCCTGCTGGGTAACTGTGGACCATTCCAGTCTCTTTCATAGGAGGGATGTTATAAGGAGAGAAAAAAAAGATGATTTTTAAGCTGCTTAGGGAGAACTGAGGCCTGCTGGGTAACTGTGGACCATTCCAGTTCTCTCAGACCTCTCTCATAGGAAGCATGTTATGGTGAAAGAAAAGGTGATTTTAAATGGCTTAGGGAGAACTGAGGCCTAGTGGGTAACTGTGGACCATTCCGGTTCTTTCGGACCACTCTCATAGGAAGTATGTTATGGGGAGAGAAAGAAAAGGTGATTTTAAACTGCTTAGGGAGAACTGAGGCCTAGTGGGTAACTGTGGACCATTCCAGTCTCTTTCATAGGCGGGATGTTATGGGGAGAGAAAGAAAAGATGATTTTTAAGCTGCTTATGGAGAATTGAGGCCCGCTGGGTAACTGTGGACCATTCCAGTCTCTTTCATAGGAGGGATGGGGAGAGAAAGAAAAGATGATTTTTAAGCTGCTTAGGGAATAACTGAGGCCTGCTGGGTAACTGTTGACCATTCCAGTCTCTTTCATAGGAGGGATGTTATGGGGAGAGAAAGAAAAGATTATTTTTAAGCTGCTTATGGAGAACTGAGGCCTGCTGGGTAACTGTGGACCATTCCAGTCTCTCTCATAGGAAGTATGTTATGAGGAGAGAAAGAAAAGGTGATTTTAAACTGCTTCGGGAGAACGGAGGCCTGGTGGGTAACTGTGGACCATTCCAATTGTCTCAGACTTTTCTCATAGGATGAATGTTATGGGGAGTGAAAGAAAAGATTATTTTTAAGCTGCTTAGGGAGAACTGAGGCCTGCTGGGTAACTGTGGACCATTCCAGTCTCTCTCATAGGAAATCATGTTATGGGGAGAGAAAGAAAAGATGATTTTTAAGCTGCTTATGGAGAACTGAGGCCTGCTGGGCAACTGTGGACCATTCCAGTCTCTTTCATAGGAGGAATGTTATCGGGAGAGAAAGAAAAGATGATTTTTAAGCTGCTTATGGAGAACTGAGGCCTGCTGGGTAACTGTGGACCATTCCAGTCTCTTTCATAGGAGGGATGTTATGGGGAGAGAAAGAAAAGATGATTTTTAAGCTGCTTATGGAGAACTGAGGCCTGCTGGGTAACTGTGGACCATTCCAGTCTCTCTCATAGGAAGTATGTTATGGGGAGAGAAAGAAAAGGTGATTTTAAACTGCTTAGGGAGAACTGAGACCTGCTGGGTAACTGTGGACAATTCCAGTCTCTTTCATAGGAGGGATGTTATGGGGAGAGAAAGAAGAGATGATTTTTAAGCTGCTTATGGAGAACTGAGGCCTGCTGGGTAACTGTGGACCATTCCAGTCTCTTTCATAGGAGGGATGTTATAAGGAGAGAAAAAAAAGATGATTTTTAAGCTGCTTAGGGAGAACTGAGGCCTGCTGGGTAACTGTGGACCATTCCAGTTCTCTCAGACCTCTCTCATAGGAAGCATGTTATGGTGAAAGAAAAGGTGATTTTAAATGGCTTAGGGAGAACTGAGGCCTAGTGGGTAACTGTGGACCATTCCGGTTCTTTCGGACCTCTCTCATAGGAAGTATGTTATGGGGAGAGAAAGAAAAGGTGATTTTAAACTGCTTAGGGAGAACTGAGGCCTAGTGGGTAACTGTGGACCATTCCAGTCTCTTTCATAGGCGGGATGTTATGGGGAGAGAAAGAAAAGATGATTTTTAAGCTGCTTATGGAGAATTGAGGCCCGCTGGGTAACTGTGGACCATTCCAGTCTCTTTCATAGGAGGGATGGGGAGAGAAAGAAAAGATGATTTTTAAGCTGCTTAGGGAATAACTGAGGCCTGCTGGGTAACTGTTGACCATTCCAGTCTCTTTCATAGGAGGGATGTTATGGGGAGAGAAAGAAAAGGTGATTTTAAACTGCTTCGGGAGAACGGAGGCCTGGTGGGTAACTGTGGACCATTCCAATTGTCTCAGACTTTTCTCATAGGATGAATGTTATGGGGAGTGAAAGAAAAGATTATTTTTAAGCTGCTTAGGGAGAACTGAGGCCTGCTGGGTAACTGTGGACCATTCCAGTCTCTCTCATAGGAAATCATGTTATGGGGAGAGAAAGAAAAGATGATTTTTAAGCTGCTTATGGAGAACTGAGGCCTGCTGGGCAACTGTGGACCATTCCAGTCTCTTTCATAGGAGGAATGTTATCGGGAGAGAAAGAAAAGATGATTTTTAAGCTGCTTATGGAGAACTGAGGCCTGCTGGGTAACTGTGGACCATTCCAGTCTCTTTCATAGGAGGGATGTTATGGGGAGAGAAAGAAAAGATGATTTTTAAGCTGCTTATGGAGAACTCAGGCCTGCTGGGTAACTGTGGACCATTCCAGTCTCTCTCATAGGAAGCATGTTATGGGGAGATAAAGTTGATTTTAAAGTGCTTAGGCAGAACTGAGGCCTAGTGGGTAACTGTTGACCATTCCAGTCTCTTTCATAGGAGGGATGTTATGGGGAGAGAAAGAAAAGATGATTTGTAAGCTGCTTATGGAGAACTGAGGCCTGCTGGGTAACTGTGGAGAATTCCAGTCTCTCTCATAGGAAGTATGTTATGGGGAGAGAAAGAAAAGGTGATTTTAAACTTCTTAGGGAGAACTGAGGCCTGCTGGGTAACTGTGGACCATTCCAGTCTCTTTCATAGGAGGGATGTTATAAGGAGAGAAAAAAAATATGATTTTTAAGCTGCTTAGGGAGAACTGAGGCCTGCTGGGTAACTGTGGACCATTCCAGTTCTCTCAGACCTCTCTCATAGGAAGCATGTTATGGTGAAAGAAAAGGTGATTTTGCAGCTGCTTAGGGAGAACTGAGGCCTGCTGGGTAACTGTGGACCATTCCAGTTCTCTCGGACCTCTCTCATAGGAAGTATGTTATGGGGAGAGAAAGAAAAGGTGATTTTAAACTGCTTAGGGAGAACTGAGGCCTAGTGGGTAACTGTGGACCATTCCAGTCTCTTTCATAGGCGGGATGTTATGGGGAGAGAAAGAAAAGATGATTTTTAAGCTGCTTATGGAGAATTGAGGCCCGCTGGGTAACTGTGGACCATTCCAGTCTCTTTCATAGGAGGGATGGGGAGAGAAAGAAAAGATGATTTTTAAGCTGCTTAGGGAGAACTGAGGCCTGCTGGGTAACTGTGGACCATTCCAGTTCTCTCAGACCTCTCTCATAGGAAGCATGTTATGGTGAAAGAAAAGGTGATTTTAAATGGCTTAGGGAGAACTGAGGCCTAGTGGGTAACTGTGGACCATTCCGGTTCTTTCGGACCTCTCTCATAGGAAGTATGTTATGGGGAGAGAAAGAAAAGGTGATTTTAAACTGCTTAGGGAGAACTGAGGCCTAGTGGGTAACTGTGGACCATTCCAGTCTCTTTCATAGGCGGGATGTTATGGGGAGAGAAAGAAAAGATGATTTTTAAGCTGCTTATGGAGAATTGAGGCCCGCTGGGTAACTGTGGACCATTCCAGTCTCTTTCATAGGAGGGATGGGGAGAGAAAGAAAAGATGATTTTTAAGCTGCTTAGGGAATAACTGAGGCCTGCTGGGTAACTGTTGACCATTCCAGTCTCTTTCATAGGAGGGATGTTATGGGGAGAGAAAGAAAAGATTATTTTTAAGCTGCTTATGGAGAACTGAGGCCTGCTGGGTAACTGTGGACCATTCCAGTCTCTCTCATAGGAAGTATGTTATGAGGAGAGAAAGAAAAGGTGATTTTAAACTGCTTCGGGAGAACGGAGGCCTGGTGGGTAACTGTGGACCATTCCAATTGTCTCAGACTTTTCTCATAGGATGAATGTTATGGGGAGTGAAAGAAAAGATTATTTTTAAGCTGCTTAGGGAGAACTGAGGCCTGCTGGGTAACTGTGGACCATTCCAGTCTCTCTCATAGGAAATCATGTTATGGGGAGAGAAAGAAAAGATGATTTTTAAGCTGCTTATGGAGAACTGAGGCCTGCTGGGCAACTGTGGACCATTCCAGTCTCTTTCATAGGAGGAATGTTATCGGGAGAGAAAGAAAAGATGATTTTTAAGCTGCTTATGGAGAACTGAGGCCTGCTGGGTAACTGTGGACCATTCCAGTCTCTTTCATAGGAGGGATGTTATGGGGAGAGAAAGAAAAGATGATTTTTAAGCTGCTTATGGAGAACTCAGGCCTGCTGGGTAACTGTGGACCATTCCAGTCTCTCTCATAGGAAGCATGTTATGGGGAGATAAAGTTGATTTTAAAGTGCTTAGGCAGAACTGAGGCCTAGTGGGTAACTGTTGACCATTCCAGTCTCTTTCATAGGAGGGATGTTATGGGGAGAGAAAGAAAAGATGATTTGTAAGCTGCTTATGGAGAACTGAGGCCTGCTGGGTAACTGTGGAGCATTCCAGTCTCTCTCATAGGAAGTATGTTATGGGGAGAGAAAGAAAAGGTGATTTTAAACTTCTTAGGGAGAACTGAGGCCTGCTGGGTAACTGTGGACCATTCCAGTCTCTTTCATAGGAGGGATGTTATAAGGAGAGAAAAAAAAGATGATTTTTAAGCTGCTTAGGGAGAACTGAGGCCTGCTGGGTAACTGTGGACCATTCCAGTTCTCTCAGACCTCTCTCATAGGAAGCATGTTATGGTGAAAGAAAAGGTGATTTTGCAGCTGCTTAGGGAGAACTGAGGCCTGCTGGGTAACTGTGGACCATTCCAGTTCTCTCGGACCTCTCTCATAGGAAGTATGTTATGGGGAGAGAAAGAAAAGGTGATTTTAAACTGTTTAGGGAGAACTGAGGCCTGGTGCGTAACTGTGGACCATTCCATTCTCTTTCATAGGAGGGATGTTATGGGGAGTCAAAGAATAGATGATTTAAGCTGCTTATGGAGAACTGAGTCCTGCTGGGTAACTGTGGACCATTCCAGTCTCTTTCCTAGGAGGGATGTTATGGGGAGAGAAAGAAAAGATGATTTTTAAGCTGCTCAGGGAGAACTGAGGCCTGCTGGGTAACTGTGGACCATTCCAGTTCTCTCAGACCCCTCTCATAGGAAGCATGTTGTAGGGAGAAAAAGAAAAAGGTGATTTTAAATTGCTTAGGGAGAACTGAGGCCTGGTGGACCATTCCAGTTCTCTCAGACCTCTCTCATAAGAAGTATGTTATGGGGAGAGAAAGAAAAGATGACTTAAGCTGCTTAGGGAGAACTGAGGCCTAGTGGGTAACTGTCGACCATTCCAGTTCTCTCATAGGAAACATGTTATGGGGAGAGAAAGAAAAGATGATTTTTAAGCTGCTTATGGAGAACTGAGGCCTGCTGGGTAACTGTGGACCATTCCAGTCTCTCTCATAGGAGGGATGTTATGAGGAGAGAAAGAAAAGGTGATTTTAAACTGCTTAGGGAGAACTGAGGCTTGGTGGGTAACTGTGGACCAATACAGTTTCCTCAGACCTCTCTCATAGGAAGTATGTTATGGGGAGAGAAAGAAAAGGTGATTTTTAAGCTGCTTATGGAGAACTGAGGCCTGCTGGGTAACTGTGGACCATTCGAGTCTCTCTCATAGGAAGTATGTTATGGGGAGAGAAAGAAAAGGTGATTTTAAACTGCTTAGGGAGAACTGAGGCCTGCTGGGTAACTGTGGACCATTCCAGTCTCTTTCATAGGAGGGATGTTATGGGGAGAGAAAGAAAAGGTGATTTTAAACTGCTTAGGGAGAACTGAGGCCTGATGGGTAACTGTGGACCATTCCAATTGTCTCAGACTTTTCTCATAGGATGAATGTTATGGGGAGAGAAAGAAAAGGTGAATTTAAACTGCTTAGGGAGAACTGAGGCCTGGTGGGTAACTGTGGACTATCCAGTTCTCTCAGACCTCTCTCATAGGAAGTATGTTATGGGGAGAGAAAGAAAAGATGATTTAAGCTGCTTAGGGAGAACTGAGTCCTGCTGGGTATCTGTGGACCATTCCAGTCTCTTTCATAGGAGGGATGTTATGGGGAGAGAAAGAAAAGATGATTTTTAAGCTGCTTATGGAGAACTGAGGCCTGCTGGGTAACTGTGGACCATTCCAGTCTCTCTCATAGGAAGTATGTTATGGGGAGAGAAAGAAAAGGTGATTTTAAACTGCTTAGGGAGAACTGAGACCTGCTGGGTAACTGTGGACCATTCCAGTCTCTTTCATAGGAGGGATGTTATGGGGAGAGAAAGAAGAGATGATTTTTAAGCTGCTTATGGAGAACTGAGGCCTGCTGGGTAACCGTGGACCATTCCAGTCTCTTTCATAGGAGGGATGTTATAAGGAGAGAAAAAAAAGATGATTTTTAAGCTGCTTAGGGAGAACTGAGGCCTGCTGGGTAACTGTGGACCATTCCAGTTCTCTCAGACCTCTCTCATAGGAAGCATGTTATGGTGAAAGAAAAGGTGATTTTAAATGGCTTAGGGAGAACTGAGGCCTAGTGGGTAACTGTGGACCATTCCGGTTCTTTCGGACCTCTCTCATAGGAAGTATGTTATGGGGAGAGAAAGAAAAGGTGATTTTAAACTGCTTAGGGAGAACTGAGGCCTAGTGGGTAACTGTGGACCATTCCAGTCTCTTTCATAGGCTGGATGTTATGGGGAGAGAAAGAAAAGATGATTTTTAAGCTGCTTATGGAGAATTGAGGCCCGCTGGGTAACTGTGGACCATTCCAGTCTCTTTCATAGGAGGGATGGGGAGAGAAAGAAAAGATGATTTTTAAGCTGCTTAGGGAATAACTGAGGCCTGCTGGGTAACTGTTGACCATTCCAGTCTCTTTCATAGGAGGGATGTTATGGGGAGAGAAAGAAAAGATTATTTTTAAGCTGCTTATGGAGAACTGAGGCCTGCTGGGTAACTGTGGACCATTCCAGTCTCTCTCATAGGAAGTATGTTATGAGGAGAGAAAGAAAAGGTGATTTTATACTGCTTCGGGAGAACGGAGGCCTGGTGGGTAACTGTGGACCATACCAATTGTCTCAGACTTTTCTCATAGGATGAATGTTATGGGGAGTGAAAGAAAAGATTATTTTTAAGCTGCTTAGGGAGAACTGAGGCCTGCTGGGTAACTGTGGACCATTCCAGTCTCTCTCATAGGAAATCATGTTATGGGGAGAGAAAGAAAAGATGATTTTTAAGCTGCTTATGGAGAACTGAGGCCTGCTGGGCAACTGTGGACCATTCCAGTCTCTTTCATAGGAGGAATGTTATCGGGAGAGAAAGAAAAGATGATTTTTAAGCTGCTTATGGAGAACTGAGGCCTGCTGGGTAACTGTGGACCATTCCAGTCTCTTTCATAGGAGGGATGTTATGGGGAGAGAAAGAAAAGATGATTTTTAAGCTGCTTATGGAGAACTCAGGCCTGCTGGGTAACTGTGGACCATTCCAGTCTCTCTCATAGGAAGCATGTTATGGGGAGATAAAGAAAAGTTGATTTTAAAGTGCTTAGGCAGAACTGAGGCCTAGTGGGTAACTGTTGACCATTCCAGTCTCTTTCATAGGAGGGATGTTATGGGGAGAGAAAGAAAAGATGATTTGTAAGCTGCTTATGGAGAACTGAGGCCTGCTGGGTAACTGTGGAGCATTCCAGTCTCTCTCATAGGAAGTATGTTATGGGGAGAGAAAGAAAAGGTGATTTAAAACTTCTTAGGGAGAACTGAGGCCTGCTGGGTAACTGTGGACCATTCCAGTCTCTTTCATAGGAGGGATGTTATAAGGAGAGAAAAAAAAGATGATTTTTAAGCTGCTTAGGGAGAACTGAGGCCTGCTGGGTAACTGTGGACCATTCCAGTTCTCTCAGACCTCTCTCATAGGAAGCATGTTATAGTGAAAGAAAAGGTGATTTTTAAGCTGCTTAGGGAGAACTGAGGCCTGCTGGGTAACTGTGGACCATTCCAGTCTCTCTCATAGGAAATCATGTTATGGGGAGAGAAAGAAAAGATGATTTTTAAGCTGCTTATGGAGAACTGAGGCCTGCTGGGCAACTGTGGACCATTCCAGTCTCTTTCATAGGAGGAATGTTATCGGGAGAGAAAGAAAAGATGATTTTTAAGCTGCTTATGGAGAACTGAGGCCTGCTGGGTAACTGTGGACCATTCCAGTCTCTTTCATAGGAGGGATGTTATGGGGAGAGAAAGAAAAGATGATTTTTAAGCTGCTTATGGAGAACTCAGGCCTGCTGGGTAACTGTGGACCATTCCAGTCTCTCTCATAGGAAGCATGTTATGGGGAGATAAAGAAAAGTTGATTTTAAAGTGCTTAGGCAGAACTGAGGCCTAGTGGGTAACTGTTGACCATTCCAGTCTCTTTCATAGGAGGGATGTTATGGGGAGAGAAAGAAAAGATGATTTGTAAGCTGCTTATGGAGAACTGAGGCCTGCTGGGTAACTGTGGAGCATTCCAGTCTCTCTCATAGGAAGTATGTTATGGGGAGAGAAAGAAAAGGTGATTTTAAACTTCTTAGGGAGAACTGAGGCCTGCTGGGTAACTGTGGACCATTCCAGTCTCTTTCATAGGAGGGATGTTATAAGGAGAGAAAAAAAAGATGATTTTTAAGCTGCTTAGGGAGAACTGAGGCCTGCTGGGTAACTGTGGACCATTCCAGTTCTCTCAGACCTCTCTCATAGGAAGCATGTTATGGTGAAAGAAAAGGTGATTTTGCAGCTGCTTAGGGAGAACTGAGGCCTGCTGGGTAACTGTGGACCATTCCAGTCTCTTTCATAGGAGGGATGTTATGGGGAGAGAAAGAAAAGGTGATTTTAAACTGCTTAGGGAGAACTGAGGCCTGATGGGTAACTGTGGACCATTCCAATTGTCTCAGACTTTTCTCATAGGATGAATGTTATGGGGAGAGAAAGAAAAGGTGAATTTAAACTGCTTAGGGAGAACTGAGGCCTGGTGGGTAACTGTGGACCAATACAGTTCCCTCAGACCTCTCTCATAGGAATTATGTTATGGGGAACGAAAGAAAAGGTGAATTTAAACTGCTTAGGAAGAACTGAGGCCTGCTGGGTAACTGTGGACTATCCAGTTCTCTCAGACCTCTCTCATAGGAAGTATGTTATGGGGAGAGAAAGAAAAGATGATTTAAGCTGCTTAGGGAGAACTGAGTCCTGCTGGGTATCTGTGGACCATTCCAGTCTCTTTCATAGGAGGGATGTTATGGGGAGAGAAAGAAAAGATGATTTTTAAGCTGCTTATGGAGAACTGAGGCCTGCTGGGTAACTGTGGACCATTCCAGTCTCTCTCATAGGAAGTATGTTATGGGGAGAGAAAGAAAAGGTGATTTTAAACTGCTTAGGGAGAACTGAGACCTGCTGGGTAACTGTGGACAATTCCAGTCTCTTTCATAGGAGGGATGTTATGGGGAGAGAAAGAAGAGATGATTTTTAAGCTGCTTATGGAGAACTGAGGCCTGCTGGGTAACTGTGGACCATTCCAGTCTCTTTCATAGGAGGGATGTTATAAGGAGAGAAAAAAAAGATGATTTTTAAGCTGCTTAGGGAGAACTGAGGCCTGCTGGGTAACTGTGGACCATTCCAGTTCTCTCAGACCTCTCTCATAGGAAGCATGTTATGGTGAAAGAAAAGGTGATTTTAAATGGCTTAGGGAGAACTGAGGCCTAGTGGGTAACTGTGGACCGTTCCGGTTCTTTCGGACCACTCTCATAGGAAGTATGTTATGGGGAGAGAAAGAAAAGGTGATTTTAAACTGCTTAGGGAGAACTGAGGCCTGCTGGGTAACTGTGGACCATTCCAGTCTCTTTCATAGGAGGGATGTTATGGGGAGAGAAAGAAAAGGTGATTTTAAACTGCTTAGGGAGAACTGAGGCCTGATGGGTAACTGTGGACCATTCCAATTGTCTCAGACTTTTCTCATAGGATGAATGTTATGGGGAGAGAAAGAAAAGGTGAATTTAAACTGCTTAGGGAGAACTGAGGCCTGGTGGGTAACTGTGGACTATCCAGTTCTCTCAGACCTCTCTCATAGGAAGTATGTTATGGGGAGAGAAAGAAAAGATGATTTAAGCTGCTTAGGGAGAACTGAGTCCTGCTGGGTATCTGTGGACCATTCCAGTCTCTTTCATAGGAGGGATGTTATGGGGAGAGAAAGAAAAGATGATTTTTAAGCTGCTTATGGAGAACTGAGGCCTGCTGGGTAACTGTGGACCATTCCAGTCTCTCTCATAGGAAGTATGTTATGGGGAGAGAAAGAAAAGGTGATTTTAAACTGCTTAGGGAGAACTGAGACCTGCTGGGTAACTGTGGACCATTCCAGTCTCTTTCATAGGAGGGATGTTATGGGGAGAGAAAGAAGAGATGATTTTTAAGCTGCTTATGGAGAACTGAGGCCTGCTGGGTAACCGTGGACCATTCCAGTCTCTTTCATAGGAGGGATGTTATAAGGAGAGAAAAAAAAGATGATTTTTAAGCTGCTTAGGGAGAACTGAGGCCTGCTGGGTAACTGTGGACCATTCCAGTTCTCTCAGACCTCTCTCATAGGAAGCATGTTATGGTGAAAGAAAAGGTGATTTTAAATGGCTTAGGGAGAACTGAGGCCTAGTGGGTAACTGTGGACCATTCCGGTTCTTTCGGACCTCTCTCATAGGAAGTATGTTATGGGGAGAGAAAGAAAAGGTGATTTTAAACTGCTTAGGGAGAACTGAGGCCTAGTGGGTAACTGTGGACCATTCCAGTCTCTTTCATAGGCTGGATGTTATGGGGAGAGAAAGAAAAGATGATTTTTAAGCTGCTTATGGAGAATTGAGGCCCGCTGGGTAACTGTGGACCATTCCAGTCTCTTTCATAGGAGGGATGGGGAGAGAAAGAAAAGATGATTTTTAAGCTGCTTAGGGAATAACTGAGGCCTGCTGGGTAACTGTTGACCATTCCAGTCTCTTTCATAGGAGGGATGTTATGGGGAGAGAAAGAAAAGATTATTTTTAAGCTGCTTATGGAGAACTGAGGCCTGCTGGGTAACTGTGGACCATTCCAGTCTCTCTCATAGGAAGTATGTTATGAGGAGAGAAAGAAAAGGTGATTTTATACTGCTTCGGGAGAACGGAGGCCTGGTGGGTAACTGTGGACCATACCAATTGTCTCAGACTTTTCTCATAGGATGAATGTTATGGGGAGTGAAAGAAAAGATTATTTTTAAGCTGCTTAGGGAGAACTGAGGCCTGCTGGGTAACTGTGGACCATTCCAGTCTCTCTCATAGGAAATCATGTTATGGGGAGAGAAAGAAAAGATGATTTTTAAGCTGCTTATGGAGAACTGAGGCCTGCTGGGCAACTGTGGACCATTCCAGTCTCTTTCATAGGAGGAATGTTATCGGGAGAGAAAGAAAAGATGATTTTTAAGCTGCTTATGGAGAACTGAGGCCTGCTGGGTAACTGTGGACCATTCCAGTCTCTTTCATAGGAGGGATGTTATGGGGAGAGAAAGAAAAGGTGATTTTAAACTGCTTAGGGAGAACTGAGGCCTGATGGGTAACTGTGGACCATTCCAATTGTCTCAGACTTTTCTCATAGGATGAATGTTATGGGGAGAGAAAGAAAAGGTGAATTTAAACTGCTTAGGGAGAACTGAGGCCTGGTGGGTAACTGTGGACCAATACAGTTCCCTCAGACCTCTCTCATAGGAATTATGTTATGGGGAACGAAAGAAAAGGTGAATTTAAACTGCTTAGGAAGAACTGAGGCCTGCTGGGTAACTGTGGACTATCCAGTTCTCTCAGACCTCTCTCATAGGAAGTATGTTATGGGGAGAGAAAGAAAAGATGATTTAAGCTGCTTAGGGAGAACTGAGTCCTGCTGGGTATCTGTGGACCATTCCAGTCTCTTTCATAGGAGGGATGTTATGGGGAGAGAAAGAAAAGATGATTTTTAAGCTGCTTATGGAGAACTGAGGCCTGCTGGGTAACTGTGGACCATTCCAGTCTCTCTCATAGGAAGTATGTTATGGGGAGAGAAAGAAAAGGTGATTTTAAACTGCTTAGGGAGAACTGAGACCTGCTGGGTAACTGTGGACAATTCCAGTCTCTTTCATAGGAGGGATGTTATGGGGAGAGAAAGAAGAGATGATTTTTAAGCTGCTTATGGAGAACTGAGGCCTGCTGGGTAACTGTGGACCAATCCAGTCTCTTTCATAGGAGGGATGTTATAAGGAGAGAAAAAAAAGATGATTTTTAAGCTGCTTAGGGAGAACTGAGGCCTGCTGGGTAACTGTGGACCATTCCAGTTCTCTCAGACCTCTCTCATAGGAAGCATGTTATGGTGAAAGAAAAGGTGATTTTAAATGGCTTAGGGAGAACTGAGGCCTAGTGGGTAACTGTGGACCGTTCCGGTTCTTTCGGACCACTCTCATAGGAAGTATGTTATGGGGAGAGAAAGAAAAGGTGATTTTAAACTGCTTAGGGAGAACTGAGGCCTGCTGGGTAACTGTGGACCATTCCAGTCTCTTTCATAGGAGGGATGTTATGGGGAGAGAAAGAAAAGGTGATTTTAAACTGCTTAGGGAGAACTGAGGCCTGATGGGTAACTGTGGACCATTCCAATTGTCTCAGACTTTTCTCATAGGATGAATGTTATGGGGAGAGAAAGAAAAGGTGAATTTAAACTGCTTAGGGAGAACTGAGGCCTGGTGGGTAACTGTGGACTATCCAGTTCTCTCAGACCTCTCTCATAGGAAGTATGTTATGGGGAGAGAAAGAAAAGATGATTTAAGCTGCTTAGGGAGAACTGAGTCCTGCTGGGTATCTGTGGACCATTCCAGTCTCTTTCATAGGAGGGATGTTATGGGGAGAGAAAGAAAAGATGATTTTTAAGCTGCTTATGGAGAACTGAGGCCTGCTGGGTAACTGTGGACCATTCCAGTCTCTCTCATAGGAAGTATGTTATGGGGAGAGAAAGAAAAGGTGATTTTAAACTGCTTAGGGAGAACTGAGACCTGCTGGGTAACTGTGGACCATTCCAGTCTCTTTCATAGGAGGGATGTTATGGGGAGAGAAAGAAGAGATGATTTTTAAGCTGCTTATGGAGAACTGAGGCCTGCTGGGTAACCGTGGACCATTCCAGTCTCTTTCATAGGAGGGATGTTATAAGGAGAGAAAAAAAAGATGATTTTTAAGCTGCTTAGGGAGAACTGAGGCCTGCTGGGTAACTGTGGACCATTCCAGTTCTCTCAGACCTCTCTCATAGGAAGCATGTTATGGTGAAAGAAAAGGTGATTTTAAATGGCTTAGGGAGAACTGAGGCCTAGTGGGTAACTGTGGACCATTCCGGTTCTTTCGGACCTCTCTCATAGGAAGTATGTTATGGGGAGAGAAAGAAAAGGTGATTTTAAACTGCTTAGGGAGAACTGAGGCCTAGTGGGTAACTGTGGACCATTCCAGTCTCTTTCATAGGCTGGATGTTATGGGGAGAGAAAGAAAAGATGATTTTTAAGCTGCTTATGGAGAATTGAGGCCCGCTGGGTAACTGTGGACCATTCCAGTCTCTTTCATAGGAGGGATGGGGAGAGAAAGAAAAGATGATTTTTAAGCTGCTTAGGGAATAACTGAGGCCTGCTGGGTAACTGTTGACCATTCCAGTCTCTTTCATAGGAGGGATGTTATGGGGAGAGAAAGAAAAGATTATTTTTAAGCTGCTTATGGAGAACTGAGGCCTGCTGGGTAACTGTGGACCATTCCAGTCTCTCTCATAGGAAGTATGTTATGAGGAGAGAAAGAAAAGGTGATTTTATACTGCTTCGGGAGAACGGAGGCCTGGTGGGTAACTGTGGACCATACCAATTGTCTCAGACTTTTCTCATAGGATGAATGTTATGGGGAGTGAAAGAAAAGATTATTTTTAAGCTGCTTAGGGAGAACTGAGGCCTGCTGGGTAACTGTGGACCATTCCAGTCTCTCTCATAGGAAATCATGTTATGGGGAGAGAAAGAAAAGATGATTTTTAAGCTGCTTATGGAGAACTGAGGCCTGCTGGGCAACTGTGGACCATTCCAGTCTCTTTCATAGGAGGAATGTTATCGGGAGAGAAAGAAAAGATGATTTTTAAGCTGCTTATGGAGAACTGAGGCCTGCTGGGTAACTGTGGACCATTCCAGTCTCTTTCATAGGAGGGATGTTATGGGGAGAGAAAGAAAAGATGATTTTTAAGCTGCTTATGGAGAACTCAGGCCTGCTGGGTAACTGTGGACCATTCCAGTCTCTCTCATAGGAAGCATGTTATGGGGAGATAAAGAAAAGTTGATTTTAAAGTGCTTAGGCAGAACTGAGGCCTAGTGGGTAACTGTTGACCATTCCAGTCTCTTTCATAGGAGGGATGTTATGGGGAGAGAAAGAAAAGATGATTTGTAAGCTGCTTATGGAGAACTGAGGCCTGCTGGGTAACTGTGGAGCATTCCAGTCTCTCTCATAGGAAGTATGTTATGGGGAGAGAAAGAAAAGGTGATTTAAAACTTCTTAGGGAGAACTGAGGCCTGCTGGGTAACTGTGGACCATTCCAGTCTCTTTCATAGGAGGGATGTTATAAGGAGAGAAAAAAAAGATGATTTTTAAGCTGCTTAGGGAGAACTGAGGCCTGCTGGGTAACTGTGGACCATTCCAGTTCTCTCAGACCTCTCTCATAGGAAGCATGTTATAGTGAAAGAAAAGGTGATTTTTAAGCTGCTTAGGGAGAACTGAGGCCTGCTGGGTAACTGTGGACCATTCCAGTCTCTCTCATAGGAAATCATGTTATGGGGAGAGAAAGAAAAGATGATTTTTAAGCTGCTTATGGAGAACTGAGGCCTGCTGGGCAACTGTGGACCATTCCAGTCTCTTTCATAGGAGGAATGTTATCGGGAGAGAAAGAAAAGATGATTTTTAAGCTGCTTATGGAGAACTGAGGCCTGCTGGGTAACTGTGGACCATTCCAGTCTCTTTCATAGGAGGGATGTTATGGGGAGAGAAAGAAAAGATGATTTTTAAGCTGCTTATGGAGAACTCAGGCCTGCTGGGTAACTGTGGACCATTCCAGTCTCTCTCATAGGAAGCATGTTATGGGGAGATAAAGAAAAGTTGATTTTAAAGTGCTTAGGCAGAACTGAGGCCTAGTGGGTAACTGTTGACCATTCCAGTCTCTTTCATAGGAGGGATGTTATGGGGAGAGAAAGAAAAGATGATTTGTAAGCTGCTTATGGAGAACTGAGGCCTGCTGGGTAACTGTGGAGCATTCCAGTCTCTCTCATAGGAAGTATGTTATGGGGAGAGAAAGAAAAGGTGATTTTAAACTTCTTAGGGAGAACTGAGGCCTGCTGGGTAACTGTGGACCATTCCAGTCTCTTTCATAGGAGGGATGTTATAAGGAGAGAAAAAAAAGATGATTTTTAAGCTGCTTAGGGAGAACTGAGGCCTGCTGGGTAACTGTGGACCATTCCAGTTCTCTCAGACCTCTCTCATAGGAAGCATGTTATGGTGAAAGAAAAGGTGATTTTGCAGCTGCTTAGGGAGAACTGAGGCCTGCTGGGTAACTGTGGACCATTCCAGTCTCTTTCATAGGAGGGATGTTATGGGGAGAGAAAGAAAAGGTGATTTTAAACTGCTTAGGGAGAACTGAGGCCTGATGGGTAACTGTGGACCATTCCAATTGTCTCAGACTTTTCTCATAGGATGAATGTTATGGGGAGAGAAAGAAAAGGTGAATTTAAACTGCTTAGGGAGAACTGAGGCCTGGTGGGTAACTGTGGACCAATACAGTTCCCTCAGACCTCTCTCATAGGAATTATGTTATGGGGAACGAAAGAAAAGGTGAATTTAAACTGCTTAGGAAGAACTGAGGCCTGCTGGGTAACTGTGGACTATCCAGTTCTCTCAGACCTCTCTCATAGGAAGTATGTTATGGGGAGAGAAAGAAAAGATGATTTAAGCTGCTTAGGGAGAACTGAGTCCTGCTGGGTATCTGTGGACCATTCCAGTCTCTTTCATAGGAGGGATGTTATGGGGAGAGAAAGAAAAGATGATTTTTAAGCTGCTTATGGAGAACTGAGGCCTGCTGGGTAACTGTGGACCATTCCAGTCTCTCTCATAGGAAGTATGTTATGGGGAGAGAAAGAAAAGGTGATTTTAAACTGCTTAGGGAGAACTGAGACCTGCTGGGTAACTGTGGACAATTCCAGTCTCTTTCATAGGAGGGATGTTATGGGGAGAGAAAGAAGAGATGATTTTTAAGCTGCTTATGGAGAACTGAGGCCTGCTGGGTAACTGTGGACCATTCCAGTCTCTTTCATAGGAGGGATGTTATAAGGAGAGAAAAAAAAGATGATTTTTAAGCTGCTTAGGGAGAACTGAGGCCTGCTGGGTAACTGTGGACCATTCCAGTTCTCTCAGACCTCTCTCATAGGAAGCATGTTATGGTGAAAGAAAAGGTGATTTTAAATGGCTTAGGGAGAACTGAGGCCTAGTGGGTAACTGTGGACCGTTCCGGTTCTTTCGGACCACTCTCATAGGAAGTATGTTATGGGGAGAGAAAGAAAAGGTGATTTTAAACTGCTTAGGGAGAACTGAGGCCTAGTGGGTAACTGTGGACCATTCCAGTCTCTTTCATAGGCGGGATGTTATGGGGAGAGAAAGAAAAGATGATTTTTAAGCTGCTTATGGAGAATTGAGGCCCGCTGGGTAACTGTGGACCATTCCAGTCTCTTTCATAGGAGGGATGGGGAGAGAAAGAAAAGATGATTTTTAAGCTGCTTAGGGAATAACTGAGGCCTGCTGGGTAACTGTTGACCATTCCAGTCTCTTTCATAGGAGGGATGTTATGGGGAGAGAAAGAAAAGATTATTTTTAAGCTGCTTATGGAGAACTGAGGCCTGCTGGGTAACTGTGGACCATTCCAGTCTCTCTCATAGGAAGTATGTTATGAGGAGAGAAAGAAAAGGTGATTTTAAACTGCTTCGGGAGAACGGAGGCCTGGTGGGTAACTGTGGACCATTCCAATTGTCTCAGACTTTTCTCATAGGATGAATGTTATGGGGAGTGAAAGAAAAGATTATTTTTAAGCTGCTTAGGGAGAACTGAGGCCTGCTGGGTAACTGTGGACCATTCCAGTCTCTCTCATAGGAAATCATGTTATGGGGAGAGAAAGAAAAGATGATTTTTAAGCTGCTTATGGAGAACTGAGGCCTGCTGGGCAACTGTGGACCATTCCAGTCTCTTTCATAGGAGGAATGTTATCGGGAGAGAAAGAAAAGATGATTTTTAAGCTGCTTATGGAGAACTGAGGCCTGCTGGGTAACTGTGGACCATTCCAGTCTCTTTCATAGGAGGGATGTTATGGGGAAAGAAAGAAAAGATGATTTTTAAGCTGCTTATGGAGAACTCAGGCCTGCTGGGTAACTGTGGACCATTCCAGTCTCTCTCATAGGAAGTATGTTATGGGGAGAGAAAGAAAAGGTGATTTTAAACTGCTTAGGGAGAACTGAGACCTGCTGGGTAACTGTGGACAATTCCAGTCTCTTTCATAGGAGGGATGTTATGGGGAGAGAAAGAAGAGATGATTTTTAAGCTGCTTATGGAGAACTGAGGCCTGCTGGGTAACTGTGGACCATTCCAGTCTCTTTCATAGGAGGGATGTTATAAGGAGAGAAAAAAAAGATGATTTTTAAGCTGCTTAGGGAGAACTGAGGCCTGCTGGGTAACTGTGGACCATTCCAGTTCTCTCAGACCTCTCTCATAGGAAGCATGTTATGGTGAAAGAAAAGGTGATTTTAAATGGCTTAGGGAGAACTGAGGCCTAGTGGGTAACTGTGGACCATTCCGGTTCTTTCGGACCTCTCTCATAGGAAGTATGTTATGGGGAGAGAAAGAAAAGGTGATTTTAAACTGCTTAGGGAGAACTGAGGCCTAGTGGGTAACTGTGGACCATTCCAGTCTCTTTCATAGGCGGGATGTTATGGGGAGAGAAAGAAAAGATGATTTTTAAGCTGCTTATGGAGAATTGAGGCCCGCTGGGTAACTGTGGACCATTCCAGTCTCTTTCATAGGAGGGATGGGGAGAGAAAGAAAAGATGATTTTTAAGCTGCTTAGGGAATAACTGAGGCCTGCTGGGTAACTGTTGACCATTCCAGTCTCTTTCATAGGAGGGATGTTATGGGGAGAGAAAGAAAAGATTATTTTTAAGCTGCTTATGGAGAACTGAGGCCTGCTGGGTAACTGTGGACCATTCCAGTCTCTCTCATAGGAAGTATGTTATGAGGAGAGAAAGAAAAGGTGATTTTAAACTGCTTCGGGAGAACGGAGGCCTGGTGGGTAACTGTGGACCATTCCAATTGTCTCAGACTTTTCTCATAGGATGAATGTTATGGGGAGTGAAAGAAAAGATTATTTTTAAGCTGCTTAGGGAGAACTGAGGCCTGCTGGGTAACTGTGGACCATTCCAGTCTCTCTCATAGGAAATCATGTTATGGGGAGAGAAAGAAAAGATGATTTTTAAGCTGCTTATGGAGAACTGAGGCCTGCTGGGCAACTGTGGACCATTCCAGTCTCTTTCATAGGAGGAATGTTATCGGGAGAGAAAGAAAAGATGATTTTTAAGCTGCTTATGGAGAACTGAGGCCTGCTGGGTAACTGTGGACCATTCCAGTCTCTTTCATAGGAGGGATGTTATGGGGAGAGAAAGAAAAGATGATTTTTAAGCTGCTTATGGAGAACTCAGGCCTGCTGGGTAACTGTGGACCATTCCAGTCTCTCTCATAGGAAGCATGTTATGGGGAGATAAAGAAAAGTTGATTTTAAAGTGCTTAGGCAGAACTGAGGCCTAGTGGGTAACTGTTGACCATTCCAGTCTCTTTCATAGGAGGGATGTTATGGGGAGAGAAAGAAAAGATGATTTGTAAGCTGCTTATGGAGAACTGAGGCCTGCTGGGTAACTGTGGAGCATTCCAGTCTCTCTCATAGGAAGTATGTTATGGGGAGAGAAAGAAAAGGTGATTTTAAACTTCTTAGGGAGAACTGAGGCCTGCTGGGTAACTGTGGACCATTCCAGTCTCTTTCATAGGAGGGATGTTATAAGGAGAGAAAAAAAAGATGATTTTTAAGCTGCTTAGGGAGAACTGAGGCCTGCTGGGTAACTGTGGACCATTCCAGTTCTCTCAGACCTCTCTCATAGGAAGCATGTTATGGTGAAAGAAAAGGTGATTTTGCAGCTGCTTAGGGAGAACTGAGGCCTGCTGGGTAACTGTGGACCATTCCAGTTCTCTCGGACCTCTCTCATAGGAAGTATGTTATGGGGAGAGAAAGAAAAGGTGATTTTAAACTGCTTAGGGAGAACTGAGGCCTGGTGCGTAACTGTGGACCATTCCATTCTCTTTCATAGGAGGGATGTTATGGGGAGTCAAAGAATAGATGATTTAAGCTGCTTATGGAGAACTGAGTCCTGCTGGGTAACTGTGGACCATTCCAGTCTCTTTCCTAGGAGGGATGTTATGGGGAGAGAAAGAAAAGATGATTTTTAAGCTGCTCAGGGAGAACTGAGGCCTGCTGGGTAACTGTGGACCATTCCAGTTCTCTCAGACCCCTCTCATAGGAAGCATGTTGTAGGGAGAAAAAGAAAAAGGTGATTTTAAATTGCTTAGGGAGAACTGAGGCCTGGTGGACCATTCCAGTTCTCTCAGACCTCTCTCATAAGAAGTATGTTATGGGGAGAGAAAGAAAAGATGATTTAAGCTGCTTAGGGAGAACTGAGGCCTAGTGGGTAACTGTCGACCATTCCAGTTCTCTCATAGGAAACATGTTATGGGGAGAGAAAGAAAAGATGATTTTTAAACTGCTTAGGGAGAACTGAGGCCTGCTGGGTAACTGTTGACCTTTCCAGTCTCTTTCATAGGAGGGATGTTATGGGGAGAGAAAGAAAAGATGATTTTTAAGCTGCTTATGGAGAACTGAGGCCTGCTGGGTAACTGTGGACCATTCTAGTCTGTTTCATAGGAGGGATGTTATGGGGAGAGAATGAAAAGATGATTTTTAAGCTGCTTATGGAGAACTGAGGCCTGCTGGGTAACTGTGGACCATTCCAGTCTCTCTCATAGGAGGTATGTTATGGGGAGAGAAAGAAGAGATGATTTTTAAGCTGCTTATGGAGAACTGAGGCCTGCTGGGTAACTGTGGACCATTCCAGTCTCTTTCATAGGAGGGATGTTATAAGGAGAGAAAAAAAAGATGATTTTTAAGCTGCTTAGGGAGAACTTAGGCCTGCTGGGTAACTGTGGACCATTCCAGTTCTCTCAGACCTCTCTCATAGGAAGCATGTTATGGTGAAAGAAAAGGTGATTTTAAATGGCTTAGGGAGAACTGAGGCCTAGTGGGTAACTGTGGACCATTCCAGTTCTCTCGGACCTCTCTCATAGGAAGTATGTTATGGGGAGAGAAAGAAAAGGTGATTTTAAACTGCTTAGGGAGAACTGAGGCCTAGTGGGTAACTGTGGACCATTCCAGTCTCTTTCATAGGCGGGATGTTATGGGGAGAGAAAGAAAAGATGATTTTTAAGCTGCTTATGGAGAATTGAGGCCCACTGGGTAACTGTGGACCATTCCAGTCTCTTTCATAGGAGGGATGGGGAGAGAAAGAAAAGATGATTTTTAAGCTGCTTAGGGAGAACTGAGGCCTAGTGGGTAACTGTGGACCATTCCAGTCTCTTACATAGGAGGGATGATATGAGGAGAGAAAGAAAAGATAATTTTTAAGCTGTTTAGAGAGAACTGAGGCATGCTGGGTAGCTTTGGTCAATTGCAGTATCTTTCATATGAGGGATGTTATGAGGAGAGAAAGAAAAGATAATTTTTAAGATGCTTATGGAGAACTGAGGCCTGCTGGGTAACTGTGTACAATCCAGTCTCTCAGACCTCTCTCATAGGAAGTATGTTATGGGGAGAGAAAGAAAAGGTGACTTTAAGCCGCTTAGGGAGAACTGAGGCCTGCTGGGTAACTGTGGACCATTCCAGGCTCTTTCATAGGAGGGATGTTATGGGGAGAGAAAGAAAAGATGATTTTTAAGCTGCTTAGCCTTCCATCCTTCCGAGGTCGGTAAAATGAGTACCCAGCTTGCTGGGGGGTAAACGGTAATGACTGGGGAAGGCACTGGCAAACCACCCCGTATTGAGTCTGCCATGAAAACGCTAGAGGGCGTCACCCCAAGGGTCAGACATGACTCGGTGCTTGCACAGGGGATACCTTTACCTTTACCTTTATGGAGAACTGAGGCCTGGTGGGTAACTGTGGACCATTCCAGTTCTCTCAGACCTCTCTCATAGGAAGTATGTTATGGGGAGAGAAAGAAAAGGTGATTTTAAACTGCTTAGGGAGAACTGAGGCCTAGTGGGTAACTGTGGACCATTCCAGTCTCTTACATAGGAGGGATGATATGAGGAGAGAAAGAAAAGTTAATTTTTAAGCTGTTTAGAGAGAACTGAGGCATGCTGGGTAGCTTTGGGCCATTGCAGTATCTTTCATATGAGGGATGTTATGAGGAGAGAAAGAAAAGATAATTTTTAAGATGCTTATGGAGAACTGAGGCCTGCTGGGTAACTGTGGACAATCCAGTCTCTCAGACCTCTCTCATAGGAAGTATGTTATGGGGAGAGAAAGAAAAGGTGACTTTAAGCCGCTTAGGGAGAACTGAGACCTGTTCTGATAACTGTGGGCCATTAAAGTCTCTTTCATAGGAAGGATGTTATGGGGAGAGAAAGAAAAGGTGATTTTTAAGCTGCTTAGGGAGAACTGAGGCCTGCTGGGTAACTGTGGACCATTCCAGTCTCTTTCATAGGAGGGATGTTATGGGGAGAGAAAGAAAAGGTGATTTTAAACTGCTTAGGGAGAACTGAGGCCTGGTGGGTAACTGTGGACCATTCCAGTCTCTTTCATAGGCGGGATGTTATGGGGAGAGAAAGAAAAGATGATTTTTAAGCTGCTTATGGAGAATTGAGGCCCGCTGGGTAACTGTGGACCATTCCAGTCTCTTTCATAGGAGGGATGGGGAGAGAAAGAAAAGATGATTTTTAAGCTGCTTAGGGAATAACTGAGGCCTGCTGGGTAACTGTTGACCATTCCAGTCTCTTTCATAGGAGGGATGTTATGGGGAGAGAAAGAAAAGATTATTTTTAAGCTGCTTATGGAGAACTGATGCCTGCTGGGTAACTGTGGACCATTCCAGTCTCTCTCATAGGAAGTATGTTATGAGGAGAGAAAGAAAAGGTGATTTTAAACTGCTTCGGGAGAACGGAGGCCTGGTGGGTAACTGTGGACCATTCCAATTGTCTCAGACTTTTCTCATAGGATGAATGTTATGGGGAATGAAAGAAAAGATTATTTTTAAGCTGCTTAGGGAGAACTGAGGCCTGCTGGGTAACTGTGGACAATCCAGTCTCTCAGACCTCTCTCATAGGAAGTATGTTATGGGGAGAGAAAGAAAAGGTGACTTTAAGCCGCTTAGGGAGAACTGAGACCTGTTCTGATAACTGTGGGCCATTAAAGTCTCTTTCATAGGAAGGATGTTATGGGGAGAGAAAGAAAAGGTGATTTTTAAGCTGCTTAGGGAGAACTGAGGCCTGCTGGGTAACTGTGGACCATTCCAGTCTCTTTCATAGGAGGGATGTTATGGGGAGAGAAAGAAAAGGTGATTTTTAAGCTGCTTAGGGAGAACTGAGGCCTGCTGGGTAACTGTGGACCATTCCAGTCTCTCATAGGATGAATGTTATGGGGAGAAAAAGAAAAGGTGATTTTAAGCTGCTTAGGGAGAACTGAGGCCTGCTGGGTAACTGTGGACCATTCCAGTCTCTTTCATAGGAGGGATGTTATGGGGAGAGAAAGAAAAGGTGATTTTAAACTGCTTAGGGAGAACTGAGGCCTGGTGGGTAACTGTGGACCATTCCAATTGTCTCAGACTTTTCTCATAGGATGAATGTTATGGGGAGAGAAAGAAAAGGTGAATTTAAACTGCTTAGGGAGAACTGCGGCCTGGTGGGTAACTGTGGACCATTCCAGTTCTCTCAGACCTCTCTCATAGGAAGTATGGGGAGAGAAAGAAAAGGTGATTTTAAACTGCTTAGGGAGAACTGAGGCCTGGTGGGTATCTGTGGACCAATACAGTTCCCTCAGACCTCTCTCATAGGAATTATGTTATGGGGAAAGAAAGAAAAGGTGAATTTAAACTGCTTAGGGAGAACTGCGGCCTGGTGGGTAACTGTGGATCATTCCAGTTCTCTCAGACCTCTCTCATAGGAAGTATGTTATGGGGAGAGAAAGAAAAGGTGATTTTAAACTGCTTAGGGAGAACTGAGGCCTAGTGGGTAACTGTGGACCATTCCAGTCTCTTACATAGGAGGGATGATATGAGGAGAGAAAGAAAAGATAATTTTTAAGCTGTTTAGAGAGAACTGAGGCATGCTGGGTAGCTTTGGTCCATTGCAGTATCTTTCATAGGAGGGATGTTATGAGGAGAGAAAGAAAAGATAATTTTTAAGATGCTTATGGAGAACTGAGGCCTGCTGGGTAACTGTGGACAATCCAGTCTCTCAGACCTCTCTCATAGGAAGTATGTTATGGGGAGAGAAAGAAAAGGTGACTTTAAGCCGCTTAGGGAGAACTGAGACCTGTTCTGATAACTGTGGGCCATTCCAGTCTCTTTCATAGGAGGGATGTTATGGGGAGAGAAAGAAAAGGCGATTTTTAAGCTGCTTAGGGAGAACGGAGGCCTACTGGGTAACTGTGGACATTCCTTTCTCTCATGGGATGAATGTTATGGGGAGAGAAAGAAAAGGTGATTTTTAAGCTGCTTAGGGAGAACTGAGGCCTGCTGGGTAACTGTGGACCATTCCAGTCTCTCATAGGATGAATGTTATGGGGAGAAAAAGAAAAGGTGATTTTAAGCTGCTTAGGGAGAACTGAGGCTTGCTGGGTAACTGTGGACCATTCCAGTCTCTTTCATAGGAGGGATGTTATGGGGAGAGAAAGAAAAGGTGATTTTAAACTGCTTAGGGAGAACTGAGGCCTGGTGGGTAACTGTGGACCATTCCAATTGTCTCAGACTTTTCTCATAGGATGAATGTTATGGGGAGAGAAAGAAAAGGTGAATTTAAACTGCTTAGGGAGAACTGAGGCCTGGTGGGTAACTGTGGACCAATACAGTTCCCTCAGACCTCTCTCATAGGAATTATGTTATGGGGAAAGAAAGAAAAGGTGAATTTAAACTGCTTAGGGAGAACTGGGGCCTGGTGGGTAACTGTGGACCATTCCAGTTCTCTCAGACCTCTCTCATAGGATGAATGTTATGGGGAAAGAAAGAAAAGGTGAATTTAAACTGCTTAAGGAGAACTGAGGCCTGCTGGGTAACTGTTGGCCATTCCAGTCTCTTACATAGGAGGGATGATATGAGGAGAGAAAGAAAAGATAATTTTAAGCTGTTTAGAGAGAACTGAGGCATGCTGGGTAGCTTTGGGCCATTGCAGTATCTTTCATACGAGGGATGTTATGAGGAGAGAAAGAAAAGATAATTTTTAAGATGCTTATGGAGAACTGAGGCCTGCTGGGTAACTGTGGACAATCCAGTCTCTCAGACCTCTCTCATAGGAAGTATGTTATGGGGAGAGAAAGAAAAGGTGACTTTAAGCCGCTTAGGGAGAACTGAGACCTGTTCTGATAACTGTGGGCCATTCCAGTCTCTTTCATAGGAGGGATGTTATGGGGAGAAAAAGAAAAGGTGATTTTTAAGCTGCTTAGGGAGAACGGAGGCCTACTGGGTAACTGTGGACATTCCTTTCTCTCATGGGATGAATGTTATGGGGAGAGAAAGAAAATGTGATTTTTAAGCTGCTTAGGGAGAACTGAGGCCTGCTGGGTAACTGTGGACCATTCCAGGCTCTTTCATAGGAGGGATGTTATCGGGAGAGAAAGAAAAGATGATTTTTAAGCTGCTTATGGAGAACTGAGGCCTGCTGGGTAACTGTGGACCATTCCAGGCTCTTTCATAGGAGGGATGTTATCGGGAGAGAAAGAAAATATGATTTTTAAGCTGCTTACGGAGAACTGTGGCCTGCTGGGTAACTGTGGACCATTCCATTCTCTTTCATAGGAGGGATGTTATGGGGAGAGAAAGAAAATATGATTTTTAAGCTGCTTATGGAGAACTGAGGCCTGCTGGGTAACTGTGGACCATTCCAGGCTCTTTCATAGGAGGGATGTTATCGGGAGAGAAAGAAAAGATGATTTTTAAGCTGCTTAGCCTTCCATCCTTCCGAGGTCGGTAAAATGAGTACCCAGCTTGCTGGGGGGTAAACGGTAATGACTGGGGAAGGCACTGGCAAACCACCCCGTATTGAGTCTGCCATGAAAACGCTAGAGGGCGTCACCCCAAGGGTCAGACATGACTCGGTGCTTGCACAGGGGATACCTTTACCTTTACCTTTATGGAGAACTGAGGCCTGGTGGGTAACTGTGGACCATTCCAGTTCTCTCAGACCTCTCTCATAGGAGGTATGTTATGGGGAGAGAAAGAAAAGGTGATTTTAAACTGCTTAGGGAGAACTGAGGCCTAGTGGGTAACTGTGGACCATTCCAGTCTCTTACATAGGAGGGATGATATGAGGAGAGAAAGAAAAGTTAATTTTTAAGCTGTTTAGAGAGAACTGAGGCATGCTGGGTAGCTTTGGGCCATTGCAGTATCTTTCATATGAGGGATGTTATGAGGAGAGAAAGAAAAGATAATTTTTAAGATGCTTATGGAGAACTGAGGCCTGCTGGGTAACTGTGGACAATCCAGTCTCTCAGACCTCTCTCATAGGAAGTATGTTATGGGGAGAGAAAGAAAAGGTGACTTTAAGCCGCTTAGGGAGAACTGAGACCTGTTCTGATAACTGTGGGCCATTCCAGTCTCTTTCATAGGAGGGATGTTATGGGGAGAAAAAGAAAAGGTGATTTTTAAGCTGCTTAGGGAGAACGGAGGCCTACTGGGTAACTGTGGACATTCCTTTCTCTCATGGGATGAATGTTATGGGGAGAGAAAGAAAATGTGATTTTTAAGCTGCTTAGGGAGAACTGAGGCCTGCTGGGTAACTGTGGCCCATTCCAGTCTCTCATAGGATGAATGTTATGGGGAGAAAAAGAAAAGGTGATTTTAAGCTGCTTAGGGAGAACTGAGGCCTGCTGGGTAACTGTGGACCATTCCAGTCTCTTTCATAGGAGGGATGTTATGGGGAGAGAAAGAAAAGGTGATTTTAAACTGCTTAGGGATAACTGCGGCCTGGTGGGTAACTGTGGACCATTCCAGTTCTCTCAGACCTCTCTCATAGGATGAATGTTATGGGGAAAGAAAGAAAAGGTGAATTTAAACTGCTTTAGGAGAACTGAGGCCTGCTGGTTAACTGTTGGCCATTCCAGTCTCTTATATAGGAGGGATGATATGAGGAGGGAAAGAAAAGATAATGTTTAAGCTGTTTAGAGAGAACTGAGGCATGCTGGGTAGCTTTAGGCCATTGCAGTATCTTTCATAAGAGGGATGTTATGGGGAGAGAAAGAAAAGTTGATTTCAAACTGCTTAGGGAGAACTGAGGCCTGCTGGGTAACTGTGGACCATTCCAGTTCTCTCAGACCTCTTTCATAGGAAGTATGTTATGGGGAGAGAAAGAAAAGATGATTTTTCAGCTGCTTAGGGAGAACTGAGGCCTGCTGGGTAACTGTGGACCATTCCAGTCTCTTTCATAGCAGGGATGTTATGGGGAGAGAAAGAAAAGATGATTTTTAAGCTGCTTAGGGAGAACTGAGGCCTGCTGGGTAACTGTGGACCATTCCAGTTCTCTCAGACCTCTCTCATAGGAAGTATGTTATGGGGAGAGAAAGAAAAGATGATTTAAGCTGCTTAGGGAGAACTGTGGCCTGCTGGGTAACTGTGGACCATTCCATTCTCTTTCATAGGAGGGATGTTATGGGGAGAGAAAGAAAAGATGATTTTTAAACTGCTTATGGAGAACTGAGGCCTCCTGGGTAACTGTGGACCATTCCAGTCTCTTTCATAGGAGGGATGTTATAGGGAGAGAAAGAAAAGATGATTTTTAAGCTGCTTAGGGAGAACTGAGGCCTGCTGAGTAACTGTGGACATTCCAGTTCTCTTAGACCTCTCTCATAGGATGAATGTTATGGGGAGAGAAAGAAAAGGTGATTTTTAAGCTGCTTAGGGAGAACTGGGGCCTGGTGGGTAACTGTCAACCATTCCAGTTCTCTCAGACCTCTCTCATAGGAAGTATGGGGCAAAAAAGAAAAGATGATTTAAGCTGCTGAGGGAGAACTGAGGCCTGCTGGGTAACTGTGGACCATTCCAGGCTCTTTCATAGGAGGGATGTTATGGGGAGAGGAAGAAAAGATGATTTTTAAGCTGCTTATGGAGAACTGAGGCCTGGTGGGTAACTGTGGACCATTCCAGTTCTCTCTCATAGGAAGTATGTTATGGGGAGAGAAAGAAAAGGTGATTTTAAACGGCTTTGGGAGGACTGAAGCCTGCTGGGTAACTGTGGACCATTCCAGTCTCTCATAGGATGAATGTTATGGGGAGAAAAAGAAAAGGTGATTTTAAGCTGCTTAGGGAGAACTGAGGCCTGCTGGGTAACTGTGGACCATTCCAGGCTCTTTCATAGGAGGGATATTATGGGGAGAGAAATAAAAGTTGATTTCAAACTGCTTAGGGAGAACTGAGGCCTGCTGGGTAACTGTGGACCATTCCAGGCTCTTTCATAGGAGGGATGTTATAAGGAGAGAAAAAAAAGATGATTTTTAAGCTGCTTAGGGAGAACTGAGGCCTGCTGGGTAACTGTGGACCATTCCAGTTCTCTCAGACCTCTCTCATAGGAAGCATGTTATGGTGAAAGAAAAGGTGATTTTAAATGGCTTAGGGAGAACTGAGGCCTAGTGGGTAACTGTGGACCATTCCAGTCTCTTTCATAGGAGGGATGTTATAGGGAGATAAAGAAAAGATGATTTTTAAGCTGCTGAGGGAGAACTGAGGCCTGCTGGGTAACTGTGGACATTCCAGTTCTCTCAGACCTCTCTCATAGGATGAATGTTATGGGGAGAGAAAGAAAAGGTGATTTTTAAGCTGCTTAGGGAAAACTGGGCCCTGGTGGGTAACTGTCAACCATTCCAGTTCTCTCAGACCTCTCTCATAGGAAGTATGGGGAGAGAAAGAAAAGATGATTTAAGCTGCTTATGGAGAACTGAGGCCTGCTGTGTAACTGTGGACATTCCTTTCTCTCATGGGATGCATGTTATGGGGAGAGAAAGAAAAGGTGATTTTAAACTGCTTAGGGAGAACTGAGGCCTGGTGGGTTACTGTGGACCATTCCAGTTCTCTCAGACCTCTCTCATAGGAAGTATGTTATGGGGAGAGAAAGAAAAGGTGATTTTAAACTGCTTAGGGAGAACTGAGGCCTGGTGGGTAACTGTGGACCATTCCAATTGTCTCAGACTTTTCTCATAGGATGAATGTTATGGGGAGGGAAATAAAAGGTGAATTTAAACAGCTTAGGGAGAACTGAGGCCGGCTGGGTAACTGTGGACCATTCCAGTCTCTTTCATAGGAGGGATGGGGAGAGAAAGAAAAGATTATTTTTAAGCTGCTTAGGGAGAACTGAGGCCTGCTGGGTAACTGTTGACCATTCCAGTCTCTTTCATAGGAGGGATGTTATGGGGAGAGAAATAAAAGATGATTTTAAGCTGCTTATGGAGAACTGAGGCCTGCTGGGTAACTGTGGACCATTCCAGTCTCTTTCATAGGAGGGATGTTATGAGGAGAGAAAAAAAAGGTGATTTTTAAGCTGCTTATGGAGAACTGAGGCCTGCTGGGTAACTGTGGACCATTCGAGTCTCTCTCATAGGAAGTATGTTATGGGGAGAGAAAAAAAAGGTGATTTTAAACTGCTTAGGGAGAACTGAGGCCTGCTGGGTAACTGTGGACCATTCCAGTCTCTTTCATAGGAGGGATGTTATGGGGAGAGAAAGAAAAGGTGATTTTAAACTGCTTAGGGAGAACTGAGGCCTGATGGGTAACTGTGGACCATTCCAATTGTCTCAGACTTTTCTCATAGGATGAATGTTATGGGGAGAGAAAGAAAAGGTGAATTTAAACTGCTTAGGGAGAACTGAGGCCTGGTGGGTAACTGTGGACCAATACAGTTCCATCAGACCTCTCTCATAAGAATTATGTTATGGGGAACGAAAGAAAAGGTGAATTTAAACTGCTTAGGAAGAACTGAGGCCTGCTGGGTAACTGTGGACTATCCAGTTCTCTCAGACCTCTCTCATAGGAAGTATGTTATGGGGAGAGAAAGAAAAGATGATTTAAGCTGCTTAGGGAGAACTGAGTCCTGCTGGGTATCTGTGGACCATTCCAGTCTCTTTCATAGGAGGGATGTTATGGGGAGAGAAAGAAAAGTTGATTTTTAAGCTGCTTAGGGAGAACTGAGGCCTGCTGGGTAACTGTGGACCATTCCAGGCTCTTTCATAGGAGGGATATTATGGGGAGAGAAAGAAAAGTTGATTTCAAACTGCTTAGGGAGAACTGAGGCCTGCTGGGTAACTGTGGACCATTCCAGTTCTCTCAGACCACTCTCATAGGAAGTATGTTATGGGGAGAGAAAGAAAAGCTGATTTTGCAGCTGCTTAGGGAGAACTGAGGCCTGCTGGGTAACTGTGGACCATTCCAGTTCTCTCAGACCTCTCTCATAGGAAGCATGTTATGGTGAAAGAAAAGGTGATTTTAAATGGCTTAGGGAGAACTGAGGCCTAGTGGGTAACTGTGGACCATTCCAGTCTCTTTCATAGGAGGGATGTTATAGGGAGATAAAGAAAAGATGATTTTTAAGCTGCTGAGGGAGAACTGAGGCCTGCTGGGGAACTGTGGACATTCCAGTTCTCTCAGACCTCTCTCATAGGATGAATGTTATGGGGAGAGAAAGAAAAGGTGATTTTTAAGCTGCTTAGGGAAAACTGGGCCCTGGTGGGTAACTGTCAACCATTCCAGTTCTCTCAGACCTCTCTCATAGGAAGTATGGGGAGAGAAAGAAAAGATGATTTAAGCTGCTTATGGAGAACTGAGGCCTGCTGTGTAACTGTGGACATTCCTTTCTCTCATGGGATGCATGTTATGGGGAGAGAAAGAAAAGGTGATTTTAAACTGCTTAGGGAGAACTGAGGCCTGGTGGGTTACTGTGGACCATTCCAATTCTCTCAGACCTCTCTCATAGGAAGTATGTTATGGGGAGAGAAAGAAAAGGTGATTTTAAACTGCTTAGGGAGAACTGAGGCCGGCTGGGTAACTGTGGACCATTCCAGTCTCTTTCATAGGAGGGATGGGGAGAGAAAGAAAAGATTATTTTTAAGCTGCTTAGGGAGAACTGAGGCCTGCTGGGTAACTGTGGACCATTCCAGTCTCTTTCATAGGAGGGATGTTATGGGGAGAGAAAGAAAAGATGATTTTTAAGCTGCTTATGGAGAACTGAGGCCTGCTGGGTAACTGTGGACCATTCCAGTCTCTCTCATAGGAGGGATGTTATGAGGAGAGAAAGAAAAGGTGATTTTAAACTGCTTAGGGAGAACTGAGGCTTGGTGGGTAACTGTGGACCAATACAGTTTCCTCAGACCTCTCTCATAGGAAGTATGTTATGGGGAGAGAAAGAAAAGGTGATTTTTAAGCTGCTTATGGAGAACTGAGGCCTGCTGGGTAACTGTGGACCATTCGAGTCTCTCTCATAGGAAGTATGTTATGGGGAGAGAAAGAAAAGGTGATTTTAAACTGCTTGGGGGAACTGAGGCCTGCTGGGTAACTGTGGACCATTCCAGTCTCTTTCATAGGAGGGATGTTATGGGGAGAGAAAGAAAAGGTGATTTTAAACTGCTTAGGGAGAACTGAGGCCTGATGGGTAACTGTGGACCATTCCAATTGTCTCAGACTTTTCTCATAGGATGAATGTTATGGGGAGAGAAAGAAAAGGTGAATTTAAACTGCTTAGGGAGAACTGAGGCCTGGTGGGTAACTGTGGACTATCCAGTTCTCTCAGACCTCTCTCATAGGAAGTATGTTATGGGGAGAGAAAGAAAAGATGATTTAAGCTGCTTAGGGAGAACTGAGTCCTGCTGGGTATCTGTGGACCATTCCAGTCTCTTTCATAGGAGGGATGTTATGGGGAGAGAAAGAAAAGATGATTTTTAAGCTGCTGAGGGAGAACTGAGGCCTGCTGGGGAACTGTGGACATTCCAGTTCTCTCAGACCTCTCTCATAGGATGAATGTTATGGGGAGAGAAAGAAAAGGTGATTTTTAAGCTGCTTAGGGAAAACTGGGCCCTGGTGGGTAACTGTCAACCATTCCAGTTCTCTCAGACCTCTCTCATAGGAAGTATGGGGAGAGAAAGAAAAGATGATTTAAGCTGCTTATGGAGAACTGAGGCCTGCTGTGTAACTGTGGACATTCCTTTCTCTCATGGGATGCATGTTATGGGGAGAGAAAGAAAAGGTGATTTTAAACTGCTTAGGGAGAACTGAGGCCTGGTGGGTTACTGTGGACCATTCCAATTCTCTCAGACCTCTCTCATAGGAAGTATGTTATGGGGAGAGAAAGAAAAGGTGATTTTAAACTGCTTAGGGAGAACTGAGGCCGGCTGGGTAACTGTGGACCATTCCAGTCTCTTTCATAGGAGGGATGGGGAGAGAAAGAAAAGATTATTTTTAAGCTGCTTAGGGAGAACTGAGGCCTGCTGGGTAACTGTGGACCATTCCAGTCTCTTTCATAGGAGGGATGTTATGGGGAGAGAAAGAAAAGATGATTTTTAAGCTGCTTATGGAGAACTGAGGCCTGCTGGGTAACTGTGGACCATTCCAGTCTCTCTCATAGGAGGGATGTTATGAGGAGAGAAAGAAAAGGTGATTTTAAACTGCTTAGGGAGAACTGAGGCTTGGTGGGTAACTGTGGACCAATACAGTTTCCTCAGACCTCTCTCATAGGAAGTATGTTATGGGGAGAGAAAGAAAAGGTGATTTTTAAGCTGCTTATGGAGAACTGAGGCCTGCTGGGTAACTGTGGACCATTCGAGTCTCTCTCATAGGAAGTATGTTATGGGGAGAGAAAGAAAAGGTGATTTTAAACTGCTTAGGGAGAACTGAGGCCTGCTGGGTAACTGTGGACCATTCCAGTCTCTTTCATAGGAGGGATGTTATGGGGAGAGAAAGAAAAGGTGATTTTAAACTGCTTAGGGAGAACTGAGGCCTGATGGGTAACTGTGGACCATTCCAATTGTCTCAGACTTTTCTCATAGGATGAATGTTATGGGGAGAGAAAGAAAAGGTGAATTTAAACTGCTTAGGGAGAACTGAGGCCTGGTGGGTAACTGTGGACTATCCAGTTCTCTCAGACCTCTCTCATAGGAAGTATGTTATGGGGAGAGAAAGAAAAGATGATTTAAGCTGCTTAGGGAGAACTGAGTCCTGCTGGGTATCTGTGGACCATTCCAGTCTCTTTCATAGGAGGGATGTTATGGGGAGAGAAAGAAAAGATGATTTTTAAGCTGCTTATGGAGAACTGAGGCCTGCTGGGTAACTGTGGACCATTCCAGTCTCTCTCATAGGAAGTATGTTATGGGGAGAGAAAGAAAAGGTGATTTTAAACTGCTTAGGGAGAACTGAGACCTGCTGGGTAACTGTGGACCATTCCAGTCTCTTTCATAGGAGGGATGTTATGGGGAGAGAAAGAAGAGATGATTTTTAAGCTGCTTATGGAGAACTGAGGCCTGCTGGGTAACTGTGGACCATTCCAGTCTCTTTCATAGGAGGGATGTTATAAGGAGAGAAAAAAAAGATGATTTTTAAGCTGCTTAGGGAGAACTGAGGCCTGCTGGGTAACTGTGGACCATTCCAGTTCTCTCAGACCTCTCTCATAGGAAGCATGTTATGGTGAAAGAAAAGGTGATTTTAAATGGCTTAGGGAGAACTGAGGCCTAGTGGGTAACTGTGGACCATTCCGGTTCTTTCGGACCTCTCTCATAGGAAGTATGTTATGGGGAGAGAAAGAAAAGGTGATTTTAAACTGCTTAGGGAGAACTGAGGCCTAGTGGGTAACTGTGGACCATTCCAGTCTCTTTCATAGGCGGGATGTTATGGGGAGAGAAAGAGATGATTTTTAAGCTGCTTATGGAGAATTGAGGCCCGCTGGGTAACTGTGGACCATTCCAGTCTCTTTCATAGGAGGGATGGGGAGAGAAAGAAAAGATGATTTTTAAGCTGCTTAGGGAATAACTGAGGCCTGCTGGGTAACTGTTGACCATTCCAGTCTCTTTCATAGGAGGGATGTTATGGGGAGAGAAAGAAAAGATTATTTTTAAGCTGCTTATGGAGAACTGAGGCCTGCTGGGTAACTGTGGACCATTCCAGTCTCTCTCATAGGAAGTATGTTATGAGGAGAGAAAGAAAAGGTGATTTTATACTGCTTCGGGAGAACGGAGGCCTGGTGGGTAACTGTGGACCATACCAATTGTCTCAGACTTTTCTCATAGGATGAATGTTATGGGGAGTGAAAGAAAAGATTATTTTTAAGCTGCTTAGGGAGAACTGAGGCCTGCTGGGTAACTGTGGACCATTCCAGTCTCTCTCATAGGAAATCATGTTATGGGGAGAGAAAGAAAAGATGATTTTTAAGCTGCTTATGGAGAACTGAGGCCTGCTGGGCAACTGTGGACCATTCCAGTCTCTTTCATAGGAGGAATGTTATCGGGAGAGAAAGAAAAGATGATTTTTAAGCTGCTTATGGAGAACTGAGGCCTGCTGGGTAACTGTGGACCATTCCAGTCTCTTTCATAGGAGGGATGTTATGGGGAGAGAAAGAAAAGATGATTTTTAAGCTGCTTATGGAGAACTCAGGCCTGCTGGGTAACTGTGGACCATTCCAGTCTCTCTCATAGGAAGCATGTTATGGGGAGATAAAGAAAAGTTGATTTTAAAGTGCTTAGGCAGAACTGAGGCCTAGTGGGTAACTGTTGACCATTCCAGTCTCTTTCATAGGAGGGATGTTATGGGGAGAGAAAGAAAAGATGATTTGTAAGCTGCTTATGGAGAACTGAGGCCTGCTGGGTAACTGTGGAGCATTCCAGTCTCTCTCATAGGAAGTATGTTATGGGGAGAGAAAGAAAAGGTGATTTAAAACTTCTTAGGGAGAACTGAGGCCTGCTGGGTAACTGTGGACCATTCCAGTCTCTTTCATAGGAGGGATGTTATAAGGAGAGAAAAAAAAGATGATTTTTAAGCTGCTTAGGGAGAACTGAGGCCTGCTGGGTAACTGTGGATCATTCCAGTTCTCTCAGACCTCTCTCATAGGAAGCATGTTATAGTGAAAGAAAAGGTGATTTTTAAGCTGCTTAGGGAGAACTGAGGCCTGCTGGGTAACTGTGGACCATTCCAGTCTCTCTCATAGGAAATCATGTTATGGGGAGAGAAAGAAAAGATGATTTTTAAGCTGCTTATGGAGAACTGAGGCCTGCTGGGCAACTGTGGACCATTCCAGTCTCTTTCATAGGAGGAATGTTATCGGGAGAGAAAGAAAAGATGATTTTTAAGCTGCTTATGGAGAACTGAGGCCTGCTGGGTAACTGTGGACCATTCCAGTCTCTTTCATAGGAGGGATGTTATGGGGAGAGAAAGAAAAGATGATTTTTAAGCTGCTTATGGAGAACTCAGGCCTGCTGGGTAACTGTGGACCATTCCAGTCTCTCTCATAGGAAGCATGTTATGGGGAGATAAAGAAAAGTTGATTTTAAAGTGCTTAGGCAGAACTGAGGCCTAGTGGGTAACTGTTGACCATTCCAGTCTCTTTCATAGGAGGGATGTTATGGGGAGAGAAAGAAAAGATGATTTGTAAGCTGCTTATGGAGAACTGAGGCCTGCTGGGTAACTGTGGAGCATTCCAGTCTCTCTCATAGGAAGTATGTTATGGGGAGAGAAAGAAAAGGTGATTTTAAACTTCTTAGGGAGAACTGAGGCCTGCTGGGTAACTGTGGACCATTCCAGTCTCTTTCATAGGAGGGATGTTATAAGGAGAGAAAAAAAAGATGATTTTTAAGCTGCTTAGGGAGAACTGAGGCCTGCTGGGTAACTGTGGACCATTCCAGTTCTCTCAGACCTCTCTCATAGGAAGCATGTTATGGTGAAAGAAAAGGTGATTTTGCAGCTGCTTAGGGAGAACTGAGGCCTGCTGGGTAACTGTGGACCATTCCAGTCTCTTTCATAGGAGGGATGTTATGGGGAGAGAAAGAAAAGGTGATTTTAAACTGCTTAGGGAGAACTGAGGCCTGATGGGTAACTGTGGACCATTCCAATTGTCTCAGACTTTTCTCATAGGATGAATGTTATGGGGAGAGAAAGAAAAGGTGAATTTAAACTGCTTAGGGAGAACTGAGGCCTGGTGGGTAACTGTGGACCAATACAGTTCCCTCAGACCTCTCTCATAGGAATTATGTTATGGGGAACGAAAGAAAAGGTGAATTTAAACTGCTTAGGAAGAACTGAGGCCTGCTGGGTAACTGTGGACTATCCAGTTCTCTCAGACCTCTCTCATAGGAAGTATGTTATGGGGAGAGAAAGAAAAGATGATTTAAGCTGCTTAGGGAGAACTGAGTCCTGCTGGGTATCTGTGGACCATTCCAGTCTCTTTCATAGGAGGGATGTTATGGGGAGAGAAAGAAAAGATGATTTTTAAGCTGCTTATGGAGAACTGAGGCCTGCTGGGTAACTGTGGACCATTCCAGTCTCTCTCATAGGAAGTATGTTATGGGGAGAGAAAGAAAAGGTGATTTTAAACTGCTTAGGGAGAACTGAGACCTGCTGGGTAACTGTGGACAATTCCAGTCTCTTTCATAGGAGGGATGTTATGGGGAGAGAAAGAAGAGATGATTTTTAAGCTGCTTATGGAGAACTGAGGCCTGCTGGGTAACTGTGGACCATTCCAGTCTCTTTCATAGGAGGGATGTTATAAGGAGAGAAAAAAAAGATGATTTTTAAGCTGCTTAGGGAGAACTGAGGCCTGCTGGGTAACTGTGGACCATTCCAGTTCTCTCAGACCTCTCTCATAGGAAGCATGTTATGGTGAAAGAAAAGGTGATTTTAAATGGCTTAGGGAGAACTGAGGCCTAGTGGGTAACTGTGGACCATTCCGGTTCTTTCGGACCACTCTCATAGGAAGTATGTTATGGGGAGAGAAAGAAAAGGTGATTTTAAACTGCTTAGGGAGAACTGAGGCCTAGTGGGTAACTGTGGACCATTCCAGTCTCTTTCATAGGCGGGATGTTATGGGGAGAGAAAGAAAAGATGATTTTTAAGCTGCTTATGGAGAATTGAGGCCCGCTGGGTAACTGTGGACCATTCCAGTCTCTTTCATAGGAGGGATGGGGAGAGAAAGAAAAGATGATTTTTAAGCTGCTTAGGGAATAACTGAGGCCTGCTGGGTAACTGTTGACCATTCCAGTCTCTTTCATAGGAGGGATGTTATGGGGAGAGAAAGAAAAGATTATTTTTAAGCTGCTTATGGAGAACTGAGGCCTGCTGGGTAACTGTGGACCATTCCAGTCTCTCTCATAGGAAGTATGTTATGAGGAGAGAAAGAAAAGGTGATTTTAAACTGCTTCGGGAGAACGGAGGCCTGGTGGGTAACTGTGGACCATTCCAATTGTCTCAGACTTTTCTCATAGGATGAATGTTATGGGGAGTGAAAGAAAAGATTATTTTTAAGCTGCTTAGGGAGAACTGAGGCCTGCTGGGTAACTGTGGACCATTCCAGTCTCTCTCATAGGAAATCATGTTATGGGGAGAGAAAGAAAAGATGATTTTTAAGCTGCTTATGGAGAACTGAGGCCTGCTGGGCAACTGTGGACCATTCCAGTCTTTCATAGGAGGAATGTTATCGGGAGAGAAAGAAAAGATGATTTTTAAGCTGCTTATGGAGAACTGAGGCCTGCTGGGTAACTGTGGACCATTCCAGTCTCTTTCATAGGAGGGATGTTATGGGGAGAGAAAGAAAAGATGATTTTTAAGCTGCTTATGGAGAACTCAGGCCTGCTGGGTAACTGTGGACCATTCCAGTCTCTCTCATAGGAAGTATGTTATGGGGAGAGAAAGAAAAGGTGATTTTAAACTGCTTAGGGAGAACTGAGACCTGCTGGGTAACTGTGGACAATTCCAGTCTCTTTCATAGGAGGGATGTTATGGGGAGAGAAAGAAGAGATGATTTTTAAGCTGCTTATGGAGAACTGAGGCCTGCTGGGTAACTGTGGACCATTCCAGTCTCTTTCATAGGAGGGATGTTATAAGGAGAGAAAAAAAAGATGATTTTTAAGCTGCTTAGGGAGAACTGAGGCCTGCTGGGTAACTGTGGACCATTCCAGTTCTCTCAGACCTCTCTCATAGGAAGCATGTTATGGTGAAAGAAAAGGTGATTTTAAATGGCTTAGGGAGAACTGAGGCCTAGTGGGTAACTGTGGACCATTCCGGTTCTCTCAGACCTCTCTCATAGGAAGCATGTTATGGTGAAAGAAAAGGTGATTTTAAATGGCTTAGGGAGAACTGAGGCCTAGTGGGTAACTGTGGACCATTCCGGTTCTTTCGGACCTCTCTCATAGGAAGTATGTTATGGGGAGAGAAAGAAAAGATGATTTTTAAGCTGCTTATGGAGAACTCAGGCCTGCTGGGTAACTGTGGACCATTCCAGTCTCTCTCATAGGAAGCATGTTATGGGGAGATAAAGAAAAGTTGATTTTAAAGTGCTTAGGCAGAACTGAGGCCTAGTGGGTAACTGTTGACCATTCCAGTCTCTTTCATAGGAGGGATGTTATGGGGAGAGAAAGAAAAGATGATTTGTAAGCTGCTTATGGAGAACTGAGGCCTGCTGGGTAACTGTGGAGCATTCCAGTCTCTCTCATAGGAAGTATGTTATGGGGAGAGAAAGAAAAGGTGATTTTAAACTTCTTAGGGAGAACTGAGGCCTGCTGGGTAACTGTGGACCATTCCAGTCTCTTTCATAGGAGGGATGTTATAAGGAGAGAAAAAAAAGATGATTTTTAAGCTGCTTAGGGAGAACTGAGGCCTGCTGGGTAACTGTGGACCATTCCAGTTCTCTCAGACCTCTCTCATAGGAAGCATGTTATGGTGAAAGAAAAGGTGATTTTGCAGCTGCTTAGGGAGAACTGAGGCCTGCTGGGTAACTGTGGACCATTCCAGTCTCTTTCATAGGAGGGATGTTATGGGGAGAGAAAGAAAAGGTGATTTTAAACTGCTTAGGGAGAACTGAGGCCTGATGGGTAACTGTGGACCATTCCAATTGTCTCAGACTTTTCTCATAGGATGAATGTTATGGGGAGAGAAAGAAAAGGTGAATTTAAACTGCTTAGGGAGAACTGAGGCCTGGTGGGTAACTGTGGACCAATACAGTTCCCTCAGACCTCTCTCATAGGAATTATGTTATGGGGAACGAAAGAAAAGGTGAATTTAAACTGCTTAGGAAGAACTGAGGCCTGCTGGGTAACTGTGGACTATCCAGTTCTCTCAGACCTCTCTCATAGGAAGTATGTTATGGGGAGAGAAAGAAAAGATGATTTAAGCTGCTTAGGGAGAACTGAGTCCTGCTGGGTATCTGTGGACCATTCCAGTCTCTTTCATAGGAGGGATGTTATGGGGAGAGAAAGAAAAGATGATTTTTAAGCTGCTTATGGAGAACTGAGGCCTGCTGGGTAACTGTGGACCATTCCAGTCTCTCTCATAGGAAGTATGTTATGGGGAGAGAAAGAAAAGGTGATTTTAAACTGCTTAGGGAGAACTGAGACCTGCTGGGTAACTGTGGACAATTCCAGTCTCTTTCATAGGAGGGATGTTATGGGGAGAGAAAGAAGAGATGATTTTTAAGCTGCTTATGGAGAACTGAGGCCTGCTGGGTAACTGTGGACCATTCCAGTCTCTTTCATAGGAGGGATGTTATAAGGAGAGAAAAAAAAGATGATTTTTAAGCTGCTTAGGGAGAACTGAGGCCTGCTGGGTAACTGTGGACCATTCCAGTTCTCTCAGACCTCTCTCATAGGAAGCATGTTATGGTGAAAGAAAAGGTGATTTTAAATGGCTTAGGGAGAACTGAGGCCTAGTGGGTAACTGTGGACCATTCCGGTTCTTTCGGACCACTCTCATAGGAAGTATGTTATGGGGAGAGAAAGAAAAGGTGATTTTAAACTGCTTAGGGAGAACTGAGGCCTAGTGGGTAACTGTGGACCATTCCAGTCTGTTTCATAGGCGGGATGTTATGGGGAGAGAAAGAAAAGATGATTTTTAAGCTGCTTATGGAGAATTGAGGCCCGCTGGGTAACTGTGGACCATTCCAGTCTCTTTCATAGGAGGGATGGGGAGAGAAAGAAAAGATGATTTTTAAGCTGCTTAGGGAATAACTGAGGCCTGCTGGGTAACTGTTGACCATTCCAGTCTCTTTCATAGGAGGGATGTTATGGGGAGAGAAAGAAAAGATTATTTTTAAGCTGCTTATGGAGAACTGAGGCCTGCTGGGTAACTGTGGACCATTCCAGTCTCTCTCATAGGAAGTATGTTATGAGGAGAGAAAGAAAAGGTGATTTTAAACTGCTTCGGGAGAACGGAGGCCTGGTGGGTAACTGTGGACCATTCCAATTGTCTCAGACTTTTCTCATAGGATGAATGTTATGGGGAGTGAAAGAAAAGATTATTTTTAAGCTGCTTAGGGAGAACTGAGGCCTGCTGGGTAACTGTGGACCATTCCAGTCTCTCTCATAGGAAATCATGTTATGGGGAGAGAAAGAAAAGATGATTTTTAAGCTGCTTATGGAGGCCTGCTGGGCAACTGTGGACCATTCCAGTCTTTCATAGGAGGAATGTTATCGGGAGAGAAAGAAAAGATGATTTTTAAGCTGCTTATGGAGAACTGAGGCCTGCTGGGTAACTGTGGACCATTCCAGTCTCTTTCATAGGAGGGATGTTATGGGGAGAGAAAGAAAAGATGATTTTTAAGCTGCTTATGGAGAACTCAGGCCTGCTGGGTAACTGTGGACCATTCCAGTCTCTCTCATAGGAAGTATGTTATGGGGAGAGAAAGAAAAGGTGATTTTAAACTGCTTAGGGAGAACTGAGACCTGCTGGGTAACTGTGGACAATTCCAGTCTCTTTCATAGGAGGGATGTTATGGGGAGAGAAAGAAGAGATGATTTTTAAGCTGCTTATGGAGAACTGAGGCCTGCTGGGTAACTGTGGACCATTCCAGTCTCTTTCATAGGAGGGATGTTATAAGGAGAGAAAAAAAAGATGATTTTTAAGCTGCTTAGGGAGAACTGAGGCCTGCTGGGTAACTGTGGACCATTCCAGTTCTCTCAGACCTCTCTCATAGGAAGCATGTTATGGTGAAAGAAAAGGTGATTTTAAATGGCTTAGGGAGAACTGAGGCCTAGTGGGTAACTGTGGACCATTCCGGTTCTTTCGGACCTCTCTCATAGGAAGTATGTTATGGGGAGAGAAAGAAAAGGTGATTTTAAACTGCTTAGGGAGAACTGAGGCCTAGTGGGTAACTGTGGACCATTCCAGTCTCTTTCATAGGCGGGATGTTATGGGGAGAGAAAGAAAAGATGATTTTTAAGCTGCTTATGGAGAATTGAGGCCCGCTGGGTAACTGTGGACCATTCCAGTCTCTTTCATAGGAGGGATGGGGAGAGAAAGAAAAGATGATTTTTAAGCTGCTTAGGGAATAACTGAGGCCTGCTGGGTAACTGTTGACCATTCCAGTCTCTTTCATAGGAGGGATGTTATGGGGAGAGAAAGAAAAGATTATTTTTAAGCTGCTTATGGAGAACTGAGGCCTGCTGGGTAACTGTGGACCATTCCAGTCTCTCTCATAGGAAGTATGTTATGAGGAGAGAAAGAAAAGGTGATTTTAAACTGCTTCGGGAGAACGGAGGCCTGGTGGGTAACTGTGGACCATTCCAATTGTCTCAGACTTTTCTCATAGGATGAATGTTATGGGGAGTGAAAGAAAAGATTATTTTTAAGCTGCTTAGGGAGAACTGAGGCCTGCTGGGTAACTGTGGACCATTCCAGTCTCTCTCATAGGAAATCATGTTATGGGGAGAGAAAGAAAAGATGATTTTTAAGCTGCTTATGGAGAACTGAGGCCTGCTGGGCAACTGTGGACCATTCCAGTCTCTTTCATAGGAGGAATGTTATCGGGAGAGAAAGAAAAGATGATTTTTAAGCTGCTTATGGAGAACTGAGGCCTGCTGGGTAACTGTGGACCATTCCAGTCTCTTTCATAGGAGGGATGTTATGGGGAGAGAAAGAAAAGATGATTTTTAAGCTGCTTATGGAGAACTCAGGCCTGCTGGGTAACTGTGGACCATTCCAGTCTCTCTCATAGGAAGCATGTTATGGGGAGATAAAGAAAAGTTGATTTTAAAGTGCTTAGGCAGAACTGAGGCCTAGTGGGTAACTGTTGACCATTCCAGTCTCTTTCATAGGTGGGATGTTATGGGGAGAGAAAGAAAAGATGATTTGTAAGCTGCTTATGGAGAACTGAGGCCTGCTGGGTAACTGTGGAGCATTCCAGTCTCTCTCATAGGAAGTATGTTATGGGGAGAGAAAGAAAAGGTGATTTTAAACTTCTTAGGGAGAACTGAGGCCTGCTGGGTAACTGTGGACCATTCCAGTCTCTTTCATAGGAGGGATGTTATAAGGAGAGAAAAAAAAGATGATTTTTAAGCTGCTTAGGGAGAACTGAGGCCTGCTGGGTAACTGTGGACCATTCCAGTTCTCTCAGACCTCTCTCATAGGAAGCATGTTATGGTGAAAGAAAAGGTGATTTTGCAGCTGCTTAGGGAGAACTGAGGCCTGCTGGGTAACTGTGGACCATTCCAGTTCTCTCGGACCTCTCTCATAGGAAGTATGTTATGGGGAGAGAAAGAAAAGGTGATTTTAAACTGCTTAGGGAGAACTGAGGCCTGGTGCGTAACTGTGGACCATTCCATTCTCTTTCATAGGAGGGATGTTATGGGGAGTCAAAGAATAGATGATTTAAGCTGCTTATGGAGAACTGAGTCCTGCTGGGTAACTGTGGACCATTCCAGTCTCTTTCATAGGAGGGATGTTATGGGGAGAGAAATAAAAGATGATTTTTAAGCTGCTCAGGGAGAACTGAGGCCTGCTGGGTAACTGTGGACCATTCCAGTTCTCTCAGACCCCTCTCATAGGAAGCATGTTGTAGGGAGAAAAAGAAAAAGGTGATTTTAAATTGCTTAGGGAGAACTGAGGCCTGGTGGACCATTCCAGTTCTCTCAGACCTCTCTCATAAGAAGTATGTTATGGGGAGAGAAAGAAAAGATGATTTAAGCTGCTTAGGGAGAACTGAGGCCTAGTGGGTAACTGTCGACCATTCCAGTTCTCTCATAGGAAACATGTTATGGGGAGAGAAAGAAAAGATGATTTTTAAACTGCTTAGGGAGAACTGAGGCCTGCTGGGTAACTGTTGACCTTTCCAGTCTCTTTCATAGGAGGGATGTTATGGGGAGAGAAAGAAAAGATGATTTTTAAGCTGCTTATGGAGAACTGAGGCCTGCTGGGTAACTGTGGACCATTCTAGTCTGTTTCATAGGAGGGATGTTATGGGGAGAGAATGAAAAGATGATTTTTAAGCTGCTTATGGAGAACTGAGGCCTGCTGGGTAACTGTGGACCATTCCAGTCTCTCTCATAGGAGGTATGTTATGGGGAGAGAAAGAAGAGATGATTTTTAAGCTGCTTATGGAGAACTGAGGCCTGCTGGGTAACTGTGGACCATTCCAGTCTCTTTCATAGGAGGGATGTTATAAGGAGAGAAAAAAAAGATGATTTTTAAGCTGCTTAGGGAGAACTTAGGCCTGCTGGGTAACTGTGGACCATTCCAGTTCTCTCAGACCTCTCTCATAGGAAGCATGTTATGGTGAAAGAAAAGGTGATTTTAAATGGCTTAGGGAGAACTGAGGCCTAGTGGGTAACTGTGGACCATTCCAGTTCTCTCGGACCTCTCTCATAGGAAGTATGTTATGGGGAGAGAAAGAAAAGGTGATTTTAAACTGCTTAGGGAGAACTGAGGCCTAGTGGGTAACTGTGGACCATTCCAGTCTCTTTCATAGGAGGGATGTTATGGGGAGAGAAAGAAAAGGTGATTTTAAACTGCTTAGGGAGAACTGAGGCCTGGTGGGTAACTGTGGACCATTCCAGTCTCTTTCATAGGAGGGATGGGGAGAGAAAGAAAAGATGATTTTTAAGCTGCTTAGGGAGAACTGAAGCCTGCTGGGTAACTGTTGACCAATACAGTTCCCTCAGACCTCTCTCATAGGAATTATGTTATGGGGAAAGAAAGAAAAGGTGAATTTAAACTGCTTAGGGAGAACTGCGGCCTGGTGGGTAACTGTGGATCATTCCAGTTCTCTCAGACCTCTCTCATAGGAAGTATGTTATGGGGAGAGAAAGAAAAGGTGATTTTAAACTGCTTAGGGAGAACTGAGGCCTAGTGGGTAACTGTGGACCATTCCAGTCTCTTACATAGGAGGGATGATATGAGGAGAGAAAGAAAAGATAATTTTTAAGCTGTTTAGAGAGAACTGAGGCATGCTGGGTAGCTTTGGTCCATTGCAGTATCTTTCATAGGAGGGATGTTATGAGGAGAGAAAGAAAAGATAATTTTTAAGATGCTTATGGAGAACTGAGGCCTGCTGGGTAACTGTGGACAATCCAGTCTCTCAGACCTCTCTCATAGGAAGTATGTTATGGGGAGAGAAAGAAAAGGTGACTTTAAGCCGCTTAGGGAGAACTGAGACCTGTTCTGATAACTGTGGGCCATTCCAGTCTCTTTCATAGGAGGGATGTTATGGGGAGAGAAAGAAAAGGCGATTTTTAAGCTGCTTAGGGAGAACGGAGGCCTACTGGGTAACTGTGGACATTCCTTTCTCTCATGGGATGAATGTTATGGGGAGAGAAAGAAAAGGTGATTTTTAAGCTGCTTAGGGAGAACTGAGGCCTGCTGGGTAACTGTGGACCATTCCAGTCTCTCATAGGATGAATGTTATGGGGAGAAAAAGAAAAGGTGATTTTAAGCTGCTTAGGGAGAACTGAGGCTTGCTGGGTAACTGTGGACCATTCCAGTCTCTTTCATAGGAGGGATGTTATGGGGAGAGAAAGAAAAGGTGATTTTAAACTGCTTAGGGAGAACTGAGGCCTGGTGGGTAACTGTGGACCATTCCAATTGTCTCAGACTTTTCTCATAGGATGAATGTTATGGGGAGAGAAAGAAAAGGTGAATTTAAACTGCTTAGGGAGAACTGAGGCCTGGTGGGTAACTGTGGACCAATACAGTTCCCTCAGACCTCTCTCATAGGAATTATGTTATGGGGAAAGAAAGAAAAGGTGAATTTAAACTGCTTAGGGAGAACTGGGGCCTGGTGGGTAACTGTGGACCATTCCAGTTCTCTCAGACCTCTCTCATAGGATGAATGTTATGGGGAAAGAAAGAAAAGGTGAATTTAAACTGCTTAAGGAGAACTGAGGCCGGCTGGGTAACTGTTGGCCATTCCAGTCTCTTACATAGGAGGGATGATATGAGGAGAGAAAGAAAAGATAATTTTAAGCTGTTTAGAGAGAACTGAGGCATGCTGGGTAGCTTTGGGCCATTGCAGTATCTTTCATACGAGGGATGTTATGAGGAGAGAAAGAAAAGATAATTTTTAAGATGCTTATGGAGAACTGAGGCCTGCTGGGTAACTGTGGACAATCCAGTCTCTCAGACCTCTCTCATAGGAAGTATGTTATGGGGAGAGAAAGAAAAGGTGACTTTAAGCCGCTTAGGGAGAACTGAGACCTGTTCTGATAACTGTGGGCCATTAAAGTCTCTTTCATAGGAAGGATGTTATGGGGAGAGAAAGAAAAGGTGATTTTTAACCTGCTTAGGGAGAACTGAGGCCTGCTGGGTAACTGTGGACCATTCCAGTCTCTTTCATAGGAGGGATGTTATGGGGAGAGAAAGAAAAGGTGATTTTAAACTGCTTAGGGAAAATTGAGGCCTGGTGGGTAACTGTGGACTATTCCAATTGTCTCAGACTTTTCTCATAGGATGAATGTTATGGGGAGAGAAAGAAAAGGTGAATTTAAACTGCTTAGGGAGAACTGCGGCCTGGTGGGTAACTGTGGACCATTCCAGTCCTCTCAGACCTCTCTCATAGGAAGAATGTTATGGGGAGAGAAAGAAAAGGTGATTTTAAGCTGCTTACGGAGAACTGTGGCCTGCTGGGTAACTGTTGACCATTCCATTCTCTTTCATAGGAGGGATGTTATGGGGAGAGAAAGAAAATATGATTTTTAAGCTGCTTATGGAGAACTGAGGCCTGCTGGGTAACTGTGGACCATTCCAGGCTCTTTCATAGGAGGGATGTTATGGGGAGAGAAAGAAAAGATGATTTTTAAGCTGCTTAGCCTTCCATCCTTCCGAGGTCGGTAAAATGAGTACCCAGCTTGCTGGGGGGTAAACGGTAATGACTGGGGAAGGCACTGGCAAACCACCCCGTATTGAGTCTGCCATGAAAACGCTAGAGGGCGTCACCCCAAGGGTCAGACATGACTCGGTGCTTGCACAGGGGATACCTTTACCTTTACCTTTATGGAGAACTGAGGCCTGGTGGGTAACTGTGGACCATTCCAGTTCTCTCAGACCTCTCTCATAGGAAGTATGTTATGGGGAGAGAAAGAAAAGGTGATTTTAAACTGCTTAGGGAGAACTGAGGCCTAGTGGGTAACTGTGGACCATTCCAGTCTCTTACATAGGAGGGATGATATGAGGAGAGAAAGAAAAGTTAATTTTTAAGCTGTTTAGAGAGAACTGAGGCATGCTGGGTAGCTTTGGGCCATTGCAGTATCTTTCATATGAGGGATGTTATGAGGAGAGAAAGAAAAGATAATTTTTAAGATGCTTATGGAGAACTGAGGCCTGCTGGGTAACTGTGGACAATCCAGTCTCTCAGACCTCTCTCATAGGAAGTATGTTATGGGGAGAGAAAGAAAAGGTGACTTTAAGCCGCTTAGGGAGAACTGAGACCTGTTCTGATAACTGTGGGCCATTAAAGTCTCTTTCATAGGAAGGATGTTATGGGGAGAGAAAGAAAAGGTGATTTTTAAGCTGCTTAGGGAGAACTGAGGCCTGCTGGGTAACTGTGGACCATTCCAGTCTCTTTCATAGGAGGGATGTTATGGGGAGAGAAAGAAAAGGTGATTTTAAACTGCTTAGGGAGAACTGAGGCCTGGTGGGTAACTGTGGACCATTCCAGTCTCTTTCATAGGCGGGATGTTATGGGGAGAGAAAGAAAAGATGATTTTTAAGCTGCTTATGGAGAATTGAGGCCCGCTGGGTAACTGTGGACCATTCCAGTCTCTTTCATAGGAGGGATGGGGAGAGAAAGAAAAGATGATTTTTAAGCTGCTTAGGGAATAACTGAGGCCTGCTGGGTAACTGTTGACCATTCCAGTCTCTTTCATAGGAGGGATGTTATGGGGAGAGAAAGAAAAGATTATTTTTAAGCTGCTTATGGAGAACTGATGCCTGCTGGGTAACTGTGGACCATTCCAGTCTCTCTCATAGGAAGTATGTTATGAGGAGAGAAAGAAAAGGTGATTTTAAACTGCTTCGGGAGAACGGAGGCCTGGTGGGTAACTGTGGACCATTCCAATTGTCTCAGACTTTTCTCATAGGATGAATGTTATGGGGAATGAAAGAAAAGATTATTTTTAAGCTGCTTAGGGAGAACTGAGGCCTGCTGGGTAACTGTGGACCATTCCAGTCTCTCTCATAGGAAATCATGTTATGGGGAGAGAAAGAAAAGATGATTTTTAAGCTGCTTATGGAGAACTGAGGCCTGCTGGGCAACTGTGGACCATTCCAGTCTCTTTCATAGGAGGAATGTTATCGGGAGAGAAAGAAAAGATGATTTTTAAGCTGCTTATGGAGAACTGAGGCCTGCTGGGTAACTGTGGACCATTCCAGTCTCTTTCATAGGAGGGATATTATGGGGAGAGAAAGAAAAGATGATTTTTAAGCTGCTTTTGGAGAACTCAGGCCTGCTGGGTAACTGTGGACCATTCCAGTCTCTCTCATAGGAAGAATGTTATGGGGAGATAAAGAAAAGTTGATTTTAAAGTGCTTAGGGAGAACTGAGGCCTAGTGGGTAACTGTTGACCATTCCAGTCTCTTTCATAGGAGGGATGTTATGGGGAGAGAAAGAAAAGATGATTTGTAAGCTGCTTATGGAGAACTGAGGCCTGCTGGGTAACTGTGGAGCATTCCAGTCTCTCTCATAGGAAGTATGTTATGGGGAGAGAAAGAAAAGGTGATTTTAAACTTCTTAGGGAGAACTGAGGCCTGCTGGGTAACTGTGGACCATTCCAGTCTCTTTCATAGGAGGGATGTTATAAGGAGAGAAAAAAAAGATGATTTTTAAGCTGCTTAGGGAGAACTGAGGCCTGCTGGGTAACTGTGGACCATTCCAGTTCTCTCAGACCTCTCTCATAGGAAGCATGTTATGGTGAAAGAAAAGGTGATTTTGCAGCTGCTTAGGGAGAACTGAGGCCTGCTGGGTAACTGTGGACCATTCCAGTTCTCTCGGACCTCTCTCATAGGAAGTATGTTATGGGGAGAGAAAGAAAAGGTGATTTTAAACTGCTTAGGGAGAACTGAGGCCTGGTGCGTAACTGTGGACCATTCCATTCTCTTTCATAGGAGGGATGTTATGGGCAGAGAAAGAAAAGATGATTTAAGCTGCTTAGGGAGAACTGAGTCCTGCTGGGTATCTGTGGACCATTCCAGTCTCTTTCATAGGAGGGATGTTATGGGGAGAGAAAGAAAAGATGATTTTTAAGCTGCTTATGGAGAACTGAGTCCTGCTGGGTAACTGTGGACCATTCCAGTCTCTCTCATAGGAAGTATGTTATGGGGAGAGAAAGAAAAGGTGATTTTAAACTGCTTAGGGAGAACTGAGGCCTGGTGGGTAACTGTGGACCATTCCAATTGTCTCAGACTTTTCTCATAGGATGAATGTTATGGGGAGAGAAAGAAAAGGTGAATTTAAACTGCTTAGGGATAACTGCGGCCTGGTGGGTAACTGTGGACCATTCCAGTCTCTTTCATAGGAGGGATGTTATAAGGAGAGAAAAAAAAGATGATTTTTAAGCTGCTTAGGGAGAACTGAGGCCTGCTGGGTAACTGTGGACCATTCCAGTTATCTCAGACCTCTCTCATAGGAAGCATGTTATGGTGAAAGAAAAGGTGATTTTGCAGCTGCTTAGGGAGAACTGAGGCCTGCTGGGTAACTGTGGACCATTCCAGTTCTCTCAGACCTCTCTCATAGGAAGCATGTTATGGTGAAAGAAAAGGTGATTTTGCAGCTGCTTAGGGAGAACTGAGGCCTGCTGGGTAACTGTGGACCATTCCAGTTCTCTCGGACCTCTCTCATAGGAAGTATGTTATGGGGAGAGAAAGAAAAGGTGATTTTAAACTGCTTAGGGAGAACTGAGGCCTGGTGCGTAACTGTGGACCATTCCATTCTCTTTCATAGGAGGGATGTTATGGGCAGAGAAAGAAAAGATGATTTAAGCTGCTTAGGGAGAACTGAGTCCTGCTGGGTATCTGTGGACCATTCCAGTCTCTTTCATAGGAGGGATGTTATGGGGAGAGAAAGAAAAGATGATTTTTAAGCTGCTTATGGAGAACTGAGTCCTGCTGGGTAACTGTGGACCATTCCAGTCTCTCTCATAGGAAGTATGTTATGGGGAGAGAAAGAAAAGGTGATTTTAAACTGCTTAGGGAGAACTGAGACCTGCTGGGTAACTGTGGACCATTCCAGTCTCTTTCATAGGAGGGATGTTATGGGGAGAGAAAGAAGAGATGATTTTTAAGCTGCTTATGGAGAACTGAGGCCTGCTGGGTAACTGTGGACCATTCCAGTCTCTTTCATAGGAGGGATGTTATAAGGAGAGAAAAAAAAGATGATTTTTAAGCTGCTTAGGGAGAACTGAGGCCTGCTGGGTAACTGTGGACCATTCCAGTTCTCTCAGACCTCTCTCATAGGAAGCATGTTATGGTGAAAGAAAAGGTGATTTTAAATGGCTTAGGGAGAACTGAGGCCTAGTGGGTAACTGTGGACCATTCCGGTTCTTTCGGACCTCTCTCATAGGAAGTATGTTATGGGGAGAGAAAGAAAAGGTGATTTTAAACTGCTTAGGGAGAACTGAGGCCTAGTAGGTAACTGTGGACCATTCCAGTCTCTTTAATAGGAGGGATGTTATGGGGAGAGAAAGAAAAGATGATTTTTAAGCTGCTTAGGGAATAACTGAGGCCTGCTGGGTAACTGTTGACCATTCCAGTCTCTTTCATAGGAGGGATGTTATGGGGAGAGAAAGAAAAGATTATTTTTAAGCTGCTTATGGAGAACTGAGGCCTGCTGGGTAACTGTGGACCATTCCAGTCTCTCTCATAGGAAGTATGTTATGAGGAGAGAAAGAAAAGGTGATTTTAAACTGCTTCGGGAGAACGGAGGCCTGGTGGGTAACTGTGGACCATTCCAATTGTCTCAGACTTTTCTCATAGGATGAATGTTATGGGGAGTGAAAGAAAAGATTATTTTTAAGCTGCTTAGGGAGAACTGAGGCCTGCTGTGTAACTGTGGACCATTCCAGTCTCTCTCATAGGAAATCATGTTATGGGGAGAGAAAGAAAAGATGATTTTTAAGCTGCTTATGGAGAACTGAGGCCTGCTGGGCAACTGTGGACCATTCCAGTCTCTTTCATAGGAGGAATGTTATCGGGAGAGAAAGAAAAGATGATTTTTAAGCTGCTTATGGAGAACTGAGGCCTGCTGGGTAACTGTGGACCATTCCAGTCTCTTTCATAGGAGGGATGTTATGGGGAGAGAAAGAAAAGATGATTTTTAAGCTGCTTATGGAGAACTCAGGCCTGCTGGATAACTGTGGACCATTCCAGTCTCTCTCATAGGAAGCATGTTATGGGGAGATAAAGAAAAGTTGATTTTAAAGTGCTTAGGCAGAACTGAGGCCTAGTGGGTAACTGTTGACCATTCCAGTCTCTTTCATAGGAGGGATGTTATGGGGAGAGAAAGAAAAGATGATTTGTAAGCTGCTTATGGAGAACTGAGGCCTGCTGGGTAACTGTGGAGCATTCCAGTCTCTCTCATAGGAAGTATGTTATGGGGAGAGAAAGAAAAGGTGATTTTAAACTTCTTAGGGAGAACTGAGGCCTGCTGGGTAACTGTGGACCATTCCAGTCTCTTTCATAGGAGGGATGTTATAAGGAGAGAAAAAAAGATGATTTTTAAGCTGCTTAGGGAGAACTGAGGCCTGCTGGGTAACTGTGGACCATTCCAGTTCTCTCAGACCTCTCTCATAGGAAGCATGTTATGGTGAAAGAAAAGGTGATTTTTAAGCTGCTTAGGGAGAACTGAGGCCTGCTGGGTAACTGTGGACCATTCCAGTCTCTCTCATAGGAAATCATGTTATGGGGAGAGAAAGAAAAGATGATTTTTAAGCTGCTTATGGAGAACTGAGGCCTGCTGGGCAACTGTGGACCATTCCAGTCTCTTTCATAGGAGGAATGTTATCGGGAGAGAAAGAAAAGATGATTTTTAAGCTGCTTATGGAGAACTGAGGCCTGCTGGGTAACTGTGGACCATTCCAGTCTCTTTCATAGGAGGGATGTTATGGGGAGAGAAAGAAAAGATGATTTTTAAGCTGCTTATGGAGAACTCAGGCCTGCTGGGTAACTGTGGACCATTCCAGTCTCTCTCATAGGAAGCATGTTATGGGGAGATAAAGAAAAGTTGATTTTAAAGTGCTTAGGCAGAACTGAGGCCTAGTGGGTAACTGTTGACCATTCCAGTCTCTTTCATAGGAGGGATGTTATGGGGAGAGAAAGAAAAGATGATTTGTAAGCTGCTTATGGAGAACTGAGGCCTGCTGGGTAACTGTGGAGCATTCCAGTCTCTCTCATAGGAAGTATGTTATGGGGAGAGAAAGAAAAGGTGATTTTAAACTTCTTAGGGAGAACTGAGGCCTGCTGGGTAACTGTGGACCATTCCAGTCTCTTTCATAGGAGGGATGTTATAAGGAGAGAAAAAAAAGATGACTTTTAAGCTGCTTAGGGAGAACTGAGGCCTGCTGGGTAACTGTGGACCATTCCAGTTCTCTCAGACCTCTCTCATAGGAAGCATGTTATGGTGAAAGAAAAGGTGATTTTGCAGCTGCTTAGGGAGAACTGAGGCCTGCTGGGTAACTGTGGACCATTCCAGTCTCTTTCATAGGAGGGATGTTATGGGGAGAGAAAGAAAAGGTGATTTTAAACTGCTTAGGGAGAACTGAGGCCTGATGGGTAACTGTGGACCATTCCAATTGTCTCAGACTTTTCTCATAGGATGAATGTTATGGGGAGAGAAAGAAAAGGTGAATTTAAACTGCTTAGGGAGAACTGAGGCCTGGTGGGTAACTGTGGACCAATACAGTTCCCTCAGACCTCTCTCATAGGAATTATGTTATGGGGAACGAAAGAAAAGGTGAATTTAAACTGCTTAGGAAGAACTGAGGCCTGCTGGGTAACTGTGGACTATCCAGTTCTCTCAGACCTCTCTCATAGGAAGTATGTTATGGGGAGAGAAAGAAAAGATGATTTAAGCTGCTTAGGGAGAACTGAGTCCTGCTGGGTATCTGTGGACCATTCCAGTCTCTTTCATAGGAGGGATGTTATGGGGAGAGAAAGAAAAGATGATTTTTAAGCTGCTTATGGAGAACTGAGGCCTGCTGGGTAACTGTGGACCATTCCAGTCTCTCTCATAGGAAGTATGTTATGGGGAGAGAAAGAAAAGGTGATTTTAAACTGCTTAGGGAGAACTGAGACCTGCTGGGTAACTGTGGACCATTCCAGTCTCTTTCATAGGAGGGATGTTATGGGGAGAGAAAGAAGAGATGATTTTTAAGCTGCTTATGGAGAACTGAGGCCTGCTGGGTAACTGTGGACCATTCCAGTCTCTTTCATAGGAGGGATGTTATAAGGAGAGAAAAAAAAGATGATTTTTAAGCTGCTTAGGGAGAACTGAGGCCTGCTGGGTAACTGTGGACCATTCCAGTTCTCTCAGACCTCTCTCATAGGAAGCATGTTATGGTGAAAGAAAAGGTGATTTTAAATGGCTTAGGGAGAACTGAGGCCTAGTGGGTAACTGTGGACCATTCCGGTTCTTTCGGACCTCTCTCATAGGAAGTATGTTATGGGGAGAGAAAGAAAAGGTGATTTTAAACTGCTTAGGGAGAACTGAGGCCTAGTGGGTAACTGTGGACCATTCCAGTCTCTTTCATAGGCGGGATGTTATGGGGAGAGAAAGAAAAGATGATTTTTAAGCTGCTTATGGAGAATTGAGGCCCGCTGGGTAACTGTGGACCATTCCAGTCTCTTTCATAGGAGGGATGGGGAGAGAAAGAAAAGATGATTTTTAAGCTGCTTAGGGAATAACTGAGGCCCCCTGGGTAACTGTTGACCATTCCAGTCTCTTTCATAGGAGGGATGTTATGGGGAGAGAAAGAAAAGATTATTTTTAAGCTGCTTATGGAGAACTGAGGCCTGCTGGGTAACTGTGGACCATTCCAGTCTCTCTCATAGGAAGTATGTTATGAGGAGAGAAAGAAAAGGTGATTTTAAACTGCTTCGGGAGAACGGAGGCCTGGTGGGTAACTGTGGACCATTCCAATTGTCTCAGACTTTTCTCATAGGATGAATGTTATGGGGAGTGAAAGAAAAGATTATTTTTAAGCTGCTTAGGGAGAACTGAGGCCTGCTGGGTAACTGTGGACCATTCCAGTCTCTCTCATAGGAAATCATGTTATGGGGAGAGAAAGAAAAGATGATTTTTAAGCTGCTTATGGAGAACTGAGGCCTGCTGGGCAACTGTGGACCATTCCAGTCTCTTTCATAGGAGGAATGTTATCGGGAGAGAAAGAAAAGATGATTTTTAAGCTGCTTATGGAGAACTGAGGCCTGCTGGGTAACTGTGGACCATTCCAGTCTCTTTCATAGGAGGGATGTTATGGGGAGAGAAAGAAAAGATGATTTTTAAGCTGCTTTTGGAGAACTCAGGCCTCCTGGGTAACTGTGGACCATTCCAGTCTCTCTCATAGGAAGAATGTTATGGGGAGATAAAGAAAAGTTGATTTTAAAGTGCTTAGGGAGAACTGAGGCCTAGTGGGTAACTGTTGACCATTCCAGTCTCTTTCATAGGAGGGATGTTATGGGGAGAGAAAGAAAAGATGATTTGTAAGCTGCTTATGGAGAACTGAGGCCTGCTGGGTAACTGTGGAGCATTCCAGTCTCTCTCATAGGAAGTATGTTATGGGGAGAGAAAGAAAAGGTGATTTTAAACTTCTTAGGGAGAACTGAGGGCTGCTGGGTAACTGTGGACCATTCCAGTCTCTTTCATAGGAGGGATGTTATAAGGAGAGAAAAAAAAGATGATTTTTAAGCTGCTTAGGGAGAACTGAGGCCTGCTGGGTAACTGTGGACCATTCCAGTTCTCTCAGACCTCTCTCATAGGAAGCATGTTATGGTGAAAGAAAAGGTGATTTTGCAGCTGCTTAGGGAGAACTGAGGCCTGCTGGGTAACTGTGGACCATTCCAGTTCTCTCAGACCTCTCTCATAGGAAGTATGTTATGGGGAGAGAAAGAAAAGGTGATTTTAAACTGCTTAGGGAGAACTGAGGCCTGGTGCGTAACTGTGGACCATTCCATTCTCTTTCATAGGAGGGATGTTATGGGGAGTCAAAGAATAGATGATTTAAGCTGCTTATGGAGAACTGAGTCCTGCTGGGTAACTGTGGACCATTCCAGTCTCTTTCATAGGAGGGATGTTATGGGGAGAGAAAGAAAAGATGATTTTTAAGCTGCTCAGGGAGAACTGAGGCCTGCTGGGTAACTGTGGACCATTCCAGTTCTCTCAGACCCCTCTCATAGGAAGCATGTTGTAGGGAGAAAAAGAAAAAGGTGATTTTAAATTGCTTAGGGAGAACTGAGGCCTGGTGGACCATTCCAGTTCTCTCAGACCTCTCTCATAAGAAGTATGTTATGGGGAGAGAAAGAAAAGATGATTTAAGCTGCTTAGGGAGAACTGAGGCCTAGTGGGTAACTGTCGACCATTCCAGTTCTCTCATAGGAAGCATGTTATGGGGAGAGAAAGAAAAGATGATTTTTAAACTGCTTAGGGAGAACTGAGGCCTGCTGGGTAACTGTTGACCTTTCCAGTCTCTTTCATAGGAGGGATGTTATGGGGAGAGAAAGAAAAGATGATTTTTAAGCTGCTTATGGAGAACTGAGGCCTGCTGGGTAACTGTGGACCATTCTAGTCTGTTTCATAGGAGGGATGTTATGGGGAGAGAATGAAAAGATGATTTTTAAGCTGCTTATGGAGAACTGAGGCCTGCTGGGTAACTGTGGACCATTCCAGTCTCTCTCATAGGAGGTATGTTATGGGGAGAGAAAGAAGAGATGATTTTTAAGCTGCTTATGGAGAACTGAGGCCTGCTGGGTAACTGTGGACCATTCCAGTCTCTTTCATAGGAGGGATGTTATAAGGAGAGAAAAAAAAGATGATTTTTAAGCTGCTTAGGGAGAACTTAGGCCTGCTGGGTAACTGTGGACCATTCCAGTTCTCTCAGACCTCTCTCATAGGAAGCATGTTATGGTGAAAGAAAAGGTGATTTTAAATGGCATAGGGAGAACTGAGGCCTAGTGGGTAACTGTGGACCATTCCAGTTCTCTCGGACCTCTCTCATAGGAAGTATGTTATGGGGAGAGAAAGAAAAGGTGATTTTAAACTGCTTAGGGAGAACTGAGGCCTAATCGGTAACTGTGGACCATTCCAGTCTCTTTCATAGGCGGGATGTTATGGGGAGAGAAAGAAAAGATGATTTTTAAGCTGCTTATGGAGAATTGAGGCCCGCTGGGTAACTGTGGACCATTCCAGTCTCTTTCATAGGAGGGATGGGGAGAGAAAGAAAAGATGATTTTTAAGCTGCTTAGGGAGAACTGAGGCCTGCTGGGTAACTGTTGACCATTCCAGTCTCTTTCATAGGAGGGATGTTATGGGGAGAGAAAGAAAAGATGATTTTTAAGCTGCTTATGGAGAACTGAGGCCTGCTGGGTAACTGTGGACCATTCCAGTCTCTCTGATAGGAAGTATGTTATGAGGAGAGAAAGAAAAGGTGATTTTAAACTGCTTCGGGAGAACTTAGGCCTGCTGGGTAACTGTGGACCATTCCAGTTCTCTCAGACCTCTCTCATAGGAAGCATGTTATGGTGAAAGAAAAGGTGATTTTGCAGCTGCTTAGGGAGAACTGAGGCCTGCTGGGTAACTGTGGACCATTCCAGTTCTCTCGGACCTCTCTCATAGGAAGTATGTTATGGGGAGAGAAAGAAAAGGTGATTTTAAACTGCTTAGGGAGAACTGAGGCCTGGTGCGTAACTGTGGACCATTCCATTCTCTTTCATAGGAGGGATGTTATGGGTAGTCAAAGAATAGATGATTTAAGCTGCTTATGGAGAACTGAGTCCTGCTGGGTAACTGTGGACCATTCCAGTCTCTTTCATAGGAGGGATGTTATGGGGAGAGAAAGAAAAGATGATTTTTAAGCTGCTCAGGGAGAACTGAGGCCTGCTGGGTAACTGTGGACCATTCCAGTTCTCTCAGACCCCTCTCATAGGAAGCATGTTGTAGGGAGAAAAAGAAAAAGGTGATTTTAAATTGCTTAGGGAGAACTGAGGCCTGGTGGACCATTCCAGTTCTCTCAGACCTCTCTCATAAGAAGTATGTTATGGGGAGAGAAAGAAAAGATGATTTAAGCTGCTTAGGGAGAACTGAGGCCTAGTGGGTAACTGTGGACCATTCCAGTTCTCTCATAGGAAGCATGTTATGGGGAGAGAAAGAAAAGATGATTTTTAAGCTGCTTATGGAGAACTGAGGCCTGCTGGGTAACTGTTGACCTTTCCAGTCTCTTTCATAGGAGGGATGTTATGGGGAGAGAAAGAAAAGATGATTTTTAAGCTGCTTATGGAGAACTGAGGCCTGCTGGGTAACTGTGGACCATTCTAGTCTGTTTCATAGGAGGGATGTTATGGGGAGAGAATGAAAAGATGATTTTTAAGCTGCTTATGGAGAACTGAGGCCTGCTGGGTAACTGTGGACCATTCCAGTCTCTCTCATAGGAGGTATGTTATGGGGAGAGAAAGAAAAGGTGATTTTAAACTGCTTAGGGAGAACTGAGACCTGCTGGGTAACTGTGGACCATTCCAGTCACTTTCATAGGAGGGATGTTATGGGGAAAGAAAGAAGAGATGATTTTTAAGCTGCTTATGGAGAACTGAGGCCTGCTGGGTAACTGTGGACCATTCCAGTCTCTTTCATAGGAGGGATGTTATGGGGAGTCAAAGAATAGATGATTTAAGCTGCTTATGGAGAACTGAGTCCTGCTGGGTAACTGTGGACCATTCCAGTCTCTTTCATAGGAGGGATGTTATGGGGAGAGAAAGAAAAGATGATTTTTAAGCTGCTCAGGGAGAACTGAGGCCTGCTGGGTAACTGTGGACCATTCCAGTTCTCTCAGACCCCTCTCATAGGAAGCATGTTGTAGGGAGAAAAAGAAAAAGGTGATTTTAAATTGCTTAGGGAGAACTGAGGCCTGGTGGACCATTCCAGTTCTCTCAGACCTCTCTCATAAGTATGTTATGGGGAGAGAAAGAAAAGATGATTTAAGCTGCTTAGGGAGAACTGAGGCCTAGTGGGTAACTGTGGACCATTCCAGTTCTCTCATAGGAAGCATGTTATGGGGAGAGAAAGAAAAGATGATTTTTAAGCTGCTTATGGAGAACTGAGGCCTGCTGGGTAACTGTTGACCTTTCCAGTCTCTTTCATAGGAGGGATGTTATGGGGAGAGAAAGAAAAGATGATTTTTAAGCTGCTTATGGAGAACTGAGGCCTGCTGGGTAACTGTGGACCATTCTAGTCTGTTTCATAGGAGGGATGTTATGGGGAGAGAATGAAAAGATGATTTTTAAGCTGCTTATGGAGAACTGAGGCCTGCTGGGTAACTGTGGACCATTCCAGTCTCTCTCATAGGAGGTATGTTATGGGGAGAGAAAGAAAAGGTGATTTTAAACTGCTTAGGGAGAACTGAGACCTGCTGGGTAACTGTGGACCATTCCAGTCACTTTCATAGGAGGGATGTTATGGGGAGAGAAAGAAGAGATGATTTTTAAGCTGCTTATGGAGAACTGAGGCCTGCTGGGTAACTGTGGACCATTCCAGTCTCTTTCATAGGAGGGATGTTATAAGGAGAGAAAAAAAAGATGATTTTTAAGCTGCTTAGGGAGGCCTGCTGGGTAACTGTGGACCATTCCAGTTCTCTCAGACCTCTCTCATAGGAAGCATGTTATGGTGAAAGAAAAGGTGATTTTAAATGGCTTAGGGAGAACTGAGGCCTAGTGGGTAACTGTGGACCATTCCAGTTCTCTCGGACCTCTCTCATAGGAAGTATGTTATGGGGAGAGAAAGAAAAGGTGATTTTAAACTGCTTAGGGAGAACTGAGGCCTAATCGGTAACTGTGGACCATTCCAGTCTCTTTCATAGGCGGGATGTTATGGGGAGAGAAAGAAAAGATGATTTTTAAGCTGCTTATGGAGAATTGAGGCCCGCTGGGTAACTGTGGACCATTCCAGTCTCTTTCATAGGAGGGATGGGGAAAGAAAGAAAAGATGATTTTTAAGCTGCTTAGGGAGAACTGAGGCCTGCTGGGTAACTGTTGACCATTCCAGTCTCTTTCATAGGAGGGATGTTATGGGGAAAGAAAGAAAAGATGATTTTTAAGCTGCTTATGGAGAACTGAGGCCTGCTGGGTAACTGTGGACCATTCCAGTCTCTCTCATAGGAAGTATGTTATGAGGAGAGAAAGAAAAGGTGATTTTAAACTGCTTCGGGAGAACGGAGGCCTGGTGGGTAACTGTGGACCATTCCAATTGTCTCAGACTTTTCTCATAGGATGAATGTTATGGGGAGTGAAAGAAAAGATTATTTTTAAGCTGCTTAGGGAGAACTGAGGCCTTCTGGGTAACTGTGGACCATTCCAGTCTCTCTCATAGGAAATCATGTTATGGGGAGAGAAAGAAAAGATGATTTTTAAGCTGCTTATGGAGAACTGAGGCCTGCTGGGCAACTGTGGACCATTCCAGTCTCTTTCATAAGAGGGATGTTATCGGGAGAGAAAGAAAAGATGATTTTTAAGCTGCTTATGGAGAACTGAGGCCTGCTGGGTAACTGTGGACCATTCCAGTCTCTTTCATAGGAGGGATGTTATGGGGAGAGAAAGAAAAGATGATTTTTAAGCTGCTTGCGGAGAACTGAGGCCTGCTGGGTAACTGTGGACCATTCCAGTCTCTTTCATAGGAGGGATGTTATGGGGAGAGAAAGAAAAGATGATTTTTAAGCTGCTTTTGGAGAACTCAGGCCTCCTGGGTAACTGTGGACCATTCCAGTCTCTCTCATAGGAAGCATGTTATGGGGAGATAAAGAAAAGTTGATTTTAAAGTGCTTAGGGAGAACTGAGGCCTAGTGGGTAACTGTTGACCATTCCAGTCTCTTTCATAGGAGGGATGTTATGGGGAGAGAAAGAAAAGATGATTTGTAAGCTGCTTATGGAGAACTGAGGCCTGCTGGGTAACTGTGGAGCATTCCAGTCTCTCTCATAGGAAGTATGTTATGGGGAGAGAAAGAAAAGGTGATTTTAAACTTCTTAGGGAGAACTGAGGCCTGCTGGGTAACTGTGGACCATTCCAGTCTCTTTCATAGGAGGGATGTTATAAGGAGAGAAAAAAAAGATGATTTTTAAGCTGCTTAGGGAGAACTGAGGCCTGCTGGGTAACTGTGGACCATTCCAGTTCTCTCAGACCTCTCTCATAGGAAGCATGTTATGGTGAAAGAAAAGGTGATTTTGCAGCTGCTTAGGGAGAACTGAGGCCTGCTGGGTAACTGTGGACCATTCCAGTTCTCTCGGACCTCTCTCATAGGAAGTATGTTATGGGGAGAGAAAGAAAAGGTGATTTTAAACTACTTAGGGAGAACTGAGGCCTGGTGCGTAACTGTGGAGCATTCCATTCTCTTTCATAGGAGGGATGTTATGGGGAGTCAAAGAATAGATGATTTAAGCTGCTTATGGAGAACTGAGTCCTGCTGGGTAACTGTGGAGCATTCCAGTCTCTTTCATAGGAGGGATGTTATGGGGAGAGAAAGAAAAGATGATTTTTAAGCTGCTCAGGGAGAACTGAGGCCTGCTGGGTAACTGTGGACCATTCCAGTTCTCTCAGACCCCTCTCATAGGAAGCATGTTGTAGGGAGAAAAAGAAAAAGGTGATTTTAAATTGCTTAGGGAGAACTGAGGCCTGGTGGACCATTCCAGTTCTCTCAGACCTCTCTCATAAGAAGTATGTTATGGGGAGAGAAAGAAAAGATGATTTAAGCTGCTTAGGGAGAACTGAGGCCTAGTGGGTAACTGTGGACCATTCCAGTTCTCTCATAGGAAGCATGTTATGGGGAGAGAAAGAAAAGATGATTTTTAAGCTGCTTATGGAGAACTGAGGCCTGCTGGGTAACTGTTGACCTTTCCAGTCTCTTTCATAGGAGGGATGTTATGGGGAGAGAAAGAAAAGATGATTTTTAAGCTGCTTATGGAGAACTGAGGCCTGCTGGGTAACTGTGGACCATTCTAGTCTGTTTCATAGGAGGGATGTTATGGGGAGAGAATGAAAAGATGATTTTTAAGCTGCTTATGGAGAACTGAGGCCTGCTGGGTAACTGTGGACCATTCCAGTCTCTCTCATAGGAGGTATGTTATGGGGAGAGAAAGAAAAGGTGATTTTAAACTGCTTAGGGAGAACTGAGACCTGCTGGGTAACTGTGGACCATTCCAGTCACTTTCATAGGAGGGATGTTATGGGGAGAGAAAGAAGAGATGATTTTTAAGCTGCTTATGGAGAACTGAGGCCTGCTGGGTAACTGTGGACCATTCCAGTCTCTTTCATAGGAGGGATGTTATAAGGAGAGAAAAAAAAGATGATTTTTAAGCTGCTTAGGGAGGCCTGCTGGGTAACTGTGGACCATTCCAGTTCTCTCAGACCTCTCTCATAGGAAGCATGTTATGGTGAAAGAAAAGGTGATTTTAAATGGCTTAGGGAGAACTGAGGCCTAGTGGGTAACTGTGGACCATTCCAGTTCTCTCGGACCTCTCTCATAGGAAGTATGTTATGGGGAGAGAAAGAAAAGGTGATTTTAAACTGCTTAGGGAGAACTGAGGCCTAATCGGTAACTGTGGACCATTCCAGTCTCTTTCATAGGCGGGATGTTATGGGGAGAGAAAGAAAAGATGATTTTTAAGCTGCTTATGGAGAATTGAGGCCCGCTGGGTAACTGTGGACCATTCCAGTCTCTTTCATAGGAGGGATGGGGAGAGAAAGAAAAGATGATTTTTAAGCTGCTTCGGGAGAACTGAGGCCTGCTGGGTAACTGTTGACCATTCCAGTCTCTTTCATAGGAGGGATGTTATGGGGAGAGAAAGAAAAGATGATTTTTAAGCTGCTTATGGAGAACTGAGGCCTGCTGGGTAACTGTGGACCATTCCAGTCTCTCTCATAGGAAGTATGTTATGAGGAGAGAAAGAAAAGGTGATTTTAAACTGCTTCGGGAGAACGGAGGCCTGGTGGGTAACTGTGGACCATTCCAATTGTCTCAGACTTTTCTCATAGGATGAATGTTATGGGGAGTGAAAGAAAAGATTATTTTTAAGCTGCTTAGGGAGAACTGAGGCCTTCTGGGTAACTGTGGACCATTCCAGTCTCTCTCATAGGAAATCATGTTATGGGGAGAGAAAGAAAAGATGATTTTTAAGCTGCTTATGGAGAACTGAGGCCTGCTGGGCAACTGTGGACCATTCCAGTCTCTTTCATAAGAGGGATGTTATCGGGAGAGAAAGAAAAGATGATTTTTAAGCTGCTTATGGAGAACTGAGGCCTGCTGGGTAACTGTGGACCATTCCAGTCTCTTTCATAGGAGGGATGTTATGGGGAGAGAAAGAAAAGATGATTTTTAAGCTGCTTATGGAGAACTCAGGCCTGCTGGGTAACTGTGGACCATTCCAGTCTCTCTCATAGGAAGCATGTTATGGGGAGATAAAGAAAAGTTGATTTTAAAGTGCTTAGGGAGAACTGAGGCCTAGTGGGTAACTGTGGACCATTCCAGTCTCTTTCATAGGAGGGATGTTATGGGGAGAGAAAGAAAAGATGATTTGTAAGCTGCTTATGGAGAACTGAGGCCTGCTGGGTAACTGTGGAGCATTCCAGTCTCTCTCATAGGAAGTATGTTATGGGGAGAGAAAGAAAAGGTGATTTTAAACTTCTTAGGGAGAACTGAGGCCTGCTGGGTAACTGTGGACCATTCCAGTCTCTTTCATAGGAGGGATGTTATAAGGAGAGAAAAAAAAGATGATTTTTAAGCTGCTTAGGGAGAACTGAGGCCTGCTGGGTAACTGTGGACCATTCCAGTTCTCTCAGACCTCTCTCATAGGAAGCATGTTATGGTGAAAGAAAAGGTGATTTTGCAGCTGCTTAGGGAGAACTGAGGCCTGCTGGGTAACTGTGGACCATTCCAGTTCTCTTGGACCTCTCTCATAGGAAGTATGTTATGGGGAGAGAAAGAAAAGGTGATTTTAAACTGCTTAGGGAGAACTGAGGCCTGGTGCGTAACTGTGGACCATTCCATTCTCTTTCATAGGAGGGATGTTATGGGGAGAGAAAGAAAAGATGATTTTTAAGCTGCTCAGGGAGAACTGAGGCCTGCTGGGTAACTGTGGACCATTCCAGTTCTCTCAGACCCCTCTCATAGGAAGCATGTTGTAGGGAGAAAAAGAAAAAGGTGATTTTAAATTGCTTAGGGAGAACTGAGGCCTGGTGGACCATTCCAGTTCTCTCAGACCTCTCTCATAAGAAGTATGTTATGGGGAGAGAAAGAAAAGATGATTTAAGCTGCTTAGGGAGAACTGAGGCCTAGTGGGTAACTGTGGACCATTCCAGTTCTCTCATAGGAAGCAAGTTATGGGGAGAGAAAGAAAAGATGATTTTTAAACTGCTTAGGGAGAACTGAGGCCTGCTGGGTAACTGTTGACCTTTCCAGTCTCTTTCATAGGAGGGATGTTATGGGGAGAGAAAGAAAAGATGATTTTTAAGCTGCTTATGGAGAACTGAGGCCTGCTGGATAACTGTGGACCATTCTAGTCTGTTTCATAGGAGGGATGTTATGGGGAGAGAATGAAAAGATGATTTTTAAGCTGCTTATGGAGAACTGAGGCCTGCTGGGTAACTGTGGACCATTCCAGTCTCTCTCATAGGAGGTATGTTATGGGGAGAGAAAGAAAAGGTGATTTTAAACTGCTTAGGGAGAACTGAGACCTGCTGGGTAACTGTGGACCATTCCAGTCTCTTTCATAGGAGGGATGTTATGGGGAGAGAAAGAAGAGATGATTTTTAAGCTGCTTATGGAGAACTGAGGCCTGCTGGGTAACTGTGGACCATTCCAGTCTCTTTCATAGGAGGGATGTTATAAGGAGAGAAAAAAAAGATGATTTTTAAGCTGCTTAGGGAGGCCTGCTGGGTAACTGTGGACCATTCCAGTTCTCTCAGACCTCTCTCATAGGAAGCATGTTATGGTGAAAGAAAAGGTGATTTTAAATGGCTTAGGGAGAACTGAGGCCTAGTGGGTAACTGTGGACCATTCCAGTTCTCTCGGACCTCTCTCATAGGAAGTATGTTATGGGGAGAGAAAGAAAAGGTGATTTTAAACTGCTTAGGGAGAACTGAGGCCTAATCGGTAACTGTGGATCATTCCAGTCTCTTTCATAGGCGGGATGTTATGGGGAGAGAAAGAAAAGATGATTTTTAAGCTGCTTATGGAGAACTGAGGCCTGCTGGGTAACTGTGGACCATTCCAGTCTCTCTCATAGGAAGTATGTTATGAGGAGAGAAAGAAAAGGTGATTTTAAACTGCTTCGGGAGAACGGAGGCCTGGTGGGTAACTGTGGACCATTCCAATTGTCTCAGACTTTTCTCATAGGATGAATGTTATGGGGAGAGAAAGAAAAGATGATTTTTAAGCTGCTTATGGAGAATTGAGGCCCGCTGGGTAACTGTGGACCATTCCAGTCTCTTTCATAGGAGGGATGGGGAGAGAAAGAAAAGATGATTTTTAAGCTGCTTATGGAGAACTGAGGCCTGCTGGGCAACTGTGGACCATTCCAGTCTCTTTCATAGGATTGATGTTATGGGGAGAGAAAGAAAAGATGATTTTTAAGCTGCTTAGGGAGAACTGAGGCCTGCTGGGTAACTGTGGACCATTCCAGTCTCTCTCATAGGAAATCATGTTATGGGGAGAGAAAGAAAAGGTGATTTTAAACTACTTAGGGAGAACTGAGGCCTGCTGGGTAACTGTTGACCATTCCAGTCTCTTTCATAGGAGGGATGTTATCGGGAGAGAAAGAAAAGATGATTTTTAAGCTGCTTAGCCTTCCATCCTTCCGAGGTCGGTGAAATGAGTACCCAGCTTGCTGGGGGGTAAACGGTAATGACTGGGGAAGGCACTGGCAAACCACCCCGTATTGAGTCTGCCATGAAAACGCTAGAGGGCGTCACCCCAAGGGTCAGACATGACTCGGTGCTTGCACAGGGGATACCTTTACCTTTACCTTTATGGAGAACTGAGGCCTGGTGGGTAACTGTGGACCATTCCAGTTCTCTCAGACCTCTCTCATAGGAAGTATGTTATGGGGAGAGAAAGAAAAGGTGATTTTAAACTGCTTAGGGAGAACTGAGGCCTAGTGGGTAACTGTGGACCATTCCAGTCTCTTACATAGGAGGGATGATATGAGGAGAGAAAGAAAAGTTAATTTTTAAGCTGTTTAGAGAGAACTGAGGCATGCTGGGTAGCTTTGGGCCATTGCAGTATCTTTCATATGAGGGATGTTATGAGGAGAGAAAGAAAAGATAATTTTTAAGCTGCTTATGGAGAACTGAGGCCTGCTGGTTAACTGTGGACCATTCCAGTCTCTCTCATAGGAAGTATGTTATGAGGAGAGAAAGAAAAGGTGATTTTAAACTGCTTCGGGAGAACGGAGGCCTGGTGGGTAACTGTGGACCATTCCAATTGTCTCAGACTTTTCTCATAGGATGAATGTTATGGGGAGTGAAAGAAAAGATTATTTTTAAGCTGCTTAGGGAGAACTGAGGCCTTCTGGGTAACTGTGGACCATTCCAGTCTCTCTCATAGGAAATCATGTTATGGGGAGAGAAAGAAAAGATGATTTTTAAGCTGCTTATGGAGAACTGAGGCCTGCTGGGCAACTGTGGACCATTCCAGTCTCTTTCATAAGAGGGATGTTATCGGGAGAGAAAGAAAAGATGATTTTTAAGCTGCTTATGGAGAACTGAGGCCTGCTGGGTAACTGTGGACCATTCCAGTCTCTTTCATAGGAGGGATGTTATGGGGAGAGAAAGAAAAGATGATTTTTAAGCTGCTTATGGAGAACTGAGGCCTGCTGGGTAACTGTGGACCATTCCAGTCTCTCTCATAGGAAGCATGTTATGGGGAGATAAAGAAAAGTTGATTTTAAAGTGCTTAGGGAGAACTGAGGCCTAGTGGGTAACTGTTGACCATTCCAGTCTCTTTCATAGGAGGGATGTTATGGGGAGAGAAAGAAAAGATGATTTGTAAGCTGCTTATGGAGAACTGAGGCCTGCTGGGTAACTGTGGAGCATTCCAGTCTCTCTCATAGGAAGTATGTTATGGGGAGAGAAAGAAAAGGTGATTTTAAACTTCTTAGGGAGAACTGAGGCCTGCTGGGTAACTGTGGACCATTCCAGTCTCTTTCATAGGAGGGATGTTATAAGGAGAGAAAAAAAAGATTTTTAAGCTGCTTAGGGAGAACTGAGGCCTGCTGGGTAACTGTGGACCATTCCAGTTCTCTCAGACCTCTCTCATAGGAAGCATGTTATGGTGAAAGAAAAGGTGATTTTGCAGCTGCTTAGGGAGAACTGAGGCCTGCTGGGTAACTGTGGACCATTCCAGTTCTCTCGGACCTCTCTCATAGGAAGTATGTTATGGGGAGAGAAAGAAAAGGTGATTTTAAACTGCTTAGGGAGAACTGAGGCCTGGTGCGTAACTGTGGACCATTCCATTCTCTTTCATAGGAGGGATGTTATGGGGAGAGAAAGAAAAGATGATTTTTAAGCTGCTCAGGGAGAACTGAGGCCTGCTGGGTAACTGTGGACCATTCCAGTTCTCTCAGACCCCTCTCATAGGAAGCATGTTGTAGGGAGAAAAAGAAAAAGGTGATTTTAAATTGCTTAGGGAGAACTGAGGCCTGGTGGACCATTCCAGTTCTCTCAGACCTCTCTCATAAGAAGTATGTTATGGGGAGAGAAAGAAAAGATGATTTAAGCTGCTTAGGGAGAACTGAGGCCTAGTGGGTAACTGTGGACCATTCCAGTTCTCTCATAGGAAGCATGTTATGGGGAGAGAAAGAAAAGATGATTTTTAAACTGCTTAGGGAGAACTGAGGCCTGCTGGGTAACTGTTGACCTTTCCAGTCTCTTTCATAGGAGGGATGTTATGGGGAGAGAAAGAAAAGATGATTTTTAAGCTGCTTATGGAGAACTGAGGCCTGCTGGATAACTGTGGACCATTCTAGTCTGTTTCATAGGAGGGATGTTATGGGGAGAGAATGAAAAGATGATTTTTAAGCTGCTTATGGAGAACTGAGGCCTGCTGGGTAACTGTGGACCATTCCAGTCTCTCTCATAGGAGGTATGTTATGGGGAGAGAAAGAAAAGGTGATTTTAAACTGCTTAGGGAGAACTGAGACCTGCTGGGTAACTGTGGACCATTCCAGTCTCTTTCATAGGAGGGATGTTATGGGGAGAGAAAGAAGAGATGATTTTTAAGCTGCTTATGGAGAACTGAGGCCTGCTGGGTAACTGTGGACCATTCCAGTCTCTTTCATAGGAGGGATGTTATAAGGAGAGAAAAAAAAGATGATTTTTAAGCTGCTTAGGGAGGCCTGCTGGGTAACTGTGGACCATTCCAGTTCTCTCAGACCTCTCTCATAGGAAGCATGTTATGGTGAAAGAAAAGGTGATTTTAAATGGCTTAGGGAGAACTGAGGCCTAGTGGGTAACTGTGGACCATTCCAGTTCTCTCGGACCTCTCTCATAGGAAGTATGTTATGGGGAGAGAAAGAAAAGGTGATTTTAAACTGCTTAGGGAGAACTGAGGCCTAATCGGTAACTGTGGATCATTCCAGTCTCTTTCATAGGCGGGATGTTATGGGGAGAGAAAGAAAAGATGATTTTTAAGCTGCTTATGGAGAACTGAGGCCTGCTGGGTAACTGTGGACCATTCCAGTCTCTCTCATAGGAAGTATGTTATGAGGAGAGAAAGAAAAGGTGATTTTAAACTGCTTCGGGAGAACGGAGGCCTGGTGGGTAACTGTGGACCATTCCAATTGTCTCAGACTTTTCTCATAGGATGAATGTTATGGGGAGAGAAAGAAAAGATGATTTTTAAGCTGCTTATGGAGAATTGAGGCCCGCTGGGTAACTGTGGACCATTCCAGTCTCTTTCATAGGAGGGATGGGGAGAGAAAGAAAAGATGATTTTTAAGCTGCTTATGGAGAACTGAGGCCTGCTGGGCAACTGTGGACCATTCCAGTCTCTTTCATAGGATTGATGTTATGGGGAGAGAAAGAAAAGATGATTTTTAAGCTGCTTAGGGAGAACTGAGGCCTGCTGGGTAACTGTGGACCATTCCAGTCTCTCTCATAGGAAATCATGTTATGGGGAGAGAAAGAAAAGGTGATTTTAAACTACTTAGGGAGAACTGAGGCCTGCTGGGTAACTGTTGACCATTCCAGTCTCTTTCATAGGAGGGATGTTATCGGGAGAGAAAGAAAAGATGATTTTTAAGCTGCTTAGCCTTCCATCCTTCCGAGGTCGGTAAAATGAGTACCCAGCTTGCTGGGGGGTAAACGGTAATGACTGGGGAAGGCACTGGCAAACCACCCCGTATTGAGTCTGCCATGAAAACGCTAGAGGGCGTCACCCCAAGGGTCAGACATGACTCGGTGCTTGCACAGGGGATACCTTTACCTTTACCTTTATGGAGAACTGAGGCCTGGTGGGTAACTGTGGACCATTCCAGTTCTCTCAGACCTCTCTCATAGGAAGTATGTTATGGGGAGAGAAAGAAAAGGTGATTTTAAACTGCTTAGGGAGAACTGAGGCCTAGTGGGTAACTGTGGACCATTCCAGTCTCTTACATAGGAGGGATGATATGAGGAGAGAAAGAAAATTTAATTTTTAAGCTGTTTAGAGAGAACTGAGGCATGCTGGGTAGCTTTGGGCCATTGCAGTATCTTTCATATGAGGGATGTTATGAGGAGAGAAAGAAAAGATAATTTTTAAGCTGCTTATGGAGAACTGAGGCCTGCTGGTTAACTGTGGACCATTCCAGTCTCTCTCATAGGAAGTATGTTATGAGGAGAGAAAGAAAAGGTGATTTTAAACTGCTTCGGGAGAACGGAGGCCTGGTGGGTAACTGTGGACCATTCCAATTGTCTCAGACTTTTCTCATAGGATGAATGTTATGGGGAGTGAAAGAAAAGATTATTTTTAAGCTGCTTAGGGAGAACTGAGGCCTTCTGGGTAACTGTGGACCATTCCAGTCTCTCTCATAGGAAATCATGTTATGGGGAGAGAAAGAAAAGATGATTTTTAAGCTGCTTATGGAGAACTGAGGCCTGCTGGGCAACTGTGGACCATTCCAGTCTCTTTCATAAGAGGGATGTTATCGGGAGAGAAAGAAAAGATGATTTTTAAGCTGCTTATGGAGAACTGAGGCCTGCTGGGTAACTGTGGACCATTCCAGTCTCTTTCATAGGAGGGATGTTATGGGGAGAGAAAGAAAAGATGATTTTTAAGCTGCTTATGGAGAACTGAGGCCTGCTGGGTAACTGTGGACCATTCCAGTCTCTCTCATAGGAAGCATGTTATGGGGAGATAAAGAAAAGTTGATTTTAAAGTGCTTAGGGAGAACTGAGGCCTAGTGGGTAACTGTTGACCATTCCAGTCTCTTTCATAGGAGGGATGTTATGGGGAGAGAAAGAAAAGATGATTTGTAAGCTGCTTATGGAGAACTGAGGCCTGCTGGGTAACTGTGGAGCATTCCAGTCTCTCTCATAGGAAGTATGTTATGGGGAGAGAAAGAAAAGGTGATTTTAAACTTCTTAGGGAGAACTGAGGCCTGCTGGGTAACTGTGGACCATTCCAGTCTCTTTCATAGGAGGGATGTTATAAGGAGAGAAAAAAAAGATTTTTAAGCTGCTTAGGGAGAACTGAGGCCTGCTGGGTAACTGTGGACCATTCCAGTTCTCTCAGACCTCTCTCATAGGAAGCATGTTATGGTGAAAGAAAAGGTGATTTTGCAGCTGCTTAGGGAGAACTGAGGCCTGCTGGGTAACTGTGGACCATTCCAGTTCTCTCGGACCTCTCTCATAGGAAGTATGTTATGGGGAGAGAAAGAAAAGGTGATTTTAAACTGCTTAGGGAGAACTGAGGCCTGGTGCGTAACTGTGGACCATTCCATTCTCTTTCATAGGAGGGATGTTATGGGGAGAGAAAGAAAAGATGATTTTTAAGCTGCTCAGGGAGAACTGAGGCCTGCTGGGTAACTGTGGACCATTCCAGTTCTCTCAGACCCCTCTCATAGGAAGCATGTTGTAGGGAGAAAAAGAAAAAGGTGATTTTAAATTGCTTAGGGAGAACTGAGGCCTGGTGGACCATTCCAGTTCTCTCAGACCTCTCTCATAAGAAGTATGTTATGGGGAGAGAAAGAAAAGATGATTTAAGCTGCTTAGGGAGAACTGAGGCCTAGTGGGTAACTGTGGACCATTCCAGTTCTCTCATAGGAAGCATGTTATGGGGAGAGAAAGAAAAGATGATTTTTAAACTGCTTAGGGAGAACTGAGGCCTGCTGGGTAACTGTTGACCTTTCCAGTCTCTTTCATAGGAGGGATGTTATGGGGAGAGAAAGAAAAGATGATTTTTAAGCTGCTTATGGAGAACTGAGGCCTGCTGGATAACTGTGGACCATTCTAGTCTGTTTCATAGGAGGGATGTTATGGGGAGAGAATGAAAAGATGATTTTTAAGCTGCTTATGGAGAACTGAGGCCTGCTGGGTAACTGTGGACCATTCCAGTCTCTCTCATAGGAGGTATGTTATGGGGAGAGAAAGAAAAGATGATTTTAAACTGCTTAGGGAGAACTGAGACCTGCTGGGTAACTGTGGACCATTCCAGTCTCTTTCATAGGAGGGATGTTATGGGGAGAGAAAGAAGAGATGATTTTTAAGCTGCTTATGGAGAACTGAGGCCTGCTGGGTAACTGTGGACCATTCCAGTCTCTTTCATAGGAGGGATGTTATAAGGAGAGAAAAAAAAGATGATTTTTAAGCTGCTTAGGGAGAACTGAGGCCTGCTGGGTAACTGTGGACCATTCCAGTTCTCTCATAGGAAGTATGTTATGGGGAGAGAAAGAAAAGGTGATTTTAAACTGCTTAGGGAGAACTGAGGCCTGCTGGTTAACTGTTGGCCATTCCAGTCTCTTATATAGGAGGGATGATATGAGGAGGGAAAGAAAAGATAATTTTTAAGCTGTTTAGAGAGAACTGAGGCATGCTGGGTAGCTTTGGGCCATTGCAGTATCTTTCATATGAGGGATGTTATGAGGAGAGAAAGAAAAGATAATTTTTAAGATGCTTATGGAGAACTGAGGCCTGCTGGGTAACTGTGGACATTCCTTTCTCTCATGGGATGAATGTTATGGGGAGAGAAAGAAAAGGTGATTTTTAAGCTGCTTAGGGAGAACTGAGGCCTGCTGGGTAACTGTGGACCATTCCAGGCTGTTTCATAAGAGGGATGTTATGGGGAGAGAAAGAAAAGTTGATTTCAAACTGCTTAGGGAGAACTGAGGCCTGCTGGGTAACTGTGGACCATTCCAGTTCTCTCAGACCTCTTTCATAGGAAGTATGTTATGGGGAGAGAAAGAAAAGATGATTTTTCAGCTGCTTAGGGAGAACTGAGGCCTGCTGGGTAACTGTGGACCATTCCAGTCTCTTTCATAGCAGGGATGTTATGGGGAGAGAAAGAAAAGATGATTTTTAAGCTGCTTAGGGAGAACTGAGGCCTGCTGGGTAACTGTGGACCATTCCAGTTCTCTCAGACCTCTCTCATAGGAAGTATGTTATGGGGAGAGAAAGAAAAGATGATTTAAGCTGCTTAGGGAGAACTGTGGCCTGCTGGGTAACTGTGGACCATTCCATTCTCTTTCATAGGAGGGATGTTATGGGGAGAGAAAGAAAAGATGATTTTTAAACTGCTTATGGAGAACTGAGGCATCCTGGGTAACTGTGGACCATTCCAGTCTCTTTCATAGGAGGGATGTTATAGGGAGAGAAAGAAAAGATGATTTTTAAGCTGCTTAGGGAGAACTGAGGCCTGCTGAGTAACTGTGGACATTCCAGTTCTCTTAGACCTCTCTCATAGGATGAATGTTATGGGGAGAGAAAGAAAAGGTGATTTTTAAGCTGCTTAGGGAGAACTGGGGCCTGGTGGGTAACTGTCAACCATTCCAGTTCTCTCAGACCTCTCTCATAGGAAGTATGGGGCAAAAAAGAAAAGATGATTTAAGCTGCTGAGGGAGAACTGAGGCCTGGTGGGTAACTGTGGACCATTCCAGTTCTCTCTCATAGGAAGTATGTTATGGGGAGAGAAAGAAAAGGTGATTTTAAACGGCTTAGGGAGGACTGAAGCCTGCTGGGTAACTGTGGACCATTCCAGTCTCTCATAGGATGAATGTTATGGGGAGAAAAAGAAAAGGTGATTTTAAGCTGCTTAGGGAGAACTGAGGCCTGCTGGGTAACTGTGGACCATTCCAGTTCTCTCAGACCACTCTCATAGGAAGTATGTTATGGGGAGAGAAAGAAAAGCTGATTTTGCAGCTGCTTAGGGAGAACTGAGGCCTGCTGGGTAACTGTAGACCATTCCAGTTCTCTCTCATAGGAAGTATGTTATGGGGAGAGAAAGAAAAGGTGATTTTAAACTGCTTATGGAGAACTGAGGCCTGCTGGGTAACTGTGGACCACTCCAGTCTCTTTCATAGGAGGGATGTTATAAGGAGAGAAAAAAAAGATGATTTTTAAGCTGCTGAGGGAGAACTGAGGCCTGCTGGGTAACTGTGGACATTCCAGTTCTCTCAGACCTCTCTCATAGGATGAATGTTATGGGGAGAGAAAGAAAAGGTGATTTTTAAGCTGCTTAGGGAAAACTGGGCCCTGGTGGGTAACTGTCAACCATTCCAGTTCTCTCAGACCTCTCTCATAGGAAGTATGGGGAGAGAAAGAAAAGATGATTTAAGCTGCTTATGGAGAACTGAGGCCTGCTGTGTAACTGTGGACATTCCTTTCTCTCATGGGATGCATGTTATAGGGAGAGAAAGAAAAGGTGATTTTAAACTGCTTAGGGAGAACTGAGGCCTGGTGGGTTACTGTGGACCATTCCAGTTCTCTCAGACCTCTCTCATAGGAAGTATGTTATGGGGAGAGAAAGAAAAGGTGATTTTAAACTGCTTAGGGAGAACTGAGGCCTGGTGGGTAACTGTGGACCATTCCAATTGTCTCAGACTTTTCTCATAGGATGAATGTTATGGGGAGAGAAATAAAAGGTGAATTTAAACAGCTTAGGGAGAACTGAGGCCGGCTGGGTAACTGTGGACCATTCCAGTCTCTTTCATAGGAGGGATGGGGAGAGAAAGAAAAGATTATTTTTAAGCTGCTTAGGGAGAACTGAGGCCTGCTGGGTAACTGTTGACCATTCCAGTCTCTTTCATAGGAGGGATGTTATGGGGAGAGAAAGAAAAGATGATTTTTAAGCTGCTTATGGAGAACTGAGGCCTGCTGGGTAACTGTGGACCATTCCAGTCTCTTTCATAGGAGGGATGTTATGAGGAGAGAAAGAAAAGGTGATTTTTAAGCTGCTTATGGAGAACTGAGGCCTGCTGGGTAACTGTGGACCATTCGAGTCTCTCTCATAGGAAGTATGTTATGGGGAGAGAAAGAAAAGGTGATTTTAAACTGCTTAGGGAGAACTGAGGCCTGCTGGGTAACTGTGGACCATTCCAGTCTCTTTCATAGGAGGGATGTTATGGGGAGAGAAAGAAAAGGTGATTTTAAACTGCTTAGGGAGAACTGAGGCCTGATGGGTAACTGTGGACCATTCCAATTGTCTCAGACTTTTCTCATAGGATGAATGTTATGGGGAGAGAAAGAAAAGGTGAATTTAAACTGCTTAGGGAGAACTGAGGCCTGGTGGGTAACTGTGGACCAATACAGTTCCCTCAGACCTCTCTCATAGGAATTATGTTATGGGGAACGAAAGAAAAGGTGAATTTAAACTGCTTAGGAAGAACTGAGGCCTGCTGGGTAACTGTGGACTATCCAGTTCTCTCAGACCTCTCTCATAGGAAGTATGTTATGGGGAGAGAAAGAAAAGATGATTTAAGCTGCTTAGGGAGAACTGAGTCCTGCTGGGTATCTGTGGACCATTCCAGTCTCTTTCATAGGAGGGATGTTATGGGGAGAGAAAGAAAAGATGATTTTTAAGCTGCTTATGGAGAACTGAGGCCTGCTGGGTAACTGTGGACCATTCCAGGCTCTTTCATAGGAGGGATGGGGAGAGAAAGAAAAGATGATTTTTAAGCTGCTTATGGAGAACTGAGGCCTGCTGGGCAACTGTGGACCATTCCAGTCTCTTTCATAGGATTGATGTTATGGGGAGAGAAAGAAAAGATGATTTTTAAGCTGCTTAGGGAGAACTGAGGCCTGCTGGGTAACTGTGGACCATTCCAGTCTCTCTCATAGGAAATCATGTTATGGGGAGAGAAAGAAAAGGTGATTTTAAACTACTTAGGGTGAACTGAGGCCTAGTGGGTAACTGTTGACCATTCCAGTCTCTTTCATAGGAGGGATGTTATCGGGAGAGAAAGAAAAGATGATTTTTAAGCTGCTTATGGAGAACTGAGGCCTGCTGGGTAACTGTGGACCATTCCAGTCTCTTTCATAGGAGGGATGTTATGAGGAGAGAAAGAAAAGGTGATTTTTAAGCTGCTTATGGAGAACTGAGGCCTGCTGGGTAACTGTGGACCATTCGAGTCTCTCTCATAGGAAGTATGTTATGGGGAGAGAAAGAAAAGGTGATTTTAAACTGCTTAGGGAGAACTGAGGCCTGCTGGGTAACTGTGGACCATTCCAGTCTCTTTCATAGGATTGATGTTATGGGGAGAGAAAGAAAAGATGATTTTTAAGCTGCTTAGGGAGAACTGAGGCCTGCTGGGTAACTGTGGACCATTCCAGTCTCTCTCATAGGAAATCATGTTATGGGGAGAGAAAGAAAAGGTGATTTTAAACTACTTAGGGTGAACTGAGGCCTAGTGGGTAACTGTTGACCATTCCAGTCTCTTTCATAGGAGGGATGTTATCGGGAGAGAAAGAAAAGATGATTTTTAAGCTGCTTATGGAGAACTGAGGCCTGCTGGGTAACTGTGGACCATTCCAGTCTCTTTCATAGGAGGGATGTTATGAGGAGAGAAAGAAAAGGTGATTTTTAAGCTGCTTATGGAGAACTGAGGCCTGCTGGGTAACTGTGGACCATTCGAGTCTCTCTCATAGGAAGTATGTTATGGGGAGAGAAAGAAAAGGTGATTTTAAACTGCTTAGGGAGAACTGAGGCCTGCTGGGTAACTGTGGACCATTCCAGTCTCTTTCATAGGAGGGATGTTATGGGGAGAGAAAGAAAAGGTGATTTTAAACTGCTTAGGGAGAACTGAGGCCTGATGGGTAACTGTGGACCATTCCAATTGTCTCAGACTTTTCTCATAGGATGAATGTTATGGGGAGAGAAAGAAAAGGTGAATTTAAACTGCTTAGGGAGAACTGAGGCCTGGTGGGTAACTGTGGACCAATACAGTTCCCTCAGACCTCTCTCATAGGAATTATGTTATGGGGAACGAAAGAAAAGGTGAATTTAAACTGCTTAGGAAGAACTGAGGCCTGCTGGGTAACTGTGGACTATCCAGTTCTCTCAGACCTCTCTCATAGGAAGTATGTTATGGGGAGAGAAAGAAAAGATGATTTAAGCTGCTTAGGGAGAACTGAGTCCTGCTGGGTATCTGTGGACCATTCCAGTCTCTTTCATAGGAGGGATGTTATGGGGAGAGAAAGAAAAGATGATTTTTAAGCTGCTTATGGAGAACTGAGGCCTGCTGGGTAACTGTGGACCATTCCAGGCTCTTTCATAGGAGGGATGGGGAGAGAAAGAAAAGATGATTTTTAAGCTGCTTATGGAGAACTGAGGCCTGCTGGGCAACTGTGGACCATTCCAGTCTCTTTCATAGGATTGATGTTATGGGGAGAGAAAGAAAAGATGATTTTTAAGCTGCTTAGGGAGAACTGAGGACTGCTGGGTAACTGTGGACCATTCCAGTCTCTCTCATAGGAAATCATGTTATGGGGAGAGAAAGAAAAGGTGATTTTAAACTACTTAGGGTGAACTGAGGCCTAGTGGGTAACTGTTGACCATTCCAGTCTCTTTCATAGGAGGGATGTTATCGGGAGAGAAAGAAAAGATGATTTTTAAGCTGCTTAGCCTTCCATCCTTCCGAGGTCGGTAAAATGAGTACCCAGCTTGCTGGGGGGTAAACGGTAATGACTGGGGAAGGCACTGGCAAACCACCCCGTATTGAGTCTGCCATGAAAACGCTAGAGGGCGTCACCCCAAGGGTCAGACATGACTCGGTGCTTGCACAGGGGATACCTTTACCTTTACCTTTATGGAGAACTGAGGCCTGGTGGGTAACTGTGGACCATTCCAGTTCTCTCAGACCTCTCTCATAGGAAGTATGTTATGGGGAGAGAAAGAAAAGGTGATTTTAAACTGCTTAGGGAGAACTGAGGCCTAGTGGGTAACTGTGGACCATTCCAGTCTCTTACATAGGAGGGATGATATGAGGAGAGAAAGAAAAGTTAATTTTTAAGCTGTTTAGAGAGAACTGAGGCATGCTGGGTAGCTTTGGGCCATTGCAGTATCTTTCATATGAGGGATGTTATGAGGAGAGAAAGAAAAGATAATTTTTAAGATGCTTATGGAGAACTGAGGCCTGCTGGGTAACTGTGGACAATCCAGTCTCTCAGACCTCTCTCATAGGAAGTATGTTATGGGGAGAGAAAGAAAAGGTGACTTTAAGCCGCTTAGGGAGAACTGAGACCTGTTCTGATAACTGTGGGCCATTCCAGTCTCTTTCATAGGAGGGATGTTATGGGGAGAAAAAGAAAAGGTGATTTTTAAGCTGCTTAGGGAGAACGGAGGCCTACTGGGTAACTGTGGACATTCCTTTCTCTCATGGGATGAATGTTATGGGGAGAGAAAGAAAATGTGATTTTTAAGCTGCTTAGGGAGAACTGAGGCCTGCTGGGTAACTGTGGCCCATTCCAGTCTCTCATAGGATGAATGTTATGGGGAGAAAAAGAAAAGGTGATTTTAAGCTGCTTAGGGAGAACTGAGGCCTGCTGGGTAACTGTGGACCATTCCAGTCTCTTTCATAGGAGGGATGTTATGGGGAGAGAAAGAAAAGGTGATTTTAAACTGCTTAGGGAGAACTGAGGCCTGGTGGGTAACTGTGGACCATTCCAATTGTCTCAGACTTTTCTCATAGGATGAATGTTATGGGGAGAGAAAGAAAAGGTGAATTTAAACTGCTTAGGGATAACTGCGGCCTGGTGGGTAACTGTGGACCATTCCAGTTCTCTCAGACCTCTCTCATAGGATGAATGTTATGGGGAAAGAAAGAAAAGGTGAATTTAAACTGCTTTAGGAGAACTGAGGCCTGCTGGTTAACTGTTGGCCATTCCAGTCTCTTATATAGGAGGGATGATATGAGGAGGGAAAGAAAAGATAATTTTTAAGCTGTTTAGAGAGAACTGAGGCATGCTGGGTAGCTTTGGGCCATTGCAGTATCTTTCATATGAGGGATGTTATGAGGAGAGAAAGAAAAGATAATTTTTAAGATGCTTATGGAGAACTGAGGCCTGCTGGGTAACTGTGGACATTCCTTTCTCTCATGGGATGAATGTTATGGGGAGAGAAAGAAAAGGTGATTTTTAAGCTGCTTAGGGAAAACTGAGTCCAGCTGGGTAACTGTGGACCATTCCAGTCTCTCATAGGATGAATGTTATGGGGAGAAAAAGAAAAGGTGATTTTAAGCTGCTTAGGGAGAACTGAGGCCTGCTGGGTAACTGTGGACCATTCCAGGCTGTTTCATAAGAGGGATGTTATGGGGAGAGAAAGAAAAGTTGATTTCAAACTGCTTAGGGAGAACTGAGGCCTGCTGGGTAACTGTGGACCATTCCAGTTCTCTCAGACCTCTTTCATAGGAAGTATGTTATGGGGAGAGAAAGAAAAGATGATTTTTCAGCTGCTTAGGGAGAACTGAGGCCTGCTGGGTAACTGTGGACCATTCCAGTCTCTTTCATAGCAGGGATGTTATGGGGAGAGAAAGAAAAGATGATTTAAGCTGCTTAGGGAGAACTGTGGCCTGCTGGGTAACTGTGGACCATTCCATTCTCTTTCATAGGAGGGATGTTATGGGGAGAGAAAGAAAAGATGATTTTTAAACTGCTTATGGAGAACTGAGGCCTCCTGGGTAACTGTGGACCATTCCAGTCTCTTTCATAGGAGGGATGTTATAGGGAGAGAAAGAAAAGATTATTTTTAAGCTGCTTAGGGAGAACTGAGGCCTGCTGAGTAACTGTGGACATTCCAGTTCTCTTAGACCTCTCTCATAGGATGAATGTTATGGGGAGAGAAAGAAAAGGTGATTTTTAAGCTGCTTAGGGAGAACTGGGGCCTGGTGGGTAACTGTCAACCATTCCAGTTCTCTCAGACCTCTCTCATAGGAAGTATGGGGCAAAAAAGAAAAGATGATTTAAGCTGCTGAGGGAGAACTGAGGCCTGGTGGGTAACTGTGGACCATTCCAGTTCTCTCTCATAGGAAGTATGTTATGGGGAGAGAAAGAAAAGGTGATTTTAAACGGCTTAGGGAGGACTGAAGCCAGCTGGGTAACTGTGGACCATTCCAGTCTCTCATAGGATGAATGTTATGGGGAGAAAAAGAAAAGGTGATTTTAAGCTGCTTAGGGAGAACTGAGGCCTGCTGGGTAACTGTGTTCCATTCCAGGCTCTTTCATAGGAGGGATATTATGGGGAGAGAAAGAAAAGTTGATTTCAAACTGCTTAGGGAGAACTGAGGCCTGCTGGGTAACTGTGGACCATTCCAGTTCTCTCAGACCACTCTCATAGGAAGTATGTTATGGGGAGAGAAAGAAAAGCTGATTTTGCAGCTGCTTAGGGAGAACTGAGGCCTGCTGGGTAACTGTGGACCATTCCAGTTCTCTCTCATAGGAAGTATGTTATGGGGAGAGAAAGAAAAGGTGATTTTAAACTGCTTATGGAGAACTGAGGCCTGCTGGGTAACTGTGGACCACTCCAGTCTCTTTCATAGGAGGGATGTTATAAGGAGAGAAAAAAAAGATGATTTTTAAGCTGCTTAGGGAGAACTGAGGCCTGCTGGGTAACTGTGGACCATTCCAGTTCTCTCAGACCTCTCTCATAGGAAGCATGTTATGGTGAAAGAAAAGGTGATTTTAAATGGCTTAGGGAGAACTGAGGCCTAGTGGGTAACTGTGGACCATTCCAGTCTCTTTCATAGGAGGGATGTTATAGGGAGATAAAGAAAAGATGATTTTTAAGCTGCTGAGGGAGAACTGAGGCCTGCTGGGTAACTGTGGACATTCCAGTTCTCTCAGACCTCTCTCATAGGATGAATGTTATGGGGAGAGAAAGAAAAGGTGATTTTTAAGCTGCTTAGGGAAAACTGGGCCCTGGTGGGTAACTGTCAACCATTCCAGTTCTCTCAGACCTCTCTCATAGGAAGTATGGGGAGAGAAAGAAAAGATGATTTAAGCTGCTTAGGGAGAACTGTGGCCTGCTGGGTAACTGTGGACCATTCCATTCTCTTTCATAGGAGGGATGTTATGGGGAGAGAAAGAAAAGATGATTTTTAAACTGCTTATGGAGAACTGAGGCATCCTGGGTAACTGTGGACCATTCCAGTCTCTTTCATAGGAGGGATGTTATAGGGAGAGAAAGAAAAGATGATTTTTAAGCTGCTTAGGGAGAACTGAGGCCTGCTGAGTAACTGTGGACATTCCAGTTCTCTTAGACCTCTCTCATAGGATGAATGTTATGGGGAGAGAAAGAAAAGGTGATTTTTAAGCTGCTTAGGGAGAACTGGGGCCTGGTGGGTAACTGTCAACCATTCCAGTTCTCTCAGACCTCTCTCATAGGAAGTATGGAGCAAAAAAGAAAAGATGATTTAAGCTGCTGAGGGAGAACTGAGGCCTGGTGGGTAACTGTGGACCATTCCAGTTCTCTCTCATAGGAAGTATGTTATGGGGAGAGAAAGAAAAGGTGATTTTAAACGGCTTAGGGAGGACTGAAGCCTGCTGGGTAACTGTGGACCATTCCAGTCTCTCATAGGATGAATGTTATGGGGAGAAAAAGAAAAGGTGATTTTAAGCTGCTTAGGGAGAACTGAGGCCTGCTGGGTAACTGTGGACCATTCCAGGCTCTTTCATAGGAGGGATATTATGGGGAGAGAAAGAAAAGTTGATTTCAAACTGCTTAGGGAGAACTGAGGCCTGCTGGGTAACTGTGGACCATTCCAGTTCTCTCAGACCACTCTCATAGGAAGTATGTTATGGGGAGAGAAAGAAAAGCTGATTTTGCAGCTGCTTAGGGAGAACTGAGGCCTGCTGGGTAACTGGACCATTCCAGTTCTCTCTCATAGGAAGTATGTTATGGGGAGAGAAAGAAAAGGTGATTTTAAACTGCTTATGGAGAACTGAGGCCTGCTGGGTAACTGTGGACCACTCCAGTCTCTTTCATAGGAGGGATGTTATAAGGAGAGAAAAAAAAGATGATTTTTAAGCTGCTGAGGGAGAACTGAGGCCTGCTGGGTAACTGTGGACATTCCAGTTCTCTCAGACCTCTCTCATAGGATGAATGTTATGGGGAGAGAAAGAAAAGGTGATTTTTAAGCTGCTTAGGGAAAACTGGGCCCTGGTGGGTAACTGTCAACCATTCCAGTTCTCTCAGACCTCTCTCATAGGAAGTATGGGGAGAGAAAGAAAAGATGATTTAAGCTGCTTATGGAGAACTGAGGCCTGCTGTGTAACTGTGGACATTCCTTTCTCTCATGGGATGCATGTTATGGGGAGAGAAAGAAAAGGTGATTTTAAACTGCTTAGGGAGAACTGAGGCCTGGTGGGTTACTGTGGACCATTCCAGTTCTCTCAGACCTCTCTCATAGGAAGTATGTTATGGGGAGAGAAAGAAAAGGTGATTTTAAACTGCTTAGGGAGAACTGAGGCCTGGTGGGTAACTGTGGACCATTCCAATTGTCTCAGACTTTTCTCATAGGATGAATGTTATGGGGAGAGAAATAAAAGGTGAATTTAAACAGCTTAGGGAGAACTGAGGCCGGCTGGGTAACTGTGGACCATTCCAGTCTCTTTCATAGGAGGGATGGGGAGAGAAAGAAAAGGTGATTTTTAAGCTGCTTAGGGAGAACTGAGGCCTGCTGGGTAACTGTTGACCATTCCAGTCTCTTTCATAGGAGGGATGGGGAGAGAAAGAAAAGATGATTTTTAAGCTGCTTATGGAGAACTGAGGCCTGCTGGGTAACTGTGGACCATTCCAGTTCTCTCAGACCTCTCTCATAGGAAGCATGTTATGGTGAAAGAAAAGGTGATTTTAAATGGCTTAGGGAGAACTGAGGCCTAGTGGGTAACTGTGGACCATTCCAGTCTCTTTCATAGGAGGGATGTTATAGGGAGATAAAGAAAAGATGATTTTTAAGCTGCTGAGGGAGAACTGAGGCCTGCTGGGTAACTGTGGACATTCCAGTTCTCTCAGACCTCTCTCATAGGATGAATGTTATGGGGAGAGAAAGAAAAGGTGATTTTTAAGCTGCTTAGGGAAAACTGGGCCCTGGTGGGTAACTGTCAACCATTCCAGTTCTCTCAGACCTCTCTCATAGGAAGTATGGGGAGAGAAAGAAAAGATGATTTAAGCTGCTTATGGAGAACTGAGGCCTGCTGTGTAACTGTGGACATTCCTTTCTCTCATGGGATGCATGTTATAGGGAGAGAAAGAAAAGGTGATTTTAAACTGCTTAGGGAGAACTGAGGCCTGGTGGGTTACTGTGGACCATTCCAGTTCTCTCAGACCTCTCTCATAGGAAGTATGTTATGGGGAGAGAAAGAAAAGGTGATTTTAAACTGCTTAGGGAGAACTGAGGCCTGGTGGGTAACTGTGGACCATTCCAATTGTCTCAGACTTTTCTCATAGGATGAATGTTATGGGGAGAGAAATAAAAGGTGAATTTAAACAGCTTAGGGAGAACTGAGGCCGGCTGGGTAACTGTGGACCATTCCAGTCTCTTTCATAGGAGGGATGGGGAGAGAAAGAAAAGGTGATTTTTAAGCTGCTTAGGGAGAACTGAGGCCTGCTGGGTAACTGTTGACCATTCCAGTCTCTTTCATAGGAGGGATGGGGAGAGAAAGAAAAGATGATTTTTAAGCTGCTTATGGAGAACTGAGGCCTGCTGGGTAACTGTGGACCATTCCAGTCTCTTTCATAGGAGGGATGTTATGAGGAGAGAAAGAAAAGGTGATTTTTAAGCTGCTTATGGAGAACTGAGGCCTGCTGGGTAACTGTGGACCATTCAAGTCTCTCTCATAGGAAGTATGTTATGGGGAGAGAAAGAAAAGGTGATTTTAAACTGCTTAGGGAGAACTGAGGCCTGCTGGGTAACTGTGGACCATTCCAGTCTCTTTCATAGGAGGGATGTTATGGGGAGAGAAAGAAAAGGTGATTTTAAACTGCTTAGGGAGAACTGAGGCCTGATGGGTAACTGTGGACCATTCCAATTGTCTCAGACTTTTCTCATAGGATGAATGTTATGGGGAGAGAAAGAAAAGGTGAATTTAAACTGCTTAGGGAGAACTGAGGCCTGGTGGGTAACTGTGGACCAATACAGTTCCCTCAGACCTCTCTCATAGGAATTATGTTATGGGGAACGAAAGAAAAGGTGAATTTAAACTGCTTAGGAAGAACTGAGGCCTGCTGGGTAACTGTGGACTATCCAGTTCTCTCAGACCTCTCTCATAGGAAGTATGTTATGGGGAGAGAAAGAAAAGATGATTTAAGCTGCTTAGGGAGAACTGAGTCCTGCTGGGTATCTGTGGACCATTCCAGTCTCTTTCATAGGAGGGATGTTATGGGGAGAGAAAGAAAAGATGATTTTTAAGCTGCTTATGGAGAACTGAGGCCTGCTGGGTAACTGTGGACCATTCCAGGCTCTTTCATAGGAGGGATGGGGAGAGAAAGAAAAGATGATTTTTAAGCTGCTTATGGAGAACTGAGGCCTGCTGGGCAACTGTGGACCATTCCAGTCTCTTTCATAGGATTGATGTTATGGGGAGAGAAAGAAAAGATGATTTTTAAGCTGCTTAGGGAGAACTGAGGCCTGCTGGGTAACTGTGGACCATTCCAGTCTCTCTCATAGGAAATCATGTTATGGGGAGAGAAAGAAAAGGTGATTTTAAACTACTTAGGGTGAACTGAGGCCTAGTGGGTAACTGTTGACCATTCCAGTCTCTTTCATAGGAGGGATGTTATCGGGAGAGAAAGAAAAGGTGATTTTTAAGCTGCTTAGCCTTCCATCCTTCCGAGGTCGGTAAAATGAGTACCCAGCTTGCTGGGGGGTAAACGGTAATGACTGGGGAAGGCACTGGCAAACCACCCCGTATTGAGTCTGCCATGAAAACGCTAGAGGGTGTCACCCCAAGGGTCAGACATGACTCGGTGCTTGCACAGGGGATACCTTTACCTTTACCTTTATGGAGAACTGAGGCCTGGTGGGTAACTGTGGACCATTCCAGTTCTCTCAGACCTCTCTCATAGGAAGTATGTTATGGGGAGAGAAAGAAAAGGTGATTTTAAACTGCTTAGGGAGAACTGAGGCCTAGTGGGTAACTGTGGACCATTCCAGTCTCTTACATAGGAGGGATGATATGAGGAGAGAAAGAAAAGTTAATTTTTAAGCTGTTTAGAGAGAACTGAGGCATGCTGGGTAGCTTTGGGCCATTGCAGTATCTTTCATATGAGGGATGTTATGAGGAGAGAAAGAAAAGATAATTTTTAAGATGCTTATGGAGAACTGAGGCCTGCTGGGTAACTGTGGACAATCCAGTCTCTCAGACCTCTCTCATAGGAAGTATGTTATGGGGAGAGAAAGAAAAGGTGACTTTAAGCCGCTTAGGGAGAACTGAGACCTGTTCTGATAACTGTGGGCCATTCCAGTCTCTTTCATAGGAGGGATGTTATGGGGAGAAAAAGAAAAGGTGATTTTTAAGCTGCTTAGGGAGAACGGAGGCCTGCTGGGTAACTGTGGCCCATTCCAGTCTCTCTCATAGGAAATCATGTTATGGGGAGAGAAAGAAAAGGTGATTTTAAACTGCTTAGGGAGAACTGAGGCCTGGTGGGTAACTGTGGACCATTCCAATTGTCTCAGACTTTTCTCATAGGATGAATGTTATGGGGAGAGAAAGAAAAGGTGAATTTAAACTGCTTAGGGATAACTGCGGCCTGGTGGGTAACTGTGGACCATTCCAGTTCTCTCAGACCTCTCTCATAGGATGAATGTTATGGGGAAAGAAAGAAAAGGTGAATTTAAACTGCTTTAGGAGAACTGAGGCCTGCTGGTTAACTGTTGGCCATTCCAGTCTCTTATATAGGAGGGATGATATGAGGAGGGAAAGAAAAGATAATTTTTAAGCTGTTTAGAGAGAACTGAGGCATGCTGGGTAGCTTTGGGCCATTGCAGTATCTTTCATATGAGGGATGTTATGAGGAGAGAAAGAAAAGATAATTTTTAAGATGCTTATGGAGAACTGAGGCCTGCTGGGTAACTGTGGACATTCCTTTCTCTCATGGGATGAATGTTATGGGGAGAGAAAGAAAAGGTGATTTTTAAGCTGCTTAGGGAGAACTGAGGCCTGCTGGGTAACTGTGGCCCATTCCAGTCTCTCATAGGATGAATGTTATGGGGAGAAAAAGAAAAGGTGATTTTAAGCTGCTTAGGGAGAACTGAGGCCTGCTGGGTAACTGTGGACCATTCCAGTCTCTTTCATAGGAGGGATGTTATGGGGAGAGAAAGAAAAGGTGATTTTAAACTGCTTAGGGAGAACTGAGGCCTGGTGGGTAACTGTGGACCATTCCAATTGTCTCAGACTTTTCTCATAGGATGAATGTTATGGGGAGAGAAAGAAAAGGTGAATTTAAACTGCTTAGGGATAACTGCGGCCTGGTGGGTAACTGTGGACCATTCCAGTTCTCTCAGACCTCTCTCATAGGATGAATGTTATGGGGAAAGAAAGAAAAGGTGAATTTAAACTGCTTTAGGAGAACTGAGGCCTGCTGGTTAACTGTTGGCCATTCCAGTCTCTTATATAGGAGGGATGATATGAGGAGGGAAAGAAAAGATAATTTTTAAGCTGTTTAGAGAGAACTGAGGCATGCTGGGTAGCTTTGGGCCATTGCAGTATCTTTCATATGAGGGATGTTATGAGGAGAGAAAGAAAAGATAATTTTTAAGATGCTTATGGAGAACTGAGGCCTGCTGGGTAACTGTGGACATTCCTTTCTCTCATGGGATGAATGTTATGGGGAGAGAAAGAAAAGGTGATTTTTAAGCTGCTTAGGGAAAACTGAGTCCAGCTGGGTAACTGTGGACCATTCCAGTCTCTCATAGGATGAATGTTATGGGGAGAAAAAGAAAAGGTGATTTTAAGCTGCTTAGGGAGAACTGAGGCCTGCTGGGTAACTGTGGACCATTCCAGGCTGTTTCATAAGAGGGATGTTATGGGGAGAGAAAGAAAAGTTGATTTCAAACTGCTTAGGGAGAACTGAGGCCTGCTGGGTAACTGTGGACCATTCCAGTTCTCTCAGACCTCTTTCATAGGAAGTATGTTATGGGGAGAGAAAGAAAAGATGATTTTTCAGCTGCTTAGGGAGAACTGAGGCCTGCTGGGTAACTGTGGACCATTCCAGTCTCTTTCATAGCAGGGATGTTATGGGGAGAGAAAGAAAAGACGATTTTTAAGCTGCTTAGGGAGAACTGAGGCCTGCTGGGTAACTGTGGACCATTCCAGTTCTCTCAGACCTCTCTCATAGGAAGTATGTTATGGGGAGAGAAAGAAAAGGTGATTTTAAACTGCTTATGGAGAACTGAGGCCTGCTGGGTAACTGTGGACCACTCCAGTCTCTTTCATAGGAGGGATGTTATAAGGAGAGAAAAAAAAGATGATTTTTAAGCTGCTTAGGGAGAACTGAGGCCTGCTGGGTAACTGTGGACCATTCCAGTTCTCTCAGACCTCTCTCATAGGAAGCATGTTATGGTGAAAGAAAAGGTGATTTTAAATGGCTTAGGGAGAACTGAGGCCTAGTGGGTAACTGTGGACCATTCCAGTCTCTTTCATAGGAGGGATGTTATAGGGAGATAAAGAAAAGATGATTTTTAAGCTGCTGAGGGAGAACTGAGGCCTGCTGGGTAACTGTGGACATTCCAGTTCTCTCAGACCTCTCTCATAGGATGAATGTTATGGGGAGAGAAAGAAAAGGTGATTTTTAAGCTGCTTAGGGAAAACTGGGCCCTGGTGGGTAACTGTCAACCATTCCAGTTCTCTCAGACCTCTCTCATAGGAAGTATGGGGAGAGAAAGAAAAGATGATTTAAGCTGCTTATGGAGAACTGAGGCCTGCTGTGTAACTGTGGACATTCCTTTCTCTCATGGGATGCATGTTATGGGGAGAGAAAGAAAAGGTGATTTTAAACTGCTTAGGGAGAACTGAGGCCTGGTGGGTTACTGTGGAACATTCCAGTTCTCTCAGACCTCTCTCATAGGAAGTATGTTATGGGGAGAGAAAGAAAAGGTGATTTTAAACTGCTTAGGGAGAACTGAGGCCTGGTGGGTAACTGTGGACCATTCCAATTGTCTCAGACTTTTCTCATAGGATGAATGTTATGGGGAGAGAAATAAAAGGTGAATTTAAACAGCTTAGGGAGAACTGAGGCCGGCTGGGTAACTGTGGACCATTCCAGTCTCTTTCATAGGAGGGATGGGGAGAGAAAGAAAAGATTATTTTTAAGCTGCTTAGGGAGAACTGAGGCCTGTTGGGTAACTGTTGACCATTCCAGTCTCTTTCATAGGAGGGATGTTATGGGGAGAGAAAGAAAAGATGATTTTTAAGCTGCTTATGGAGAACTGAGGCCTGCTGGGTAACTGTGGACCATTCCAGTCTCTTTCATAGGAGGGATGTTATGGGGAGAGAAAGAAAAGGTGATTTTAAACTGCTTAGGGAGAACTGAGGCCTGCTGGGTAACTGTGGACCATTCCAGTCTCTTTCATAGGAGGGATGTTATGGGGAGAGAAAGAAAAGGTGATTTTAAACTGCTTAGGGAGAACTGAGGCCTGATGGGTAACTGTGGACCATTCCAATTGTCTCAGACTTTTCTCATAGGATGAATGTTATGGGGAGAGAAAGAAAAGGTGAATTTAAACTGCTTAGGGAGAACTGAGGCCTGGTGGGTAACTGTGGACCAATACAGTTCCCTCAGACCTCTCTCATAGGAATTATGTTATGGGGAACGAAAGAAAAGGTGAATTTAAACTGCTTAGGAAGAACTGAGGCCTGCTGGGTAACTGTGGACTATCCAGTTCTCTCAGACCTCTCTCATAGGAAGTATGTTATGGGGAGAGAAAGAAAAGATGATTTAAGCTGCTTAGGGAGAACTGAGTCCTGCTGGGTATCTGTGGACCATTCCAGTCTCTTTCATAGGAGGGATGTTATGGGGAGAGAAAGAAAAGATGATTTTTAAGCTGCTTATGGAGAACTGAGGCCTGCTGGGTAACTGTGGACCATTCCAGGCTCTTTCATAGGAGGGATGGGGAGAGAAAGAAAAGATGATTTTTAAGCTGCTTATGGAGAACTGAGGCCTGCTGGGCAACTGTGGACCATTCCAGTCTCTTTCATAGGATTGATGTTATGGGGAGAGAAAGAAAAGATGATTTTTAAGCTGCTTAGGGAGAACTGAGGCCTGCTGGGTAACTGTGGACCATTCCAGTCTCTCTCATAGGAAATCATGTTATGGGGAGAGAAAGAAAAGGTGATTTTAAACTACTTAGGGTGAACTGAGGCCTAGTGGGTAACTGTTGACCATTCCAGTCTCTTTCATAGGAGGGATGTTATGGGGAGAGAAAGAAAAGGTGATTTTAAACTGCTTAGGGAGAACTGAGGCCTGATGGGTAACTGTGGACCATTCCAATTGTCTCAGACTTTTCTCATAGGATGAATGTTATGGGGAGAGAAAGAAAAGGTGAATTTAAACTGCTTAGGGAGAACTGAGGCCTGGTGGGTAACTGTGGACCAATACAGTTCCCTCAGACCTCTCTCATAGGAATTATGTTATGGGGAACGAAAGAAAAGGTGAATTTAAACTGCTTAGGAAGAACTGAGGCCTGCTGGGTAACTGTGGACTATCCAGTTCTCTCAGACCTCTCTCATAGGAAGTATGTTATGGGGAGAGAAAGAAAAGATGATTTAAGCTGCTTAGGGAGAACTGAGTCCTGCTGGGTATCTGTGGACCATTCCAGTCTCTTTCATAGGAGGGATGTTATGGGGAGAGAAAGAAAAGATGATTTTTAAGCTGCTTATGGAGAACTGAGGCCTGCTGGGTAACTGTGGACCATTCCAGGCTCTTTCATAGGAGGGATGGGGAGAGAAAGAAAAGATGATTTTTAAGCTGCTTATGGAGAACTGAGGCCTGCTGGGCAACTGTGGACCATTCCAGTCTCTTTCATAGGATTGATGTTATGGGGAGAGAAAGAAAAGATGATTTTTAAGCTGCTTAGGGAGAACTGAGGCCTGCTGGGTAACTGTGGACCATTCCAGTCTCTCTCATAGGAAATCATGTTATGGGGAGAGAAAGAAAAGGTGATTTTAAACTACTTAGGGTGAACTGAGGCCTAGTGGGTAACTGTTGACCATTCCAGTCTCTTTCATAGGAGGGATGTTATCGGGAGAGAAAGAAAAGATGATTTTTAAGCTGCTTATGGAGAACTGAGGCCTGCTGGGTAACTGTGGAGCATTCCAGTCTCTTTCATAGGAGGGATGTTATGGGGAGAGAAAGAAAAGATGATTTTTAAGCTGCTTATGGAGAACTGAGGCCTGCTGGGTAACTGTGGACCATTCCAGTCTCTCTCAAAGGAAGCATGTTATGGGGAGAGAAAGAAAAGGTGATTTTAAAGTGCTTAGGGAGAACTGAGGCCTAGTGGGTAACTGTTGACCATTCCAGTCTCTTTCATAGGAGGGATGTTATCGGGAGAGAAAGAAAAGATGATTTTTAAGCTGCTTATGGAGAACTGAGGCCTGCTGGGTAACTGTGGACCATTCCAGTCTCTTTCATAGGAGGGATGTTATGGGGAGAGAAAGAAAAGATGATTTTTAAGCTGCTTATGGAGAACTGAGGCCTGCTGGGTAACTGTGGAGCATTCCAGTCTCATAGGAAGTATGTTATGGGGAGAGAAAGAAAAGGTGACTTTAAGCCGCTTAGGGAGAACTGAGACCTGTTCTGAGAACTGTGGGCCATTCCAGTCTCTTTCATAGGAGGGATGTTATGGGGAGAGAAAGAAAAGATGATTTTTAAGCTGCTTAGGGAGAACTGAGGCCTACTGGGTAACTGTGGACATTCCTTTCTCTCATGAGATGAATGTTATGGGGAGAGAAAGAAAAGGTGATTTTTAAGCTGCTTAGGGAGAACTGAGGCCTGCTGGGTAACTGTGGACCATTCCAGTCTCTCATAGGATGAATGTTATGGGGAGAAAAAGAAAAGGTGGTTTTAAGCTGCTTAGGGAGAACTGAGGCCTGCTGGGTAACTTTGGACCATTCCAGTCTCTTTCATAGGAGGGATGTTATGGGGAGAGAAAGAAAAGATGATTTTTAAGCTGCTTAGGGAGAACTGAGGCCTGCTGGGTAACTGTGGAGCACTCCAGTCTCTTTCATAGGAGGGATGTTATGGGGAGAGAAAGAAAAGATGATTTTTAAGCTGCTTATGGAGAACTGAGGCCTGCTGGGTAACTGTGGAACATTCTAGTCTCTTTCATAGGAGGGATGTTATGGGGAGAGAAAGAAAAGATGATATTTTAGCTGCTTATGGAGAACTGAGGCCTGCTGGGTAACTGTGGACCATTCCAGTCTCTCTCATAGGAAGTATGTTATGGGGAGAGAAAGAAAAGGTGATTTTAAACTGCTTAGGGAGAACTGAGACCTGCTGGGTTACTGTGGACCATTCCAGTCTCTTTCATAGGAGGGATGTTATGGGGAGAGAAAGAAGAGATGATTTTTAAGCTGCTTATGGAGAACTGAGGCCTGCTGGGTAACTGTGGACCATTCCAGTCTCTTTCATAGGAGGGATGTTATAAGGAGAGAAAAAAAAGATGATTTTTAAGCTGCTTAGGGAGAACTGAGGCCTGCTGGGTAACTGTGGACCATTCCAGTTCTCTCAGACCTCTCTCATAGGAAGCATGTTATGGTGAAAGAAAAGGTGATTTTAAATGGCTTAGGGAGAATTGAGGCCTAGTGGGTAACTGTGGACCATTCCAGTCTCTTTCATAGGAGGGATGTTATGGGGAGAGAAAGAAAAGGTGATTTTAAACTGCTTAGGGAGAACTGAGACCTGCTGGGTAACTGTGGACCATTCCAGTCTCTTTCATATGGGGAGAGAAAGAAGAGATGATTTTTAAGCTGCTTATGGAGAACTGAGGCCTGCTGGGTAACTGTGGACCATTCCAGTCTCTTTCATAGGAGGGATGTTATAAGGAGAGAAAAAAAAGATGATTTTTAAGCTGCTTAGGGAGAACTGAGGCCTGCTGGGTAACTGTGGACCATTCCAGTTCTCTCAGATCTCTCTCATAGGAAGCATGTTATGGTGAAAGAAAAGGTGATTTTAAATGGCTTAGGGAGAACTGAGGCCTAGTGGGTAACTGTGGACCATTCCAGTTCTCTCGGACCTCTCTCATAGGAAGTATGTTATGGGAGAGAAAGAAAAGGTGATTTTAAACTGCTTAGGGAGAACTGAGGCCTAGTGGGTAACTGTGGACCATTCCAGTCTCTCTCATAGGAAGTATGTTATGGGGAGAGAAAGAAAAGGTGATTTTAAACTGCTTAGGGAGAACTGAGGCCTGCTGGGTAACTGTGGACCATTCCAGTTCTCTCAGACCTCTCTCATAGGATGAATGTTATAGGGAAAGAAAGAAAAGTTGAATTTAAACTGCTTAAGGAGAACTGAGGCATGCTGGGTAGCTTTGGGCCATTGCAGTATCTTTCATATGAGGGATGTTATGAGGAGAGAAAGAAAAGATAATTTTTAAGATGCTTATGGAGAACTGAGGCCTGCTGGGTAACTGTGGACAATCCAGTCTCTCAGACCTCTCTCATAGGAAGTATCTTATGGGGAGAGAAAGAAAAGGTGACTTTAAGCCGCTTAGGGAGAACTGAGACCTGTTCTGATAACTGTGGGCCATTCCAGTCTCTTTCATAGGAGGGATGTTATGGGGAGAGAAAGAAAAGGTGATTTTTAAGCTGCTTAGGGAGAACTGAGGCCTACTGGGTAACTGTGGACATTCCTTTCTCTCATGGGATGAATGTTATGGGGAGAGAAAGAAAAGGTGATTTTTAAGCTGCTTAGGGAGAACTGAGGCCTGCTGGGTAACTGTGGACCATTCCAGTCTCTCATAGGATGAATGTTATGGGGAGAAAAAGAAAAGGTGGTTTTAAGCTGCTTAGGGAGAACTGAGGCCTGCTGGGTAACTGTGGACCATTCCAGTCTCTTTCATAGGAGGGATGTTATGGGGAGAGAAAGAAAAGATGATTTTTAAGCTGCTTAGGGAGAACTGAGGCCTGCTGGGTAACTGTGGAGCATTCCAGTCTCTTTCATAGGAGGGATGTTATGGGGAGAGAAAGAAAAGATGATTTTTAAGCTGCTTATGGAGAACTGAGGCCTGCTGGGTAACTGTGGACCATTCTAGTCTCTTTCATAGGAGGGATGTTATGGGGAGAGAAAGAAAAGATGATTTTTAAGCTGCTTATGGAGAACTGAGGCCTGCTGGGTAACTGTGGACCATTCCAGTCTCTCTCATAGTAAGTATGTTATGGGGAGAGAAAGAAAAGGTGATTTTAAACGGCTTAGGGAGAACTGAGACCTGCTGGGTAACTGTGGACCATTCTAGTCTCTTTCATAGGAGGGATGTTATGGGGAGAGAAAGAAAAGATGATTTTTAAGCTGCTTAGGGAGAACTGAGGCCTGCTGGGTAACTGTGGAGCATTCCAGTCTCTTTCATAGGAGGGATGTTATGGGGAGAAAAAGAAAATATGATTTTTAAGCTGCTTATGGAGAATTGAGGCCTGCTGGGTAACTGTGGACCATTCCAGTCTCTCTCATAGGAAGTATGTTATGGGGAGAGAAAGAAAAGGTGATTTTAAACTGCTTAGGGAGAACTGAGACCTGCTGGGTAACTGTGGACCATTCCAGTCTCTTTCATAGGAGGGATGTTATGGGGAGAGAAAGAAGAGATGATTTTTAAGCTGCTTATGGAGAACTGAGGCCTGCTGGGTAACTGTGGACCATTCCAGTCTCTTTCATAGGAGGGATGTTATAAGGAGAGAAAAAAAAGATGATTTTTAAGCTGCTTAGGGAGAACTGAGGCCTGCTGGGTAACTGTGGACCATTCCAGTTCTCTCAGACCTCTCTCATAGGAAGCATGTTATGGTGAAAGAAAAGGTGATTTTTAAGCTGCTTATGGAGAACTGAGGCCTAGTGGGTAACTGTGGAACATTCTAGTCTCTTTCATAGGAGGGATGTTATGGGGAGAGAAAGAAAAGATGATTTTTAAGCTGCTTATGGAGAACTGAGGCCTGCTGGGTAACTGTGGACCATTCCAGTCTCTCTCATAGGAAGTATGTTATGGGGAGAGAAAGAAAAGGTGATTTTAAACTGCTTAGGGAGAACTGAGGCCTGCTGGGTAACTGTGGACCATTCCAGTCTCTTTCATAGGAGGGATGTTATAAGGAGAGAAAAAAAAGATGATTTTTAAGCTGCTTAGGGAGAACTGAGGCCTGCTGGGTAACTGTGGACCATTCCAGTTCTCTCAGACCTCTCTCATAGGAAGCATGTTATGGTGAAAGAAAAGGTGATTTTAAATGGCTTAGGGAGAACTGAGACCTGCTGGGTAACTGTGGACCATTCCAGTCTCTTTCATAGGAGGGATGTTATGGGGAGAGAAAGAAAAGGTGATTTTAAACTGCTTAGGGAGAACTGAGACCTGCTGGGTAACTGTGGACCATTCCAGTCTCTTTCATATGGGGAGAGAAAGAAGAGATGATTTTTAAGCTGCTTATGGAGAACTGAGGCCTGCTGGGTAACTGTGGACCATTCCAGTCTCTTTCATAGGAGGGATGTTATGAGGAGAGAAAGAAAAGATAATTTTTAAGATGCTTATGGAGAACTGAGGCCTGCTGGGTAACTGTGGACAATCCAGTCTCTCAGACCTCTCTCATAGGAAGTATCTTATGGGGAGAGAAAGAAAAGGTGACTTTAAGCCGCTTAGGGAGAACTGAGACCTGTTCTGATAACTGTGGGCCATTCCAGTCTCTTTCATAGGAGGGATGTTATGGGGAGAGAAAGAAAAGGTGATTTTTAAGCTGCTTAGGGAGAACTGAGGCCTACTGGGTAACTGTGGACATTCGTTTCTCTCATGGGATGAATGTTATGGGGAGAGAAAGAAAAGGTGATTTTTAAGCGGCTTAGGGAGAACTGAGGCCTGCTGGGTAACTGTGGACCATTCCAGTCTCTCATAGGATGAATGTTATGGGGAGAAAAAGAAAAGGTGGTTTTAAGCTGCTTAGGGAGAACTGAGGCCTGCTGGGTAACTGTGGACCATTCCAGTCTCTTTCATAGGAGGGATGTTATGGGGAGAGAAAGAAAAGATGATTTTTAAGCTGCTTAGGGAGAACTGAGGCCTGCTGGGTAACTGTGGAGCATTCCAGTCTCTTTCATAGGAGGGATGTTATGGGGAGAGAAAGAAAAGATGATTTTTAAGCTGCTTATGGAGAACTGAGGCCTGCTGGGTAACTGTGGACCATTCTAGTCTCTTTCATAGGAGGGATGTTATGGGGAGAGAAAGAAAAGATGATTTTTAAGCTGCTTATGGAGAACTGAGGCCTGCTGGGTAACTGTGGACCATTCCAGTCTCTCTCATAGTAAGTATGTTATGGGGAGAGAAAGAAAAGGTGATTTTAAACGGCTTAGGGAGAACTGAGACCTGCTGGGTAACTGTGGACCATTCCAGTCTCTTTCATAGGAGGGATGTTATGGGGAGAGAAAGAAGAGATGATTTTTAAGCTGCTTATGGAGAACTGAGGCCTGCTGGGTAACTGTGGACCATTCCAGTCTCTTTCATAGGAGGGATGTTATAAGGAGAGAAAAAAAAGATGATTTTTAAGCTGCTTAGGGAGAACTGAGGCCTGCTGGGTAACTGTGGACCATTCCAGTTCTCTCAGACCTCTCTCATACGAAGCATGTTATGGTGAAAGAAAAGGTGATTTTAAATGGCTTAGGGAGAACTGAGGCCTAGTGGGTAACTGTTGACCATTCCAGTCTCTTTCATAGGAGGGATGTTATGGGGAGAGAAAGAAAAGATGATTTTTAAGCTGCTTATGGAGAACTGAGGCCTGCTGGGTAACTGTGGACCATTCCAGTTCTCTCAGACCTCTCTCATAGGAAGCATGTTATGGTGAAAGAAAAGGTGATTTTAAATGGCTTAGGGAGAACTGAGACCTGCTGGGTAACTGTGGACCATTCCAGTCTCTTTCATAGGAGGGATGTTATGGGGAGAGAAAGAAAAGGTGATTTTAAACTGCTTAGGGAGAACTGAGACCTGCTGGGTAACTGTGGACCATTCCAGTCTCTTTCATATGGGGAGAGAAAGAAGAGATGATTTTTAAGCTGCTTATGGAGAACTGAGGCCTGCTGGGTAACTGTGGACCATTCCAGTCTCTTTCATAGGAGGGATGTTATGAGGAGAGAAAGAAAAGATAATTTTTAAGATGCTTATGGAGAACTGAGGCCTGCTGGGTAACTGTGGACAATCCAGTCTCTCAGACCTCTCTCATAGGAAGTATCTTATGGGGAGAGAAAGAAAAGGTGACTTTAAGCCGCTTAGGGAGAACTGAGACCTGTTCTGATAACTGTGGGCCATTCCAGTCTCTTTCATAGGAGGGATGTTATGGGGAGAGAAAGAAAAGGTGATTTTTAAGCTGCTTAGGGAGAACTGAGGCCTACTGGGTAACTGTGGACATTCGTTTCTCTCATGGGATGAATGTTATGGGGAGAGAAAGAAAAGGTGATTTTTAAGCGGCTTAGGGAGAACTGAGGCCTGCTGGGTAACTGTGGACCATTCCAGTCTCTCATAGGATGAATGTTATGGGGAGAAAAAGAAAAGGTGGTTTTAAGCTGCTTAGGGAGAACTGAGGCCTGCTGGGTAACTGTGGACCATTCCAGTCTCTTTCATAGGAGGGATGTTATGGGGAGAGAAAGAAAAGATGATTTTTAAGCTGCTTAGGGAGAACTGAGGCCTGCTGGGTAACTGTGGAGCATTCCAGTCTCTTTCATAGGAGGGATGTTATGGGGAGAGAAAGAAAAGATGATTTTTAAGCTGCTTATGGAGAACTGAGGCCTGCTGGGTAACTGTGGACCATTCTAGTCTCTTTCATAGGAGGGATGTTATGGGGAGAGAAAGAAAAGATGATTTTTAAGCTGCTTATGGAGAACTGAGGCCTGCTGGGTAACTGTGGACCATTCCAGTCTCTCTCATAGTAAGTATGTTATGGGGAGAGAAAGAAAAGGTGATTTTAAACGGCTTAGGGAGAACTGAGACCTGCTGGGTAACTGTGGACCATTCCAGTCTCTTTCATAGGAGGGATGTTATGGGGAGAGAAAGAAGAGATGATTTTTAAGCTGCTTATGGAGAACTGAGGCCTGCTGGGTAACTGTGGACCATTCCAGTCTCTTTCATAGGAGGGATGTTATAAGGAGAGAAAAAAAAGATGATTTTTAAGCTGCTTAGGGAGAACTGAGGCCTGCTGGGTAACTGTGGACCATTCCAGTTCTCTCAGACCTCTCTCATACGAAGCATGTTATGGTGAAAGAAAAGGTGATTTTAAATGGCTTAGGGAGAACTGAGGCCTAGTGGGTAACTGTTGACCATTCCAGTCTCTTTCATAGGAGGGATGTTATGGGGAGAGAAAGAAAAGATGATTTTTAAGCTGCTTATGGAGAACTGAGGCCTGCTGGGTAACTGTGGACCATTCCAGTCTCTTTCATAGGAGGGATGTTATGGGGAGAGAAAGAAAAGGTGACTTTAAGCCGCTTAGGGAGAACTGAGACCTGTTCTGATAACTGTGGGCCATTCCAGTCTCTTTCATAGGAGGGATGTTATGGGGAGAGAATGAAAAGATGATTTAAGCTGCTTAGGCGGAACTGAGGCCTTCTGGGTAACTGTTGGCCATTCCAGTCTCCTTCATAGGAGGGATGTTATGTGGAGAGAAAGAAAAGATGATTTTTAAGCTGCTTATGGAGAACTGAGGCCTGCTGGGTAACTGTGGACAATCCAGTCTCTCAGACCTCTCTCATAGGAAGTATCTTATGGGGAGAGAAAGAAAAGGTGACTTTAAGCCGCTTAGGGAGAACTGAGACCTGTTCTGATAACTGTGGGCCATTCCAGTCTCTTTCATAGGAGGGATGTTATGGGGAGAGAAAGAAAAGGTGATTTTTAAGCTGCTTAGGGAGAACTGAGGCCTACTGGGTAACTGTGGACATTCGTTTCTCTCATGGGATGAATGTTATGGGGAGAGAAAGAAAAGGTGATTTTTAAGCGGCTTAGGGAGAACTGAGGCCTGCTGGGTAACTGTGGACCATTCCAGTCTCTCATAGGATGAATGTTATGGGGAGAAAAAGAAAAGGTGGTTTTAAGCTGCTTAGGGAGAACTGAGGCCTGCTGGGTAACTGTGGACCATTCCAGTCTCTTTCATAGGAGGGATGTTATGGGGAGAGAAAGAAAAGATGATTTTTAAGCTGCTTAGGGAGAACTGAGGCCTGCTGGGTAACTGTGGAGCATTCCAGTCTCTTTCATAGGAGGGATGTTATGGGGAGAGAAAGAAAAGATGATTTTTAAGCTGCTTATGGAGAACTGAGGCCTGCTGGGTAACTGTGGACCATTCTAGTCTCTTTCATAGGAGGGATGTTATGGGGAGAGAAAGAAAAGATGATTTTTAAGCTGCTTATGGAGAACTGAGGCCTGCTGGGTAACTGTGGACCATTCCAGTCTCTCTCATAGTAAGTATGTTATGGGGAGAGAAAGAAAAGGTGATTTTAAACGGCTTAGGGAGAACTGAGACCTGCTGGGTAACTGTGGACCATTCCAGTCTCTTTCATAGGAGGGATGTTATGGGGAGAGAAAGAAGAGATGATTTTTAAGCTGCTTATGGAGAACTGAGGCCTGCTGGGTAACTGTGGACCATTCCAGTCTCTTTCATAGGAGGGATGTTATAAGGAGAGAAAAAAAAGATGATTTTTAAGCTGCTTAGGGAGAACTGAGGCCTGCTGGGTAACTGTGGACCATTCCAGTTCTCTCAGACCTCTCTCATACGAAGCATGTTATGGTGAAAGAAAAGGTGATTTTAAATGGCTTAGGGAGAACTGAGGCCTAGTGGGTAACTGTTGACCATTCCAGTCTCTTTCATAGGAGGGATGTTATGGGGAGAGAAAGAAAAGATGATTTTTAAGCTGCTTATGGAGAACTGAGGCCTGCTGGGTAACTGTGGACCATTCCAGTTCTCTCAGACCTCTCTCATAGGAAGCATGTTATGGTGAAAGAAAAGGTGATTTTAAATGGCTTAGGGAGAACTGAGACCTGCTGGGTAACTGTGGACCATTCCAGTCTCTTTCATAGGAGGGATGTTATGGGGAGAGAAAGAAAAGGTGATTTTAAACTGCTTAGGGAGAACTGAGACCTGCTGGGTAACTGTGGACCATTCCAGTCTCTTTCATATGGGGAGAGAAAGAAGAGATGATTTTTAAGCTGCTTATGGAGAACTGAGGCCTGCTGGGTAACTGTGGACCATTCCAGTCTCTTTCATAGGAGGGATGTTATGAGGAGAGAAAGAAAAGATAATTTTTAAGATGCTTATGGAGAACTGAGGCCTGCTGGGTAACTGTGGACAATCCAGTCTCTCAGACCTCTCTCATAGGAAGTATCTTATGGGGAGAGAAAGAAAAGGTGACTTTAAGCCGCTTAGGGAGAACTGAGACCTGTTCTGATAACTGTGGGCCATTCCAGTCTCTTTCATAGGAGGGATGTTATGGGGAGAGAAAGAAAAGGTGATTTTTAAGCTGCTTAGGGAGAACTGAGGCCTACTGGGTAACTGTGGACATTCGTTTCTCTCATGGGATGAATGTTATGGGGAGAGAAAGAAAAGGTGATTTTTAAGCGGCTTAGGGAGAACTGAGGCCTGCTGGGTAACTGTGGACCATTCCAGTCTCTCATAGGATGAATGTTATGGGGAGAAAAAGAAAAGGTGGTTTTAAGCTGCTTAGGGAGAACTGAGGCCTGCTGGGTAACTGTGGACCATTCCAGTCTCTTTCATAGGAGGGATGTTATGGGGAGAGAAAGAAAAGATGATTTTTAAGCTGCTTAGGGAGAACTGAGGCCTGCTGGGTAACTGTGGAGCATTCCAGTCTCTTTCATAGGAGGGATGTTATGGGGAGAGAAAGAAAAGATGATTTTTAAGCTGCTTATGGAGAACTGAGGCCTGCTGGGTAACTGTGGACCATTCTAGTCTCTTTCATAGGAGGGATGTTATGGGGAGAGAAAGAAAAGATGATTTTTAAGCTGCTTATGGAGAACTGAGGCCTGCTGGGTAACTGTGGACCATTCCAGTCTCTCTCATAGTAAGTATGTTATGGGGAGAGAAAGAAAAGGTGATTTTAAACGGCTTAGGGAGAACTGAGACCTGCTGGGTAACTGTGGACCATTCCAGTCTCTTTCATAGGAGGGATGTTATGGGGAGAGAAAGAAGAGATGATTTTTAAGCTGCTTATGGAGAACTGAGGCCTGCTGGGTAACTGTGGACCATTCCAGTCTCTTTCATAGGAGGGATGTTATAAGGAGAGAAAAAAAAGATGATTTTTAAGCTGCTTAGGGAGAACTGAGGCCTGCTGGGTAACTGTGGACCATTCCAGTTCTCTCAGACCTCTCTCATACGAAGCATGTTATGGTGAAAGAAAAGGTGATTTTAAATGGCTTAGGGAGAACTGAGGCCTAGTGGGTAACTGTTGACCATTCCAGTCTCTTTCATAGGAGGGATGTTATGGGGAGAGAAAGAAAAGATGATTTTTAAGCTGCTTATGGAGAACTGAGGCCTGCTGGGTAACTGTGGACCATTCCAGTCTCTTTCATAGGAGGGATGTTATGGGGAGAGAAAGAAAAGGTGACTTTAAGCCGCTTAGGGAGAACTGAGACCTGTTCTGATAACTGTGGGCCATTCCAGTCTCTTTCATAGGAGGGATGTTATGGGGAGAGAATGAAAAGATGATTTAAGCTGCTTAGGCGGAACTGAGGCCTTCTGGGTAACTGTTGGCCATTCCAGTCTCCTTCATAGGAGGGATGTTATGTGGAGAGAAAGAAAAGATGATTTTTAAGCTGCTTATGGAGAACTGAGGCCTGCTGGGCAACTGTGGACCATTCCAGTCTCTTTCATAGGAGTGATGTTATGGGGAGAGAAAGAAAAGATGATTTTTAAGCTGCTTAGGGAGAACTGAGGCCTGCTGGGTAACTGTGGACCATTCCAGTCTCTCTCATAGGAAATCATGTTATGGGGAGAGAAAGAAAAGGTGATTTTAAACTGCTTAGGGAGAAATGAGGCCTAGTGGGTAACTGTTGACCATTCCAGTCTCTTTCATAGGAGGGATGTTATGGGGAGAGAAAGAAAAGACGATTTTTAAGCTGCTTATGGAGAACTGAGGCCTGCTGGGTAACTTTGGACCATTCCAGTCTCTTTCATAGGAGGGATGTTATGGGGAGAGAAAGAAAAGATGATTTTTAAGCTGCTTATGGAGAACTGAGGCCTGCTGGGTAACTGTGGACCATTCCAGTCTCTCTCAAAGGAAGCATGTTATGGGGAGAGAAAGAAAAGGTGATTTTAAAGTGCTTAGGGAGAACTGAGGCCTAGTGAGTAACTGTTGACCATTCCAGTCTCTTTCATAGGAGGGATGTTATGGGGAGAGAAAGAAAAGATGATTTTTAAGCTGCTTATGGAGAACTGAGGCCTGCTGGGTAACTGTGGACCATTCCAGTCTCTTTCATAGGAGGGATGTTATGGGGAGAGAAAGAAAAGATGATTTTTAAGCTGCTTATGGAGAACTGAGGCCTGCTGGGTAACTGTGGAGCATTCCAGTCTCTCTCATAGGAACTATGTTATGGGGAGAGAAAGAAAAGGTGATTTTAAACTGCTTAGGGAGAATTGAGACCTGCTGGGTAACTGTGGACCATTCCAGTCTCTTTCATAGGAGGGATGTTATGGGGAGAGAAAGAAGAGATGATTTTTAAGCGGCTTATGGAGAACTGAGGCCTGCTGGGTAACTGTGGACCATTCCAGTCTCTTTCATAGGAGGGATAAGGAGAGAAAAAAAAGATGATTTTTAAGCTGCTTAGGGAGTGAGGCCTGCTGGGTAACTGTGGACCATTCCAGTTCTCTCAGACCTCTCTCATAGGAAGCATGTTATGGTGAAAGAAAAGGTGATTTTAAATGGCTTAGGGAGAACTGAGGCCTAGTGGGTAACTGTGGACCATTCCAGTTCTCTCGGACCTCTCTCATAGGAAGTATGTTATGGGGAGAGAAAGAAAAGGTGATTTTAAACTGCTTAGGGAGAACTGAGGCCTAGTGGGTAACTGTGGACCATTCCAGTTCTCTCATAGGAAGTATGTTATGGGGAGAGAAAGAAAAGATGATTTTTAAGCTGCTTAGGGAGAACTGAGGCCTGCTGGGTAACTGTGGACCATTCCAGTCTCTCTCATAGGAAATCATGTTATGGGGAGAGAAAGAAAAGGTGATTTTAAACTGCTTAGGGAGAACTGAGGCCTAGTGGGTAACTGTGGACCATTCCAGTTCTCTCAGACCTCTCTCATAGGAAGTATGTTATGGGGAGAGAAAGAAGAGATGATTTAAGCTGCTTAGGGAGAACTGAGTCCTGCTGGGTATCTGTGGACCATTCCAGTCTCTTTCATAGGAGGGATGTTATGTGGAGAGAAAGAAAAGATGATTTTTAAGCTGCTTATGGAGAACTGAGGCCTGCTGGGCAACTGTGGACCATTCCAGTCTCTTTCATAGGAGTGATGTTATGGGGAGAGAAAGAAAAGATGATTTTTAAGCTGCTTAGGGAGAACTGAGGCCTGCTGGGTAACTGTGGACCATTCCAGTCTCTCTCATAGGAAATCATGTTATGGGGAGAGAAAGAAAAGGTGATTTTAAACTGCTTAGGGAGAACTGAGGCCTAGTGGGTCTCTGTTGACCATTCCAGTCTCTTTCATAGGAGGGATGTTATGGGGAGAGAAAGAAAAGATGATTTTTAAGCTGCTTATGGAGAACTGAGGCCTGCTGGGTAACTGTGGACCATTCCAGTCTCTTTCATAGGAGGGATGTTATGGGGAGAGAAAGAAAAGATGATTTTTAAGCTGCTTATGGAGAACTGAGGCCTGCTGGGTAACTGTGGACCATTCCAGTCTCTCTCAAAGGAAGCATGTTATGGGGAGAGAAAGAAAAGGTGATTTTAAAGTGCTTAGGGAGAACTGAGGCCTAGTGGGTAACTGTTGACCATTCCAGTCTCTTTCATAGGAGGGATGTTATGGGGAGAGAAAGAAGAGATGATTTTTAAGCTGCTTATGGAGAACTGAGGCCTGCTGGGTAACTGTGGACAATTCCAGTCTCTTTCATAGGAGGGATGTTATAAGGAGAGAAAAAAAAGATGATTTTTAAGCTGCTTAGGGAGAACTGAGGGCTGCTGGGTAACTGTGGACCATTCCAGTTCTCTCAGACCTCTCTCATAGGAAGCATGTTATGGTGAAAGAAAAGGTGATTTTAAATGGCTTAGGGAGAACTGAGGCCTAGTGGGTAACTGTGGACCATTCCAGTTCTCTCGGACCTCTCTCATAGGAAGTATGTTATGGGGAGAGAAAGAAAAGGTGATTTTAAACTGCTTAGGGAGAACTGAGGCCTAGTGGGTAACTTTGGACCACTCTAGTTCTCTCATAGGAAGTATGTTATGGGGAGAGAAAGAAAAGATGATTTAAGCTGCTTAGGCAGAACTGAGGCCTTCTGGGTAACTCTTGGCCATTCCAGTCTCCTTCATAGGAGGGATGTTATATGGAGAGAAAGAAAAGATGATTTTTAAGCTCCTTATGGAGAACTGAGGCCTGCTGGGCAACTGTGGACCATTCCAGTCTCTTTCATAGGAGTGATGTTATGGGGAAAGAAAGAAAAGATGATTTTTAAGCTGCTTAGGGAGAACTGAGGCCTGCTGGGTAACTGTGGACCATTCCAGTCTCTCTCATAGGAAATCATGTTATGGGGAGAGAAAGAAAAGGTGATTTTAAAGTGCTTAGGGAGAACTGAGGCCTAGTGGGTAACTGTTGACCATTCCAGTCTCTTTCATAGGAGGGATGTTATGGGGAGAGAAAGAAAAGATGATTTTTAAGCTGCTTATGGAGAACTGAGGCCTGCTGGGTAACTGTGGACCATTCCAGTCTCTTTCATAGGAGGGATGTTATGGGGAGAGAAAGAAAAGATGATTTTTAAGCTACTTATGGAGAACTGAGGCCTGCTGGTTAACTGTGGAGCATTCCAGTCTCTCTCATAGGAAGTATGTTATGGGGAGAGAAAGAAAAGGTGACCTTAAGCCGCTTAGGGAGAACTGAGACCTGTTCTGATAACTGTGGGCCATTCCAGTCTCTTTCATAGGAGGGATGTTATGGGGAGAGAAAGAAAAGGTGATTTTTAAGCTGCTTAGGGAGAACTGAGGCCTACTGGGTAACTGTGGACATTCCTTTCTCTCATGGGATGAATGTTATGGGGAGAGAAAGAAAAGGTGATTTTTAAGCTGCTTAGGGAGAACTGAGGCCTGCTGGGTAACTGTGGACCATTCCAGTCTCTCATAGGATGAATGTTATGGGGAGAAAAAGAAAAGGTGGTTTTAAGCTGCTTAGGGAGAACTGAGGCCTGCTGGGTAACTGTGGACCATTCCAGTCTCTTTCATAGGAGGGATGTTATGGGGAGAGAAAGAAAAGATGATTTTTAAGCTGCTTAGGGAGAACTGAGGCCTGCTGGGTAACTGTGGACCATTCCAGTTCTCTCAGACCTCTCTCATAGGAAGCATGTTATGGTGAAAGAAAAGGTGATTTTAAATGGCTTAGGGAGAACTGAGGCCTAGTGGGTAACTGTGGACCATTCCAGTTCTCTCAGACCTCTCTTACAGGAAGTATGTTATGGGGAGAGAAAGAAAAGGTGATTTTAAACTGCTTAGGGAGAACTGAGGCCTAGTGGGTAACTGTGGACCATTCCAGTTGTCTCATAGGAAGAATGTTATGGGGAGAGAAAGAAAAGATGATTTAAGCTGCTTAGGCAGAACTGAGGCCTTCTGGGTAACTGTTGGCCATTCCAGTCTCCTTCATAGGAGGGATGTTATGTGGAGAGAAAGAAAAGATGATTTTTAAGCTGCTTAGGGAGAACTGAGGCCTGCTGGGTAACTGTGGACCATTCTAGTCTCTTTCATAGGAGGGATGTTATGGGGAGAGAAAGAAAAGATGATTTTTAAGATGCTTATGGAGAACTGAGGCCTGCTGGGTAACTGTGGACCATTCCAGTCTCTCTCATAGGAAGTATGTTATGGGGAGAGAAAGAAAAGGTGATTTTAAACTGCTTAGGGAGAACTGAGACCTGCTGGGTAACTGTGGACCATTCCAGTCTCTTTCATAGGAGGGATGTTATGGGGAGAGAAAGAAGAGATGATTTTTAAGCTGCTTATGGAGAACTGAGGCCTGCTGGGTAACTGTGGACCATTCCAGTCTCTTTCATAGGAGGGATGTTATAAGGAGAGAAAAAAAAGATGATTTTTAAGATGCTTAGGTAGAACTGAGGCCTGCTGGGTAACTGTGGACCATTCCAGTTCTCTCAGACCTCTCTCATAGGAAGCATGTTATGGTGAAAGAAAAGGTGATTTTAAATGGCTTAGGGAGAACTGAGGCCTAGTGGGTAACTGTGGACCATTCCAGTCTCTTTCATATGGGGAGAGAAAGAAGAGATGATTTTTAAGCTGCTTATGGAGAACTGAGTCCTGCTGGGTAACTGTGGACCATTCCAGTCTCTTTCATAGGAGGGATGTTATAAGGAGAGAAAAAAAAGATGATTTTTAAGCTGCTTAGGGAGAACTGAGGCCTGCTGGGTAACTGTGGACCATTCCAGTTCTCTCAGACCTCTCTCATAGGAAGCATGTTATGGTGAAGGAAAAGGTGATTTTAAATGGCTTAGTGAGAACTGAGGCCTAGTGGGTAACTGTGGACCATTCCAGTTCTCTCGGACCTCTCTCATAGGAAGCATGTTATGGTGAAAGAAAAGGTGATTTTAAATGGCTTAGGGAGAACTGAGGCCTAGTGGGTAACTGTGGACCATTCCAGTCTCTTTCATATGGGGAGAGAAAGAAGAGATGATTTTCAAGCTGCTTATGGAGAACTGAGTCCTGCTGGGTAACTGTGGACCATTCCAGTCTCTTTCATAGGAGGGATGTTATAAGGAGAGGAAAAAAAGATGATTTTTAAGCTGCTTAGGGAGAACTGAGGCCTGCTGGGTAACTGTGGACCATTCCAGTTCTCTCAGACCTCTCTCATAGGAAGCATGTTATGGTGAAGGAAAAGGTGATTTTAAATGGCTTAGTGAGAACTGAAGCTTAGTGGGTAACTGTGGACCATTCCAGTTCTCTCATAGGAAGTATGTTATGGGGAGAGAAAGAAAAGATGATTTTTAAGCTGCTTAGGGAGAACTGAGGCCTGCGGGGTAACTGTGGACCATTCCAGTCTCTCTCATAGGAAGTATGTTATGGGGAGAGAAAGAAAAGGTGATTTTAAACTGCTTAGGGAGAACTGAGACCTGCTGGGTAACTGTGGACCATTCCAGTCTCTTTCATAGGAGGGATGTTATGGGGAGAGAAAGAAGAGATGATTTTTAAGCTGCTTATGGAGAACTGAGGCCTGCTGGGTTACTGTGGACCATTCCAGTCTCTTTCATAGGAGGGATGTTATAAGGAGAGAAAAAAAAGATGATATTTAAGCTGCTTAGGGAGAACTGAGGCCTGCTGGGTAACTGTGGACCATTCCAGTTCTCTCAGACCTCTCTCATAGGAAGCATGTTATGGTGAAGGAAAAGGTGATTTTAAATGGCTTAGTGAGAACTGAGGCCTAGTGGGTAACTGTGGACCATTCCAGTTCTCTCGGACCTCTCTCATAGGAAGTATGTTATGGGGAGAGAAAGAAAAGGTGATTTTAAACTGCTTAGGGAGAACTGAGGCCTAGTGGGTAACTGTGGACCATTCCAGTTCTCTCATAGGAACTATGTTATGGGGAGAGAAAGAAAAGATGATTTTTAAGCTGCTTAGGGAGAACTGAGGCCTGCTGGGTAACTGTGGACCATTCCAGTCTCTCTCATAGGAAGTATGTTATGGGGAGAGAAAGAAAAGGTGATTTTAAACTGCTTAGGGAGAACTGAGGCCTGCTGGGTAACTGTGGACCATTCCAGTTCTCTCAGACCTCTCTCATAGGATGAATGTTATGGGGAAAGAAAGAAAAGTTGAATTTAAACTGCTTAAGGAGAACTGAGGCATGCTGGGTAGCTTTGGGCCATTGCAGTATCTTTCATATGAGGGATGTTATGAGGAGAGAAAGAAAAGATAATTTTTAAGATGCTTATGGAGAACTGAGGCCTGCTGGGTAACTGTGGACCATTCCAGTCTCTTTCATAGGAGGGATGTTATGGGGAGAGAAAGAAAAGATGATTTTTAAGCTGCTTATGGAGAACTGAGGCCTGCTGGGTAACTGTGGACAATCCAGTCTCTCAGATCTCTCTCATAGGAAGTATCTTATGGGGAGAGAAAGAAAAGGTGACTTTAAGCCGCTTAGGGAGAACTGAGACCTGTTCTGATAACTGTGGGCCATTCCAGTCTCTTTCATAGGAGGGATGTTATGGGGAGAGAAAGAAAAGGTGATTTTTAAGCTGCTTAGGGAGAACTGAGGCCTACTCGGTAACTGTGGACATTCCTTTCTCTCATGGGATGAATGTTATGGGGAGAGAAAGAAAAGGTGATTTTTAAGCTGCTTAGGGAGAACTGAGGCCTGCTGGGTAACTGTGGACCATTCCAGTCTCTCTCATAGGATGAATGTTATGGGGAGAAAAAGAAAAGGTGATTTTAAACTGCTTAGGGAGAACTGAGACCTGCTGGGTAACTGTGGACCATTTCAGTCTCTTTCATAGGAGGGATGTTATGGGGAGAGAAAGAAGAGATGATTTTTAAGCTGCTTATGGAGAACTGAGGCCTGCTGGGTAACTGTGGACCATTCCAGTCTCTTTCATAGGAGGGATGTTATAAGGAGAGAAAAAAAAGATGATATTTAAGCTGCTTAGGGAGAACTGAGGCCTGCTGGGTAACTGTGGACCATTCCAGTTCTCTCAGACCTCTCTCATAGGAAGCATGTTATGGTGAAAGAAAAGGTGATTTTAAATGGCTTAGGGAGAACTGAGGCCTAGTGGGTAACTGTGGACCATTCCAGTCTCTTTCATAGGAGGGATGTTATGGGGAGAGAAAGAAAAGATGATTTAAGCTGCTTAGGCAGAACTGAGGCCTTCTGGGTAACTGTTGGCCATTCCAGTCTCCTTCATAGGAGGGATGTTATGTGGAGAGAAAGAAAAGATGATTTTTAAGCTGCTTATGGAGAACTGAGGCTTGCTGGGCAACTGTGGACCATTCCAGTCTCTCTCATAGGAAATCATGTTATGGGGAGAGAAAGAAAAGGTGATTTTAAACTGCTTAGGGAGAACTGAGGCCTAGTGGGTAACTGTGGACCATTCCAGTCTCTCTCATAGGAAATCATGTTATGGGGAGAGAAAGAAAAGGTGATTTTAAACTGCTTAGGGAGAACTGAGGCCTAGTGGGTAACTGTTGACCATTCCAGTCTCTGTCATAGGAGGGATGTTATGGGGAGAGAAAGAAAAGATGATTTTTAAGCTGCTTATGGAGAACTGAGGCCTGCTGGGTAACTGTGGACCATTCCAGTCTCTTTCATAGGAGGGATGTTATGGGGAGAGAAAGAAAAGATGATTTTTAAGCTGCTTATGGAGAACTGAGGCCTGCTGGGTAACTGTGGACCATTCCAGTCTCTCTCAAAGGAAGCATGTTATGGGGAGAGAAAGAAAAGGTGATTTTAAAGTGCTTAGGGAGAACTGAGGCATAGTGGGTAACTGTTGACCATTCCAGTCTCTTTCATAGGAGGGATGTTATGGGGAGAGAAAGAAAGGATTATTTTTAAGCTGCTTATGGAGAACTGAGGCCTGCTGGGTAACTGTGGACCATTCCAGTCTCTTTCATAGGAGGGATGTTATGGGGAGAGAAAGAAAAGATGATTTTTAAGCTGCTTATGGAGAACTGAGGCCTGCTGGGTAACTGTGGAGCATTCCAGTCTCTCTCATAGGAACTATGTTATGGGGAGAGAAAGAAAAGGTGATTTTAAACTGCTTAGGGAGAATTGAGACCTGCTGGGTAACTGTGGACCATTCCAGTCTCTTTCATAGGAGGGATGTTATGGGGAGAGAAAGAAGAGATGATTTTTAAGCTGCTTATGGAGAACTGAGGCCTGCTGGGTAACTGTGGACCATTCCAGTCTCTTTCATAGGAGGGATGTTATAAGGAGAGAAAAAAAAGATGATTTTTAAGCTGCTTAGGGAGAACTGAGGCCTGCTGGGTAACTGTGGACCATTCCAGTTCTCTCAGACCTCTCTCATAGGAAGCATGTTATGGTGAAAGAAAAGGTGATTTTAAATGGCTTAGGGAGAACTGAGGCCTAGTGGGTAACTGTGGACCATTCCAGTTCTCTCAGACCTCTCTCATAGGAAGTATGTTATGGGGAGAGAAAGAAAAGATGATTTTTAAGCTGCTTAGGGAGAACTGAGGCCTGCTGGGTAACTGTGGACCATTCCAGTCTCTCTCATAGGAAATCATGTTATGGGGAGAGAAAGAAAAGGTGATTTTAAACTGCTTAGGGAGAACTGAGGCCTAGTGGGTAACTGTGGACCATTCCAGTTCTCTCAGACCTCTCTCATAGGAAGTATGTTATGGGGAGAGAAAGAAAAGATGATTTAAGCTGCTTAGGGAGAACTGAGGCCTGCTGGGTAACTGTGGACCATTCCAGTCTCTCTCATAGGAAATCATGTTATGGGGAGAGAAAGAAAAGGTGATTTTAAACTGCTTAGGGAGAACTGAGGCCTAGTGGGTAACTGTGGACCATTCCAGTCTCTCTCATAGGAAATCATGTTATGGGGAGAGAAAGAAAAGGTGATTTTAAACTGCTTAGGGAGAACTGAGGCCTAGTGGGTAACTGTTGACCATTCCAGTCTCTTTCATAGGAGGGATGTTATGGGATGAGAAAGAAAAGATGATTTTTAAGCTGCTTATGGAGAACTGAGGCCTGCTGGGTAACTGTGGAGCATTCCAGTCTCTCTCATAGGAAGTATGTTATGGGGAGAGAAAGAAAAGGTGATTTTAAACTGCTTAGGGAGAATTGAGACCTGCTGGGTAACTGTGGCCCATTCCAGTCTCTTTCATAGGAGGGATGTTATGGGGAGAGAAAGAAGAGATGATTTTTAAGCTGCTTATGGAGAACTGAGGCCTGCTGGGTAACTGTGGACCATTCCAGTCTCTTTCATAGGAGGGATGTTATAAGGAGAGAAAAAAAAGATGATTTTTAAGCTGCTTAGGGAGAACTGAGGCCTGCTGGGTAACTGTGGACCATTCCAGTTCTCTCATAGGAAGTATGTTATGGGGAGAGAAAGAAAAGATGATTTTTAAGCTGCTTAGGGAGAACTGAGGCCTGCTGGGTAACTGTGGACCATTCCAGTTCTCTCAGACCTCTCTCATAGGATGAATGTTATGGGGAAAGAAAGAAAAGTTGAATTTAAACTGCTTAAGGAGAACTGAGGCATGCTGGGTAGCTTTGGGCCATTGCAGTATCTTTCATATGAGGGATGTTATGAGGAGAGAAAGAAAAGATAATTTTTAAGATGCTTATGGAGAACTGAGGCCTGCTGGGTAACTGTGGACCATTCCAGTCTCTTTCATAGGAGGGATGTTATGGGGAGAGAAAGAAAAGATGATTTTTAAGCTGCTTATGGAGAACTGAGGCCTGCTGGGTAACTGTGGACAATCCAGTCTCTCAGATCTCTCTCATAGGAAGTATCTTATGGGGAGAGAAAGAAAAGGTGACTTTAAGCCGCTTAGGGAGAACTGAGACCTGTTCTGATAACTGTGGGCCATTCCAGTCTCTTTCATAGGAGGGATGTTATGGGGAGAGAAAGAAAAGGTGATTTTTAAGCTGCTTAGGGAGAACTGAGGCCTACTCGGTAACTGTGGACATTCCTTTCTCTCATGGGATGAATGTTATGGGGAGAGAAAGAAAAGGTGATTTTTAAGCTGCTTAGGGAGAACTGAGGCCTGCTGGGTAACTGTGGACCATTCCAGTCTCTCTCATAGGATGAATGTTATGGGGAGAAAAAGAAAAGGTGATTTTAAACTGCTTAGGGAGAACTGAGACCTGCTGGGTAACTGTGGACCATTTCAGTCTCTTTCATAGGAGGGATGTTATGGGGAGAGAAAGAAGAGATGATTTTTAAGCTGCTTATGGAGAACTGAGGCCTGCTGGGTAACTGTGGACCATTCCAGTCTCTTTCATAGGAGGGATGTTATAAGGAGAGAAAAAAAAGATGATATTTAAGCTGCTTAGGGAGAACTGAGGCCTGCTGGGTAACTGTGGACCATTCCAGTTCTCTCAGACCTCTCTCATAGGAAGCATGTTATGGTGAAAGAAAAGGTGATTTTAAATGGCTTAGGGAGAACTGAGGCCTAGTGGGTAACTGTGGACCATTCCAGTTCTCTCATAGGAAGTATGTTATGGGGAGAGAAAGAAAAGATGATTTAAGCTGCTTAGGCAGAACTGAGGCCTTCTGGGTAACTGTTGGCCATTCCAGTCTCCTTCATAGGAGGGATGTTATGTGGAGAGAAAGAAAAGATGATTTTTAAGCTGCTTATGGAGAACTGAGGCTTGCTGGGCAACTGTGGACCATTCCAGTCTCTCTCATAGGAAATCATGTTATGGGGAGAGAAAGAAAAGGTGATTTTAAACTGCTTAGGGAGAACTGAGGCCTAGTGGGTAACTGTGGACCATTCCAGTCTCTCTCATAGGAAATCATGTTATGGGGAGAGAAAGAAAAGGTGATTTTAAACTGCTTAGGGAGAACTGAGGCCTAGTGGGTAACTGTTGACCATTCCAGTCTCTGTCATAGGAGGGATGTTATGGGGAGAGAAAGAAAAGATGATTTTTAAGCTGCTTATGGAGAACTGAGGCCTGCTGGGTAACTGTGGACCATTCCAGTCTCTTTCATAGGAGGGATGTTATGGGGAGAGAAAGAAAAGATGATTTTTAAGCTGCTTATGGAGAACTGAGGCCTGCTGGGTAACTGTGGACCATTCCAGTCTCTCTCAAAGGAAGCATGTTATGGGGAGAGAAAGAAAAGGTGATTTTAAAGTGCTTAGGGAGAACTGAGGCATAGTGGGTAACTGTTGACCATTCCAGTCTCTTTCATAGGAGGGATGTTATGGGGAGAGAAAGAAAGGATTATTTTTAAGCTGCTTATGGAGAACTGAGGCCTGCTGGGTAACTGTGGACCATTCCAGTCTCTTTCATAGGAGGGATGTTATGGGGAGAGAAAGAAAAGATGATTTTTAAGCTGCTTATGGAGAACTGAGGCCTGCTGGGTAACTGTGGAGCATTCCAGTCTCTCTCATAGGAACTATGTTATGGGGAGAGAAAGAAAAGGTGATTTTAAACTGCTTAGGGAGAATTGAGACCTGCTGGGTAACTGTGGACCATTCCAGTCTCTTTCATAGGAGGGATGTTATGGGGAGAGAAAGAAGAGATGATTTTTAAGCTGCTTATGGAGAACTGAGGCCTGCTGGGTAACTGTGGACCATTCCAGTCTCTTTCATAGGAGGGATGTTATAAGGAGAGAAAAAAAAGATGATTTTTAAGCTGCTTAGGGAGAACTGAGGCCTGCTGGGTAACTGTGGACCATTCCAGTTCTCTCAGACCTCTCTCATAGGAAGCATGTTATGGTGAAAGAAAAGGTGATTTTAAATGGCTTAGGGAGAACTGAGGCCTAGTGGGTAACTGTGGACCATTCCAGTTCTCTCAGACCTCTCTCATAGGAAGTATGTTATGGGGAGAGAAAGAAAAGATGATTTTTAAGCTGCTTAGGGAGAACTGAGGCCTGCTGGGTAACTGTGGACCATTCCAGTCTCTCTCATAGGAAATCATGTTATGGGGAGAGAAAGAAAAGGTGATTTTAAACTGCTTAGGGAGAACTGAGGCCTAGTGGGTAACTGTGGACCATTCCAGTTCTCTCAGACCTCTCTCATAGGAAGTATGTTATGGGGAGAGAAAGAAAAGATGATTTAAGCTGCTTAGGGAGAACTGAGGCCTGCTGGGTAACTGTGGACCATTCCAGTCTCTCTCATAGGAAATCATGTTATGGGGAGAGAAAGAAAAGGTGATTTTAAACTGCTTAGGGAGAACTGAGGCCTAGTGGGTAACTGTGGACCATTCCAGTCTCTCTCATAGGAAATCATGTTATGGGGAGAGAAAGAAAAGGTGATTTTAAACTGCTTAGGGAGAACTGAGGCCTAGTGGGTAACTGTTGACCATTCCAGTCTCTTTCATAGGAGGGATGTTATGGGATGAGAAAGAAAAGATGATTTTTAAGCTGCTTATGGAGAACTGAGGCCTGCTGGGTAACTGTGGAGCATTCCAGTCTCTCTCATAGGAAGTATGTTATGGGGAGAGAAAGAAAAGGTGATTTTAAACTGCTTAGGGAGAATTGAGACCTGCTGGGTAACTGTGGCCCATTCCAGTCTCTTTCATAGGAGGGATGTTATGGGGAGAGAAAGAAGAGATGATTTTTAAGCTGCTTATGGAGAACTGAGGCCTGCTGGGTAACTGTGGACCATTCCAGTCTCTTTCATAGGAGGGATGTTATAAGGAGAGAAAAAAAAGATGATTTTTAAGCTGCTTATGGAGAACTGAGGCCTGCTGGGTAACTGTGGACAATCCAGTCTCTCAGATCTCTCTCATAGGAAGTATCTTATGGGGAGAGAAAGAAAAGGTGACTTTAAGCCGCTTAGGGAGAACTGAGACCTGTTCTGATAACTGTGGGCCATTCCAGTCTCTTTCATAGGAGGGATGTTATGGGGAGAGAAAGAAAAGGTGATTTTTAAGCTGCTTAGGGAGAACTGAGGCCTACTCGGTAACTGTGGACATTCCTTTCTCTCATGGGATGAATGTTATGGGGAGAGAAAGAAAAGGTGATTTTTAAGCTGCTTAGGGAGAACTGAGGCCTGCTGGGTAACTGTGGACCATTCCAGTCTCTCTCATAGGATGAATGTTATGGGGAGAAAAAGAAAAGGTGATTTTAAACTGCTTAGGGAGAACTGAGACCTGCTGGGTAACTGTGGACCATTTCAGTCTCTTTCATAGGAGGGATGTTATGGGGAGAGAAAGAAGAGATGATTTTTAAGCTGCTTATGGAGAACTGAGGCCTGCTGGGTAACTGTGGACCATTCCAGTCTCTTTCATAGGAGGGATGTTATAAGGAGAGAAAAAAAAGATGATATTTAAGCTGCTTAGGGAGAACTGAGGCCTGCTGGGTAACTGTGGACCATTCCAGTTCTCTCAGACCTCTCTCATAGGAAGCATGTTATGGTGAAAGAAAAGGTGATTTTAAATGGCTTAGGGAGAACTGAGGCCTAGTGGGTAACTGTGGACCATTCCAGTTCTCTCATAGGAAGTATGTTATGGGGAGAGAAAGAAAAGATGATTTAAGCTGCTTAGGCAGAACTGAGGCCTTCTGGGTAACTGTTGGCCATTCCAGTCTCCTTCATAGGAGGGATGTTATGTGGAGAGAAAGAAAAGATGATTTTTAAGCTGCTTATGGAGAACTGAGGCTTGCTGGGCAACTGTGGACCATTCCAGTCTCTCTCATAGGAAATCATGTTATGGGGAGAGAAAGAAAAGGTGATTTTAAACTGCTTAGGGAGAACTGAGGCCTAGTGGGTAACTGTTGACCATTCCAGTCTCTGTCATAGGAGGGATGTTATGGGGAGAGAAAGAAAAGATGATTTTTAAGCTGCTTATGGAGAACTGAGGCCTGCTGGGTAACTGTGGACCATTCCAGTCTCTTTCATAGGAGGGATGTTATGGGGAGAGAAAGAAAAGATGATTTTTAAGCTGCTTATGGAGAACTCAGGCCTGCTGGGTAACTGTGGAGCATTCCAGTCTCTCTCATAGGAACTATGTTATGGGGAGAGAAAGAAAAGGTGATTTTAAACTGCTTAGGGAGAATTGAGACCTGCTGGGTAACTGTGGACCATTCCAGTCTCTTTCATAGGAGGGATGTTATGGGGAGAGAAAGAAGAGATGATTTTTAAGCTGCTTATGGAGAACTGAGGCCTGCTGGGTAACTGTGGACCATTCCAGTCTCTTTCATAGGAGGGATGTTATAAGGAGAGAAAAAAAAGATGATTTTTAAGCTGCTTAGGGAGAACTGAGGCCTGCTGGGTAACTGTGGACCATTCCAGTTCTCTCAGACCTCTCTCATAGGAAGCATGTTATGGTGAAAGAAAAGGTGATTTTAAATGGCTTAGGGAGAACTGAGGCCTAGTGGGTAACTGTGGACCATTCCAGTTCTCTCAGACCTCTCTCATAGGAAGTATGTTATGGGGAGAGAAAGAAAAGATGATTTTTAAGCTGCTTAGGGAGAACTGAGGCCTGCTGGGTAACTGTGGACCATTCCAGTCTCTCTCATAGGAAATCATGTTATGGGGAGAGAAAGAAAAGGTGATTTTAAACTGCTTAGGGAGAACTGAGGCCTAGTGGGTAACTGTGGACCATTCCAGTTCTCTCAGACCTCTCTCATAGGAAGTATGTTATGGGGAGAGAAAGAAAAGATGATTTAAGCTGCTTAGGGAGAACTGAGGCCTGCTGGGTAACTGTGGACCATTCCAGTCTCTCTCATAGGAAATCATGTTATGGGGAGAGAAAGAAAAGGTGATTTTAAACTGCTTAGGGAGAACTGAGGCCTAGTGGGTAACTGTGGACCATTCCAGTCTCTCTCATAGGAAATCATGTTATGGGGAGAGAAAGAAAAGGTGATTTTAAACTGCTTAGGGAGAACTGAGGCCTAGTGGGTAACTGTTGACCATTCCAGTCTCTTTCATAGGAGGGATGTTATGGGATGAGAAAGAAAAGATGATTTTTAAGCTGCTTATGGAGAACTGAGGCCTGCTGGGTAACTGTGGAGCATTCCAGTCTCTCTCATAGGAAGTATGTTATGGGGAGAGAAAGAAAAGGTGATTTTAAACTGCTTAGGGAGAATTGAGACCTGCTGGGTAACTGTGGCCCATTCCAGTCTCTTTCATAGGAGGGATGTTATGGGGAGAGAAAGAAGAGATGATTTTTAAGCTGCTTATGGAGAACTGAGGCCTGCTGGGTAACTGTGGACCATTCCAGTCTCTTTCATAGGAGGGATGTTATAAGGAGAGAAAAAAAAGATGATTTTTAAGCTGCTTAGGGAGAACTGAGGCCTGCTGGGTAACTGTGGACCATTCCAGTTCTCTCATAGGAAGTATGTTATGGGGAGAGAAAGAAAAGATGATTTTTAAGCTGCTTAGGGAGAACTGAGGCCTGCTGGGTAACTGTGGACCATTCCAGTCTCTCTCATAGGAAATCATGTTATGGGGAGAGAAAGAAAAGGTGATTTTAAACTGCTTAGGGAGAACTGAGGCCTAGTGGGTAACTGTGGACCATTCCAGTTCTCTCAGACCTCTCTCATAGGAAGTATGTTATGGGGAGAGAAAGAAAAGGTGATTTTAAACTGCTTATGGAGAACTGAGGCCTGCTGGGTAACTGTGGACCATTCCAGTCTCTCTCAAAGGAAGCATGTTATGGGGAGAGAAAGAAAAGGTGATTTTAAAGTGCTTAGGGAGAACTGAGGCCTAGTGGGTAACTGTGGACCATTCCAGTCTCTTTCATAGGAGGGATGTTATGGGATGAGAAAGAAAAGATGATTTTTAAGCTGCTTATGGAGAACTGAGGCCTGCTGGGTAACTGTGGAGCATTCCAGTCTCTTTCATAGGAAGTATGTTATGGGGAGAGAAAGAAAAGGTGATTTTAAACTGCTTAGGGAGAATTGAGACCTGCTGGGTAACTGTGGACCATTCCAGTCTCTTTCATAGGAGGGATGTTATGGGGAGAGAAAGAAGAGATGATTTTTAAGCTGCTTATGGAGAACTGAGGCCTGCTGGGTAACTGTGGACCATTCCAGTCTCTTTCATAGGAGGGATGTTATAAGGAGAGAAAAAAAAGATGATTTTTAAGCTGCTTAGGGAGAACTGAGGCCTGCTGGGTAACTGTGGACCATTCCAGTTCTCTCATAGGAAGTATGTTATGGGGAGAGAAAGAAAAGATGATTTTTAAGCTGCTTAGGGAGAACTGAGGCCTGCTGGGTAACTGTGGACCATTCCAGTCTGTCTCATAGGAAATCATGTTATGGGGAGAGAAAGAAAAGGTGATTTTAAACTGCTTAGGGAGAACTGAGGCCTAGTGGGTAACTGTGGACCATTCCAGTTCTCTCAGACCTCTCTCATAGGAAGTATGTTATGGGGAGAGAAAGAAAAGGTGATTTTAAACTGCTTAGGGAGAATTGAGACCTGCTGGGTAACTGTGGACCATTCCAGTCTCTTTCATAGGAGGGATGTTATGGGGAGAGAAAGAAGAGATGATTTTTAAGCTGCTTATGGAGAACTGAGGCCTGCTGGGTAACTGTGGACCATTCCAGTCTCTTTCATAGGAGGGATGTTATGGGGAGAGAAAGAAAAGATGATTTTTAAGCTGCTTAGGGAGAACTGAGGCCTGCTGGGTAACTGTGGACCATTCCAGTGTCTCTCATAGGAAGCATGTTATGGGGAGAGAAAGAAAAGGTGATTTTAAAGTGCTTAGGGAGAACTGAGGCCTAGTGGGTAACTGTGGACCATTCCAGTTCTCTCTGACCTCTCTCATAGGAAGTATGTTATGGGGAGAGAAAGAAAAGATGATTTAAGCTGCTTAGGCAGGACTGAGGCCTGCTGGGTAACTGTTGGCCATTCCAGTCTCTTTCATAGGAGGGATGTTATGGGGAGAGAAAGAAAAGATGATTTTTAAGCTGCTTAGGCAGAACTGAGGCCTGCTGGGTAACTGTGTGCCATTCCAGTCTCTTTCATAGGAGGGATGTTATGGGGAGAGAAAGAAAAGATGATTTTTAAGCTGCTTATGGAGAACTCAGGCCTGCAGGGCAACTGTGGACCATTCCAGTCTCTTTCATAGGAGGGATGTTATGGGGAGAGAAAGAAAAGATGATATCCCTCCTGTCTGTAAAAGACATCCCGTCCTCTCCAGGGGAACTCAGGTGAGCGCTTTGTGATATCCCCCCTGCTTGTAACAGACATCCCCTGCTCTCCAGGGGAACTCAGGTGAGCGTTTTGTGATGTCATTTCAGTTCGTCACCTGTTTCAAGGTTGTTATGGATCATACAGTGTAAAATTTACAAGACCACAACAAAGACAGCTAAGCAGCAAGAGGATTTATTTAGGATACATGTATGCAAGCATGGAGAGAAAGCTAATTGGTGCATTCTCTGAAGTCTGCATCAGTGCAGCTCATTTTTAAGATCTTGATACGTCATCATGAGGTATCCTGACGCTCAGTCCCTCACTGTCCCTTTGACCAATCAGGTCGACGACGAAGGGCGTACAATCTGACCTATCACGGATGGCTATATATCTTATTACAATTTTCTCGCTCTTTGTTTCAAATAATACATTCCTTTATATGGAGGGATGCTACATTCAGGAGCTATCTGCTTTTGACAAACTCAAGGTTTTGAGAGACAAAGAAATAACTATACACATAGTGCCACAATGAACTCAAGATACATTCTGCCTGACCTAAAAATAAACCATAGACAGACCTTGTCTAAAGTGTGTTCCACAAATCTGTATTTGTGTTCTCAATTGTGTTCCACAAATCTATATAATCTATATCAATTCCCCCCTTTTAATTTTTTTAACTCTTCTTTGTGGAACGCATTAACATTTTTCTTCTATCATGGTTTCTCCTTCAGTTGAATCTGTGTTAGAGAGTGGCTTGTATTCTTACAGGGCTAATATTTTGGCCTCTGTTTGTCTGGAGATTATTCTACACACACCACCACCACACACATTTGCAGCAAGCAAATAATTTAAAGCCAAGCGATTTTGATAAATTGCTCTGTTAAACTTAATTTGCTTTTATGTTATTAAGTTTAAAACTTTTGCAGTTTAAGTGGCCCATGCATTGAGTTTTGTCTATATTAGACTTTGGATTACTCTTTTCAGGCCTTTAAATTCAATATTCATAAAATCATAGAATCATAAAGTTGGAAGGGGCCATACAGGCCATCTAGTTCAACCCCCTGCTCAACGCAGGATCAGTCCAAATCATCCTAAAGCATCCAAGAAAAGTGTGTATCCAACCTTTGCTTGAAGACTGCCAGTGAGGGGGAGTTCACCACCTCCTTAGGCAGCCTATTCCACTGCCGAACTACTCTAACTGTGAGAATTTTTTCCTGATCTCTAGCCTATATCGTTGTACTTGTAGTTTAAACCCATTACTACGTGTCCTCTCCTCTGCAGCCAACGGAAACAGCATCCTGCCCTCCTCCAAGTGACAACCTTTCAAATACTTATCATGTCAAATACTATCAAATAATATCATGTCCCCTCTCAACCTCCTTTTCTCCAGGTTGAACATTCCCAAGTCCCTCAACCTATCTTCATAAGGCTTGGTCCCTTGGTCCCAGAACATCTGTCCCACCAGAGAGGTGTATCCCAAGAAAGTACAAAATAATTGTTTTTATATACATATCTCTTTGTATGTTTTACCCAACCTTTTGCATCTCCCATATATTTATCATTGTGTATGTATGACAATTCCCATGTTAATTCTTTACATATTCATCCACCTCCATTCAAGTTAGAAACAGGGGCATTCAGGTAATTATAGTTCTGTTAATCAGTGTTCCCCATTGATGAGTTTTGCATATCTCAAGCCAATACCTTTTGGGGCTTGATGTCTGGGTTGTAAACAAAAAATATGGAAATTTCCCTGGAATCTAGAATATAGTGTTCTATTATTCACTAAAGGGGGAGGTGCACTGATAGTGTTATATACAAAAGGGTTTATAGGATCTGGTTGATTCGCTTGTAATCTTACGGAAAATAGTATCATATATCCCAAAAAGTACCATCCAGGGTAAAACAAATTTCTAATTAATTTGTTTGCTTTCATTGTGTATGTTCCTGTAAACATAAAATCTTACCTTCCACTTCTGGTGAAGATTAGTGTTTAAAGAAAGAAAAACAACCCTTCCCCAATAAGCGTAAATAGCTGGGTCTCTCTTGTAGTCTTTCTAGATTTTCCCAAAATAGAAAGAACAGAAGGTACCCTCCTAAATCAATTATAGCCCATAAAGAAATGATAAATAAACAATTTTCAAAAGCTCCTGCAAAGATAACATAATAAGTCTCTGGGTCCCAAATAGGATCATCCCCTTGATGACTCCTCATGAGTTCTGTGTTACTTGACTGAAAGGTAGTTCTGGAGATGGATGGTTTCGGATGTTTATAATTCCTGCCATCCCAAGTTTGCACTTGCACGTGCGTTAAAGTTTTTATTAGGCAGCATTTTTTTCTTCAGCCTCAAAAGATATTGCAGCAGCTCACATACGGTAAAATGGACCCATTGTCTCTGGAATCTATTTTGACACTCATTATCACCAGTCAACAATATTTGGAAAGGAATTTCCACTTCATCATCAGTTTTAATAATCTGGTTTCTCAGGACTTCATCCATACTTGGTTACCTGGTTAAGAAATAAACTGGAAAGTCATAGGGCAAAAGCCAATTTATAATTAACTGTGTCCTAGGTCTTTAAAGAATTCTTGAAAAATCCCCTAGTAATTTTCAATTGTTTTTCACGCTCACACACCTAAGCTGACAAGAGCTATGGAAAACTCTTATCAGTTTTTCTAAGGGAAATGTTACTCATTTTCCCTTTGATTTATTAACATAAAATCATAAAATCACAGAACAATAAAATCATAAAATCATATAATTAGATGGGACCTCCTGGATCATCCAGTCCAACTCCCTTGTTAAAATGTTTTTGCCACATTTTACTTCAATCCAAACATTTAGCTTCAATCCAAACATCCCCTCACAAGAGATGACTGAGGAATAGTTCGGCCCACTCTGCTTTCTGGGAAATGAAGCTATTGACAAAACAAGTCAAGAAATTATTAAAGTTTACATTTTTAACAGAGTTAGTCTTTCAGCAGATTTATTAACACCTAAAACATTTTATACTATTTATCTATTATCTCACCTCTGTTCCAATATAATATATCTAACCAGATCCTAAATTACTGTTTCTTTTTATGTATAGACTTGAAGAACTCAGAGCAGAATAAAACAAAACAAACACATACCTTATAGGTATAATTTTTACCAGCCAGTGTCTAGATCCAAACACCATCCATTTTCTCTCTCCTCCTGTTTTATTAATCTTTCTTTATAATTAGTGAGGTACACTTTATGCCTAATTTAAGGCACTTAAAATCATTTTGTTGCCTTGCATTCTGGTTTCTTTTGGCCTTTTTCGGTCTGGTGCCTGGTGTTGGCCCTTACTCAGATCACGGCCACTTCTTCAAGGTGTTCCATAGCCTGGAATAACTTTCTTGATACATTAATTCAGCCTCATTTGATGTGAGGGACCCCTTTTGCTATTTCATTTGAACTTATTAACCCATGTCCATACTTTGAGTCTATATAAATATTTTTCTTCTTACCTTTTTCTCAGGTGTAAGGCTTATATGAGAGCCTAAACCTCTGCGGTCTCAGCTGATCATGCAGGTGGGAGAGGGCTGACTTCCAGAATGTCATTGCTTGTGACAACATCATAGTCTGTGATCCACTCTCCATTTCTTTAGATCCAGCCTGATCTTGGTGTTCACATCAATCCTATACCATCTTAATTAGGGGTCAGTTCTGTCTCCAAGGAAAACAGTGTGGCTGGGTTTAGCCAGTTGTTACAGCAAGATACTTTCATACAGTCTCGAATTGATTAATCACTGCCATATGGACAGTAGACATGGAGGGGCTGTTCCAAGATACTTCTGAGCCTTCTCCATCAAAGTAACTGCAATGGCCCTTGAATCTTGAGGCCATCCTCTAGCCATGAGGTTTATCTTGACTAGCAGGTCCAGTCTTACCATCAGACCAGGGTTGCCAGGATTACCAGTCAGATCCTTGGCTCCAGGGAGACCAGGTTCACCTGGGCATCCAGCTTCACTGGGAGATCCTTTGGATACAGCAGGGCCAAGAGATCCATGTTCACCAGGGGGATCCTTGAGGCCAGCAATGACATCTGAGCCAGGGAAACCACAGCCTCTGGGAACATCATGTTTGCCAGCTGGTCAAGGCAATCCCATCACACCAGCCTGACCTCTTGCACCATGAGGAACAGCAGGTCTAGTGCGTCCATCTGCTTGGAAAAGCAAGCAATAGGTTGCGCCTTACCTTTCCATGGGTAAGTCCAGAGTCCTGCAGCATTGCTTTGATGTTTATAGACAAACAATAAGAAAATCTGGCAGGCCCCGGGTTGGTGCTTGTTATAAATCTCTTGTTTCAGTTTTTTTTATGGTTTTGATTTCTTCTGGATTCCTCACAAGGTTTTCTTGTGTTTCTGTAACACACTTAACATAAAGCAGTCTGGCCTTTCCTTTAAAATCGCAAAATCTCTTTTGTTTAACAATTTTTTAAAACAAACTTACAGTTGCTTGAATGCTGGAATCACATATTTTGTAGACAAAACCTTTTTCCATGGGTCCTGTTTCTCTAAACATCTGCTCAAAAATAATTTGAAAATCAACAAATCCTTGGGACAACACGGTCTACCTGTTGTAAATCTTGATACCTGTTCATTAGGTATTTCCATCTGAAAGCAAACAGTTTCTTGAAACAAGATTGTGTAAGAGAGAATGAGAAAAACGCCCTCCTGGGATTTTGGTTTCCAGGCAGGTGGTTTGAAAAATATATGGATCTGACAAATTAATATTACCTTAGCTCTGAGATTCTACACCAGTCTATACATTACCTGTATTTCTTTTATACAATGATCAATATTGGAACATTATAAAATAAAATTACGAGGCTCTTTCTATCCAAATGTTATGAGCCCAAGATCCTATATACCTGGTAACAAGCCCAATCCTCTCTTCAATAGCATACAATTCTAACCATTTTCCTTTTCTCTCCCTGGCCTTCCTTGACTTCTTCTCAAACTTTCTTATCTACATACAATAACCCATCTATCCTTTTCAGAGATACCCCTTTTAGTAAAAATACATAAGCATGTAATTTACTCAATAAATCTCTTCCAATCAGCACCAAAGAACAGTCAGGTATCAGCAAGAACGAACAATTTATTTAATTCTCCCAGAAATCTACACAGTCCAGGATTGCCTCCAACCCTCAATATTAACATCTTTACTCCCACAAACCTCTTTCCATTTTCCCTCTGCCTGTTTTCTAGCTTTATAAACCCTTCAATCAATATCACTCCGTTTACCAAGACCCATCATCCTTTTAACAGCATTTAGACATTTTCCCGGTACTTCCAAATTTCCTCTGCCATTTTCCCACAACTTTCTCACAACAGGGTAATGTCCAGTTTAAAATGTCAGAGGAAGATGGAGGCTTATACAAATAAAGTCCCTGTTTTGAGACTAAGCATTTATTTAAAAAGCATTACATTAAAAGACTTCAGTCTAAAACAGTTCTCATAGGGTGAAAACTTAAAAACCTTTAGATAACAGTTTCATTTGCTCCCATTTATATTGTGCTCAGCTTTCACTTAATCAAAACTTATATTTAAACCCATAAAGACCATAGGTTATTTTAGCCCATGCCAGAGCTAATGTGCTTCTGAAAAACGCTGATATTCCCCCTTCTCTCCCCCCTCTCTTGGGCAGAACGTTTAACTTTCTCTCTCTCTTTTTTTTCTCTACCAGAGAAAGGGGGAGGGTTGGGTGACCAAAAAAGAATTCCTGTGACGTGATAAGCCCCTGGTTGTTATCTCCCGCCCAGGATTATTTTAAAACAATAAAAAAAAACTTTCACATTACAAAATTTATCTAAAAACAAGTTGCTTTTGGTTATATCCAACCTAATTTACAATATACAGACACCTTCACTTCTTAGTTGTCAAACATAAACAAACCAAACCTGAACAGACATAGTTCAAAGCAGGTGATTCAATTTTAAAACCAAAACAACCCCGAACATTTTACTTTCTAATAAAAAAAGAAATTTCATTGCAAAGACCATTTTTCAATCCCCCGTTCTCTCCCCCTTGCCAGATTTTAAAATGCGTCTCCTAGACACAAAAACCTTGAGATTCCATTCCATCGCTGGACTAAAACAGAGAGGGGGAAAGAAAGCCTATTTTGGCTTCACTGAGCCTAATCATTTTTACTCCATTTACAAAATTAGGGTTTCTCATATCTTATGGAAGCCAACTCTTTGGAGATTTAAGAAACTCACATAAAACCCACTGACTTATATAGTGGAAACTAACAAAGGGCAAACAAGAACTGTGAGAGGAGGGGGAGAACAATCTTGTCTCCCAGCTGCCTTTCATTAGGCACACACATAAAATTATCTCTTTGCACCCAAAATAAAAAAACACATTTAGTTCTTACCAATGGAAATACACATATTATTTATTACATTCAATATAGAGCCCACTTGTTCTCTAACCAGAGATTCTCATAAAAGCCAAAAAACCTTCTTAATAACATGATGATATGAATAACTTCAAGACTTATCATGAAGAGGCAGAGTTAGAATAAACATTGCTCAATTAATAACACCTTTAACACATCAATACATTATTTCATTTGGTTTCTTGTAATACTACAGGAATCACAAAGGGTGATATGTTAGCAGAAAGAAAACCTATCAATTTTTCCATATTTCAATACAAATTTAATTTTTTTCTCACTTACCAATTATGGATTTTAAATCCTGTCCAGGGTATACTCCTTTTAGCCTGCCTAGATATTTATGAACCCAAAAAAAACATAAAAGCAACAGAACATACCAATCTCTGATTCCGCCACCCCTCTTTCGCTTTTCTCTCACTTTCTCTTTTAGCCTGCTTTGCTTGGGACAAATCCGTAGTCTGTCTTATGCTTTCCCAGCTAAAACCCTTTCATTTTGTCCCTTCCACACTCCTTTACCAGTACAGTAACTCTTGTACTGTTTATATCATCAACTGTACCTTTAATTTCTCCTTTTCTACATCCCTCCTTCTCATTACCTTTATTTACCAGACTCCTTGGTTGCCTTGCTCCTCTTTCAATCCAAACTTTCCTAGCCTATTCTATGCCACTATTAACCACCTCTGCCAAAATGTTGAATTTCAGTAGGTGTGAAAAAGGAAGGTCCCAAAAGCCAATCTAAATTCTTCTGGGTCCTCCCGAATTTTGGAAGATGCCCCCTCATTCCCCAAATATCAGCAGAAGTAAGGGGCACCTCAACATAGCCAATCTGGTTGTTTCCTTGCAGAACCTGGCGGAGAGGGAACTCGGCAGCCATGTTTAATTTCGGGGCAGAAGCCTCCACATCAATAGCTGGCTGTCCAAGGCTGCCTGCATTGTTCCATCTCCCCAATATTCAGTTTGATCATAAAGATCCCTAAGCTCTGCCAGCCCAATGATGCGTGCAGAGGAAGGGTTACTTCTCCCTGTAGGCTCCAGAGCGGGGAGAAAACCAGGATCAACTTCCCCTCCCTGGATCCTCTTCCTCATGCACAGGACCATCGGGACTAGGGGGTTGATAGGGAGGGGGAGGAGAACAAATGAGCGGATCCCATGTTTTATTATTCTGCTTGGAGGGAGCAGAGGGTTTGACTATTTTGTTTCTTACTGCCATACAAGGGATGGCCATTTTACATTTTCCACTCTGCATTATTTCACTCCACAGCAGAACACAAGGGATTCCCTCCCCTGCCTCCAGTGACCCTCCTCCTTCAAACAAATAAACACACAAAAGATAACAAACATACAAAAGATAACAAGAGCCCAAAGGGGGCACTTATAATTATTTTTCAAAGCATATTCTGGCCACAGTTTCATGGATCCATCTCCTTTAAATTTATTATCCCATATTTCACACACCAGTCCCACTGGACCATCCTTAGGAATTCTTATCTGACTGTTCGCAGAAAGACCGGGACTCTTGCGCAGTCTGACTGCCAGCAGACGGGGCGTCCCCCACAGAAAACCTATTATTAGACGTCTTACTCCCCATTGTACAATGTTTCCTTACAGAGCCTGTCGTCTGAGTCTTTCGGGACCTCGGTCCCAAGGCTGGCAGCCTAATGCTTCTTAGTAGCCAGTCAGACGCCCATTGAAAAAACCACCCAACAATATCTTTGGTGTTCTTTCAGAGCCTGTCGTCTGAGTCTTTCGGGACCACAGTCCCACGGCTGGCAGCCTAATGCTTCTTACATGCCAGTCAGATGCCCGTTAAAAATCACACCCAAATATATTATTGGAGCAGTGTTCTTATTTAACCAATCTACTCACCAAGAAATCCTTGCCTGTTGCTGCTGGGTTCTTGACTGACTGGCTGCGAAGCAATGGAACTCATCCAGGGCTAGTCAAAAGAAGACCAGGGCGCCTCCCCGAAATTGAGACCAATAAGTTCTTCAGCCAGAGAGTCAAAATGATCCAAAAGCGGATCCCACTTCTAACACCAAATTGTTATGGATCATACAGTGTAAAATTTACCACAACAAAGACAGCTAAGGAGCAAGAGGATTTATTTAGGATACATGTTTGCAAGCATGGAGAGAAAGCTAATTGGTGCATTCTCTGAAGTCTGCATCAGTGCAGCTCATTTTTAAGACCTTGATACGTCATCATGAGGTATCCTGACGCTCAGTCCCTCACTGTCCCTTTGACCAATCAGGTCGACGACGAAGGGCGTACAATCTGACCTATCACGGATGGCTATATATCTTATTACAATTTTCTCGCTCTTTGTTTCAAATAATACATTCCTTTATATGGAGGGATGCTACATTCAGGAGCTATCTGCTTTTGACAAACTCAAGGTTTTGAGAGACAAAGAAATAACTATACACATAGTGCCACAATGAACTCAAGATACATTCTGCCTGACCTAAAAATAAACCATAGACAGACTGTGTCTAAAGTGTGTTCCACAAATCTGTATTTGTGTTCTCAATTGTGTTCCACAAATCTATATATTCTATATCAAGGTGGAGGTTGGCTTCCGCTGTCTCTCCTGGTGTGTTGTGATATCCCCCCTGCTTGTAACAGACATCCCCTCATCTCTAGGGGAACTCAGGTGAGCGCTTTGTGATGCCATTTCAGTTGGTCACCTGTTTCAAGGTGGAGGTTGGGTTCCCCTGTGACTCCTGGTGTGTTGTGGTATCCCCCCTGCTTGTAACAGACTTCACGTCCTCTCCAGGGGAATTCAAGTGAGCGCTTTGTGATATCCCTCCTGCCTGTAACAGACATTCCCTCCTCTCCTGGTGAACTCAGGTGAGCGCTTTGTGATGTCATTTCAGTTGGTCACCTTTTTCAAGGTTGAGGTTGGCTTCCCCTGTGACTCCTGGTGTGTTGTGGTATCCCCCCTGCTTGTAACAGATATCCCCTCCTCACCAGGGGAACTCAGGTGAGCGCTTTGTGATATCCCCCCTGCTTGTAATAGAGATCCCCTGCTCTCCAGGGGAACTCAGGTGAGCGCTTTGTGATGTCATTTCAGTTGGTCATCTGTTTCAAGGTGGAGGTTGGCTTCCCCTGTGACTCCTGGTGTCAGACGCACAGGAAACTCACAACAAAACTTATTCAAAAGAAAATAGTTTTATTGATTAGCACTATACGCATTGGACTGAAAGTCAAATCTGACTCGAAGCCAGATTTGCCTCAGCTTATCAATACATTTCTCCCGCCCAAAACTTGACAGTTCCCAAGGAGGGGGGTTAGTGAAGAAAGACATATGTGAAACAAAAACAGGATTCCAAACTCCCATCCTTGAGAGAGGTACAAACAACCCTGTGAGCCCACAACAAGATAAGGTTAGAATAACATCACTATTCTATTTTATTGCTTACAAACTACAAGGCCGGGGCTAGCAGGCGCCAGGTCCCATTAAACAATATAACTGACATGGAGGAACTCAGGCTAATTTATGACAGAGATTCTACAATCCTGACATCCCTCCGCATTAAAACTAACTTCACTCCCCCATCTAGCCGGCATCTACCGGGCGAGGACAATCAGGAAATGCTCGATGGAAAGCCCGGAGAAGGCGGGGTGCCTTTACATTCCCTGCCTCCACCCACTCTTTGTCCCCCGAGGGGAAATCTTTCCACTCGATCAGATATTGAAGGCGACCCTTGTGCAAACGAGAATCTAAAATTTGGTTGACTTCATAGTGGGTGTCTTTGTCGATGTAAATTGGCACAGGCTGGTCTGGAGGAGGGTGCCACTGGGACCGGAGCTCTTCGCAGCAGGCTGGAATGAAAAACCGGATGCACATTCCTATAAGTCTTTGGTAAAGCTAGCTCAACAGTCACAGGATTAATCAGTTTTACCACCTTAAATGGCCCCACATATTTAGGGCCCAGTTTCTTAGATTTCTGCTGGCACCTCAGGTTCTTAGTAGACAAATAGGCCAGGTCTCCCACTTTCCAATCAGGTGCAGGTACTCTTTTCTTATCTGCTTGAGCTTTATAGGCCTGTTTCGCCTCTTTGAGGCTAGCAACAATTTTTGGCCAACCTGTACTGATGGTTGATGCCCATTTATCTATGTCAGGAGTCTCAGTGGAGCTGAGTTCCCAGGTGGGGGCTGTTGCCAAATCAGTCCCATACACTACTTTAAAGGGTGATACCCCTGTTGAGGCATGAACCCCATTGTTGTAGGCAAATTCAGCCAGCGGTAATAAGGAGACCCAATTGTCCTGCTGGTGATTGATAAAACAACGCAAATACTGTTCCAGGATTTGGTTTACTCTTTCGGTCTGGCCATTTGATTCAGGGTGATAACCCGAAGTGAGGGCTTGCTCCACCCCCAATAGTCTCAAGAGTTCCCTCCAAAACTTGGAAACGAACTGGGGGCCCCGATCCGTCAGGACACGTGTCGGGATCCCGTGCAGACGTACCACGTGTTCAATAAAAAGAGAAGCCAATTTTGGTGCTGAAGGCACTCCCGTGCAGGGAATGAAGTGAGCCTGTTTAGAAAAAGCATCCACGACCACCCATATAACGGTGTTCCCGTGGCTGGGAGGGAGGTCCGTAATAAAGTCCATAGTGACATCTGTCCATGGACGAGAGGGGGTGGGCTGTGGTTGCAATAACCCCTTTTTCTTGCCCCCAACCGGTTTTGAGGCAATACAAATAGGGCACCCCTGCACGTATTTCTCCACATCTTTGCGCAGGGACGGCCACCAATACTGTCTCCTGACTAGGTGCAGAGTTTTCACGAAACCAAAGTGTCCAGCAGTCTTTGCGTCGTGGCAAAGTTTCAAAACTTTTCCCCTGGTCGCAACGGGAACAAAGAGTCTCTCGCCCTTAAAAAAGAGCCCTCCCTTCTCCGACAGATCAGGGCGGAGGGAGCCAAACTCCGGATCTTGTGACATCTCCTTCTGGACCCAGCCCCCTGGGACGGGCGGAACAGTCTTTACGTGGCTGCGCGTCACGGCGGCCATCCCTAGTTGGGCGGGGGTAAAAACGGTGTCCACCAATGGGTCTCGTTTGCTGTTGTACTGGGGCAGGCGTGACAATGCATCTGCCAAAAAGTTCATTTTACCCGGCAGATGCTTAAGGGAGAAGTTGAAACGGGCGAAAAACTCCGCCCATCTCATTTGCTTGGCGGACAGCGATCGGGGCTGCTTGAGTGCCTGAAGGTTTTTATGATCCGTCCAGACGACAAATGGGATCGCGGACCCCTCTAGCCAATGCCTCCAGGTGGAAAGGGCCAATTTTACTGCAGCCGCTTCTTTTTCCCAAATTGCCCAATTTCGCTCTGCTCCCGAGAATTTCTTGGACAGATAGGCCAGTGGGTGTAACTTCCCGTCCTCCCCCTCTTGGAGGATCACGGCCCCCATTGCTACGTCCGAGGAGTCTACTTGTACAGTAAATTGCTTAGAAGGGTCAGCATGGGCCAGTACTGGTTCGGACGTAAACAACAACTTTAGTTTGTCAAATGCGTCTTGACAGGGGGGAGTCCACAGAAGGGGCGTCCCTGGGCGGCCCGCCGCTTTTCCCCCTTGTTTGGTTTTCAACAAGTCAGTGAGGGGCAACGCCACTTTAGCAAAATTAGGGATGAAAGTCCGGTAAAAATTAGCGAATCCTAAGAAACTTTGCAGTTGCCTCCTGGTGCGGGGAGGTTCCCAAGCCAGCAAGTCGCGCACCTTGCCAGGGTCCATCTCAATCCCAGCCTGGGAGACACGGAACCCCAAAAACTCCACCGCATCGCGGTGGAACTCACATTTAGACAGTTTAGCAAACAACTGGTGCTTCCGCAAGCGGTCGAGCACTTCGCGGACCAGATCAGCATGACTCTCAACATTCTCAGAGTACACAAGAATATCATCAATATAAACCAACACCCCCTGGTACAATAAATCATGCATAATTTCATTAATCATATTCATGAACACGCCCGGAGCGCCGGCGAGGCCGAACGGCATTACGGTGTACTCAAACTGCCCCAGGGGGGTATTAAAGGCCGTTAAATATTCGTGCCCCTTCTTGATCCGAACTCGGTAATAGGCTTCCCTCAAATCCAATTTCGTAAAAATCCGTGCCTTCCCCAAATGTCCCAACAAGTCTTTAATCAGGGGGAGCGGGTAGGCATTGCAGGTAGAGACCGCGTTCAACCCACGGTAGTCAGTACACAAACGTAGCGAACCATCTTTTTTTTTTACAAAAAGGACCGGGGCCGCCAATGAAGACGTGGCCGGTCTAATAAAACCCCTCGCCAGGTTCTTATCCAGAAAATCCCTAAGCTCCGCCATTTCCCGGGGGCTCATGGAATAAAGCTTGGCTTTGGGGAGTGGTTCCCCTTTCTTCAATTCGATGGCACAGTCAGTTTTACGGTGGGGAGGGAGTTGGTTGCACTCGACCTCCGCGAACACATCCGCAAAGTCCCGATACTCAGGAGGGAGCGCTGCCCCCCCCGATCCCAAAGCGGCCACAACCCCCTTGCTTGGGGGATCCCGCGGTCGGGCGTGCTGCTCGCAGGCGGGAGAGGTAAAGTCCACAGTCCCTTCTTTCCACTTCACTAGGGGGTCATGCTCCTTCAACCAATCCAACCCCAACACACAAGGGAAGGCAGAATGAGGGGCTACCAAAGGCTGGATTTGCTCCCAATGTTTTTTTATGTCCAAGTCCATTGGGCGCGTTTTCGCTGTGGCCTCCCCTCCGGGAGCACATTTCCCGTCTAATTGGGTGATTGGCAAGGGTTCCCTCAGCGGCACCTTTCCCACCCCCAAAGTCTCGGCCAGTGCCGGGCTCACTAGGGATTGGGTGCACCCCGAGTCCACGATACACCGGACTCCCACTGTTTTCCCCGACTTGGGGTTGGAGAGCTTGGCAGGCAGGAGTAGCAAGGGGGAATCACTCACCACGCGTTTGCCCCTGTTGGCGGCCTGCTGGCGGGGCGCCTTTACAGCAGACCGTCCTCGTTTCCCGACTGCTCCTCGGCTTGATCCTCGTCCTCCAGCCCGCTTCCCTCCTCCGAGTCGTCCACTGCTGGCACGGTAGCCACTGGCACCAGGAGAGACTTGGCACTTTTCTTTGGAGTGGTTTTCTTGGCAGGCTGGGCTTTCGGTGGGGCGCTGCTCACGGCCTTCGGAGTCGCTGCTGCTTTTGTCGGGCAGTGTGCGAGAAAGTGCCCCGCTTGGCCGCAACCCAAGCACAGCCCCTTTTCCATGCGCCGGGTGCGCTCAGACGGCTCCAACTTGGCTCGGGGCTTGGCTTTCGCCGGGGTGGAAGTTTTCGCCACGGTTTTGCCTGCCAGGACCTGCACCATCGAAGCTCGCTCCAATCGATTTTCCATCTCCCCAGCCAATTGGACCCACCCTTCGACTGTAAGCGGGTCTTCCAGGAGGAGGCATTTGTCTGCCAGAGTAGGATTGAGGCCCTCCACAAACGACAGCACGCGTTGGGGCTCCGTCCAGTCCGGCACCGAGGAAGCCAGCTCCTTAAACTCCCTGGCGTACTCGACCACTGACAACTTCCCTTGCCGGTGAGCCCTGAGTTTTTTCTCCGCGGTCTCTCGCTCGAACGGTTCCACGTACATCTGGCGCAGGGCTCTCATAAAATGGTTGTAGTCACGGATGGCTTGGGGGTGATAGCGGTACAAGTCCACGAACCACTTGGCTGCTTTGCCTTCGAGGGCTTGACCCACGAAACGCACTTTCTCAGCGTCGTCCTGGAAAGTGAACCCCATTTCCATCATGTAGGCCTGGAGGTGCACCAGGAACGTAGGAAAATCGGAGGGGTCTCCGGAAAACTTAGCCTTGAATTTATAGGTGGCCCGCATCTCCACACCCCGGAGGTGGGCCGGTAGGCGCCCCGGGCCCCAATCCGCCGGTGCCGGGGCCGGTACTGGGGGTCTTGCACCACGGCCAATGCCTCGTCCTCTCCCCGCCGCCGCTCTTGCTCGTTCCGCTGCCCGTGCCGCCTCTGCTGCTCGCGCTGCCGCTCGCGCCGCTTCGCGCGCCGCTGCTGCCGCCGCCGCCTCGGCTCCCGCAACGTCCGCCGCCGCCGCTGCTGCTGCCGCCGCCGCTGCATCCTCGCCTCCGTCCGCGCCGTCCCCTCCGGCCCCATCGCCGCCCGCGCCGCCTTCGTCTTCTCGCTCCTCGTCCTCGCCTTCTTGCTCTCGCTGCGCTCTCGCTCGAGCCTCTGCCTCCGCTTCGATTTCCAGCTGCGCCCTGGCCCTGGCCAACGCCTCAGCATCCGCTGCCGCTTGCGTGTCCGCCATGCCGTGTTCCCGCAGTGCAAGCCCACCACTCACTGTTCGCAGGCTGGTATCGTGCGCACCACCACCGAGCACCTCCTTCAGCAGGCGTTGCGTTCGGCGCTTCTCCTCCGGATCCAACCGACCCGAAAGATCCTGCAGCCAGTTAGTCACCCTGTCCAGCTTGTACTGCAAGTCCTGTGTCTCACCCACAGGCTCAAGCGCGTAGCTAGGCAGTCCCAGGTGCTCCGGCCACTTCTCATCCCCAGTAGGGCGGTCGTATCTAGACAATCGCCTGCGTTGGGTGACGTGTCGTTCCAAAAATTCCTCGGGCCCCGGGGTTGTCCCCGAGATTGCCCGCATCATGCCCGAGCTGTGCGGGCCGGCACTCGCGCCGTCGCCCTGGGAGAGGTCCCAATCCAGGCCCTCTCCCTGCTCAGAAAAAGTATGTCCCTCGCCCTGCATTTTGCAGGTGAAAGGAGTTGTGAGATTTGACTTGATGTCAGACGCACAGGAAACTCACAACAAAACTTATTCAAAAGAAAATAGTTTTATTGATTAGCACTATACGCATTGGACTGAAAGTCAAATCTGACTCGAAGCCAGATTTGCCTCAGCTTATCAATACATTTCTCCCGCCCAAAACTTGACAGTTCCCAAGGAGGGGGGTTAGTGAAGAAAGACATATGTGAAACAAAAACAGGATTCCAAACTCCCATCCTTGAGAGAGGTACAAACAACCCTGTGAGCCCACAACAAGATAAGGTTAGAATAACATCACTATTCTATTTTATTGCTTACAAACTACAAGGCCGGGGCTAGCAGGCGCCAGGTCCCATTAAACAATATAACTGACATGGAGGAACTCAGGCTAATTTATGACAGAGATTCTACAATCCTGACACCTGGTGTGTTGTGATATCCCTCCTGCTTGTAACAGACATTCCCTCCTCTCCTGGTGAACTCAGGTGAACGCTTTGTGATATCCCCCCTGCTTGTAACAGACATACCCTCATCTCTAGGGGAACTCAGGTGAGCGCTTTATGATGTCATTTCAGTTGGTCACTTGTTTCAACAAGGAGGTTGGCTTCCGCTGTCTCTCCTGGTGTGTTGTGATATCCCCCCCCCCCCGCTTGTAACAGACATCTCCTCATCGCTAGGGAACACAGGTGAGCGCTTTGTGATGTAATTTCAGTTGGTCACCTGTTTCAAGGTGGAGGTTGGCTTCCCCTGTGACTCCTGGCGTGTTGTGATATCCCCCCCCCCCCCGCTTGTAACAGACATCCCCTCCTCTCCAGGGGAACTCAGGTGAGCGCTTTGTGATGCCATTTCTGTTGGTCACCTGTTTCAAGGTGGAGGGTTGCTTCCCCTGTGACTCCTGGTGTGTTGTGATATCCCCCCTGCTTCTAACAGACATCTCCTCCTCTCCAGGGGAACTCAGGTGAGCGCTTTGTGATCTCCCCCCTGCTTATAACAGACATCCCCTCCTCTCCAGGGGAACTCAGGTGAGCGCTTTGTGATATCCCCCCTGCTTGTAACAGACATCCCCACCTCTCCAGGTGAACTCAGGTGAGTGCTTTGTGATGTCATTTTAGTTGGTCACCTGTTTCAAGGTGGAGGTTGGCTTCCCCTGTGACTCCTGGTGTGTAGTGATATCCCCCCTGCTTGTATCAGACATCCCCTCATCTCTAGTGGAACTCAGGTGAGTGCTTTGTGATGCCATTTCAGTTGGTCACCTGTTTCAAGGTGGAGGTTGGCTTCCCCTGTGACTCCTGGTGTGTTGTGGTATCCCCCCTGCTTGTAACAGACATCCCGTCCTCTCCAGGGGAACTCAAGTGAGCGCTTTGTGATGTCATTTCAGTTGGTCACCTTTTTCAAGGTTGAGGTTGGCTTCCCCTGTGACTCATGGTGTGTTGTGGTATCCCCCCTGCTTATAACAGACATCCCGTCCTCTCCAAGGGAACTCAGGTGAGCGCTTTGTGATATCCCCGCTGCTTGTAACAGACATCCCCTGCTCTCCAGGGGAACTCAGGTGAGCGTTTTGTGTTTCAAGGTGGAGGTTGGCTTCCGCTGTGACTCCTATTGTGTTGTGATATCTCCCCTGCTTATAACAGACATCCCCTCATCTCTAGGGGAACTGAGGTGAGCACTTTTTGATGTCATTTCAGTTGGTCACCTGTTTCAAGGAGGAGGTTGGCATCCCCTGTGACTCCTGGCGTGTAGTGATATCCCCCCTGCTTGTAACAGACATCCCCTCCTCACCAGGGGAACTCAGGTGAGCGTTTTGTGATGTCATTTCAGTTTGTCACCTGTTTCAAGGTGGAGGTTGGCTTCCGTTGTGACTCCTCTTGTGTTGTGATATCCCCCCTGCTTATAACCAACATCCCCTCATCTCTAGGGGAACTCAGGTGAGCACTTTTTGATGTCATTTCAGTTGGTCACCTGTTTCAAGGTGGAGGTTGGCTTCCCCTGTGACTCCTGTTGTGTTGTGATATCCCCCCTGCTTGTAACAGAAATCTCCTCCTTTCCATGGGAACTCTGGTGAGCGCTTTGTGATATCCCCCCTGCTTGTAACAGAGATCCCCTGCTCTCCAGGGGAACTCAGGTGAGCGCTTTGTGATGTCATTTCAGTTGGTCACCTGTTTCAAGGTGGAGATTGTCTTCCCCTGTGAAGTCTGGCGTGTTGTGATATCCTCCCCCGCTTGTAACGGACATCCCCTCCTCTCCAGGGGAACTCAGGTGAGCGCTTTGTGATGCCATTTCTGTTGGTCACCTGTTTCAAGGTGGAGGTTGGCTTCCCCTGTGACTCCTGGTGTGTTGTGATATCCCCCCTGCTTGTAACAGACATCTCCTCCTCTCCATGGGAACTTAGGTGAGTGATTTGTGATATCCCCCCTGCTTATAACAGACATCCCCACCTCTCCAGGGGAACTCAGGTGAGCGCTTTGTGATATCCCCCCTGCTTGTAACAGACATCCCCACCTCTCCAGGTGAACTCAGGTGAGCGCTTTCTGATGCCATTTCAGTTGGTCACCTGTTTCAAGGGGGAGGTTGGCTTCCCCTGTGACTCCTGGTGTGTTGTGGTATCCCCCCTGCTTGTAACAGACATCCCGTCCTCTCCAGGGTAACTCAAGTGAGCGCTTTGTGATATCCCTCCTGCCTGTAACAGACATCCCCTCCTCTCTAGGGGAACTCAGGTGAGCGCTTTGTGATATCCCCCCTGCTTGTAACAGAGATCCCCTGCTGTCCAGGGGAACTCAAGTGAGCGCTTTGTGATGCCATTTCTGTTGGTCACCTGTTTCAAGGTGGAGGTTGGCTTCCCTTGTGACTCCTGGTGTGTTGTGATATCCCCCCTGCTTGTAACAGACATCTCCTCCTCTCCATGGGAACTCAGGTGAGCGATTTGTGATATCTCCCCTGCTTATAACAGACATCCCCTCCTCTCCAGGGGAACTCAGGTGAGCGCTTTGTGATATCCCCCCTGCTTGTAACAGACATCCCCACCTCTCCAGGTGAACTCAGGTGAGTGCTTTGTGATGTCATTTTAGTTGGTCACCTGTTTCAAGGTGGAGGTTGGCTTCCCCTGTGACTCCTGGTGTGTAGTGATATCCCCCCTGCTTGTATCAGACATCCCCTCATCTCTAGTGGAACTCAGGTGAGCGCTTTGTGATGCCATTTCAGTTGGTCACCTGTTTCAAGGTGGAGGTTGGCTTCCCCTGTGACTCCTGGTGTGTTGTGGTATCCCCCCTGCTTGTAACAGACATCCCGTCCTCTCCAGGGGAACTCAAGTGAGCGCTTTGTGATGTCATTTCAGTTGGTCACCTTTTTCAAGGTTGAGGTTGGCTTCCCCTGTGACTCATGGTGTGTTGTGGTATCCCCCCTGCTTATAACAGACATCCCGTCCTCTCCAAGGGAACTCAGGTGAGCGCTTTGTGATATCCCCGCTGCTTGTAACAGACATCCCCTGCTCTCCAGGGGAACTCAGGTGAGCGTTTTGTGATGTCATTTCAGTTTGTCACCTGTTTCAAGGTGGAGGTTGGCTTCCGCTGTGACTCCTATTGTGTTGTGATATCTCCCCTGCTTATAACAGACATCCCCTCATCTCTAGGGGAACTGAGGTGAGCACTTTTTGATGTCATTTCAGTTGGTCACCTGTTTCAAGGAGGAGGTTGGCATCCCCTGTGACTCCTGGCGTGTAGTGATATCCCCCCTGCTTGTAACAGACATCCCCTCCTCACCAGGGGAACTCAGGTGAGCGTTTTGTGATGTCATTTCAGTTTGTCACCTGTTTCAAGGTGGAGGTTGGCTTCCGTTGTGACTCCTCTTGTGTTGTGATATCCCCCCTGCTTATAACCAACATCCCCTCATCTCTAGGGGAACTCAGGTGAGCACTTTTTGATGTCATTTCAGTTGGTCACCTGTTTCAAGGTGGAGGTTGGCTTCCCCTGTGACTCCTGTTGTGTTGTGATATCCCCCCTGCTTGTAACAGAAATCTCCTCCTTTCCATGGGAACTCTGGTGAGCGCTTTGTGATATCCCCCCTGCTTGTAACAGAGATCCCCTGCTCTCCAGGGGAACTCAGGTGAGCGCTTTGTGATGTCATTTCAGTTGGTCACCTGTTTCAAGGTGGAGATTGTCTTCCCCTGTGAAGTCTGGCGTGTTGTGATATCCTCCCCCGCTTGTAACGGACATCCCCTCCTCTCCAGGGGAACTCAGGTGAGCGCTTTGTGATGCCATTTCTGTTGGTCACCTGTTTCAAGGTGGAGGTTGGCTTCCCCTGTGACTCCTGGTGTGTTGTGATATCCCCCCTGCTTGTAACAGACATCTCCTCCTCTCCATGGGAACTTAGGTGAGTGATTTGTGATATCCCCCCTGCTTATAACAGACATCCCCACCTCTCCAGGGGAACTCAGGTGAGCGCTTTGTGATATCCCCCCTGCTTGTAACAGACATCCCCACCTCTCCAGGTGAACTCAGGTGAGCGCTTTCTGATGCCATTTCAGTTGGTCACCTGTTTCAAGGGGGAGGTTGGCTTCCCCTGTGACTCCTGGTGTGTTGTGGTATCCCCCCTGCTTGTAACAGACATCCCGTCCTCTCCAGGGTAACTCAAGTGAGCGCTTTGTGATATCCCTCCTGCTTGTAACAGACATCCCCTCCTCTCTAGGGGATCTCCGGTGAGCGCTTTGTGATATCCCCCCTGCTTGTAATAGAGATCCCCTGCTGTCCAGGGGAACTCAAGTGAGCGCTTTGTGATGCCATTTCTGTTGGTCACCTGTTTCAAGGTGGAGGTTGGCTTCCCTTGTGACTCCTGGTGTGTTGTGATATCCCCCCTGCTTGTAACAGACATCTCCTCCTCTCCATGGGAACTCAGGTGAGCGATTTGTGATATCTCCCCTGCTTATAACAGACATCCCCTCCTCTCCAGGGGAACTCAGGTGAGCGCTTTGTGATATCCCCCCTGCTTGTAACAGACATCCCCACCTCTCCAGGTGAACTCAGGTGAGCGCTTTGTGATGTCATTTCAGTTGGTCACTTGTTTCAAGGTGGAGGTTGGCTTCCCCTGTGACTCCTGGTGGGTTGCGATATCCCCCCTGCTTGTAACAGACATCCCCTCATCTCTAGTGGAACACAGGTGAGCGCTTTGTGATGCCATTTCAGTTGTTCACTTGTTTCAAGGTGGAGGTTGGCTTGCCCTCTGACTTCCAGTGTGTTATGTTATCCCCCATGCCAGAAGAGACATTCCCTCATCTCCAGGGGAACTGAGGTGAGTGCTTTGTGATGTCATTGTAGTACGTCACAAGATTCCAGCTGGAGCTTGGCTTCCCCTCTGGTCTAGTGTGTTATGTGTTCCGCCATGCCAGTAAGAGACATTCCTTTGTCTCCCTGGGAATAGAGTTGAGCGCTTTGTGATGTCATTTCAGTAGGTCTTAAGGTTCTAGTTGGAGGATGGCTTTGACTCTGACTTCTAGTGTGTTATGTTATCCGCCATGACATTAAGAGACATTTCCTCAACTCCAGGGGAAGTGAGTGAGTGAGTCATTTCAGTTGGTCACCTGTTTCAAGGTGAAGGTTGGCTGCCCCTGTGACTTCTGGTGTGTTGTGATATCCCCCCTGCTTGTAACAGAAATCTCCTCCTCTCCATGGGAACTCTGGTGAGCGCTTTGTGATATCCCCCCTGCTTGTAACAGAGATCCCCTGCTCTCCAGGGGAACTCAGGTGAGCGCTTTTTGATGTCATTTCAGTTGGTCACCTGTTTCAAGGTGGAGGTTGGCTTCCCCTGTGACTCCTGTTGTGTTGTGATATCCCCCCTGCTTGTAACAGAAATCTCCTCCTCTCCATGGGAACTCTGGTGAGCGCTTTGTGATATCCCCCCTGCTTGTAACAGAGATCCACTGCTCTCCAGGGGAACTCAGGTGAGCGCTTTGTGATGTCATTTCAGTTGGTCACCTGTTTCAAGGTGGAGATTGTCTTCCCCTGTGAATCCTGGCATGTTGTGATATCCTCCCCCGCTTGTAACAGACATCCCCTACTCTCCAGGGGAACTCAGGTGAGCGCTTTGTGATGCCATTTCTGTTGGTCACCTGTTTCAAGGTGGAGGTTGGCTTCCCCTGTGACTACTGGTGTGTTGTGATATCCCCCCCTGCTTGTAACAGACATCTCCTCCTCTCCATGGGAACTCAGGTGAGTGATTTGTGATATCCCCCCTGCTTATAACAGACATCCCCTCCTCTCCAGGGGAACTCAGGTGAGCGCTTTGTGATATCCCCCCTGCTTGTAACAGACATCCCCACCTCTCCATGTGAACTCAGGTGAGCGCTTTCTGATGCCATTTCAGTTGGTCACCTGTTTCAAGGGGGAGGTTGGCTTCCCCTGTGACTCCTGGTGTGTTGTGGTATCCCCCCTGCTTGTAACAGACATCCCGTCCTCTCCAGGGTAACTCAAGTGAGCGCTTTGTGATATCCCTCCTGCCTGTAACAGACATCCCCTCCTCTCTAGGGGAACTCAGGTGAGCGCTTTGTGATGCCATTTCTGTTGGTCACCTGTTTCAAGGTGGATATTGGCTTCCCCTGTGACTCCTGGTGTGTTGTGATATCCCCCCTGCTTGTAACAGAAATCTCCTCCTCTCCATGGGAACTCAGGTGAGCGCTTTGTGATATCCCCCCTGCTTGTAACAGAGATCCCCTGCTGTCCAGGGGAACTCAGGTGAGCGCTTTGTGATGCCATTTCTGTTGGTCACCTGTTTCAAGGTGGAGGTTGGCTTCCCTTGTGACTCCTCGTGTGTTGTGATATCCCCCCTGCTTGTAACAGACATCTCCTCCTCTCCATGGGAACTCAGGTGAGCGATTTGTGATATCTCCCCTGCTTATAACAGACATCCCGTCCTCTCCAGGGGAACTCAGGTGAGCGCTTTGTGATATCCCCCCTGCTTGTAAAAGACATCCCCTCCTCTCTACGGGAACTCAGGTGAGCGCTTTGTGATGTCATTTCAGTTGGTCACCTGTTTCAAGGTGGAGATTGTCTTCCCATGTGAATCCTGGTGTGTTGTGATATCCCCCCTGCTAGTAACAGCTACCCCTCCTCTCCAGGTGTACTCTGATGAGCGCTTTGTGATGTCATTTCAGTAGGTCACCAGTTTCAAGGTGGAGGTTGGCTTGCCCTCTGACTTCCAGTGTGTTATGTTATCCCCCATGCCAGAAGAGACATTCCCTCATCTCCAGGGGAACTGAGGTGAGTGCTTTCTGATGTCATTGTAGTACGTCACAAGATTCCAGCTGGAGCTTGGCTTCCCCTCTGGTCTAGTGTGTTATGTGTTCCGCCATGCTAGTAAGAGACATTCCTTTGTCTCCATGGGAATAGAGTTGAGCCCTTTGTGATGTCATTTCAGTAGGTCTTAAGGTTCTAGTTGGAGGATGGCTTTCACTCTGACTTCTAGTGTGTTATGTTATCCGCCATGACATTAAGAGACATTTCCTCAACTCCAGGGGAAGTGAGTGAGTGAGTCATTTCAGTTGGTCACCTTTTTCAAGGTGGAGGTTGGCTTCCCTTGTGACTCCTGGTGTGTTGTGATATCCCCCCTGCTTGTAACAGACATCTCCTCCTCTCCATGGGAACTCAGGTGAGCGATTTGTGATATCTCCCCTGCTTATAAGAGACATCCCCTCCTCTCCAGGGGAACTCAGGTGAGCACTTTGTGATATCCCCCCTGCTTGTAACAGACATCCCCACTTCTCCAGGTGAACTCAGGTGAGCGCTTTGTGATGTCATTTCAGTTGGTCACCTGTTTCAAGGTGGAGATTGTCTTCCCATGTGAATTCTCGTGTGTTGTGATATCCCCCCTGCTTGTAACAGACATCCCCTCGTCTCCCGGTGTACTCTGGTGAGCGCTTTGTGATGTCATTTCAGTAGGTCACCTGTTTCAAGATGGAGGTTGGCTTGCCAGTGTGTTATGTTATCCCCCCTGCCAGAAGAGACATTCCCTCATCTCCAGGGGAACTGAGGTGAGTGCTTTGTGATGTCATTGTAGTACGTCACAAGATTCCAGCTGGAGCTTGGCTTCCCCTCTGGTCTAGTGTGTTATGTGTTCCGCCATGCTAGTAAGAGACATTCCTTTGTCTCCATGGGAATAGAGTTGAGAGCTTTGTGATGTCATTTCAATAGGTCTTAAGGTTCTAGTTGGAGGATGGCTTTCACTCTGACTTCTAGTGTGTTATGTTATCCGCCATGACATTAAGAGACATTTCCTCAACTCCAGGGGAAGTGAGTGAGTGAGTCATTTCAGTTGGTCACCTGTTTCAAGGTGAAGGTTGGCTGCCCCTGTGACTTCTGGTGTGTTGTGATATCACCCCTGCTTGTAACAGACATCCCCTCCTCTCCAGGAGAACTCAGGTGAGCGCTTTGTGATATCCCCCCTGCTTGTAACAGACATCCCCTGCTCTCCAGGGGAACTCAGGTGAGCGCTTTGTGATGTCATTTCAGTTGGTCGCCTGTTTCAAGGTGGAGATTGTCTTCCCCTGTGAATCCTGGCGTGTTGTTATATCCCCCCTACTTGTAACAGACATCCCCTCATCTCTAGGGGAACTCAGGTGAGCGCTTTGTGATGTCATTTCTGTTGGTCACCTGTTTCAAGGTGGAGGTTGGCTTCCCCTGTGACTCCTGGTGTGTTGTGATATCCCCCCTGCTTGTAACAGACATCCCCTCCTCTCCAGGAGAACTCAGGTGAGTGGATTGTGATATCCCCCCTGCTTGTAACAGACATCCCCTCCTCTCCAGGGGAACTCAGGTGAGCGCTTTGTGATGTCATTTCAGTTGGTCACCTGTTTCAAGGTTGAGGTTGGCTTCCCCTGTGACTCCTGGTGTGTTGTGATATCCCCCCTGCTTGTAACAGACATCCCCTCCTCACCAGGGGAACTCAGGTGAGCGCTTTGTGATATCCCCCCTGCTTGTAACAGACATCCCCTGCTCTCCAGGGAAACTCAGGTGAGTGCTTTGTGATGTCATTTCAGTTGGTCACCTGTTTCAAGGTGGAGGTTGGCTTCCCCTGTGACTCCTGGTGTGTTGTGATATCCCCCCTGCTTGTAACAGACATCCCCTCCTCTCCAGGGGAACTCAGGTGAGCGCTTTGTGATATTCCCCCTGCTTGTAACAGAGATCCCCTGCTCTCCAGGGGAACTCAGGTCAGCGCTTTGTGATGTCATTTCAGTTGGTCACCTGTTTCAAGGTGGAGATTGTCTTCCCCTGTGAATCCTGTCGTGTTGTGATATCCCCCCTACTTGTAACAGACATCCCCTCATCTCTACGGGAACTAAGGTGTGCGCTTTGTGATGACATTTCAGATGGTCACCTGTTTCAAGGTGGAGGTTGGCTTCCCCTGTGACTCCTGGTGTGTTGTGATATCCCCCCTGCTTGTAACAGACATCCCCTGCTCTCCAGGGGAACTCAGGTGAGCGCTTTGTGATGTCATTTCAGTTGGTCACCTGTTTCAAGGTGGAGGTTGGCTTCCTCTGTGACTCCTGGTGTGTTGTGATATCCTCCCTGTTTGTAACGGACATCCCCTCCTCTCAAGGGAAAGTCAAGTCAGCGCTTTGTGATGTCATTTCAGTAGGTCTTAAGGTTCTAGTTGGAGGATGGCTTTGACTCTGACTTTTATTGTGTTATGTTATCCGCCCTGACATTAAGAGACATGTCCTCATCTCCAGGGGAAGTAAGTGAGTGAGTCATTTCAGTTGGTCACCTGTTTCAAGGTGAAGGTTGGCTGCCCCTGTGACTTCTGGTGTGTTGTGATATCCCCCCTGCTTGTAACAGACATCCCCTCCTCTCCAGGGGAACTCTGGTGAGCGCTTTGTGATGTCATTTCAGTTGGTCACCTGTTTCAAGGTGGAGATTGTCTTCCCCTGTGAATCCTGTCGTGTTGTGATATCCCCCCTACTTGTAACAGACATCCCCTCATCTCTACGGGAACTAAGGTGTGCGCTTTGTGATGACATTTCAGATGGTCACCTGTTTCAAGGTGGAGGTTGGCTTCCCCTGTGACTCCTGGTGTGTTGTGATATCCCCCCTGCTTGTAACAGACATCCCCTGCTCTCCAGGGGAACTCAGGTGAGCGCTTTGTGATGTCATTTCAGTTGGTCACCTGTTTCAAGGTGGAGGTTGGCTTCCTCTGTGACTCCTGGTGTGTTGTGATATCCTCCCTGTTTGTAACGGACATCCCCTCCTCTCAAGGGAAAGTCAAGTCAGCGCTTTGTGATGTCATTTCAGTAGGTCTTAAGGTTCTAGTTGGAGGATGGCTTTGACTCTGACTTTTATTGTGTTATGTTATCCGCCCTGACATTAAGAGACATGTCCTCATCTCCAGGGGAAGTAAGTGAGTGAGTCATTTCAGTTGGTCACCTGTTTCAAGGTGAAGGTTGGCTGCCCCTGTGACTTCTGGTGTGTTGTGATATCCCCCCTGCTTGTATCAGACATCCCCTCCTCTCCAGGGGAACTCTGGTGAGCGCTTTGTGATGTCATTTCAGTTGGTCACCTGTTTCAAGGTGGAGGTTGGCTTCCCCTGTGACTCCTGGTGTGTTGTGATATCCCCCCTGTTTGTAACGGACATCCCCTCCTCTCAAGGGAAAGTCAAGTCAGCGCTTTGTGATGTCATTTCAGTTGGTCACCTGTTTCAAGGTAGAGGTTGGCTTCCCTTGTGACTCCTGGTGTGTTGTGATATCCCCCTGCTTGTAACAGACTTCCCCTCCTCAGCAGGGGAACTCAGGTGAGCGCTTTGTTATATCCCCCCTGCTTGTAACAGACATCCCCTCATCTCTAGGGGAACTCAGTTGAGCGCTTTGTGATGTCATTTCAGTTGGTCACCTGTTTCAAGGTGGAGGTTGACTTCCCCTCTGACTCCTAGTGTGTTGTGATATCCCCCCTGCTTGTAACAGACATCCCCTCGTCTCCAGGTGTACTCTGGTGAGCGCTTTGTGATGTCATTTCAGTAGGTCACCTGTTTCAAGGTGGAGGTTGGCTTGCCAGTGTGTTATGTTATCCCCTATGCCAGAAGAGACATTCCCTCATCTCCAGGGGAACTGAGGTGAGTGCTTTGTGATGTCATTGTAGTACGTCACAAGATTCCAGCTGGAGCTTGGCTTCCCCTCTGGTCTAGTGTGTTATGTGTTCCGCCATGCCAGTAAGAGACATTCCTTTGTCTCCATGGGAATCGAGTTGAGCACTTTGTGATGTCATTTGAGTAGGTCTTAAGGTTCTAGTTGGAGGATGGCTTTCACTCTGACTTCTAGTGTGTTATGTTATCCGCCCTGACATTAAGAGACATGTCCTCATCTCCAGGGGAAGTAAGTGAGTGATTCATTTCAGTTGGTCACCTGTTTCAAGGTGAAGGTTGGCTTCCCCTGTGACTCCTGGCGTGTTGTGATATCCCCCCTGCTTGTAACAGACATCCCCTCCTCAGCAGGGGAACTCAGGTGAGCGCTTTGTGATATCCCCCCTTCTTGTAACAGACATCCCCTCATCTCTAGGGGAACTCAGGTGAGCGCTTTGTGATGTCATTTCAGTTGGTCACATGTTTCAAGGTTGAGGTTGGCTTCCCCTGTGACTCCTGGTGTGTTGTGATATCCCCCCTACTTGTAACAGACATCCCCTCCTCACCAGGGGAACTCAGGTGAGCGCTTTGTGATATCCCTCCTGCTTGTAACAGACATCCCCTGCTCTCCAGGGGACCTCAGGTGAGCGCATTGTGATGTCATTTCAGTTGGTCACCTGTTTCATATTGGAGGATGGCTTCCGCTGTGACTCCTGGTGTGTTGTGATAACCCCCCTGCTTGTAACAGACATCCCCTAGTCTCCAGGGGAACTCAGGTGAGCGCTTTGTGATGTCATTACAGTTGGTCACCTGTTTCAAGGTGGAGGTTGGCTTCCCCTCTGACTCCTGGTGTGTTTTGATATCCCCCCTTGTTGTAATAGACATCCCCTAAACTCCAGGGGAACTCAGGTGAGCGCTTTGTGATATTCCCCCTGCTTGTAACAAACATCCCCTCTTCTCCAGGGGAACTCAGGTGAGCGCTTTGTGATGTCATTTCAGTTGGTCACTTGTTTCATGGTGGAGGTTGGCTTCCGCTGTGACTCCTGGTGTGTTGTGATATCCCCCCTGCTTGTAACAGACATCCCCTCTTCTCCAGGGGAACTCAGGTGAGCGCTTTGTGATGTCATTTCAGTTGGTCACTTGTTTCATGGTGGAGGTTGTCTTCCCCTGTGACTCCTGGTGTGTTATGATATCCCCCCTGCTTGTAACAGACATCCCCTCTTCTCCAGGGGAACTCAGGTGAGCGCTTTGTGATGTCATTTCAGTTGGTCACGTGTTTCATGGTGGAGGTTGTCTTCCCCTGTGACTCCTGGTGTGTTATGATATCCCCCCTGCTTGTAACAGACATCCCCTCCTCTCCAGGCGAACTCAGGTGAGCGCTTTGTGATACCCCTCCTGCTTGTAACAGAGATCCCCTGCTCTCCAGGGGAACTCAGGTCAGCGCTTTGTTATGTCATTTCAGTTGGTCACCTGTTTGAAGGTGGAGATTGTTTTCCCCTGTGAATCCTGTCGTGTTGTGATATCCCCCCTACTTGTAACAGACATCCCCTCATCTCTACGGGAACTCAGGTGAGCGCTTTGTGATGTCATTTCAGTTGGTCACCTGTTTCAAGGTGGAGGTTGGCTTCCCCTGTGACTCCTGGTGTGTTGTGATATCCCCCCTGCTTGTAACAGACATCCCATCCTCTCCAGGGGAACTCTGGTGAGCGCTTTGTGATGTCATTTCAGTTGGTCACCTGTTTCAAGGTGGAGGTTGGCTTCCCCTGTGACTCCTGGTATGTTGTGATATCCCCCCTGCTTGTAACAGACATCCCCTCCTCACCAGGGGAACTCAGGTGAGCGCTTTGTGATACCCCTCCTGCTTGTAACATACATCCCCTGCTCTCCAGGGGAACTCAGGTGAGCGCTTTGTGAGGTCATTTCAGTTGGTCACCTGTTTCAAGGTGGAGGTTGGCTTCCCCTGTGACTCCTGGTATGTTGTGATATCCCCCCTGCTTGTAACAGACATCCCCTCCTCTCCAGGGGAACTCTGGTGAGCGCTTTGTGATGTCATTTCAGTTGGTCACCTGTTTCAAGGTGGAGGTTGGCTTCCCCTGTGACTCCTGGTATGTTGTGATATCCCCCCTGCTTGTAACAGACATCCCCTCCTCACCAGGGGAACTCAGGTGAGCGCTTTGTGATACCCCTCCTGCTTGTAACATACATCCCCTGCTCTCTAGGGGAACTCAGGTGAGCGCTTTGTGAGGTCATTTCAGTTGGTCACCTGTTTCAAGGTGGAGGTTGGCTTCCCCTGTGACTCCTGGTGTGTTGTGATATCCCCCCTGCTTGTAACAGACATCCCCTCTTCTCCATGTGAACTCAGGTGAGCGCTTTCTGATGCCATTTCAGTTGGTCACCTGTTTCAAGGGGGAGGTTGGCTTCCCCTGTGACTCCTGGTGTGTTGTGGTATCCCCCCTGCTTGTAACAGACATCCCGTCCTCTCCAGGGTAACTCAAGTGAGCGCTTTGTGATATCCCTCCTGCCTGTAACAGACATCCCCTCCTCTCTAGGGGAACTCAGGTGAGCGCTTTGTGATGCCATTTCTGTTGGTCACCTGTTTCAAGGTGGATATTGGCTTCCCCTGTGACTCCTGGTGTGTTGTGATATCCCCCCTGCTTGTAACAGAAATCTCCTCCTCTCCATGGGAACTCAGGTGAGCGCTTTGTGATATCCCCCCTGCTTGTAACAGAGATCCCCTGCTGTCCAGGGGAACTCAGGTGAGCGCTTTGTGATGCCATTTCTGTTGGTCACCTGTTTCAAGGTGGAGGTTGGCTTCCCTTGTGACTCCTCGTGTGTTGTGATATCCCCCCTGCTTGTAACAGACATCTCCTCCTCTCCATGGGAACTCAGGTGAGCGATTTGTGATATCTCCCCTGCTTATAACAGACATCCCGTCCTCTCCAGGGGAACTCAGGTGAGCGCTTTGTGATATCCCCCCTGCTTGTAAAAGACATCCCCTCCTCTCTACGGGAACTCAGGTGAGCGCTTTGTGATGTCATTTCAGTTGGTCACCTGTTTCAAGGTGGAGATTGTCTTCCCATGTGAATCCTGGTGTGTTGTGATATCCCCCCTGCTAGTAACAGCTACCCCTCCTCTCCAGGTGTACTCTGATGAGCGCTTTGTGATGTCATTTCAGTAGGTCACCAGTTTCAAGGTGGAGGTTGGCTTGCCCTCTGACTTCCAGTGTGTTATGTTATCCCCCATGCCAGAAGAGAGATTCCCTCATCTCCAGGGGAACTGAGGTGAGTGCTTTCTGATGTCATTGTAGTACGTCACAAGATTCCAGCTGGAGCTTGGCTTCCCCTCTGGTCTAGTGTGTTATGTGTTCCGCCATGCTAGTAAGAGACATTCCTTTGTCTCCATGGGAATAGAGTTGAGCCCTTTGTGATGTCATTTCAGTAGGTCTTAAGGTTCTAGTTGGAGGATGGCTTTCACTCTGACTTCTAGTGTGTTATGTTATCCGCCATGACATTAAGAGACATTTCCTCAACTCCAGGGGAAGTGAGTGAGTGAGTCATTTCAGTTGGTCACCTTTTTCAAGGTGGAGGTTGGCTTCCCTTGTGACTCCTGGTGTGTTGTGATATCCCCCCTGCTTGTAACAGACATCTCCTCCTCTCCATGGGAACTCAGGTGAGCGATTTGTGATATCTCCCCTGCTTATAAGAGACATCCCCTCCTCTCCAGGGGAACTCAGGTGAGCACTTTGTGATATTCCCCCTGCTTGTAACAGACATCCCCACTTCTCCAGGTGAACTCAGGTGAGCGCTTTGTGATGTCATTTCAGTTGGTCACCTGTTTCAAGGTGGAGATTGTCTTCCCATGTGAATTCTGGTGTGTTGTGATATCCCCCCTGCTTGTAACAGACATCCCCTCGTCTCCCGGTGTACTCTGGTGAGCGCTTTGTGATGTCATTTCAGTAGGTCACCTGTTTCAAGATGGAGGTTGGCTTGCCAGTGTGTTATGTTATCCCCCCTGCCAGAAGAGACATTCCCTCATCTCCAGGGGAACTGAGGTGAGTGCTTTGTGATGTCATTGTAGTACGTCACAAGATTCCAGCTGGAGCTTGGCTTCCCCTCTGGTCTAGTGTGTTATGTGTTCCGCCATGCTAGTAAGAGACATTCCTTTGTCTCCATGGGAATAGAGTTGAGAGCTTTGTGATGTCATTTCAGTAGGTCTTAAGGTTCTAGTTGGAGGATGGCTTTCACTCTGACTTCTAGTGTGTTATGTTATCCGCCATGACATTAAGAGACATTTCCTCAACTCCAGGGGAAGTGAGTGAGTGAGTCATTTCAGTTGGTCACCTGTTTCAAGGTGAAGGTTGGCTGCCCCTGTGACTTCTGGTGTGTTGTGATATCCCCCCTGCTTGTAACAGACATCCCCTCCTCTCCAGGAGAACTCAGGTGAGCGCTTTGTGATATCCCCCCTGCTTGTAACAGACATCCCCTGCTCTCCAGGGGAACTCAGGTGAGCGCTTTGTGATGTCATTTCAGTTGGTCGCCTGTTTCAAGGTGGAGATTGTCTTCCCCTGTGAATCCTGGCGTGTTGTTATATCCCCCCTACTTGTAACAGACATCCCCTCATCTGTAGGGGAACTCAGGTGAGCGCTTTGTGATGTCATTTCTGTTGGTCACCTGTTTCAAGGTGGAGGTTGGCTTCCCCTGTGACTCCTGGTGTGTTGTGATATCCCCCCTGCTTGTAACAGACATCCCCTCCTCTCCAGGAGAACTCAGGTGAGTGGATTGTGATATCCCCCCTGCTTGTAACAGACATCCCCTCCTCTCCAGGGGAACTCAGGTGAGCGCTTTGTGATGTCATTTCAGTTGGTCACCTGTTTCAAGGTTGAGGTTGGCTTCCCCTGTGACTCCTGGTGTGTTGTGATATCCCCCCTGCTTGTAACAGACATCCCCTCCTCACCAGGGGAACTCAGGTGAGCGCTTTGTGATATCCCCCCTGCTTGTAACAGACATCCCCTGCTCTCCAGGGAAACTCAGGTGAGCGCTTTGTGATGTCATTTCAGTTGGTCACCTGTTTCAAGGTGGAGGTTGGCTTCCCCTGTGACTCCTGGTGTGTTGTGATATCCCCCCTGCTTGTAACAGACATCCCCTCCTCTCCAGGGGAACTCAGGTGAGCGCTTTGTGATATTCCCCCTGCTTGTAACAGAGATCCCCTGCTCTCCAGGGGAACTCAGGTCAGCGCTTTGTGATGTCATTTCAGTTGGTCACCTGTTTCAAGGTGGAGATTGTCTTCCCCTGTGAATCCTGTCGTGTTGTGATATCCCCCCTACTTGTAACAGACATCCCCTCATCTCTACGGGAACTAAGGTGTGCGCTTTGTGATGACATTTCAGATGGTCACCTGTTTCAAGGTGGAGGTTGGCTTCCCCTGTGACTCCTGGTGTGTTGTGATATCCCCCCTGCTTGTAACAGACATCCCCTGCTCTCCAGGGGAACTCAGGTGAGCGCTTTGTGATGTCATTTCAGTTGGTCACCTGTTTCAAGGTGGAGGTTGGCTTCCCCTGTGACTCCTGGTGTGTTGTGATATCCTCCCTGTTTGTAACGGACATCCCCTCCTCTCAAGGGAAAGTCAAGTCAGCGCTTTGTGATGTCATTTCAGTAGGTCTTAAGGTTCTAGTTGGAGGATGGCTTTGACTCTGACTTTTATTGTGTTATGGTATCCGCCCTGACATTAAGAGACATGTCCTCATCTCCAGGGGAAGTAAGTGAGTGAGTCATTTCAGTTGGTCACCTGTTTCAAGGTGAAGGTTGGCTGCCCCTGTGACTTCTGGTGTGTTGTGATATCCCCCCTGCTTGTAACAGACATCCCCTCCTCTCCAGGGGAACTCTGGTGAGCGCTTTGTGATGTCATTTCAGTTGGTCACCTGTTTCAAGGTGGAGGTTGGCTTCCCCTGTGACTCCTGGTGTGTTGTGATATCCCCCCTGTTTGTAACGGACATCCCCTCCTCTCAAGGGAAAGTCAAGTCAGCGCTTTGTGATGTCATTTCAGTTGGTCACCTGTTTCAAGGTAGAGGTTGGCTTCCCTTGTGACTCCTGGTGTGTTGTGATATCCCCCTGCTTGTAACAGACTTCCCCTCCTCAGCAGGGGAACTCAGGTGAGCGCTTTGTTATATCCCCCCTGCTTGTAACAGACATCCCCTCATCTCTAGGGGAACTCAGTTGAGCGCTTTGTGATGTCATTTCAGTTGGTCACCTGTTTCAAGGTGGAGGTTGACTTCCCCTCTGACTCCTAGTGTGTTGTGATATCCCCCCTGCTTGTAACAGACATCCCCTCGTCTCCAGGTGTACTCTGGTGAGCGCTTTGTGATGTCATTTCAGTAGGTCACCTGTTTCAAGGTGGAGGTTGGCTTGCCAGTGTGTTATGTTATCCCCTATGCCAGAAGAGACATTCCCTCATCTCCAGGGGAACTGAGGTGAGTGCTTTGTGATGTCATTGTAGTACGTCACAAGATTCCAGCTGGAGCTTGGCTTCCCCTCTGGTCTAGTGTGTTATGTGTTCCGCCATGCCAGTAAGAGACATTCCTTTGTCTCCATGGGAATCGAGTTGAGCACTTTGTGATGTCATTTGAGTAGGTCTTAAGGTTCTAGTTGGAGGATGGCTTTCACTCTGACTTCTAGTGTGTTATGTTATCCGCCCTGACATTAAGAGACATGTCCTCATCTCCAGGGGAAGTAAGTGAGTGATTCATTTCAGTTGGTCACCTGTTTCAAGGTGAAGGTTGGCTGCCCCTGTGACTCCTGGCGTGTTGTGATATCCCCCCTGCTTGTAACAGACATCCCCTCCTCACCAGGGGAACTTAGGTGAGCGCTTTCTGATATCCCCCCTGCTTGTAACAGACATCCCCTGCTCTCCAGGGGAACTCAGGTGAGCGCTTTGTGATGTCATTTCAGTTGGTCACCTGTTTCAAGGTGGAGGTTGGCTTTCCCTGTGACTCCTGGTGTGTTGTGATATCCCCCCTGCTTGTAACAGACATCCCCTCCTCTCAAGGGAAAGTCAAGTCAGCGCTTTGTGATGTCTATTCAGTTGGTCACCTGTTTCAAGGTGGAGGTTGGCTTCCCCTGTGACTCCTGGTGTGTTGTGATATCCCCCCTGCTTGTAACAGACATCCCCTCCTCAGCAGGGGAACTCAGGTGAGCGCTTTGTGATATCCCCCCTTCTTGTAACAGACATCCCCTCATCTCTAGGGGAACTCAGGTGAGCGCTTTGTGATGTCATTTCAGTTGGTCACATGTTTCAAGGTTGAGGTTGGCTTCCCCTGTGACTCCTGGTGTGTTGTGATATCCCCCCTACTTGTAACAGACATCCCCTCCTCACCAGGGGAACTCAGGTGAGCGCTTTGTGATATCCCTCCTGCTTGTAACAGACATCCCCTGCTCTCCAGGGGAACTCAGGTGAGCGCATTGTGATGTCATTTCAGTTGGTCACCTGTTTCATATTGGAGGATGGCTTCCGCTGTGACTCCTGGTGTGTTGTGATAACCCCCCTGCTTGTAACAGACATCCCCTAGTCTCCAGGGGAACTCAGGTGAGCGCTTTGTGATGTCATTACAGTTGGTCACCTGTTTCAAGGTGGAGGTTGGCTTCCCCTCTGACTCCTGGTGTGTTGTGATATCCCCCCTGCTTGTAACAGACATCCCCTCCTCTCCAGGAGAACTCAGGTGAGCGCTTTGTGATATCCCCCCTGCTTGTAACAGACATCCCCTGCTCTCCAGGGGAACTCAGGTGAGCGCTTTGTGATGTCATTTCAGTTGGTCGCCTGTTTCAAGGTGGAGATTGTCTTCCCCTGTGAATCCTGGCGTGTTGTTATATCCCCCCTACTTGTAACAGACATCCCCTCATCTGTAGGGGAACTCAGGTGAGCGCTTTGTGATGTCATTTCTGTTGGTCACCTGTTTCAAGGTGGAGGTTGGCTTCCCCTGTGACTCCTGGTGTGTTGTGATATCCCCCCTGCTTGTAACAGACATCCCCTCCTCTCCAGGAGAACTCAGGTGAGTGGATTGTGATATCCCCCCTGCTTGTAACAGACATCCCCTCCTCTCCAGGGGAACTCAGGTGAGCGCTTTGTGATGTCATTTCAGTTGGTCACCTGTTTCAAGGTTGAGGTTGGCTTCCCCTGTGACTCCTGGTGTGTTGTGATATCCCCCCTGCTTGTAACAGACATCCCCTCCTCACCAGGGGAACTCAGGTGAGCGCTTTGTGATATCCCCCCTGCTTGTAACAGACATCCCCTGCTCTCCAGGGAAACTCAGGTGAGCGCTTTGTGATGTCATTTCAGTTGGTCACCTGTTTCAAGGTGGAGGTTGGCTTCCCCTGTGACTCCTGGTGTGTTGTGATATCCCCCCTGCTTGTAACAGACATCCCCTCCTCTCCAGGGGAACTCAGGTGAGCGCTTTGTGATATTCCCCCTGCTTGTAACAGAGATCCCCTGCTCTCCAGGGGAACTCAGGTCAGCGCTTTGTGATGTCATTTCAGTTGGTCACCTGTTTCAAGGTGGAGATTGTCTTCCCCTGTGAATCCTGTCGTGTTGTGATATCCCCCCTACTTGTAACAGACATCCCCTCATCTCTACGGGAACTAAGGTGTGCGCTTTGTGATGACATTTCAGATGGTCACCTGTTTCAAGGTGGAGGTTGGCTTCCCCTGTGACTCCTGGTGTGTTGTGATATCCCCCCTGCTTGTAACAGACATCCCCTGCTCTCCAGGGGAACTCAGGTGAGCGCTTTGTGATGTCATTTCAGTTGGTCACCTGTTTCAAGGTGGAGGTTGGCTTCCCCTGTGACTCCTGGTGTGTTGTGATATCCTCCCTGTTTGTAACGGACATCCCCTCCTCTCAAGGGAAAGTCAAGTCAGCGCTTTGTGATGTCATTTCAGTAGGTCTTAAGGTTCTAGTTGGAGGATGGCTTTGACTCTGACTTTTATTGTGTTATGGTATCCGCCCTGACATTAAGAGACATGTCCTCATCTCCAGGGGAAGTAAGTGAGTGAGTCATTTCAGTTGGTCACCTGTTTCAAGGTGAAGGTTGGCTGCCCCTGTGACTTCTGGTGTGTTGTGATATCCCCCCTGCTTGTAACAGACATCCCCTCCTCTCCAGGGGAACTCTGGTGAGCGCTTTGTGATGTCATTTCAGTTGGTCACCTGTTTCAAGGTGGAGGTTGGCTTCCCCTGTGACTCCTGGTGTGTTGTGATATCCCCCCTGTTTGTAACGGACATCCCCTCCTCTCAAGGGAAAGTCAAGTCAGCGCTTTGTGATGTCATTTCAGTTGGTCACCTGTTTCAAGGTAGAGGTTGGCTTCCCTTGTGACTCCTGGTGTGTTGTGATATCCCCCTGCTTGTAACAGACTTCCCCTCCTCAGCAGGGGAACTCAGGTGAGCGCTTTGTTATATCCCCCCTGCTTGTAACAGACATCCCCTCATCTCTAGGGGAACTCAGTTGAGCGCTTTGTGATGTCATTTCAGTTGGTCACCTGTTTCAAGGTGGAGGTTGACTTCCCCTCTGACTCCTAGTGTGTTGTGATATCCCCCCTGCTTGTAACAGACATCCCCTCGTCTCCAGGTGTACTCTGGTGAGCGCTTTGTGATGTCATTTCAGTAGGTCACCTGTTTCAAGGTGGAGGTTGGCTTGCCAGTGTGTTATGTTATCCCCTATGCCAGAAGAGACATTCCCTCATCTCCAGGGGAACTGAGGTGAGTGCTTTGTGATGTCATTGTAGTACGTCACAAGATTCCAGCTGGAGCTTGGCTTCCCCTCTGGTCTAGTGTGTTATGTGTTCCGCCATGCCAGTAAGAGACATTCCTTTGTCTCCATGGGAATCGAGTTGAGCACTTTGTGATGTCATTTGAGTAGGTCTTAAGGTTCTAGTTGGAGGATGGCTTTCACTCTGACTTCTAGTGTGTTATGTTATCCGCCCTGACATTAAGAGACATGTCCTCATCTCCAGGGGAAGTAAGTGAGTGATTCATTTCAGTTGGTCACCTGTTTCAAGGTGAAGGTTGGCTGCCCCTGTGACTCCTGGCGTGTTGTGATATCCCCCCTGCTTGTAACAGACATCCCCTCCTCACCAGGGGAACTTAGGTGAGCGCTTTCTGATATCCCCCCTGCTTGTAACAGACATCCCCTGCTCTCCAGGGGAACTCAGGTGAGCGCTTTGTGATGTCATTTCAGTTGGTCACCTGTTTCAAGGTGGAGGTTGGCTTTCCCTGTGACTCCTGGTGTGTTGTGATATCCCCCCTGCTTGTAACAGACATCCCCTCCTCTCAAGGGAAAGTCAAGTCAGCGCTTTGTGATGTCTATTCAGTTGGTCACCTGTTTCAAGGTGGAGGTTGGCTTCCCCTGTGACTCCTGGTGTGTTGTGATATCCCCCCTGCTTGTAACAGACATCCCCTCCTCAGCAGGGGAACTCAGGTGAGCGCTTTGTGATATCCCCCCTTCTTGTAACAGACATCCCCTCATCTCTAGGGGAACTCAGGTGAGCGCTTTGTGATGTCATTTCAGTTGGTCACATGTTTCAAGGTTGAGGTTGGCTTCCCCTGTGACTCCTGGTGTGTTGTGATATCCCCCCTACTTGTAACAGACATCCCCTCCTCACCAGGGGAACTCAGGTGAGCGCTTTGTGATATCCCTCCTGCTTGTAACAGACATCCCCTGCTCTCCAGGGGAACTCAGGTGAGCGCATTGTGATGTCATTTCAGTTGGTCACCTGTTTCATATTGGAGGATGGCTTCCGCTGTGACTCCTGGTGTGTTGTGATAACCCCCCTGCTTGTAACAGACATCCCCTAGTCTCCAGGGGAACTCAGGTGAGCGCTTTGTGATGTCATTACAGTTGGTCACCTGTTTCAAGGTGGAGGTTGGCTTCCCCTCTGACTCCTGGTGTGTTTTGATATCCCCCCTTTTTGTAATAGACATCCCCTAAACTCCAGGGGAACTCAGGTGAGCGCTTTGTGATATTCCCCCTGCTTGTAACAAACATCCCCTCTTCTCCAGGGGAACTCAGGTGAGCGCTTTGTGATGTCATTTCAGTTGGTCACTTGTTTCATGGTGGAGGTTGGCTTCCGCTGTGACTCCTGGTGTGTTGTGATATCCCCCCTGCTTGTAACAGACATCCCCTCTTCTCCAGGGGAACTCAGGTGAGCGCTTTGTGATGTCATTTCAGTTGGTCACTTGTTTCATGGTGGAGGTTGTCTTCCCCTGTGACTCCTGGTGTGTTATGATATCCCCCCTGCTTGTAACAGACATCCCCTCTTCTCCAGGGGAACTCAGGTGAGCGCTTTGTGATGTCATTTCAGTTGGTCACTTGTTTCATGGTGGAGGTTGTCTTCCCCTGTGACTCCTGGTGTGTTATGATATCCCCCCTGCTTGTAACAGACATCCCCTCCTCTCCAGGCGAACTCAGGTGAGCGCTTTGTGATACCCCTCCTGCTTGTAACAGAGATCCCCTGCTCTCCAGGGGAACTCAGGTCAGCGCTTTGTTATGTCATTTCAGTTGGTCACCTGTTTGAAGGTGGAGATTGTTTTCCCCTGTGAATCGTGTCGTGTTGTGATATCCCCCCTACTTGTAACAGACATCCCCTCATCTCTACGGGAACTCAGGTGAGCGCTTTGTGATGTCATTTCAGTTGGTCACCTGTTTCAAGGTGGAGGTTGGCTTCCCCTGTGACTCCTGGTGTGTTGTGATATCCCCCCTGCTTGTAACAGACATCCCATCCTCTCCAGGGGAACTCTGGTGAGCACTTTGTGATGTCATTTCAGTTGGTCACCTGTTTCAAGGTGGAGGTTGGCTTCCCCTGTGACTCCTGGTATGTTGTGATATCCCCCCTGCTTGTAACAGACATCCCCTCCTCACCAGGGGAACTCAGGTGAGCGCTTTGTGATACCCCTCATGCTTGTAACATACATCCCCTGCTCTCCAGGGGAACTCAGGTGAGCGCTTTGTGAGGTCATTTCAGTTGGTCACCTGTTTCAAGGTGGAGGTTGGCTTCCCCTGTGACTCCTGGTGTGTTGTGATATCCCCCCTGCTTGTAACAGACATCCCCTCCTCTCCAGGGGAACTCTGGTGAGCGCTTTGTGATGTCATTTCAGTTGGTCACCTGTTTCAAGGTGGAGGTTGGCTTCCCCTGTGACTCCTGGTATGTTGTGATATCCCCCCTGCTTGTAACAGACATCCCCTCCTCACCAGGGGAACTCAGGTGAGCGCTTTGTGATACCCCTCCTGCTTGTAACATACATCCCCTGCTCTCTAGGGGAACTCAGGTGAGCGCTTTGTGAGGTCATTTCAGTTGGTCACCTGTTTCAAGGTGGAGGTTGGCTTCCCCTGTGACTCCTGGTGTGTTGTGATATCCCCCCTGCTTGTAACAGACATCCCCTCTTCTCCAAGTTAACTCAGGTGAGCGCTTTGTGATGTCATTTCAGTTGGTCACCTGTTTCATGGTGGAGGATGGCTTCCGCTGTGACTCCTGGTGTGTTATGATATCCCCCCTGCTTGTAACAGACATCCCCTCGTCTCCAGGTGTACTCTGGTGAGCGCTTTGTGATGTCATTTCAGTAGGTCACCTGTTTCAAGGTGGAGGTTGGCTTGCCAGTGTGTTCTGTTATCCCCCATGCCAGAAGAGACATTCCCTCATCTCCAGGGGAACTGAGGTGAGTGCTTTGTGATGTCATTGTAGTACGTCACAAGATTCCAGCTGGATCTTGGCTTCCCCTCTGGTCTAGTGTGTTATGTGTTCCGCCATGCCAGTAAGAGACATTCCTTTGTCCCCATGGGAATAGAGTTGAGCACTTTGTGATGTCATTTGAGTAGGTCTTAAGGTTCTAGTTGGAGGATGGCTTTCACTCTGACTTCTAGTGTGTTATGTTATCCGCCCTGACATTAAGAGATATGTCCTCATCTCCAGGGGAAGTAAGTGAGTGAGTCATTTCAGTTGGTCACCTGTTTCAGGTGAGCTCAGCTGAGCGCTTTGTGATGTCATTACAGTTGGTCACCTATTTCAAGGTGGAGGTTGGCTTCCCCTCTGACTCCTGGTGTGTTTTGATATCCCCCCTTGTTGTAATAGACATCCCCTAAACTCCAGGGGAACTCAGGTGAGCGCTTTGTGATATTCCCCCTGCTTGTAACAAACATCCCCTCTTCTCCAGGGGAACTCAGGTGAGCGCTTTGTGATGTCATTTCAGTTGGTCACTTGTTTCATGGTGGAGGTTGGCTTCCGCTGTGACTCCTGGTGTGTTGTGATATCCCCCCTGCTTGTAACAGACATCCCCTCTTCTCCAGGGGAACTCAGGTGAGCGCTTTGTGATGTCATTTCAGTTGGTCACTTGTTTCATGGTGGAGGTTGGCTTCCGCTGTGACTCCTGGTGTGTTGTGATATCCCCCCTGCTTGTAACAGACATCCCCTCTTCTCCAGGGGAACTCAGGTGAGCGCTTTGTGATGTCATTTCAGTTGGTCACTTGTTTCATGGTGGAGGTTGTCTTCCCCTGTAACTCCTGGTGTGTTATGATATCCCTCCTGCTTGTAACATACATCCCCTGCTCTCCAGGGGAACTCAGGTGAGCGCTTTGTAAGGTCATTTCAGTTGGTCACTTGTTTCATGGTGGAGGTTGTCTTCCCCTGTGACTCCTGGTGTGTTATGATATCCCCCCTGCTTGTAACAGACATCCCCTCATCTCTAGGGGAACTCAGGTGAGCGCTTTGTGATGTCATTTCAGTTGGTCACATGTTTCAAGGTTGAGGTTGGCTTCCCCTGTGACTCCTGGTGTGTTGTGATATCCCCCCTACTTGTAACAGACATCCCCTCCTCACCAGGGGAACTCAGGTGAGCGCTTTGTGATACCCCTCCTGCTTGTAACATACATCCCCTGCTCTCCAGGGGAACTCAGGTGAGCGCTTTGTGAGGTCATTTCAGTTGGTCACCTGTTTCAAGGTGGAGGTTGGCTTCCGCTGTGACTCCTGGTTTGTTATGATATCCCCCCTACGTGTAACAGACATCCCCTCGTCTCCAAGTTAACTCAGGTGAGCGCTTTGTGATGTCATTTCAGTTGGTCACCTTTTTCATGGTGGAGGATGGTTTCCGCTGTGACTCCTGGTTTGTTATGATATCCCCCCCTACGTGTAACAGACATCCCCTCGTCTCCAGGTGTACTCTGGTGAGCGTTTTGTGATGTCATTTCAGTAGGTCACCTGTTTCAAGGTGGAGGTTGGCTTGCCAGTGTGTTATGTTATCCCCCATGCCAGAAGAGACATTCCCTCATCTCCAGGGGAACTGAGGTGAGTGCTTTGTGATGTCATTGTAGTACGTCACAAGATTCCAGCTGGAGCTTGGATTCCCCTCTGGTCTAGTGTGTTATGTGTTCCGCCATGCCAGTAAGAGACATTCCTTTGTCTCCCTGGGAATAGAGTTGAGCACTTTGTGATGTCATTTGAGTAGGTCTTAAGGTTCTAGTTGGAGGATGGCTTTCACTCTGACTTCTAGTGTGTTATGTTATCCGCCCTGACATTAAGAGACATGTCCTCATCTCCAGGGGAAGTAAGTGAGTGAGTCATTTCAGTTGGTCACCTGTTTCAGGTGAGCTCAGGTGAGCGCTTTGTGATGTCATTACAGTTGGTCACTTGTTTCATGGTGGAGGTTGGCTTCCGCTGTGACTCCTGGTGTGTTATGATATCCCCCCTACTTGTAACAGACATCCCCTCATCTCTAGGGGAACTCAGGTGAGCGCTTTGTGATGTCATTTCAGTTGGTCACCTGTTTCAAGGTGGAGGTTGGCTTCCCCTGTGACTCCTGGCGTGTTGTGATATCCCCCCTGCTTGTAACAGACATCCCCTCCTCACCAGGGGAACTCAGGTGAGCGCTTTGTGATATCCCCCCTGCTTGTAACAGAGGTCCCCTGCTCTCCAGGGGAACTCAGGTGAGCGCTTTGTGATGTCATTTCAGTTGGTCACCTGTTTCAAGGTTGAGATTGTCTTCCCCTGTGAATCCGAGAGTGTTGTGATATCCCTCCTGCTTTTAACGGACATCCCCTCATCTCTAGGGGAACTCAGGTGAGCGCTTTGTGATGTCATTTCAGTTGGTCACATGTTTCAAGGTTGAGGTTGGCTTCCCCTGTGACTCCTGGTGTGTTGTGATATCCCCCCTACTTGTAACAGACATCCCCTCCTCACCAGGGGAACTCAGGTGAGCGCTTTGTGATATCCCTCCTGCTTGTAACAGACATCCCCTGCTCTCCAGGGGAACTCAGGTGAGCGCTTTGTGATGTCATTTCAGTTGGTCACCTGTTTCAAGGTGGAGGTTGGCTTCCGCTGTGACTCCTGGTGTGTTGTGATAACCCCCCAGCTTGTAACAGACATCCCCTCGTCTCCAGGGGAACTCAGGTGAGCACTTTGTGATGTCATTACAGTTGGTCACCTGTTTCAAGGTGGAGGTTGGCTTCCCCTCTGACTCCTGGTGTGTTTTGATATCCCCCCTTGTTGTAATAGACATCCCCTAAACTCCAGGGGAACTCAGGTGAGCGCTTTGTGATATTCCCCCTGCTTGTAACAAACATCCCCTCTTCTCCAGGGGAACTCAGGTGAGCGCTTTGTGATGTCATTTCTGTTGGTCACTTGTTTCATGGTGGAGGTTGGCTTCCGCTGTGACTCCTGGTGTGTTGTGATATCCCCCCTGCTTGTAACAGACATCCCCTCTTCTCCAGGGGAACTCAGGTGAGCGCTTTGTGATGTCATTTCAGTTGGTCACTTGTTTCATGGTGGAGGTTGTCTTCCCCTGTGACTCCTGGTGTGTTATGATATCCCCCCTGCTTGTAACAGACATCCCCTCATCTCTAGGGGAACTCAGGGGAGCGCTTCGTGATGTCATTTCAGTTGGTCACCTGTTTCAAGGTGGAGGTTGGCTTCCCCTGTGACTCCTGGCGTGTTGTGATATCCCCCCTTCTTGTAACAGACATCCCCTCCTCACCAGGGGAACTCAGGTGAGCGCTTTGTGATATCCCCCCTGCTTGTAACAGACATCCCCTGCTCTCCAGGGGAACTCAGGTGAGCGCTTTGTGATGTCATTTCAGTTGGTCACCTGTTTCAAGGTGGAGGTTGGCTTTCCCTGTGACTCCTGGTGTATTGTGATATCCCCCCTGCTTGTAACAGACATCCCCTCCTCTCCAGGGGAACTCTGGTGAGCGCTTTGTGATGTCATTTCAGTTGGTCACCTGTTTCAAGGTGGAGGTTGGCTTCCCCTGTGACTCCTGGTGTGTTGTGATATCCCCCCTGCTTGTAACGGACATCCCCTACTCTCAAGGGAAAGTCAAGTCAGCGCTTTGTGATGTCTATTCAGTTGGTCACCTGTTTCAAGGTGGAGGTTGGCTTCCCCTGTGACTCCTGGTGTGTTGTGATATCCCCCCTGCTTGTAACAGACATCCCCTCTTCTCCAAGTTAACTCAGGTGAGCGCTTTGTGATGTCATTTCAGTTGGTCACCTGTTTCATGGTGGAGGTTGGCTTCCGCTGTGACTCCTGGGGTGTTGTGATAACCCCCCTTCTTGTAACAGACATCCCCTCCTCTCCAGGGGAACTCAGGTGAGCGCTTTGTGATGTCATTTCAGTTGGTCACATGTTTCAAGGTGGAGGTTGGCTTCCCCTGTGACTCCTGGCGTGTTGTGATATCCCCCCTGCTTGTAACAGACATCCCCTCCTCACCAGGGGAACTCAGGTGAGCGCTTTGTGATATCCCCCCTGCTTGTAACAGACATCCCCTGCTCTCCAGGGGAACTCAGGTGAGCGCTTTGTGATGTCATTTCAGTTGGTCACCTGTTTCAAGGTGGAGGTTGGCTTCCCCTGTGACTCCTGGTGTGTTGTGATATCCCCCCTGCTTGTAACAGACATCCCCTCTTCTCCAAGTTAACTCAGGTGAGCGCTTTGTGATGTCATTTCAGTTGGTCACCTGTTTCATGGTGGAGGATGGCTTCCGCTGTGACTCCTGGTGTGTTGTGATAACCCCCCTGCTTGTAACAGACATCCCCTCTTCTCCAGGGGAACTCAGGTGAGCGCTTTGTGATGTCATTTCAGTTGGTCACTTGTTTCATGCTGGAGGTTGTCTTCCCCTGTGACTCCTGGTGTGTTATGATATCCCCCCTGCTTGTAACAGACATCCCCTCATCTCTAGGGGAACTTAGGTGAGCGCTTTGTGATGTCATTTCAGTTGGTTACCTGTTTCAAAGTGGAGGTTGGCTTCCCCTGTGACTCCTGGCGTGTTGTGATATCCCCCCTGCTTGTAACAGACATCCCCTCCTCACCAGGGGAACTCAGGTGAGCGCTTTGTGATATCCCCCCTGCTTGTAACAGAGGTCCCCTGCTCTCCAGGGGAACTCAGGTGAGCGCTTTGTGATGTCATTTCAGTTGGTCACCTGTTTCAAGGTTGAGATTGTCTTCCCCTGTGAATCCGGGCGTGTTGTGATATCCCTCCTGCTTTTAACGGACATCCCCTCATCTCTAGGGGAACTCAGGTGAGCACTTTTTGATGTCATTTCAGTTGGTCACCTGTTTCAAGGTTGAGGTTGGCTTCCCCTGTGACCCTGATGTGTTGTGATATCCCTCCTGCTTGTAACAGACATCCCCTCCTCACCAGGGGAACTCAGGTGAGCGCTTTCTGATATCCCCCCTCCTTGTAACAGACATCCCCTGCTCTCCAGGGGAACTCAGGTGAGCACTTTGTGATGTCATTTCAGTTGGTCAACTGTTTCAAGTTGGAGGTTGGCTTCCCCTGTGACTCCTGGTGTGTTGTGATATCCCCCCTGCTTGTAACAGACATCCCCTCTTCTCCAAGTTAACTCAGGTGAGCGCTTTGTGATGTCATTTCAGTTGGTCACCTATTTCATGGTGGAGGTTGGCTTCCGCTGTGACTCCTGGTGCGTTGTGATAACCCCCCTTCTTGTAACAGACATCCCCTCCTCTCCACGGGAACTCAGGTGAGCGCTTTGTGATGTCATTTCAGTTGGTCACCTGTTTCCAGGTGGAGGTTGGCTTCCCCTCTGACTCCTGGTGTGTTTTGATATCCCCCCTTCTTGTAATAGACATCCCCTCCTCTCCAGGGGAACTCAGGTGAGCGCTTTGTGATATCCCCCGTGCTTGTAACAGAGATCCCCTGCTCTCCAGGGGAACTCACTTCAGTGCTTTGTGATGTCATTTCAGTTGGTCACCTGTTTCAAGGTGGAGGTTGGCTTCCCCTGTGTCTCCTGGTGTGTTGTGATATCCCCCCTGCTTGTAACAGACATCCCCTCCTCTCCAGGGGAACTCTGGTGAGCGCTTTCTGATGTCATTTCAGTTGGTCACCTGTTTCAAGGTGGAGGTTGGCTTCCCCTGTGACTCCTGGTGTGTTGTGATATCCCCCCTGCTTGTAACGGACATCCCCTACTCTCAAGGGAAAGTCAAGTCAGCGCTTTGTGATGTCTATTCAGTTGGTCACCTGTTTCAAGGTGGAGGTTGGCTTCCCCTGTGACTCCTGGTGTGTTGTGATATCCCCCCTGCTTGTAACAGACATCCCCTCTTCTCCAAGTTAACTCAGGTGAGCGCTTTGTGATGTCATTTCAGTTGGTCACCTGTTTCATGGTGGAGGTTGGCTTCCGCTGTGACTCCTGGGGTGTTGTGATAACCCCCCTTCTTGTAACAGACATCCCCTCCTCTCCAGGGGAACTCAGGTGAGCGCTTTGTGATGTCATTTCAGTTGGTCACATGTTTCAAGGTGGAGGTTGGCTTCCCCTGTGACTCCTGGCGTGTTGTGATATCCCCCCTGCTTGTAACAGACATCCCCTCCTCACCAGGGGAACTCAGGTGAGCGCTTTGTGATATCCCCCCTGCTTGTAACAGACATCCCCTGCTCTCCAGGGGAACTCAGGTGAGCGCTTTGTGATGTCATTTCAGTTGGTCACCTGTTTCAAGGTGGAGGTTGGCTTCCCCTGTGACTCCTGGTGTGTTGTGATATCCCCCCTGCTTGTAACAGACATCCCCTCTTCTCCAAGTTAACTCAGGTGAGCGCTTTGTGATGTCATTTCAGTTGGTCACCTGTTTCATGGTGGAGGATGGCTTCCGCTGTGACTCCTGGTGTGTTGTGATAACCCCCCTGCTTGTAACAGACATCCCCTCTTCTCCAGGGGAACTCAGGTGAGCGCTTTGTGATGTCATTTCAGTTGGTCACTTGTTTCATGCTGGAGGTTGTCTTCCCCTGTGACTCCTGGTGTGTTATGATATCCCCCCTGCTTGTAACAGACATCCCCTCATCTCTAGGGGAACTTAGGTGAGCGCTTTGTGATGTCATTTCAGTTGGTTACCTGTTTCAAAGTGGAGGTTGGCTTCCCCTGTGACTCCTGGCGTGTTGTGATATCCCCCCTGCTTGTAACAGACATCCCCTCCTCACCAGGGGAACTCAGGTGAGCGCTTTGTGATATCCCCCCTGCTTGTAACAGAGGTCCCCTGCTCTCCAGGGGAACTCAGGTGAGCGCTTTGTGATGTCATTTCAGTTGGTCACCTGTTTCAAGGTTGAGATTGTCTTCCCCTGTGAATCCGGGCGTGTTGTGATATCCCTCCTGCTTTTAACGGACATCCCCTCATCTCTAGGGGAACTCAGGTGAGCACTTTTTGATGTCATTTCAGTTGGTCACCTGTTTCAAGGTTGAGGTTGGCTTCCCCTGTGACCCTGATGTGTTGTGATATCCCTCCTGCTTGTAACAGACATCCCCTCCTCACCAGGGGAACTCAGGTGAGCGCTTTCTGATATCCCCCCTCCTTGTAACAGACATCCCCTGCTCTCCAGGGGAACTCAGGTGAGCACTTTGTGATGTCATTTCAGTTGGTCAACTGTTTCAAGTTGGAGGTTGGCTTCCCCTGTGACTCCTGGTGTGTTGTGATATCCCCCCTGCTTGTAACAGACATCCCCTCGTCTCCAAGTTAACTCAGGTGAGCGCTTTGTGATGTCATTTCAGTTGGTCACCTATTTCATGGTGGAGGTTGGCTTCCGCTGTGACTCCTGGTGCGTTGTGATAACCCCCCTTCTTGTAACAGACATCCCCTCCTCTCCACGGGAACTCAGGTGAGCGCTTTGTGATGTCATTTCAGTTGGTCACCTGTTTCCAGGTGGAGGTTGGCTTCCCCTCTGACTCCTGGTGTGTTTTGATATCCCCCCTTCTTGTAATAGACATCCCCTCCTCTCCAGGGGAACTCAGGTGAGCGCTTTGTGATATCCCCCGTGCTTGTAACAGAGATCCCCTGCTCTCCAGGGGAACTCACTTCAGTGCTTTGTGATGTCATTTCAGTTGGTCACCTGTTTCAAGGTGGAGGTTGGCTTCCCCTGTGTCTCCTGGTGTGTTGTGATATCCCCCCTGCTTGTAACAGACATCCCCTCCTCTCCAGGGGAACTCTGGTGAGCGCTTTCTGATGTCATTTCAGTTGGTCACCTGTTTCAAGGTGGAGGTTGGCTTCCCCTGTGACTCCTGGTGTGTTGTGATATCCCCCCTGCTTGTAACGGACATCCCCTACTCTCAAGGGAATGTCAAGTCAGCGCTTTGTGATGTCAATTCAGTTGGTCACCTGTTTCAAGGTGGAGGTTTGCTTCCCCTGTGACTCCTGGTGTGTTGTGATATCCCCCCTGCTTGTAACAGACATCCCCTCCTCAGCAGGGGAACTCAGGTGAGCGCTTTGTGATATCCCCCCTTCTTGTAACAGACATCCCCTCATCTCTAGGGCAACTCAGGTGAGCGCGTTGTGATGTCATTTCAGTTGGTCACATGACTCAAGGTTGAGGTTGGCTTCCCCTGTGACTCCTGGTGTGTTGTGATAACCCCCTGCTTGTAACAGACATCCCCTCCTCAGCAGGGGAACTCAGGTGAGCGGTTTGTGATATCCCTCCTGCTTGTAACAGACATCCCCTGCTCTCCTGGGGTACTCAGGTGGGGTACTCAGATGTCATTTCAGTTGGTCACCTGTTTCAAGGTGGAGGTTGGCTTCCCCTGTGACTCCTGGTGTGTTGTGATATCCCCTCTGCTTGTAACAGACATCCCCTCTTCTCCAAGTTAACTCAGGTGAGCGCTTTGTGATGTCATTTCAGTTGGTCACCTGTTTCATGGTGGAGGTTGGCTTCCGCTGTGACTCCTGGGGTGTTGTGATAACCCCCCTTCTTGTAACAGACATCCCCTCCTCTCCAGGGGAACTCAGGTGAGCGCTTTGTGATGTCATTTCAGTTGGTCAACTGTTTCAAGTTGGAGGTTGGCTTCCCCTGTGACTCCTGGTGTGTTGTGATATCCCCCCTGCTTGTAACAGACATCCCCTCTTCTCCAAGTTAACTCAGGTGAGCGCTTTGTGATGTCATTTCAGTTGGTCACCTATTTCATGGTGGAGGTTGGCTTCCGCTGTGACTCCTGGTGCGTTGTGATAACCCCCCTTCTTGTAACAGACATCCCCTCCTCTCCACGGGAACTCAGGTGAGCGCTTTGTGATGTCATTTCAGTTGGTCACCTGTTTCCAGGTGGAGGTTGGCTTCCCCTCTGACTCCTGGTGTGTTTTGATATCCCCCCTTCTTGTAATAGACATCCCCTCCTCTCCAGGGGAACTCAGGTGAGCGCTTTGTGATATCCCCCGTGCTTGTAACAGAGATCCCCTGCTCTCCAGGGGAACTCACTTCAGTGCTTTGTGATGTCATTTCAGTTGGTCACCTGTTTCAAGGTGGAGGTTGGCTTCCCCTGTGTCTCCTGGTGTGTTGTGATATCCCCCCTGCTTGTAACAGACATCCCCTCCTCTCCAGGGGAACTCTGGTGAGCGCTTTCTGATGTCATTTCAGTTGGTCACCTGTTTCAAGGTGGAGGTTGGCTTCCCCTGTGACTCCTGGTGTGTTGTGATATCCCCCCTGCTTGTAACGGACATCCCCTACTCTCAAGGGAATGTCAAGTCAGCGCTTTGTGATGTCAATTCAGTTGGTCACCTGTTTCAAGGTGGAGGTTTGCTTCCCCTGTGACTCCTGGTGTGTTGTGATATCCCCCCTGCTTGTAACAGACATCCCCTCCTCAGCAGGGGAACTCAGGTGAGCGCTTTGTGATATCCCCCCTTCTTGTAACAGACATCCCCTCATCTCTAGGGCAACTCAGGTGAGCGCGTTGTGATGTCATTTCATTTGGTCACATGACTCAAGGTTGAGGTTGGCTTCCCCTGTGACTCCTGGTGTGTTGTGATAACCCCCTGCTTGTAACAGACATCCCCTCCTCAGCAGGGGAACTCAGGTGAGCGGTTTGTGATATCCCTCCTGCTAGTAACAGACATCCCCTGCTCTCCTGGGGTACTCAGGTGGGGTACTCAGATGTCATTTCAGTTGGTCACCTGTTTCAAGGTGGAGGTTGGCTTCCCCTGTGACTCCTGGTGTGTTGTGATATCCCCCCTGCTTGTAACAGACATCCCCTCTTCTCCAAGTTAACTCAGGTGAGCGCTTTGTGATGTCATTTCAGTTGGTCACCTGTTTCATGGTGGAGGTTGGCTTCCGCTGTGACTCCTGGGGTGTTGTGATAACCCCCCTTCTTGTAACAGACATCCCCTCCTCTCCAGGGGAACTCAGGTGAGCGCTTTGTGATGTCATTTCAGTTGGTCACATGTTTCAAGGTGGAGGTTGGCTTCCCCTGTGACTCCTGGCGTGTTGTGATATCCCCCCTGCTTGTAACAGACATCCCCTCCTCACCAGGGGAACTCAGGTGAGCGCTTTGTGATATCCCCCCTGCTTGTAACAGAGGTCCCCTGCTCTCCAGGGGAACTCAGGTGAGCGCTTTGTGATGTCATTTCTCAAGGTTGAGATCAAGGTTGAGATTGTCTTCCCCTGTGAATCCTGGCGTGTTGTGATATCCCTCCTGCTTTTAACAGACATCCCCTCATCTCTAGGGGAACTCAGGTGAGCGCTTTTTGATGTCATTTCAGTTGGTCACCTGTTTCATGGTGGAGGTTGGCTTCCCCTGTGACTCCTGGTGTGTTGTGATATCCCCTCTGCTTGTAACAGACATCCCCTCCTCAGCAGGGGAACTCAGGTGAGCGCTTTGTGATATCCCTCCTTCTTGTAACAGACATCCCCTCATCTCTAGGGCAACTCAGGTGAACGCTTTGTGATGTCATTTCAGTTGGTCACATGACTCAAGATTGAGGTTGGCTTCCCCTGTGACTCCTGGTGTGTTGTGATATCCCCCCTGCTTGTAACAGACATCCCCTCCTCAGCAGGGGAACTCAGGTGAGAGCTTTGTGATATCCCCCCTTCTTGTAACAGACATCCCCTCATCTCTAGGGGAACTCAGGTGAGCGCTTTGTGATGTCATTTCAGTTGGTCACATGACTCAAGGTTGAGGTTGGCTTCCCCTGTGACTCCTGGTGTGTTGTGATATCCCCCCTACTTGTAACAGACATCCCCAGCTCTCCAGGGGAACTCAGGTGAGCGCTTTGTGATGTCATTTCAGTTGGTCACCTGTTTCAAGGTGGAGGTTGGCTTCCCCTGTGACTCCTGGTGAGTTGTGATATCCCCCCTGCTTCTAACAGACATCCCCTCTTCTCCAAGTTAACTCAGGTGAGCGCTTTGTGATGTCATTTCAGTTGGTCACCTGTTTCATGGTGGAGGATGGCTTCCGCTGTGACTCCTGGTGTGTTGTGATAACCCCCCTGCTTGTAACAGACATCCCCTCCTCTCCAGGGGAACTCAGGTGAGCGCTTTGTGATGTCATTACAGTTGGTCACCTGTTTCAAGGTGGAGGTTGGCTTCCCCTGTGACTCCTGGTGTGTTGTGATATCCCCCCTGCTTGTAACAGACATCCCCTCCACTCCAGGGGAACTCAGTTGAGCACTTTGTGATATTCCCCCTGCTTGTAACAAACATCCCCTCTTCTCCAGGTGTACTCTGGTGAGCGCTTTGTGATGTCATTTCAGTAGGTCACCTGTTTCAAGGTGGAGGTTGGCTTGCCAGTGTGTTATGTTATCCCCCATGACAGAAGAGACATTCCCTCATCTCCAGGGGAACTGAGGTGAGTGCTTTGTGATGTCATTGTAGTACGTCACAAGATTCCAGCTGGAGCTTGGCTTCCCCTCTGGTCTAGTGTGTTATGTGTTCCGCCATGCCAGTAAGAGACATTCCTTTGTCTCCATGGGAATGGAGTTGAGCGCTTTGTGATGTCATTTCAGTAGGTCTTAAGGTTCTAGTTGGAGGATGGCTTTCACTCTGACTTGTAGTGTGTTATGTTATCCGCCCTGACATTAAGAGACATGTCCTCATCTCCAGGGGAAGTAAGTGAGTGAGTCATTTCAGTTGGTCACCTTTTTCAAGGTGAAGGTTGGCTGCCCCTGTGACTCCTGGCGTGTTGTGATATCCCCCCTGCTTGTAACAGACATCCCCTCCTCACGAGGGGAACTCAGGTGAGCGCTTTGTGATATCCCCCCTCCTTGTAACAGACATCCCCTCAACTCTAGGGGAACTCAGGTGAGCACTTTGTGATGTCATTTCAGTTGGTCACCAGTTTCAAGTTGGAGGGTGGCTTCCCCTGTGACTCCTGGTGTGTTGTGATATCCCCCCTGCTTGTAACATAAATCCCCTCTTCTCCAAGTTAACTCAGGTGAGCGCTTTGTGATGTCATTTCAGTTGGTCACCTGTTTCATGGTGGAGGTTGGCTTCCGTTGTAACTCCTGGTGTGTTGTGATATCCCCCCTGCTTGTAACAGACATCCCCTCTTCTCCAGGGGAACTTAGGTGAGCGCTTTGTGATGTCATTTCAGTTGGTCACTTGTTTCATGGTGGATGTTGGCTTCCGCTGTGACTCCTGGTGTGTTGTGATATCCCCCCTGCTTGTAACAGTCATCCCCTCTTCTCCAGGGGAACTCAGGTGAGCGCTTTGTGATTTCATTTCAGTTGGTCACTTGTTTCATGGTGGAGGTTGTCTTCCCCTGTGACTCCTGGTGTGTTATGATATCCCCCCTGCTTGTAACAGACATCCCCTCATCTCTAGGGGAACTCAGTTGAGCGCTTTGTGATGTCATTTCAGTTGGTCACCTGTTTCAAGGTGGAGGTTGGCTTCCCCTGTGACTCCTGGCATGTTGTGATATCCCCCCTGCTTGTAACAGACATCCCCTCCTCACCAGGGGAACTCAGGTGAGCGCTTTGTGATATCCCCCCTGCTTGTAACAGAGGTCCCCTGCTCTCCAGGGGAACTCAGGTGAGCGCTTTGTGATGTCATTTCCGTTGGTCACCTGTTTCAAGGTTGAGATTGTCTTCCCCTGTGAATCCGGGCGTGTTGTGATATCCCTCCTGCTTTTAACTGACATCCCCTCATCTCTAGGGGAACTCAGGTGAGCGCTTTTTGATGTCATTTCAGTTGGTCACCTGTTTCATGGTGGAGGTTGGCTTCCGTTGTGACTCCTGGTGTGTTGTGATATCCCCCCTGCTTGTAACAGACATCCCCTCTTCTCCAGGGGAACTTAGGTGAGCGCTTTGTGATGTCATTTCAGTTGGTCACTTGTTTCATGGTGGATGTTGGCTTCCGCTGTGACTCCTGGTGTGTTGTGATATCCCCCCTGCTTGTAACAGACATCCCCTCTTCTCCAGGGGAACTCAGGTGAGCGCTTTGTGATTTCATTTCAGTTGGTCACTTGTTTCATGGTGGAGGTTGTCTTCCCCTGTGACTCCTGGTGTGTTATGATATCCCCCCTGCTTGTAACAGACATCCCCTCATCTCTAGGGGAACTCAGTTGAGCGCTTTGTGATGTCATTTCAGTTGGTCACCTGTTTCAAGGTGGAGGTTGGCTTCCCCTGTGACTCCTGGCGTGTTGTGATATCCCCCCTGCTTGTAACAGACATCCCCTCCTCACCAGGGGAACTCAGGTGAGCGCTTTGTGATATCCCCCCTGCTTGTAACAGAGGTCCCCTGCTCTCCAGGGGAACTCAGGTGAGCGCTTTGTGATGTCATTTCCGTTGGTCACCTGTTTCAAGGTTGAGATTGTCTTCCCCTGTGAATCCGGGCGTGTTGTGATATCCCTCCTGCTTTTAACTGACATCCCCTCATCTCTAGGGGAACTCAGGTGAGCGCTTTTTGATGTCATTTCAGTTGGTCACCCGTTTCAAGGTTGAGGTTGGCTTCCCCTGTGACTCCTGATGTGTTGTGATATCCCCCCTGCTTGTAACAGACATCCCCTCCTCACCAGGGGAACTCAGGTGAGCGCTTTCTGATATCCCCCCTCCTTGTAACAGACATCCCCTGCTCTCCAGGGGAACTCAGGTGAGCGCTTTGTGATGTCATTTCAGTTGGTCAACTGTTTCAAGTTGGAGGTAGGCTTCCCCTGTGACTCCTGGTGTGTTGTGATATCCCCCCTGCTTGTAACAGACATCCCCTCTTCTCCAAGTTAACTCAGGTGAGCGCTTTGTGATGTCATTTCAGTTGGTCACCTGTTTCCAGGTGGAGGTTGGCTCCCCCTCTGACTCCTGGTGTGTTTTGATATCCCCCCTTCTTGTAATAGACATCCCCTCCTCTCCAGGGGAACTCAGGTGAGCGCTTTGTGATATCCCCCCTGCTTGTAACAGAGATCCCCTGCTCTCCAGGGGAACTCACTTCAGCACTTTGTGATGTCATTTCAGTTGGTCACCTGTTTCAAGGTGGAGGTTGGCTTCCCCTGTGACTCCTGGTGTGTTGTGATATCCCCCCTGCTTGTAACAGACATCCCCTCCTCTCCAGGCGAACTCTGGTGAGCGCTTTGTGATGTCATTTCAGTTGGTCACCTGTTTCAAGGTGGAGGTTGGCTTCCCCTGTGACTCCTGGTGTGTTGTGATATCCCCCCTGCTTGTAACAGACATCCCCTCCTCAGCAGGGGAACTCAGGTGAGCGCTTTGTGATATCCCCCCTTCTTGTAACAGACATCCCCTCATCTCTAGGGCAACTCAGGTGAGCGCTTTGTGATGTCATTTCAGTTGGTCACATGACTCAAGGTTGAGGTTGGTTTCCCCTGTGACTCCTGGTGTGTTGTGATATCCCCCCTGCTTGTAACAGACATCCCCTCCTCAGCAGGGGAACTCGGGTGAGCGCTTTGTGATATCCCCCCTTCTTGTAACTGACATCCCCTCATCTCTAGGGGAACTCAGGTGAGCGCTTTGTGATGTCATTTCAGTTGGTCACATGACTCAAGGTAGAGGTTGGCTTCCCCTGTGACTCCTGGTGTGTTGTGATATCCCTCCTACTTGTAACAGACATCCCCTCCTCACCAGGGTAACTCATGTGAGCGGTTTGTGATATCCCTCCTGCTTGTAACAGACATCCCCTGCTCTCCAGGGGAACTCAGGTGAGCGCTTTGTGATGTCATTTCAGTTGGTCACCTGTTTCAAGGTGGAGGTTGGCTTCCCCTGTGACTCCTGGTGTGTTGTGATATCCCCCCTGCTTGTAACAGTTATCCCCTCTTCTCCAAGTTAACTCAGGTGAGCGCTTTGTGATGTCATTTCAGTTGGTCACCTGTTTCAAGGTGGAGGTTGGCTTCCCCTGTGACTCCTGGTGTGTTGTGATATCCCCCCTGCTTGCAACAGACATCCCCTCCTCTCCAGGAGAACTCTGGTGAGCGCTTTGTGATGTCATTTCAGTTGGTCACCTGTTTCAAGGTGGAGGTTGGCTTCCCCTGTGACTCCTGGTGTGTTGTGATATCCCCCCTGCTTGTAACGGACATCCCCTACTCTCAAGGGAAAGTCAAGTCAGCACTTTGTGATGTCAATTCAGTTGGTGACCTGTTTCAAGGTGGAGGTTTGCTTCCCCTGTGACTCCTGGTGTGTTGTGATATCCCCCCTGCTTGTAACAGACATCCCCTCCTCAGCAGGGGAACTCAGGTGAGCGCTTTGTGATATCCCCCCTTCTTGTAACAGACATCCCCTCATCTCTAGGGGAACTCAGGTGAGCGCTTTGTGATGTCATTTCAGTTGGTCACATGTTTCAAGGTTGAGGTTGGCTTCCCCTGTGACTCCTGGTGTGTTATGATATCCCCCCTGCTTGTAACAGACATCCCCTCATCTCTAGGGGAACTCAGGTGAGCGCTTTTTGATGTCATTTCAGTTGGTCACCTGTTTCAAGGTGGAGGTTGGCTTCCCCTGTGACTCCTGGCGTGTTGTGATATCCCCCCTGCTTGTAACAGACATCCCCTCCTCACCAGGGGAACTCAGGTGAGCGCTTTGTGATATCCCCCCTGCTTGTAACAGAGGTCCCCTGCTCTCCAGGGGAACTCAGGTGAGCGCTTTGTGATGTCATTTCAGTTGGTCACATGTTTCAAGGTTGAGGTTGGCTTCCCCTGTGACTCCTGGTGTGTTGTGATATCCCCCCTACTTGTAACAGACATCCCCTCCTCACCAGGGGAACTCAGGTGAGCGCTTTCTGATATCCCCCCTACTTGTAACAGACAACCCCTCCTCACCAGGGGAACTCAGGTGAGCGCTTTCTGATATCCCCCCTCCTTGTAACAGACATCCCCTGCTCTCCAGGGGAACTCAGGTGAGCGCTTTGTGATGTCATTTCAGTTGGTCAACTGTTTCAAGTTGGAGGTAGGCTTCCCCTGTGACTCCTGGTGTGTTGTGATATCCCCCCTGCTTGTAACAGACATCCCCTCTTCTCCAAGTTAACTCAGGTGAGCGCTTTGTGATGTCATTTCAGTTGGTCACCTGTTTCCAGGTGGAGGTTGGCTCCCCCTCTGACTCCTGGTGTGTTTTGATATCCCCCCTTCTTGTAATAGACATCCCCTCCTCTCCAGGGGAACTCAGGTGAGCGCTTTGTGATATCCCCCCTGCTTGTAACAGAGATGCCCTGCTCTCCAGGGGAACTCACTTCAGCACTTTGTGATGTCATTTCAGTTGGTCACCTGTTTCAAGGTGGAGGTTGGCTTCCCCTGTGACTCCTGGTGTGTTGTGATATCCCCCCTGCTTGTAACAGACATCCCCTCCTCTCCAGGCGAACTCTGGTGAGCGCTTTGTGATGTCATTTCAGTTGGTCACCTGTTTCAAGGTGGAGGTTGGCTTCCCCTGTGACTCCTGGTGTGTTGTGATATCCCCCCTGCTTGTAACGGACATCCCCTACTCTCAAGGGAAAGTCAAGTCAGCGCTTTGTGATGTCAATTCAGTTGGTCACCTGTTTCAAGGTGGAGGTTTGCTTCTCCTGTGACTCCTGGTGTGTTGTGATATCCCCCCTGCTTGTAACAGACATCCCCTCCTCAGCAGGGGAACTCAGGTGAGCGCTTTGTGATATCCCCCCTTCTTGTAACAGACATCCCCTCATCTCTAGGGCAACTCAGGTGAGCGCTTTGTGATGTCATTTCAGTTGGTCACATGACTCAAGGTTGAGGTTGGTTTCCCCTGTGACTCCTGGTGTGTTGTGATATCCCCCCTGCTTGTAACAGACATCCCCTCCTCAGCAGGGGAACTCGGGTGAGCGCTTTGTGATATCCCCCCTTCTTGTAACTGACATCCCCTCATCTCTAGGGGAACTCAGGTGAGCGCTTTGTGATGTCATTTCAGTTGGTCACATGACTCAAGGTTGAGGTTGGCTTCCCCTGTGACTCCTGGTGTGTTGTGATATCCCTCCTACTTGTAACAGACATCCCCTCGTCACCAGGGTAACTCATGTGAGCGGTTTGTGATATCCCTCCTGCTTGTAACAGACATCCCCTGCTCTCCAGGGGAACTCAGGTGAGCGCTTTGTGATGTCATTTCAGTTGGTCACCTGTTTCAAGGTGGAGGTTGGCTTCCCCTGTGACTCCTGGTGTGTTGTGATATCCCCCCTGCTTGTAACAGTTATCCCCTCTTCTCCAAGTTAACTCAGGTGAGCGCTTTGTTATGTCATTTCAGTTGGTCACCTGTTTCAAGGTGGAGGTTGGCTTCCCCTGTGACTCCTGGTGTGTTGTGATATCCCCCCTGCTTGCAACAGACATCCCCTCCTCACCAGGGGAACTCAGGTGAGCGCTTTGTGATATCCCCCCTGCTTGTAACAGAGGTCCCCTGCTCTCCAGGGGAACTCAGGTGAGCGCTTTGTGATGTCATTTCAGTTGGTCACATGTTTCAAGGTTGAGGTTGGCTTCCCCTGTGACTCCTGGTGTGTTGTGATATCCCCCCTACTTGTAACAGACATCCCCTCCTCACCAGGGGAACTCAGGTGAGCGCTTTGTGATACCCCTCCTGCTTGTAACAGACATCCCCTGCTCTCCAGGGGAACTCAGGTGAGCGCTTTGTGATGTCATTTCAGTTGGTCACTGTTTCAAGGTGGAGGTTGGCTTCCCCTGTGACTCCTGGTATGTTGTGATATCCCCCCTGCTTGTAACAGACATCCCCTCTTCTCCAAGTTAACTCAGGTGAGCGCTTTGTGATGTCATTTCAGTTGGTCAACTGTTTCAAGTTGGAGGTTGGCTTCCCCTGTGACTCCTGGTGTGTTGTGATATCCCCCCTGCTTGTAACAGACATCCCCTCTTCTCCAAGTTAACTCAGGTGAGCGCTTTGTGATGTCATTTCAGTTGGTCACATGTTTCATGGTGGAGGTTGGCTTCCGCTGTGACTCCTGGTGCGTTGTGATAACCCCCCTTCTTGTAACAGACAGCCCCTCCTCTCCACGGGAACTCAGGTGAGCGCTTTGTGATGTCATTTCAGTTGGTCACCTGTTTCCAGGTGGAGGTTGGCTCCCCCTCTGACTCCTGGTGTGTTTTGATATCCCCCCTTCTTGTAATAGACATCCCCTCCTCTCCAGGGGAACTCAGGTGAGCGCTTTGTGATATCCCCCCTGCTTGTAACAGAGATCCCCTGCTCTCCAGGGGAACTCACTTCAGCGCTTTGTGATGTCATTTCAGTTGGTCACCTGTTTCAAGGTGGAGGTTGGCTTCCCCTGTGACTCCTGGTGTGTTGTGATATCCCCCCTGCTTGTAACAGTTATCCCCTCTTCTCCAAGTTAACTCAGGTGAGCGCTTTGTGATGTCATTTCAGTTGGTCACCTGTTTCAAGGTGGAGGTTGGCTTCCCCTGTGACTCCTGGTGTGTTGTGATATCCCCCCTGCTTGTAACAGACATCCCCTCCTCTCCAGGGGAACTCTGGTGAGCGCTTTGTGATGTCATTTCAGTTGGTCACCTGTTTCAAGGTGGAGGTTGGCTTCCCCTGTGACTCCTGGTGTGTTGTGATATCCCCCCTGCTTGTAACGGACATCCCCTACTCTCAAGGGAAAGTCAAGTCAGCACTTTGTGATGTCAATTCAGTTGGTCACCTGTTTCAAGGTGGAGGTTGGCTTCCCCTGTGACTCCTGGTGTGTTGTGATATCCCCCCTGCTTGTAACAGTTATCCCCTCTTCTCCAAGTTAACTCAGGTGAGCGCTTTGTGATGTCATTTCAGTTGGTCACCTGTTTCAAGGTGGAGGTTGGCTTCCCCTGTGACTCCTGGTGTGTTGTGATATCCCCCCTGCTTGCAACAGACATCCCCTCCTCTCCAGGGGAACTCTGGTGAGCGCTTTGTGATGTCATTTCAGTTGGTCACCTGTTTCAAGGTGGAGGTTGGCTTCCCCTGTGACTCCTGGTGTGTTGTGATATCCCCCCTGCTTGTAACGGACATCCCCTACTCTCAAGGGAAAGTCAAGTCAGCACTTTGTGATGTCAATTCAGTTGGTCACCTGTTTCAAGGTGGAGGTTTGCTTCCCCTGTGACTCCTGGTGTGTTGTGATATCCCCCCTGCTTGTAACAGACATCCCCTCCTCAGCAGGGGAACTCAGGTGAGCGCTTTGTGATATCCCCCCTTCTTGTAACAGACATCCCCTCATCTCTAGGGGAACTCAGGTGAGCGCTTTGTGATGTCATTTCAGTTGGTCACATGTTTCAAGGTTGAGGTTGGCTTCCCCTGTGACTCCTGGTGTGTTATGATATCCCCCCTGCTTGTAACAGACATCCCCTCATCTCTAGGGGAACTCAGGTGAGCGCTTTTTGATGTCATTTCAGTTGGTCACCTGTTTCAAGGTGGAGGTTGGCTTCCCCTGTGACTCCTGGCGTGTTGTGATATCCCCCCTGCTTGTAACAGACATCCCCTCCTCACCAGGGGAACTCAGGTGAGCGCTTTGTGATATCCCCCCTGCTTGTAACAGAGGTCCCCTGCTCTCCAGGGGAACTCAGGTGAGCGCTTTGTGATGTCATTTCAGTTGGTCACATGTTTCAAGGTTGAGGTTGGCTTCCCCTGTGACTCCTGGTGTGTTGTGATATCCCCCCTACTTGTAACAGACATCCCCTCCTCACCAGGGGAACTCAGGTGAGCGCTTTGTGATACCCCTCCTGCTTGTAACAGACATCCCCTGCTCTCCAGGGGAACTCAGGTGAGCGCTTTGTGATGTCATTTCAGTTGGTCACTGTTTCAAGGTGGAGGTTGGCTTCCCCTGTGACTCCTGGTATGTTGTGATATCCCCCCTGCTTGTAACAGACATCCCCTCTTCTCCAAGTTAACTCAGGTGAGCGCTTTGTGATGTCATTTCAGTTGGTCAACTGTTTCAAGTTGGAGGTTGGCTTCCCCTGTGACTCCTGGTGTGTTGTGATATCCCCCCTGCTTGTAACAGACATCCCCTCTTCTCCAAGTTAACTCAGGTGAGCGCTTTGTGATGTCATTTCAGTTGGTCACCTGTTTCATGGTGGAGGTTGGCTTCCGCTGTGACTCCTGGTGCGTTGTGATAACCCCCCTTCTTGTAACAGACAGCCCCTCCTCTCCACGGGAACTCAGGTGAGCGCTTTGTGATGTCATTTCAGTTGGTCACCTGTTTCCAGGTGGAGGTTGGCTCCCCCTCTGACTCCTGGTGTGTTTTGATATCCCCCCTTCTTGTAATAGACATCCCCTCCTCTCCAGGGGAACTCAGGTGAGCGCTTTGTGATATCCCCCCTGCTTGTAACAGAGATCCCCTGCTCTCCAGGGGAACTCACTTCAGCGCTTTGTGATGTCATTTCAGTTGGTCACCTGTTTCAAGGTGGAGGTTGGCTTCCCCTGTGACTCCTGGTGTGTTGTGATATCCCCCCTGCTTGTAACAGTTATCCCCTCTTCTCCAAGTTAACTCAGGTGAGCGCTTTGTGATGTCATTTCAGTTGGTCACCTGTTTCAAGGTGGAGGTTGGCTTCCCCTGTGACTCCTGGTGTGTTGTGATATCCCCCCTGCTTGTAACAGACATCCCCTCCTCTCCAGGGGAACTCTGGTGAGCGCTTTGTGATGTCATTTCAGTTGGTCACCTGTTTCAAGGTGGAGGTTTGCTTCCCCTGTGACTCCTGGTGTGTTGTGATATCCCCCCTGCTTGTAACAGACATCCCCTCCTCAGCAGGGGAACTCAGGTGAGCGCTTTGTGATATCCCCCCTTCTTGTAACAGACATCCCCTCATCTCTAGGGGAACTCAGGTGAGCGCTTTGTGATGTCATTTCAGTTGGTCACATGTTTCAAGGTTGAGGTTGGCTTCCCCTGTGACTCCTGGTGTGTTGTGATATCCCCCCTACTTGTAACAGACATCCCCTCCTCACCAGGGGAACTCAGGTGAGCGCTTTGTGATACCCCTCCTGCTTGTAACAGACATCCCCTGCTCTCCAGGGGAACTCAGGTGAGCGCTTTGTGATGTCATTTCAGTTGGTCACTGTTTCAAGGTGGAGGTTGGCTTCCCCTGTGACTCCTGGTATGTTGTGATATCCCCCCTGCTTGTAACAGACATCCCCTCTTCTCCAAGTTAACTCAGGTGAGCGCTTTGTGATGTCATTTCAGTTGGTCAACTGTTTCAAGTTGGAGGTTGGCTTCCCCTGTGACTCCTGGTGTGTTGTGATATCCCCCCTGCTTGTAACGGACATCCCCTACTCTCAAGGGAAAGTCAAGTCAGCACTTTGTGATGTCAATTCAGTTGGTCACCTGTTTCAAGGTGGAGGTTGGCTTCCCCTGTGACTCCTGGTGTGTTGTGATATCCCCCCTGCTTGTAACAGTTATCCCCTCTTCTCCAAGTTAACTCAGGTGAGCGCTTTGTGATGTCATTTCAGTTGGTCACCTGTTTCAAGGTGGAGGTTGGCTTCCCCTGTGACTCCTGGTGTGTTGTGATATCCCCCCTGCTTGCAACAGACATCCCCTCCTCTCCAGGGGAACTCTGGTGAGCGCTTTGTGATGTCATTTCAGTTGGTCACCTGTTTCAAGGTGGAGGTTGGCTTCCCCTGTGACTCCTGGTGTGTTGTGATATCCCCCCTGCTTGTAACGGACATCCCCTACTCTCAAGGGAAAGTCAAGTCAGCACTTTGTGATGTCAATTCAGTTGGTCACCTGTTTCAAGGTGGAGGTTTGCTTCCCCTGTGACTCCTGGTGTGTTGTGATATCCCCCCTGCTTGTAACAGACATCCCCTCCTCAGCAGGGGAACTCAGGTGAGCGCTTTGTGATATCCCCCCTTCTTGTAACAGACATCCCCTCATCTCTAGGGGAACTCAGGTGAGCGCTTTGTGATGTCATTTCAGTTGGTCACATGTTTCAAGGTTGAGGTTGGCTTCCCCTGTGACTCCTGGTGTGTTATGATATCCCCCCTGCTTGTAACAGACATCCCCTCATCTCTAGGGGAACTCAGGTGAGCGCTTTTTGATGTCATTTCAGTTGGTCACCTGTTTCAAGGTGGAGGTTGGCTTCCCCTGTGACTCCTGGCGTGTTGTGATATCCCCCCTGCTTGTAACAGACATCCCCTCCTCACCAGGGGAACTCAGGTGAGCGCTTTGTGATATCCCCCCTGCTTGTAACAGAGGTCCCCTGCTCTCCAGGGGAACTCAGGTGAGCGCTTTGTGATGTCATTTCAGTTGGTCACATGTTTCAAGGTTGAGGTTGGCTTCCCCTGTGACTCCTGGTGTGTTGTGATATCCCCCCTACTTGTAACAGACATCCCCTCCTCACCAGGGGAACTCAGGTGAGCGCTTTGTGATACCCCTCCTGCTTGTAACAGACATCCCCTGCTCTCCAGGGGAACTCAGGTGAGCGCTTTGTGATGTCATTTCAGTTGGTCACTGTTTCAAGGTGGAGGTTGGCTTCCCCTGTGACTCCTGGTATGTTGTGATATCCCCCCTGCTTGTAACAGACATCCCCTCTTCTCCAAGTTAACTCAGGTGAGCGCTTTGTGATGTCATTTCAGTTGGTCAACTGTTTCAAGTTGGAGGTTGGCTTCCCCTGTGACTCCTGGTGTGTTGTGATATCCCCCCTGCTTGTAACAGACATCCCCTCTTCTCCAAGTTAACTCAGGTGAGCGCTTTGTGATGTCATTTCAGTTGGTCACCTGTTTCATGGTGGAGGTTGGCTTCCGCTGTGACTCCTGGTGCGTTGTGATAACCCCCCTTCTTGTAACAGACAGCCCCTCCTCTCCACGGGAACTCAGGTGAGCGCTTTGTGATGTCATTTCAGTTGGTCACCTGTTTCCAGGTGGAGGTTGGCTCCCCCTCTGACTCCTGGTGTGTTTTGATATCCCCCCTTCTTGTAATAGACATCCCCTCCTCTCCAGGGGAACTCAGGTGAGCGCTTTGTGATATCCCCCCTGCTTGTAACAGAGATCCCCTGCTCTCCAGGGGAACTCACTTCAGCGCTTTGTGATGTCATTTCAGTTGGTCACCTGTTTCAAGGTGGAGGTTGGCTTCCCCTGTGACTCCTGGTGTGTTGTGATATCCCCCCTGCTTGTAACAGTTATCCCCTCTTCTCCAAGTTAACTCAGGTGAGCGCTTTGTGATGTCATTTCAGTTGGTCACCTGTTTCAAGGTGGAGGTTGGCTTCCCCTGTGACTCCTGGTGTGTTGTGATATCCCCCCTGCTTGTAACAGACATCCCCTCCTCTCCAGGGGAACTCTGGTGAGCGCTTTGTGATGTCATTTCAGTTGGTCACCTGTTTCAAGGTGGAGGTTGGCTTCCCCTGTGACTCCTGGTGTGTTGTGATATCCCCCCTGCTTGTAACGGACATCCCCTACTCTCAAGGGAAAGTCAAGTCAGCACTTTGTGATGTCAATTCAGTTGGTCACCTGTTTCAAGGTGGAGGTTGGCTTCCCCTGTGACTCCTGGTGTGTTGTGATATCCCCCCTGCTTGTAACAGTTATCCCCTCTTCTCCAAGTTAACTCAGGTGAGCGCTTTGTGATGTCATTTCAGTTGGTCACCTGTTTCAAGGTGGAGGTTGGCTTCCCCTGTGACTCCTGGTGTGTTGTGATATCCCCCCTGCTTGCAACAGACATCCCCTCCTCTCCAGGGGAACTCTGGTGAGCGCTTTGTGATGTCATTTCAGTTGGTCACCTGTTTCAAGGTGGAGGTTGGCTTCCCCTGTGACTCCTGGTGTGTTGTGATATCCCCCCTGCTTGTAACGGACATCCCCTACTCTCAAGGGAAAGTCAAGTCAGCACTTTGTGATGTCAATTCAGTTGGTCACCTGTTTCAAGGTGGAGGTTTGCTTCCCCTGTGACTCCTGGTGTGTTGTGATATCCCCCCTGCTTGTAACAGACATCCCCTCCTCAGCAGGGGAACTCAGGTGAGCGCTTTGTGATATCCCCCCTTCTTGTAACAGACATCCCCTCATCTCTAGGGGAACTCAGGTGAGCGCTTTGTGATGTCATTTCAGTTGGTCACATTTTTCAAGGTTGAGGTTGGCTTCCCCTGTGACTCCTGGTGTGTTATGATATCCCCCCTGCTTGTAACAGACATCCCCTCATCTCTAGGGGAACTCAGGTGAGCGCTTTTTGATGTCATTTCAGTTGGTCACCTGTTTCAAGGTGGAGGTTGGCTTCCCCTGTGACTCCTGGCGTGTTGTGATATCCCCCCTGCTTGTAACAGACATCCCCTCCTCACCAGGGGAACTCAGGTGAGCGCTTTGTGATATCCCCCCTGCTTGTAACAGAGGTCCCCTGCTCTCCAGGGGAACTCAGGTGAGCGCTTTGTGATGTCATTTCAGTTGGTCACATGTTTCAAGGTTGAGGTTGGCTTCCCCTGTGACTCCTGGTGTGTTGTGATATCCCCCCTACTTGTAACAGACATCCCCTCCTCACCAGGGGAACTCAGGTGAGCGCTTTGTGATACCCCTCCTGCTTGTAACAGACATCCCCTGCTCTCCAGGGGAACTCAGGTGAGCGCTTTGTGATGTCATTTCAGTTGGTCACTGTTTCAAGGTGGAGGTTGGCTTCCCCTGTGACTCCTGGTATGTTGTGATATCCCCCCTGCTTGTAACAGACATCCCCTCTTCTCCAAGTTAACTCAGGTGAGCGCTTTGTGATGTCATTTCAGTTGGTCAACTGTTTCAAGTTGGAGGTTGGCTTCCCCTGTGACTCCTGGTGTGTTGTGATATCCCCCCTGCTTGTAACAGACATCCCCTCTTCTCCAAGTTAACTCAGGTGAGCGCTTTGTGATGTCATTTCAGTTGGTCACCTGTTTCATGGTGGAGGTTGGCTTCCGCTGTGACTCCTGGTGCGTTGTGATAACCCCCCTTCTTGTAACAGACAGCCCCTCCTCTCCACGGGAACTCAGGTGAGCGCTTTGTGATGTCATTTCAGTTGGTCACCTGTTTCCAGGTGGAGGTTGGCTCCCCCTCTGACTCCTGGTGTGTTTTGATATCCCCCCTTCTTGTAATAGACATCCCCTCCTCTCCAGGGGAACTCAGGTGAGCGCTTTGTGATATCCCCCCTGCTTGTAACAGAGATCCCCTGCTCTCCAGGGGAACTCACTTCAGCGCTTTGTGATGTCATTTCAGTTGGTCACCTGTTTCAAGGTGGAGGTTGGCTTCCCCTGTGACTCCTGGTGTGTTGTGATATCCCCCCTGCTTGTAACAGTTATCCCCTCTTCTCCAAGTTAACTCAGGTGAGCGCTTTGTGATGTCATTTCAGTTGGTCACCTGTTTCAAGGTGGAGGTTGGCTTCCCCTGTGACTCCTGGTGTGTTGTGATATCCCCCCTGCTTGTAACAGACATCCCCTCCTCTCCAGGGGAACTCTGGTGAGCGCTTTGTGATGTCATTTCAGTTGGTCACCTGTTTCAAGGTGGAGGTTGGCTTCCCCTGTGACTCCTGGTGTGTTGTGATATCCCCCCTGCTTGTAACGGACATCCCCTACTCTCAAGGGAAAGTCAAGTCAGCACTTTGTGATGTCAATTCAGTTGGTCACCTGTTTCAAGGTGGAGGTTGGCTTCCCCTGTGACTCCTGGTGTGTTGTGATATCCCCCCTGCTTGTAACAGTTATCCCCTCTTCTCCAAGTTAACTCAGGTGAGCGCTTTGTGATGTCATTTCAGTTGGTCACCTGTTTCAAGGTGGAGGTTGGCTTCCCCTGTGACTCCTGGTGTGTTGTGATATCCCCCCTGCTTGCAACAGACATCCCCTCCTCTCCAGGGGAACTCTGGTGAGCGCTTTGTGATGTCATTTCAGTTGGTCACCTGTTTCAAGGTGGAGGTTGGCTTCCCCTGTGACTCCTGGTGTGTTGTGATATCCCCCCTGCTTGTAACGGACATCCCCTACTCTCAAGGGAAAGTCAAGTCAGCACTTTGTGATGTCAATTCAGTTGGTCACCTGTTTCAAGGTGGAGGTTTGCTTCCCCTGTGACTCCTGGTGTGTTGTGATATCCCCCCTGCTTGTAACAGACATCCCCTCCTCAGCAGGGGAACTCAGGTGAGCGCTTTGTGATATCCCCCCTTCTTGTAACAGACATCCCCTCATCTCTAGGGGAACTCAGGTGAGCGCTTTGTGATGTCATTTCAGTTGGTCACATGTTTCAAGGTTGAGGTTGGCTTCCCCTGTGACTCCTGGTGTGTTATGATATCCCCCCTGCTTGTAACAGACATCCCCTCATCTCTAGGGGAACTCAGGTGAGCGCTTTTTGATGTCATTTCAGTTGGTCACCTGTTTCAAGGTGGAGGTTGGCTTCCCCTGTGACTCCTGGCGTGTTGTGATATCCCCCCTGCTTGTAACAGACATCCCCTCCTCACCAGGGGAACTCAGGTGAGCGCTTTGTGATATCCCCCCTGCTTGTAACAGAGGTCCCCTGCTCTCCAGGGGAACTCAGGTGAGCGCTTTGTGATGTCATTTCAGTTGGTCACATGTTTCAAGGTTGAGGTTGGCTTCCCCTGTGACTCCTGGTGTGTTGTGATATCCCCCCTACTTGTAACAGACATCCCCTCCTCACCAGGGGAACTCAGGTGAGCGCTTTGTGATACCCCTCCTGCTTGTAACAGACATCCCCTGCTCTCCAGGGGAACTCAGGTGAGCGCTTTGTGATGTCATTTCAGTTGGTCACTGTTTCAAGGTGGAGGTTGGCTTCCCCTGTGACTCCTGGTATGTTGTGATATCCCCCCTGCTTGTAACAGACATCCCCTCTTCTCCAAGTTAACTCAGGTGAGCGCTTTGTGATGTCATTTCAGTTGGTCAACTGTTTCAAGTTGGAGGTTGGCTTCCCCTGTGACTCCTGGTGTGTTGTGATATCCCCCCTGCTTGTAACAGACATCCCCTCTTCTCCAAGTTAACTCAGGTGAGCGCTTTGTGATGTCATTTCAGTTGGTCACCTGTTTCATGGTGGAGGTTGGCTTCCGCTGTGACTCCTGGTGCGTTGTGATAACCCCCCTTCTTGTAACAGACAGCCCCTCCTCTCCACGGGAACTCAGGTGAGCGCTTTGTGATGTCATTTCAGTTGGTCACCTGTTTCCAGGTGGAGGTTGGCTCCCCCTCTGACTCCTGGTGTGTTTTGATATCCCCCCTTCTTGTAATAGACATCCCCTCCTCTCCAGGGGAACTCAGGTGAGCGCTTTGTGATATCCCCCCTGCTTGTAACAGAGATCCCCTGCTCTCCAGGGGAACTCACTTCAGCGCTTTGTGATGTCATTTCAGTTGGTCACCTGTTTCAAGGTGGAGGTTGGCTTCCCCTGTGACTCCTGGTGTGTTGTGATATCCCCCCTGCTTGCAACAGACATCCCCTCCTCTCCAGGGGAACTCTGGTGAGCGCTTTGTGATGTCATTTCAGTTGGTCACCTGTTTCAAGGTGGAGGTTGGCTTCCCCTGTGACTCCTGGTGTGTTGTGATATCCCCCCTGCTTGTAACGGACATCCCCTACTCTCAAGGGAAAGTCAAGTCAGCACTTTGTGATGTCAATTCAGTTGGTCACCTGTTTCAAGGTGGAGGTTTGCTTCCCCTGTGACTCCTGGTGTGTTGTGATATCCCCCCTGCTTGTAACAGACATCCCCTCCTCAGCAGGGGAACTCAGGTGAGCGCTTTGTGATATCCCCCCTTCTTGTAACAGACATCCCCTCATCTCTAGGGGAACTCAGGTGAGCGCTTTGTGATGTCATTTCAGTTGGTCACATGTTTCAAGGTTGAGGTTGGCTTCCCCTGTGACTCCTGGTGTGTTATGATATCCCCCCTGCTTGTAACAGACATCCCCTCATCTCTAGGGGAACTCAGGTGAGCGCTTTTTGATGTCATTTCAGTTGGTCACCTGTTTCAAGGTGGAGGTTGGCTTCCCCTGTGACTCCTGGCGTGTTGTGATATCCCCCCTGCTTGTAACAGACATCCCCTCCTCACCAGGGGAACTCAGGTGAGCGCTTTGTGATATCCCCCCTGCTTGTAACAGAGGTCCCCTGCTCTCCAGGGGAACTCAGGTGAGCGCTTTGTGATGTCATTTCAGTTGGTCACATGTTTCAAGGTTGAGGTTGGCTTCCCCTGTGACTCCTGGTGTGTTGTGATATCCCCCCTACTTGTAACAGACATCCCCTCCTCACCAGGGGAACTCAGGTGAGCGCTTTGTGATACCCCTCCTGCTTGTAACAGACATCCCCTGCTCTCCAGGGGAACTCAGGTGAGCGCTTTGTGATGTCATTTCAGTTGGTCACTGTTTCAAGGTGGAGGTTGGCTTCCCCTGTGACTCCTGGTATGTTGTGATATCCCCCCTGCTTGTAACAGACATCCCCTCTTCTCCAAGTTAACTCAGGTGAGCGCTTTGTGATGTCATTTCAGTTGGTCAACTGTTTCAAGTTGGAGGTTGGCTTCCCCTGTGACTCCTGGTGTGTTGTGATATCCCCCCTGCTTGTAACAGACATCCCCTCTTCTCCAAGTTAACTCAGGTGAGCGCTTTGTGATGTCATTTCAGTTGGTCACCTGTTTCATGGTGGAGGTTGGCTTCCGCTGTGACTCCTGGTGCGTTGTGATAACCCCCCTTCTTGTAACAGACAGCCCCTCCTCTCCACGGGAACTCAGGTGAGCGCTTTGTGATGTCATTTCAGTTGGTCACCTGTTTCCAGGTGGAGGTTGGCTCCCCCTCTGACTCCTGGTGTGTTTTGATATCCCCCCTTCTTGTAATAGACATCCCCTCCTCTCCAGGGGAACTCAGGTGAGCGCTTTGTGATATCCCCCCTGCTTGTAACAGAGATCCCCTGCTCTCCAGGGGAACTCACTTCAGCGCTTTGTGATGTCATTTCAGTTGGTCACCTGTTTCAAGGTGGAGGTTGGCTTCCCCTGTGACTCCTGGTGTGTTGTGATATCCCCCCTGCTTGTAACAGTTATCCCCTCTTCTCCAAGTTAACTCAGGTGAGCGCTTTGTGATGTCATTTCAGTTGGTCACCTGTTTCAAGGTGGAGGTTGGCTTCCCCTGTGACTCCTGGTGTGTTGTGATATCCCCCCTGCTTGTAACAGACATCCCCTCCTCTCCAGGGGAACTCTGGTGAGCGCTTTGTGATGTCATTTCAGTTGGTCACCTGTTTCAAGGTGGAGGTTGGCTTCCCCTGTGACTCCTGGTGTGTTGTGATATCCCCCCTGCTTGTAACGGACATCCCCTACTCTCAAGGGAAAGTCAAGTCAGCACTTTGTGATGTCAATTCAGTTGGTCACCTGTTTCAAGGTGGAGGTTGGCTTCCCCTGTGACTCCTGGTGTGTTGTGATATCCCCCCTGCTTGTAACAGTTATCCCCTCTTCTCCAAGTTAACTCAGGTGAGCGCTTTGTGATGTCATTTCAGTTGGTCACCTGTTTCAAGGTGGAGGTTGGCTTCCCCTGTGACTCCTGGTGTGTTGTGATATCCCCCCTGCTTGCAACAGACATCCCCTCCTCTCCAGGGGAACTCTGGTGAGCGCTTTGTGATGTCATTTCAGTTGGTCACCTGTTTCAAGGTGGAGGTTGGCTTCCCCTGTGACTCCTGGTGTGTTGTGATATCCCCCCTGCTTGTAACGGACATCCCCTACTCTCAAGGGAAAGTCAAGTCAGCACTTTGTGATGTCAATTCAGTTGGTCACCTGTTTCAAGGTGGAGGTTTGCTTCCCCTGTGACTCCTGGTGTGTTGTGATATCCCCCCTGCTTGTAACAGACATCCCCTCCTCAGCAGGGTAACTCAGGTGAGCGCTTTGTGATATCCCCCCTTCTTGTAACAGACATCCCCTCATCTCTAGGGGAACTCAGGTGAGCGCTTTGTGATGTCATTTCAGTTGGTCACATGTTTCAAGGTTGAGGTTGGCTTCCCCTGTGACTCCTGGTGTGTTATGATATCCCCCCTGCTTGTAACAGACATCCCCTCATCTCTAGGGGAACTCAGGTGAGCGCTTTTTGATGTCATTTCAGTTGGTCACCTGTTTCAAGGTGGAGGTTGGCTTCCCCTGTGACTCCTGGCGTGTTGTGATATCCCCCCTGCTTGTAACAGACATCCCCTCCTCACCAGGGGAACTCAGGTGAGCGCTTTGTGATATCCCCCCTGCTTGTAACAGAGGTCCCCTGCTCTCCAGGGGAACTCAGGTGAGCGCTTTGTGATGTCATTTCAGTTGGTCACATGTTTCAAGGTTGAGGTTGGCTTCCCCTGTGACTCCTGGTGTGTTGTGATATCCCCCCTACTTGTAACAGACATCCCCTCCTCACCAGGGGAACTCAGGTGAGCGCTTTGTGATACCCCTCCTGCTTGTAACAGACATCCCCTGCTCTCCAGGGGAACTCAGGTGAGCGCTTTGTGATGTCATTTCAGTTGGTCACTGTTTCAAGGTGGAGGTTGGCTTCCCCTGTGACTCCTGGTATGTTGTGATATCCCCCCTGCTTGTAACAGACATCCCCTCTTCTCCAAGTTAACTCAGGTGAGCGCTTTGTGATGTCATTTCAGTTGGTCAACTGTTTCAAGTTGGAGGTTGGCTTCCCCTGTGACTCCTGGTGTGTTGTGATATCCCCCCTGCTTGTAACAGACATCCCCTCTTCTCCAAGTTAACTCAGGTGAGCGCTTTGTGATGTCATTTCAGTTGGTCACCTGTTTCATGGTGGAGGTTGGCTTCCGCTGTGACTCCTGGTGCGTTGTGATAACCCCCCTTCTTGTAACAGACAGCCCCTCCTCTCCACGGGAACTCAGGTGAGCGCTTTGTGATGTCATTTCAGTTGGTCACCTGTTTCCAGGTGGAGGTTGGCTCCCCCTCTGACTCCTGGTGTGTTTTGATATCCCCCCTTCTTGTAATAGACATCCCCTCCTCTCCAGGGGAACTCAGGTGAGCGCTTTGTGATATCCCCCCTGCTTGTAACAGAGATCCCCTGCTCTCCAGGGGAACTCACTTCAGCGCTTTGTGATGTCATTTCAGTTGGTCACCTGTTTCAAGGTGGAGGTTGGCTTCCCCTGTGACTCCTGGTGTGTTGTGATATCCCCCCTGCTTGTAACAGTTATCCCCTCTTCTCCAAGTTAACTCAGGTGAGCGCTTTGTGATGTCATTTCATTTGGTCACCTGTTTCAAGGTGGAGGTTGGCTTCCCCTGTGACTCCTGGTGTGTTGTGATATCCCCCCTGCTTGTAACAGACATCCCCTCCTCTCCAGGGGAACTCTGGTGAGCGCTTTGTGATGTCATTTCAGTTGGTCACCTGTTTCAAGGTGGAGGTTGGCTTCCCCTGTGACTCCTGGTGTGTTGTGATATCCCCCCTGCTTGTAACGGACATCCCCTACTCTCAAGGGAAAGTCAAGTCAGCACTTTGTGATGTCAATTCAGTTGGTCACCTGTTTCAAGGTGGAGGTTTGCTTCCCCTGTGACTCCTGGTGTGTTGTGATATCCCCCCTGCTTGTAACAGACATCCCCTCCTCAGCAGGGGAACTCAGGTGAGCGCTTTGTGATATCCCCCCTTCTTGTAACAGACATCCCCTCATCTCTAGGGGAACTCAGGTGAGCGCTTTGTGATGTCATTTCAGTTGGTCACATGTTTCAAGGTTGAGGTTGGCTTCCCCTGTGACTCCTGGTGTGTTGTGATATCCCCCCTACTTGTAACAGACATCCCCTCCTCACCAGGGGAACTCAGGTGAGCGCTTTGTGATACCCCTCCTGCTTGTAACAGACATCCCCTGCTCTCCAGGGGAACTCAGGTGAGCGCTTTGTGATGTCATTTCAGTTGGTCACTGTTTCAAGGTGGAGGTTGGCTTCCCCTGTGACTCCTGGTATGTTTTGATATCCCCCCTGCTTGTAACAGGCATCCCCTCTTCTCCAAGTTAACTCAGGTGAGCGCTTTGTGATGTCATTTCAGTTGGTCAACTGTTTCAAGTTGGAGGTTGGCTTCCCCTGTGACTCCTGGTGTGTTGTGATATCCCCCCTGCTTGTAACAGACATCCCCTCTTCTCCAAGTTAACTCAGGTGAGCGCTTTGTGATGTCATTTCAGTTGGTCACATGTTTCATGGTGGAGGTTGGCTTCCGCTGTGACTCCTGGTGCGTTGTGATAACCCCCCTTCTTGTAACAGACAGCCCCTCCTCTCCACGGGAACTCAGGTGAGCGCTTTGTGATGTCATTTCAGTTGGTCACCTGTTTCCAGGTGGAGGTTGGCTCCCCCTCTGACTCCTGGTGTGTTTTGATATCCCCCCTTCTTGTAATAGACATCCCCTCCTCTCCAGGGGAACTCAGGTGAGCGCTTTGTGATATCCCCCCTGCTTGTAACAGAGATCCCCTGCTCTCCAGGGGAACTCACTTCAGCGCTTTGTGATGTCATTTCAGTTGGTCACCTGTTTCAAGGTGGAGGTTGGCTTCCCCTGTGACTCCTGGTGTGTTGTGATATCCCCCCTGCTTGTAACAGTTATCCCCTCTTCTCCAAGTTAACTCAGGTGAGCGCTTTGTGATGTCATTTCAGTTGGTCACCTGTTTCAAGGTGGAGGTTGGCTTCCCCTGTGACTCCTGGTGTGTTGTGATATCCCCCCTGCTTGTAACAGACATCCCCTCCTCTCCAGGGGAACTCTGGTGAGCGCTTTGTGATGTCATTTCAGTTGGTCACCTGTTTCAAGGTGGAGGTTGGCTTCCCCTGTGACTCCTTGTGTGTTGTGATATCCCCCCTGCTTGTAACGGACATCCCCTACTCTCAAGGGAAAGTCAAGTCAGCACTTTGTGATGTCAATTCAGTTGGTCACCTGTTTCAAGGTGGAGGTTGGCTTCCCCTGTGACTCCTGGTGTGTTGTGATATCCCCCCTGCTTGTAACAGTTATCCCCTCTTCTCCAAGTTAACTCAGGTGAGCGCTTTGTGATGTCATTTCAGTTGGTCACCTGTTTCAAGGTGGAGGTTGGCTTCCCCTGTGACTCCTGGTGTGTTGTGATATCCCCCCTGCTTGCAACAGACATCCCCTCCTCTCCAGGGGAACTCTGGTGAGCGCTTTGTGATGTCATTTCAGTTGGTCACCTGTTTCAAGGTGGAGGTTGGCTTCCCCTGTGACTCCTGGTGTGTTGTGATATCCCCCCTGCTTGTAACGGACATCCCCTACTCTCAAGGGAAAGTCAAGTCAGCACTTTGTGATGTCAATTCAGTTGGTCACCTGTTTCAAGGTGGAGGTTTGCTTCCCCTGTGACTCCTGGTGTGTTGTGATATCCCCCCTGCTTGTAACAGACATCCCCTCCTCAGCAGGGGAACTCAGGTGAGCGCTTTGTGATATCCCCCCTTCTTGTAACAGACATCCCCTCATCTCTAGGGGAACTCAGGTGAGCGCTTTGTGATGTCATTTCAGTTGGTCACATGTTTCAAGGTTGAGGTTGGCTTCCCCTGTGACTCCTGGTGTGTTATGATATCCCCCCTGCTTGTAACAGACATCCCCTCATCTCTAGGGGAACTCAGGTGAGCGCTTTTTGATGTCATTTCAGTTGGTCACCTGTTTCAAGGTGGAGGTTGGCTTCCCCTGTGACTCCTGGCGTGTTGTGATATCCCCCCTGCTTGTAACAGACATCCCCTCCTCACCAGGGGAACTCAGGTGAGCGCTTTGTGATATCCCCCCTGCTTGTAACAGAGGTCCCCTGCTCTCCAGGGGAACTCAGGTGAGCGCTTTGTGATGTCATTTCAGTTGGTCACATGTTTCAAGGTTGAGGTTGGCTTCCCCTGTGACTCCTGGTGTGTTGTGATATCCCCCCTACTTGTAACAGACATCCCCTCCTCACCAGGGGAACTCAGGTGAGCGCTTTGTGATACCCCTCCTGCTTGTAACAGACATCCCCTGCTCTCCAGGGGAACTCAGGTGAGCGCTTTGTGATGTCATTTCAGTTGGTCACTGTTTCAAGGTGGAGGTTGGCTTCCCCTGTGACTCCTGGTATGTTGTGATATCCCCCCTGCTTGTAACAGACATCCCCTCTTCTCCAAGTTAACTCAGGTGAGCGCTTTGTGATGTCATTTCAGTTGGTCAACTGTTTCAAGTTGGAGGTTGGCTTCCCCTGTGACTCCTGGTGTGTTGTGATATCCCCCCTGCTTGTAACAGACATCCCCTCTTCTCCAAGTTAACTCAGGTGAGCGCTTTGTGATGTCATTTCAGTTGGTCACCTGTTTCATGGTGGAGGTTGGCTTCCGCTGTGACTCCTGGTGCGTTGTGATAACCCCCCTTCTTGTAACAGACAGCCCCTCCTCTCCACGGGAACTCAGGTGAGCGCTTTGTGATGTCATTTCAGTTGGTCACCTATTTCCAGGTGGAGGTTGGCTCCCCCTCTGACTCCTGGTGTGTTTTGATATCCCCCCTTCTTGTAATAGACATCCCCTCATCTCCAGGGGAACTCAGGTGAGCGCTTTGTGATATCCCCCCTGCTTGTAACAGAGATCCCCTGCTCTCCAGGGGAACTCACTTCAGCGCTTTGTGATGTCATTTCAGTTGGTCACCTGTTTCAAGGTGGAGGTTGGCTTCCCCTGTGACTCCTGGTGTGTTGTGATATCCCCCCTGCTTGTAACAGTTATCCCCTCTTCTCCAAGTTAACTCAGGTGAGCGCTTTGTGATGTCATTTCAGTTGGTCACCTGTTTCAAGGTGGAGGTTGGCTTCCCCTGTGATTCCTGGTGTGTTGTGATATCCCCCCTGCTTGTAACAGACATCCCCTCCTCTCCAGGGGAACTCTGGTGAGCGCTTTGTGATGTCATTTCAGTTGGTCACCTGTTTCAAGGTGGAGGTTTGCTTCCCCTGTGACTCCTGGTGTGTTGTGATATCCCCCCTGCTTGTAACAGACATCCCCTCCTCAGCAGGGGAACTCAGGTGAGCGCTTTGTGATATCCCCCCTTCTTGTAACAGACATCCCCTCATCTCTAGGGGAACTCAGGTGAGCGCTTTGTGATGTCATTTCAGTTGGTCACATGTTTCAAGGTTGAGGTTGGCTTCCCCTGTGACTCCTGGTGTGTTGTGATATCCCCCCTACTTGTAACAGACATCCCCTCCTCACCAGGGGAACTCAGGTGAGCGCTTTGTGATACCCCTCCTGCTTGTAACAGACATCCCCTGCTCTCCAGGGGAACTCAGGTGAGCGCTTTGTGATGTCATTTCAGTTGGTCACTGTTTCAAGGTGGAGGTTGGCTTCCCCTGTGACTCCTGGTATGTTGTGATATCCCCCCTGCTTGTAACAGACATCCCCTCTTCTCCAAGTTAACTCAGGTGAGCGCTTTGTGATGTCATTTCAGTTGGTCAACTGTTTCAAGTTGGAGGTTGGCTTCCCCTGTGACTCCTGGTGTGTTGTGATATCCCCCCTGCTTGTAACAGACATCCCCTCTTCTCCAAGTCAACTCATTTGAGCGCTTTGTGATGTCATTTCAGTTGGTCACCTGTTTCCAGGTGGAGGTTGGCTCCCCCTCTGACTCCTGGTGTGTTTTGATATCCCCCCTTCTTGTAATAGACATCCCCTCCTCTCCTGGGGAACTCAGGTGAGCGCTTTGTGATATCCCCCCTGCTTGTAACAGAGATCCCCTGCTCTCCAGGGGAACTCACTTCAGCGCTTTGTGATGTCATTTCAGTTGGTCACCTGTTTCAAGGTGGAGGTTGGCTTCCCCTGTGACTCCTGGTGTGTTGTGATATCCCCCCTGCTTGTAACAGTTATCCCCTCTTCTCCAAGTTAACTCAGGTGAGCGCTTTGTGATGTCATTTCAGTTGGTCACCTGTTTCAAGGTGGAGGTTGGCTTCCCCTGTGACTCCTGGTGTGTTGTGATATCCCCCCTGCTTGTAACAGACATCCCCTCCTCTCCAGGGGAACTCTGGTGAGCGCTTTGTGATGTCATTTCAGTTGGTCACCTGTTTCAAGGTGGAGGTTGGCTTCCCCTGTGACTCCTGGTGTGTTGTGATATCCCCCCTGCTTGTAACGGACATCCCCTACTCTCAAGGGAAAGTCAAGTCAGCACTTTGTGATGTCAATTCAGTTGGTCACCTGTTTCAAGGTGGAGGTTTGCTTCCCCTGTGACTCCTGGTGTGTTGTGATATCCCCCCTGCTTGTAACAGACATCCCCTCCTCAGCAGGGGAACTCAGGTGAGCGCTTTGTGATATCCCCCCTTCTTGTAACAGACATCCCCTCATCTCTAGGGGAACTCAGGTGAGCGCTTTGTGGTGTCATTTCAGTTGGTCACATGTTTCAAGGTTGAGGTTGGCTTCCCCTGTGACTCCTGGTGTGTTGTGATATCCCCCCTACTTGTAACAGACATCCCCTCCTCACCAGGGGAACTCAGGTGAGCGCTTTGTGATACCCCTCCTGCTTGTAACAGACATCCCCTGCTCTCCAGGGGAACTCAGGTGAGCGCTTTGTGATGTCATTTCAGTTGGTCACTGTTTCAAGGTGGAGGTTGGCTTCCCCTGTGACTCCTGGTATGTTGTGATATCCCCCCTGCTTGTAACAGACATCCCCTCTTCTCCAAGTTAACTCAGGTGAGCGCTTTGTGATGTCATTTCAGTTGGTCAACTGTTTCAAGTTGGAGGTTGGCTTCCCCTGTGACTCCTGGTGTGTTGTGATATCCCCCCTGCTTGTAACAGACATCCCCTCTTCTCCAAGTTAACTCAGTTGAGCGCTTTGTGATGTCATTTCAGTTGGTCACCTGTTTCATGGTGGAGGTTGGCTTCCGCTGTGACTCCTGGTGCATTGTGATAACCCCCCTTCTTGTAACAGACAGCCCCTCCTCTCCACGGGAACTCAGGTGAGCGCTTTGTGATGTCATTTCAGTTGGTCACCTGTTTCCAGGTGGAGATTGGCTCCCCCTCTGACTCCTGGTGTGTTTTGATATCCCCCCTTCTTGTAATAGACATCCCCTCCTCTCCAGGGGAACTCAGGTGAGCGCTTTGTGATATCACCCCTGCTTGTAACAGAGATCCCCTGCTCTCCAGGGGAACTCACTTCAGCGCTTTGTGATGTCATTTCAGTTGGTCACCTGTTTCAAGGTGGAGGTTGGCTTCCCCTGTGACTCCTGGTGTGTTGTGATATCCCCCCTGCTTGTAACGGACATCCCCTACTCTCAAGGGAAAGTCAAGTCAGCGCTTTGTGATGTCAATTCAGTTGGTCACCTGTTTCAAGGTGGAGGTTTGCTTCTCCTGTGACTCCTGGTGTGTTGTGATATCCCCCCTGCTTGTAACAGACATCCCCTCCTCAGCAGGGGAACTCAGGTGAGCGCTTTGTGATATCCCCCCTTCTTGTAACAGACATCCCCTCATCTCTAGGGCAACTCAGGTGAGCGCTTTGTGATGTCATTTCAGTTGGTCACATGACTCAAGGTTGAGGTTGGCTTCCCCTGTGACTCCTGGTGTGTTGTGATATCCCCCCTACTTGTAACAGACATCCCCTCCTCACCAGGGTAACTCAGGTGAGCGTTTTGTGATATCCCTCCTGCTTGTAACAGACATCCCCTGCTCTCCAGGGGAACTCAGGTGAGCGCTTTGTGATGTCATTTCAGTTGGTCACCTGTTTCAAGGTGGAGGTTGGCTTCCCCTGTGAATCCTGGTGTGTTGTGATATCCCCCCTGCTTGTAACAGTTATCCCCTCTTCTCCAAGTTAACTCAGGTGAGCGCTTTGTGATGTCATTTCAGTTGGTCACCTGTTTCAAGGTGGAGGTTGGCTTCCCCTGTGACTCCTGGTGTGTTGTGATATCCCCCCTGCTTGTAACAGACATCCCCTCCTCTCCAGGGGAACTCTGGTGAGCGCTTCGTGATGTCATTTCAGTTGGTCACCTGTTTCAAGGTGGAGGTTGGCTTCCCCTGTGACTCCTGGTGTGTTGTGATATCCCCCCTGCTTGTAACGGACATCCCCTACTCTCAAGGGAAAGTCAAGTCAGCACTTTGTGATGTCAATTCAGTTGGTCACCTGTTTCAAGGTGGAGGTTTGCTTCCCCTGTGACTCCTGGTGTGTTGTGATATCCCCCCTGCTTGTAACAGACATCCCCTCCTCAGCAGGGGAACTCAGGTGAGCGCTTTGTGATATCCCCCCTTCTTGTAACAGACATCCCCTCCTCAGCAGGGGAACTCAGGTGAGCGGTTTGTGATATCCCTCCTGCTTGTAACAGACATCCGCTCTTCTCCAGGGGAACTCAGGTGAGCGCTTTGTGATTTCATTTCAGTTGGTCACTTGTTTCATGGTGGAGGTTGTCTTCCCCTGTGACTCCTGGTGTGTTATGATATCCCCCCTGCTTGTAACAGACATCCCCTCATCTCTAGGGGAACTCAGTTGAGCGCTTTGTGATGTCATTTCAGTTGGTCACCTGTTTCAAGGTGGAGGTTGGCTTCCCCTGTGACTCCTGGCGTGTTGTGATATCCCCCCTGCTTGTAACAGACATCCCCTCCTCACCAGGGGAACTCAGGTGAGCGCTTTGTGATATCACCCCTGCTTGTAACAGAGGTCCCCTGCTCTCCAGGGGAACTCAGGTGAGCGCTTTGTGATGTCATTTCCGTTGGTCACCTGTTTCAAGGTTGAGATTGTCTTCCCCTGTGAATCCGGGCGTGTTGTGATATCCCTCCTGCTTTTAACTGACATCCCCTCATCTCTAGGGGAACTCAGGTGAGCGCTTTTTGATGTCATTTCAGTTGGTCACCTGTTTCAAGGTTGAGGTTGGCTTCCCCTGTGACTCCTGATGTGTTGTGATATCCCCCCTGCTTGTAACAGACATCCCCTCCTCACCAGGGGAACTCAGGTGAGCGCTTTCTGATATCCCCCCTCCTTGTAACAGACATCCCCTGCTCTCCAGGGGAACTCAGGTGAGCGCTTTGTGATGTCATTTCAGTTGGTCAACTGTTTCAAGTTGGAGGTTGGCTTCCCCTGTGACTCCTGGTGTGTTGTGATATCCCCCCTGCTTGTAACAGACATCCCCTCTTCTCCAAGTTAACTCAGGTGAGCGCTTTGTGATGTCATTTCAGTTGGTCACCTGTTTCCAGGTGGAGGTTGGCTCCCCCTCTGACTCCTGGTGTGTTTTGATATCCCCCCTTCTTGTAATAGACATCCCCTCCTCTCCAGGGGAACTCAGGTGAGCGCTTTGTGATATCCCCCCTGCTTGTAACAGAGATCCCCTGCTCTCCAGGGGAACTCACTTCAGCGCTTTGTGATGTCATTTCAGTTGGTCACCTGTTTCAAGGTGGAGGTTGGCTTCCCCTGTGACTCCTGGTGTGTTGTGATATCCCCCCTGCTTGTAAAAGACATCCCCTCCTCTCCAGGCGAACTCTGGTGAGCGCTTTGTGATGTCATTTCAGTTGGTCACCTGTTTCAAGGTGGAGGTTTGCTTCTCCTGTGACTCCTGGTGTGTTGTGATATCCCCCCTTCTTGTAACAGACATCCCCTCCTCAGCAGGGGAACTCAGGTGAGCGCTTTGTGATATCCCCCCTTCTTGTAACAGACATCCCCTCATCTCTAGGGCAACTCAGGTGAGCGCTTTGTGATGTCATTTCAGTTGGTCACATGACTCAAGGTTGAGGTTGGCTTCCCCTGTGACTCCTGGTGTGTTGTGATATCCCTCCTACTTGTAACAGACATCCCCTCCTCACCAGGGGAACTCAGGTGAGCGCTTTGTGATGTCATTTCAGTTGGTCACCTGTTTCAAGGTGGAGGTTGGCTTCCCCTGTGACTCCTGGTGTGTTGTGATATCCCCCCTGCTTGTAACAGTTATCCCCTCTTCTCCAAGTTAACTCAGGTGAGCGCTTTGTGATGTCATTTCAGTTGGTCACCTGTTTCAAGGTGGAGGTTGGCTTCCCCTGTGACTCCTGGTGTGTTGTGATATCCCCCCTGCTTGTAACAGACACCCCCTCCTCTCCAGGGGAACTCTGGTGAGCGCTTTGTGATGTCATGTCAGTTGGTCACCTGTTTCAAGGTGGAGGTTGGCTTCCCCTGTGACTCCTGGTGTGTTGTGATATCCCCCCTGCTTGTAACGGACATCCCCTACTCTCAAGGGAAAGTCAAGTCAGCACTTTGTGATGTCAATTCAGTTGGTCACCTGTTTCAAGGTGGAGGTTTGCTTCCCCTGTGACTCCTGGTGTGTTGTGATATCCCCCCTGCTTGTAACAGACATCCCCTCCTCAGCAGGGGAACTCAGGTGAGCGCTTTGTGATATCCCCCCTTCTTGTAACAGACATCCCCTCATCTCTAGGGGAACTCAGGTGAGCGCTTTGTGATGTCATTTCAGTTGGTCACATGTTTCAAGGTTGAGGTTGGCTTCCCCTGTGACTCCTGGTGTGTTGTGATATCCCCCCTACTTGTAACAGACATCCCCTCCTCACCAGGGGAACTCAGGTGAGCGCTTTGTGATACCCCTCCTGCTTGTAACAGACATCCCCTGCTCTCCAGGGGAACTCAGGTGAGCGCTTTGTGATGTCATTTGAGTTGGTCACTGTTTCAAGGTGGAGGTTGGCTTCCCCTGTGACTCCTGGTATGTTGTGATATCCCCCCTGCTTGTAACAGACATCCCCTCTTCTCCAAGTTAACTCAGGTGAGCGCTTTGTGATGTCATTTCAGTTGGTCAACTGTTTCAAGTTGGAGGTTGGCTTCCCCTGTGACTCCTGGTGTGTTGTGATATCCCCCCTGCTTGTAACAGACATCCCCTCTTCTCCAAGTTAACTCAGGTGAGCGCTTTGTGATGTCATTTCAGTTGGTCACCTGTTTCATGGTGGAGGTTGGCTTCCGCTGTGACTCCTGGTGCGTTGTGATAACCCCCCTTCTTGTAACAGACAGCCCCTCCTCTCCACGGGAACTCAGGTGAGCGCTTTATGATGTCATTTCAGTTGGTCACCTGTTTCCAGGTGGAGGTTGGCTCCCCCTCTGACTCCTGGTGTGTTTTGATATCCCCCCTTCTTGTAATAGACATCCCCTCCTCTCCAGGGGAACTCAGGTGAGCGCTTTGTGATATCCCCCCTGCTTGTAACAGAGATCCCCTGCTCTCCAGGGGAACTCACTTCAGCGCTTTGTGATGTCATTTCAGTTGGTCACCTGTTTCAAGGTGGAGGTTGGCTTCCCCTGTGACTCCTGGTGTGTTGTGATATCCCCCCTGCTTGTAACGGACATCCCCTACTCTCAAGGGAAAGTCAAGTCAGCGCTTTGTGATGTCAATTCAGTTGGTCACCTGTTTCAAGGTGGAGGTTTGCTTCTCCTGTGACTCCTGGTGTGTTGTGATATCTCCCCTGCTTGTAACAGACATCCCCTCCTCAGCAGGGGAACTCAGGTGAGCGCTTTGTGATATCCCCCCTTCTTGTAACAGACATCCCCTCATCTCTAGGGCAACTCAGGTGAGCGCTTTGTGATGTCATTTCAGTTGGTCACATGACTCAAGGTTGAGGTTGGTTTCCCCTGTGACTCCTGGTGTGTTGTGATATCCCCCCAGCTTGTAACAGACATCCCCTCCTCAGCAGGGGAACTCGGGTGAGCGCTTTGTGATATCCCCCTTTCTTGTAACTGACATCCCCTCATCTCTAGGGGAACTCAGGTGAGCGCTTTGTGATGTCATTTCAGTTGGTCACATGACTCAAGGTTGAGGTTGGCTTCCCTTGTGACTCCTGGTGTGTTGTGATATCCCCCCTACTTGTAACAGACATCCCCTCCTCACCAGGGTAACTCAGGTGAGCGGTTTGTGATATCCCTCCTGCTTGTAACAGACATCCCCTGCTCTCCAGGGGAACTCAGGTGAGCGCTTTGTGATGTCATTTCAGTTGGTCACCTGTTTCAAGGTGGAGGTTGGCTTCCCCTGTGACTCCTGGTGTGTTGTGATATCCCCCCTGCTTGTAACAGACATCCCCTCTTCTCCAGGGGAACTCAGGTGAGCGCTTTGTGATGTCATTTCAGTTGGTCACTTGTTTCATGGTGGATGTTGGCTTCCGCTGTGACTCCTGGTGTGTTGTGATATCCCCCCTGCTTGTAACAGACATCCCCTCCTCTCCACGGGAACTCAGGTGAGCGCTTTGTGATGTCATTTCAGTTGGTCACATGTTTCAAGGTGGAGGTTGGCTTCCCCTGTGACTCCTGGCGTGTTGTGATATCCCCCCTGCTTGTAACAGACATCCCCTCCTCACCAGGGGAACTCAGGTGAGCGCTTTGTGATGTCATTTCAGTTGGTCACCTGTTTCAAGGTTGAGATTGTCTTCCCCTGTGAATCCGGGCGTGTTGTGATATCCCTCCTGCTTTTAACAGACATCCCCTCATCTCTAGGGGAACTCAGGTGAGCGCTTTTTGATGTCATTTCAGTTGGTCACCTGTTTCAAGGTTGAGGTTGGCTTCCCCTGTGACTCCTGGTGTGTTGTGATATCCCCCCTGCTTGTAACAGACATCCCCTCCTCACCAGGGGAACTCAGGTGAGCGCTTTCTGATATCCCCCCTGCTTGTAACAGACATCCCCTGCTCTCCAGGGGAACTCAGGTGAGCGCTTTGTGATGTCATTTCAGTTGGTCACCTGTTTCAAGGTGGAGGTTGGCTTCCCCTGTGACTCCTGGTGTGTTGTGATATCCCCCCTGCTTGTAACAGACATCCCCTCCTCTCCACGGGAACTCAGGTGAGCGCTTTGTGATGTCATTTCAGTTGGTCACCTGTTTCAAGGTGGAGGTTGGCTTCCCCTCTGACTCCTGGTGTGTTTTGATATCCCCCCTTCTTGTAATAGACATCCCCTCCTCTCCAGGGGAACTCAGGTGAGCGCTTTGTGATATCTCCCCTGCTTGTAACAGAGAACCCCTGCTCTCCAGGGGAACTCACTTCAGCGCTTTGTGATGTCATTTCAGTTGGTCACCTGTTTCAAGGTGGAGGTTGGCTTCCCCTGTGACTCCTGGTGTGTTGTGATATCCCCCCTGCTTGGAACAGACATCCCCTCCTCACCAGGGGAACTCAGGTGAGCGCTTTCTGATATCCCCCCTGCTTGTAACAGACTTCCCTTCTCTCCAGGGGAACTCAGGTGAGCGCTTTGTGATGTCATTTCAGTTGGTCACCTGTTTCAAGTTGGAGGTTGGCTTCCCCTGTGACTCCTGGTGTGTTGTGATATCCCCCCTGCTTGTAACAGACATCCCCTCCTCAGCAGGGGAACTCAGGTGAGCGCTTTGTGATATCCCCCCTGCTTGTAACAGACATCCCCTCTTCTCCAAGTTAACTCAGGTGAGCGCTTTGTGATGTCATTTCAGTTGGTCACGTGTTTCATGGTTGAGGATGGCTTCCGCTGTGACTCCTGGTGTGTTGTGATAACCCCGCTGCTTGTAACAGACATCCCCTCCTCTCCAGGGGAACTCAGGTGAGCGCTTTGTGATGTCATTACAGTTGGTCACCTGTTTCAAGGTGGAGGTTGGCTTCCCCTCTGACTCCAGGTGTGTTTTGATATCCCCCCTTGTTGTAATAGACATCCCCTCCACTCCAGGGGAACTCAGGTGAGCGCTTTGTGATATTCCCCCTGCTTGTAACAAACATCCCCTCTTCTCCAGGGGAACTCAGGTGAGCGCTTTGTGCTGTCATTTCAGTTGGTCATCTGTTTCAAGGTGGAGGTTGTCTTCCCCTGTGACTCCTGGTGTGTTATGATATCCCCCCTGCTTGTAACAGACATCCCCCCGTCTCCAGGTGTACTCTGGTGAGCGCTTTGTGATGTCATTTCAGTAGGTCACCTGTTTCAAGGTGGAGGTTGGCTTGCCAGTGTGTTATGTTATCCCCAATGCCAGAAGAGACATTCCCTCATCTCCAGGGGAACTGAGGTGAGTGCTTTGTGATGTCATTGTAGTACGTCACAAGATTCCAGCTGGAGCTTGGCTTCCCCTCTGGTCTAGTGTGTTATGTGTTCCGCCATGCCAGTAAGAGACATTCCTTTGTCTCCATGGGAATAGAGTTGAGCGCTTTGTGATGTCATTTCAGTAGGTCTTAAGGTTCTAGTAAGAGATATCCCCTCCTCTCCAGGGGAACTCAGGTGAGCGCTTTGTGATATCCCCCCTGCTTGTAACAGACATCCCCTCCTCTCCAGGGGAACTTAGGTGAGCGCTTTGTGATGTCATTGTAGTACGTCACAAGATTCCAACTGGAGCTTGGCTTCCCCTCTGGTCTAGTGTGTTATGTGTTCCGCCATGCCTGTAAGAGACATTCCTTTGTCTCCATGGGAATAGAGTTTAGCCCTTTGTGATGTCATTTCAGTAGGTCTTAAGGTTCTAGTTGGAGGATGGCTTTCACTCTGACTTGTAGTGTGTTATGTTATCCGCCCTGACATTAAGAGACATGTCCTCATCTCCAGGGGAAGTAAGTGAGTGAGTCATTTCAGTTGGTCACCTTTTTGAAGGTGAAGGTTGGCTGCCCCTGTGACTCCTGGCGTGTTGTGATATCCCCCCTGCTTGTAACAGACATCCCCTCCTCACGAGGGGAACTCAGGTGAGCGCTTTGTGATATCCCCCCTGCTTGTAACAGGCATCCCCTCATCTCTAGGGGAACTCAGGTGAGCGCTTTGTGATGTCATTTCAGTTGGTCACCTGTTTCATGGTGGAGGTTGGCTTCCGCTGTGACTCCTGGGGTGTTGTGATATCCCCCCTGCTTGTAACAGACATCCCCTCTTCTCCAAGTTAACTCAGGTGAGCGCTTTGTGATGTCATTTCAGTTGGTCACCTGTTTCATGGTGGAGGTTGGCTTCCGCTGTGACTCCTGGGGTGTAGTGATAACCCCCCTTCTTGTAACAGACATCCCCTCCTCTCCACGGGAACTCAGGTGAGCGCTTTGTGATGTCATTTCAGTTGGTCACCTGTTTCAAGGTGGAGGTTGGCTTCCCCTGTGACTCCTGGCGTGTTGTGATATCCCCCCTGCTTGTAACAGACATCCCCTCCTCACCAGGGGAACTCAGGTGAGCGCTTTGTGATATCCGCCCTGCTTGTAACAGAGGTCCCCTGCTCTCAAGGGGAACTCAGGTGAGCGCTTTGTGATGTCATTTCAGTTGGTCACCTCTTTCAAGGTTGAGATTGTCTTCCCCTGTGAATCCGGGCGTGTTGTGATATCCCCCCTGCTTGTAACAGACATCCCCTCTTCTCCAAGTTAACTCAGGTTAGCGCGTTGTGATGTCATTTCAGTTGGTCACCTGTTTCATGGTGGAGGTTGGCTTCCGCTGTGACTCCTGGGGTGTTGTGATGTCCCCCCTGCTTGTAACAGACATCCCCTCTTCTCCAAGTTAACTCAGGTGAGCGCTTTGTGATATCCCTCCTGCTTGTAACAGAGGTCCCCTGCTCTCCAGGGGAACTCAGGTGAGCGCTTTGTGATGTCATTTCAGTTGGTCACCTGTTTCAAGGTTGAGATTGTCTTCCCCTGTGAATCCGGGCGTGTTGTGATATCCCTCCTGCTTTTAACAGACATCCCCTCATCTCTAGGGGAACTCAGGTGAGCGCTTTTTGATGTCATTTCAGTTGGTCACCTGTTTCAAGGTTGAGGTTGGCTTCCCCTGTGACTCCTGGTGTGTTGTGATATCCCCCCTGCTTGTAACAGACATCCTCTCCTCACCAGGGGAACTCAGTTGAGCGCTTTCTGATATCCCCCCTGCTTGTAACAGACTTCCCCTGCTCTCCAGGGGAACTCAGGTGAGCGCTTTGTGATGTCATTTCAGTTGGTCACCAGTTTCAAGTTGGAAGTTGGCTTCCCCTGTGACTCCTGGTGTGTTGTGATATCCCCCCTGCTTGTAACAGAAATCCCCTCTTCTCCAAGTTAACTCAGGTAAGCGCTTTGTGATGTCATTTCAGTTGGTCACCTGTTTCATGGCGGAGGTTGGCTTCCGCTGTGACTCCTGGGGTGTTGTGATAACCCCACTTCTTGTAACAGACATCCCCTCTTCACCAGGGGAACTCAGGTGAGCGCTTTGTGATATCCCCCCTGCTTGTAACAGAGGTCCCCTGCTCTCCAGGGGAACTCACTTCAGCGCTTTGTGATGTCATTTCAGTTGGTCACCTGTTTCAAGGTTGAGATTGTCTTCCCCTGTGAATCCGGGCGTGTTGTGATATCCCCCCTGCTTGTAACAGAGATCCCCTGCTCTCAAGGGAAAGTCAAGTCAGCGCTTTGTGATGTCAATTCAGTTGGTCACCTGTTTCAAGGTGGAGGTTGGCTTCCCCTGTGACTCCTGGTGTGTTGTGATATCCCCCCTGCTTGTAACAGACATCCCCTCCTCAGCAGGGGAACTCAGGTGAGCGCTTTGTGATATCCCCCCTGCTTGTAACAGACATCCCCTCTTCTCCAAGTTAACTCACTTCAGCGCTTTGTGATGTCATTTCAGTTGGTCACCTGTTTCATGGTGGAGGATGGCTTCCGCTGTGACTCCTGGTGTGTTGTGATAAGCCCCCTGCTTGTAACAGACATCCCCTCCTCTCCAGGGGAACTCAGGTGAGCGCTTTGTGATGTCATTACAGTTGGTCACCTGTTTCAAGGTGGAGGTTGGCTTCCCCTCTGACTCCAGGTGTGTTTTGATATCCCCCCTTGTTGTAATAGACATCCCCTCCACTCCAGGGGAACTCAGGTGAGCGCTTTGTGATATTCCCCCTGCTTGTAACAAACATCCCCTCTTCTCCAGGGGAACTCAGGTGAGCGCTTTGTGATGTCATTTCAGTTGGTCATCTGTTTCAAGGTGGAGGTTGTCTTCCCCTGTGACTCCTGGTGTGTTATGATATCCCCCCTGCTTGTAACAGACATCCCCTCGTCTCCAGGTGTACTCTGGTGAGCGCTTTGTGATGTCATTTCAGTAGGTCACCTGTTTCAAGGTGGAGGTTGGCTTGCCAGTGTGTTATGTTATCCCCCATGCCAGAAGAGACATTCCCTCATCTCCAGGGGAACTGAGGTGAGTGCTTTGTGATGTCATTGTAGTACGTCACAAGATTCCAGCTGGAGCTTGGCTTCCCCTCTGGTCTAGTGTGTTATGTGTTCCGCCATGCCAGTAAGAGACATTCCTTTGTCTCCATGGGAATAGAGTTGAGCGCTTTGTGATGTCATTTCAGTAGGTCTTAAGGTTCTAGTAAGAGATATCCCCTCCTCTCCAGGGGAACTCAGGTGAGCGATTTGTGATATCCCCCCTGCTTGTAACAGACATCCCCTCCTCTCCAGGGGAACTCAGGTGAGCGCTTTGTGATGTCATTGTAGTACGTCACAAGATTCCAACTGGAGCTTGGCTTCCCCTCTGGTCTAGTGTGTTGTGTGTTCCGCCATGCCTGTAAGAGACATTCCTTTGTCTCCATGGGAATAGAGTTTAGCGCTTTGTGATGTCATTTCAGTAGGTCTTAAGGTTCTAGTTGGAGGATGGCTTTCACTCTGACTTGTAGTGTGTTATGTTATCCGCCCTGACATTAAGAGACATGTCCTCATCTCCAGGGGAAGTAAGTGAGTGAGTCATTTCAGTTGGTCACCTTTTTGAAGGTGAAGGTTGGCTGCCCCTGTGACTCCTGGCGTGTTGTGATATCCCCCCTGCTTGTAACAGACATCCCCTCCTCACGAGGGGAACTCAGGTGAGCGCTTTGTGATATCCCCCCTGCTTGTAACAGACATCCCCTCATCTCTAGGGGAGCTCAGGTGAGCGCTTTGTGATGTCATTTCAGTTGGTCACCTGTTTCATGGTGGAGGTTGGCTTCCGCTGTGACTCCTGGGGTGTTGTGATATCCCCCCTGCTTGTAACAGACATCCCCTCTTCTCCAAGTTAACTCAGGTGAGCGCTTTGTGATGTCATTTCAGTTGGTCACCTGTTTCATGGTGGAGGTTGGCTTCCGCTGTGACTCCTGGGGTGTTGTGATAACCCCCCTTCTTGTAACAGACATCCCCTCCTCTCCACGGGAACTCAGGTGAGCGCTTTGTGATGTCATTTCAGTTGGTCACCTGTTTCAAGGTGGAGGTTGGCTTCCCCTGTGACTCCTGGCGTGTTGTGATATCCCCCCTGCTTGTAACAGACATCTCCTCCTCACCAGGGGAACTCAGGTGAGCGCTTTGTGATATCCCCCCTGCTTGTAACAGACATCCCCTCATCTCTAGGGGAACTCAGGTGAGCGCTTCGTGATGCCATTTCAGTTGGTCACCTGTTTCAAGGTGGAGGTTGGCTTCCCCTGTGACTCCTAGTATGTTGTGATATCCCCCCTGCTTGTAACAGACATCCCCTCTTCTCCAAGTTAACTCAGGTGAGCGCTTTGTGATGTCATTTCAGTTGGTCAACTGTTTCAAGTTGGAGGTTGGCTTCCCCTGTGACTCCTGGTGTGTTGTGATATCCCCCCTGCTTGTAACAGACATCCCCTCTTCTCCAAGTTAACTCAGGTGAGCGCTTTGTGATGTCATTTCAGTTGGTCACCTGTTTCATGGTGGAGGTTGGCTTCCGCTGTGACTCCTGGTGCGTTGTGATAACCCCCCTTCTTGTAACAGACAGCCCCTCCTCTCCACGGGAACTCAGGTGAGCGCTTTGTGATGTCATTTCAGTTGGTCACCTGTTTCCAGGTGGAGGTTGGCTCCCCCTCTGACTCCTGGTGTGTTTTGATATCCCCCCTTCTTGTAATAGACATCCCCTCCTCTCCAGGGGAACTCAGGTGAGCGCTTTGTGATATCACCCCTGCTTGTAACAGAGATCCCCTGCTCTCCAGGGGAACTCACTTCAGCGCTTTGTGATGTCATTTCAGTTGGTCACCTGTTTCAAGGTGGAGGTTGGCTTCCCCTGTGACTCCTGGTGTGTTGTGATATCCCCCCTGCTTGTAACAGACATCCCCTCCTCAGCAGGGGAACTCAGGTGAGCGCTTTGTGATATCCCCCCTTCTTGTAACAGACATCCCCTCATCTCTAGGGCAACTCAGGTGAGCGCTTTGTGATGTCATTTCAGTTGGTCACATGACTCAAGGTTGAGGTTGGTTTCCCCTGTGACTCCTGGTGTGTTGTGATATCCCCCCTGCTTGTAACAGACATCCCCTCCTCAGCAGGGGAACTCGGGTGAGCGCTTTGTGATATCCCCCCTTCTTGTAACTGACATCCCCTCATCTCTAGGGGAACTCAGGTGAGCGCTTTGTGATGTCATTTCAGTTGGTCACATGACTCAAGGTTGAGGTTGGCTTCCCCTGTGACTCCTGGTGTGTTGTGATATCCCCCCTACTTGTAACAGACATCCCCTCCTCACCAGGGTAACTCAGGTGAGCGTTTTGTGATATCCCTCCTGCTTGTAACAGACATCCCCTGCTCTCCAGGGGAACTCAGGTGAGCGCTTTGTGATGTCATTTCAGTTGGTCACCTGTTTCAAGGTGGAGGTTGGCTTCCCCTGTGACTCCTGGTGTGTTGTGATATCCCCCCTACTTGTAACAGTTATCCCCTCTTCTCCAAGTTAACTCAGGTGAGCGCTTTGTGATGTCATTTCAGTTGGTCACCTGTTTCAAGGTGGAGGTTGGCTTCCCCTGTGACTCCTGGTGTGTTGTGATATCCCCCCTGCTTGTAACAGACATCCCCTCCTCTCCAGGGGAACTCTGGTGAGCGCTTCGTGATGTCATTTCAGTTGTTCACCTGTTTCAAGGTGGAGGTTTGCTTCCCCTGTGACTCCTGGTGTGTTGTGATATCCCCCCTGCTTGTAACAGACATCCCCTCCTCAGCAGGGGAACTCAGGTGAGCGCTTTGTGATATCCCCCCTTCTTGTAACAGACATCCCCTCCTCAGCAGGGGAACTCAGGTGAGCGGTTTGTGATATCCCTCCTGCTTGTAACAGACATCCCCTGCTCTCCAGGGGAACTCAGGTGAGCGCTTTGTGATGTCATTTCAGTTGGTCACCTGTTTCAAGGTGGAGGTTGGCTTCCCCTGTGACTCCTGGTGTGTTGTGATATCCCCCCTGCTTTTAACAGACATCCCCTCTTCTCCAGGGGAACTCAGGTGAGCGCTTTGTGATGTCATTTCAGTTGGTCACTTGTTTCATGGTGGATGTTGGCTTCCGCTGTGACTCCTGGTGTGTTGTGATATCCCCCCTGCTTGTAACAGACATCCCCTCTTCTCCAGGGGAACTCAGGTGAGCGCTTTGTGATTTCATTTCAGTTGGTCACTTGTTTCATGGTGGAGGTTGTCTTCCCCTGTGACTCCTGGTGTGTTATGATATCCCCCCTGCTTGGAACAGACATCCCCTCATCTCTAGGGGAACTCAGTTGAGCGCTTCGTGATGTCATTTCAGTTGGTCACCTGTTTCAAGGTGGAGGTTGGCTTCCCCTGTGACTCCTGGCGTGTTGTGATATCCCCCCTGCTTGTAACAGACATCCCCTCCTCACCAGGGGAACTCAGGTGAGCGCTTTGTGATATCCCCCCTGCTTGTAACAGAGGTCCCCTGCTCTCCAGGGGAACTCAGGTGAGCGCTTTGTGATGTCATTTCCGTTGGTCACCTGTTTCAAGGTTGAGATTGTCTTCCCCTGTGAATCCGGGCGTGTTGTGATATCCCTCCTGCTTTTAACTGACATCCCCTCATCTCTAGGGGAACTCAGGTGAGCGCTTTTTGATGTCATTTCAGATGGTCACCTGTTTCAAGGTTGAGGTTGGCTTCCCCTGTGACTCCTGATGTGTTGTGATATCCCCCCTGCTTGTAACAGACATCCCCTCCTCACCAGGGGAACTCAGGTGAGCGCTTTCTGATATCCCCCCTCCTTGTAACAGACATCCCCTGCTCTCCAGGGGAACTCAGGTGAGCGCTTTGTGATGTCATTTCAGTTGGTCACCTGTTTCCAGGTGGAGGTTGGCTCCCCCTCTGACTCCTGGTGTGTTTTGATATCCCCCCTTCTTGTAATAGACATCCCCTCCTCTCCAGGGGAACTCAGGTGAGCGCTTTGTGATATCCCCCCTGCTTGTAACAGAGATCCCCTGCTCTCCAGGGGAACTCACTTCAGCGCTTTGTGATGTCATTTCAGTTGGTCACCTGTTTCAAGGTGGAGGTTGGCTTCCCCTGTGACTCCTGGTGTGTTGTGATATCCCCCCTGCTTGTAAAAGACATCCCCTCCTCTCCAGGCGAACTCTGGTGAGCGCTTTGTGATGTCATTTCAGTTGGTCACCTGTTTCAAGGTGGAGGTTTGCTTCTCCTGTGACTCCTGGTGTGTTGTGATATCCCCCCTGCTTGTAACAGACATCCCCTCCTCAGCAGGGGAACTCAGGTGAGCGCTTTGTGATATCCCCCCTTCTTGTAACAGACATCCCCTCATCTCTAGGGCAACTCAGGTGAGCGCTTTGTGATGTCATTTCAGTTGGTCACATGACTCAAGGTGGAGGTAGGCTTCCCCTGTGACTCCTGGTGTGTTGTGATATCCCTCCTACTTGTAACAGACATCCCCTCCTCACCAGGGTAACTCATGTGAGCGGTTTGTGATATCCCTCCTGCTTGTAACAGACATCCCCTGCTCTCCAGGGGAACTCAGGTGAGCGCTTTGTGATGTCATTTCAGTTGGTCACCTGTTTCAAGGTGGAGGTTGGCTTCCCCTGTGACTCCTGGTGTGTTGTGATATCCCCCCTGCTTGTAACAGTTATCCCCTCTTCTCCAAGTTAACTCAGGTGAGCGCTTTGTGATGTCATTTCAGTTGGTCACCTGTTTCAAGGTGGAGGTTGGCTTCCCCTGTGACTCCTGGTGTGTTGTGATATCCCCCCTGCTTGTTACAGACATCCCCTCCTCTCCAGGGGAACTCTGGTGAGCGCTTTGTGATGTAATTTCAGTTGGTCACCTGTTTCAAGGTGGAGGTTGGCTTCCGCTGTGACTCCTGGTGTGTTGTGATATCCCCCCTGCTTGTAACGGACATCCCCTACTCTCAAGGGAAAGTCAAGTCAGCACTTTGTGATGTCAATTCAGTTGGTCACCTGTTTCAAGGTGGAGGTTTGGTTCCCCTGTGACTCCTGGTGTGTTGTGATATCCCCCCTGCTTGTAACAGACATCCCCTCCTCAGCAGGGGAACTCAGGTGAGCGCTTTGTGATATCCCCCCTTCTTGTAACAGACATCCCCTCCTCACCAGGGTAACTCATGTGAGCGGTTTGTGATATCCCTCCTGCTTGTAACAGACATCCCCTGCTCTCCAGGGGAACTCAGGTGAGCGCTTTGTGATGTCATTTCAGTTGGTCACCTGTTTCAAGGTGGAGGTTGGCTTCCCCTGTGACTCCTGGTGTGTTGTGATATCCCCCCTGCTTGTAACAGTTATCCCCTCTTCTCCAAGTTAACTCAGGTGAGCGCTTTGTGATGTCATTTCAGTTGGTCACCTGTTTCAAGGTGGAGGTTGGCTTCCCCTGTGACTCCTGGTGTGTTGTGATATCCCCCCTGCTTGTAACAGACATCCCCTCTTCTCCAGGGGAACTAAGGTGAGCGCTTTGTGATGTCATTTCAGTTGGTCACTTGTTTCATGGTGGATGTTGGCTTCCGCTGTGACTCCTGGTGTGTTGTGATATCCCCCCTGCTTGTAACAGACATCCCCTCTTCTCCAGGGGAACTCAGGTGAGCGCTTTGTGATTTCATTTCAGTTGGTCACTTGTTTCATGGTGGAGGTTGTCTTCCCCTGTGACTCCTGGTGTGTTATGATATCCCCCCTGCTTGTAACAGACATCCCCTCATCTCTAGGGGAACTCAGTTGAGCGCTTTGTGATGTCATTTCAGTTGGTCACCTGTTTCAAGGTGGAGGTTGGCTTCCCCTGTGACTCCTGGCGTGTTGTGATATCCCCCCTGCTTGTAACAGACATCCCCTCCTCACCAGGGGAACTCAGGTGAGCGCTTTGTGATATCCCCCCTGCTTGTAACAGAGGTCCCCTGCTCTCCAGGGGAACTCAGGTGAGCGCTTTGTGATGTCATTTCCGTTGGTCACCTGTTTCAAGGTTGAGATTGTCTTCCCCTGTGAATCCGGGCGTGTTGTGATATCCCTCCTGCTTTTAACTGACATCCCCTCATCTCTAGGGGAACTCAGGTGAGCGCTTTTTGATGTCATTTCAGTTGGTCACCTGTTTCAAGGTTGAGGTTGGCTTCCCCTGTGACTCCTGATGTGTTGTGAAATCCCCCCTGCTTGTAATAGACATCCCCTCCTCACCAGGGGAACTCAGGTGAGCGCTTTCTGATATCCCCCCTCCTTGTAACAGACATCCCCTGCTCTCCAGGGGAACTCAGGTGAGCGCTTTGTGATGTCATTTCAGTTGGTCAACTGTTTCAAGTTGGAGGTTGGCTTCCCCTGTGACTCCTGGTGTGTTGTGATATCCCCCCTGCTTGTAACAGACATCCCCTCTTCTCCAAGTTAACTCAGGTGAGCGCTTTGTGATGTCATTTCAGTTGGTCACCTGTTTCCAGGTGGAGGTTGGCTCCCCCTCTGACTCCTGGTGTGTTTTGATATCCCCCCTTCTTGTAATAGACATCCCCTCCTCTCCAGGGGAACTCAGGTGAGCGCTTTGTGATATCCCCCCTGCTTGTAACAGAGATCCTCTGCTCTCCAGGGGAACTCACTTCAGCGCTTTGTGATGTCATTTCAGTTGGTCACCTGTTTCAAGGTGGAGGTTGGCTTCCCCTGTGACTCCTGGTGTGTTGTGATATCCCCCCTGCTTGTAAAAGACATCCCCTCCTCTCCAGGCGAACTCTGGTGAGCGCTTTGTGATGTCATTTCAGTTGGTCACCTGTTTCAAGGTGGAGGTTTGCTTCTCCTGTGACTCCTGGTGTGTTGTGATATCCCCCCTGCTTGTAACAGACATCCCCTCCTCAGCAGGGGAACTCAGGTGAGCGCTTTGTGATATCCCCCCTTCTTGTAACAGACATCCCCTCATCTCTAGGGCAACTCAGGTGAGCGCTTTGTGATGTCATTTCAGTTGGTCACATGACTCAAGGTTGAGGTTGGCTTCCCCTGTGACTCCTGGTGTGTTGTGATATCCCTCCTACTTGTAACAGACATCCCCTCCTCACCAGGGTAACTCATGTGAGCGGTTTGTGATATCCCTCCTGCTTGTAACAGACATCCCCTGCTCTCCAGGGGAACTCAGGTGAGCGCTTTGTGATGTCATTTCAGTTGGTCACCTGTTTCAAGGTGGAGGTTGGCTTCCCCTGTGACTCCTGGTGTGTTGTGATATCCCCCCTGCTTGTAACAGTTATCCGCTCTTCTCCAAGTTAACTCAGGTGAGCGCTTTGTGATATCATTTCAGTTGGTCACCTGTTTCAAGGTGGAGGTTGGCTTCCCCTGTGACTCCTGGTGTGTTGTAATATCCCCCCTGCTTGTAACAGACATCCCCTCCTCTCCAGGGGAACTCTGGTGAGCGCTTTGTGATGTCATTTCAGTTGGTCACCTGTTTCAAGGTGGAGGTTGGCTTCCCCTGTGACTCCTGGTGTGTTGTGATATCCCCCCTGCTTGTAACGGACATCCCCTACTCTTAAGGGAAAGTCAAGTCAGCACTTTGTGATGTCAATTCAGTTGGTCACCTGTTTCAAGGTGGAGGTTTGCTTCCCCTGTGACTCCTGGTGTGTTGTGATATCCCCCCTGATTGTAACAGACATCCCCTCCTCAGCAGGGGAACTCAGGTGAGCGCTTTGTGATATCCCCCCTGCTTGTAACAGACATCCCCTCCTCAGCAGGGGAACTCAGGTGAGCGCTTTGTGATATCCCCCCTTCTTGTAACAGACATCCCCTCATCTCTAGGGGAACTCAGGTGAGCTCTTTGTGATGTCATTTCAGTTGGTCACATGTTTCAAGGTTGATGTTGGCTTCCCCTGTGACTCCTGGTGTGTTGTGATATCCCCTCTACTTGTAACAGACATCCCCTCCTCACCAGGGGAACTCAGGTGAGCGCTTTGTGATACCCCTCCTGCTTGTAACAGACATCCCCTGCTCTCCAGGGGAACTCAGGTGAGCGCTTTGTGATGTCATTTCAGTTGGTCACTGTTTCAAGGTGGAGGTTGGCTTCCCCTGTGACTCCTGGTATGTTGTGATATCCCCCCTGCTTGTAACAGACATCCCCTCTTCTCCAAGTTAACTCAGGTGAGCGCTTTGTGATGTCATTTCAGTTGGTCAACTGTTTCAAGTTGGAGGTTGGCTTCCCCTGTGACTCCTGGTGTGTTGTGATATCCCCCCTGCTTGTAACAGACATCCCCTCTTCTCCAAGTTAACTCAGGCGAGCGCTTTTTGATGTCATTTCAGTTTGCCACCTGTTTCATGGTGGAGGTTGGCTTCCGCTGTGACTCCTGGTGCGTTGTGATAACCCCCCTTCTTGTAACAGACAGCCCCTCCTCTCCACGGGAACTCAGGTGAGCGCTTTATGATGTCATTTCAGTTGGTCACCTGTTTCCAGGTGGAGGTTGGCTCCCCCTCTGACTCCTGGTGTGTTTTGATATCCCCCCTTCTTGTAATAGACATCCCCTCCTCTCCAGGGGAACTCAGGTGAGCGCTTTGTGATATCCCCCCTGCTTGTAACAGAGATCCCCTGCTCTCCAGGGGAACTCACTTCAGCGCTTTGTGATGTCATTTCAGTTGGTCACCTGTTTCAAGGTGGAGGTTGGCTTCCCCTGTGACTCCTGGTGTGTTGTGATATCCCCCCTGCTTGTAACGGACATCCCCTACTCTCAAGGGAAAGTAAAGTCAGCGCTTTGTGATGTCAATTCAGTTGGTCACCTGTTTCAAGGTGGAGGTTTGCTTCTCCTGTGACTCCTGGTGTGTTGTGATATCTCCCCTGCTTGTAACAGACATCCCCTTCTCAGCAGGGGAACTCAGGTGAGCGCTTTGTGATATCCCCCCTTCTTGTAACAGACATCCCCTCATCTCTAGGGCAACTCAGGTGAGCGCTTTGTGATGTCATTTCAGTTGGTCACATGACTCAAGGTTGAGGTTGGTTTCCCCTGTGACTCCTGGTGTGTTGTGATATCCCCCCAGCTTGTAACAGACATCCCCTCCTCAGCAGGGGAACTCGGGTGAGCGCTTTGTGATATCCCCCCTTCTTGTAACTGACATCCCCTCATCTCTAGGGGAACTCAGGTGAGCGCTTTGTGATGTCATTTCCGTTGGTCACCTGTTTCAAGGTTGAGATTGTCTTCCCCTGTGAATCCGGGCGTGTTGTGATATCCCTCCTGCTTTTAACTGACATCCCCTCATCTCTAGGGGAACTCAGGTGAGCGCTTTTTGATGTCATTTCAGTTGGTCACCTGTTTCAAGGTTGTAACAGACATCCCCTCCTCACCAGGGTAACTCAGGTGAGCGGTTTGTGATATCCCTCCTGCTTGTAACAGACATCCCCTGCTCTCCAGGGGAACTCAGGTGAGCGCTTTGTGATGTCATTTCAGTTGGTCACCTGTTTCAAGGTGGAGGTTGGCTTCCCCTGTGACTCCTGGTGTGTTGTGATATCCCCCCTGCTTGTAACAGACATCCCCTCTTCTCCAGGGGAACTCAGGTGAGCGCTTTGTGATGTCATTTCAGTTGGTCACTTGTTTCATGGTGGATGTTGGCTTCCGCTGTGACTCCTGGTGTGTTGTGATATCCCCCCTGCTTGTAACAGACATCCCCTCCTCTCCACGGGAACTCAGGTGAGCGCTTTGTGATGTCATTTCAGTTGGTCACATGTTTCAAGGTGGAGGTTGGCTTCCCCTGTGACTCCTGGCGTGTTGTGATATCCCCCCTGCTTGTAACAGACATCCCCTCCTCACCAGGGGAACTCAGGTGAGCGCTTTGTGATGTCATTTCAGTTGGTCACCTGTTTCAAGGTTGAGATTGTCTTCCCCTGTGAATCCGGGCGTGTTGTGATATCCCTCCTGCTTTTAACAGACATCCCCTCATCTCTAGGGGAACTCAGGTGAGCGCTTTTTGATGTCATTTCAGTTGGTCACCTGTTTCAAGGTTGAGGTTGGCTTCCCCTGTGACTCCTGGTGTGTTGTGATATCCCCCCTGCTTGTAACAGACATCCCCTCCTCACCAGGGGAACTCAGGTGAGCGCTTTCTGATATCCCCCCTGCTTGTAACAGACATCCCCTGCTCTCCAGGGGAACTCAGGTGAGCGCTTTGTGATGTCATTTCAGTTGGTCACCTGTTTCAAGGTGGAGGTTGGCTTCCCCTGTGACTCCTGGTGTGTTGTGATATCCCCCCTGCTTGTAACAGACATCCCCTCCTCTCCACGGGAACTCAGGTGAGCGCTTTGTGATGTCATTTCAGTTGGTCACCTGTTTCAAGGTGGAGGTTGGCTTCCCCTCTGACTCCTGGTGTGTTTTGATATCCCCCCTTCTTGTAATAGACATCCCCTCCTCTCCAGGGGAACTCAGGTGAGCGCTTTGTGATATTTCCCCTGCTTGTAACAGAGAACCCCTGCTCTCCAGGGGAACTCACTTCAGCGCTTTGTGATGTCATTTCAGTTGGTCACCTGTTTCAAGGTGGAGGTTGGCTTCCCCTGTGACTCCTGGTGTGTTGTGATATCCCCCCTGCTTGGAACAGACATCCCCTCCTCTCCAGGGGAACTCTGGTGAGCGCTTTGTGATGTCATTTCAGTTGGTCACATGACTCAAGGTTGAGGTTGGCTTCCCCTGTGACTCCTGGTGTGTTGTGATATCCCCTCTGCTTGTAACAGACATCCCCTCCTCAGCAGGGGAACTCAGGTGAGCGCTTTGTGATATCCCCCCTTCTTGTAACAGACATCCCCTCATCTCTAGGGGAACTCAGGTGAGCGCTTTGTGATGTCATTTCAGTTGGTCACATGACTCAAGGTTGAGGTTGGCTTCCCCTGTGACTCCTGGTGTGTTGTGATATCCCCCCTACTTGTAACAGACATCCCCTCCACACCAGGGGAACTCAGGTGAGCGCTTTGTGATATCCCTCCTTCTTGTAACAGACATCCCCAGCTCTCCAGGGGAACTCAGGTGAGCGCTTTGTGATGTCATTTCATTTGGTCACCTGTTTCAAGGTGGACGTTGGCTTCCCCTGTGACTCCTGGTGTGTTGTGATATCCCCCCTCCTTCTAACAGACATCCCCTCTTCTCCAAGTTAACTCAGGTGAGCGCTTTGTGATGTCATTTCAGTTGGTCACCTGTTTCATGGTGGAGGTTGGCTTCCGCTGTGACTCCTGGGGTGTTGTGATAACCCCCCTTCTTGTAACAGACATCCCCTCTTCACCAGGGGAACTCAGGTGAGCGCTTTGTGATATCCCCCCTGCTTGTAACAGAGGTCCCCTGCTCTCCAGGGGAACTCACTTCAGCGCTTTGTGATGTCATTTCAGTTGGTCACCTGTTTCAAGGTTGAGATTGTCTTCCCCTGTGAATCCGGGCGTGTTGTGATATCCCCCCTGGTTGTAACAGAGATCCCCTGCTCTCCAGGGGAACTCAGGTCAGCGCTTTGTGATGTCATTACAGTTGGTCACCTGTTTCAAGGTTGAGATTGTCTTCCCCTGTGAATCCGGGCGTGTTGTGATATCCCTCCTGCATTTAACAGACATCCCCTCATCTCTAGGGGAACTCAGGTGAGCGCTTTTTGATGTCATTTCAGTTGGTCACCTGTTTCAAGGTTGAGGTTGGCTTCCCCTGTGACTCCTGGTGTGTTGTGATATCCCCCCTGCTTGTAACAGACATCCCCTCCTCACCAGGGGAACTCAGGTGAGCGCTTTCTGATATCCCCCCTGCTTGTAACAGACTTCCCTTCTCTCCAGGGGAACTCAGGTGAGCGCTTTGTGATGTCATTTCAGTTGGTCACCTGTTTCAAGTTGGAGGTTGGCTTCCCCTGTGACTCCTGGTGTGTTGTGATATCCCCCCTGCTTGTAACAGACATCCCCTCCTCAGCAGGGGAACTCAGGTGAGCGCTTTGTGATATCCCCCCTGCTTGTAACAGACATCCCCTCTTCTCCAAGTTAACTCAGGTGAGCGCTTTGTGATGTCATTTCAGTTGGTCACGTGTTTCATGGTTGAGGATGGCTTCCGCTGTGACTCCTGGTGTGTTGTGATAACCCCCCTGCTTGTAACAGACATCCCCTCCTCTCCAGGGGAACTCAGGTGAGCGCTTTGTGATGTCATTACCGTTGGTCACCTGTTTCAAGGTGGAGGTTGGCTTCCCCTCTGACTCCAGGTGTGTTTTGATATCCCCCCTTGTTGTAATAGACATCCCCTCCACTCCAGGGGAACTCAGGTGAGCGCTTTGTGATATTCCCCCTGCTTGTAACAAACATCCCCTCTTCTCCAGGGGAACTCAGGTGAGCGCTTTGTGCTGTCATTTCAGTTGGTCATCTGTTTCAAGGTGGAGGTTGTCTTCCCCTGTGACTCCTGGTGTGTTATGATATCCCCCCTGCTTGTAACAGACATCCCCCCGTCTCCAGGTGTACTCTGGTGAGCGCTTTGTGATGTCATTTCAGTAGGTCACCTGTTTCAAGGTGGAGGTTGGCTTGCCAGTGTGTTATGTTATCCCCAATGCCAGAAGAGACATTCCCTCATCTCCAGGGGAACTGAGGTGAGTGCTTTGTGATGTCATTGTAGTACGTCACAAGATTCCAGCTGGAGCTTGGCTTCCCCTCTGGTCTAGTGTGTTATGTGTTCCGCCATGCCAGTAAGAGACATTCCTTTGTCTCCATGGGAATAGAGTTGAGCGCTTTGTGATGTCATTTCAGTAGGTCTTAAGGTTCTAGTAAGAGATATCCCCTCCTCTCCAGGGGAACTCAGGTGAGCGCTTTGTGATATCCCCCCTGCTTGTAACAGACATCCCCTCCTCTCCAGGGGAACTCAGGTGAGCGCTTTGTGATGTCATTGTAGTACGTCACAAGATTCCAACTGGAGCTTGGCTTCCCCTCTGGTCTAGTGTGTTATGTGTTCCGCCATGCCTGTAAGAGACATTCCTTTGTCTCCATGGGAATAGAGTTTAGCCCTTTGTGATGTCATTTCAGTAGGTCTTAAGGTTCTAGTTGGAGGATGGCTTTCACTCTGACTTGTAGTGTGTTATGTTATCCGCCCTGACATTAAGAGACATGTCCTCATCTCCAGGGGAAGTAAGTGAGTGAGTCATTTCAGTTGGTCACCTTTTTGAAGGTGAAGGTTGGCTGCCCCTGTGACTCCTGGCGTGTTGTGATATCCCCCCTGCTTGTAACAGACATCCCCTCCTCACGAGGGGAACTCAGGTGAGCGCTTTGTGATATCCCCCCTGCTTGTAACAGGCATCCCCTCATCTCTAGGGGAACTCAGGTGAGCGCTTTGTGATGTCATTTCAGTTGGTCACCTGTTTCATGGTGGAGGTTGGCTTCCGCTGTGACTCCTGGGGTGTTGTGATATCCCCCCTGCTTGTAACAGACATCCCCTCTTCTCCAAGTTAACTCAGGTGAGCGCTTTGTGATGTCATTTCAGTTGGTCACCTGTTTCATGGTGGAGGTTGGCTTCCGCTGTGACTCCTGGGGTGTAGTGATAACCCCCCTTCTTGTAACAGACATCCCCTCCTCTCCACGGGAACTCAGGTGAGCGCTTTGTGATGTCATTTCAGTTGGTCACCTGTTTCAAGGTGGAGGTTGGCTTCCCCTGTGACTCCTGGCGTGTTGTGATATCCCCCCTGCTTGTAACAGACATCCCCTCCTCACCAGGGGAACTCAGGTGAGCGCTTTGTGATATCCCCCCTGCTTGTAACAGAGGTCCCCTGCTCTCAAGGGGAACTCAGGTGAGCGCTTTGTGATGTCATTTCAGTTGGTCACCTCTTTCAAGGTTGAGATTGTCTTCCCCTGTGAATCCGGGCGTGTTGTGATATCCCTCCTGCTTTTAACAGACATCCCCTCATCTCTAGGGGAACTCAGGTGAGCGCTTTTTGATTTCATTTCAGTTGGTCACCTCTTTCAAGGTTGAGGTTGGCTTCCCCTGTGACTCCTGGTGTGTTGTGATATCCCCCCTGCTTGTAACAGACATCCCCTCCTCACCAGGGGAACTCAGTTGAGCGCTTTCTGATATCCCCCCTGCTTGTAACAGACTTCCCCTGCTCTCCAGGGGAACTCAGGTGAGCGCTTTGTGATGTCATTTCAGTTGGTCACCTGTTTCAAGTCGGAGGTTGGCTTCCCCTGTGACTCCTGGTGTGTTGTGATATCCCCCCTGCTTGTAACAGACATCCCCTCTTCTCCAAGTTAACTCAGGTTAGCGCGTTGTGATGTCATTTCAGTTGGTCACCTGTTTCATGGTGGAGGTTGGCTTCCGCTGTGATTCCTGGGGTGTTGTGATGTCCCCCCTGCTTGTAACAGACATCCCCTCTTCTCCAGGTTAACTCAGGTGAGCGCTTTGTGATATCCCTCCTGCTTGTAACAGAGGTCCCCTGCTCTCCAGGGGAACTCAGGTGAGCGCTTTGTGATGTCATTTCAGTTGGTCACCTGTTTCAAGGTTGAGATTGTCTTCCCCTGTGAATCCGGGCGTGTTGTGATATCCCTCCTGCTTTTAACAGACATCCCCTCATCTCTAGGGGAACTCAGGTGAGCACTTTTTGATGTCATTTCAGTTGGTCACCTGTTTCAAGGTTGAGGTTGGCTTCCCCTGTGACTCCTGGTGTGTTGTGATATCCCCCCTGCTTGTAACAGACATCCTCTCCTCACCAGAGGAACTCAGTTGAGCGCTTTCTGATATCCCCCCTGCTTGTAACAGACTTCCCCTGCTCTCCAGGGGAACTCAGGTGAGCGCTTTGTGATGTCATTTCAGTTGGTCACCAGTTTCAAGTTGGAAGTTGGCTTCCCCTGTGACTCCTGGTGTGTTGTGATATCCCCCCTGCTTGTAACAGAAATCCCCTCTTCTCCAAGTTAACTCAGGTGAGCGCTTTGTGATGTCATTTCAGTTGGTCACCTGTTTCATGGCGGAGGTTGGCTTCCGCTGTGACTCCTGGGGTGTTGTGATAACCCCCCTTCTTGTAACAGACATCCCCTCTTCACCGGGGGAACTCAGGTGAGCGCTTTGTGATATCCCCCCTGCTTGTAACAGAGGTCCCCTGCTCTCCAGGGGAACTCACTTCAGCGCTTTGTGATGTCATTTCAGTTGGTCACCTGTTTCAAGGTTGAGATTGTCTTCCCCTGTGAATCCGGGCGTGTTGTGATATCCCCCCTGCTTGTAACAGAGATCCCCTGCTCTCCAGGGGAACTCAGGTCAGCGCTTTGTGATGTCATTACAGTTGGTCACCTGTTTCAAGGTGGAGGTTGGCTTCCCCTGTGACTCCTGGTGTGTTGTGATATCCCCCCTGCTTGTAACGGACATCCCCTCCTCTCAAGGGAAAGTCAAGTCAGCGCTTTGTGATGTCAATTCAGTTGGTCACCTGTTTCAAGGTGGAGGTTGGCTTCCCCTGTGACTCCTGGTGTGTTGTGATATCCCCCCTGCTTGTAACAGACATCCCCTCCTCAGCAGGGGAACTCAGGTGAGCGCTTTGTGATATCCCCCCTGCTTGTAACAGACATCCCCTCTTCTCCAAGTTAACTCAGGTGAGCGCTTTGTGATGTCATTTCAGTTGGTCACCTGTTTCATGGTGGAGGATGGCTTCCGCTGTGACTCCTGGTGTGTTGTGATAAGCCCCCTGCTTGTAACAGACATCCCCTCCTCTCCAGGGGAACTCAGGTGAGCGCTTTGTGATGTCATTACAGTTGGTCACCTGTTTCAAGGTGGAGGTTGGCTTCCCCTCTGACTCCAGGTGTGTTTTGATATCCCCCCTTGTTGTAATAGACATCCCCTCCACTCCAGGGGAACTCAGGTGAGCGCTTTGTGATATTCCCCCTGCTTGTAACAAACATCCCCTCTTCTCCAGGGGAACTCAGGTGAGCGCTTTGTGATGTCATTTCAGTTGGTCATCTGTTTCAAGGTGGAGGTTGTCTTCCCCTGTGACTCCTGGTGTGTTATGATATCCCCCCTGCTTGTAACAGACATCCCCTCGTCTCCAGGTGTACTCTGGTGAGCGCTTTGTGATGTCATTTCAGTAGGTCACCTGTTTCAAGGTGGAGGTTGGCTTGCCAGTGTGTTATGTTATCCCCCATGCCAGAAGAGACATTCCCTCATCTCCAGGGGAACTGAGGTGAGTGCTTTGTGATGTCATTGTAGTACGTCACAAGATTCCAGCTGGAGCTTGGCTTCCCCTCTGGTCTAGTGTGTTATGTGTTCCGCCATGCCAGTAAGAGACATTCCTTTGTCTCCATGGGAATAGAGTTGAGCGCTTTGTGATGTCATTTCAGTAGGTCTTAAGGTTCTAGTAAGAGATATCCCCTCCTCTCCAGGGGAACTCAGGTGAGCGCTTTGTGATGTCATTTCAGTTGGTCACCTGTTTCAAGTCGGAGGTTGGCTTCCCCTGTGACTCCTGGTGTGTTGTGATATCCCCCCTGCTTGTAACAGACATCCCCTCTTCTCCAAGTTAACTCAGGTTAGCGCGTTGTGATGTCATTTCACTTGGTCACCTGTTTCATGGTGGAGGTTGGCTTCCGCTGTGACTCCTGGGGTGTTGTGATGTCCCCCCTGCTTGTAACAGACATCCCCTCTTCTCCAAGTTAACTCAGGTGAGCGCTTTGTGATATCCCTCCTGCTTGTAACAGAGGTCCCCTGCTCTCCAGGGGAACTCAGGTGAGCGCTTTGTGATGTCATTTCAGTTGGTCACCTGTTTCAAGGTTGAGATTGTCTTCCCCTGTGAATCCGGGCGTGTTGTGATATCCCTCCTGCTTTTAACAGACATCCCCTCATCTCTAGGGGAACTCAGGTGAGCACTTTTTGATGTCATTTCAGTTGGTCACCTGTTTCAAGGTTGAGGTTGGCTTCCCCTGTGACTCCTGGTGTGTTGTGATATCCCCCCTGCTTGTAACAGACATCCTCTCCTCACCAGGGGAACTCAGTTGAGCGCTTTCTGATATCCCCCCTGCTTGTAACAGACTTCCCCTGCTCTCCAGGGGAACTCAGGTGAGCGCTTTGTGATGTCATTTCAGTTGGTCACCAGTTTCAAGTTGGAAGTTGGCTTCCCCTGTGACTCCTGGTGTGTTGTGATATCCCCCCTGCTTGTAACAGAAATCCCCTCTTCTCCAAGTTAACTCAGGTGAGCGCTTTGTGATGTCATTTCAGTTGGTCACCTGTTTCATGGTGGAGGTTGGCTTCCGCTGTGACTCCTGGGGTGTTGTGATAACACTCCTTCTTGTAACAGACATCCCCTCTTCACCGGGGGAACTCAGGTGAGCGCTTTGTGATATCCCCCCTGCTTGTAACAGAGGTCCCCTGCTCTCCAGGGGAACTCACTTCAGCGCTTTGTGATGTCATTTCAGTTGGTCACCTGTTTCAAGGTTGAGATTGTCTTCCCCTGTGAATCCGGGCGTGTTGTGATATCCCCCCTGCTTGTAACAGAGATCCCCTGCTCTCCAGGGGAACTCAGGTCAGCGCTTTGTGATGTCATTACAGTTGGTCACCTGTTTCAAGGTGGAGGTTGGCTTCCCCTGTGACTCCTGGTGTGTTGTGATATCCCCCCTGCTTGTAACGGACATCCCCTCCTCTCAAGGGAAAGTCAAGTCAGCGCTTTGTGATGTCAATTCAGTTGGTCACCTGTTTCAAGGTGGAGGTTGGCTTCCCCTGTGACTCCTGGTGTGTTGTGATATCCCCCCTGCTTGTAACAGACATCCCCTCCTCAGCAGGGGAACTCAGGTGAGCGCTTTGTGATATCCCCCCTGCTTGTAACAGACATCCCCTCTTCTCCAAGTTAACTCAGGTGAGCGCTTTGTGATGTCATTTCAGTTGGTCACCTGTTTCATGGTGGAGGATGGCTTCCGCTGTGACTCCTGGTGTGTTGTGATAAGCCCCCTGCTTGTAACAGACATCCCCTCCTCTCCAGGGGAACTCAGGTGAGCGCTTTGTGATGTCATTACAGTTGGTCACCTGTTTCAAGGTGGAGGTTGGCTTCCCCTCTGACTCCAGGTGTGTTTTGATATCCCCCCTTGTTGTAATAGACATCCCCTCCACTCCAGGGGAACTCAGGTGAGCGCTTTGTGATATTCCCCCTGCTTGTAACAAACATCCCCTCTTCTCCAGGGGAACTCAGGTGAGCGCTTTGTGATGTCATTTCAGTTGGTCATCTGTTTCAAGGTGGAGGTTGTCTTCCCCTGTGACTCCTGGTGTGTTATGATATCCCCCCTGCTTGTAACAGACATCCCCTCGTCTCCAGGTGTACTCTGGTGAGCGCTTTGTGATGTCATTTCAGTAGGTCACCTGTTTCAAGGTGGAGGTTGGCTTGCCAGTGTGTTATGTTATCCCCCATGCCAGAAGAGACATTCCCTCATCTCCAGGGGAACTGAGGTGAGTGCTTTGTGATGTCATTGTAGTACGTCACAAGATTCCAGCTGGAGCTTGGCTTCCCCTCTGGTCTAGTGTGTTATGTGTTCCGCCATGCCAGTAAGAGACATTCCTTTGTCTCCATGGGAATAGAGTTGAGCGCTTTGTGATGTCATTTCAGTAGGTCTTAAGGTTCTAGTAAGAGATATCCCCTCCTCTCCAGGGGAACTCAGGTGAGCGCTTTGTGATATCCCCCCTGCTTGTAACAGACATCCCCTCCTCTCCAGGGGAACTCAGGTGAGCGCTTTGTGATGTCATTGTAGTACGTCACAAGATTCCAACTGGAGCTTGGCTTCCCCTCTGGTCTAGTGTGTTGTGTGTTCCGCCATGCCTGTAAGAGACATTCCTTTGTCTCCATGGGAATAGAGTTTAGCGCTTTGTGATGTCATTTCAGTAGGTCTTAAGGTTCTAGTTGGAGGATGGCTTTCACTCTGACTTGTAGTGTGTTATGTTATCCGCCCTGACATTAAGAGACATGTCCTCATCTCCAGGGGAAGTAAGTGAGTGAGTCATTTCAGTTGGTCACCTTTTTGAAGGTGAAGGTTGGCTGCCCCTGTGACTCCTGGCGTGTTGTGATATCCCCCCTGCTTGTAACAGACATCCCCTCCTCACGAGGGGAACTCAGGTGAGCGCTTTGTGATATCCCCCCTGCTTGTAACAGACATCCCCTCATCTCTAGGGGAGCTCAGGTGAGCGCTTTGTGATGTCATTTCAGTTGGTCACCTGTTTCATGGTGGAGGTTGGCTTCCGCTGTGACTCCTGGGGTGTTGTGATATCCCCCCTGCTTGTAACAGACATCCCCTCTTCTCCAAGTTAACTCAGGTGAGCGCTTTGTGATGTCATTTCAGTTGGTCACCTGTTTCATGGTGGAGGTTGGCTTCCGCTGTGACTCCTGGGGTGTTGTGATAACCCCCCTTCTTGTAACAGACATCCCCTCCTCTCCACGGGAACTCAGGTGAGCGCTTTGTGATGTCATTTCAGTTGGTCACCTGTTTCAAGGTGGAGGTTGGCTTCCCCTGTGACTCCTGGCGTGTTGTGATATCCCCCCTGCTTGTAACAGACATCTCCTCCTCACCAGGGGAACTCAGGTGAGCGCTTTGTGATATCCCCCCTGCTTGTAACAGAGGTCCCCTGCTCTCCAGGGGAACTCAGGCGAGCGCTTTGTGATGTCATTTCAGTTGGTCACCTGTTTCAAGGTTGAGATTGTCTTCCCCTGTGAATCCGGGCGTGTTGTGATATCCCTCCTGCATTTAACAGACATCCCCTCATCTCTAGGGGAACTCAGGTGAGCGCTTTTTGTTGTCATTTCAGTTGGTCACCTGTTTCAAGGTTGAGGTTGGCTTCCCCTGTGACTCCTGGTGTGTTGTGATATCCCCCCTGCTTGTAACAGACATCCCCTCCTCACCAGGGGAACTCAGGTGAGCGCTTTCTGATATCCCCCCTGCTTGTAACAGACTTCCCTTCTCTCCAGGGGAACTCAGGTGAGCGCTTTGTGATGTCATTTCAGTTGGTCACCTGTTTCAAGTTGGAGGTTGGCTTCCCCTGTGACTCCTGGTGTGTTGTGATATCCCCCCTGCTTGTAACAGACATCCCCTCTTCTCCAAGTTAACTCAGGTGAGCGCGTTGTGATGTCATTTCAGTTGGTCACCTGTTTCATGGTGGAGGTTGGCTTCCGCTGTGACTCCTGGGGTGTTGTGATGTCCCCCCTGCTTGTAACAGACATCCCCTCTTCTCCAAGTTAACTCAGGTGAGCGCTTTGTGATATCCCCCCTGCTTGTAATAGAGGTCCCCTGCTCTCCAGGGGAACTCAGGTGAGCGCTTTGTGATGTCATTTCAGTTGGTCACCTGTTTCAAGGTTGAGATTGTCTTCCCCTGTGAATCGGGGCGTGTTGTGATATCCCTCCTGCTTTTAACAGACATCCCCTCATCTCTAGGGGAACTCAGGTGAGCGCTTTTTGATGTCATTTCAGTTGGTCACCTGTTTCAAGGTTGAGGTTGGCTTCCCCTGTGACTCCTGGTGTGTTGTGATATCCCCCCTGCTTGTAACAGACATCCCCTCCTCACCAGGGTAACTCAGTTGAGCGCTTTCTGATATCCCCCCTGCTTGTAACAGTCTTCCCCTGCTCTCCAGGGGAACTCAGGTGAGCGCTTTGTGATGTCATTTCAGTTGGTCACCTGTTTCAAGTTGGAGGTTGGCTTCCCCTGTGACTCCTGGTGTGTTGTGATATCCTCCCTGCTTGTAACAGACATCCCCTCTTCTCCAAGTTAACTCAGGTGAGCGCTTTGTGATGTCATTTCAGTTGGTCACCTGTTTCATGGTGGAGGTTGGCTTCCGCTGTGACTCCTGGTGTGTTGTGATATCCCCCCTGCTTGTAACAGAGATCCCGTGCTCTCCAGGGGAACTCAGGTCAGCGCTTTGTGATGTCATTACAGTTGGTCACCTGTTTCAAGGTGGAGGTTGGCTTCCCCTGTGACTCCTGGTGTGTTGTGATATCCCCCCTGCTTGTAACGGACATCCCCTCCTCTCAAGGGGAACTCAGGTGAGCGCTTTGTGATGTCATTACAGTTGGTCACCTGTTTCATGGTGGAGGATGGCTTCCGCTGTGACTCCTGGTGTGTTGTGATAACCCCCCTGCTTGTAACAGACATCCCCTCCTCTCCAGGGGAACTCAGGTGAGCGCTTTGTGATGTCATTACAGTTGGTCACCTGTTTCAAGGTGGAGGTTGGCTTCCCCTCTGACTTCAGGTGTGTTTTGATATCCCCCCTTGTTGTAATAGACATCCCCTCCACTCCAGCGGAACTCAGGTGAGCGCTTTGTGATATTCCCCCTGCTTGTAACAAACATCCCTTCTTCTCCAGGGGAACTCAGGTGAGCGCTTTGTGATGTCATTTCAGTTGGTCATCTGTTTCAAGGTGGAGGTTGTCTTCCCCTGTGACTCCTGGTGTGTTATGATATCCCCCCTGCTTGTAACAGACATCCCCTCATCTCTAGGGGAACTCAGGTGAGCGCTTTTTGATGTCATTTCAGTTGGTCACCTGTTTCAAGGTTGAGGTTGGCTTCCCCTGTGACTCCTGGTATGTTGTGATATCCCCCCTGCTTGTAACAGACATCCCCTCCTCACCAGGGTAACTCAGTTGAGCGCTTTCTGATATCCCCCCTGCTTGTAACAGTCTTCCCCTGCTCTCCAGGGGAACTCAGGTGAGCGCTTTGTGATGTCATTTCAGTTGGTCACCTGTTTCAAGTTGGAGGTTGGCTTCCCCTGTGACTCCTGGTGTGTTGTGATATCCTCCCTGCTTGTAACAGACATCCCCTCTTCTCCAAGTTAACTCAGGTGAGCGCTTTGTGATGTCATTTCAGTTGGTCACCTGTTTCATGGTGGAGGTTGGCTTCCGCTGTGACTCCTGGTGTGTTGTGATATCCCCCCTGCTTGTAACAGACATCCCCTGCTCTCCAGGGGAACTCAGGTGAGCGCTTTGTGATGTCATTACAGTTGGTCACCTGTTTCAAGGTGGAGGTTGGCTTCCCCTGTGACTCCTGGTGTGTTGTGATATCCCCCCTGCTTGTAACGGACATCCCCTCCTCTCAAGGGGAACTCAGGTGAGCGCTTTGTGATGTCATTACAGTTGGTCACCTGTTTCATGGTGGAGGATGGCTTCCGCTGTGACTCCTGGTGTGTTGTGATAACCCCCCTGCTTGTAACAGACATCCCCTCCTCTCCAGGGGAACTCAGGTGAGCGCTTTGTGATGTCATTACAGTTGGTCACCTGTTTCAAGGTGGAGGTTGGCTTCCCCTCTGACTTCAGGTGTGTTTTGATATCCCCCCTTGTTGTAATAGACATCCCCTCCACTCCAGCGGAACTCAGGTGAGCGCTTTGTGATATTCCCCCTGCTTGTAACAAACATCCCTTCTTCTCCAGGGGAACTCAGGTGAGCGCTTTGTGATGTCATTTCAGTTGGTCATCTGTTTCAAGGTGGAGGTTGTCTTCCCCTGTGACTCCTGGTGTGTTATGATATCCCCCCTGCTTGTAACAGACATCCCTTCGTCTCCAGGTGTACTCTGGTGAGCGCTTTGTGATGTCATTTCAGTAGGTCACCTGTTTCAAGGTGGAGGTTGGCTTGCCAGTGTGTTCTGTTATCCCCCATGCCAGAAGAGACATTCCCTCATCTCCAGGGGAACTGAGGTGAGCACTTTGTGATGTCATTGTAGTACGTCACAAGATTCCAGCTGGAGCTTGGCTTCCCCTCTGGTCTAGTGTGTTATGTGTTCCGCCATGCCAGTAAGAGACATTCCTTTGTCTCCATGGGAATAGAGTTGAGCGCTTTGTGATGTCATTTCAGTAGGTCTTAAGGTTCTAGTAAGAGATATCCCCTCCTCTCCAGGGGAACTCAGGTGAGCGCTTTGTGATATCCCCCCTGCTTGTAAAAGACATCCCCTCCTCTCCAGGGGAACTCAGGTGAGCGCTTTGTGATGTCATTGTAGTACGTCACAAGATTCCAACTGGAGCTTGGCTTCCCCTCTGGTCTAGTGTGTTATGTGTTCCGCCATGCCTGTAAGAGACATTCCTTTGTCTCCATGGGAATAGAGTTTAGCGCTTTGTGATGTCATTTCAGTAGGTCTTAAGGTTCTAGTTGGAGGATGGCTTTCACTCTGACTTGTAGTGTGTTATGTTATCCGCCCTTACATTAAGAGACATGTCCTCATCTCCAGGGGAAGTAAGTGAGTGAGTCATTTCAGTTGGTCACCTTTTTGAAGGTGAAGGTTGGCTGCCCCTGTGACTCCTGGCGTGTTGTGATATCCCCCCTGCTTGTAACAGACATCCCCTCCTCACGAGGGGAACTCAGGTGAGCGCTTTGTGATATCCCCCCTGCTTGTAACAGACATCCCCTCATCTCTAGGGGAACTCAGGTGAGCGCTTTGTGATGTCATTTCAGTTGGTCACCTGTTTCATGGTGGAGGTTGGCTTCCGCTGTGACTCCTGGGGTGTTGTGATATCCCCCCTGCTTGTAACAGACATCCCCTCTTCTCCAAGTTAACTCAGGTGAGCGCTTTGTGATGTCATTTCAGTTGGTCACCTGTTTCATGGTGGAGGTTGGCTTCCGCTGTGACTCCTGGGGTGTTGTGATAACCCCCCTTATTGTAACAGACATCCCCTCCTCTCCACGGGAACTCAGGTGAGCGCTTTGTGATGTCATTTCAGTTGGTCACCTGTTTCAAGGTGGAGGTTGGCTTCCCCTGTGACTCCTGGCGTGTTGTGATATCCCCCCTGCTTGTAACAGACATCCCCTCCTCACCAAGGGAACTCAGGTGAGCGCTTTGTGATATCCCCCCTGCTTGTAACAGACATCCCCTCATCTCTAGGGGAACTCATGTGAGCGCTTTGTGATGTCATTTCAGTTGGTCACCAGTTTCAAGTTGGAGGTTGGCTTCCCCTGTGACTCCTGGTGTGTTCTGATATCCCCCCTGCTTGTAACGGACATCCCCTCCTCTCAAGGGAAAGTCAAGTCAGCGCTTTGTGATGTCAATTCAGTTGGTCACCTGTTTCAAGGTTGAGGTTGGCTTCCCCTGTGACTCCTGGTGTCTTGTGATATCCCCCCTGCTTGTAACAGACATCCCCTCCTCACCAGGGGAACTCAGTTGAGCGCTTTCTGATATCCCCCCTGCTTGTAACAGACTTTCCCTGCTCTCCAGGGGAACTCAGGTGAGCGCTTTGTGATGTCATTTCAGCTGGTCACCTGTTTCAAGGTGGAGGTTGGCTTCCCCTGTGACTCCTGGTGTGTTGTGATATCCCCCCTGCTTGTAACAGAGGTCCCCTGCTCTCCAGGGGAACTCAGGTGAGCGCTTTGTGATGTCATTTCAGTTGGTCACCTGTTTCAAGGTGGAGGTTGGCTTCCCCTGTGACTCCTGGTGTGTTGTGATATCCCCCCTGCTTGTAACAGAGATCCCGTGCTCTCCAGGGGAACTCAGGTCAGCGCTTTGTGATGTCATTACAGTTGGTCACCTGTTTCAAGGTGGAGGTTGGCTTCCCCTGTGACTCCTGGTGTGTTCTGATATCCCCCCTGCTTGTAACGGACATCCCCTCCTCTCAAGGGAAAGTCAAGTCAGCGCTTTGTGATGTCAATTCAGTTGGTCACCAGTTTCAAGGTGGAGGTTGGCTTCCCCTGTGACTCCTGGTGTGTTGTGATATCCCCCCTACTTGTAACAGACATCCCCTCCTCAGCAGGGGAACTCAGGTGAGCGTTTTGTGATATCCCCCCTTCTTGTAACAGACATCCCCTCATCTCTAGGGGAACTCAGGTGAGCGCTTTGTGCTGTCATTTCAGTTGGTCACATGTTTCAAGGTTGAGGTTGGCTTCCCCTGTGACTCCTGGTGTGTTGTGATATCCCCCCTACTTGTAATAGACATCCCCTCCTCTCCAGGGGAACTCAGGTGAGCGCTTTGTGATATCCCCCCTGCTTGTAACAGAGATCCCCTGCTCTCCAGGGGAACTCACTTCAGCGCTTTGTGATGTCATTTCAGTTGGTCACCTGTTTCAAGGTTGAGATTGTCTTCCCCTGTGAATCCGGGCGTGTTGCGATATTCCCCCTGCTTGTAACAGACATCCCCTCCTCTCCAGGGGAACTCAGGTGAGCGCTTTGTGATGTCATTGTAGTACGTCACAAGATTCCAACTGGAGCTTGGCTTCCCCTCTGGTCTAGTGTGTTATGTGTTCCGCCATGCCTGTAAGAGACATTCCTTTTTCTCCATGGGAATAGAGTTTAGCGCTTTGTGATGTCATTTCAGTAGGTCTTAAGGTTCTAGTTGGAGGATGGCTTTCTGACTTCTAGTGTGTTATGTTATCCGCCCTGACATTAAGAGACATGTCCTCATCTCCAGGGGAAGTAAGTGAGTGAGTCATTTCAGTTGGTCACCTTTTTGAAGGTGAAGGTTGGCTGCTCCTGTGACTCCTGGCGTGTTGTGATATCCCCCCTGCTTGTAACAGACATCCCCTCCTCACGAGGGGAATTCAGGTGAGCGCTTTGTGATATCCCCCCTGCTTGTAACAGACATCCCCTCATCTCTAGGGGAACTCATGTGAGCGCTTTGTGATGTCATTTCAGTTGGTCACCAGTTTCAAGTTGGAGGTTGGCTTCCCCTGTGACTCCTGGTGTGTTCTGATATCCCCCCTGCTTGTAACGGACATCCACTCCTCTCAAGGGAAAGTCAAGTCAGCGCTTTGTGATGTCAATTCAGTTGGTCACCAGTTTCAAGGTGGAGGTTGGCTTCCCCTGTGACTCCTGGTGTGTTGTGATATCCCCCCTGCTTGTAACAGACATCCCCTCCTCAGCAGGGGAACTCAGGTGAGCGCTTTGTGATGTCATTTCAGTTGGTCACCTGTTTCAAGGTGGAGGTTTGCTTTCCCTGTGACTCCTGGCGTGTTGTGATATCCCCCCTGCTTGTAACAGACATCCCCTCCTCACCAGGGGAACTCAGGTGAGCGCTTTGTGATATCCCCCCTGCTTGTAACAGAGGTCCCCTGCTCTCCAGGGGAACTCAGGTGAGCGCTTTGTGATGTCATTTCAGTTGGTCACCTGTTTCAAGGTTGAGATTGTCTTCCCCTGTGAATCCGGGCGTGTTGTGATATCCCTCCTGCTTTTAACAGACATCCCCTCATCTCTAGGGGAACTCAGGTGAGCGCTTTTTGATGTCATTTCAGTTGGTCACCTGTTTCAAGGTTGAGGTTGGCTTCCCCTGTGACTCCTGGTGTGTTGTGATATCCCCCCTGCTTGTAACAGACATCCCCTCCTCACCAGGGGAACTCAGTTGAGCGCTTTCTGATATCCCCCCTGCTTGTAACAGACTTTCCCTGCTCTCCAGGGGAACTCAGGTGAGCGCTTTGTGATGTCATTTCAGCTGGTCACCTGTTTCAAGGTGGAGGTTGGCTTCCCCTGTGACTCCTGGTGTGTTGTGATATCCCCCCTGCTTGTAACAGAGGTCCCCTGCTCTCCAGGGGAACTCAGGTGAGCGCTTTGTGATGTCATTTCAGTTGGTCACCTGTTTCAAGGTGGAGGTTGGCTTCCCCTGTGACTCCTGGTGTGTTGTGATATCCCCCCTGCTTGTAACAGAGATCCCGTGCTCTCCAGGGGAACTCAGGTCAGCGCTTTGTGATGTCATTACAGTTGGTCACCTGTTTCAAGGTGGAGGTTGGCTTCCCCTGTGACTCCTGGTGTGTTCTGATATCCCCCCTGCTTGTAACGGACATCCCCTCCTCTCAAGGGAAAGTCAAGTCAGCGCTTTGTGATGTCAATTCAGTTGGTCACCAGTTTCAAGGTGGAGGTTGGCTTCCCCTGTGACTCCTGGTGTTTTGTGATATCCCCCCTACTTGTAACAGACATCCCCTCCTCAGCAGGGGAACTCAGGTGAGCGTTTTGTGATATCCCCCCTTCTTGTAACAGACATCCCCTCATCTCTAGGGGAACTCAGGTGAGCGCTTTGTGCTGTCATTTCAGTTGGTCACATGTTTCAAGGTTGAGGTTGGCTTCCCCTGTGACTCCTGGTGTGTTGTGATATCCCCCCTACTTGTAACAGACATCCCCTCCTCACCAGGGGAACTCAGGTGAGCGTTTTGTGATATCCCTCCTGCTTGTAACAGACATCCCCTGCTCTCCAGGGGAACTCAGGTGAGCGCTTTCTGATGTCATTTCAGTCGGTCACCTGTTTCAAGGTGGAGGTTGGCTTCCCCTGTGACTCCTGGTGTGTTGTGATATCCCCCCTGCTTGTAACAGACATCCCCTCTTCTCCAAGTTAACTCAGGTGAGCGCTTTGTGATGTCATTTCAGTTGGTCACCTGTTTCATGGTGGAGGATGGCTTCCGCTGTGACTCCTGGTGTGTTGTGATAACCCCCCTGCTTGTAACAGACATCCCCTCGTCTCCAGGGGAACTCAGGTGAGCGCTTTGTGATGTCATTACAGTTGGTCAACTGTTTCAAGGTGGAGGTTGGCTTCCCCTCTGACTACTGGTGTGTTTTGTTATCCCCCCTTGTTGTAATAGACATCCCCTCCACTCCAGGGGAACTCAGGTAAGCGCTTTGTGATATCCCCCCTGCTTGTAACAGACATCCCCTCATCTCTAGGGGAACTCAGGTGAGCGCTTTGTGATGTCAATTCAGTTGGTCACCTGTTTCAAGGTGGAGGTTGGCTTCCCCTCTGACTCCTAGTGTGTTTTGATATCCCCCCTTGTTGTAATAGACATCCCCTAAACTCCAGGGGAACTCAGGTGAGCGCTTTGTGATATTCCCCCTGCTTGTAACAAACATCCCCTCTTCTCCAGGGGAACTCAGGTGAGCGCTTTGTGATGTCATTTCAGTTGATCACTTGTTTCATGGTGGAGGTTGGCTTCCGCTGTGACTCCTGGTGTGTTGTGATATCCCCCCTGCTTGTAACAGACATCCCCTCTTCTCCAGGGGAACTCAGGTGAGTGCTTTGTGATATCCCCCCTGCTTGTAACTGAGGTCCCCTGCTCTCCAGGGGAACTCAGGTGAGCGCTTTGTGATGTCATTTCAGATGGTCACCTGTTTCAAGGTTGAGATTGTCTTCCCCTGTGAATCCGGGCGTGTTGTGATATCCCCCCTGCTTGTAACAGAGATCCCCTGCTCTCCAGGGGAACTCAGGTCAACGCTTTGTGATGTCATTACAGTTGGTCACCTGTTTCAAGGTGGAGGTTGGCTTCCCCTGTGACTCCTGGTGTGTTGTGATATCCCCCCTGCTTGTAACAGACATCCCCTCCTCTCAAGGGAAAGTCAAGTCAGCGCTTTGTGATGTCAATTCAGTTGGTCACCTGTTTCAAGGTGGAGGTTGGCTTCCCCTGTGACTCCTGGTGTGTTGTGATATCCCCCCTGCTTGTAACAGACATCCCCTCCTCAGCACGGGAACTCAGGTGAGCGCTTTGTGATATCCCCCCTGCTTGTAACAGACATCCCCTCTTCTCCAAGTTAACTCAGGTGAGCGCTTTGTGATGTCATTTCAGTTGGTCACCTGTTTCATGGTGGAGGATGGCTTCCGCTGTGACTCCTGGTGTGTTGTGATAACCCCCCTGCTTGTAACAGACATCCCCTCCTCTCCAGGGGAACTCAGGTGAGCGCTTTGTGATGTCATTACAGTTGGTCACCTGTTTCAAGGTGGAGGTTGGCTTCCCCTCTGACTCCTGGTGTGTTTTGATATCCCCCCTTGTTGTAATAGACATCCCCTCCACTCCAGGGGAACTCAGGTGAGCGCTTTGTGATATTCCCCCTGCTTGTAACAAACATCCCCTCTTCTCTAGGGGAACTCAGGTGAGCGCTTTGTGATGTCATTTCAGTTGGTTATCTGTTTCAAGGTGGAGGTTGTCTTCCCCTGTGACTCCTGGTGTGTTATGATATCCCCCCTGCTTGTAACAGACATCCCCTCGTCTCCAGGTGTACTCTGGTGAGTGCTTTGTGATGTCATTTCAGTAGGTCACCTGTTTCAAGGTGGAGGTTGGCTTGCCAGTGTGTTATGTTATCCCCCATGCCAGAAGAGACATTCCCTCATCTCCAGGGGAACTGAGGTGAGTGCTTTGTGATGTCATTGTAGTACGTCACAAGATTCCAGCTGGAGCTTGGCTTCCCCTCTGGTCTAGTGTGTTATGTGTTCCGCCATGCCAGTAAGAGACATTCCTTTGTCTCCATGGGAATAGAGTTGAGCGCTTTGTGATGTCATTTCAGTAGGTCTTAAGGTTCTAGTAAGAGATATCCCCTCCTCTCCAGGGGAACTCAGGTGAGCGCTTTGTGATATCCCTCCTTCTTGTAACAGACATCCCCTCATCTCTAGGGCAACTCAGGTGAGCGCTTTGTGATGTCATTTCAGTTGGTCACATGACTCAAGGTTGAGGTTGGCTTCCCCTGTGACTCCTGGTGTGTTGTGATATCCCCCCTGCTTATAACAGACATCCCCTCCTCAGCAGGGGAACTCAGGTGAGCGCTTTGTGATATCCCCCCTTCTTGTAACAGACATCCCCTCATCTCTAGGGGAACTCAGGTGAGCGCTTTGTGATGTCATTTCAGTTGGTCACATGACTCAAGGTGGAGGTTGGCTTCCCCTGTGACTCCTGGTGTGTTGTGATATCCCCCCTACTTGTAACAGACATCCCCTCCTCACCAGGGTAACTCAGGTGAGCGCTTTGTGATGTCATTTCAGTTGGTCACCTGTTTCCAGGTGGAGGTTGGCTTCCCCTCTGACTCCTGGTGTGTTTTGATATCCCCCCTTCTTGTAATAGACATCCCCTCCTCTCCAGGGGAACTCAGGTGAGCGCTTTGTGATATCCCCCCTGCTTGTAACAGAGATCCCCTGCTCTCCAGGGGAACTCACTTCAGCGCTTTGTGATGTCATTTCAGTTGGTCACCTGTTTCAAGGTTGAGATTGTCTTCCCCTGTGAATCCGGGCGTGTTGCGATATCCCCCCTGCTTGTAACAGACATCCCCTCCTCTCCAGGGGAACTCAGGTGAGCGCTTTGTGATGTCATTGTAGTACGTCACAAGATTCCAACTGGAGCTTGGCTTCCCCTCTGGTCTAGTGTGTTATGTGTTCCGCCATGCCTGTAAGAGACATTCCTTTTTCTCCATGGGAATAGAGTTTAGCGCTTTGTGATGTCATTTCAGTAGGTCTTAAGGTTCTAGTTGGAGGATGGCTTTCTGACTTGTAGTGTGTTATGTTATCCGCCCTGACATTAAGAGACATGTCCTCATCTCCAGGGGAAGTAAGTGAGTGAGTCATTTCAGTTGGTCACCTTTTTGAAGGTGAAGGTTGGCTGCTCCTATGACTCCTGGCGTGTTGTGATATCCCCCCTGCTTGTAACAGACATCCCCTCCTCACCAGGGGAACTCAGGTGAGCGCTTTGTGATATCCCCCCTGCTTGTAACAGACATCCCCTCATCTCTAGGGGAACTCAGGTGAGCGCTTTGTGATGTCATTTCAGTTGGTCACCAGTTTCAAGTTGGAGGTTGGCTTCCCCTGTGACTCCTGGTGTGTTCTGATATCCCCCCTGCTTGTAACGGACATCCCCTCCTCTCAAGGGAAAGTCAAGTCAGCGCTTTGTGATGTCAATTCAGTTGGTCACCAGTTTCAAGGTGGAGGTTGGCTTCCCCTGTGACTCCTGGTGTGTTGTGATATCCCCCCTGCTTGTAACAGACATCCCCTCCTCAGCAGGAGAACTCAGGTGAGCGCTTTGTGATGTCATTTCAGTTGGTCACCTGTTTCAAGGTGGAGGTTGGCTTCCCCTGTGACTCCTGGCGTGTTGTGATATCCCCCCTGCTTGTAACAGACATCCCCTCCTCACCAGGGGAACTCAGGTGAGCGCTTTGTGATATCCCCCCTGCTTGTAACAGAGGTCCCCTGCTCTCCAGGGGAATTCAGGTGAGCGCTTTGTGATGTCATTTCAGTTGGTCACCTGTTTTAAGGTTGAGATTGTCTTCCCCTGTGAATCCGGGCGTGTTGTGATATCCCTCCTGCTTTTAACAGACATCCCCTCATCTCTAGGGGAACTCAGGTGAGCGCTTTTTGATGTCATTTCAGTTGGTCACCTGTTTCAAGGTTGAGGTTGGCTTCCCCTGTGACTCCTGGTGTGTTGTGATATCCCCCCTGCTTGTAACAGACATCCCCTCCTCACCAGGGGAACTCAGTTGAGCGCTTTCTGATATCCCCCCTGCTTGTAACAGACTTTCCCTGCTCTCCAGGGGAACTCAGGTGAGCGCTTTGTGATGTCATTTCAGTTGGTCACCTGTTTCAAGGTGGAGGTTGGCTTCCCCTGTGACTCCTGGTGTGTTGTGATATCCCCCCTGCTTGTAACAGACATCCCCTCCTCTCCAGGGGAACTCAGTTGAGCGCTTTCTGATATCCCCCCTGCTTGTAACAGACATCCCCTCCTCAGCAGGGGAACTCAGGTAAGCGCTTTGTGATGTCATTTCAGTTGGTCACCTGTTTCAAGGTGGAGGTTGGCTTCCCCTGTGACTCCTGGCGTGTTGTGATATCCCCCCTGCTTGTAACAGACATCCCCTCCTCACCAGGGGAACTCAGGTGAGCGCTTTGTGATATCCCCCCTGCTTGTAACAGAGGTCCCCTGCTCTCCAGGGGAACTCAGGTGAGCGCTTTGTGATGTCATTTCAGTTGGTCACCTGTTTCAAGGTTGAGATTGTCTTCCCCTGTGAATCCGGGCGTGTTGTGATATCCCTCCTGCTTTTAACAGACATCCCCTCATCTCTAGAGGAACTCAGGTGAGCGCTTTTTGATGTCATTTCAGTTGGTCACCTGTTTCAAGGTTGAGGTTGGCTTCCCCTGTGACTCCTGGTGTGTTGTGATATCCCCCCTGCTTGTAACAGACATCCCCTCCTCACCAGGGGAACTCAGTTCAGCGCTTTCTGATATCCCCCCTGCTTGTAACAGACTTTCCCTGTTCTCTAGGGGAACTCAGGTGAGCGCTTTGTGATGTCATTTCAGTTGGTCACCTGTTTCAAGGTTGAGATTGTCTTCCCCTGTGAATCCGGGCGTGTTGTGATATCCCTCCTGCTTTTAACAGACATCCCCTCATCTCTAGGGGCACTCAGGTGAGCGCTTTTTGATGTCATTTCAGTTGGTCACCTGTTTCATGGTGGAGGTTGGCTTCCGCTGTGACTCCTGGTGTGTTGTGATATCCCCCCTGCTTGTAACAGAGATCCCGTGCTCTCCAGGGGAACTCAGGTCAGCGCTTTGTGATGTCATTACAGTTGGTCACCTGTTTCAAGGTGGAGGTTGGCTTCCCCTGTGACTCCTGGTGTGTTGTGATATCCCCCCTGCTTCTAACAGACATCCCCTCTTCTCCAAGTTAACTCAGGTGAGCGCTTTGTGATGTCATTTCAGTTGGTCACCTGTTTCAAGGTGAAGGTTGGCTGCCCCTGTGACTCCTGGCGTGTTGTGATATCCCCCCTGCTTGTAACAGACATCCCCTCCTCACGAGGGGAACTCAGGTGAGCGCTTTGTGATATCCCCCCTGCTTGTAACAGACATCCCCTCATCTCTAGGGGAACTCAGGTGAGCGCTTTGTGATGTCATTTCAGTTGGTCACCTGTTTCAAGTTGGTGGTTGGCTTCCCCTGTGACTCCTGGTGTGTTGTGATATCCCCCCTGCTTGTAACAGACATCCCCTCTTCTCCAAGTTAACTCAGGTGAGCGCTTTGTGATGTCATTTCAGTTGGTCACCTGTTTCATGGTGGAGGTTGGCTTCCGCTGTGACTCCTGGTGTATTGTGATATCCCCCCTGCTTGTAACAGAGATCCCGTGCTCTCCAGGGGAACTCAGGTCAGCGCTTTGTGATGTCATTACAGTTGGTCACCTGTTTCAAGGTGGAGGTTGGCTTCCCCTGTGACTCCTGGTGTGTTCTGATATCCCCCCTGCTTGTAACGGACATCCCCTCCTCTCAAGGGAAAGTCAAGTCAGCGCTTTGTGATGTCAATTCAGTTGGTCACCAGTTTCAAGGTGGAGGTTGGCTTCCCCTGTGACTCCTGGTGTGTTGTGATATCCCCCCTGCTTGTAACAGACATCCCCTCCTCAGCAGGGGAACTCAGGTGAGCGCTTTGTGATGTCATTTCAGTTGGTCACATGTTTCAAGGTTGAGGTTGGCTTCCCCTGTGACTCCTGGTGTGTTGTGATATCCCCCCTACTTGTAACAGACATCCCCTCCTCACCAGGGGAACTCAGGTGAGCGTTTTGTGATATCCCTCCTGCTTGTAACAGACATCCCCTGCTCTCCAGGGGAACTCAGGTGAGCGCTTTCTGATGTCATTTCAGTTGGTCACCTGTTTCAAGGTGGAGGTTGGCTTCCCCTGTGACTCCTGGTGTGTTGTGATATCCCCCCTGCTTGTAACAGACATCCCCTCTTCTCCAAGTTAACTCAGGTGAGCGCTTTGTGATGTCATTTCAGTTGGTCACCTGTTTCATGGTGGAGGTTGGCTTCCGCTGTGACTCCTGGGGTGTTGTGATAACCCCCCTTCTTGTAACAGACATCCCCTCCTCTCCACGGGAACTCAGGTGAGCGCTTTGTGATGTCATTTCAGTTGGTCACCTGTTTCAAGGTGGAGGTTGGCTTCCCCTGTGACTCCTGGCATGTTGTGATATCCCCCCTGCTTGTAACAGACATCCCCTCCTCACCAGGGGAACTCAGGGGAGCGCTTTGTGATATCCCCCCTGCTTGTAACAGAGGTCCCCTGCTCTCCAGGGGAACTCAGGTGAGCGCTTTGTGATGTCATTTCAGTTGGTCACCTGTTTCAAGGTTGAGATTGTCTTCCCCTGTGAATCCGGGCGTGTTGTGATATCCCTCATGCTTTTAACAGACAACCCTCATCTCTAGGGGAACTCAGGTGAGTGCTTTTTGATGTCATTTCAGTTGGTCACCTGTTTCAAGGTTGAGGTTGGCTTCCCCTGTGACTCCTGGTGTGTTGTGATATCCCCCCTGCTTCTAACAGACATCCCCTCTTCTCCAAGTTAACTCAGGTGAGCGCTTTGTGATGTCATTTCAGTTGGTCACCTGTTTCAAGGTGAAGGTTGGCTGCCCCTGTGACTCCTGGCGTGTTGTGATATCCCCCCTGCTTGTAACAGACATCCCCTCCTCACGAGGGGAACTCAGGTGAGCGCTTTGTGATATCCCCCCTGCTTGTAACAGACATCCCCTCATCTCTAGGGGAACTCAGGTGAGCGCTTTGTGATGTCATTTCAGTTGGTCACCTGTTTCAAGGTGGAGGTTGGCTTCCCCTGTGACTCCTGGTGTGTTGTGATATCCCCCCTGCTTGTAACAGACATCCCCTCTTCTCCAAGTTAACTCAGGTGAGCGCTTTGTGATGTCATTTCAGTTGGTCACCTGTTTCATGGTGAAGGTTGGCTTCCGCTGTGACTCCTGGTGTGTTGTGATATCCCCCCTGCTTGTAACAGAGATCCCGTGCTCTCCAGGGGAACTCAGGTCAGCGCTTTGTGATGTCATTACAGTTGGTCACCTGTTTCAAGGTGGAGGTTGGCTTCCCCTGTGACTCCTGGTGTGTTCTGATATCCCCCCTGCTTGTAACGGACATCCCCTCCTCTCAAGGGAAAGTCAAGTCAGCGCTTTGTGATGTCAATTCAGTTGGTCACCAGTTTCAAGGTGGAGGTTGGCTTCCCCTGTGACTCCTGGTGTGTTGTGATATCCCCCCTGCTTGTAACAGACATCGCCTCCTCAGCAGGGGAACTCAGGTGAGCGCTTTGTGATATCCCCCCTTCTTGTAACAGACATCCCCTCATCTCTAGGGGAACTCAGGTGAGCGCTTTGTGATGTCATTTCAGTTGGTCACATGTTTCAAGGTTGAGGTTGGCTTCCCCTGTGACTCCTGGTGTGTTGTGATATCCCCCCTACTTGTAACAGACATCCCCTCCTCACCAGGGGAACTCAGGTGAGCGTTTTGTGATATCCCTCCTGCTTGTAACAGACATCCCCTGCTCTCCAGGGGAACTCAGGTGAGCGCTTTCTGATGTCATTTCAGTTGGTCACCTGTTTCAAGGTGGAGGTTGGCTTCCCCTGTGACTCCTGGTGTGTTGTGATATCCCCCCTGCTTGTAACAGACATCCCCTCTTCTCCAAGTTAACTCAGGTGAGCGCTTTGTGATGTCATTTCAGTTGGTCACCTGTTTCATGGTGGAGGTTGGCTTCCGCTGTGACTCCTGGGGTGTTGTGATAACCCCCCTTCTTGTAACAGACATCCCCTCCTCTCCACGGGAACTCAGGTGAGCGCTTTGTGATGTCATTTCAGTTGGTCACCTGTTTCAAGGTGGAGGTTGGCTTCCCCTGTGACTCCTGGCGTGTTGTGATATCCCCCCTGCTTGTAACAGACATCCCCTCCTCACCAGGGGAACTCAGGTGAGCGCTTTGTGATATCCCCCCTGCTTGTAACAGAGGTCCCCTGCTCTCCAGGGGAACTCAGGTGAGCGCTTTGTGATGTCATTTCAGTTGGTCACCTGTTTCATGGTTGAGATTGTCTTCCCCTGTGAATCCGGGCGTGTTGTGATATCCCTCATGCTTTTAACAGACAACCCTCATCTCTAGGGGAACTCAGGTGAGTGCTTTTTGATGTCATTTCAGTTGGTCACCTGTTTCAAGGTTGAGGTTGGCTTCCCCTGTGACTCCTGGTGTGTTGTGATATCCCCGATGTCAGGATTGTAGAATCTCTGTCATAAATTAGCCTGAGTTCCTCCATGTCAGTTATACTGCTTAATTGAGCCTGGCGCCTGCTAGCCCCGGCCTTGTAGTTTGTAAGCAATAAAATAGAATAGTGATGTTATGTTAACCTTATCTTGTTATGGGCTCACAGGGTTGTTGTCACCTCTCTCAAGGATGGGAGTTTGGAATCCTGTTTTTGTTTCACATATGTCTTTCTTCACTAACCCCCCTCCTTGGGAACTGTCAAGTTTTGGGCGGGAGAAATGTATTGATAAGCTGAGGCAAATCTGGCTTCGAGTCAGATTTGACTTTCAGTCCAATGCGTATAGTGCTAATCAATAAAACTATTTTCTTTTGGAATAAGTTTTGTTGTGAGTTTCCTGTGCGTCTGACATCAAGTCAAATCTCACAACTCCTTTCACCTGCAAAATGCAGGGCGAGGGACATACTTTTTCCGAGCAGGGAGAGGGCCTGGATTGGGACCTCTCCCAGGGCGACGGCGCTGGTGCTGGGCCGCACAGCTCGGGCATGATGCGGGCACTCTCGGGGACAACCCCGGGGCCCGAGGAATTTTTGGAACGACACGTCACCCAGCGCAGGCGATTGTCTAAATACGACCGCCCTACTGGGGATGAACGGTGGCCGGAGCACCTGGGACTGCCTAGCTACGCGCTGGAGCCTGTGGGTGAGACACAGGACTTGCAGTACAAGCTGGACAGGGTGACTAACTGGCTGCAGAATCTTTCGGGTCGGCTGGATCCGGAGGAGAAACGCCGAACACAACGCCTGCTAAAGGAAGTGCTCGGTGGTGGTGCGCACGATACCAGTCTGCGAAGAGCGAGTGGTGGGCTTGCACTGCGGGAACACGGCATGGCGGACACGCATGCAGCGGTGGATGCTGAGGCGGTGGCCAGGGCCAGAGCGCAGCTAGAGATCGAGGCGGAGGCAGCGGCTCGAGCGAGAGCGCAGAGGGAAGGAGAAGACGAGGACGAGGAGCGAGAGGACGACGGCGGCGCGGGTGGCGATGGAGCCGGAGGGGACGGCGCGGATGGCGGCGAGGGAGCAGCAGCAGCGGCAGCGGCGGCGGCGGCGGACGTTGCGGGAGCCGAGGCGGCGGCAGCAGCAGCGGCGCGCGAAGCAGCGGTGGCGGCCGCGCGGGCAGCAGAGGCGGCGCGGGTAGCGGACCGAGCTAGAGTGGCAGCGGGGCTAGGACGAGGAATCGGCCGTGGCGCAAGACCCCTGGCCCAGGCCCCGGCACCGGCGGATTGGGGCCCAGGGCGCCTACCCGCCCACCTCCGTGGAGTGGAGTTGCGGAACACCTATAAATTCAAGGCTAAATTTGCTGGGGACCCCTCCGATTTCCCCACATTTCTGGTGCACCTCCAGGCCTACATGATGGACATGGGGTTCACTTTCCAGGACGACGCTGAGAGGGTGCGTTTCGTGGGTCAAGCCCTAGAAGGCAAAGCTGCCAAATGGTTCGTGGACTTGTACCGCTACCACCCCCAGGCCATCCGCGACTACAACCACTTTATGCGGGCCCTGCGCCAGATGTACGTGGAGCCGTTCGAACGGGAGACTGCGGAGAAAAAACTCAGGGCCCACCGGCAAGGGAAGTTGTCAGTGGTCGAGTACGCCAGGGAGTTTAAAGAGCTGGCTTCTTCTGTACCGGACTGGACAGAACCCCAACGCGTGCTGGCGTTTGTAGGGGGCCTCAATCCTACCCTGGCAGATAAATGCCTCCTCCTGGAAGACCCGCTTACCGTCGAGGGATGGGTCCAACTGGCTGGAGAGATGGAAAATCGATTGGAGCGCGCCTCGATGGTTCAGGTTTTGGCAGGCAAAACCGTGGCGAAAACTTCCACCCCGGCGAAAGCCAAGCCCCGGAGCAAGTTGGAACCGTCTGAGCGCACCCGGCGCATGGAAAAGGGGCTGTGCTTGGGCTGCGGCCAAGCGGGGCACTTCCTCGCACACTGCCCGAAGAAAGCGGCGTCGACCCCTAGGGCCGTGAGCAGCCCGCCGCCGAAAGCCCAGCCGGCCAAGAAATCCACTCAGAAGAAAAGCGCCAAGTCTCTTCTGGTGCCTGTGGCTGCCGTGCCGGCAGTGGACGACTCGGAGGAGGGAAGCGAGCTGGAGGACGAGGACCAAACTGAGGAGCAGTCGGGAAACGAGGACGGTCTGCTGTAAAGGCGCCCCGCCAGCAGGCCGCCAACAGGGGCAAACGCGTGGTGAGTGATTCCCCCTTGCTACTCCTCCCTGCCAATCTCTCCAACCCCAAGTCCGGGAAAACAGTGGGGGTCCGGTGTATCGTGGACTCGGGGTGTACCCAATCCCTAGTGAGCCCGGCGCTGGCCGAGACTTTGGGGGTGGGAAAGGTGCCACTGAAAGAACCCTTGCCAATCACCCAATTAGACGGGAAATGTGCTCCCGGAGGGGAAGCCACGGCAAAGACGCGCCCCATGGACTTGGACATAAAAAAACATTGGGAGCAAATCCAACCTTTGGTAGCCCCTCACTCGGCTTTCCCTTGCGTGTTAGGGTTGGATTGGCTGAGAGAACATGACCCCCTAGTGAAATGGAAAAAAGGAACTGTGGAATTTACCTCTCCCGCCTGCGAGCAGTACGCTCGACCGCGGGATCCTCCAAGTGCGGGGATTGTGGCCGCTTTGGGATCAGGGGGGGCGGCGCTCCCTCCCGAGTATCGGGACTTTGCTGATGTGTTCGCGGAGGTGGAGTGCAACCAACTTCCCCCCCATCGTAAAACTGACTGTGCCATCGAATTAAAGAAAGGGGAACCTCTCCCCAAAGCCAAACTTTATTCCATGAGCCCGCGGGAGATGGCGGAGCTTAGGGAATTTTTGGACAAAAACCTGGCGAGGGGTTTCATTAGACCGGCCACATCTTCCTTGGCGGCCCCGGTCCTTTTCGTAAAAAAGAAGGACGGTTCGCTGCGCTTGTGTACTGACTACCGTGGGTTGAACGCGGTTTCCACCTGCAACGCCTACCCGCTCCCCCTGATAAAAGACTTATTGGGCCACCTGGGGAAGGCGCGGATCTTCACTAAACTGGATTTGAGGGAAGCCTATTACCGAGTCCGGATCAAGAAGGGGCACGAATATTTAACGGCTTTTAATACTCCCCTAGGGCAGTTTGAGTACACCGTAATGCCGTTCGGCCTCGCCGGCGCTCCGGGCGTGTTCATGAATATGATAAATGAAATTATGCATGATCTATTGTACCAGGGGGTGTTGGTGTACATTGATGATATTCTTGTGTATTCAGAAGATGTTGAGAGTCATGCTAACCTGGTCCGCGAAGTGCTCAGCCACTTGCGGAAGCACCAATTGTTTGCTAAACTGTCTAAATGTGAGTTCCACCGCGATGCGGTGGAGTTTTTGGGTTTTCGAGTCTCCCAGGCTGGGATTGAGATGGACCCTGGCAAGGTGCGTGATTTGCTGGCTTGGGAACCTCCCCGCACCAGGAAGCAGCTGCAAAGCTTCCTGGGGTTCGCTAATTTTTACAGGACCTTTATCCCCAACTTTGCCAAGGTGGCGTTGCCCCTCACTGACTTGCTAAAGACCAAACAAGGGGGTAAAACGGCGAGCCGCCCGGGAGCGCCCCTGCTTTGGACCCCCCCCTGTCAAGACGCTTTTGACAAACTAAAATCGCTGTTTACATCCGAACCCGTATTGGCCCATGCTGACCCTTCTAAGCAATTTACTGTACAAGTAGACTCCTCGGACGTAGCAATGGGGGCCGTGATCCTCCAAGAGGGGGAGGACGGGAAATTACACCCGCTGGCCTATCTTTCAAAGAAATTTTCGGGGGCAGAACGAAACTGGGCAATTTGGGAAAAAGAAGCAGCTGCTGTAAAACTGGCCCTTTCCACCTGGAGGCATTGGCTGGAGGGTTCCGCGATCCCGTTTGTAGTCTGGACAGATCATAAAAACCTTCAAGCACTCAAGCAGCCCCGCTCGCTTTCCGCCAAGCAGATGAGATGGGCGGAGTTTTTTGCCCGTTTCAACTTCTCCCTAAAGCACCTGCCGGGCAAAATGAACTTTTTGGCAGACGCATTATCACGCCTGCCCCAGTATAACAGCAAACGAGACCCATTGGTAGACACCGTTTTCACCCCCGCCCAACTGGGGATGGCCGCCGTAACGCGTAGCCGCACAAAGACTGTTACGCCCATCCCAGGGGGCTGGGTCCAGAAGGAGATGTCACAAGATCCGGAATTTTGCTCCCTCCGCCCTGATCTGACGGAGAAGGGGGGGCTCTTTTTTAAGGGGGAAAGACTCTTTGTTCCTGTTTCGGTCAGGGGAAAAGTTTTGAAACTTTGCCACGATGCAAAAACTGCTGGACATTTTGGTTTCGTAAAAACTCTGCACCTAGTCAGGAGACAGTATTGGTGGCCATCTCTGCGCAAGGATGTGGAAAAATATGTACAGGGGTGCCCCATTTGTATTGCCTCCAAACCGGCTGGGGGTAAGAAAAAGGGACTATTACAGCCACAACCCACCCCCTCTCGCCCATGGTCAGATGTTACTATGGACTTTATCACAGACCTCCCTCCCAGCCACGGGAACACCGTAATATGGGTAGTAGTGGATGCTTTTTCTAAACAGGCTCACTTTATTCCCTGCACGGGTGTACCTTCAGCACCTAAATTGGCTTCTCTCTTTATTAAACACGTGGTACGTCTGCACGGGATCCCGACACGTGTTTTGACGGATCGGGGCCCCCAGTTCGTTTCCAAGTTTTGGAGGGAACTCTTAAGACTATTAGGAGTGGAGCAAGCCCTTACTTCGGGCTATCACCCTGAATCAAATGGCCAAACCGAAAGGGTAAACCAAATCCTGGAACAGTATTTGCGTTGTTTTATTAATCACCAGCAGGATAACTGGGTCTCCTTATTGCCACTCGCTGAATTTGCCTACAACAATGGAGTCCACGCCTCAACCGGGGTATCACCCTTCAAAGTGGTGTATGGAACTGATTTGGTGGCAGCCCCCACCTGGGAGCTCAGCTCCACTGAGGCTCCTGACATAAACAAATGGGCAGCAACCATCAGTACAGGTTGGCCAGAAATTGTTGCTAGCCTCAAGGAGGCAAAACAAGCCTATAAAGCTCAAGCTGATAAAAAGAGAGTACCTGCACCTGAATGGAAAGTGGGAGACCTGGCCTATTTGTCTACTAAGAACCTGAGGTGCCAACAGAAATCCAAAAAACTTGGCCCAAAATATGTGGGACCATTTAAAGTGGTAAAACTGATTAATAATGTGACTGTTGAGCTAGCTTTACCAAAGACTTATAGGAATGTACATTCGGTTTTTCATTCCAGCCTGCTGCGAAGAGCTCCGGCCCCGGACGAGTGGCACCCTCCTCCAGCTACGCCTGTGCCGATTTACATCGACAAAGACACCCACTATGAAGTCAACCAAATATTAGACTCTCGTTTGCATAAGGGTCGCCTTCAATACCTGGTCGATTGGAAAGATTTCCCCTCTGGGGACAAAGAGTGGGTTGAGGCTGGGAATGTGAAAGCGCCCCGCCTTCTCCGGGCTTTTCACCGAGCATTCCCTGATTGTCCTCGTCCGGTAGATGCCGGCTAGGTGGGGGAGTGAAGTTAGTTTTAATGCGGAGGGATGTCAGGATTGTAGAATCTCTGTCATAAATTAGCCTGAGTTCCTCCATGTCAGTTATACTGCTTAATTGAGCCTGGCGCCTGCTAGCCCCGGCCTTGTAGTTTGTAAGCAATAAAATAGAATAGTGATGTTATGTTAACCTTATCTTGTTATGGGCTCACAGGGTTGTTGTCACCTCTCTCAAGGATGGGAGTTTGGAATCCTGTTTTTGTTTCACATATGTCTTTCTTCACTAACCCCCCTCCTTGGGAACTGTCAAGTTTTGGGCGGGAGAAATGTATTGATAAGCTGAGGCAAATCTGGCTTCGAGTCAGATTTGACTTTCAGTCCAATGCGTATAGTGCTAATCAATAAAACTATTTTCTTTTGGAATAAGTTTTGTTGTGAGTTTCCTGTGCGTCTGACACCCCCTGCTTCTAACAGACATCCCCTCTTCTCCAAGTTAACTCAGGTGAGCGCTTTGTGATGTCATTTCAGTTGGTCACCTGTTTCAAGGTGAAGGTTGGCTGCCCCTGTGACTCCTGGCGTGTTGTGATATCCCCCCTGCTTGTAACAGACATCCCCTCCTCACGAGGGGAACTCAGGTGAGCGCTTTGTGATATCCCCCCTGCTTGTAACAGACATCCCCTCATCTCTAGGGGAACTCAGGTGAGCGCTTTGTGATGTCATTTCAGTTGGTCACCTGTTTCAAGTTGGAGGTTGGCTTCCCCTGTGACTCCTGGTGTGTTGTGATATCCCCCCTGCTTGTAACAGACATCCCCTCTTCTCCAAGTTAACTCAGGTGAGCGCTTTGTGATGTCATTTCAGTTGGTCACCTGTTTCATGGTGGAGGTTGGCTTCCGCTGTGACTCCTGGTGTGTTGTGATATCCCCCCTGCTTGTAACAGAGATCCCGTGCTCTCCAGGGGAACTCAGGTCAGCGCTTTGTGATGTCATTACAGTTGGTCACCTGTTTCAAGGAGGAGGTTGGCTTCCCCTGTGACTCCTGGTGTGTTCTGATATCCCCCCTGCTTGTAACGGACATCCCCTCCTCTCAAGGGAAAGTCAAGTCAGCGCTTTGTGATGTCAATTCAGTTGGTCACCAGTTTCAAGGTGGAGGTTGGCTTCCCCTGTGACTCCTGGTGTGTTGTGATATCCCCCCTGCTTGTAACAGACATCCCCTCCTCAGCAGGGGAACTCAGGTGAGCGCTTTGTGATATCCCCCCTTCTTGTAACAGACATCCCCTCATCTCTAGGGGAACTCAGGTGAGCGCTTTGTGATGTTATTTCAGTTGGTCACATGTTTCAAGGTTGAGGTTGGCTTCCCCTGTGACTCCTGGTGTGTTGTGATATCCCCCCTACTTGTAACAGACATCCCCTCCTCATCAGGGGAACTCAGGTGAGCGTTTTGTGATATCCCTCCTGCTTGTAACAGACATCCCCTGCTCTCCAGGGGAACTCAGGTGAGCGCTTTCTGATGTCATTTCAGTTGGTCACCTGTTTCAAGGTGGAGGTTGGCTTCCCCTGTGACTCCTGGTGTGTTGTGATATCCCCCCTGCTTGTAACAGACATCCCCTCTTCTCCAAGTTAACTCAGGTGAGCGCTTTGTGATGTCATTTCAGTTGGTCACCTGTTTCATGGTGGAGGTTGGCTTCCGCTGTGACTCCTGGGGTGTTGTGATAACCCCCCTTCTTGTAACAGACATCCCCTCCTCTCCACGGGAACTCAGGTGAGCGCTTTGTGATGTCATTTCAGTTGGTCACCTGTTTCAAGGTGGAGGTTGGCTTCCCCTGTGACTCCTGGCGTGTTGTGATATCCCCCCTGCTTGTAACAGACATCCCCTCCTCACCAGGGGAACTCAGGTGAGCGCTTTGTGATATCCCCCCTGCTTGTAACAGAGGTCCCCTGCTCTCCAGGGGAACTCAGGTGAGCGCTTTGTGATGTCATTTCAGTTGGTCACCTGTTTCAAGGTTGAGATTGTCTTCCCCTGTGAATCCGGGCGTGTTGTGATATCCCTCATGCTTTTAACAGACAACCCTCATCTCTAGGGGAACTCAGGTGAGTGCTTTTTGATGTCATTTCAGTTGGTCACCTGTTTCAAGGTTGAGGTTGGCTTCCCCTGTGACTCCTGGTGTGTTGTGATATCCCCCCTGCTTGTAACAGACATCCCCTCCTCACCAGGGGAACTCAGGTGAGCGCTTTCTGATATCCCCCCTGCTTGTAACAGACATTCCCTGCTCTCCAGGGTAACTCAGGTGAGCGCTTTGTGATGTCATTTCAGTTGGTCACCTGTTTCAAGTTGGAGGTTGGCTTCCCCTGTGACTCCTGGTGTGTTGTGATATCCCCCCTGCTTGTAACAGACATCCCCTCTTCTCCAGGGGAACTCAGGTGAGCGCTTTGTGATGTCATTTCAGTTGGTCACCTGTTTCAAGTTGGAGGTTGGCTTCCCCTGTGACTCCTGGTGTGTTGTGATATCCCCCCTGCTTGTAACAGACATCCCCTCCTCTCAAGGGAAAGTCAAGTCAGCGCTTTGTGATGTCAATTCAGTTGGTCACCTGTTTCAAGGTGGAGGTTGGCTTCCCCTGTGACTCCTGGTGTGTTGTGATATCCCCCCTGCTTGTAACAGACATCCCCTCCTCAGCACGGGAACTCAGGTGAGCGCTTTGTGATATCCCCCCTGCTTGTAACAGACATCCCCTCTTCTCCAAGTTAACTCAGGTGAGCGCTTTGTGATGTCATTTCAGTTGGTCACCTGTTTCATGGTGGAGGATGGCTTCCGCTGTGACTCCTGGTGTGTTGTGATAACCCCCCTGCTTGTAACAGACATCCCCTCCTCTCCAGGGGAACTCAGGTGAGCGCTTTGTGATGTCATTACAGTTGGTCACCTGTTTCAAGGTGGAGGTTGGCTTCCCCTCTGACTCCTGGTGTGTTTTGATATCCCCCCTTGTTGTAATAGACATCCCCTCCACTCCAGGGGAACTCAGGTGAGCGCTTTGTGATATTCCCCCTGCTTGTAACAAACATCCCCTCTTCTCCAGGGGAACTCAGGTGAGCGCTTTGTGATGTCATTTCAGTTGGTTATCTGTTTCAAGGTGGAGGTTGTCTTCCCCTGTGACTCCTGGTGTGTTATGATATCCCCCCTGCTTGTAACAGACATCCCCTCGTCTCCAGGTGTACTCTGGTGAGTGCTTTGTGATGTCATTTCAGTAGGTCACCTGTTTCAAGGTGGAGGTTGGCTTGCCAGTGTGTTATGTTATCCCCCATGCCAGAAGAGACATTCCCTCATCTCCAGGGGAACTGAGGTGAGTGCTTTGTGATGTCATTGTAGTACGTCACAAGATTCCAGCTGGAGCTTGGCTTCCCCTCTGGTCTAGTGTGTTATGTGTTCCGCCATGCCAGTAAGAGACATTCCTTTGTCTCCATGGGAATAGAGTTGAGCGCTTTGTGATGTCATTTCAGTAGGTCTTAAGGTTCTAGTAAGAGATATCCCCTCCTCTCCAGGGGAACTCAGGTGAGCGCTTTGTGATATCCCTCCTTCTTGTAACAGACATCCCCTCATCTCTAGGGCAACTCAGGTGAGCGCTTTGTGATGTCATTTCAGTTGGTCACCTGTTTCCAGGTGGAGGTTGGCTTCCCCTCTGACTCCTGGTGTGTTTTGATATCCCCCCTTCTTGTAATAGACATCCCCTCCTCTCCAGGGGAACTCAGGTGAGCGCTTTGTGATATCCCCCCTGCTTGTAACAGAGATCCCCTGCTCTCCAGGGGAACTCACTTCAGCGCTTTGTGATGTCATTTCAGTTGGTCACCTGTTTCAAGGTTGAGATTGTCTTCCCCTGTGAATCCGGGCGTGTTGCGATATCCCCCCTGCTTGTAACAGACATCCCCTCCTCTCCAGGGGAACTCAGGTGAGCGCTTTGTGATGTCATTGTAGTACGTCACAAGATTCCAACTGGAGCTTGGCTTCCCCTCTGGTCTAGTGTGTTATGTGTTCCGCCATGCCTGTAAGAGACATTCCTTTTTCTCCATGGGAATAGAGTTTAGCGCTTTGTGATGTCATTTCAGTAGGTCTTAAGGTTCTAGTTGGAGGATGGCTTTCTGACTTGTAGTGTGTTATGTTATCCGCCCTGACATTAAGAGACATGTCCTCATCTCCAGGGGAAGTAAGTGAGTGAGTCATTTCAGTTGGTCACCTTTTTGAAGGTGAAGGTTGGCTGCTCCTGTGACTCCTGGCGTGTTGTGATATCCCCCCTGCTTGTAACAGACATCCCCTCCTCATGAGGGGAACTCAGGTGAGCGCTTTGTGATATCCCCCCTGCTTGTAACAGACATCCCCTCATCTCTAGGGGAACTCAGGTGAGCGCTTTGTGATGTCATTTCAGTTGGTCACCAGTTTCAAGTTGGAGGTTGGCTTCCCCTGTGACTCCTGGTGTGTTCTGATATCCCCCCTGCTTGTAACGGACATCCCCTCCTCTCAAGGGAAAGTCAAGTCAGCGCTTTGTGATGTCAATTCAGTTGGTCACCAGTTTCTAGGTGGAGGTTGGCTTCCCCTGTGACTCCTGGTGTGTTGTGATATCCCCCCTGCTTGTAACAGACATCCCCTCCTCAGCAGGGGAACTCAGGTGAGCGCTTTGTGATGTCATTTCAGTTGGTCACCTGTTTCAAGGTGGAGGTTGGCTTCCCCTGTGACTCCTGGCGTGTTGTGATATCCCCCCTGCTTGTAACAGACATCCCCTCCTCACCAGGGGAACTCAGGTGAGCGCTTTGTGATATCCCCCCTGCTTGTAACAGAGGTCCCCTGCTCTCCAGGGGAACTCAGGTGAGCGCTTTGTGATGTCATTTCAGTTGGTCACCTGTTTCAAGGTTGAGATTGTCTTCCCCTGTGAATCCGGGCGTGTTGTGATATCCCTCCTGCTTTTAACAGACATCCCCTCATCTCTAGGGGAACTCAGGTGAGCGCTTTTTGATGTCATTTCAGTTGGTCACCTGTTTCAAGGTTGAGGTTGGCTTCCCCTGTGACTCCTGGTGTGTTGTGATATCCCCCCTGCTTGTAACAGACATCCCCTCCTCACCAGGTGAACTCAGTTGAGCGCTTTCTGATATCCCCCCTGCTTGTAACAGACTTTCCCTGCTCTCCAGGGGAACTCAGGTGAGCGCTTTGTGATGTCATTTCAGTTGGTCACCTGTTTCAAGGTGGAGGTTGGCTTCCCCTGTGACTCCTGGTGTGTTGTGATATCCCCCCTGCTTGTAACAGACATCCCCTCCTCACCAGGGGAACTCAGTTGAGCGCTTTCTGATATCCCCCCTGCTTGTAACAGACATCCCCTCCTTAGCAGGGGAACTCAGGTGAGCGCTTTGTGATGTCATTTCAGTTGGTCACCTGTTTCAAGGTGGAGGTTGGCTTCCCCTGTGACTCCTGGCGTGTTGTGATATCCCCCCTGCTTGTAACAGACATCCCCTCCTCACCAGGGGAACTCAGGTGAGCGCTTTGTGATATCCCCCCTGCTTGTAACAGAGGTCCCCTGCTCTCCAGGGGAACTCAGGTGAGCGCTTTGTGATGTCATTTCAGTTGGTCACCTGTTTCAAGGTTGAGATTGTCTTCCCCTGTGAATCCGGGCGTGTTGTGATATCCCTCCTGCTTTTAACAGACATCCCCTCATCTCTAGAGGAACTCAGGTGAGCGCTTTTTGATGTCATTTCAGTTGGTCACCTGTTTCAAGGTTGAGGTTGGCTTCCCCTGTGACTCCTGGTGTGTTGTGATATCCCCCCTGCTTGTAACAGACATCCCCTCCTCACCAGGGGAACTCAGTTGAGCGCTTTCTGATATCCCCCCTGCTTGTAACAGACTTTCCCTGTTCTCTAGGGGAACTCAGGTGAGCGCCTTGTGATGTCATTTCAGTTGGTCACCTGTTTCAAGGTTGAGATTGTCTTCCCCTGTGAATCCGGGCGTGTTGTGATATCCCTCCTGCTTTTAACAGACATCCCCTCATCTCTAGGGGCACTCAGGTGAGCGCTTTTTAATGTCATTTCAGTTGGTCACCTGTTTCATGGTGGAGGTTGGCTTCCGCTGTGACTCCTGGTGTGTTGTGATATCCCCCCTGCTTGTAACAGAGATCCCGTGCTCTCCAGGGGAACTCAGGTCAGCGCTTTGTGATGTCATTACAGTTGGTCACCTGTTTCAAGGTGGAGGTTGGCTTCCCCTGTGACGCCTGGTGTGTTGTGATATCCCCCCTGCTTCTAACAGACATCCCCTCTTCTCCAAGTTAACTCAGGTGAGCGCTTTGTGATGTCATTTCAGTTGGTCACCTGTTTCAAGGTGAAGGTTGGCTGCCCGTGTGACTCCTGGCGTGTTGTGATATCCCCCCTGCTTGTAACAGACATCCCCTCCTCACGAGGGGAACTCAGGTGAGCGCTTTGTGATATCCCCCCTGCTTGTAACAGACATCCCCTCATCTCTAGGGGAACTCAGGTGAGCGCTTTGTGATGTCATTTCAGTTGGTCACCTGTTTCAAGTTGGAGGTTGGCTTCCCCTGTGACTCCTGGTGTGTTGTGATATCCCCCCTGCTTGTAACAGACATCCCCTCTTCTCCAAGTTAACTCAGGTGAGCGCTTTGTGATGTCATTTCAGTTGGTCACCTGTTTCATGGTGGAGGTTGGCTTCCGCTGTGACTCCTGGTGTGTTGTGATATCCCCCCTGCTTGTAACAGAGATCCCATGCTCTCCAGGGGAACTCAGGTCAGCGCTTTGTGATGTCATTACAGTTGGTCACCTGTTTCAAGGTGGAGGTTGGCTTCCCCTGTGACTCCTGGTGTGTTCTGATATCCCCCCTGCTTGTAACGGACATCCCCTCCTCTCAAGGGAAAGTCAAGTCAGCGCTTTGTGATGTCAATTCAGTTGGTCACCAGTTTCAAGGTGGAGGTTGGCTTCCCCTGTGACTCCTGGTGTGTTGTGATATCCCCCCTGCTTGTAACAGACATCCCCTCCTCACCAGGGGAACTCAGGTGAGCGCTTTGTGATGTCATTTCAGTTGGTCACCTGTTTCAAGGTGGAGGTTGGCTTCCCCTGTGACTCCTGGCGTGTTGTGATATCCCCCCTGCTTGTAACAGACATCCCCTCCTCACCAGGGGAACTCAGGTGAGCGCTTTGTGATATCCCCCCTGCTTGTAACAGAGGTCCCCTGCTCTCCAGGGGAACTCAGGTGAGTGCTTTGTGATGTCATTTCAGTTGGTCACCTGTTTCAAGGTTGAGTTTGTCTTCCCCTGTGAATCCGGGCGTGTTGTGATATCCCTCCTGCTTTTAACAGACATCCCCTCATCTCTAGGGGAACTCAGGTGAGCGCTTTTTGATGTCATTTCAGTTGGTCACCTGTTTCAAGGTTGAGGTTGGCTTCCCCTGTGACTCCTGGTGTGTTGTGATATCCCCCCTGCTTGTAACAGACATCCCCTCCTCACCAGGGGAACTCAGTTGAGCGCTTTCTGATATCCCCCCTGCTTGTAACAGACTTTCCCTGCTCTCCAGGGGAACTCAGGTGAGCGCTTTGTGATGTCATTTCAGTTGGTCACCTGTTTCAAGTTGGAGGTTGGCTTCCCCTGTGACTCCTGGTGTGTTGTGATATCCCCCCTGCTTGTAACAGACATCCCCTCTTCTCCAAGTTAACTCAGGTGAGCGCTTTGTGATGTCATTTCAGTTGGTCACCTGTTTCATGGTGGAGGTTGGCTTCCGCTGTGACTCCTGGGGTGTTGTGATAACCCCGCTTCTTGTAACAGACATCCCCTCCTCTCCACGGGAACTCAGGTGAGCGCTTTGTGATGTCATTTCAGTTGGTCACCTGTTTCAAGGTTGAGATTGTCTTCCCTTGTGAATCCGGGCATGTTGTGATATCCCTCCTGCTTTTAACAGACATCCCCTCATCTCTAGGGGAACTCAGGTGAGCGCTTTTTGATGTCATTTCAGTTGGTCACCTGTTTCAAGGTTGAGGTTGGCTTCCCCTGTGACTCCTGGTGTGTTGTGATATCCCCCCTGCTTGTAACAGACATCCCCTCCTCACCAGGGGAACTCAGTTGAGCGCTTTCTGATATCCCCCTGCTTGTAACAGACTTCCCCTGCTCTCCAGGGGAACTCAGGTGAGCGCTTTGTGATGTCATTTCAGTTGGTCACCTGTTTCATGGTGGAGGTTGGCTTCCGCTGTGACTCCTGGTGTGTTGTGATATCCCCCCTGCTTGTAACAGAGATCCCGTGCTCTCCAGGGGAACTCAGGTCAGCGCTTTGTGATGTCATTACAGTTGGTCACCTGTTTCAAGGTGGAGGTTGGCTTCCCCTGTGACTCCTGGTGTGTTGTGATATCCCCCCTGCTTCTAACAGACATCCCCTCTTCTCCAAGTTAACTCAGGTGAGCGCTTTGTGATGTCATTTCAGTTGGTCACCTGTTTCAAGGTGAAGGTTGGCTGCCCCTGTGACTCCTGGCGTGTTGTGATATCCCCCCTGCTTGTAACAGACATCCCCTCCTCACGAGGGGAACTCAGGTGAGCGCTTTTTGATATCCCCCCTGCTTGTAACAGACATCCCCTCATCTCTAGGGGAACTCAGGTGAGCGCTTTGTGATGTCATTTCAGTTGGTCACCTGTTTCAAGTTGGAGGTTGGCTTCCCCTGTGACTCCTGGTGTGTTGTGATATCCCCCCTGCTTGTAACAGACATCCCCTCTTCTCCAAGTTAACTCAGGTGAGCGCTTTGTGATGTCATTTCAGTTGGTCACCTGTTTCATGGTGGAGGTTGGCTTCCGCTGTGACTCCTGGTGTGTTGTGATATCCCCCCTGCTTGTAACAGAGATCCCGTGCTCTCCAGGGGAACTCAGGTCAGCGCTTTGTGATGTCATTACAGTTGGTCACCTGTTTCAAGGTGGAGGTTGGCTTCCCCTGTGACTCCTGGTGTGTTCTGATATCCCCCCTGCTTGTAACGGACATCCCCTCCTCTCAAAGGAAAGTCAAGTCAGCGCTTTGTGATGTCAATTCAGTTGGTCACCAGTTTCAAGGTGGAGGTTGGCTTCCCCTGTGACTCCTGGTGTGTTGTGATATCCCCCCTGCTTGTAACAGACATCCCCTCCTCAGCAGGGGAACTCAGATGAGCGCTTTGTGATATCCCCCCTGCTTGTAACAGAGGTCCCCTGCTCTCCAGGGGAACTCAGGTGAGCGCTTTGTGATGTCATTTCAGTTGGTCACATGTTTCAAGGTTGAGGTTGGCTTCCCCTGTGACTCCTGGTGTGTTGTGATATCCCCCCTACTTGTAACAGACATCCCCTCCTCACCAGGGGAACTCAGGTGAGCGTTTTGTGATATCCCCCCTGCTTGTAACGGACATCCCCTCCTCTCAAGGGAAAGTCAAGTCAGCGCTTTGTGATGTCAATTCAGTTGGTCACCAGTTTCAAGGTGGAGGTTGGCTTCCCCTGTGACTCCTGGTGTGTTTTGATATCCCCCCTGCTTGTAACAGACATCCCCTCCTCAGCAGGGGAACTCAGGTGAGCGCTTTGTGATGTCATTTCAGTTGGTCACCTGTTTCAAGGTGGAGGTTGGCTTCCCCTGTGACTCCTGGCGTGTTGTGATATCCCCCCTGCTTGTAACAGACATCCCCTCCTCACCAGGGGAACTCAGGTGAGCGCTTTGTGATATCCCCCCTGCTTGTAACAGAGGTCCCCTGCTCTCCAGGGGAACTCAGGTGAGTGCTTTGTGATGTCATTTCAGTTGGTCACCTGTTTCAAGGTTGAGTTTGTCTTCCCCTGTGAATCCGGGCGTGTTGTGATATCCCTCCTGCTTTTAACAGACATCCCCTCATCTCTAGGGGAACTCAGGTGAGCGCTTTGTGATGTCATTTCAGTTGGTCACCTGTTTCATGGTGGAGGTTGGCTTCCGCTGTGACTCCTGGTGTGTTGTGATATCCCCCCTGCTTGTAACAGACATCCCCTCCTCACCAGGGGAACTCAGTTGAGCGCTTTCTGATATCCCCCCTGCTTGTAACAGACTTTCCCTGCTCTCCAGGGGAACTCAGGTGAGCGCTTTGTGATGTCATTTCAGTTGGTCACCTGTTTCAAGTTGGAGGTTGGCTTCCCCTGTGACTCCTGGTGTGTTGTGATATCCCCCCTGCTTGTAACAGACATCCCCTCTTCTCCAAGTTAACTCAGGTGAGCGCTTTGTGATGTCATTTCAGTTGGTCACCTGTTTCATGGTGGAGGTTGGCTTCCGCTGTGACTCCTGGGGTGTTGTGATAACCCCGCTTCTTGTAACAGACATCCCCTCCTCTCCACGGGAACTCAGGTGAGCGCTTTGTGATGTCATTTCAGTTGGTCACCTGTTTCAAGGTTGAGATTGTCTTCCCTTGTGAATCCGGGCATGTTGTGATATCCCTCCTGCTTTTAACAGACATCCCCTCATCTCTAGGGGAACTCAGGTGAGCGCTTTTTGATGTCATTTCAGTTGGTCACCTGTTTCAAGGTTGAGGTTGGCTTCCCCTGTGACTCCTGGTGTGTTGTGATATCCCCCCTGCTTGTAACAGACATCCCCTCCTCACCAGGGGAACTCAGTTGAGCGCTTTCTGATATCCCCCTGCTTGTAACAGACTTCCCCTGCTCTCCAGGGGAACTCAGGTGAGCGCTTTGTGATGTCATTTCAGTTGGTCACCTGTTTCATGGTGGAGGTTGGCTTCCGCTGTGACTCCTGGTGTGTTGTGATATCCCCCCTGCTTGTAACAGAGATCCCGTGCTCTCCAGGGGAACTCAGGTCAGCGCTTTGTGATGTCATTACAGTTGGTCACCTGTTTCAAGGTGGAGGTTGTCTTCCCCTGTGACTCCTGGTGTGTTGTGATATCCCCCCTGCTTCTAACAGACATCCCCTCTTCTCCAAGTTAACTCAGGTGAGCGCTTTGTGATGTCATTTCAGTTGGTCACCTGTTTCAAGTTGGAGGTTGGCTTCCCCTGTGACTCCTGGTGTGTTGTGATATCCCCCCTGCTTGTAACAGACATCCCCTCTTCTCCAAGTTAACTCAGGTGAGCGCTTTGTGATGTCATTTCAGTTGGTCACCTGTTTCAAGGTGAAGGTTGGCTGCCCCTGTGACTCCTGGCGTGTTGTGATATCCCCCCTGCTTGTAACAGACATCCCCTCCTCACGAGGGGAACTCAGGTGAGCGCTTTGTGATATCCCCCCTGCTTGTAACAGACATCCCCTCATCTCTAGGGGAACTCAGGTGAGCGCTTTGTGATGTCATTTCAGTTGGTCACCTGTTTCAAGTTGGAGGTTGGCTTCCCCTGTGACTCCTGGTGTGTTGTGATATCCCCCCTGCTTGTAACAGACATCCCCTCTTCTCCAAGTTAACTCAGGTGAGCGCTTTGTGATGTCATTTCAGTTGGTCACCTGTTTCATGGTGGAGGTTGGCTTCCGCTGTGACTCCTGGTGTGTTGTGATATCCCCCCTGCTTGTAACAGAGATCCCATGCTCTCCAGGGGAACTCAGGTCAGCGCTTTGTGATGTCATTACAGTTGGTCACCTGTTTCAAGGTGGAGGTTGGCTTCCCCTGTGACTCCTGGTGTGTTCTGATATCCCCCCTGCTTGTAACGGACATCCCCTCCTCTCAAGGGAAAGTCAAGTCAGCGCTTTGTGATGTCAATTCAGTTGGTCACCAGTTTCAAGGTGGAGGTTGGCTTCCCCTGTGACTCCTGGTGTGTTGTGATATCCCCCCTGCTTGTAACAGACATCCCCTCCTCAGCAGGGGAACTCAGGTGAGCGCTTTGTGATGTCATTTCAGTTGGTCACCTGTTTCAAGGTGGAGGTTGGCTTCCCCTGTGACTCCTGGCGTGTTGTGATATCCCCCCTGCTTGTAACAGACATCCCCTCCTCACCAGGGGAACTCAGGTGAGCGCTTTGTGATATCCCCCCTGCTTGTAACAGAGGTCCCCTGCTCTCCAGGGGAACTCAGGTGAGTGCTTTGTGATGTCATTTCAGTTGGTCACCTGTTTCAAGGTTGAGTTTGTCTTCCCCTGTGAATCCGGGCGTGTTGTGATATCCCTCCTGCTTTTAACAGACATCCCCTCATCTCTAGGGGAACTCAGGTGAGCGCTTTTTGATGTCATTTCAGTTGGTCACCTGTTTCAAGGTTGAGGTTGGCTTCCCCTGTGACTCCTGGTGTGTTGTGATATCCCCCCTGCTTGTAAAAGACATCCCCTCCTCACCAGGGGAACTCAGTTGAGCGCTTTCTGATATCCCCCCTGCTTGTAACAGACTTTCCCTGCTCTCCAGGGGAACTCAGGTGAGCGCTTTGTGATGTCATTTCAGTTGGTCACCTGTTTCAAGTTGGAGGTTGGCTTCCCCTGTGACTCCTGGTGTGTTGTGATATCCCCCCTGCTTGTAACAGACATCCCCTCTTCTCCAAGTTAACTCAGGTGAGCGCTTTGTGATGTCATTTCAGTTGGTCACCTGTTTCATGGTGGAGGTTGGCTTCCGCTGTGACTCCTGGGGTGTTGTGATAACCCCGCTTCTTGTAACAGACATCCCCTCCTCTCCACGGGAACTCAGGTGAGCGCTTTGTGATGTCATTTCAGTTGGTCACCTGTTTCAAGGTTGAGATTGTCTTCCCTTGTGAATCCGGGCATGTTGTGATATCCCTCCTGCTTTTAACAGACATCCCCTCATCTCTAGGGGAACTCAGGTGAGCGCTTTTTGATGTCATTTCAGTTGGTCACCTGTTTCAAGGTTGAGGTTGGCTTCCCCTGTGACTCCTGGTGTGTTGTGATATCCCCCCTGCTTGTAACAGACATCCCCTCCTCACCAGGGGAACTCAGTTGAGCGCTTTCTGATATCCCCCTGCTTGTAACAGACTTCCCCTGCTCTCCAGGGGAACTCAGGTGAGCGCTTTGTGATGTCATTTCAGTTGGTCACCTGTTTCATGGTGGAGGTTGGCTTCCGCTGTGACTCCTGGTGTGTTGTGATATCCCCCCTGCTTGTAACAGAGATCCCGTGCTCTCCAGGGGAACTCAGGTCAGCGCTTTGTGATGTCATTACAGTTGGTCACCTGTTTCAAGGTGGAGGTTGGCTTCCCCTGTGACTCCTGGTGTGTTGTGATATCCCCCCTGCTTCTAACAGACATCCCCTCTTCTCCAAGTTAACTCAGGTGAGCGCTTTGTGATGTCATTTCAGTTGGTCACCTGTTTCAAGGTGAAGGTTGGCTGCCCCTGTGACTCCTGGCGTGTTGTGATATCCCCCCTGCTTGTAACAGACATCCCCTCCTCACGAGGGGAACTCAGGTGAGCGCTTTTTGATATCCCCCCTGCTTGTAACAGACATCCCCTCATCTCTAGGGGAACTCAGGTGAGCGCTTTGTGATGTCATTTCAGTTGGTCACCTGTTTCAAGTTGGAGGTTGGCTTCCCCTGTGACTCCTGGTGTGTTGTGATATCCCCCCTGCTTGTAACAGACATCCCCTCTTCTCCAAGTTAACTCAGGTGAGCGCTTTGTGATGTCATTTCAGTTGGTCACCTGTTTCATGGTGGAGGTTGGCTTCCGCTGTGACTCCTGGTGTGTTGTGATATCCCCCCTGCTTGTAACAGAGATCCCGTGCTCTCCAGGGGAACTCAGGTCAGCGCTTTGTGATGTCATTACAGTTGGTCACCTGTTTCAAGGTGGAGGTTGGCTTCCCCTGTGACTCCTGGTGTGTTCTGATATCCCCCCTGCTTGTAACGGACATCCCCTCCTCTCAAGGGAAAGTCAAGTCAGCGCTTTGTGATGTCAATTCAGTTGGTCACCAGTTTCAAGGTGGAGGTTGGCTTCCCCTGTGACTCCTGGTGTGTTGTGATATCCCCCCTGCTTGTAACAGACATCCCCTCCTCAGCAGGGGAACTCAGATGAGCGCTTTGTGATATCCCCCCTTCTTGTAACAGACATCCCCTCATCTCTAGGGGAACTCAGGTGAGCGCTTTGTGATGTCATTTCAGTTGGTCACATGTTTCAAGGTTGAGGTTGGCTTCCCCTGTGACTCCTGGTGTGTTGTGATATCCCCCCTACTTGTAACAGACATCCCCTCCTCACCAGGGGAACTCAGGTGAGCGTTTTGTGATATCCCCCCTGCTTGTAACGGACATCCCCTCCTCTCAAGGGAAAGTCAAGTCAGCGCTTTGTGATGTCAATTCAGTTGGTCACCAGTTTCAAGGTGGAGGTTGGCTTCCCCTGTGACTCCTGGTGTGTTTTGATATCCCCCCTGCTTGTAACAGACATCCCCTCCTCAGCAGGGGAACTCAGGTGAGCGCTTTGTGATGTCATTTCAGTTGGTCACCTGTTTCAAGGTGGAGGTTGGCTTCCCCTGTGACTCCTGGCGTGTTGTGATATCCCCCCTGCTTGTAACAGACATCCCCTCCTCACCAGGGGAACTCAGGTGAGCGCTTTGTGATATCCCCCCTGCTTGTAACAGAGGTCCCCTGCTCTCCAGGGGAACTCAGGTGAGTGCTTTGTGATGTCATTTCAGTTGGTCACCTGTTTCAAGGTTGAGTTTGTCTTCCCCTGTGAATCCGGGCGTGTTGTGATATCCCTCCTGCTTTTAACAGACATCCCCTCATCTCTAGGGGAACTCAGGTGAGCGCTTTTTGATGTCATTTCAGTTGGTCACCTGTTTCAAGGTTGAGGTTGGCTTCCCCTGTGACTCCTGGTGTGTTGTGATATCCCCCCTGCTTGTAACAGACATCCCCTCCTCACCAGGGGAACTCAGTTGAGCGCTTTCTGATATCCCCCCTGCTTGTAACAGACTTTCCCTGCTCTCCAGGGGAACTCAGGTGAGCGCTTTGTGATGTCATTTCAGTTGGTCACCTGTTTCAAGTTGGAGGTTGGCTTCCCCTGTGACTCCTGGTGTGTTGTGATACCCCCCCTGCTTGTAACAGACATCCCCTCTTCTCCAAGTTAACTCAGGTGAGCGCTTTGTGATGTCATTTCAGTTGGTCACCTGTTTCATGGTGGAGGTTGGCTTCCGCTGTGACTCCTGGGGTGTTGTGATAACCCCGCTTCTTGTAACAGACATCCCCTCCTCTCCACGGGAACTCAGGTGAGCGCTTTGTGATGTCATTTCAGTTGGTCACCTGTTTCAAGGTTGAGATTGTCTTCCCTTGTGAATCCGGGCATGTTGTGATATCCCTCCTGCTTTTAACAGACATCCCCTCATCTCTAGGGGAACTCAGGTGAGCGCTTTTTGATGTCATTTCAGTTGGTCACCTGTTTCAAGGTTGAGGTTGGCTTCCCCTGTGACTCCTGGTGTGTTGTGATATCCCCCCTGCTTGTAACAGACATCCCCTCCTCACCAGGGGAACTCAGTTGAGCGCTTTCTGATATCCCCCTGCTTGTAACAGACTTCCCCTGCTCTCCAGGGGAACTCAGGTGAGCGCTTTGTGATGTCATTTCAGTTGGTCACCTGTTTCATGGTGGAGGTTGGCTTCCGCTGTGACTCCTGGTGTGTTGTGATATCCCCCCTGCTTGTAACAGAGATCCCGTGCTCTCCAGGGGAACTCAGGTCAGCGCTTTGTGATGTCATTACAGTTGGTCACCTGTTTCAAGGTGGAGGTTGGCTTCCCCTGTGACTCCTGGTGTGTTGTGATATCCCCCTGCTTCTAACAGACATCCCCTCTTCTCCAAGTTAACTCAGGTGAGCGCTTTGTGATGTCATTTCAGTTGGTCACCTGTTTCAAGGTGAAGGTTGGCTGCCCCTGTGACTCCTGGCGTGTTGTGATATCCCCCCTGCTTGTAACAGACATCCCCTCCTCACGAGGGGAACTCAGGTGAGCGCTTTTTGATATCCCCCCTGCTTGTAACAGACATCCCCTCATCTCTAGGGGAACTCAGGTGAGCGCTTTGTGATGTCATTTCAGTTGGTCACCTGTTTCAAGTTGGAGGTTGGCTTCCCCTGTGACTCCTGGTGTGTTGTGATATCCCCCCTGCTTGTAACAGACATCCCCTCTTCTCCAAGTTAACTCAGGTGAGCGCTTTGTGATGTCATTTCAGTTGGTCACCTGTTTCATGGTGGAGGTTGGCTTCCGCTGTGACTCCTGGTGTGTTGTGATATCCCCCCTGCTTGTAACAGAGATCCCGTGCTCTCCAGGGGAACTCAGGTCAGCGCTTTGTGATGTCATTACAGTTGGTCACCTGTTTCAAGGTGGAGGTTGGCTTCCCCTGTGACTCCTGGTGTGTTCTGATATCCCCCCTGCTTGTAACGGACATCCCCTCCTCTCAAGGGAAATTCAAGTCAGCGCTTTGTGATGTCAATTCAGTTGGTCACCAGTTTCAAGGTGGAGGTTGGCTTCCCCTGTGACTCCTGGTGTGTTGTGATATCCCCCCTGCTTGTAACAGACATCCCCTCCTCAGCAGGGGAACTCAGATGAGCGCTTTGTGATATCCCCCCTTCTTGTAACAGACATCCCCTCATCTCTAGGGGAACTCAGGTGAGCGCTTTGTGATGTCATTTCAGTTGGTCACATGTTTCAAGGTTGAGGTTGGCTTCCCCTGTGACTCCTGGTGTGTTGTGATATCCCCCCTGCTTGTAACAGACATCCCCTCCTCACCAGGGGAACTCAGGTGAGCGCTTTGTGATATCCCCCCTGCTTGTAACAGAGGTCCCCTGCTCTCCAGGGGAACTCAGGTGAGCGCTTTGTGATGTCATTTCAGTTGGTCACCTGTTTCAAGGTTGAGATTGTCTTCCCCTGTGAATCCGGGCGTGTTGTGATATCCCTCCTGCTTTTAACAGACAACCCTCATCTCTAGGGGAACTCAGGTGAGTGCTTTGTGATGTCATTTCAGTTGGTCACCTGTTTCAAGTTGGAGGTTGGCTTCCCCTGTGACTCCTGGTGTGTTGTGATATCCCCCCTGCTTGTAACAGACATCCCCTCTTCTCCAAGTTAACTCAGGTGAGCGCTTTGTGATGTCATTTCAGTTGGTCACCTGTTTCATGGTGGAGGTTGGCTTCCGCTGTGACTCCTGGTGTGTTGTGATATCCCCCCTGCTTGTAACAGAGATCCCGTGCTCTCCAGGGGAACTCAGGTCAGCGCTTTGTGATGTCATTACAGTTGGTCACCTGTTTCAAGGTGGAGGTTGGCTTCCCCTGTGACTCCTGGTGTGTTCTGATATCCCCCCTGCTTGTAACGGACATCCCCTCCTCTCAAGGGAAAGTCAAGTCAGCGCTTTGTGATGTCAATTCAGTTGGTCACCAGTTTCAAGGTGGAGGTTGGCTTCCCCTGTGACTCCTGGTGTGTTGTGATATCCCCCCTGCTTGTAACAGACATCCCCTCCTCAGCAGGGGAACTCAGATGAGCGCTTTGTGATATCCCCCCTTCTTGTAACAGACATCCCCTCATCTCTAGGGGAACTCAGGTGAGCGCTTTGTGATGTCATTTCAGTTGGTCACATGTTTCAAGGTTGAGGTTGGCTTCCCCTGTGACTCCTGGTGTGTTGTGATATCCCCCCTGCTTGTAACAGACATCCCCTCCTCACCAGGGGAACTCAGGTGAGCGCTTTGTGATATCCCCCCTGCTTGTAACAGAGGTCCCCTGCTCTCCAGGGGAACTCAGGTGAGCGCTTTGTGATGTCATTTCAGTTGGTCACCTGTTTCAAGGTTGAGATTGTCTTCCCCTGTGAATCCGGGCGTGTTGTGATATCCCTCCTGCTTTTAACAGACAACCCTCATCTCTAGGGGAACTCAGGTGAGTGCTTTTTGATGTCATTTCAGTTGGTCACCTGTTTCAAGGTTGAAGTTGGCTTCCCCTGTGACTCCTGGTGTGTTGTGATATCCCCCCTGCTTGTAACAGACATCCCCTCTTCTCCAAGTTAACTCAGGTGAGCGCCTTGTGATGTCATTTCAGTTGGTCACCTGTTTCATGGTGGAGGTTGGCTTCCGCTGTGACTCCTGGTGTGTTGTGATAACCTCCCTTCTTGTAACAGACATCCCCTCCTCTCCACGGGAACAGGTGAGCGCTTTGTGATGTCATTTCAATTGGTCACCTGTTTCAAGGTGGAGGTTGGCTTCCCCTGTGACTCCTGGTGTGTTGTGACATCCCCCCTGCTTGTAACAGACATCCCCTCTTCTCCAAGTTAACTCAGGTGAGCGCTTTGTGATGTCATTTCAGATGGTCACCTGTTTCATGGTGGAGGATGGCTTCCGCTGTGACTCCTGGTGTGTTGTGATAACCCCCCTGCTTGTAACAGACATCCCCTCGTCTCCATGGGAACTCAGGTGAGCGCTTTGTGATGTCATAACAGTTGGTCACCTGTTTCAAGGTGGAGGTTGGCCTCCCCTCTGACTCCTGGTGTGTTTTGATATCCCCCTTGTTGTAATAGACATCCCCTAAACTCCAGGGGAACTCAGGTGAGCGCTTTGTGATATTCCCCCTGCTTGTAACAAACATCCCCTCTTCTCCAGGGGAACTCAGGTGAGCGCTTTGTGATGTCATTTCAGTTGGTCACCTGTTTCATGGTGGAGGTTGGCTTCCGCTGTGACTCCTGGGGTGTTGTGATAACCCCCCTTCTTGTAACAGACATCCCCTCCTCTCCACGGGAACTCAGGTGAGCGCTTTGTGATGTCATTTCAGTTGGTCACATTTTTCAAAGTGGAGGTTGGCTTCCCCTGTGACTCCTGGCATGTTGTGATATCCCCCCTGCTTGTAACAGACATCCCCTCCTCACCAGGGGAACTCAGGTGAGCGCTTTGTGTTATCCCCCCTGCTTTTAACAGAGGTCCCCTGCTCTCCAGGGGAACTCAGGTGAGCGCTTTGTGATGTCATTTCAGTTGGTCACCTGTTTCAAGGTTGAGATTGTCTTCCCCTGTGAATCCGGGCATGTTGTGATATCCCTCCTGCTTTTAACAGACATCCCCTCATCTCTAGGGGAACTCAGGTGAGCGCTTTTTGATGTCATTTCAGTTGGTCACCTGTTTCAAGGTTGAGGTTGGCTTCCCCTGTGACTCCTGGTGTGTTGTGATATCCCCCCTGCTTGTAACAGACATCCCCTCCTCACCAGGGGAACTCAGTTGAGCGCTTTCTGATATCCCCCCTGCTTGTAACAGACTTCCCCTGCTCTCCAGGGGAACTCAGGTGAGCGCTTTGTGATGTCATTTCAGTTGGTCACCTGTTTCATGGTGGAGGTTGGCTTCCGCTGTGACTCCTGGTGTGTTGTGATATCCCCCCTGCTTGTAACAGAGATCCCGTGCTCTCCAGGGGAACTCAGGTCAGCGCTTTGTGATGTCATTACAGTTGGTCACCTGTTTCAAGGTGGAGGTTGGCTTCCCCTGTGACTCCTGGTGTGTTGTGATATCCCCCCTGCTTCTAACAGACATCCCCTCTTCTCCAAGTTAACTCAGGTGAGCGCTTTGTGATGTCATTTCAGTTGGTCACCTGTTTCAAGGTGAAGGTTGGCTGCCCCTGTGACTCCTGGCGTGTTGTGATATCCCCCCTGCTTGTAACAGACATCCCCTCCTCACGAGGGGAACTCAGGTGAGCGCTTTGTGATATCCCCCCTGCTTGTAACAGACATCCCCTCATCTCTAGGGGAACTCAGGTGAGCACTTTGTGATGTCATTTCAGTTGGTCACCTGTTTCAAGTTGGAGGTTGGCTTCCCCTGTGACTCCTGGTGTGTTGTGATATCCCCCCTGCTTGTAACAGACATCCCCTCTTCTCCAAGTTAACTCAGGTGAGCGCTTTGTGATGTCATTTCAGTTGGTCACCTGTTTCATGGTGGAGGTTGGCTTCCGCTGTGACTCCTGGTGTGTTGTGATATCCCCCCTGCTTGTAACAGAGATCCCGTGCTCTCCAGGGGAACTCAGGTCAGCGCTTTGTGATGTCATTACAGTTGGTCACCTGTTTCAAGGTGGAGGTTGGCTTCCTCTGTGACTCCTGGTGTGTTCTGATATCCCCCCTGCTTGTAACGGACATCCCCTCCTCTCAAGGGAAAGTCAAGTCAGCGCTTTGTGATGTCAATTCAGTTGGTCACCAGTTTCAAGGTGGAGGTTGGCTTCCCCTGTGACTCCTGGTGTGTTGTGATATCCCCCCTGCTTGTAACAGACATCCCCTCCTCAGCAGGGGAACTCAGGTGAGCGCTTTCTGATATCCCCCCTTCTTGTAACAGACATCCCCTCATCTCTAGGGGAACTCAGGTGAGCGCTTTGTGATGTCATTTCAGTTGGTCACATGTTTCAAGGTTGAGGTTGGCTTCCCCTGTGACTCCTGGTGTGTTGTGATATCCCCCCTACTTGTAACAGACATCCCCTCCTCACCAGGGGAACTCAGGTGAGCGTTTTGTGATATCCCTCCTGCTTGTAACAGACATCCCCTGCTCTCCAGGGGAACGCAGGTGAGCGCTTTCTGATGTCATTTCAGTTGGTCACCTGTTTCAAGGTGGAGGTTGGCTTCCCCTGTGACTCCTGGTGTGTTGTGATATCCCCCCTGCTTGTAACAGACATCCCCTCTTCTCCAAGTTAACTCAGGTGAGCGCTTTGTGATGTCATTTCAGTTGGTCACCTGTTTCATGGTGGAGGTTGGCTTCCGCTGTGACTCCTGGGGTGTTGTGATAACCCCCCTTCTTGTAACAGACATCCCCTCCTCTCCACGGGAACTCAGGTGAGCGCTTTGTGATGTCATTTCAGTTGGTCACCTGTTTCAAGGTGGAGGTTGGCTTCCCCTGTGACTCCTGGCGTGTTGTGATATCCCCCCTGCTTGTAACAGACATCCCCTCCTCACCAGGGGAACTCAGGTGAGCGCTTTGTGATATCCCCCCTGCTTGTAACAGAGGTCCCCTGCTCTCCAGGGGAACTCAGGTGAGCGCTTTGTGATGTAATTTCAGTTGGTCACCTGTTTCAAGGTTGAGATTGTCTTCCCCTGTGAATCCGGGCGTGTTGTGATATCCCTCATGCTTTTAACAGACAACCCTCATCTCTAGGGGAACTCAGGTGAGTGCTTTTTGATGTCATTTCAGTTGGTCACCTGTTTCAAGGTTGAGGTTGGCTTCCCCTGTGACTCCTGGTGTGTTGTGATATCCCCCCTGCTTGTAACAGACATCCCCTCCTCACCAGGGGAACTCAGGTGAGCGCTTTCTGATATCCCCCCTGCTTGTAACAGACATCCCCTGCTCTCCAGGGGAACTCAGGTGAGCGCTTTGTGATGTCATTTCAGTTGGTCACCTGTTTCAAGTTGGAGGTTGGCTTCCCCTGTGACTCCTGGTGTGTTGTGATATCCCCCCTGCTTGTAACAGACATCCCCTCTTCTCCAAGTTAACTCAGGTGAGCGCCTTGTGATGTCATTTCAGTTGGTCACCTGTTTCATGGTGGAGGTTGGCTTCCGCTGTGACTTCTGATGTGTTGTGATAACCTCCCTTCTTGTAACAGACATCCCCTCCTCTCCACGGGAACAGGTGAGCGCTTTGTGATGTCATTTCAGTTGGTCACCTGTTTCAAGGTGGAGGTTGGCTTCCCCTGTGACTCCTGGTGTGTTGTGATATCCCCCCTGCTTGTAACAGACATCCCCTCTTCTCCAAGTTAACTCAGGTGAGCGCTTTGTGATGTCATTTCAGTTGGTCACCTGTTTCATGGTGGAGGATGGCTTCCGCTGTGACTCCTGGTGTGTTGTGATAACCCCCCTGCTTGTAACAGACATCCCCTCGTCTCCATGGGAACTCAGGTGAGCGCTTTGTGATGTCATTACAGTTGGTCACCTGTTTCAAGGTGGAGGTTGGCCTCCCCTCTGACTCCTGGTGTGTTTTGATATCCCCCCTTGTTGTAATAGACATCCCCTAAACTCCAGGGGAACTCAGGTGAGCGCTTTGTGATATTCCCCCTGCTTGTAACAAACATCCCCTCTTCTCCAGGGGAACTCAGGTGAGCGCTTTGTGATGTCATTTCTGTTGGTCACTTGTTTCATTGTGGAGGTTGGCTTCCGCTGTGACTCCTGGTGTGTTGTGATATCCCCCCTGCTTGTAACAGACATCCCCTCCTCTCCACGGGAACTCAGGTGAGCGCTTTGTGATGTCATTTCAGTTGGTCACCTGTTTCATGGTGGAGGTTGGCTTCCGCTGTGACTCCTGGGGTGTTTTGATAACCCCCCTTCTTGTTACAGACATCCCCTCCTCTCCACGGGAACTCAGGTGAGCGCTTTGTGATGTCATTTCAGTTGGTCACATGTTTCAAGGTGGAGGTTGGCTTCCCCTGTGACTCCTGGCATGTTGTGATATCCCCCCTGCTTGTAAAAGACATCCCCTCCTCACCAGGGGAACTCAGGTGAGCGCTTTGTGTTATCCCCCCTGCTTGTAACAGAGGTCCCCTGCTCTCCAGGGGAACTCAGGTGAGCGCTTTGTGATGTCATTTCAGTTGGTCACCTGTTTCAAGGTTGAGATTGTCTTCCCCTGTGAATCCGGGCGTGTTGTGATATCCCTCCTGCTTTTAACAGACATCCCCTCCTCACCAGGGTAACTCAGGTGAGCGCTTTGTGATGTCATTTCAGTTGGTCACTTGTTTCAAGGTGGACTCCTGGTGTGTTGTGATATCCCCCCTGCTTGTAACAGACATCCCCTCCTCAGCAGGGGAACTCAGGTGAGCGCATTGTGATATCCCCCCTTCTTGTAACAGACATCCCCTCATCTCTAGGGCAACTCAGGTGAGCGCTTTGTGATGTCATTTCAGTTGATCACATGACTCAAGGTTGAGGTTGGCTTCCCCTGTGACTCCTGGTGTGTTGTGATATCCCCCCTGCTTGTAACAGACATCCCCTCCTCAGTAGGGGAACTCAGGTGAGCGGTTTGTGATATCCCTCCTGCTTGTAACAGACATCCCCTGCTCTCCAGGGGAACTCAGGTGAGCGCTTTGTGATGTCATTTCAGTTGGTCACCTGTTTCAAGGTGGAGGTTGGCTTCCCCTGTGACTCCTGGTGTGTTGTGATATCCCCCCTGCTTGTAACAGACATCCCCTCTTCTCCAAGTTAACTCAGGTGAGCGCTTTGTGATGTCATTTCAGTTGGTCACCTGTTTCATGGTGGAGGTTGGCTTCCGCTGTGACTCCTGGGGTGTTGTGATAACCCCCCTTCTTGTAACAGACATCCCCTCCTCTCCACGGGAACTCAGGTGAGCGCTTTGTGATGTCATTTCAGTTGGTCACCTGTTTCAAGGTGGAGGTTGGCTTCCCCTGTGACTCCTGGCGTGTTGTGATATCCCCCCTGCTTGTAACAGACATCCCCTCTTCTCCAAGTTAACTCAGGTGAGCGCTTTGTGATGTCATTTCAGTTGGTTACCTGTTTCATGGTGGAGGTTGGCTTCCGCTGTGACTCCTGGTGTGTTGTGATATCCCCCCTGCTTGTAACAGAGATCCCGTGCTCTCCAGGGGAACTCAGGTCAGCGCTTTGTGATGTCATTACAGTTGGTCACCTGTTTCAAGGTGGAGGTTGGCTTCCCCTGTGACTCCTGGTGTGTTGTGATATCCCCCCTGCTTGTAACAGACATCCCCTCTTCTCCAAGTTAACTCAGGTGAGCGCTTTGTGATGTCATTTCAGTTGGTCACCTGTTTCATGGTGGAGGATGGCTTCCGCTGTGACTCCTGGTGTGTTGTGATAACCCCCCTGCTTGTAACAGACATCCCCTCGTCTCCATGGGAACTCAGGTGAGCGCTTTGTGATGTCATTACAGTTGGTCACCTGTTTCAAGGTGGAGGTTGGCCTCCCCTCTGACTCCTGGTGTGTTTTGATATCCCCCCTTGTTGTAATAGACATCCCCTAAACTCCAGGGGAACTCAGGTGAGCGCTTTGTGATATTCCCCCTGCTTGTAACAAACATCCCCTCTTCTCCAGGGGAACTCAGGTGAGCGCTTTGTGATGTCATTTCTGTTGGTCACTTGTTTCATTGTGGAGGTTGGCTTCCGCTGTGACTCCTGGTGTGTTGTGATATCCCCCCTGCTTGTAACAGACATCCCCTCCTCTCCACGGGAACTCAGGTGAGCGCTTTGTGATGTCATTTCAGTTGGTCACCTGTTTCATGGTGGAGGTTGGCTTCCGCTGTGACTCCTGGGGTGTTTTGATAACCCCCCTTCTTGTTACAGACATCCCCTCCTCTCCACGGGAACTCAGGTGAGCGCTTTGTGATGTCATTTCAGTTGGTCACATGTTTCAAGGTGGAGGTTGGCTTCCCCTGTGACTCCTGGCATGTTGTGATATCCCCCCTGCTTGTAACAGACATCCCCTCCTCACCAGGGGAACTCAGGTGAGCGCTTTGTGTTATCCCCCCTGCTTGTAACAGAGGTCCCCTGCTCTCCAGGGGAACTCAGGTGAGCGCTTTGTGATGTCATTTCAGTTGGTCACCTGTTTCAAGGTTGAGATTGTCTTCCCCTGTGAATCCGGGCGTGTTGTGATATCCCTCCTGCTTTTAACAGACATCCCCTCCTCACCAGGGTAACTCAGGTGAGCGCTTTGTGATGTCATTTCAGTTGGTCACTTGTTTCAAGGTGGACTCCTGGTGTGTTGTGATATCCCCCCTGCTTGTAACAGACATCCCCTCCTCAGCAGGGGAACTCAGGTGAGCGCATTGTGATATCCCCCCTTCTTGTAACAGACATCCCCTCATCTCTAGGGCAACTCAGGTGAGCGCTTTGTGATGTCATTACAGTTGGTCACCTGTTTCAAGGTGGAGGTTGGCTTCCCCTGTGACTCCTGTTGTGTTGTGATATCCCCCCTGCTTGTAACAGACATCCCCTCTTCTCCAAGTTAACTCAGGTGAGCGCTTTGTGATGTCATTTCAGTTGGTCACCTGTTTCATGGTGGAGGTTGGCTTCCGCTGTGACTCCTGGGGTGTTGTGATAACCCCCCTTCTTGTAACAGACATCCCCTCCTCTCCACGGGAACTCAGGTGAGCGCTTTGTGATGTCATTTCAGTTGGTCACCTGTTTCAAGGTGGAGGTTGGCTTCCCCTGTGACTCCTGGCGTGTTGTGATATCCCCCCTGCTTGTAACAGACATCCCCTCTTCTCCAAGTTAACTCAGGTGAGCGCTTTGTGATGTCATTTCAGTTGGTTACCTGTTTCATGGTGGAGGTTGGCTTCCGCTGTGACTCCTGGTGTGTTGTGATATCCCCCCTGCTTGTAACAGAGATCCCGTGCTCTCCAGGGGAACTCAGGTCAGCGCTTTGTGATGTCATTACAGTTGGTCACCTGTTTCAAGGTGGAGGTTGGCTTCCCCTGTGACTCCTGGTGTGTTGTGATATCCCCCCTGCTTGTAACGGACATCCGCTCCTCTCAAGGGAAAGTCAAGTCAGCGCTTTGTGATGTCAATTCAGTTGGTCAGCAGTTTCAAGGTGGAGGTTGGCTTCCCCTGTGACTCCTGGTGTGTTGTGATATCCCCCCTGCATGTAACAGACATCCCCTCCTCAGCAGGGGAACTCAGGTGAGCGCTTTGTGATATCCCCCCTTCTTGTAACAGACATCCCCTCATCTCTAGGGGAACTCAGGTGAGCGCTTTGTGATGTCATTTCAGTTGGTCACATGTTCAAGGTTGAGGTTGGCTTCCCCTGTGACTCCTGGTGTGTTGTGATATCCCCCCTACTTGTAACAGACATCCCCTCCTCACCAGGGGAACTCAGGTGAGCGCTTTGTGATATCCCTCCTGCTTGTAACAGACATCCCCTGCTCACCCGGGGAACTCAGGTGAGCGCTTTGTGATGTCATTTCAGTTGGTCACCTGTTTCAAGGTGGAGGTTGGCTTCCCCTGTGACTCCTGGTGTGTTGTGATATCCCCCTGCTTGTAACAGACATCCCCTCTTCTCCAAGTTAACTCAGGTGAGCGCTTTGTGATGTCATTTCAGTTGGTCACCTGTTTCATGGTGGAGGATGGCTTCCGCTGTGACTCCTGGTGTGTTGTGATAACCCCCCTGCTTGTAACAGACATCCCCTCCTCTCCAGGGGAACTCAGGTGAGCGCTTTGTGATGTCATTACAGTTGGTCACCTGTTTCAAGGTGGAGGTTGGCTTCCCCTCTGACTCCTGGTTTGTTTTGATATCCCCCCTTGTTGTAATAGACATCCCCTCCACTCCAGGGGAACTCAGGTGAGCGCTTTGTGATATTCCCCCTGCTTGTAACAAACATCCCCTCTTCTCCAGGGGAACTCAGGTGAGCGCTTTGTGATGTCATTTCAGTTGGTCATCTGTTTCAAGGTGGAGGTTGTCTTCCCCTGTGACTCCTGGTGTGTTATGATATCCCCCCTGCTTGTAACAGACATCCCCTCGTCTCCAGGTGTACTCTGGTGAGCGCTTTGTGATGTCATTTCAGTAGGTCACCTGTTTCAAGGTGGAGGTTGGCTTGCCAGTGTGTTATGTTATCCACCATGCCAGAAGAGACATTCCCTCATCTCCAGGGGAACTCAGGTGAGTGCTTTGTGATGTCATTGTAGTACGTCACAAGATTCCAGCTGGAGCTTGGCTTCCCCTCTGGTCTAGTGTGTTATGTGTTCCGCCATGCCAGTAAGAGACATTCCTTTGTCTCCATGGGAATAGAGTTGAGCGCTTTGTGATGTCATTTCAGTAGGTCTTAAGGTTCTAGTTGGAGGATGGCTTTCACTCTGACTTGTAGTGTGTTATGTTATCCACCCTGACATTAAGAGACATGTCCTCATCTCCAGGGGAAGTAAGTGAGTGAGTCATTTCAGTTGGTCACCTGTTTCAAGGTGAAGGTTGGCTGCCCCTGTGACTCCTGGCGTGTTGTGATATCCCCCCTGCTTGTAACAGACATCCCCTCCTCACGAGGGGAACTCAGGTGAGCGCTTTGTGATATCCCCCCTGCTTGTAACAGACATCCCCTCATCTCTAGGGGAACTCAGGTGAGCGCTTTGTGATGTCATTTCAGTTGGTCACCTGTTTTAAGTTGGAGGTTGGCTTCCCCTGTGACTCCTGGTGTGTTGTGATATCCCCCCTGCTTGTAACAGACATCCCCTCTTCTCCAAGTTAACTCAGGTGAGCGCTTTGTGATGTCATTTCAGTTGGTCACCTGTTTCATGGTGGAGGTTGGCTTCCGCTGTGACTCCTGGTGTGTTGTGATATCCCCCCTGCTTGTAACAGAGATCCCGTGCTCTCCAGGGGAACTCAGGTCAGCGCTTTGTGATGTCATTACAGTTGGTCACCTGTTTCAAGGTGGAGGTTGGCTTCCCCTGTGACTCCTGGTGTGTTTTGATATCCCCCCTGCTTGTAACGGACATCCGCTCCTCTCAAGGGAAAGTCAAGTCAGCGCTTTGTGATGTCAATTCAGTTGGTCAGCAGTTTCAAGGTGGAGGTTGGCTTCCCCTGTGACTCCTGGTGTGTTGTGATATCCCCCCTGCTTGTAACAGAGATCCCGTGCTCTCCAGGAGAACTCAGGTGAGCGCTTTGTGATGTCATTTCAGTTGGTCACCTGTTTCAAGGTTGAGATTGTCTTCCCCTGTGAATCCGGGCGTGTTGTGATATCCCTCCTGCTTTTAACAGACATCCCCTCATCTCTAGGGGAACTCAGGTGAGCGCTTTTTGATGTCATTTCAGTTGGTCACCTGTTTCAAGGTTGAGGTTGGCTTCCCCTGTGACTCCTGGTGTGTTGTGATATCCCCCCTGCTTGTAACAGACATCCCCTCCTCACCAGGGAAACTCAGGTGAGCGCTTTGTGATGTCATTTCAGTTGGTCACCTGTTTCAAGGTTGAGATTGTCTTCCCCTGTGAATCCGGGCGTGTTGTGATATCCCCCCTGCTTGTAACAGACTTCCCCTGCTCTCCAGGGGAACTCAGGTTAGCACTTTGTGATGTCATTTCAGTTGGTCACCTGTTTCAAGTTGGAGGTTGGCTTCCCCTGTGACTCCTGGTGTGTTGTGATATCCCCCCTGCTTGTAACAGACATCCCCTCTTCTCCAAGTTAACTCAGGTGAGCGCTTTGTGATGTCATTTCAGTTGGTCACCTGTTTCATGGTGGAGATTGGCTTCCGCTGTGACTCCTGGTGTGTTGTGATATCCCCCCTGCTTGTAACAGAGATCCCGTGCTCTCCAGGGGAACTCAGGTCAGCGGTTTGTGATGTCATTACAGTTGGTCACCTGTTTCAAGGTGGAGGTTGGCTTCCCCTGTGACTCCTGGTGTGTTGTGATATCCCCCCTGCTTGTAACGGACATCCGCTCCTCTCAAGGGAAAGTCAAGTCAGCGCTTTGTGATGTCAATTCAGTTGGTCACCAGTTTCAAGGTGGAGGTTGGCTTCCCCTGTGACTCCTGGTGTGTTGTGATATCCCCCCTGCTTGTAACAGACATCCCCTCCTCAGCAGGGGAACTCAGGTGAGCGGTTTGTGATATCCCTCCTGCTTGTAACAGACATCCCCTGCTCTCCAGGGGAACTCAGGTGAGCGCTTTGTGATGTCATTTCAGTTGGTCACCTGTTTCAAGGTGGAGGTTGGCTTCCCCTGTGACTCCTGGTGTGTTGTGATATCCCCCCTGCTTGTAACAGACATCCCCTCTTCTCCAAGTTAACTCAGGTGAGCGCTTTGTGATGTCATTTCAGTTGGTCACCTGTTTCATGGTGGAGGTTGGCTTCCGCTGTGACTCCTGGGGTGTTGTGATAACCCCCCTTCTTGTAACAGACATCCCCTCCTCTCCACGGGAACTCAGGTGAGCGCTTTGTGATGTCATTTCAGTTGGTCACCTGTTTCAAGGTGGAGGTTGGCTTCCCCTGTGACTCCTGGTGTGTTTTGATATCCCCCCTGCTTGTAACGGACATCCGCTCCTCTCAAGGGAAAGTCAAGTCAGCGCTTTGTGATGTCAATTCAGTTGGTCAGCAGTTTCAAGGTGGAGGTTGGCTTCCCCTGTGACTCCTGGTGTGTTGTGATATCCCCCCTGCATGTAACAGACATCCCCTCCTCAGCAGGGGAACTCAGGTGAGCGCTTTGTGATATCGCTCCTTCTTGTAACAGACATCCCCTCATCTCTAGGGGAACTCAGGTGAGCGCTTTGTGATGTCATTTCAGTTGGTCACATGTTTCAAGGTTGAGGTTGGCTTCCCCTGTGACTCCTGGTGTGTTGTGATATCCCCCCTACTTGTAACAGACATCCCCTCCTCACCAGGGGAACTCAGGTGAGCGCTTTGTGATATCCCTCCTGCTTGTAACAGACATTCCCTGCTCTCCCGGGGAACTCAGGTGAGCGCTTTGTGATGTCATTTCAGTTGGTCACCTGTTTCAAGGTGGAGGTTGGCTTCCCCTGTGACTCCTGGTGTGTTGTGATATCCCCCTGCTTGTAACAGACATCCCCTCCTCTCCAGGGGAACTCAGGTGAGCGCTTTGTGATGTCATTACAGTTGGTCACCTGTTTCAAGGTGGAGGTTGGCTTCCCCTCTGACTCCTGGTTTGTTTTGATATCCCCCCTTGTTGTAATAGACATCCCCTCCACTCCAGGGGAACTCAGGTGAGCGCTTTGTGATATTCCCCCTGCTTGTAACAAACATCCCCTCTTCTCCAGGGGAACTCAGGTGAGCGCTTTGTGATGTCATTTCAGTTGGTCACCTGTTTCAAGGTGGAGGTTGTCTTCCCCTGTGACTCCTGGTGTGTTATGATATCCCCCCTGCTTGTAACAGACATCCCCTCGTCTCCAGGTGTACTCTGGTGAGCGCTTTGTGATGTCATTTCAGTAGGTCACCTGTTTCAAGGTGGAGGTTGGCTTGCCAGTGTGTTATGTTATCCCCCATGCCAGAAGAGACATTCCCTCATCTCCAGGGGAACTGAGGTGAGTGCTTTGTGATGTCATTGTAGTACGTCACAAGATTCCAGCTGGAGCATGGCTTCCCTCTGGTCTAGTGTGTTATGTGTTCCGCCATGCCAGTAAGAGACATTCCTTTGTCTCCATGGGAATAGAGTTGAGCGCTTTGTGATGTCATTTCAGTAGGTCTTAAGGTTCTAGTTGGAGGATGGCTTTGACTCTGACTTGTAGTGTGTTATGTTATCCGCCCTGACATTAAGAGACATGTCCTCATCTCCAGGGGAAGTAAGTGAGTGAGTCATTTCAGTTGGTCACCTGTTTCAAGGTGAAGGTTGGCTGCCCCTGTGACTCCTGGCGTGTTGTGATATCCCCCCTGCTTGTAACAGACATCCCCTCCTCACGAGGGGAACTCAGGTGAGCGCTTTGTGATATCCCCGCTGCTTGTAACAGACATCCCCTCATCTCTAGGGGAACTCAGGTGAGCGCTTTGTGATGTCATTTCAGTTGGTCACCTGTTTTAAGTTGGAGGTTGGCTTCCCCTGTGACTCCTGGTGTGTTGTGATATCCCCCCTGCTTGTAACAGACATCCCCTCTTCTCCAAGTTAACTCAGGTGAGCGCTTTGTGATGTCATTTCAGTTGGTCACCTGTTTCATGATGGAGGTTGGCTTCCGCTGTGACTCCTGGTGTGTTGTGATATCCCCCCTGCTTGTAACAGAGATCCCGTGCTCTCCAGGGGAACTCAGGTGAGCGATTTGTGATGTCATTTCAGTTGGTCACCTGTTTCAAGGTTGAGATTGTCTTCCCCTGTGAATCCGGGCGTGTTGTGATATCCCTCCTGCTTTTAACAGACATCCCCTCATCTCTAGGGGAACTCAGGTGAGCGCTTTTTGATGTCATTTCAGTTGGTCACCTGTTTCAAGGTTGAGGTTGGCTTCCCCTGTGACTCCTGGTGTGTTGTGATATCCCCCCTGCTTGTAACAGACATCCCCTCCTCACCAGGGAAACTCAGTTGAGCGCTTTCTGATATCCCCGCTGCTTGTAACAGACTTCCCCTGCTCTCCAGGGGAACTCAGGTGAGCGCTTTGTGATGTCATTTCAGTTGGTCACCTGTTTCAAGTTGGAGGTTGGCTTCCCCTGTGACTCCTGGTGTGTTGTGATATCCCCCCTGCTTGTAACAGACATCCCCTCTTCTCCAAGTTAACTCAGGTGAGCGCTTTGTGATGTCATTTCAGTTGGTCACCTGTTTCATGGTGGAGGTTGGCTTCCGCTGTGACTCCTGGGGTGTTGTGATAACCCCCCTTCTTGTAACAGACATCCCCTCCTCTCCACGGGAACTCAGGTGAGCGCTTTGTGATGTCATTTCAGTTGGTCACCCTTTTCAAGGTGGAGGTTGGCTTCCCCTGTGACTCCTGGCGTGTTGTGATATCCCCCCTGCTTGTAACAGACATCCCCTCCTCACCAGGGGAACTCAGGTGAGCGCTTTGTGATATCCCCCCTACTTATAACAGAGGTCCCCTGCTCTCCAGGGGAACTCAGGTGAGCGCTTTGTGATGTCATTTCAGTTGGTCACCTGTTTCAAGGTTGAGATTGTCTTCCCCTGTGACTCCTGGTGTGTTGTGATAACCCCCCTGCTTGTAACAGACATCCCCTCCTCTCCAGGGGAACTCAGGTGAGCGCTTTTTGATGTCATTTCAGTTGGTCACCTGTTTCAAGGTTGAGGTTGGCTTCCCCTGTGACTCCTGGTGTGTTGTGATATCCCCCCTGCTTGTAACAGACATCCCCTCCTCACCAGGGAAACTCAGTTGAGCGCTTTCTGATATCCCCGCTGCTTGTAACAGACTTCCCCTGCTCTCCAGGGGAACTCAGGTGAGCGCTTTGTGATGTCATTTCAGTTGGTCACCTGTTTCAAGTTGGAGGTTGGCTTCCCCTGTGACTCCTGGTGTGTTGTGATATCCCCCCTGCTTGTAACAGACATCCCCTCTTCTCCAAGTTAACTCAGGTGAGCGCTTTGTGATGTCATTTCAGTTGGTCACCTGTTTCATGGTGGAGGTTGGCTTCCGCTGTGACTCCTGGGGTGTTGTGATATCCCCCCTGCTTGTAACGGACATCCGCTCCTCTCAAGGGAAAGTCAAGTCAGCGCTTTGTGATGTCAATTCAGTTGGTCACCAGTTTCAAGGTGGAGGTTGGCTTCCCCTGTGACTCCTGGTGTGTTGTGATATCCCCCCTGCTTGTAACAGACATCCCCTCCTCAGCAGGGGAACTCAGGTGAGCGGTTTGTGATATCCCTCCTGCTTGTAACAGACATCCCCTGCTCTCCAGGGGAACTCAGGTGAGCGCTTTGTGATGTCATTTCAGTTGGTCACCTGTTTCAAGGTGGAGGTTGGCTTCCCCTGTGACTCCTGGTGTGTTGTGATATCCCCCCTGCTTGTAACAGACATCCCCTCTTCTCCAAGTTAACTCAGGTGAGCGCTTTGTGATGTCATTTCAGTTGGTCACCTGTTTCATGGTGGAGGTTGGCTTCCGCTGTGACTCCTGGGGTGTTGTGATAACCCCCCTTCTTGTAACAGACATCCCCTCCTCTCCACGGGAACTCAGGTGAGCGCTTTGTGATGTCATTTCAGTTGGTCACCTGTTTCAAGGTGGAGGTTGGCTTCCCCTGTGACTCCTGGCGTGTTGTGATATCCCCCCTGCTTGTAACAGACATCCCCTCTTCTCCAAGTTAACTCAGGTGAGCGCTTTGTGATGTCATTTCAGTTGGTCACCTGTTTCATGGTGGAGGTTGGCTTCCGCTGTGACTCCTGGTGTGTTGTGATATCCCCCCTGCTTGTAACAGAGATCCCTTGCTCTCCAGGGGAACTCAGGTCAGAGCTTTGTGATGTCATTACAGTTGGTCACCTGTTTCAAGGTGGAGGTTGGCTTCCCCTGTGACTCCTGGTGTGTTGTGATATCCCCCCTGCTTGTAACGGACATCCGCTCCTCTCAAGGGAAAGTCAAGTCAGCGCTTTGTGATGTCAATTCAGTTGGTCAGCAGTTTCAAGGTGGAGGTTGGCTTCCCCTGTGACTCCTGGTGTGTTGTGATATCCCCCCTGCATGTAACAGACATCCCCTCTTCAGCAGGGGAACTCAGGTGAGCGCTTTGTGATATCGCCCCTTCTTGTAACAGACATCCCCTCATCTCTAGGGGAACTCAGGTGAGCGCTTTGTGATGTCATTTCAGTTGGTCACATGTTTCAAGGTTGAGGTTGGCTTCCCCTGTGACTCCTGGTGTGTTGTGATATCCCCCCTACTTGTAACAGACATCCCCTCCTCACCAGGGGAACTCAGGTGAGCGCTTTGTGATATCCCTCCTGCTTGTAACAGACATCCCCTGCTCTCCCGGGGAACTCAGGTGAGCGCTTTGTGATGTCATTTCAGTTGGTCACCTGTTTCAAGGTGGAGGTTGGCTTCCCCTGTGACTCCTGGTGTGTTGTGATATCCCCCTGCTTGTAACAGACATCCCCTCTTCTCCAAGTTAACTCAGGTGAGCGCTTTGTGATGTCATTTCAGTTGGTCACCTGTTTCATGGTGGAGGATGGCTTCCGCTGTGACTCCTGGTGTGTTGTGATCACCCCCCTGCTTGTAACAGACATCCCCTCCTCTCCAGGGGAACTCAGGTGAGCGCTTTGTGATGTCATTACAGTTGGTCACCTGTTTCAAGGTGGAGGTTGGCTTCCCCTCTGACTCCTGGTTTGTTTTGATATCCCCCCTTGTTGTAATAGACATCCCCTCCACTCCAGGGGAACTCAGGTGAGCGCTTTGTGATATTCCCCCTGCTTGTAACAAACATCCCCTCTTCTCCAGGGGAACTCAGGTGAGCGCTTTGTGATGTCATTTCAGTTGGTCATCTGTTTCAAGGTGGAGGTTGTCTTCCCCTGTGACTCCTGGTGTGTTATGATATCCCCCCTGCTTGTAACAGACATCCCCTCGTCTCCAGGTGTACTCTGGTAAGCGCTTTGTGATGTCATTTCAGTAGGTCACCTGTGTGTTGTCTTCCCCTGTGAATCCGGGCGTGTTGTGATATCCCTCCTGCTTTTAACAGACATCCCCTCATCTCTAGGGGAACTCAGGTGAGCGCTTTTTGATGTCATTTCAGTTGGTCACCTGTTTCAAGGTTGAGGTTGGCTTCCCCTGTGACTCCTGGTGTGTTGTGATATCCCCCCTGCTTGTAACAGACATCCCCTCCTCACCAGGGAAACTCAGTTGAGCGCTTTCTGATATCCCCGCTGCTTGTAACAGACTTCCCCTGCTCTCCAGGGGAACTCAGGTGAGCGCTTTGTGATGTCATTTCAGTTGGTCACCTGTTTCAAGTTGGAGGTTGGCTTCCCCTGTGACTCCTGGTGTGTTGTGATATCCCCCCTGCTTGTAACAGACATCCCCTCTTCTCCAAGTTAACTCAGGTGAGCGCTTTGTGATGTCATTTCAGTTGGTCACCTGTTTCATGGTGGAGGTTGGCTTCCGCTGTGACTCCTGGGGTGTTGTGATAACCCCCTGCTTGTAACAGACATCCCCTCTTCTCCAAGTTAACTCAGGTGAGCGCTTTGTGATGTCATTTCAGTTGGTCACCTGTTTCATGGTGGAGGATGGCTTCCGCTGTGACTCCTGGTGTGTTGTGATCACCCCCCTGCTTGTAACAGACATCCCCTCCTCTCCAGGGGAACTCAGGTGAGCGCTTTGTGATGTCATTACAGTTGGTCACCTGTTTCAAGGTGGAGGTTGGCTTCCCCTCTGACTCCTGGTTTGTTTTGATATCCCCCCTTGTTGTAATAGACATCCCCTCCACTCCAGGGGAACTCAGGTGAGCGCTTTGTGATATTCCCCCTGCTTGTAACAAACATCCCCTCTTCTCCAGGGGAACTCAGGTGAGCGCTTTGTGATGTCATTTCAGTTGGTCACCTGTTTCAAGGTGGAGGTTGGCTTCCCCTCTGACTCCTGGTTTGTTTTGATATCCCCCCTTGTTGTAATAGACATCCCCTCCACTCCAGGGGAACTCAGGTGAGCGCTTTGTGATATTCCCCCTGCTTGTAACAGACATCCCCTCCTCACCAGGGGAACTCAGGTGAGCGCTTTGTGATATCCCTCCTGCTTGTAACAGACATCCCCTGCTCTCCCGGGGAACTCAGGTGAGCGCTTTGTGATGTCATTTCAGTTGGTCACCTGTTTCAAGGTGGAGGTTGGCTTCCCCTGTGACTCCTGGTGTGTTGTGATATCCCCCTGCTTGTAACAGACATCCCCTCTTCTCCAAGTTAACTCAGGTGAGCGCTTTGTGATGTCATTTCAGTTGGTCACCTGTTTCATGGTGGAGGATGGCTTCCGCTGTGACTCCTGGTGTGTTGTGATCACCCCCCTGCTTGTAACAGACATCCCCTCCTCTCCAGGGGAACTCAGGTGAGCGCTTTGTGATGTCATTACAGTTGGTCACCTGTTTCAAGGTGGAGGTTGGCTTCCCCTCTGACTCCTGGTTTGTTTTGATATCCCCCCTTGTTGTAATAGACATCCCCTCCACTCCAGGGGAACTCAGGTGAGCGCTTTGTGATATTCCCCCTGCTTGTAACAAACATCCCCTCTTCTCCAGGGGAACTCAGGTGAGCGCTTTGTGATGTCATTTCAGTTGGTCATCTGTTTCAAGGTGGAGGTTGTCTTCCCCTGTGACTCCTGGTGTGTTATGATATCCCCCCTGCTTGTAACAGACATCCCCTCGTCTCCAGGTGTACTCTGGTGAGCGCTTTGTGATGTCATTTCAGTAGGTCACCTGTGTGTTGTCTTCCCCTGTGAATCCGGGCGTGTTGTGATATCCCTCCTGCTTTTAACAGACATCCCCTCATCTCTAGGGGAACTCAGGTGAGCGCTTTTTGATGTCATTTCAGTTGGTCACCTGTTTCAAGGTTGAGGTTGGCTTCCCCTGTGACTCCTGGTGTGTTGTGATATCCCCCCTGCTTGTAACAGACATCCCCTCCTCACCAGGGAAACTCAGTTGAGCGCTTTCTGATATCCCCGCTGCTTGTAACAGACTTCCCCTGCTCTCCAGGGGAACTCAGGTGAGCGCTTTGTGATGTCATTTCAGTTGGTCACCTGTTTCAAGTTGGAGGTTGGCTTCCCCTGTGACTCCTGGTGTGTTGTGATATCCCCCCTGCTTGTAACAGACATCCCCTCTTCTCCAAGTTAACTCAGGTGAGCGCTTTGTGATGTCATTTCAGTTGGTCACCTGTTTCATGGTGGAGGTTGGCTTCCGCTGTGACTCCTGGGGTGTTGTGATAACCCCCCTTCTTGTAACAGACATCCCCTCCTCTCCACGGGAACTCAGGTGAGCGCTTTGTGATGTCATTTCAGTTGGTCACCCTTTTCAAGGTGGAGGTTGGCTTCCCCTGTGACTCCTGGCGTGTTGTGATATCCCCCCTGCTTGTAACAGAGGTCCCCTGCTCTCCAGGGGAACTCAGGTGAGCGCTTTGTGATATCCCCCCTACTTATAACAGAGGTCCCCTGCTCTCCAGGGGAACTCAGGTGAGCGCTTTGTGATGTCATTTCAGTTGGTCACCTGTTTCAAGGTTGAGATTGTCTTCCCCTGTGAATCCGGGCGTGTTGTGATATCCCTCCTGCTTTTAACAGACATCCCCTCATCTCTAGGGGAACTCAGGTGAGCGCTTTTTGATGTCATTTCAGTTGGTCACCTGTTTCAAGGTTGAGGTTGGCTTCCCCTCTGACTCCTGGTGTGTTGTGATATCCCCGCTGCTTGTAACAGACATCCCCTCATCTCTAGGGGAACTCAGGTGAGCGCTTTGTGATATCATTTCAGTTGGTCACCAGTTTCAAGTTGGAGGTTGGCTTCCCCTGTGACTCCTGGTATGTTGTGATGTCCCCCCTGCTTGTAACAGACATCCCCTCCTCACCAGGGGAACTCAGGTGAGCGCTTTGTGATATCCCCCCTGCTTGTAACAGAGGTCCCCTGCTCTCCAGGGGAACTCAGGTGAGCGCTTTGTGATGTCATTTCAGTTGGTCACCTGTTTCAAGGTTGAGATTGTCTTCCGCTGTGACTCCTGGGGTGTTGTGATATCCCCCCTGCTTGTAACAGACATCCCCTCCTCACCAGGGGAACTCAGGTGAGCGCTTTGTGATATCCCCCCTGCTTGTAACAGAGGTCCCCTGCTCTCCAGGGGAACTCAGGTGAGCGCTTTGTGATGTCATTTCAGTTGGTCACCTGTTTCAAGGTTGAGATTGTCTTCCCCTGTGAATCCGGGCGTGTTGTGATATCCCTCCTGCTTTTAACAGACATCCCCTCATCTCTAGTGGAACTCAGGTGAGCGCTTTTTGATGTCATTTCAGTTGGTCACCTGTTTCAAGGTTGAGGTTGGCTTCCCCTGTGACTCCTGGTGTGTTGTGATATCCCCCCTGCTTGTAACAGACATCCCCTCCTCACCAGGGTAACTCAGGTGAGCGCTTTGTGATGTCATTTCAGTTGGTCACTTGTTTCAAGGTGGAGGTTGGCTTCCCCTGTGACTCCTGGTGTGTTGTGATATCCCCCCCTGCTTGTAACGGACATCCCCTACTCTCAAGGGAAAGTCAAGTCAGCGCTTTGTGATGTCAATTCAGTTGGTCACCTGTTTCAAGGTGGAGGTTTGCTTCCTCTGTGACTCCTGGTGTGTTGTGATATCCCCCCTGCTTGTAACAGACATCCCCTCCTCAGCAGGGGAACTCAGGTGAGCGGTTTGTGATATCCCTCCTGCTTGTAACAGACATCCCCTGCTCTCCAGGGGAACTCAGGTGAGCGCTTTGTGATGTCATTTCAGTTGGTCACCTGTTTCAAGGTGGAGGTTGGCTTCCCCTGTGACTCCTGGTGTGTTGTGATATCCCCCCTGCTTGTAACAGACATCCCCTCTTCAAGTTAACTCAGGTGAGCGCTTTGTGATGTCATTTCAGTTGGTCACCTGTTTCATGGTGGAGGTTGGCTTCCGCTGTGACTCCTGGGGTGTTGTGATAACCCCCCTTCTTGTAACAGACATCCCCTCCTCTCCACGGGAACTCAGGTGAGCGCTTTGTGATGTCATTTCAGTTGGTCACCTGTTTCAAGGTGGAGGTTGGCTTCCCCTGTGACTCCTGGCGTGTTGTGATATCCCCCCTGCTTGTAACAGACATCCCCTCTTCTCCAAGTTAACTCAGGTGAGCGCTTTGTGATGTCATTTCAGTTGGTCACCTGTTTCAAGGTGGAGGTTGGCTTCCCCTGTGACGCCTGGCGTGTTGTGATATCCCCCCTGCTTGTAACAGACATCCCCTCTTCTCCAAGTTAACTCAGGTGAGCGCTTTGTGATGTCATTTCAGTTGGTCACCTGTTTCAAGTTGGAGGTTGGCTTCCCCTGTGACTCCTGGTGTGTTGTGATATGCCCCCTGCTTGTAACGGACATCCGCTCCTCTCAAGGGAAAGTCAAGTCAGCGCTTTGTGATGTCAATTCAGTTGGTCAGCAGTTTCAAGGTGGAGGTTGGCTTCCCCTGTGACTCCTGGTGTGTTGTGATATCCCCCCTGCATGTAACAGACATCCCCTCCTCAGCAGGGGAACTCAGGTGAGCGCTTTGTGATATCCCCCCTTCTTGTAACAGACATCCCCTCATCTCTAGGGGAACTCAGGTGAGCGCTTTGTGATGTCATTTCAGTTGGTCACATGTTTCAAGGTTGAGGTTGGCTTCCCCTGTGACTCCTGGTGTGTTGTGATATCCCCCCTACTTGTAACAGACATCCCCTCACCAGGGGAACTCAGGTGAGCGCTTTGTGATATCCCTCCTGCTTGTAACAGACATCCCCTCCTCTCCAGGGGAACTCAGGTGAGCGCTTTGTGATGTCATTTCAGTTGGTCACCTGTTTCAAGGTGGAGGTTGGCTTCCCCTGTGACTCCTGGTGTGTTGTGATATCCCCCTGCTTGTAACAGACATCCCCTCTTCTCCAAGTTAACTCAGGTGAGCGCTTTGTGATGTCATTTCAGTTAGTCACCTGTTTCATGGTGGAGGATGGCTTCCGCTGTGACTCCTGGTGTGTTGTGATAACCCCCCTGCTTGTAACAGACATCCCCTCCTCTCCAGGGGAACTCAGGTGAGCGCTTTGTGATGTCATTACAGTTGGTCACCTGTTTCAAGGTGGAGGTTGGCTTCCCCTCTGACTCCTGGTTTGTTTTGATATCCCCCCTTGTTGTAATAGACATCCCCTCCACTCCAGGGGAACTCAGGTGAGCGCTTTGTGATATTCCCCCTGCTTGTAACAAACATCCCCTCTTCTCCAGGGGAACTCAGGTGAGCGCTTTGTGATGTCATTTCAGTTGGTCATCTGTTTCAAGGTGGAGGTTGTCTTCCCCTGTGACTCCTGGTGTGTTATGATATCCCCCCTGCTTGTAACAGACATCCCCTCGTCTCCAGGTGTACTCTGGTGAGCGCTTTGTGATGTCATTTCAGTAGGTCACCTGTTTCAAGGTGGAGGTTGGCTTGCCAGTGTGTTATGTTATCCCCCATGCCGGAAGAGACATTCCCTCATCTCCAGGGGAACTGAGGTGAGTGCTTTGTGATGTCATTGTAGTACGTCACAAGATTCCAGCTGGAGCTTGGCTTCCCCTCTGGTCTAGTGTGTTATGTGTTCCGCCATGCCAGTAAGAGACATTCCTTTGTCTCCATGGGAATAGAGTTGAGCGCTTTGTGATGTCATTTCAGTAGGTCTTAAGGTTCTAGTTGGAGGATGGCTTTCACTCTGACTTGTAGTGTGTTATGTTATCCACCCTGACATTAAGAGACATGTCCTCATCTCCAGGGGAAGTAAGTGAGTGAGTCATTTCAGTTGGTCACCTGTTTCAAGGTGAAGGTTGGCTGCCCCTGTGACTCCTGGCGTGTTGTGATATCCCCCCTGCTTGTAACAGACATCCCCTCCTCACGAGGGGAACTCAGGTGAGCGCTTTGTGATATCCCCCCTGCTTGTAACAGACATCCCCTCATCTCTAGGGGAACTCAGGTGAGCGCTTTGTGATGTCATTTCAGTTGGTCACCTGTTTTAAGTTGGAGGTTGGCTTCCCCTGTGACTCCTGGTGTGTTGTGATATCCCCCCTGCTTGTAACGGACATCCGCTCCTCTCAAGGGAAAGTCAAGTCAGCGCTTTGTGATGTCAATTCAGTTGGTCACCAGTTTCAAGGTGGAGGTTGGCTTCCCCTGTGACTCCTGGTGTGTTGTGATATCCCCCCTGCTTGTAACAGACATCCCCTCCTCAGCAGGGGAACTCAGGTGAGCGGTTTGTGATATCCCTCCTGCTTGTAACAGACATCCCCTGCTCTCCAGGGGAACTCAGGTGAGCGCTTTGTGATGTCATTTCAGTTGGTCACCTGTTTCAAGGTGGAGGTTGGCTTCCCCTGTGACTCCTGGTGTGTTGTGATATCCCCCCTGCTTGTAACGGACATCCGCTCCTCTCAAGGGAACTCAGGTGAGCGCTTTGTGATGTCATTTCAGTTGGTCACCTGTTTCATGGTGGAGGTTGGCTTCCGCTGTGACTCCTGGTGTGTTGTGATATCCCCCCTGCTTGTAACAGAGATCCCGTGCTCTCCAGGGGAACTCAGGTCAGCGCTTTGTGATGTCATTACAGTTGGTCACCTGTTTCAAGGTGGAGGTTGGCTTCCGCTGTGACTCCTGGTGTGTTGTGATATCCCCCCTGCTTGTAACAGAGATCCCGTGCTCTCCAGGGGAACTCAGGTGAGCGATTTGTGATGTCATTTCAGTTGGTCACCTGTTTCAAGGTTGAGATTGTCTTCCCCTGTGAATCCGGGCGTGTTGTGATATCCCTCCTGCTTTTAACAGACATCCCCTCATCTCTAGGGGAACTCAGGTGAGCGCTTTTTGATGTCATTTCAGTTGGTCACCTGTTTCAAGGTTGAGGTTGGCTTCCCCTGTGACTCCTGGTGTGTTGTGATATCCCCCCTGCTTGTAACAGACATCCCCTCCTCACCAGGGAAACTCAGTTGAGCGCTTTCTGATATCCCCGCTGCTTGTAACAGACTTCCCCTGCTCTCCAGGGGAACTCAGGTGAGCGCTTTGTGATGTCATTTCAGTTGGTCACCTGTTTCAAGTTGGAGGTTGGCTTCCCCTGTGACTCCTGGTGTGTTGTGATATCCCCCCTGCTTGTAACAGACATCCCCTCTTCTCCAAGTTAACTCAGGTGAGCGCTTTGTGATGTCATTTCAGTTGGTCACCTGTTTCATGGTGGAGGTTGGCTTCCGCTGTGACTCCTGGGGTGTTGTGATAACCCCCCTTCTTGTAACAGACATCCCCTCCTCTCCACGGGAACTCAGGTGAGCGCTTTGTGATGTCATTTCAGTTGGTCACCCTTTTCAAGGTGGAGGTTGGCTTCCCCTGTGACTCCTGGCGTGTTGTGATATCCCCCCTGCTTGTAACAGACATCCCCTCCTCACCAGGGGAACTCAGGTGAGCGCTTTGTGATATCCCCCCTACTTATAACAGAGGTCCCCTGCTCTCCAGGGGAACTCAGGTGAGCGCTTTGTGATGTCATTTCAGTTGGTCACCTGTTTCAAGGTTGAGATTGTCTTCCCCTGTGAATCCGGGCGTGTTGTGATATCCCTCCTGCTTTTAACAGACATCCCCTCATCTCTAGGGGAACTCAGGTGAGCGCTTTTTGATGTCATTTCAGTTGGTCACCTGTTTCAAGGTTGAGGTTGGCTTCCCCTCTGACTCCTGGTGTGTTGTGATATCCCCGCTGCTTGTAACAGACATCCCCTCATCTCTAGGGGAACTCAGGTGAGCGCTTTGTGATATCATTTCAGTTGGTCACCAGTTTCAAGTTGGAGGTTGGCTTCCCCTGTGACTCCTGGTATGTTGTGATGTCCCCCCTGCTTGTAACAGACATCCCCTCCTCACCAGGGGAACTCAGGTGAGCGCTTTGTGATATCCCCCCTGCTTGTAACAGAGGTCCCCTGCTCTCCAGGGGAACTCAGGTGAGCGCTTTGTGATGTCATTTCAGTTGGTCACCTGTTTCAAGGTTGAGATTGTCTTCCGCTGTGACTCCTGGGGTGTTGTGATAACCCCCCGCTTGTAACAGACATCCCCTCCTCACCAGGGGAACTCAGGTGAGCGCTTTGTGATATCCCCCCTGCTTGTAACAGAGGTCCCCTGCTCTCCAGGGGAACTCAGGTGAGCGCTTTGTGATGTCATTTCAGTTGGTCACCTGTTTCAAGGTTGAGATTGTCTTCCCCTGTGAATCCGGGCGTGTTGTGATATCCCTCCTGCTTTTAACAGACATCCCCTCATCTCTAGTGGAACTCAGGTGAGCGCTTTTTGATGTCATTTCAGTTGGTCACCTGTTTCAAGGTTGAGGTTGGCTTCCCCTGTGACTCCTGGTGTGTTGTGATATCCCCCCTGCTTGTAACAGACATCCCCTCCTCACCAGGGTAACTCAGGTGAGCGCTTTGTGATGTCATTTCAGTTGGTCACCTGTTTCATGGTGGAGGTTGGCTTCCGCTGTGACTCCTGGGGTGTTGTGATAACCCCCCTTCTTGTAACAGACATCCCCTCCTCTCCACGGGAACTCAGGTGAGCGCTTTGTGATGTCATTTCAGTTGGTCACCTGTTTCAAGGTGGAGGTTGGCTTCCCCTGTGACTCCTGGCGTGTTGTGATATCCCCCCTGCTTGTAACAGACATCCCGTCTTCTCCAAGTTAACTCAGGTGAGCGCTTTGTGATGTCATTTCAGTTGGTCACCTGTTTCATGGTGGAGGTTGGCTTCCCCTGTGACTCCTGGTGTGTTGTGATATCCCCCCTGCTTGTAACAGAGATCCCGTGCTCTCCAGGGGATCTCAGGTCAGCGCTTTGTGATGTCATTACAGTTGGTCACCTGTTTCAAGGTGGAGGTTGGCTTCCCCTGTGACTCCTGGTGTGTTGTGATATCCCCCCTGCTTGTAACGGACATCCGCTCCTCTCAAGGGAAAGTCAAGTCAGCGCTTTGTGATGTCAATTCAGTTGGTCAGCAGTTTCAAGGTGGAGGTTGGCTTCCCCTGTGACTCCTGGTGTGTTGTGATATCCCCCCTGCATGTAACAGACATCCCCTCCTCAGCAGGGGAACTCAGGTGAGCGCTTTGTGATATCCCCCCTTCTTGTAACAGACATCCCCTCATCTCTAGGGGAACTCAGGTGAGCGCTTTGTGATGTCATTTCAGTTGGTCACATGTTTCAAGGTTGAGGTTGGCTTCCCCTGTGACTCCTGGTGTGTTGTGATATCCCCCCTACTTGTAACAGACATCCCCTGCTCACCCGGGGAACTCAGGTGAGCGCTTTGTGATATCCCTCCTGCTTGTAACAGACATCCCCTGCTCACCCGGGGAACTCAGGTGAGCGCTTTGTGATGTCATTTCAGTTGGTCAACTGTTTCAAGGTGGAGGTTGGCTTCCCCTGTGACTCCTGGTGTGTTGTGATATCCCCCTGCTTGTAACAGACATCCCCTCTTCTCCAAGTTAACTCAGGTGAGCGCTTTGTGATGTCATTTCAGTTGGTCACCTGTTTCATGGTGGAGGATGGCTTCCGCTGTGACTCCTGGTGTGTTGTGATAACCCCCCTGCTTGTAACAGACATCCCCTCCTCTCCAGGGGAACTCAGGTGAGCGCTTTGTGATGTCATTACAGTTGGTCACCTGTTTCAAGGTGGAGGTTGGCTTCCCCTCTGATTCCTGGTTTGTTTTGATATCCCCCCTTGTTGTAATAGACATCCCCTCCACTCCAGGGGAACTCAGGTGAGCGCTTTGTGATATTCTCCCTGCTTGTAACAAACATCCCCTCTTCTCCAGGGGAACTCAGGTGAGCGCTTTGTGATGTCATTTCAGTTGGTCATCTGTTTCAAGGTGGAGGTTGTCTTCCCCTGTGACTCCTGGTGTGTTATGATATCCCCCCTGCTTGTAACAGACATCCCCTTGTCTCCAGGTGTACTCTGGTGAGCGCTTTGTGATGTCATTTCAGTAGGTCACCTGTTTCAAGGTGGAGGTTGGCTTGCCAGTGTGTTATGTTATCCCTCATGCCGGAAGAGACATTCCGTCATCTCCAGGGGAACTTAGGTGAGTGCTTTGTGATGTCATTGTAGTACGTCACAAGATTCCAGCTGGAGCTTGGCTTCCCCTCTGGTCTAGTGTGTTATGTGTTCCGCCATGCCAGTAAGAGACATTCCTTTGTCTCCATGGGAATAGGGTTGAGCGCTTTGTGATGTCATTTCAGTAGGTCTTAAGGTTCTAGTTGGAGGATGGCTTTCACTCTGACTTGTAGTGTGTTATGTTATCCACCCTGACATTAAGAGACATGTCCTCATCTCCAGGGGAAGTAAGTGAGTGAGTCATTTCAGTTGGTCACCTGTTTCAAGGTGAAGGTTGGCTGCCCCTGTGACTCCTGGCGTGTTGTGATATCCCCCCTGCTTGTAACAGACATCCCCTCCTCACGAGGGGAACTCAGGTGAGCGCTTTGTGATATCCCCCCTGCTTGTAACAGACATCCCCTCATCTCTAGGGGAACTCAGGTGAGCGCTTTGTGATGTCATTTCAGTTGGTCACCTGTTTTAAGTTGGAGGTTGGCTTCCCCTGTTACTCCTGGTGTGTTGTGATATCCCCCCTGCTTGTAACGGACATCCGCTCCTCTCAAGGGAAAGTCAAGTCAGCGCTTTGTGATGTCAATTCAGTTGGTCACCAGTTTCAAGGTGGAGGTTGGCTTCCCCTGTGACTCCTGGTGTGTTGTGATATCCCCCCTGCTTGTAACAGACATCCCCTCCTCAGCAGGGGAACTCAGGTGAGCGGTTTGTGATATCCCTCCTGCTTGTAACAGACATCCCCTGCTCTCCAGGGGAACTCAGGTGAGCGCTTTGTGATGTCATTTCAGTTGGTCACCTGTTTCAAGGTGGAGGTTGGCTTCCCCTGTGACTCCTGGTGTGTTGTGATATCCCCCCTGCTTGTAACAGACATCCTCTCCTCTCCACGGGAACTCAGGTGAGCGCTTTGTGATGTCATTTCAGTTGGTCACCTGTTTCATGGTGGAGGTTGGCTTCCGCTGTGACTCCTGGTGTGTTGTGATATCCCCCCTGCTTGTAACAGAGATCCCGTGCTCTCCAGGGGAACTCAGGTCAGCGCTTTGTGATGTCATTACAGTTGGTCACCTGTTTCAAGGTGGAGGTTGGCTTCCCCTGTGACTCCTGTTGTGTTGTGATATCCCCCCTGCTTGTAACGGACATCCGCTCCTCTCAAGGGAAAGTCAAGTCAGCGCTTTGTGATGTCAATTCAGTTGGTCAGCAGTTTCAAGGTGGAGGTTGGCTTCCCCTGTGACTCCTGGTGTGTTGTGATATCCCCCCTGCATGTAACAGACATCCCCTCCTCAGCAGGGGAACTCAGGTGAGCGCTTTGTGATATCCCCCCTTCTTGTAACAGACATCCCCTCATCTCTAGGGGAACTCAGGTGAGCGCTTTGTGATGTCATTTCAGTTGGTCACATGTTTCAAGGTTGAGGTTGGCTTCCCCTGTGACTCCTGGTGTGTTGTGATATCCCCCCTACTTGTAACAGACATCCCCTCCTCACCAGGGGAACTCAGGTGAGCGCTTTGTGATATCCCTCCTGCTTGTAACAGACATCCCCTGCTCTCCCGGGGAACTCAGGTGAGCGCTTTGTGATGTCATTTCAGTTGGTCACCTGTTTCAAGGTGGAGGTTGGCTTCCCCTGTGACTCCTGGTGTGTTGTGATATCCCCCTGCTTGTAACAGACATCCCCTCTTCTCCAAGTAACTCAGGTGAGCGCTTTGTGATGTCATTTCAGTTGGTCACCTGTTTCATGGTGGAGGATGGCTTCCGCTGTGACTCCTGGTGTGTTGTGATAACCCCCCTGCTTGTAACAGACATCCCCTCCTCTCCAGGGGAACTCAGGTGAGCGCTTTGTGATGTCATTACAGTTGGTCACCTGTTTCAAGGTGGAGGTTGGCTTCCCCTCTGACTCCTGGTTTGTTTTGATATCCCCCCTTGTTGTAATAGACATCCCCTCCACTCCAGGGGAACTCAGGTGAGCGCTTTGTGATATTCCCCCTGCTTGTAACAAACATCCCCTCTTCTCCAGGGGAACTCAGGTGAGCGCTTTGTGATGTCATTTCAGTTGGTCATCTGTTTCAAGGTGGAGGTTGTCTTCCCCTGTGACTCCTGGTGTGTTATGATATCCCCCCTGCTTGTAACAGACATCCCCTCGTCTCCAGGTGTACTCTGGTGAGCGCTTTGTGATGTCATTTCATAGGTCACCTGTTTCAAGGTGGAGGTTGGCTTGCCAGTGTGTTATGTTATCCCCCATGCCAGAAGAGACATTCCCTCATCTCCAGGGGAACTGAGGTGAGTGCTTTGTGATGTCATTGTAGTACGTCACAAGATTCCAGCTGGAGCTTGGCTTCCCCTCTGGTCTACTGTGTTATGTGTTCCGCCATGCCAGTAAGAGACATTCCTTTGTCTCCCTGGGAATAGAGTTGAGCACTTTGTGATGTCATTTGAGTAGGTCTTAAGGTTCTAGTTGGAGGATGGCTTTGACTCTGACTCGTAGTGTGTTATGTTATCCGCCCTGACATTAAGAGACATGTCCTCATCTCCAGGGGAAGTAAGTGAGTGAGTCATTTCAGTTGGTCACCTGTTTCAAGGTGAAGGTTGGCTGCCCCTGTGACTCCTGGCGTGTTGTGATATCCCCCCTGCTTGTAACAGAGGTCCCCTGCTCTCCAGGGGAACTCAGGTGAGCGCTTTGTGATGTCATTTCAGTTGGTCACCTGTTTCAAGGTTGAGATTGTCTTCCGCTGTGACTCCTGGGGTGTTGTGATAACCCCCCGCTTGTAACAGACATCCCCTCCTCACCAGGGGAACTCAGGTGAGCGCTTTGTGATATCCCCCCTGCTTGTAACAGAGGTCCCCTGCTCTCCAGGGGAACTCAGGTGAGCGCTTTGTGATGTCATTTCAGTTGGTCACCTGTTTCAAGGTTGAGATTGTCTTCCCCTGTGAATCCGGGCGTGTTGTGATATCCCTCCTGCTTTTAACAGACATCCCCTCATCTCTAGTGGAACTCAGGTGAGCGCTTTTTGATGTCATTTCAGTTGGTCACCTGTTTCAAGGTTGAGGTTGGCTTCCCCTGTGACTCCTGGTGTGTTGTGATATCCCCCCTGCTTGTAACAGACATCCCCTCCTCACCAGGGTAACTCAGGTGAGCGCTTTGTGATGTCATTTCAGTTGGTCACCTGTTTCATGGTGGAGGTTGGCTTCCGCTGTGACTCCTGGGGTGTTGTGATAACCCCCCTTCTTGTAACAGACATCCCCTCCTCTCCACGGGAACTCAGGTGAGCGCTTTGTGATGTCATTTCAGTTGGTCACCTGTTTCAAGGTGGAGGTTGGCTTCCCCTGTGACTCCTGGCGTGTTGTGATATCCCCCCTGCTTGTAACAGACATCCCCTCTTCTCCAAGTTAACTCAGGTGAGCGCTTTGTGATGTCATTTCAGTTGGTCACCTGTTTCATGGTGGAGGTTGGCTTCCGCTGTGACTCCTGGTGTGTTGTGATATCCCCCCTGCTTGTAACAGAGATCCCGTGCTCTCCAGGGGATCTCAGGTCAGCGCTTTGTGATGTCATTACAGTTGGTCACCTGTTTCAAGGTGGAGGTTGGCTTCCCCTGTGACTCCTGGTGTGTTGTGATATCCCCCCTGCTTGTAACGGACATCCGCTCCTCTCAAGGGAAAGTCAAGTCAGCGCTTTGTGATGTCAATTCAGTTGGTCAGCAGTTTCAAGGTGGAGGTTGGCTTCCCCTGTGACTCCTGGTGTGTTGTGATATCCCCCCTGCATGTAACAGACATCCCCTCCTCAGCAGGGGAACTCAGGTGAGCGCTTTGTGATATCCCCCCTTCTTGTAACAGACATCCCCTCATCTCTAGGGGAACTCAGGTGAGCGCTTTGTGATGTCATTTCAGTTGGTCACATGTTTCAAGGTTGAGGTTGGCTTCCCCTGTGACTCCTGGTGTGTTGTGATATCCCCCCTACTTGTAACAGACATCCCCTGCTCACCCGGGGAACTCAGGTGAGCGCTTTGTGATATCCCTCCTGCTTGTAACAGACATCCCCTGCTCACCCGGGGAACTCAGGTGAGCGCTTTGTGATGTCATTTCAGTTGGTCAACTGTTTCAAGGTGGAGGTTGGCTTCCCCTGTGACTCCTGGTGTGTTGTGATATCCCCCTGCTTGTAACAGACATCCCCTCTTCTCCAAGTTAACTCAGGTGAGCGCTTTGTGATGTCATTTCAGTTGGTCACCTGTTTCATGGTGGAGGATGGCTTCCGCTGTGACTCCTGGTGTGTTGTGATAACCCCCCTGCTTGTAACAGACATCCCCTCCTCTCCAGGGGAACTCAGGTGAGCGCTTTGTGATGTCATTACAGTTGGTCACCTGTTTCAAGGTGGAGGTTGGCTTCCCCTCTGATTCCTGGTTTGTTTTGATATCCCCCCTTGTTGTAATAGACATCCCCTCCACTCCAGGGGAACTCAGGTGAGCGCTTTGTGATATTCTCCCTGCTTGTAACAAACATCCCCTCTTCTCCAGGGGAACTCAGGTGAGCGCTTTGTGATGTCATTTCAGTTGGTCATCTGTTTCAAGGTGGAGGTTGTCTTCCCCTGTGACTCCTGGTGTGTTATGATATCCCCCCTGCTTGTAACAGACATCCCCTCGTCTCCAGGTGTACTCTGGTGAGCGCTTTGTGATGTCATTTCAGTAGGTCACCTGTTTCAAGGTGGAGGTTGGCTTGCCAGTGTGTTATGTTATCCCCCATGCCGGAAGAGACATTCCGTCATCTCCAGGGGAACTTAGGTGAGTGCTTTGTGATGTCATTGTAGTACGTCACAAGATTCCAGCTGGAGCTTGGCTTCCCCTCTGGTCTAGTGTGTTATGTGTTCCGCCATGCCAGTAAGAGACATTCCTTTGTCTCCATGGGAATAGGGTTGAGCGCTTTGTGATGTCATTTCAGTAGGTCTTAAGGTTCTAGTTGGAGGATGGCTTTCACTCTGACTTGTAGTGTGTTATGTTATCCACCCTGACATTAAGAGACATGTCCTCATCTCCAGGGGAAGTAAGTGAGTGAGTCATTTCAGTTGGTCACCTGTTTCAAGGTGAAGGTTGGCTGCCCCTGTGACTCCTGGCGTGTTGTGATATCCCCCCTGCTTGTAACAGACATCCCCTCCTCACGAGGGGAACTCAGGTGAGCGCTTTGTGATATCCCCCCTGCTTGTAACAGACATCCCCTCATCTCTAGGGGAACTCAGGTGAGCGCTTTGTGATGTCATTTCAGTTGGTCACCTGTTTTAAGTTGGAGGTTGGCTTCCCCTGTTACTCCTGGTGTGTTGTGATATCCCCCCTGCTTGTAACGGACATCCGCTCCTCTCAAGGGAAAGTCAAGTCAGCGCTTTGTGATGTCAATTCAGTTGGTCACCAGTTTCAAGGTGGAGGTTGGCTTCCCCTGTGACTCCTGGTGTGTTGTGATATCCCCCCTGCTTGTAACAGACATCCCCTCCTCAGCAGGGGAACTCAGGTGAGCGGTTTGTGATATCCCTCCTGCTTGTAACAGACATCCCCTGCTCTCCAGGGGAACTCAGGTGAGCGCTTTGTGATGTCATTTCAGTTGGTCACCTGTTTCAAGGTGGAGGTTGGCTTCCCCTGTGACTCCTGGTGTGTTGTGATATCCCCCCTGCTTGTAACAGACATCCCCTCCTCTCCACGGGAACTCAGGTGAGCGCTTTGTGATGTCATTTCAGTTGGTCACCTGTTTCATGGTGGAGGTTGGCTTCCGATGTGACTACTGGTGTGTTGTGATATCCCCCCTGCTTGTAACAGAGATCCCGTGCTCTCCAGGGGAACTCAGGTCAGCGCTTTGTGATGTCATTACAGTTGGTCACCTGTTTCAAGGTGGAGGTTGGCTTCCCCTGTGACTCCTGTTGTGTTGTGATATCCCCCCTGCTTGTAACGGACATCCGCTCCTCTCAAGGGAAAGTCAAGTCAGCGCTTTGTGATGTCAATTCAGTTGGTCAGCAGTTTCAAGGTGGAGGTTGGCTTCCCCTGTGACTCCTGGTGTGTTGTGATATCCCCCCTGCATGTAACAGACATCCCCTCCTCAGCAGGGGAACTCAGGTGAGCGCTTTGTGATATCCCCCCTTCTTGTAACAGACATCCCCTCATCTCTAGGGGAACTCAGGTGAGCGCTTTGTGATGTCATTTCAGTTGGTCACATGTTTCAAGGTTGAGGTTGGCTTCCCCTGTGACTCCTGGTGTGTTGTGATATCCCCCCTACTTGTAACAGACATCCCCTCCTCACCAGGGGAACTCAGGTGAGCACTTTGTGATATCCCTCCTGCTTGTAACAGACATCCCCTGCTCTCCCGGGGAACTCAGGTGAGCGCTTTGTGATGTCATTTCAGTTGGTCACCTGTTTCAAGGTGGAGGTTGGCTTCCCCTGTGACTCCTGGTGTGTTGTGATATCCCCCTGCTTGTAACAGACATCCCCTCTTCTCCAAGTAACTCAGGTGAGCGCTTTGTGATGTCATTTCAGTTGGTCACCTGTTTCATGGTGGAGGATGGCTTCCGCTGTGACTCCTGGTGTGTTGTGATAACCCCCCTGCTTGTAACAGACATCCCCTCCTCTCCAGGGGAACTCAGGTGAGCGCTTTGTGATGTCATTACAGTTGGTCACCTGTTTCAAGGTGGAGGTTGGCTTCCCCTGTGACTCCTGGTTTGTTTTGATATCCCCCCTTGTTGTAATAGACATCCCCTCCACTCCAGGGGAACTCAGGTGAGCGCTTTGTGATATTCCCCCTGCTTGTAACAAACATCCCCTCTTCTCCAGGGGAACTCAGGTGAGCGCTTTGTGATGTCATTTCAGTTGGTCATCTGTTTCAAGGTGGAGGTTGTCTTCCCCTGTGACTCCTGGTGTGTTATGATATCCCCCCTGCTTGTAACAGACATCCCCTCGTCTCCAGGTGTACTCTGGTGAGCGCTTTGTGATGTCATTTCATAGGTCACCTGTTTCAAGGTGGAGGTTGGCTTGCCAGTGTGTTATGTTATCCCCCATGCCAGAAGAGACATTCCCTCATCTCCAGGGGAACTGAGGTGAGTGCTTTGTGATGTCATTGTAGTACGTCACAAGATTCCAGCTGGAGCTTGGCTTCCCCTCTGGTCTACTGTGTTATGTGTTCCGCCATGCCAGTAAGAGACATTCCTTTGTCTCCCTGGGAATAGAGTTGAGCACTTTGTGATGTCATTTGAGTAGGTCTTAAGGTTCTAGTTGGAGGATGGCTTTGACTCTGACTCGTAGTGTGTTATGTTATCCGCCCTGACATTAAGAGACATGTCCTCATCTCCAGGGGAAGTAAGTGAGTGAGTCATTTCAGTTGGTCACCTGTTTCAAGGTGAAGGTTGGCTGCCCCTGTGACTCCTGGCGTGTTGTGATATCCCCCCTGCTTGTAACAGACATCCCCTCCTCACGAGGGGAACTCAGGTGAGCGCTTTGTGATATCCCCCCTGCTTGTAACAGACATCCCCTCATCTCTAGGGGAACTGAGGTGAGCGCTTTGTGATGTCATTTCAGTTGGTCACCTGTTTTAAGTTGGAGTTTGGCTTCCCCTGTGACTCCTGGTGTGTTGTGATATCCCCCCTGCTTGTAACAGACATCCCCTCTTCTCCAAGTTAACTCAGGTGAGCGCTTTGTGATGTCATTTCAGTTGGTCACCTGTTTCATGGTGGAGGTTGGCTTCCGCTGTGACTCCTGGTGTGTTGTGATATCCCCCCTGCTTGTAACAGAGATCCCGTGCTCTCCAGGGGAACTCAGGTGAGCGCTTTGTGATGTCATTTCAGTTGGTCACCTGTTTCAAGGTTGAGATTGTCTTCCCCTGTGAATCCGGGCGTGTTGTGATATCCCCCCTGCTTGTAACAGACATCCCCTCTTCTCCAAGTTAACTCAGGTGAGCGCTTTGTGATGTCATTTCAGTTGGTCATCTGTTTCATGGTGGAGGTTGGCTTCCGCTGTGACTCCTGGTGTGTTGTGATATCCCCCCTGCTTGTAACGGACATCCGCTCCTCTCAAGGGAAAGTCAAGTCAGCGCTTTGTGATGTCAATTCAGTTGGTCACCAGTTTCAAGGTGGAGGTTGGCTTCCCCTGTGACTCCTGGTGTGTTGTGATATCCCCCCTGCTTGTAACAGACATCCCCTCCTCAGCAGGGGAACTCAGGTGAGCGCTTTGTGATATCCCCCCTTCTTGTAACAGACATCCCCTCATCTCTAGGGGAACTCAGGTGAGCGCTTTGTGATGTCATTTCAGTTGGTCACATGTTTCAAGGTTGAGGTTGGCTTCCCCTGTGACTCCTGGTGTGTTGTGATATCCCCCCTACTTGTAACAGACATCCCCTCCTCACCAGGGGAACTCAGGTGAGCGCTTTGTGATATCCCTCCTGCTTGTAACAGAAATCCCCTGCTCTCCAGGGGAACTCAGGTGAGCGCTTTGTGATGTCATTTCAGTTGGTCACCTGTTTCAAGGTGGAGGTTGTCTTCCCCTGTGACTCCTGGTGTGTTGTGATATCCCCCCTGCTTGTAACAGACATCCCCTCTTCTCCAAGTTAACTCAGGTGAGCGCTTTGTGATGTCATTTCAGTTGGTCACCTGTTTCATGGTGGAGGATGGCTTCCGCTGTGACTCCTGGTGTGTTGTGATAACCCCCCTGCTTGTAACAGACATCCCCTGCTCTCCAGGGGAACTCAGGTGAGCGCTTTGTGATGTCATTTCAGTTGGTCACCTGTTTCAAGGTTGAGATTGTCTTCCCCTGTGAATCCGGGCGTGTTGTGATATCCCTCCTGCTTTTAACAGACATCCCCTTATCTCTAGGGGAACTCAGGTGAGCGCTTTTTGATGTCATTTCAGTTGGTCACCTGTTTCAAGGTTGAGGTTGGCTTCCCCTGTGACTCCTGGTGTGTTGTGATATCCCCCCTGCTTGTAACAGACATCCCCTCCTCACCGGGGAAACTCAGTTGAGCGCTTTCTGATATCCCCGCTGCTTGTAACAGACTTCCCCTGCTCTCCAGGGGAACTCAGGTGAGCGCTTTGTGATGTCATTTCAGTTGGTCACCTGTTTCAAGTTGGAGGTTGGCTTCCCCTGTGACTCCTGGTGTGTTGTGATATCCCCCCTGCTTGTAACAGACATCCCCTCTTCTCCAAGTTAACTCAGGTGAGCGCTTTGTGATGTCATTTCAGTTGGTCACCTGTTTCATGGTGGAGGTTGGCTTCCGCTGTGACTCTTGGGGTGTTGTGATAACCCCCCTTCTTGTAACAGACATCCTCTCCTCTCCACGGGAACTCAGGTGAGCGCTTTGTGATGTCATTTCAGTTGGTCACCCTTTTCAAGGTGGAGGTTGGCTTCCCCTGTGACTCCTGGCGTGTTGTGATATCCCCACTGCTTGTAACAGACATCCCCTCCTCACCAGGGGAACTCAGGTGAGCGCTTTGTGATATCCCCCCTACTTATAACAGAGGTCCCCTGCTCTCCAGGGGAACTCAGGTGAGCGCTTTGTGATGTCATTTCAGTTGGTCACCTGTTTCAAGGTTGAGATTGTCTTCCCCTGTGAATCCGGGCGTGTTGTGATATCCCTCCTGCTTTTAACAGACATCCCCTCATCTCTAGGGGAACTCAGGTGAGCGCTTTTTGATGTCATTTCAGTTGGTCACCTGTTTCAAGGTTGAGGTTGGCTTCCCCTGTGACTCCTGGTGTGTTGTGATATCCCCGCTGCTTGTAACAGACATCCCCTCATCTCTAGGGGAACTCAGGTGAGCGCTTTGTGATATCATTTCAGTTGGTCACCAGTTTCAAGTTGGAGGTTGGCTTCCCCTGTGACTCCTGGTGTGTTGTGATGTCCCCCCTGCTTGTAACAGACATCCCCTCCTCACCAGGGGAACTCAGGTGAGCGCTTTGTGATATCCCCCCTGCTTGTAACAGAGATCCCGTGCTCTCCAGGGGAACTCAGGTGAGCGCTTTGTGATGTCATTTCAGTTGGTCACCTGTTTCAAGGTTGAGATTGTCTTCCGCTGTGACTCCTGGGGTGTTGTGATAACCCCCCTGCTTGTAACAGACATCCCCTCCTCACCAGGGGAACTCAGGTGAGCGCTTTGTGATATCCCCCCTGCTTGTAACAGAGGTCCCCTGCTCTCCAGGGGAACTCAGGTGAGCGCTTTGTGATGTCATTTCAGTTGGTCACCTGTTTCAAGGTTGAGATTGTCTTCCCCTGTGAATCCGGGCGTGTTGTGATATCCCTCCTGCTTTTAACAGACATCCCCTCATCTCTAGGGGAACTCAGGTGAGCGCTTTTTGATGTCATTTCAGTTGGTCACCTGTTTCAAGGTTGAGGTTGGCTTCCCCTGTGACTCCTGGTGTGTTGTGATATCCCCCCTGCTTGTAACAGACATCCCCTCCTCTCCAGGGGAACTCAGGTGAGCGCTTTGTGATGTCATTGTAGTACGTCACAAGATTCCAACTGGAGCTTGGCTTCCCCACTGGTCTAGTGTGTTATGTGTTCCGCCATGCCTGTAAGAGACATTCCTTTGTCTCCATGGGAATAGAGTTTAGCGCTTTGTGATGTCATTTCAGTTGGTCACCTGTTTTATGGTGGAGGATGGCTTCCGCTGTGACTCCTGGTGTGTTGTGATAACCCCCCTACTTGTAACAGACATCCCCTGCTCTCCAGGGGAACTCAGGTGAGCGCTTTGTGATGTCATTTCAGTTGGTCACCTGTTTCAAGGTTGAGATTGTCTTCCCCTGTGAATCCGGGCGTGTTGTGATATCCCTCCTGCTTTTAACAGACATCCCCTCTTCTCCAAGTTAACTCAGGTGAGCGCTTTGTGATGTCATTTCAGTTGGTCACCTATTTCATGGTGGAGGTTGGCTTCCGCTGTGACTCCTGGTGTGTTGTGATATCCCCCCTGCTTGTAACAGAGATCCCGTGCTCTCCAGGGGAACTCAGGTCAGCGCTTTGTGATGTCATTACAGTTGGTCACCTGTTTCAAGGTGGAGGTTGGCTTCCCCTGTGACTCCTGGTGTGTTGTGATATCCCCCCTGCTTGTAACGGACATCCGCTCCTCTCAAGGGAAAGTCAAGTCAGCGCTTTGTGATGTCAATTCAGTTGGTCACCAGTTTCAAGGTGGAGGTTGGCTTCCCCTGTGACTCCTGGTGTGTTGTGATATCCCCCCTGCTTGTAACAGACATCCCCTCCTCAGCAGGGGAACTCAGGTGAGCGCTTTGTGATATCCCCCCTTCTTGTAACAGACATCCCCTCATCTCTAGGGGAACTCAGGTGAGCGCTTTGTGATGTCATTTCAGTTGGTCACATGTTTCAAGGTGGAGGTTGGCTTCCCCTGTGACTCCTGGTGTGTTGTGATATCCCCCCTGCTTGTAACAGACATCCCCTCTTCTCCAAGTTAACTCAGGTGAGCGCTTTGTGATGTCATTTCAGTTGGTCACCTGTTTCATGGTGGAGGTTGGCTTCCGCTGTGACTCCTGGTGTGTTGTGATATCCCCCCTGCTTGTAACAGAGATCCCGTGCTCTCCAGGGGAACTCAGGTCAGCGCTTTGTGATGTCATTTCAGTTGTTCACCTGTTTCATGGTGGAGGTTGGCTTCCGCTGTGACTCCTGGGGTGTTGTGATAACCCCCCTTCTTGTAACAGACATCCCCTCCTCTCCACGGGAACTCAGGTGAGCGCTTTGTGATGTCATTTCAGTTGGTCACATGTTTCAAGGTGGAGGTTGGCTTCCCCTGTGACTCCTGGCGTGTTGTGATATCCCCCCTGCTTGTAACAGACATCCCCTCCTCACCAGGGGAACTCAGGTGAGCACTTTGTGATATCCCCCCTGCTTGTAACAGAGGTCCCCTGCTCTCCAGGGGATCTCAGGTGAGCGCTTTGTGATGTCATTTCAGTTGGTCACCTGTTTCAAGGTTGAGATTGTCTTCCCCTGTGAATCCGGGCGTGTTGTTATATCCCTCCTGCTTTTAACAGACATCCCCTCATCTCTAGGGGAACTCAGGTGAGCGCTTTTTGATGTCATTTCAGTTGGTCACCTGTTTCAAGGTTGAGGTTGGCTTCCCCTGTGACTCCTGGTGTGTTGTGATATCCCCCCTGCTTGTAACAGACATCCCCTCCTCACCAGGGAAACTCAGGTGAGCGCTTTCTGATATCCCCCCTGCTTGTAACAAACATCCCCTGCTCTTCAGGGGAACTCAGGTGAGCGCTTTGTGATGTCATTGTAGTACGTCACAAGATTCCAGCTGGAGCTTGGCTTCCCCTCTGGTCTAGTGTGTTATGTGTTCCGCCATGCCAGTAAGAGACATTCCTTTGTCTCCATGGGAATAGAGTTGAGCGCTTTGTGATGTCATTTCAGTAGGTCTTAAGGTTCTAGTAAGAGATATCCCCTCCTCTCCAGGGGAACTCAGGTGAGCGCTTTGTGATATCCCCCCTGCTTGTAACAGACATCCCCTCCTCTCCAGGGGAACTCAGGTCAGCGCTTTGTGATGTCATTTCAGTTGGTCACCTGTTTCATGGTGGAGGTTGGCTTCCGCTGTGACTCCTGGGGTGTTGTGATAACCCCCCTTCTTGTAACAGACATCCCCTCCTCTCCACGGGAACTCAGGTGAGCGCTTTGTGATGTCATTTCAGTTGGTCACATGTTTCAAGGTGGAGGTTGGCTTCCCCTGTGACTCCTGGCGTGTTGTGATATCCCCCCTGCTTGTAACAGACATCCCCTCCTCACCAGGGGAACTCAGGTGAGCGCTTTGTGATATCCCCCCTGCTTGTAACAGAGGTCCCCTGCTCTCCAGGGGATCTCAGGTGAGCGCTTTGTGATGTCATTTCAGTTGGTCACCTGTTTCAAGGTTGAGATTGTCTTCCCCTGTGAATCCGGGCGTGTTGTTATATCCCTCCTGCTTTTAACAGACATCCCCTCATCTCTAGGGGAACTCAGGTGAGCGCTTTTTGATGTCATTTCAGTTGGTCACCTGTTTCAAGGTTGAGGTTGGCTTCCCCTGTGACTCCTGGTGTGTTGTGATATCCCCCCTGCTTGTAACAGACATCCCCTCCTCACCAGGGGAACTCAGGTGAGCGCTTTCTGATATCCCCCCTGCTTGTAACAAACATCCCCTGCTCTCCAGGGGAACTCAGGTGAGCGCTTTGTGATGTCATTTCAGTTGGTCACCTGTTTCAAGGTGGAGGTTGGCTTCCCCTGTGACTCCTGGTGTGTTGTGATATCCCCCCTGCTTGTAACAGACATCCCCTCTTCTCCAGGGGAACTCCGGTGAGCGCTTTGTGATATCCCCCCTGCTTGTAACAGAGATCCCCTGTTCTTCAGGGGAACTCACTTCACCGCTTTGTGATGTCATTTCAGTTGGTCACCTGTTTCATGGTGGAGGTTGGCTTCCCCTGTGACTCCTGGTGTGTTGTGATATCCCCCCTGCTTGTAACAGACATCCCCTCCTCAGCAGGGGAACTCAGGTGAGCGCTTTGTGATATCCCTCCTTCTTGTAACAGACATCCCCTCATCTCTAGGGCAACTCAGGTGAGCGCTTTGTGATGTCATTTCAGTTGGGCACATGACTCAAGGTTGAGGTTGGCTTCCCCTGTGACTCCTGGTGTGTTGTGATATCCCCCCTGCTTCTAACAGACATCCCCTCTTCTCCAAGTTAACTCAGGTGAGCGCTTTGTGATGTCATTTTAGTTGGTCACCTGTTTCATGGTGGAGGATGGCTTCCGCTGTGACTCCTGGTGTGTTGTGATAACCCCCCTGCTTGTAACAGACATCCCCTCCTCTCCAGGGGAACTCAGGTGAGCGCTTTGTGATGTCATTACAGTTGGTCACCTGTTTCAAGGTGGAGGTTGGCTTCCCCTCTGACTCCTGGTGTGTTTTGATATCCCCCCTTGTTGTAATAGACATCCCCTCCACTCCAGGGGAACTCAGGTGAGCGCTTTGTGATATTCCCCCTGCTTGTAACAAACATCCCCTCTTCTCCAGGGGAACTCAGGTGAGCGCTTTGTGATGTCATTTCAGTTGGTCATCTCTTTCAAGGTGGAGGTTGGCTTCCCCTCTGACTCCTGGTGTGTTTTGATATCCCCCCTTGTTGTAATAGACATCCCCTCCACTCCAGGGGAACTCAGGTGAGCGCTTTGTGATATCCCCCCTGCTTGTAACAGACATCCCCTCCTCACCAGGGGAACTCAGGTGAGCGCTTTGTGATATCCCCCCTACTTATAACAGAGGTCCCCTGCTCTCCAGGGGAACTCAGGTGAGCGCTTTGTGATGTCATTTCAGTTGGTCACCTGTTTCAAGGTTGAGATTGTCTTCCCCTGTGAATCCGGGCGTGTTGTGATATCCCTCCTGCTTTTAACAGACATCCCCTCATCTCTAGGGGTACTCAGGTGAGCGCTTTTTGATGTCATTTCAGTTGGTCACCTGTTTCAAGGTTGAGGTTGGCTTCCCCTGTGACTCCTGGTGTGTTCTGATATCCCCCCTGCTTGTAACAGACATCCCCTCATCTCTAGGGGAACTCAGGTGAGCGCTTTGTGATATCATTTCAGTTGGTCACCAGTTTCTAGTTGGAGGTTGGCTTCCCCTGTGACTCCTGGTGTGTTGTGATGTCCCCCCTGCTTGTAACAGACATCCCCTCTTCTCCAAGTTAACTCAGGTGAGCGCTTTGTGATGTCATTTCAGTTGGTCACCTGTTTCATGGTGGAGGTTGGCTTCCGCTGTGACTCCTGGGGTGTTGTGATAACCCCCCTGCTTGTAACAGACATCCCCTCCTCACCAGGGGAACTCAGGTGAGCGCTTTGTGATATCCCCCCTGCTTGTAACAGAGGTCCCCTGCTCTCCAGGGGAACTCAGGTGAGCGCTTTGTGATGTCATTTCAGTTGGTCACCTGTTTCAAGGTTGAGATTGTCTTCCCCTGTGAATCCGGGCGTGTTGTGATATCCCCCCTGCTTGTAACAGACTTCCCCTGCTCTCCAGGGGAACTCAGGTGAGCACTTTGTGATGTCATTTCAGTTGGTCACCTGTTTCAAGTTGGAGGTTGGCTTCCCCTGTGACTCCTGGTGTGTTGTGATATCCCCCCTGCTTGTAACAGACATCCCCTCTTCTCCAAGTTAACTCAGGTGAGCGCTTTGTGATGTCATTTCAGTTGGTCACCTGTTTCATGGTGGAGGTTGGCTTCCGCTGTGACTCCTGGTGTGTTGTGATATCCCCCCTGCTTGTAACAGAGATCCCGTGCTCTCCAGGGGAACTCAGGTAAGCGCTTTGTGATGTCATTTCAGTTGTTCACCTGTTTCATGGTGGAGGTTGGCTTCCGCTGTGACTCCTGGGGTGTTGTGATAACCCCCCTTCTTGTAACAGACATCCCCTCCTCTCCACGGGAACTCAGGTGAGCGCTTTGTGATGTCATTTCAGTTGGTCACATGTTTCAAGGTGGAGGTTGGCTTCCCCTGTGACTCCTGGCGTGTTGTGATATCCCCCCTGCTTGTAACAGACATCCCCTCCTCACCAGGGGAACTCAGGTGAGCACTTTGTGATATCCCCCCTGCTTGTAACAGAGGTCCCCTGCTCTCCAGGGGATCTCAGGTGAGCGCTTTGTGATGTCATTTCAGTTGGTCACCTGTTTCAAGGTTGAGATTGTCTTCCCCTGTGAATCCGGGCGTGTTGTTATATCCCTCCTGCTTTTAACAGACATCCCCTCATCTCTAGGGGAACTCAGGTGAGCGCTTTTTGATGTCATTTCAGTTGGTCACCTGTTTCAAGGTTGAGGTTGGCTTCCCCTGTGACTCCTGGTGTGTTGTGATATCCCCCCTGCTTGTAACAGACATCCCCTCCTCACCAGGGAAACTCAGGTGAGCGCTTTCTGATATCCCCCCTGCTTGTAACAAACATCCCCTGCTCTTCAGGGGAACTCAGGTGAGCGCTTTGTGATGTCATTGTAGTACGTCACAAGATTCCAGCTGGAGCTTGGCTTCCCCTCTGGTCTAGTGTGTTATGTGTTCCGCCATGCCAGTAAGAGACATTCCTTTGTCTCCATGGGAATAGAGTTGAGCGCTTTGTGATGTCATTTCAGTAGGTCTTAAGGTTCTAGTAAGAGATATCCCCTCCTCTCCAGGGGAACTCAGGTGAGCGCTTTGTGATATCCCCCCTGCTTGTAACAGACATCCCCTCCTCTCCAGGGGAACTCAGGTGAGCGCTTTGTGATGTCATTGTAGTACGTCACAAGATTCCAACTGGAGCTTGGCTTCCCCTCTGGTCTAGTGTGTTATGTGTTCCGCCATGCCTGTAAGAGACATTCCTTTGTCTCCATGGGAATAGAGTTTAGCGCTTTTTGATGTCATTTCAGTAGGTCTTAAGGTTCTAGTTAACTCAGGTGAGCGCTTTGTGATGTCATTTCAGTTGGTCACCTGTTTCAAGGTTGAGATTGTCTTCCCCTGTGAATCCGGGCGTGTTGTGATATCCCTCCTGCTTTTAACAGACATCCCCTCATCTCGAGGGGAACTCAGGTGAGCGCTTTTTGATGTCATTTCAGTTGGTCACCTGTTTCAAAGTTGAGGTTGGCTTCCCCTGTGACTCCTGGTGTGTTGTGATATCCCCCCTGCTTGTAACAGACATCCCCTCCTCACCAGGGGAACTCAGTTGAGCGCTTTCTGATATCCCCGCTGCTTGTAACAGACTTCCCCTGCTCTCCAGGGGAACTCAGGTGAGCGCTTTGTGATGTCATTTCAGTTGGTCACCTGTTTCAAGTTGGAGGTTGGCTTCCCCTGTGACTCCTGGTGTGTTGTGATATCCCCCCTGCTTGTAACAGACATCCCCTCTTCTCCAAGTTAACTCAGGTGAGCGCTTTGTGATGTCATTTCAGTTGGTCACCTGTTTCATGGTGGAGGTTGGCTTCCGCTGTGACTCCTGGGGTGTTGTGATAACCCCCCTTCTTGTAACAGACATCCCCTCCTCTCCACGGGAACTCAGGTGAGCGCTTTGTGATGTCATTTCAGTTGGTCACCCTTTTCAAGGTGGAGGTTGGCTTCCCCTGTGACTCCTGGCGTGTTGTGATATCCCCCCTGCTTGTAACAGACATCCCCTCCTCACCAGGGGAACTCAGGTGAGCGCTTTGTGATATCCCCCCTACTTATAACAGAGGTCCCCTGCTCTCCAGGGGAACTCAGGTGAGCGCTTTGTGATGTCATTTCAGTTGGTCACCTGTTTCAAGGTTGAGATTGTCTTCCCCTGTGAATCCGGGCGTGTTGTGATATCCCTCCTGCTTTTAACAGACATCCCCTCATCTCTAGGGGAACTCAGGTGAGCGCTTTTTGATGTCATTTCAGTTGGTCACCTGTTTCAAGGTTGAGGTTGGCTTCCCCTGTGACTCCTGGTGTGTTGTGATGTCCCCCCTGCTTGTAACAGACATCCCCTCTTCTCCAAGTTAACTCAGGTGAGCGCTTTGTGATGTGATTTCAGTTGGTCACCTGTTTCATGGTGGAGGTTGGCTTCCGCTGTGACTCCTGGGGTGTTGTGATAACCCCCCTGCTTGTAACAGACATCCCCTCCTCACCAGGGGAACTCAGGTGAGCGCTTTGTGATATCCCCCTGCTTGTAACAGAGGTCCCCTGCTCTACAGGGGAACTCTGGTGAGCGCTTTGTGATGTCATTTCAGTTGGTCACCTGTTTCAAGGTTGAGATTGTCTTCCCCTGTGAATCCGGGCGTGTTGTGATATCCCCCCTGCTTGTAACAGACTTCCCCTGCTCTCCAGGGGAACTCAGGTGAGCACTTTGTGATGTCATTTCAGTTGGTCACCTGTTTCAAGTTGGAGGTTGGCTTCCCCTGTGACTCCTGGTGTGTTGTGATATCCCCCCTGCTTGTAACAGACATCCCCTCTTCTCCAAGTTAACTCAGGTGAGCGCTTTGTGATGTCATTTCAGTTGGTCACCTGTTTCATGGTGGAGGTTGGCTTCCGCTGTGACTCCTGGTGTGTTGTGATATCCCCCCTGCTTGTAACAGAGATCCCGTGCTCTCCAGGGGAACTCAGGTCAGCGCTTTGTGATGTCATTTCAGTTGTTCACCTGTTTCATGGTGGAGGTTGGCTTCCGCTGTGACTCCTGGGGTGTTGTGATAACCCCCCTTCTTGTAACAGACATCCCCTCCTCTCCACGGGAACTCAGGTGAGCGCTTTGTGATGTCATTTCAGTTGGTCACATGTTTCAAGGTGGAGGTTGGCTTCCCCTGTGACTCCTGGCGTGTTGTGATATCCCCCCTGCTTGTAACAGACATCCCCTCCTCACCAGGGGAACTCAGGTGAGCACTTTGTGATATCCCCCCTGCTTGTAACAGAGGTCCCCTGCTCTCCAGGGGATCTCAGGTGAGCGCTTTGTGATGTCATTTCAGTTGGTCACCTGTTTCAAGGTTGAGATTGTCTTCCCCTGTGAATCCGGGCGTGTTGTTATATCCCTCCTGCTTTTAACAGACATCCCCTCATCTCTAGGGGAACTCAGGTGAGCGCTTTTTGATGTCATTTCAGTTGGTCACCTGTTTCAAGGTTGAGGTTGGCTTCCCCTGTGACTCCTGGTGTGTTGTGATATCCCCCCTGCTTGTAACAGACATCCCCTCCTCACCAGGGAAACTCAGGTGAGCGCTTTCTGATATCCCCCCTGCTTGTAACAAACATCCCCTGCTCTTCAGGGGAACTCAGGTGAGCGCTTTGTGATGTCATTGTAGTACGTCACAAGATTCCAGCTGGAGCTTGGCTTCCCCTCTGGTCTAGTGTGTTATGTGTTCCGCCATGCCAGTAAGAGACATTCCTTTGTCTCCATGGGAATAGAGTTGAGCGCTTTGTGATGTCATTTCAGTAGGTCTTAAGGTTCTAGTAAGAGATATCCCCTCCTCTCCAGGGGAACTCAGGTGAGCGCTTTGTGATATCCCCCCTGCTTGTAACAGACATCCCCTCCTCTCCAGGGGAACTCAGGTGAGCGCTTTGTGATGTCATTGTAGTACGTCACAAGATTCCAACTGGAGCTTGGCTTCCCCTCTGGTCTAGTGTGTTATGTGTTCCGCCATGCCTGTAAGAGACATTCCTTTGTCTCCATGGGAATAGAGTTTAGCGCTTTTTGATGTCATTTCAGTAGGTCTTAAGGTTCTAGTTAACTCAGGTGAGCGCTTTGTGATGTCATTTCAGTTGGTCACCTGTTTCAAGGTTGAGATTGTCTTCCCCTGTGAATCCGGGCGTGTTGTGATATCCCTCCTGCTTTTAACAGACATCCCCTCATCTCGAGGGGAACTCAGGTGAGCGCTTTTTGATGTCATTTCAGTTGGTCACCTGTTTCAAAGTTGAGGTTGGCTTCCCCTGTGACTCCTGGTGTGTTGTGATATCCCCCCTGCTTGTAACAGACATCCCCTCCTCACCAGGGGAACTCAGTTGAGCGCTTTCTGATATCCCCGCTGCTTGTAACAGACTTCCCCTGCTCTCCAGGGGAACTCAGGTGAGCGCTTTGTGATGTCATTTCAGTTGGTCACCTGTTTCAAGTTGGAGGTTGGCTTCCCCTGTGACTCCTGGTGTGTTGTGATATCCCCCCTGCTTGTAACAGACATCCCCTCTTCTCCAAGTTAACTCAGGTGAGCGCTTTGTGATGTCATTTCAGTTGGTCACCTGTTTCATGGTGGAGGTTGGCTTCCGCTGTGACTCCTGGGGTGTTGTGATAACCCCCCTTCTTGTAACAGACATCCCCTCCTCTCCACGGGAACTCAGGTGAGCGCTTTGTGATGTCATTTCAGTTGGTCACCCTTTTCAAGGTGGAGGTTGGCTTCCCCTGTGACTCCTGGCGTGTTGTGATATCCCCCCTGCTTGTAACAGACATCCCCTCCTCACCAGGGGAACTCAGGTGAGCGCTTTGTGATATCCCCCCTACTTATAACAGAGGTCCCCTGCTCTCCAGGGGAACTCAGGTGAGCGCTTTGTGATGTCATTTCAGTTGGTCACCTGTTTCAAGGTTGAGATTGTCTTCCCCTGTGAATCCGGGCGTGTTGTGATATCCCTCCTGCTTTTAACAGACATCCCCTCATCTCTAGGGGAACTCAGGTGAGCGCTTTTTGATGTCATTTCAGTTGGTCACCTGTTTCAAGGTTGAGGTTGGCTTCCCCTGTGACTCCTGGTGTGTTGTGATGTCCCCCCTGCTTGTAACAGACATCCCCTCTTCTCCAAGTTAACTCAGGTGAGCGCTTTGTGATGTGATTTCAGTTGGTCACCTGTTTCATGGTGGAGGTTGGCTTCCGCTGTGACTCCTGGGGTGTTGTGATAACCCCCCTGCTTGTAACAGACATCCCCTCCTCACCAGGGGAACTCAGGTGAGCGCTTTGTGATATCCCCCTGCTTGTAACAGAGGTCCCCTGCTCTACAGGGGAACTCTGGTGAGCGCTTTGTGATGTCATTTCAGTTGGTCACCTGTTTCAAGGTTGAGATTGTCTTCCCCTGTGAATCCGGGCGTGTTGTGATATCCCCCCTGCTTGTAACAGACTTCCCCTGCTCTCCAGGGGAACTCAGGTGAGCACTTTGTGATGTCATTTCAGTTGGTCACCTGTTTCAAGTTGGAGGTTGGCTTCCCCTGTGACTCCTGGTGTGTTGTGATATCCCCCCTGCTTGTAACAGACATCCCCTCTTCTCCAAGTTAACTCAGGTGAGCGCTTTGTGATGTCATTTCAGTTGGTCACCTGTTTCATGGTGGAGGTTGGCTTCCGCTGTGACTCCTGGTGTGTTGTGATATCCCCCCTGCTTGTAACAGAGATCCCGTGCTCTCCAGGGGAACTCAGGTCAGCGCTTTGTGATGTCATTTCAGTTGTTCACCTGTTTCATGGTGGAGGTTGGCTTCCGCTGTGACTCCTGGGGTGTTGTGATAACCCCCCTTCTTGTAACAGACATCCCCTCCTCTCCACGGGAACTCAGGTGAGCGCTTTGTGATGTCATTTCAGTTGGTCACATGTTTCAAGGTGGAGGTTGGCTTCCCCTGTGACTCCTGGCGTGTTGTGATATCCCCCCTGCTTGTAACAGACATCCCCTCCTCACCAGCGGAACTCAGGTGAGCACTTTGTGATATCCCCCCTGCTTGTAACAGAGGTCCCCTGCTCTCCAGGGGATCTCAGGTGAGCGCTTTGTGGTGTCATTTCAGTTGGTCACCTGTTTCAAGGTTGAGATTGTCTTCCCCTGTGAATCCGGGCGTGTTGTTATATCCCTCCTGCTTTTAACAGACATCCCCTCATCTCTAGGGGAACTCAGGTGAGCGCTTTTTGATGTCATTTCAGTTGGTCACCTGTTTCAAGGTTGAGGTTGGCTTCCCCTGTGACTCCTGGTGTGTTGTGATATCCCCCCTGCTTGTAACAGACATCCCCTCCTCACCAGGGAAACTCAGGTGAGCGCTTTCTGATATCCCCCCTGCTTGTAACAAACATCCCCTGCTCTTCAGGGGAACTCAGGTGAGCGCTTTGTGATGTCATTGTAGTACGTCACAAGATTCCAGCTGGAGCTTGGCTTCCCCTCTGGTCTAGTGTGTTATGTGTTCCGCCATGCCAGTAAGAGACATTCCTTTGTCTCCATGGGAATAGAGTTGAGCGCTTTGTGATGTCATTTCAGTAGGTCTTAAGGTTCTAGTTGGAGGATGGCTTTCACTCTGACTTGTAGTGTGTTATGTTATCCACCCTGACATTAAGAGACATGTCCTCATCTCCAGGGGAAGTAAGTGAGTGAGTCATTTCAGTTGGTCACCTGTTTCAAGGTGAAGGTTGGCTGTTTCAAGGTGACTCCTGGCGTGTTGTGATATCCCCCCTGCTTGTAACAGACATCCCCTCCTCACGAGGGGAACTCAGGTGAGCGCTTTGTGATATCCCCCCTGCTTGTAACAGACATCCCCTCATCTCTAGGGGAACTCAGGTGAGCGCTTTGTGATGTCATTTCAGTTGGTCACCTGTTTTAAGTTGGAGGTTGGCTTCCCCTGTGACTCCTGGTGTGTTGTGATATCCCCCCTGCTTCTAACAGACATCCCCTCTTCTCCAAGTTAACTCAGGTGAGCGCTTTGTGATGTCATTTCAGTTGGTCACCTGTTTCATGGTGGAGGTTGGCTTCCGCTGTGACTCCTGGTGTGTTGTGATATCCCCCCTGCTTGTAACAGAGATCCCGTGCTCTCCAGGGGAACTCAGGTGAGCGCTTTGTGATGTCATTTCAGTTGGTCACCTGTTTCAAGGTTGAGATTGTCTTCCCCTGTGAATCCGGGCGTGTTGTGATATCCCTCCTGCTTTTAACAGACATCCCCTCATCTCTAGGGGAACTCAGGTGAGCGCTTTTTGATGTCATTTCAGTTGGTCACCTGTTTCAAGGTTGAGGTTGGCTTCCCCTGTGACTCCTGGTGTGTTGTGATATCCCCCCTGCTTGTAACAGACATCCCCTCCTCACCAGGGGAACTCAGGTGAGCGCTTTGTGATGTCATTTCAGTTGGTCACCTGTTTCAAGGTTGAGATTGTCTTCCCCTGTGAATCCGGGCGTGTTGTGATATCCCCCCTGCTTGTAACAGACTTCCCCTGCTCTCCAGGGGAACTCAGGTGAGCACTTTGTGATGTCATTTCAGTTGGTCACCTGTTTCAAGTTGGAGGTTGGCTTCCCCTGTGACTCCTGGTGTGTTGTGATATCCCCCCTGCTTGTAACAGACATCCCCTCTTCTCCAAGTTAACTCAGGTGAGCGCTTTGTGATGTCATTTCAGTTGGTCACCTATTTCATGGTGGAGGTTGGCTTCCGCTGTGACTCCTGGTGTGTTGTGATATCCCCCCTGCTTGTAACAGAGATCCCGTGCTCTCCAGGGGAACTCAGGTCAGCGCTTTGTGATGTCATTACAGTTGGTCACCTGTTTCAAGGTGGAGGTTGGCTTCCCCTGTGACTCCTGGTGTGTTGTGATATCCCCCCTGCTTGTAACGGACATCCGCTCCTCTCAAGGGAAAGTCAAGTCAGCGCTTTGTGATGTCAATTCAGTTGGTCACCAGTTTCAAGGTGGAGGTTGGCTTCCCCTGTGACTCCTGGTGTGTTGTGATATCCCCCCTGCTTGTAACAGACATCCCCTCCTCAGCAGGGGAACTCAGGTGAGCGCTTTGTGATATCCCCCCTTCTTGTAACAGACATCCCCTCATCTCTAGGGGAACTCAGGTGAGCGCTTTGTGATGTCATTTCAGTTGGTCACATGTTTCAAGGTGGAGGTTGGCTTCCCCTGTGACTCCTGGTGTGTTGTGATATCCCCCCTGCTTGTAACAGACATCCCCTCTTCTCCAAGTTAACTCAGGTGAGCGCTTTGTGATGTCATTTCAGTTGGTCACCTGTTTCATGGTGGAGGTTGGCTTCCGCTGTGACTCCTGGTGTGTTGTGATATCCCCCCTGCTTGTAACAGAGATCCCGTGCTCTCCAGGGGAACTCAGGTCAGCGCTTTGTGATGTCATTTCAGTTGTTCACCTGTTTCATGGTGGAGGTTGGCTTCCGCTGTGACTCCTGGGGTGTTGTGATAACCCCCCTTCTTGTAACAGACATCCCCTCCTCTCCACGGGAACTCAGGTGAGCGCTTTGTGATGTCATTTCAGTTGGTCACATGTTTCAAGGTGGAGGTTGGCTTCCCCTGTGACTCCTGGCGTGTTGTGATATCCCCCCTGCTTGTAACAGACATCCCCTCCTCACCAGGGGAACTCAGGTGAGCACTTTGTGATATCCCCCCTGCTTGTAACAGAGGTCCCCTGCTCTCCAGGGGATCTCAGGTGAGCGCTTTGTGATGTCATTTCAGTTGGTCACCTGTTTCAAGGTTGAGATTGTCTTCCCCTGTGAATCCGGGCGTGTTGTTATATCCCTCCTGCTTTTAACAGACATCCCCTCATCTCTAGGGGAACTCAGGTGAGCGCTTTTTGATGTCATTTCAGTTGGTCACCTGTTTCAAGGTTGAGGTTGGCTTCCCCTGTGACTCCTGGTGTGTTGTGATATCCCCCCTGCTTGTAACAGACATCCCCTCCTCACCAGGGAAACTCAGGTGAGCGCTTTCTGATATCCCCCCTGCTTGTAACAAACATCCCCTGCTCTTCAGGGGAACTCAGGTGAGCGCTTTGTGATGTCATTGTAGTACGTCACAAGATTCCAGCTGGAGCTTGGCTTCCCCTCTGGTCTAGTGTGTTATGTGTTCCGCCATGCCAGTAAGAGACATTCCTTTGTCTCCATGGGAATAGAGTTGAGCGCTTTGTGATGTCATTTCAGTAGGTCTTAAGGTTCTAGTAAGAGATATCCCCTCCTCTCCAGGGGAACTCAGGTGAGCGCTTTGTGATATCCCCCCTGCTTGTAACAGACATCCCCTCCTCTCCAGGGGAACTCAGGTGAGCGCTTTGTGATGTCATTGTAGTACGTCACAAGATTCCAACTGGTGCTTGGCTTCCCCTCTGGTCTAGTGTGTTATGTGTTCCGCCATGCCTGTAAGAGACATTCCTTTGTCTCCATGGGAATAGAGTTTAGCGCTTTTTGATGTCATTTCAGTAGGTCTTAAGGTTCTAGTTAACTCAGGTGAGCGCTTTGTGATGTCATTTCAGTTGGTCACCTGTTTCAAGGTTGAGATTGTCTTCCCCTGTGAATCCGGGCGTGTTGTGATATCCCTCCTGCTTTTAACAGACATCCCCTCATCTCTAGGGGAACTCAGGTGAGCGCTTTTTGATGTCATTTCAGTTGGTCACCTGTTTCAAAGTTGAGGTTGGCTTCCCCTGTGACTCCTGGTGTGTTGTGATATCCCCCCTGCTTGTAACAGACATCCCCTCCTCACCAGGGGAACTCAGTTGAGCGCTTTCTGATATCCCCGCTGCTTGTAACAGACTTCCCCTGCTCTCCAGGGGAACTCAGGTGAGCGCTTTGTGATGTCATTTCAGTTGGTCACCTGTTTCAAGTTGGAGGTTGGCTTCCCCTGTGACTCCTGGTGTGTTGTGATATCCCCCCTGCTTGTAACAGACATCCCCTCTTCTCCAAGTTAACTCAGGTGAGCGCTTTGTGATGTCATTTCAGTTGGTCACCTGTTTCATGGTGGAGGTTGGCTTCCGCTGTGACTCCTGGGGTGTTGTGATAACGCCCCTTCTTGTAACAGACATCCCCTCCTCTCCACGGGAACTCAGGTGAGCGCTTTGTGATGTCATTTCAGTTGGTCACCCTTTTCAAGGTGGAGGTTGGCTTCCCCTGTGACTCCTGGCGTGTTGTGATATCCCCCCTACTTGTAACAGACATCCCCTCCTCACCAGGGGAACTCAGGTGAGCGCTTTGTGATATCCCCCCTACTTATAACAGAGGTCCCCTGCTCTCCAGGGGAACTCAGGTGAGCGCTTTGTGATGTCATTTCAGTTGGTCACCTGTTTCAAGGTTGAGATTGTCTTCCCCTGTGAATCCGGACGTGTTGTGATATCCCTCCTGCTTTTAACAGACATCCCCTCATCTCTAGGGGAACTCAGGTGAGCGCTTTTTGATGTCATTTCAGTTGGTCACCAGTTTCTAGTTGGAGGTTGGCTTCCCCTGTGACTCCTGGTGTGTTGTGATGTCCCCCCTGCTTGTAACAGACATCCCCTCTTCTCCAAGTTAACTCAGGTGAGCGCTTTGTGATGTCATTTCAGTTGGTCACCTGTTTCATGGTGGAGGTTGGCTTCCGCTGTGACTCCTGGTGTGTTGTGATATCCCCCCTGCTTGTAACAGAGATCCCGTGCTCTCCAGGGGAACTCAGGTCAGCGCTTTGTGATGTCATTTCAGTTGTTCACCTGTTTCATGGTGGAGGTTGGCTTCCGCTGTGACTCCTGGGGTGTTGTGATAACCCCCCTTCTTGTAACAGACATCCCCTCCTCTCCACGGGAACTCAGGTGAGCGCTTTGTGATGTCATTTCAGTTGGTCACATGTTTCAAGGTGGAGGTTGGCTTCCCCTGTGACTCCTGGCGTGTTGTGATATCCCCCCTGCTTGTAACAGACATCCCCTCCTCACCAGGGGAACTCAGGTGAGCACTTTGTGATATCCCCCCTGCTTGTAACTGAGGTCCCCTGCTCTCCAGGGGATCTCAGGTGAGCGCTTTGTGATGTCATTTCAGTTGGTCACCTGTTTCAAGGTTGAGGTTGGCTTCCCCTGTGACTCCTGGTGTGTTGTGATATCCCCCCTGCTTGTAACAGACATCCCCTCCTCACCAGGGGAACTCAGTTGAGCGCTTTCTGATATCCCCCCTGCTTGTAACAGACTTCCCCTGCTCTCCAGGGGAACTCAGGTGAGCACTTTGTGATGTCATTTCAGTTGGTCACCTGTTTCAAGTTGGAGGTTGGCTTCCCCTGTGACTCCTGGTGTGTTGTGATATCCCCCCTGCTTGTAACAGACATCCCCTCTTCTCCAAGTTAACTCAGGTGAGCGCTTTGTGATGTCATTTCAGTTGGTCACCTGTTTCATGGTGGAGGTTGGCTTCCGCTGTGACTCCTGGTGTGTTGTGATATCCCCCCTGCTTGTAACAGAGATCCCGTGCTCTCCAGGGGAACTCAGGTCAGCGCTTTGTGATGTCATTACAGTTGGTCACCTGTTTCAAGGTGGAGGTTGGCTTCCCCTGTGACTCCTGGTGTGTTCTGATATCCCCCCTGCTTGTAACGGACATCCCCTCCTCTCAAGGGAAAGTCAAGTCAGCGCTTTGTGATGTCAATTCAGTTGGTCAGCAGTTTCAAGGTGGAGGTTGGCTTCCCCTGTGACTCCTGGTGTGTTGTGATATCCCCCCTGCTTGTAACAGACATCCCCTCCTCAGCAGGGGAACTCAGGTGAGCGCTTTGTGATATCCCCCCTTCTTGTAACAGACATCCCCTCATCTCTAGGGGAACTCAGGTGAGCGCTTTGTGATGTCATTTCAGTTGGTCACATGTTTCAAGGTTGAGGTTGGCTTCCCCTGTGACTCCTGGTGTGTTGTGATATCCCCCCTACTTGTAACAGACATCCCCTCCTCACCAGGGGAACTCAGGTGAGCGCTTTGTGATATCCCTCCTGCTTGTAACAGACATCCCCTGCTCTCCCGGGGAACTCAGGTGAGCGCTTTGTGATGTCATTTCAGTTGGTCACCTGTTTCAAGGTGTAGGTTGGCTTCCCCTGTGACTCCTGGTGTGTTGTGATATCCCCCTGCTTGTAACAGACATCCCCTCTTCTCCAAGTTAACTCAGGTGAGCGCTTTGTGATGTCATTTCAGTTGGTCACCTGTTTCATGGTGGAGGATGGCTTCCGCTGTGACTCCTGGTGTGTTGTGATAACCCCCCTGCTTGTAACAGACATCCCCTCCTCTCCAGGGGAACTCAGGTGAGCGCTTTGTGATGTCATTACAGTTGGTCACCTGTTTCAAGGTGGAGGTTGGCTTCCCCTCTGACTCCTGGTTTGTTTTGATATCCCCCCTTGTTGTAATAGACATCCCCTCCACTCCAGGGGAACTCAGGTGAGCGCTTTGTGATATTCCCCCTGCTTGTAACAAACATCCCCTCTTTTCCAGGGGAACTCAGGTGAGCGCTTTGTGATGTCATTTCAGTTGGTCATCTGTTTCAAGGTGGAGGTTGTCTTCCCCTGTGACTCCTGGTGTGTTATGATATCCCCCCTGCTTGTAACAGACATCCCCTCGTCTCCAGGTGTACTCTGGTGAGCGCTTTGTGATGTCATTTCAGTAGGTCACCTGTTTCAAGGTGGTGGTTGGCTTGCCAGTGTGTTATGTTATCCCCCATGCCAGAAGAGACATTCCCTCATCTCCAGGGGAACTGAGGTGAGTGCTTTGTGATGTCATTGTAGTACGTCACAAGATTCCAGCTGGAGCTTGGCTTCCCCTCTGGTCTAGTGTGTTATGTGTTCCGCCATGCCAGTAAGAGACATTCCTTTGTCTCCATGGGAATAGAGTTGAGCGCTTTGTGATGTCATTTCAGTAGGTCTTAAGGTTCTAGTTGGAGGATGGCTTTCACTCTGACTTGTAGTGTGTTATGTTATCCACCCTGACATTAAGAGACATGTCCTCATCTCCAGGGGAAGTAAGTGAGTGAGTCATTTCAGTTGGTCACCTGTTTCAAGGTGAAGGTTGGCTGCCCCTGTGACTCCTGGCGTGTTGTGATATCCCCCCTGCTTGTAACAGACATCCCCTCCTCACGAGGGGAACTCAGGTGAGCGCTTTGTGATATCCCCCCTGCTTGTAACAGACATCCCCTCATCTCTAGGGGAACTCAGGTGAGCGCTTTGTGATGTCATTTCAGTTGGTCACCTGTTTTAAGTTGGAGGTTGGCTTCCCCTGTGACTCCTGGTGTGTTGTGATATCCCCCCTGCTTGTAACAGACATCCCCTCTTCTCCAAGTTAACTCAGGTGAGCGCTTTGTGATGTCATTTCAGTTGGTCACCTGTTTCATGGTGGAGGTTGGCTTCCGCTGTGACTCCTGGTGTGTTGTGATATCCCCCCTGCTTGTAACAGAGATCCCGTGCTCTCCAGGGGAACTCAGGTGAGCGCTTTGTGATGTCATTTCAGTTGGTCACCTGTTTCAAGGTTGAGATTGTCTTCCCCTGTGAATCCGGACGTGTTGTGATATCCCTCCTGCTTTTAACAGACATCCCCTCATCTCTAGGGGAACTCAGGTGAGCGCTTTTTGATGTCATTTCAGTTGGTCACCTGTTTCAAGGTTGAGGTTGGCTTCCCCTGTGACTCCTGGTGTGTTGTGATATCCCCCCTGCTTGTAACAGACATCCCCTCCTCACCAGGGGAACTCAGGTGAGCGCTTTCTGATATCCCCCCTGCTTGTAACAAACATCCCCTGCTCTTCAGGGGAACTCAGGTGAGCGCTTTGTGATGTCATTGTAGTACGTCACAAGATTCCAGCTGGAGCTTGGCTTCCCCTCTGGTCTAGTGTGTTATGTGTTCCGCCATGCCAGTAAGAGACATTCCTTTGTCTCCATGGGAATAGAGTTGAGCGCTTTGTGATGTCATTTCAGTAGGTCTTAAGGTTCTAGTAAGAGATATCCCCTCCTCTCCAGGGGAACTCAGGTGAGCGCTTTGTGATATCCCCCCTGCTTGTAACAGACATCCCCTCCTCTCCAGGGGAACTCAGGTGAGCGCTTTGTGATGTCATTGTAGTACGTCACAAGATTCCAACTGGAGCTTGGCTTCCCCTCTGGTCTAGTGTGTTATGTGTTCCGCCATGCCTGTAAGAGACATTCCTTTGTCTCCATGGGAATAGAGTTTAGCGCTTTGTGATGTCATTTCAGTAGGTCTTAAGGTTCTAGTTAACTCAGGTGAGCGCTTTGTGATGTCATTTCAGTTGGTCACCTGTTTCATGGTGGAGGATGGCTTCCGCTGTGACTCCTGGTGTGTTCTGATAACCCTCCTGCTTGTAACAGACATCCCCTGCTCTCCAGGGGAACTCAGGTGAGCGCTTTGTGATGTCATTTCAGTTGGTCACCTGTTTCAAGGTTGAGATTGTCTTCCCCTGTGAATCCGGGCGTGTTGTGATATCCCTCCTGCTTTTAACAGACATCCCCTCATCTCTAGGGGAACTCAGGTGAGCGCTTTTTGATGTCATTTCAGTTGGTCACCTGTTTCAAAGTTGAGGTTGGCTTCCCCTGTGACTCCTGGTGTGTTGTGATATCCCCCCTGCTTGTAACAGACATCCCCTCCTCACCAGGGGAACTCAGATGAGCGCTTTCTGATATCCCCGCTGCTTGTAACAGACTTCCCCTGCTCTCCAGGGGAACTCAGGTGAGCGCTTTGTGATGTCATTTCAGTTGGTCACCTGTTTCAAGTTGGAGGTTGGCTTCCCCTGTGACTCCTGGTGTGTTGTGATATCCCCCCTGCTTGTAACAGACATCCCCTCTTCTCCAAGTTAACTCAGGTGAGCGCTTTGTGATGTCATTTCAGTTGGTCACCTGTTTCATGGTGGAGGTTGGCTTCCGCTGTGACTCCTGGGGTGTTGTGATAACCCCCCTTCTTGTAACAGACATCCCCTCCTCTCCACGGGAACTCAGGTGAGCGCTTTGTGATGTCATTTCAGTTGGTCACCCTTTTCAAGGTGGAGGTTGGCTTCCCCTGTGACTCCTGGCGTGTTGTGATATCCCCCCTGCTTGTAACAGACATCCCCTCCTCACCAGGGGAACTCAGGTGAGCGCTTTGTGATATCCCCCCTACTTATAACAGAGGTCCCCTGCTCTCCAGGGGAACTCAGGTGAGCGCTTTGTGATGTCATTTCAGTTGGTCACCTGTTTCAAGGTTGAGATTGTCTTCCCCTGTGAATCCGGGCGTGTTGTGATATCCCTCCTGCTTTTAACAGACATCCCCTCATCTCTAGGGGAACTCAGGTGAGCGCTTTTTGATGTCATTTCAGTTGGTCACCTGTTTCAAGGTTGAGGTTGGCTTCCCCTGTGACTCCTGGTGTGTTGTGATATCCCCCCTGCTTGTAACAGACATCCCCTCATGTCTAGGGGAACTCAGGTGAGCGCTTTGTGATATCATTTCAGTTGGTCACCAGTTTCTAGTTGGAGGTTGGCTTCCCCTGTGACTCCTGGTGTGTTGTGATGTCCCCCCTGCTTGTAACAGACATCCCCTCTTCTCCAAGTTAACTCAGGTGAGCGCTTTGTGATGTCATTTCAGTTGGTCACCTGTTTCATGGTGGAGGTTGGCTTCCGCTGTGACTCCTGGGGTGTTGTGATAACCCCCCTGCTTGTAACAGACATCCCCTCCTCACCAGGGGAACTCAGGTGAGCGCTTTGTGATATCCCCCCTGCTTATAACAGAGGTCCCCTGCTCTCCAGGGGAACTCAGGTGAGCGCTTTGTGATGTCATTTCAGTTGGTCACCTGTTTCAAGGTTGAGATTGTCTTCCCCTGTGAATCCGGGCGTGTTGTGATATCCCTCCTGATTTTAACAGACATCCCTTCATCTCTAGGGGAACTCAGGTGACCGCTTTTTGATGTCATTTCAGTTGGTCACCTGTTTCAAGGTGGAGGTTGGCTTCCCCTGTGACTCCTGGTGTGTTGTGATATCCTCCCTGATTGTAACAGACATCCCCTCCTCACCAGGGGAACTCAGGTGAGCGCTTTGTGATGTCATTTCAGTTGGTCACCTGTTTCAAGGTTGAGATTGTCTTCCCCTGTGAATCCGGGCGTGTTGTGATATCCCCCCTGCTTGTAACAGACTTCCCCTGCTCTCCAGGGGAACTCAGGTGAGCACTTTGTGATGTCATTTCAGTTGGTCACCTGTTTCAAGTTGGAGGTTGGCTTCCCCTGTGACTCCTGGTGTGTTGTGATATCCCCCCTGCTTGTAACAGACATCCCCTCTTCTCCAAGTTAACTCAGGTGAGCGCTTTGTGATGTCATTTCAGTTGGTCACCTGTTTCATGGTGGAGGTTGGCTTCCGCTGTGACTCCTGGTGTGTTGTGATATCCCCCCTGCTTGTAACAGAGATCCCGTGCTCTCCAGGGGAACTCAGGTCAGCGCTTTGTGATGTCATTACAGTTGGTCACCTGTTTCAAGGTGGAGGTTGGCTTCCCCTGTGACTCCTGGTGTGTTCTGATATCCCCCCTGCTTGTAACGGACATCCCCTCCTCTCAAGGGAAAGTCAAGTCAGCGCTTTGTGATGTCAATTCAGTTGGTCAGCAGTTTCAAGGTGGAGGTTGGCTTCCCCTGTGACTCCTGGTGTGTTGTGATATCCCCCCTGCTTGTAACAGACATCCCCTCCTCAGCAGGGGAACTCAGGTGAGCGCTTTGTGATATCCCCCCTTCTTGTAACAGACATCCCCTCATCTCTAGGGGAACTCAGGTGAGCGCTTTGTGATGTCATTTCAGTTGGTCACATGTTTCAAGGTTGAGGTTGGCTTCCCCTGTGACTCCTGGTGTGTTGTGATATCCCCCCTACTTGTAACAGACATCCCCTCCTCACCAGGGGAACTCAGGTGAGCGCTTTGTGATATCCCTCCTGCTTGTAACAGACATCCCCTGCTCTCCCGGGGAACTCAGGTGAGCGCTTTGTGATGTCATTTCAGTTGGTCACCTGTTTCAAGGTGGAGGTTGGCTTCCCCTGTGACTCCTGGTGTGTTGTGATATCCCCCTGCTTGTAACAGACATCCCCTCTTCTCCAAGTTAACTCAGGTGAGCGCTTTGTGATGTCATTTCAGTTGGTCACCTGTTTCATGGTGGAGGATGGCTTCCGCTGTGACTCCTGGTGTGTTGTGATAACCCCCCTGCTTGTAACAGACATCCCCTCCTCTCCAGGGGAACTCAGGTGAGCGCTTTGTGATGTCATTACAGTTGGTCACCTGTTTCAAGGTGGAGGTTGGCTTCCCCTCTGACTCCTGGTTTGTTTTGATATCCCCCCTTGTTGTAATAGACATCCCCTCCACTCCAGGGGAACTCAGGTGAGCGCTTTGTGATATTCCCCCTGCTTGTAACAAACATCCCCTCTTTTCCAGGGGAACTCAGGTGAGCGCTTTGTGATGTCATTTCAGTTGGTCATCTGTTTCAAGGTGGAGGTTGTCTTCCCCTGTGACTCCTGGTGTGTTATGATATCCCCCCTGCTTGTAACAGACATCCCCTCGTCTCCAGGTGTACTCTGGTGAGCGCTTTGTGATGTCATTTCAGTAGATCACCTGTTTCAAGGTGGTGGTTGGCTTGCCAGTGTGTTATGTTATCCCCCATGCCAGAAGAGACATTCCCTCATCTCCAGGGGAACTGAGGTGAGTGCTTTGTGATGTCATTGTAGTACGTCACAAGATTCCAGCTGGAGCTTGGCTTCCCCTCTGGTCTAGTGTGTTATGTGTTCCGCCATGCCAGTAAGAGACATTCCTTTGTCTCCATGGGAATAGAGTTGAGCGCTTTGTGATGTCATTTCAGTAGGTCTTAAGGTTCTAGTTGGAGGATGGCTTTCACTCTGACTTGTAGTGTGTTATGTTATCCACCCTGACATTAAGAGACATGTCCTCATCTCCAGGGAAAGTAAGTGAGTGAGTCATTTCAGTTGGTCACCTGTTTCAAGGTGAAGGTTGGCTGCCCCTGTGACTCCTGGCGTGTTGTGATATCCCCCCTGCTTGTAACAGACATCCCCTCCTCACGAGGGGAACTCAGGTGAGCGCTTTGTGATATCCCCCCTGCTTGTAACAGACATCCCCTCATCTCTAGGGGAACTCAGGTGAGCGCTTTGTGATGTCATTTCAGTTGGTCACCTGTTTTAAGTTGGAGGTTGGCTTCCCCTGTGACTCCTGGTGTGTTGTGATATCCCCCCTGCTTGTAACAGACATCCCCTCTTCTCCAAGTTAACTCAGGTGAGCGCTTTGTGATGTCATTTCAGTTGGTCACCTGTTTCATGGTGGAGGTTGGCTTCCGCTGTGACTCCTGGTGTGTTGTGATATCCCCCCTGCTTGTAACAGAGATCCCGTGCTCTCCAGGGGAACTCAGGTGAGCGCTTTGTGATGTCATTTCAGTTGGTCACCTGTTTCAAGGTTGAGATTGTCTTCCCCTGTGAATCCGGGCGTGTTGTGATATCCCTCCTGCTTTTAACAGACATCCCCTCATCTCTAGGGGAACTCAGGTGAGCGCTTTTTGATGTCATTTCAGTTGGTCACCTGTTTCAAGGTTGAGGTTGGCTTCCCCTGTGACTCCTGGTGTGTTGTGATATCCCCCCTGCTTGTAACAGACATCCCCTCCTCACCAGGGGAACTCAGGTGAGCGCTTTGTGATGTCATTTCAGTTGGTCACCTGTTTCAAGGTTGAGATTGTCTTCCCCTGTGAATCCGGGCGTGTTGTGATATCCCCCCTGCTTGTAACAGACTTCCCCTGCTCTCCAGGGGAACTCAGGTGAGCACTTTGTGATGTCATTTCAGTTGGTCACCTGTTTCAAGTTGGAGGTTGGCTTCCCCTGTGACTCCTGGTGTGTTGTGATATCCCCCCTGCTTGTAACAGACATCCCCTCCTCAGCAGGGGAACTCAGGTGAGCGCTTTGTGATATCCCCCCTTCTTGTAACAGACATCCCCTCATCTCTAGGGGAACTCAGGTGAGCGCTTTGTGATGTCATTTCAGTTGGTCACATGTTTCAAGGTTGAGGTTGGCTTCCCCTGTGACTCCTGGTGTGTTGTGATATCCCCCCTACTTGTAACAGACATCCCCTCCTCACCAGGGGAACTCAGGTGAGCGCTTTGTGATATCCCTCCTGCTTGTAACAGACATCCCCTGCTCTCCAGGGGAACTCAGGTGAGCGCTTTGTGATGTCATTTCAGTTGGTCACCTGTTTCAAGGTGGAGGTTGGCTTCCCCTGTGACTCCTGGTGTGTTGTGATATCCCCCCTGCTTGTAACAGACATCCCCTCTTCTCCAAGTTAACTCAGGTCAGCGCTTTGTGATGTCATTTCAGTTGGTCACCTGTTTCATGGTGGAGGTTGGCTTCCGCTGTGACTCCTGGTGTGTTGTGATATCCCCCCTGCTTGTAACAGAGATCCCGTGCTCTCCAGGGGAACTCAGGTCAGCGCTTTGTGATGTCATTACAGTTGGTCACCTGTTTCAAGGTGGAGGTTGGCTTCCCCTGTGACTCCTGGTGTGTTCTGATATCCCCCCTGCTTGTAACGGACATCCCCTCCTCTCAAGGGAAAGTCAAGTCAGCGCTTTGTGATGTCAATTCAGTTGGTCAGCAGTTTCAAGGTGGAGGTTGGCTTCCCCTGTGACTCCTGGTGTGTTGTGATATCCCCCCTGCTTGTAACAGACATCCCCTCCTCAGCAGGGGAACTCAGGTGAGCGCTTTGTGATATCCCCCCTTCTTGTAACAGACATCCCCTCATCTCTAGGGGAACTCAGGTGAGCGCTTTGTGATGTCATTTCAGTTGGTCACATGTTTCAAGGTTGAGGTTGGCTTCCCCTGTGACTCCTGGTGTGTTGTGATATCCCCCCTACTTGTAACAGACATCCCCTCCTCACCAGGGGAACTCAGGTGAGCGCTTTGTGATATCCCTCCTGCTTGTAACAGACATCCCCTGCTCTCCCGGGGAACTCAGGTGAGCGCTTTGTGATGTCATTTCAGTTGGTCACCTGTTTCAAGGTGGAGGTTGGCTTCCCCTGTGACTCCTGGTGTGTTGTGATATCCCCCTGCTTGTAACAGACATCCCCTCTTCTCCAAGTTAACTCAGGTGAGCGCTTTGTGATGTCATTTCAGTTGGTCACCTGTTTCATGGTGGAGGATGGCTTCCGCTGTGACTCCTGGTGTGTTGTGATAACCCCCCTGCTTGTAACAGACATCCCCTCCTCTCCAGGGGAACTCAGGTGAGCGCTTTGTGATGTCATTTCAGTTGGTCATCTGTTTCAAGGTGGAGGTTGTCTTCCCCTGTGACTCCTGGTGTGTTATGATATCCCCCCTGCTTGTAACAGACATCCCCTCGTCTCCAGGTGTACTCTGGTGAGCGCTTTGTGATGTCATTTCAGTAGGTCACCTGTTTCAAGGTGGTGGTTGGCTTGCCAGTGTGTTATGTTATCCCCCATGCCAGAAGAGACATTCCCTCATCTCCAGGGGAACTGAGGTGAGTGCTTTGTGATGTCATTGTAGTACGTCACAAGATTCCAGCTGGAGCTTGGCTTCCCCTCTGGTCTAGTGTGTTATGTGTTCCGCCATGCCAGTAAGAGACATTCCTTTGTCTCCATGGGAATAGAGTTGAGCGCTTTGTGATGTCATTTCAGTAGGTCTTAAGGTTCTAGTTGGAGGATGGCTTTCACTCTGACTTGTAGTGTGTTATGTTATCCACCCTGACATTAAGAGACATGTCCTCATCTCCAGGGAAAGTAAGTGAGTGAGTCATTTCAGTTGGTCACCTGTTTCAAGGTGAAGGTTGGCTGCCCCTGTGACTCCTGGCGTGTTGTGATATCCCCCCTGCTTGTAACAGACATCCCCTCCTCACGAGGGGAACTCAGGTGAGCGCTTTGTGATATCCCCCCTGCTTGTAACAGACATCCCCTCATCTCTAGGGGAACTCAGGTGAGCGCTTTGTGATGTCATTTCAGTTGGTCACCTGTTTTAAGTTGGAGGTTGGCTTCCCCTGTGACTCCTGGTGTGTTGTGATATCCCCCCTGCTTGTAACAGACATCCCCTCTTCTCCAAGTTAACTCAGGTGAGCGCTTTGTGATGTCATTTCAGTTGGTCACCTGTTTCATGGTGGAGGTTGGCTTCCGCTGTGACTCCTGGTGTGTTGTGATATCCCCCCTGCTTGTAACAGAGATCCCGTGCTCTCCAGGGGAACTCAGGTGAGCGCTTTGTGATGTCATTTCAGTTGGTCACCTGTTTCAAGGTTGAGATTGTCTTCCCCTGTGAATCCGGGCGTGTTGTGATATCCCTCCTGCTTTTAACAGACATCCCCTCATCTCTAGGGGAACTCAGGTGAGCGCTTTTTGATGTCATTTCAGTTGGTCACCTGTTTCAAGGTTGAGGTTGGCTTCCCCTGTGACTCCTGGTGTGTTGTGATATCCCCCCTGCTTGTAACAGACATCCCCTCCTCACCAGGGGAACTCAGGTGAGCGCTTTGTGATGTCATTTCAGTTGGTCACCTGTTTCAAGGTTGAGATTGTCTTCCCCTGTGAATCCGGGCGTGTTGTGATATCCCCCCTGCTTGTAACAGACTTCCCCTGCTCTCCAGGGGAACTCAGGTGAGCACTTTGTGATGTCATTTCAGTTGGTCACCTGTTTCAAGTTGGAGGTTGGCTTCCCCTGTGACTCCTGGTGTGTTGTGATATCCCCCCTGCTTGTAACAGACATCCCCTCCTCAGCAGGGGAACTCAGGTGAGCGCTTTGTGATATCCCCCCTTCTTGTAACAGACATCCCCTCATCTCTAGGGGAACTCAGGTGAGCGCTTTGTGATGTCATTTCAGTTGGTCACATGTTTCAAGGTTGAGGTTGGCTTCCCCTGTGACTCCTGGTGTGTTGTGATATCCCCCCTACTTGTAACAGACATCCCCTCCTCACCAGGGGAACTCAGGTGAGCGCTTTGTGATATCCCTCCTGCTTGTAACAGACATCCCCTGCTCTCCCGGGGAACTCAGGTGAGCGCTTTGTGATGTCATTTCAGTTGGTCACCTGTTTCAAGGTGGAGGTTGGCTTCCCCTGTGACTCCTGGTGTGTTGTGATATCCCCCTGCTTGTAACAGACATCCCCTCTTCTCCAAGTTAACTCAGGTGAGCGCTTTGTGATGTCATTTCAGTTGGTCACCTGTTTCATGGTGGAGGATGGCTTCCGCTGTGACTCCTGGTGTGTTGTGATAACCCCCCTGCTTGTAACAGACATCCCCTCCTCTCCAGGGGAACTCAGGTGAGCGCTTTGTGATGTCATTACAGTTGGTCACCTGTTTCAAGGTGGAGGTTGGCTTCCCCTCTGACTCCTGGTTTGTTTTGATATCCCCCCTTGTTGTAATAGACATCCCCTCCACTCCAGGGGAACTCAGGTGAGCGCTTTGTGATATTCCCCCTGCTTGTAACAAACATCCCCTCTTTTCCAGGGGAACTCAGGTGAGCGCTTTGTGATGTCATTTCAGTTGGTCATCTGTTTCAAGGTGGAGGTTGTCTTCCCCTGTGACTCCTGGTGTGTTATGATATCCCCCCTGCTTGTAACAGACATCCCCTCGTCTCCAGGTGTACTCTGGTGAGCGCTTTGTGATGTCATTTCAGTAGGTCACCTGTTTCAAGGTGGTGGTTGGCTTGCCAGTGTGTTATGTTATCCCCCATGCCAGAAGAGACATTCCCTCATCTCCAGGGGAACTGAGGTGAGTGCTTTGTGATGTCATTGTAGTACGTCACAAGATTCCAGCTGGAGCTTGGCTTCCCCTCTGGTCTAGTGTGTTATGTGTTCCGCCATGCCAGTAAGAGACATTCCTTTGTCTCCATGGGAATAGAGTTGAGCGCTTTGTGATGTCATTTCAGTAGGTCTTAAGGTTCTAGTTGGAGGATGGCTTTCACTCTGACTTGTAGTGTGTTATGTTATCCACCCTGACATTAAGAGACATGTCCTCATCTCCAGGGAAAGTAAGTGAGTGAGTCATTTCAGTTGGTCACCTGTTTCAAGGTGAAGGTTGGCTGCCCCTGTGACTCCTGGCGTGTTGTGATATCCCCCCTGCTTGTAACAGACATCCCCTCCTCACGAGGGGAACTCAGGTGAGCGCTTTGTGATATCCCCCCTGCTTGTAACAGACATCCCCTCATCTCTAGGGGAACTCAGGTGAGCGCTTTGTGATGTCATTTCAGTTGGTCACCTGTTTTAAGTTGGAGGTTGGCTTCCCCTGTGACTCCTGGTGTGTTGTGATATCCCCCCTGCTTGTAACAGACATCCCCTCTTCTCCAAGTTAACTCAGGTGAGCGCTTTGTGATGTCATTTCAGTTGGTCACCTGTTTCATGGTGGAGGTTGGCTTCCGCTGTGACTCCTGGTGTGTTGTGATATCCCCCCTGCTTGTAACAGAGATCCCGTGCTCTCCAGGGGAACTCAGGTGAGCGCTTTGTGATGTCATTTCAGTTGGTCACCTGTTTCAAGGTTGAGATTGTCTTCCCCTGTGAATCCGGGCGTGTTGTGATATCCCTCCTGCTTTTAACAGACATCCCCTCATCTCTAGGGGAACTCAGGTGAGCGCTTTTTGATGTCATTTCAGTTGGTCACCTGTTTCAAGGTTGAGGTTGGCTTCCCCTGTGACTCCTGGTGTGTTGTGATATCCCCCGTGCTTGTAACAGACATCCCCTCCTCACCAGGGGAACTCAGGTGAGCGCTTTGTGATGTCATTTCAGTTGGTCACCTGTTTCAAGGTTGAGATTGTCTTCCCCTGTGAATCCGGGCGTGTTGTGATATCCCCCCTGCTTGTAACAGACTTCCCCTGCTCTCCAGGGGAACTCAGGTGAGCACTTTGTGATGTCATTTCAGTTGGTCACCTGTTTCAAGTTGGAGGTTGGCTTCCCCTGTGACTCCTGGTGTGTTGTGATATCCCCCCTGCTTGTAACAGACATCCCCTCCTCAGCAGGGGAACTCAGGTGAGCGCTTTGTGATATCCCCCCTTCTTGTAACAGACATCCCCTCATCTCTAGGGGAACTCAGGTGAGCGCTTTGTGATGTCATTTCAGTTGGTCACATGTTTCAAGGTTGAGGTTGGCTTCCCCTGTGACTCCTGGTGTGTTGTGATATCCCCCCTACTTGTAACAGACATCCCCTCCTCACCAGGGGAACTCAGGTGAGCGCTTTGTGATATCCCTCCTGCTTGTAACAGACATCCCCTGCTCTCCAGGGGAACTCAGGTGAGCGCTTTGTGATGTCATTTCAGTTGGTCACCTGTTTCAAGGTGGAGGTTGGCTTCCCCTGTGACTCCTGGTGTGTTGTGATATCCCCCCTGCTTGTAACAGACATCCCCTCTTCTCCAAGTTAACTCAGGTGAGCGCTTTGTGATGTCATTTCAGTTGGTCACCTGTTTCATGGTGGAGGTTGGCTTCCGCTGTGACTCCTGGTGTGTTGTGATATCCCCCCTGCTTGTAACAGAGATCCCGTGCTCTCCAGGGGAACTCAGGTCAGCGCTTTGTGATGTCATTACAGTTGGTCACCTGTTTCAAGGTGGAGGTTGGCTTCCCCTGTGACTCCTGGTGTGTTCTGATATCCCCCCTGCTTGTAACGGACATCCCCTCCTCTCAAGGGAAAGTCAAGTCAGCGCTTTGTGATGTCAATTCAGTTGGTCAGCAGTTTCAAGGTGGAGGTTGGCTTCCCCTGTGACTCCTGGTGTGTTGTGATATCCCCCCTGCTTGTAACAGACATCCCCTCCTCAGCAGGGGAACTCAGGTGAGCGCTTTGTGATATCCCCCCTTCTTGTAACAGACATCCCCTCATCTCTAGGGGAACTCAGGTGAGCGCTTTGTGATGTCATTTCAGTTGGTCACATGTTTCAAGGTTGAGGTTGGCTTCCCCTGTGACTCCTGGTGTGTTGTGATATCCCCCCTACTTGTAACAGACATCCCCTCCTCACCAGGGGAACTCAGGTGAGCGCTTTGTGATATCCCTCCTGCTTGTAACAGACATCCCCTGCTCTCCCGGGGAACTCAGGTGAGCGCTTTGTGATGTCATTTCAGTTGGTCACCTGTTTCAAGGTGGAGGTTGGCTTCCCCTGTGACTCCTGGTGTGTTGTGATATCCCCCTGCTTGTAACAGACATCCCCTCTTCTCCAAGTTAACTCAGGTGAGCGCTTTGTGATGTCATTTCAGTTGGTCACCTGTTTCATGGTGGAGGATGGCTTCCGCTGTGACTCCTGGTGTGTTGTGATAACCCCCCTGCTTGTAACAGACATCCCCTCCTCTCCAGGGGAACTCAGGTGAGCGCTTTGTGATGTCATTACAGTTGGTCACCTGTTTCAAGGTGGAGGTTGGCTTTCCCTCTGACTCCTGGTTTGTTTTGATATCCCCCCTTGTTGTAATAGACATCCCCTCCACTCCAGGGGAACTCAGGTGAGCGCTTTGTGATATTCCCCCTGCTTGTAACAAACATCCCCTCTTTTCCAGGGGAACTCAGGTGAGCGCTTTGTGATGTCATTTCAGTTGGTCATCTGTTTCAAGGTGGAGGTTGTCTTCCCCTGTGACTCCTGGTGTGTTATGATATCCCCCCTGCTTGTAACAGACATCCCCTCGTCTCCAGGTGTACTCTGGTGAGCGCTTTGTGATGTCATTTCAGTAGGTCACCTGTTTCAAGGTGGTGGTTGGCTTGCCAGTGTGTTATGTTATCCCCCATGCCAGAAGAGACATTCCCTCATCTCCAGGGGAACTGAGGTGAGTGCTTTGTGATGTCATTGTAGTACGTCACAAGATTCCAGCTGGAGCTTGGCTTCCCCTCTGGTCTAGTGTGTTATGTGTTCCGCCATGCCAGTAAGAGACATTCCTTTGTCTCCATGGGAATAGAGTTGAGCGCTTTGTGATGTCATTTCAGTAGGTCTTAAGGTTCGAGTTGGAGGATGGCTTTCACTCTGACTTGTAGTGTGTTATGTTATCCACCCTGACATTAAGAGACATGTCCTCATCTCCAGGGAAAGTAAGTGAGTGAGTCATTTCAGTTGGTCACCTGTTTCAAGGTGAAGGTTGGCTGCCCCTGTGACTCCTGGCGTGTTGTGATATCCCCCCTGCTTGTAACAGACATCCCCTCCTCACGAGGGGAACTCAGGTGAGCGCTTTGTGATATCCCCCCTGCTTGTAACAGACATCCCCTCATCTCTAGGGGAACTCAGGTGAGCGCTTTGTGATGTCATTTCAGTTGGTCACCTGTTTTAAGTTGGAGGTTGGCTTCCCCTGTGACTCCTGGTGTGTTGTGATATCCCCCCTGCTTGTAACAGACATCCCCTCTTCTCCAAGTTAACTCAGGTGAGCGCTTTGTGATGTCATTTCAGTTGGTCACCTGTTTCATGGTGGAGGTTGGCTTCCGCTGTGACTCCTGGTGTGTTGTGATATCCCCCCTGCTTGTAACAGAGATCCCGTGCTCTCCAGGGGAACTCAGGTGAGCGCTTTGTGATGTCATTTCAGTTGGTCACCTGTTTCAAGGTTGAGATTGTCTTCCCCTGTGAATCCGGGCGTGTTGTGATATCCCTCCTGCTTTTAACAGACATCCCCTCATCTCTAGGGGAACTCAGGTGAGCGCTTTTTGATGTCATTTCAGTTGGTCACCTGTTTCAAGGTTGAGGTTGGCTTCCCCTGTGACTCCTGGTGTGTTGTGATATCCCCCCTGCTTGTAACAGACATCCCCTCCTCACCAGGGGAACTCAGGTGAGCGCTTTGTGATGTCATTTCAGTTGGTCACCTGTTTCAAGGTTGAGATTGTCTTCCCCTGTGAATCCGGGCGTGTTGTGATATCCCCCCTGCTTGTAACAGACTTCCCCTCTTCTCCAAGTTAACTCAGGTGAGCGCTTTGTGATGTCATTTCAGTTGGTCACCTGTTTCATGGTGGAGGTTGGCTTCCGCTGTGACTCCTGGTGTGTTGTGATATCCCCCCTGCTTGTAACAGAGATCCCGTGCTCTCCAGGGGAACTCAGGTCAGCGCTTTGTGATGTCATTACAGTTGGTCACCTGTTTCAAGGTGGAGATTGGCTTCCCCTGTGACTCCTGGTGTGTTGTGATATCCCCCCTGCTTGTAACGGACATCCGCTCCTCTCAAGGGAAAGTCAAGTCAGCGCTTTGTGATGTCAATTCAGTTGGTCACCAGTTTCAAGGTGGAGGTTGGCTTCCCCTGTGACTTCTGGTGTGTTGTGATATCCCCCCTGCTTGTAACAGACATCCCCTCCTCAGCAGGGGAACTCAGGTGAGCGCTTTGTGATATCCCCCCTTCTTGTAACAGACATCCCCTCATGTCTAGGGGAACTCAGGTGAGCGCTTTGTGATGTCATTTCAGTTGGTCACATGTTTCAAGGTTGAGGTTGGCTTCCCCTGTGACTCCTGGTGTGTTGTGATGTCCCCCCTACTTGTAACAGACATCCCCTCCTCACCAGGGGAACTCAGGTGAGCGCTTTGTGATATCCCTCCTGCTTGTAACAGACATCCCCTGCTCTCCCGGGGAACTCAGGTGAGCGCTTTGTGATGTCATTACAGTTGGTCACCTGTTTCAAGGTGGAGGTTGGCTTTCCCTCTGACTCCTGGTTTGTTTTGATATCCCCCCTTGTTGTAATAGACATCCCCTCCACTCCAGGGGAACTCAGGTGAGCGCTTTGTGATATTCCCCCTGCTTGTAACAAACATCCCCTCTTTTCCAGGGGAACTCAGGTGAGCGCTTTGTGATGTCATTTCAGTTGGTCATCTGTTTCAAGGTGGAGGTTGTCTTCCCCTGTGACTCCTGGTGTGTTATGATATCCCCCCTGCTTGTAACAGACATCCCCTCGTCTCCAGGTGTACTCTGGTGAGCGCTTTGTGATGTCATTTCAGTAGGTCACCTGTTTCAAGGTGGTGGTTGGCTTGCCAGTGTGTTATGTTATCCCCCATGCCAGAAGAGACATTCCCTCATCTCCAGGGGAACTGAGGTGAGTGCTTTGTGATGTCATTGTAGTACGTCACAAGATTCCAGCTGGAGCTTGGCTTCCCCTCTGGTCTAGTGTGTTATGTGTTCCGCCATGCCAGTAAGAGACATTCCTTTGTCTCCATGGGAATAGAGTTGAGCGCTTTGTGATGTCATTTCAGTAGGTCTTAAGGTTCGAGTTGGAGGATGGCTTTCACTCTGACTTGTAGTGTGTTATGTTATCCACCCTGACATTAAGAGACATGTCCTCATCTCCAGGGAAAGTAAGTGAGTGAGTCATTTCAGTTGGTCACCTGTTTCAAGGTGAAGGTTGGCTGCCCCTGTGACTCCTGGCGTGTTGTGATATCCCCCCTGCTTGTAACAGACATCCCCTCCTCACGAGGGGAACTCAGGTGAGCGCTTTGTGATATCCCCCCTGCTTGTAACAGACATCCCCTCATCTCTAGGGGAACTCAGGTGAGCGCTTTGTGATGTCATTTCAGTTGGTCACCTGTTTTAAGTTGGAGGTTGGCTTCCCCTGTGACTCCTGGTGTGTTGTGATATCCCCCCTGCTTGTAACAGACATCCCCTCTTCTCCAAGTTAACTCAGGTGAGCGCTTTGTGATGTCATTTCAGTTGGTCACCTGTTTCATGGTGGAGGTTGGCTTCCGCTGTGACTCCTGGTGTGTTGTGATATCCCCCCTGCTTGTAACAGAGATCCCGTGCTCTCCAGGGGAACTCAGGTGAGCGCTTTGTGATGTCATTTCAGTTGGTCACCTGTTTCAAGGTTGAGATTGTCTTCCCCTGTGAATCCGGGCGTGTTGTGATATCCCTCCTGCTTTTAACAGACATCCCCTCATCTCTAGGGGAACTCAGGTGAGCGCTTTTTGATGTCATTTCAGTTGGTCACCTGTTTCAAGGTTGAGGTTGGCTTCCCCTGTGACTCCTGGTGTGTTGTGATATCCCCCCTGCTTGTAACAGACATCCCCTCCTCACCAGGGGAACTCAGGTGAGCGCTTTGTGATGTCATTTCAGTTGGTCACCTGTTTCAAGGTTGAGATTGTCTTCCCCTGTGAATCCGGGCGTGTTGTGATATCCCCCCTGCTTGTAACAGACTTCCCCTGCTCTCCAGGGGAACTCAGGTGAGCACTTTGTGATGTCATTTCAGTTGGTCACCTGTTTCAAGTTGGAGGTTGGCTTCCCCTGTGACTCCTGGTGTGTTGTGATATCCCCCCTGCTTGTAACAGACATCCCCTCTTCTCCAAGTTAACTCAGGTGAGCGCTTTGTGATGTCATTTCAGTTGGTCACCTGTTTCATGGTGGAGGTTGGCTTCCGCTGTGACTCCTGGTGTGTTGTGATATCCCCCCTGCTTGTAACAGAGATCCCGTGCTCTCCAGGGGAACTCAGGTCAGCGCTTTGTGATGTCATTACAGTTGGTCACCTGTTTCAAGGTGGAGATTGGCTTCCCCTGTGACTCCTGGTGTGTTGTGATATCCCCCCTGCTTGTAACGGACATCCGCTCCTCTCAAGGGAAAGTCAAGTCAGCGCTTTGTGATGTCAATTCAGTTGGTCACCAGTTTCAAGGTGGAGGTTGGCTTCCCCTGTGACTTCTGGTGTGTTGTGATATCCCCCCTGCTTGTAACAGACATCCCCTCCTCAGCAGGGGAACTCAGGTGAGCGCTTTGTGATATCCCCCCTTCTTGTAACAGACATCCCCTCATGTCTAGGGGAACTCAGGTGAGCGCTTTGTGATGTCATTTCAGTTGGTCACATGTTTCAAGGTTGAGTTTGGCTTCCCCTGTGACTCCTGGTGTGTTGTGATGTCCCCCCTACTTGTAACAGACATCCCCTCCTCACCAGGGGAACTCAGGTGAGCGCTTTGTGATATCCCTCCTGCTTGTAACAGACATCCCCTGCTCTCCAGGGGAACTCAGGTGAGCGCTTTGTGATGTCATTTCAGTTGGTCACCTGTTTCAAGGTTGAGATTGTCTTCCCCTGTGAATCCGGGCGTGTTGTGATATCCCTCCTGCTTTTAACAGACATCCCCTCATCTCTAGGGGAACTCAGGTGAGCACTTTGTGATGTCATTTCAGTTGGTCACCTGTTTCAAGTTGGAGGTTGGCTTCCCCTGTAACTCCTGGTGTGTTGTGATATCCCCCCTGCTTGTAACAGACATCCCTTCTTCTCCAAGTTAACTCAGGTGAGCGCTTTGTGATGTCATTTCAGTTGGTCACCTGTTTCATGGTGGAGGTTGGCTTCCGCTGTGACTCCTGGGGTGTTGTGATAACCCCCCTTCTTGTAACAGACATCCCCTCCTCACCAGGGGAACTCAGGTGAGCGCTTTGTGATATCCCCCCTACTTATAACAGAGGTCCCCTGCTCTCCAGGGGAACTCAGGTGAGCGCTTTGTGATGTCATTTCAGTTGGTCACCTGTTTCAAGGTTGAGATTGTCTTCCCCTGTGAATCCGGGCGTGTTGTGATATCCCTCCTGCTTTTAACAGACATCCCCTCATCTCTAGGGGAACTCAGGTGATCGCTTTTTGATGTCATTTCAGTTGGTCACCTGTTTCAAGGTTGAGGTTGGCTTCCCCTGTGACTCCTGGTGTGTTGTGATATCCCCGCTGCTTGTAACAGACATCCCCTCATCTCTAGGGGAACTCAGGTGAGCGCTTTGTGATATCATTTCAGTTGGTCACCAGTTTCAAGTTGGAGGTTGGCTTCCCCTGTGACTCCTGGTGTGTTGTGATGTCCCCCCTGCTTGTAACAGACATCCCCTCTTCTCCAAGTTAACTCAGGTGAGCGCTTTGTGATGTCATTTCAGTTGGTCACCTGTTTCATGGTGGAGGTTGGCTTCCGCTGTGACTCCTGGGGTGTTGTGATAACCCCCCTGCTTGTAACAGACATCCCCTCCTCACCAGGGGAACTCAGGTGAGCGCTTTGTGATATCCCCCCTGCTTGTAACAGAGGTCCCCTGCTCTCCAGGGGAACTCAGGTGAGCGCTTTGTGATGTCATTTCAGTTGGTCACCTGTTTCAAGATTGAGATTGTCTTCCCCTGTGAATCCGGGCGTGTTGTGATATCCCTCCTGCTTTTAACAGACATCCCCTCATCTCTAGGGGAACTCAGGTGAGCTCTTTTTGATGTCATTTCAGTTGGTCACCTGTTTCAAGGTTGAGATTGGCTTCCCCTGTGACTCCTGGTGTGTTGTGATATCCCCCCTGCTTGTAACAGACATCCCCTCCTCACCAGGGGAACTCAGGTGAGCGCTTTGTGATGTCATTTCAGTTGGTCACCTGTTTCAAGGTTGAGATTGTCTTCCCCTGTGAATCCGGGAGTGTTGTGATATCCCCCCTGCTTGTAACAGACTTCCCCTGCTCTCCAGGGGAACTCAGGTGAGCACTTTGTGATGTCATTTCAGTTGGTCACCTGTTTCAAGTTGGAGGTTGGCTTCCCCTGTGACTCCTGGTGTGTTGTGATATCCCCCCTGCTTGTAACAGACATCCCCTCTTCTCCAAGTTAACTCAGGTGAGCGCTTTGTGATGTCATTTCAGTTGGTCACCTGTTTCAAGGTGGAGGTTGGCTTCCCCTGTGACTCCTGGTGTGTTGTGATATCCCCCCTGCTTGTAACAGACATCCCCTCTTCTCCAAGTTAACTCAGGTGAGCGCTTTGTGATGTCATTTCAGTTGGTCACCTGTTTCATGGTGGAGGATGGCTTCCGCTGTGACTCCTGGTGTGTTGTGATAACCCCCCTGCTTGTAACAGACATCCCCTGCTCTCCAGGGGAACTCAGGTGAGCGCTTTGTGATGTCATTTCAGTTGGTCACCTGTTTCAAGGTTGAGATTGTCTTCCCCTGTGAATCCGGGCGTGTTGTGATATCCCTCCTGCTTTTAACAGACATCCCCTCATCTCTAGGGGAACTCAGGTGAGCGCTTTTTGATGTCATTTCAGTTGGTCACCTGTTTCAAGGTTGAGGTTGGCTTCCCCTGTGACTCCTGGTGTGTTGTGATATCCCCCCTGCTTGTAACAGACATCCCCTCCTCACCAGGGGAACTCAGTTGAGCGCTTTCTGATATCCCCGCTGCTTGTAACAGACTTCCCCTGCTCTCCAGGGAAACTCAGGTGAGCGCTTTGTGATGTCATTTCAGTTGGTCACCTGTTTCAAGTTGGAGGTTGGCTTCCCCTGTGACTCCTGGTGTGTTGTGATATCCCCCCTGCTTGTAACAGACATCCCCTCTTCTCCAAGTTAACTCAGGTGAGCGCTTTGTGATGTCATTTCAGTTGGTCACCTGTTTCATGGTGGAGGTTGGCTTCCGCTGTGACTCCTGGGGTGTTGTGATAACCCCCCTTCTTGTAACAGACATCCCCTCCTCTCCACGGGAACTCAGGTGAGCGCTTTGTGATGTCATTTCAGTTGGTCACCCTTTTCAAGGTGGAGGTTGGCTTCCCCTGTGACTCCTGGTGTGTTGTGATATCCCCGCTGCTTGTAACAGACATCCCCTCATCTCTAGGGGAACTCAGGTGAGCGCTTTGTGATATCATTTCAGTTGGTCACCAGTTTCAAGTTGGAGGTTGGCTTCCCCTGTGACTCCTGGTGTGTTGTGATGTCCCCCCTGCTTGTAACAGACATCCCCTCTTCTCCAAGTTAACTCAGGTGAGCGCTTTGTGATGTCATTTCAGTTGGTCACCTGTTTCATGGTGGAGGTTGGCTTCCGCTGTGACTCCTGGGGTGTTGTGATAACCCCCCTGCTTGTAACAGACATCCCCTCCTCACCAGGAGAACTCAGGTGAGCGCTTTGTGATATCCCCCCTGCTTGTAACAGAGGTCCCCTGCTCTCCAGGGGAACTCAGGTGAGCGCTTTGTGATGTCATTTCAGTTGGTCACCTGTTTCAAGATTGAGATTGTCTTCCCCTGTGAATCCGGGCGTGTTGTGATATCCCTCCTGCTTTTAACAGACATCCCCTCATCTCTAGGGGAACTCAGGTGAGCGCTTTTTGATGTCATTTCAGTTGGTCACCTGTTTCAAGGTTGAGATTGGCTTCCCCTGTGACTCCTGGTGTGTTGTGGTATCCCCCCTGCTTGTAACAGACATCCCCTCCTCACCAGGGGAACTCAGGTGAGCGCTTTGTGATGTCATTTCAGTTGGTCACCTGTTTCAAGGTTGAGATTGTCTTCCCCTGTGAATCCGGGAGTGTTGTGATATCCCCCCTGCTTGTAACAGACATCCCCTCTTCTCCAAGTTAACTCAGGTGAGCGCTTTGTGATGTCATTTCAGTTGGTCACCTGTTTCAAGGTGGAGGTTGGCTTCCCCTGTGACTCCTGGTGTGTTGTGATATCCCCCCTGCTTGTAACAGACATCCCCTCTTCTCCAAGTTAACTCAGGTGAGCGCTTTGTGATGTCATTTCAGTTGGTCACCTGTTTCATGGTGGAGGATGGCTTCCGCTGTGACTCCTGGTGTGTTGTGATAACCCCCCTGCTTGTAACAGACATCCCCTGCTCTCCAGGGGAACTCAGGTGAGCGCTTTGTGATGTCATTTCAGTTGGTCACCTGTTTCAAGGTTGAGATTGTCTTCCCCTGTGAATCCGGGCGTGTTGTGATATCCCTCCTGCTTTTAACAGACATCCCCTCATCTCTAGGGGAACTCAGGTGAGCGCTTTTTGATGTCATTTCAGTTGGTCACCTGTTTCAAGGTTGAGGTTGGCTTCCCCTGTGACTCCTGGTGTGTTGTGATATCCCCCCTGCTTGTAACAGACATCCCCTCCTCACCAGGGGAACTCAGTTGAGCGCTTTCTGATATCCCCGCTGCTTGTAACAGACTTCCCCTGCTCTCCAGGGAAACTCAGGTGAGCGCTTTGTGATGTCATTTCAGTTGGTCACCTGTTTCAAGTTGGAGGTTGGCTTCCCCTGTGACTCCTGGTGTGTTGTGATATCCCCCCTGCTTGTAACAGACATCCCCTCTTCTCCAAGTTAACTCAGGTGAGCGCTTTGTGATGTCATTTCAGTTGGTCACCTGTTTCAAGGTGGAGGTTGGCTTCCCCTGTGACTCCTGGTGTGTTGTGATATCCCCCCTGCGTGTAACAGACATCCCCTCTTCTCCAAGTTAACTCAGGTGAGCGCTTTGTGATGTCATTTCAGTTGGTCACCTGTTTCATGGTGGAGGATGGCTTCCGCTGTGACTCCTGGTGTGTTGTGATAACCCCCCTGCTTGTAACAGACATCCCCTGCTCTCCAGGGGAACTCAGGTGAGCGCTTTGTGATGTCATTTCAGTTGGTCACCTGTTTCAAGGTTGAGATTGTCTTCCCCTGTGAATCCGGGCGTGTTGTGATATCCCTCCTGCTTTTAACAGACATCCCCTCATCTCTAGGGGAACTCAGGTGAGCGCTTTTTGATGTCATTTCAGTTGGTCACCTGTTTCAAGGTTGAGGTTGGCTTCCCCTGTGACTCCTGGTGTGTTGTGATATCCCCCCTGCTTGTAACAGACATCCCCTCCTCACCAGGGGAACTCAGTTGAGCGCTTTCTGATATCCCCGCTGCTTGTAACAGACTTCCCCTGCTCTCCAGGGAAACTCAGGTGAGCGCTTTGTGATGTCATTTCAGTTGGTCACCTGTTTCAAGTTGGAGGTTGGCTTCCCCTGTGACTCCTGGTGTGTTGTGATATCCCCCCTGCTTGTAACAGACATCCCCTCTTCTCCAAGTTAACTCAGGTGAGCGCTTTGTGATGTCATTTCAGTTGGTCACCTGTTTCATGGTGGAGGTTGGCTTCCGCTGTGACTCCTGGGGTGTTGTGATAACCCCCCTTCTTGTAACAGACATCCCCTCCTCTCCACGGGAACTCAGGTGAGCGCTTTGTGATGTCATTTCAGTTGGTCACCCTTTTCAAGGTGGAGGTTGGCTTCCCCTGTGACTCCTGGCGTGTTGTGATATCCCCCCTGCTTGTAACAGACATCCCCTCCTCACCAGGGGAACTCAGGTGAGCGCTTTGTGATATCCCCCCTACTTATAACAGAGGTCCCCTGCTCTCCAGGGGAACTCAGGTGAGCGCTTTGTGATGTCATTTCAGTTGGTCACCTGTTTCAAGGTTGAGATTGTCTTCCCCTGTGAATCCGGGCGTGTTGTGATATCCCTCCTGCTTTTAACAGACATCCCCTCATCTCTAGGGGAACTCAGGTGAGCGCTTTTTGATGTCATTTCAGTTGGTCACCTGTTTCAAGGTTGAGGTTGGCTTCCCCTGTGACTCCTGGTGTGTTGTGATATCCCCGCTGCTTGTAACAGACATCCCCTCATCTCTAGGGGAACTCAGGTGAGCGCTTTGTGATATCATTTCAGTTGGTCACCAGTTTCAAGTTGGAGGTTGGCTTCCCCTGTGACTCCTGGTGTGTTGTGATGTCCCCCCTGCTTGTAACAGACATCCCCTCTTCTCCAAGTTAACTCAGGTGAGCGCTTTGTGATGTCATTTCAGTTGGTCACCTGTTTCATGGTGGAGGTTGGCTTCCGCTGTGACTCCTGGGGTGTTGTGATAACCCCCCTGCTTGTAACAGACATCCCCTCCTCACCAGGAGAACTCAGGTGAGCGCTTTGTGATATCCCCCCTGCTTGTAACAGAGGTCCCCTGCTCTCCAGGGGAACTCAGGTGAGCGCTTTGTGATGTCATTTCAGTTGGTCACCTGTTTCAAGATTGAGATTGTCTTCCCCTGTGAATCCGGGCGTGTTGTGATATCCCTCCTGCTTTTAACAGACATCCCCTCATCTCTAGGGGAACTCAGGTGAGCGCTTTTTGATGTCATTTCAGTTGGTCACCTGTTTCAAGGTTGAGATTGGCTTCCCCTGTGACTCCTGGTGTGTTGTGGTATCCCCCCTGCTTGTAACAGACATCCCCTCCTCACCAGGGGAACTCAGGTGAGCGCTTTGTGATGTCATTTCAGTTGGTCACCTGTTTCAAGGTTGAGATTGTCTTCCCCTGTGAATCCGGGAGTGTTGTGATATCCCCCCTGCTTGTAACAGACATCCCCTCTTCTCCAAGTTAACTCAGGTGAGCGCTTTGTGATGTCATTTCAGTTGGTCACCTGTTTCATGGTGGAGGATGGCTTCCGCTGTGACTCCTGGTGTGTTGTGATAACCCCCCTGCTTGTAACAGACATCCCCTCCTCTCCAGGGGAACTCAGGTGAGCGCTTTGTGATGTCATTACAGTTGGTCACCTGTTTCAAGGTGGAGGTTGTCTTCCCCTGTGAATCCGGGCGTGTTGTGATATCCCTCCTGCTTTTAACAGACATCCCCTCATCTCTAGGGGAACTCAGGTGAGCGCTTTTTGATGTCATTTCAGTTGGTCACCTGTTTCAAGGTTGAGGTTGGCTTCCCCTGTGACTCCTGGTGTGTTGTGATATCCCCCCTGCTTGTAACAGACATCCCCTCTTCTCCAAGTTAACTCAGGTGAGCGCTTTGTGATGTCATTTCAGTTGGTCACCTGTTTCATGGTGGAGGTTGGCTTCCGCTGTGACTCCTGGTGTGTTGTGATAACCCCCCTGCTTGTAACAGACATCCCCTCCTCAGCAGGGGAACTCAGGTGAGCGCTTTGTGATATCCCCCCTTCTTGTAACAGACATCCCCTCATCTCTAGGGGAACTCAGGTGAGCGCTTTGTGATGTCATTTCAGTTGGTCACATGTTTCAAGGTTGAGGTTGGCTTCCCCTGTGACTCCTGGTGTGTTGTGATATCCCCCCTACTTGTAACAGACATCCCCTCCTCACCAGGGGAACTCAGGTGAGCGCTTTATGATATCCCTCCTGCTTGTAACAGACATCCCCTGCTCTCCAGGGGAACTCAGGTGAGCGCTTTGTGATGTCATTTCAGTTGGTCACCTGTTTCAAGGTGGAGGTTGGCTTCCCCTGTGACTCCTGGTGTGTTGTGATATCCCCCCTGCTTGTAACAGACATCCCCTCTTCTCCAAGTTAACTCAGGTGAGCGCTTTGTGATGTCATTTCAGTTGGTCACCTGTTTCATGGTGGAGGATGGCTTCCGCTGTGACTCCTGGTGTGTTGTGATAACCCCCCTGCTTGTAACAGACATCCCCTCCTCTCCAGGGGAACTCAGGTGAGCGCTTTGTGATGTCATTACAGTTGGTCACCTGTTTCAAGGTGGAGGTTGGCTTCCCCTCTGACTCCTGGTTTGTTTTGATATCCCCCCTTGTTGTAATAGACATCCCGTCCACTCCAGGGGAACTCAGGTGAGCGCTTTGTGATATTCCCCCTGCTTGTAACAAACATCCCCTCTTCTCCAGGGGAACTCAGGTGAGCGCTTTGTGATGTCATTTCAGTTAGTCATCTGTTTCAAGGTGGAGGTTGTCTTTCCCTGTGACTCCTGGTGTGTTATGATATCCCCCCTGCTTGTAACAGACATCCCCTCGTCTCCAGGTGTACTCTGGTGAGCGCTTTGTGATGTCATTTCAGTAGGTCACCTGTTTCAAGGTGGAGGTTGGCTTGCCAGTGTGTTATGTTATCCCCCATGCCAGAAGAGACATTCCCTCATCTCCAGGGGAACTGAGGTGAGTGCTTTGTGATGTCATTGTAGTACGTCACAAGATTCCAGCTGGAGCTTGGCTTCCCCTCTGGTCTAGTGTGTTATGTGTTCCGCCATGCCAGTAAGAGACAGTCCTTTGTCTCCATGGGAATAGAGTTGAGCGCTTTGTGATGTCATTTCAGTAGGTCTTAAGGTTCTAGTTGGAGGATGGCTTTCACTCTGACTTGTAGTGTGTTATGTTATCCACCCTGACATTAAGAGACATGTCCTCATCTCCAGGGGATGTAAGTGAGTGAGTCATTTCAGTTGGTCATCTGTTTCAAGGTGGAGGTTGTCTTCCCCTGTGACTCCTGGTGTGTTGTGATATCCCCCCTGCTTGTAACAGACATCCCCTCTTCTCCAAGTTAACTCAGGTGAGCGCTTTGTGATGTCATTTCAGTTTGTCACCTGTTTCATGGTGGAGGTTGGCTTCCGCTGTGACTCCTGGTGTGTTGTGATATCCCCCCTGCTTGTAACAGAGATCCCGTGCTCTCCAGGGGAACTCAGGTTAGCGCTTTGTGATGTCATTACAGTTGGTCACCCGTTTCAAGGTGGAGGTTGGCTTCCCCTGTGACTCCTGGTGTGTTCTGATATCCCCCCTGCTTGTAACGGACATCCCCTCCTCTCAAGGGAAAGTCAAGTCAGCGCTTTGTGATGTCAATTCAGTTGGTCACCAGTTTCAAGGTGGAGGTTGGCTTCCCCTGTGACTCCTGGTGTGTTGTGATATCCCCCCTGCTTGTAACAGACATCCACTCCTCAGCAGGGGAACTCAGGTTAGCGCTTTGTGATATCCCCCCTTCTTGTAACAGACATCCCCTCATCTCTAGGGGAACTCAGGTGAGCGCTTTGTGATGTCATTTCAGTTGGTCACATGTTTCAAGGTTGAGGTTGGCTTCCCCTGTGACTCCTGGTGTGTTGTGATATCCCCCCTACTTGTAACAGACATCCCCTCCTCACCAGGGGAACTCAGGTGAGCGTTTTGTGATATCCCTCCTGCTTGTAACAGACATCCCCAGCTCTCCAGGGGAACTCAGGTGAGCGCTTTCTGATGTCATTTCAGTTGGTCACCTGTTTCAAGGTGGAGGTTGGCTTCCCCTGTGACTCCTGGTGTGTTGTGATATCCCCCCTGCTTGTAACAGACATCCCCTCTTCTCCAAGTTAACTCAGGTGAGCGCTTTCTGATGTCATTTCAGTTGGTCACCTGTTTCATGGTGGAGGATGGCTTCCGCTGTGACTCCTGGTGTGTTGTGATAACCCCCCTGCTTGTAACAGACATCCCCTCCTCTCCAAGTTAACTCAGGTGAGCGCTTTGTGATGTCATTTCAGTTGGTCACCTGTTTCAAGGTGCAGGTTGGCTTCCCCTCTGACTCCTGGTGTGTTGTGATATCCCCCCTCCTTGTAACAGACATTCCCTCTTCTCCAAGTTAACTCAGGTGAGCGCTTTGTGATGTCATTTCAGTTGGTCACCTGTTTCAAGGTGCAGGTTGGCTTGCCAGTGTGTTATGTTATCCCCCATGCCAGAAGAGACATTCCCTCATCTCTAGGGGAACCCAGGTGAGCGCTTTGTGATGTCATTTTAGTTGGTCACCTGTTTCATGGTGGAGGATGGCTTCCGCTGTGACTCCTGGTGTTGTGATAACCCCCCTGCTTGTAACAGACATCCCCTCCTCTCCAGGGGAACTCAGGTGAGCGCTTTGTGATATTATTACAGTTGGTCACCTGTTTCAAGGTGGAGGTTGGCTTCCCCTCTGACTCCTGGTGTGTTTTGATATCCCCCCTTATTGTAATAGACATCCCCTCCACTCCAGGGGAACTCAGGTGAGCGCTTTGTGATATTCCCCCTGCTTGTAACAAACATCCCCTCTTCTCCAGGGGAACTCAGGTGAGCGCTTTGTGATGTCATTTCAGTTGGTCATCTGTTTCAAGGTGGAGGTTGTCTTCCCCTGTGACTCCTGGTGTGTTATGATATCTCCCCTGCTTGTAACAGACATCCCCTCGTCTCCAGGTGTACTCTGGTGAGCGCTTTGTGATGTCATTTCAGTAGGTCACCTGTTTCAAGGTGGAGGTTGGCTTGCCAGTGTGTTATGTTATCCCCCATGCCAGAAGAGACATTCCCTCATCTCCAGGGGAACTGAGGTAAGTGCTTTGTGAGTTCATTGTAGTACGTCACAAGATTCCAGCTGGAGCTTGGCTTCCCCTCTGGTCTAGTGTGTTATGTGTTCCGCCATGCCAGTAAGAGACATTCCTTTGTCTCCATGGGAATAGAGTTGAGCGCTTTGTGATGTCATTTCAGTAGGTCTTAAGGTTCTAGTTGGAGGATGGCTTTCACTGTGACTTCTAGTGTGTTATGTTATCCGCCATGACATTAAGAGACATTTCCTCATCTCCAGGGGAAGTGTGAGAGTGAGTCATTTCAGTTGGTCACCTGTTTCAAGGTGAAGGTTGGCTGCCCCTGTGATTCCTGGTGTGTTGTGATATCCCCCCTGCTTGTAACAGACATCCCCTCCTCAGCAGGGGAACTCAGGTGAGCGGTTTGTGATATCCCCCCTGCTTGTAACAGACATCCCCTCATCTCTAGGAGAACTCAGGTGAGCGCTTTGTGATGTTATTTCAGTTGGTCACCTGTTTCAAGGTGGAGGTTGGCTTCCGCTGTGACTCCTGGGGTGTTGTGATAACCCCCCTTCTTGTAACAGACATCCCCTCCTCTCCACGGGAACTCAGGTGAGCGCTTTGTGATGTCATTTCAGTTGGTCACCTGTTTCAAGGTGGAGGTTGGCTTCCCCTGTGACTCCTGGCGTGTTGTGAGAACCCCCCTGCTTGTAACAGACATCCCCTCCTCTCCAGGGGAACTCAGGTGAGCGCTTTGTGATATCCCCCCTGCTTGTAACAGAGGTCCCCTGCTCTCCAGGGGAACTCAGGTGAGCGCTTTGTGATGTCATTTCAGTTGGTCACCTGTTTCATGGTGGAGGATGGCTTCCGCTGTGACTCCTGGTGTGTTGTGATAACCCCCCTGCTTGTAACAGACATCCCCTCCTCTCCAGGGGAACTCAGGTGAGCGCTTTGTGATGTCATTACAGTTGGTCACCTGTTTCAAGGTGGAGGTTGGCTTCCCCTATGACTCCTGGTGTGTTGTGATATCCCCCCTTGTTGTAATAGACATCCCCTCCACTCCAGGGGAACTCAGGTGAGCGCTTTGTGATATTCCCCCTGCTTGTAACAAACATCCCCTCTTCTCCAGGGGAACTCAGGTGAGCGCTTTGTGATGTCATTTCAGTTGGTCATCTGTTTCAAGGTGGAGGTTGTCTTCGTCTGTGACTCCTGGTGTGTTATGATATCCCCCCTGCTTGTAACAGACATCCCCTCGTCTCCAGGTGTACTCTGGTGAGCGCTTTGATGTCATTTCAGTAGGTCACCTGTTTCAAGGTGGAGGTAGGCTTTCCAGTGTGTTATGTTATCCCCCATGCCAGAAGAGACATTCCCTCATCTCAAGGGGAACTGAGGTGAGTGCTTTGTGATGTCATTGTAGTACGTCACAAGATTCCAGCTGGAGCTTGGCTTCCCCTCTGGTCTAGTGTGTTATGTGTTCCGCCCTGCCAGTAAGAGACATTCCTTTGTCTCCATGGGAATAGAGTTGAGCGCTTAGTGATATCATTTCAGTAGGTCTTAAGGTTCTAGTAAGAGATATCCCCTCCTCTCCAGGGGAACTCAGGTGAGCGCTTTGTGATATCCCCCCTGCTTGTAAAAGACATCCCCTCCTCTCCAGGGGAACCCAGGTGAGCGCTTTGTGATGTCATTGTAGTACGTCACAAGATTCCAACTGGAGCTTGGCTTCCCCTCTGGTCTAGTGTGTTATGTGTTCCGCCATGCCTGTAAGAGACATTCCTTTGTCTCCATGGGAATAGAGTTTACCGCTTTGTGATGTCATTTCAGTAGGTCTTAAGGTTCTAGTTGGAGGATGGCTTTGACTCTGACTTCTAGTGTGTGATGTTATCCGCCATGACATTAAGAGACATTTCCTCATCTTCAGGGGAAGTGAGTGAGTGAGTCATTTCAGTTGGTCACCTGTTTCAAGGTGAAGGTTGGCTGCCCCTGTGACTCCTGGCGTTTTGTGATATCCCCCCTGCTTGTAACAGACATCCCCTCCTCATGAGGGGAACTCAGGTGAGCGCTTTGTGATATCCCCCCTGCTTGTAACAGACATCCCCTCATCTCTAGGGGAACTCAGGTGAGCGCTTTGTGATGTCATTTCAGTTGGTCACCTGTTTCAAGGTGGAGGTTGGCTTCCCCTGTGACTCCTGGCGTGTTGTGATATCCCCCCTGCTTGTAACAGACATCCCCTCCTCACCAGGGGAACTCAGGTGAGCACTTTGTGATATCCCGCCTGCTTGTAACAGAGGTCCCCTGCTCTCCAGGGGAACTCAGGAGAGCGCTTTGTGATGTAATTTCAGTTGGTCACCTGTTTCAAGGTTGAGATTGTCTTCTCCTGTGAATCTGGGCGTGTTGTGATATCCCTCCTGCTTTTAACAGACATCCCATCATCTGTAGGGGAACTCAGGTGACCGCTTTTTGATGTCATTTCAGTTGGTCACCTGTTTCTAGGTTGAGGTTGGCTTCCCCTGTGACTCCTGGTGTGTTGTGATATCCCCACTGCTTGTAACAGACATCCCCTCCTCACCAGGGGAACTCAGTTGAGCGCTTTCTGATATCCCCGCTGCTTGTAACAGACTTCCCCTGCTCCCCAGGGGAACTCAGGTGAGCGCTTTGTGATGTCATTTCAGTTGGTCACCTGTTTCAAGTTGGAGGTTGGCTTCCCCTGTGACTCCTGGTGTGTTGTGATAACCCCCCTGCTTGTAACAGACATCTCCTCTTCTCCAAGTTAACTCAGGTGAGCGCTTTGTGATGTCATTTCAGTTGGTCACCTGTTTCATGGTGGAGGTTGGCTTCCGCTGTGACTCCTGGGGTGTTGTGATAACCCCCCTTCTTGTAACAGACATCCCCTCCTCTCCACGGGAACTCAGGTGAGCGCTTTGTGATGTCATTTCAGTTGGTCACCCTTTTCAAGGTGGAGGTTGGCTTCCCCTGTGACTCCTGGCGTGTTGTGATATCCCCCCTGCTTGTAACGGACATCCCCTCCTCTCAAGGGAAAGTCAAGTCAGCGCTTTGTGATGTCAATTCAGTTGGTCACCAGTTTCAAGGTGGAGGTTGGCTTCCCCTGTGACTCCTGGTGTGTTGTGATTTCCCCTCTGCTTGTAACAGACATCCCCTCCTCAGCAGGGGAACTCAGGTGAGCGCTTTGAGATATCCCCCCTTCTTGTAACAGACATCCCCTCATCTCTAGGGGGAACTCAGGTGAGCGCTTTGTGATGTCATTTCAGTTGGTCACATGTTTCAAGGTTGAGGTTGGCTTCCCCTGTGACTCCTGGTGTGTTGTGATATCCCCCCTACTTGTAACAGACATCCCCTCCTCACCAGGGGAACTCAGGTGAGCGCTTTGTGATATCCCTCCTGCTTGTAACAGACATCCCCTGCTCTCCAGGGGAACTCAGGTGAGCGCTTTGTGATGTCATTTCAGTAGGTCACCTGTTTCAAGGTGGAGGTTGGCTTGCCAGTGTGTTATGTTATCCCCCATGCCAGAAGAGACATTCCCTCATCTCCAGGGGAACTGAGGTGAGTGCTTTGTGATGTCATTGTAGTACGTCACAAGATTCCAGCTGGAGCTTGGCTTCCCCTCTGGTCTAGTGTGTTATGTGTTCCGCCATGCCAGTAAGAGACATTCCTTTGTCTCCATGGGAATAGATTTGAGCGCTTTGTGATGTCATTTCAGTAGGTCTTAAGGTTCTAGTTGGAGGATGGCTTTCACTCTGACTTGTAGTGTGTTATGTTATCCACTCTGACATTAAGAGACATGTCCTCATCTCCAGGGGAAGTAAGTGAGTGAGTCATTTCAGTTGGTCACCTGTTTCAAGGTGAAGGTTGGCTGCCCCTGTGACTCTTGGCGTGTTGTGATATCCCCCCTGCTTGTAACAGACATCCCCTCCTCACGAGGGGAACTCAGGTGAGCGCTTTGTGATATCCCCCCTGCTTGTAACAGACATCCCCTCATCTCTAGGGGAACTCAGGTGAGCGCTTTGTGATGTCATTTCAGTTGGTCACCTGTTTCAAGTTGGAGGTTGGCTTCCCCTGTGACTCCAGGTGTGTTGTGATATCCCACCTGCTTGTAACAGACATCCCCTCTTCTCCAAGTTAACTCAGGTGAGCGCTTTGTGATATTTCAGTTGGTCACCTGTTTCATGGTGGAGGTTGGCTTCCGCTGTGACTCCTGGTGTGTTGTGATATCCCCCCTGCTTGTAACAGAGATCCCGTGTTCTCCAGGGGAACTCAGGTCAGCGCTTTGTGATGTCATTACAGTTGGTCACCTGTTTCAAGGTGGAGGTTGGCTTCTCCTGTGACTCCTGGTGTGTTCTGATATCCCCCCTGCTTGTAACGGACATCCCCTCCTCTCAACGGAAAGTCAAGTCAGCGCTTTGTGATGTCAATTCAGTTGGTCACCAGTTTCAAGGTGGAGGTTGGCTTCCCCTGTGACTCCTGGTGTGTTGTGATATCCCCCCTGCTTGTAACAGACATCCACTCCTCAGCAGGGGAACTCAGGTGAGCGCTTTGTGATATCCCCCCTTCTTGTAACAGACATCCCCTCCTCACCAGGGGAACTCAGGTGAGCGTTTTGTGATATCCCTCCTGCTTGTAACAGACATCCCCTGCTCTCCAGGGGAACTCAGGTGAGCGCTTTCTGATGTCATTTCAGTTGGTCACCTGTTTCATGGTGGAGGATGGCTTCCGCTGTGACTTCTGGTGTGTTGTGATAACCCCCCTGCTTGTAACAGACATTCCCTCCTCTCCAGGGGAACTCAGGTGAGCGCTTTGTGATGTCATTTTAGTTGGTCACCTGTTTCATGGTGGAGGTTGGCTTCCGCTGTGACTCCTGGTTTGTTGTGATAACCCCCCTTCTTGTAACAGACATCCCCTCCTCTCCACGGGAACTCAGGTGAGCGCTTTGTGATGTCATTTCAGTTGGTCACCTGTTTCAAGGTTGAGGTTGGCTTTCCCTGTGACTCCTGGTGTGTTGTGATATCCCCCCTGCTTGTAACAGACATCCCCTCCTCACCAGGGGAACTCAGTTGAGCGCTTTCTGATATCCCCCCTGCTTGTAACAGACTTCCCCTGCTCTCCAGGGGACCTCAGGTGAGCGCTTTGTGATGTCATTTCAGTTGGTCACCTGTTTCAAGGTGGAGGTTGGCTTCCCCTGTGATTCCTGGTGTGTTGTGATATCCCCCCTGCTTGTAACAGACATCCCCTCTTCACCAGGGGATCTCAGTTGAGCGCTTTCTGATATCCCCCCTGCTTGTAACAGACTTCCCCTCTTCTCCAAGTTAACTCAGGTGAGTGCTTTGTGATGTCATTTCAGTTGGTCACCTGTTTCATTGTGGAGGATGGCTTCCGCTGTGACTCCTGGTGTGTTGTGATAACCCCCCTGCTTGTAACAGACATCCCCACTTCTCCAAGTTAACTCAGGTGAGCGCTTTGTGATGTCATTTCTGTTGGTCACCTGTTTCATGGTGGAGGTTGGCTTCCACTGTGACTCCTGGGGTGTTGTGATAACCCCCCTTCTTGTAACAGACATCCCCTCCTCTCCACGGGAACTCAGGTGAGCGCTTTGTGATGTCATTTCAGTTGGTCACCTGTTTCAAGGTGAAGGTTGGCTGCCCCTGTGACTCTTGGCGTGTTGTGATATCCCCCCTGCTTGTAACAGACATCCCCTCCTCACGAGGGGAACTCAGGTGAGCGCTTTGTGATATCCCCCCTGCTTGTAACAGACATCCCCTCATCTCTAGGGGAACTCAGGTGAGCGCTTTGTGATGTCATTTCAGTTGGTCACCTGTTTCAAGTTGGAGGTTGGCTGCCCCTGTGACTCCTGGTGTGTTGTGATATCCCCCCTGCTTGTAACAGACATCCCCTCCTCAGCAGGGGAACTCAGGTGAGCGGTTTGTGATATCCCCCCTGCTTGTAACAGACATCCCCTCATCTCTAGGGGAACTCAGGTGAGCGCTTTGTGATGTTATTTCAGTTGGTCACCTGTTTCAAGGTGGATGTTGGCTTCCGCTGTGACTCCTGGGGTGTTGTGATAACCCCCCTTCTTGTAACAGACATCCCCTCCTCTCCACGGGAACTCAGGTGAGCGCTTTGTGATGTCATTTCAGTTGGTCACCTGTTTCAAGGTGGAGGTTGGCTTCCCCTGTGACTCCTGGCGTGTTGTGATAACCCCCCTGCTTGTAACAGACATCCCCTCCTCTCCAGGGGAACTCAGGTGAGCGCTTTGTGATATCCCCCCTGCTTGTAACAGAGGTCCCCTGCTCTCCAGGGGAACTCAGGTGAGCGCTTTGTGATGTCATTTCAGTTGGTCACCTTTTTCATGGTGGAGGATGGCTTCCGCTGTGACTCCTGGTGTGTTGTGATAACCCCCCTGCTTGTAACAGACATCCCCTCCTCTCCAGGGGAAGTCAGGTGAGCGCTTTGTGATGTCATTACAGTTGGTCACCTGTTTCAAGGTGGAGGTTGGCTTCCCCTATGACTCCTGGTGTGTTGTGATATCCCCCCTTGTTGTAATAGACATCCCCTCCACTCCAGGGGAACTCAGGTGAGCGCTTTGTGATATTCCCCCTGCTTGTAACAAACATCCCCTCTTCTCTAGGGGAACTCAGGTGAGCGCTTTGTGATGTCATTTCAGTTGGTCACCTGTTTCAAGGTGGAGGTTGTCTTCCTCTGTGACTCCTGGTGTGTTATGATATCCCCCCTGCTTGTAACAGACATCCCCTCGTCTCCAGGTGTACTCTGGTGAGCGCTTTGATGTCATTTCAGTAGGTCACCTGTTTCAAGGTGGAGGTAGGCTTTCCAGTGTGTTATGTTATCCCCCATGCCAGAAGAGACATTCCCTCATCTCCAGGGGAACTGAGGTGAGTGCTTTGTGATGTCATTGTAGTACGTCACAAGATTCCAGCTGGAGCTTGGCTTCCCCTCTGGTCTAGTGTGTTATGTGTTCCGCCCTGCCAGTAAGAGACATTCCTTTGTCTCCATGGGAATAGAGTTGAGCCCTTTGTGATGTCATTTCAGTAGGTCTTAAGGTTCTAGTTGGAGGATGGCTTTGACTCTGACTTCTAGTGTGTTATGTTATCCGCCATGACATTAAGAGACATTTCCTCATCTTCAGGGGAAGTGAGTGAGTGAGTCATTTCAGTTGGTCACCTGTTTCAAGGTGAAGGTTGGCTGCCCCTGTGACTCCTGGCGTTTTGTGATATCCCCCCTGCTTGTAACAGACATCCCCTCCTCACGAGGGGAACTCAGGTGAGCGCTTTGTGATATCCCCCCTGCTTGTAACAGACATCCCCTCATCTCTAGGGGAACTCAGGTGAGCGCTTTGTGATGTCATTTCAGTTGGTCACCTGTTTCAAGGTGGAGGTTGGCTTCCGCTGTGACTCCTGGGGTGTTGTGATAACCCCCCTTCTTGTAACAGACATCCCCTCCTCTCCACGGGAACTCAGGTGAGCGCTTTGTGATGTCATTTCAGTTGGTCACCTGTTTCTAGGTTGAGGTTGGCTTCCCCTGTGACTCCTGGTGTGTTGTGATATCCCCACTGCTTGTAACAGACATCCCCTCCTCACCAGGGGAACTCAGTTGAGCGCTTTCTGATATCCCCGCTGCTTGTAACAGACTTCCCCTGCTCTCCAGGGGAACTCAGGTGAGCGCTTTGTGATGTCATTTCAGTTGGTCACCTGTTTCAAGTTGGAGGTTGGCTTCCCCTGTGACTCCTGGTGTGTTGTGATATCCCCCCTGCTTGTAACAGACATCTCCTCTTCTCCAAGTTAACTCAGGTGAGCGCTTTGTGATGTCATTTCAGTTGGTCACCTGTTTCATGGTGGAGGTTGGCTTCCGCTGTGACTCCTGGGGTGTTGTGATAACCCCCCTTCTTGTAACAGACATCCCCTCCTCTCCACGGGAACTCAGTTGAGCGCTTTGTGATGTCATTTCAGTTGGTCACCCTTTTCAAGGTGGAGGTTGGCTTCCCCTGTGACTCCTGGCGTGTTGTGATATCCCTCCTGCTTGTAACGGACATCCCCTCCTCTCAAGGGAAAGTCAAGTCAGCGCTTTGTGATGTCAATTCAGTTGGTCAACAGTTTCAAGGTGGAGGTTGGCTTCCCCTGTGACTCCTGGTGTGTTGTGATATCCCCCCTGCTTGTAACAGACATCCCCTCCTCAGCAGGGGAACTCAGGTGAGCGCTTTGTGATATCCCCCCTTCTTGTAAGAGACATCCCCTCATCTGTAGGGGGAACTCAGGTGAGCGCTTTGTGATGTCATTTCAGTTGGTCACATGTTTTAAGGTTGAGGTTGGCTTCCCCTGTGACTCCTGGTGTGTTGTGATATCCCCCCTACTTGTAACAGACATCCCCTCCTCACCAGGGGAACTCAGGTGAGCGCTTTGTGATATCCCTCCTGCTTGTAACAGACATCCCCTGCTCTCCAGGGGAACTCAGGTGAGCGCTTTGTGATGTCATTTCAGTAGGTCACCTGTTTCAAGGTGGAGGTTGGCTTGCCAGTGTGTTATGTTATCCCCCATGCCAGAAGAGACATTCCCTCATCTCCAGGGGAACTGAGGTGAGTGCTTTGTGATGTCATTGTAGTACGTCACAAGATCCCAGCTGGAGCTTGGCTTCCCCTCTGGTCTAGTGTGTTATGTGTTCCGCCATGCCAGTAAGAGACATTCCTTTGTCTCCATGGGAATAGATTTGAGCGCTTTGTGATGTCATTTCAGTAGGTCTTAAGGTTCTAGTTGGAGGATGGCTTTCACTCTGACTTGTAGTGTGTTATGTTATCCACCCTGACATTAAGAGACATGTCCTCATCTCCAGGGGAAGTGAGTGAGTGAGTCATTTCAGTTGGTCACCTGTTTCAAGGTGAAGGTTGGCTGCCCCTGTGACTCCTGGCGTTTTGTGATATCCCCCCTGCTTGTAACAGACATCCCCTCCTCATGAGGGGAACTCAGGTGAGCGCTTTGTGATATCCCCCCTGCTTGTAACAGACATCCCCTCCTCTCCACGGGAACTCAGGTGAGCGCTTTGTGATGTCATTTCAGTTGGTCACCTGTTTCAAGGTGGAGGTTGGCTTCCCCTGTGACTCCTGGCGTGTTGTGATATCCCCCCTGCTTGTAACAGACATCCCCTCCTCACCAGGGGAACTCAGGTGAGCACTTTGTGATATCCCGCCTGCTTGTAACAGAGGTCCCCTGCTCTCCACTGGAACTCAGGAGAGCGCTTTGTGATGTAATTTCAGTTGGTCACCTGTTTCAAGGTTGAGATTGTCTTCTCCTGTGAATCTGGGCGTGTTGTGATATCCCTCCTGCTTTTAACAGACATCCCATCATCTGTAGGGGAACTCAGGTGACCGCTTTTTGATGTCATTTCAGTTGGTCACCTGTTTCTAGGTTGAGGTTGGCTTCCCCTGTGACTCCTGGTGTGTTGTGATATCCCCACTGCTTGTAACAGACATCCCCTCCTCACCAGGGGAACTCAGTTGAGCGCTTTCTGATATCCCCGCTGCTTGTAACAGACTTCCCCTGCTCCCCAGGGGAACTCAGGTGAGCGCTTTGTGATGTCATTTCAGTTGGTCACCTGTTTCAAGTTGGAGGTTGGCTTCCCCTGTGACTCCTGGTGTGTTGTGATAACCCCCCTGCTTGTAACAGACATCTCCTCTTCTCCAAGTTAACTCAGGTGAGCGCTTTGTGATGTCATTTCAGTTGGTCACCTGTTTCATGGTGGAGGTTGGCTTCCGCTGTGACTCCTGGGGTGTTGTGATAACCCCCCTTCTTGTAACAGACATCCCCTCCTCTCCACGGGAACTCAGGTGAGCGCTTTGTGATGTCATTTCAGTTGGTCACCCTTTTCAAGGTGGAGGTTGGCTTCCCCTGTGACTCCTGGCGTGTTGTGATATCCCCCCTGCTTGTAACGGACATCCCCTCCTCTCAAGGGAAAGTCAAGTCAGCGCTTTGTGATGTCAATTCAGTTGGTCACCAGTTTCAAGGTGGAGGTTGGCTTCCCCTGTGACTCCTGGTGTGTTGTGATTTCCCCTCTGCTTGTAACAGACATCCCCTCCTCAGCAGGGGAACTCAGGTGAGCGCTTTGTGATATCCCCCCTTCTTGTAACAGACATCCCCTCATCTCTAGGGGGAACTCAGGTGAGCGCTTTGTGATGTCATTTCAGTTGGTCACATGTTTCAAGGTTGAGGTTGGCTTCCCCTGTGACTCCTGGTGTGTTGTGATATCCCCCCTACTTGTAACAGACATCCCCTCCTCACCAGGGGAACTCAGGTGAGCGCTTTGTGATATCCCTCCTGCTTGTAACAGACATCCCCTGCTCTCCAGGGGAACTCAGGTGAGCGCTTTGTGATGTCATTTCAGTAGGTCACCTGTTTCAAGGTGGAGGTTGGCTTGCCAGTGTGTTATGTTATCCCCCATGCCAGAAGAGACATTCCCTCATCTCCAGGGGAACTGAGGTGAGTGCTTTGTGATGTCATTGTAGTACGTCACAAGATTCCAGCTGGAGCTTGGCTTCCCCTCTGGTCTAGTGTGTTATGTGTTCCGCCATGCCAGTAAGAGACATTCCTTTGTCTCCATGGGAATAGATTTGAGCGCTTTGTGATGTCATTTCAGTAGGTCTTAAGGTTCTAGTTGGAGGATGGCTTTCACTCTGACTTGTAGTGTGTTATGTTATCCACTCTGACATTAAGAGACATGTCCTCATCTCCAGGGGAAGTAAGTGAGTGAGTCATTTCAGTTGGTCACCTGTTTCAAGGTGAAGGTTGGCTGCCCCTGTGACTCTTGGCGTGTTGTGATATCCCCCCTGCTTGTAACAGACATCCCCTCCTCACGAGGGGAACTCAGGTGAGCGCTTTGTGATATCCCCCCTGCTTGTAACAGACATCCCCTCATCTCTAGGGGAACTCAGGTGAGCGCTTTGTGATGTCATTTCAGTTGGTCACCTGTTTCAAGTTGGAGGTTGGCTTCCCCTGTGACTCCTGGTGTGTTGTGATATCCCACCTGCTTGTAACAGACATCCCCTCTTCTCCAAGTTAACTCAGGTGAGCGCTTTGTGATATTTCAGTTGGTCACCTGTTTCATGGTGGAGGTTGGCTTCCGCTGTGACTCCTGGTGTGTTGTGATATCCCCCCTGCTTGTAACAGAGATCCCGTGTTCTCCAGGGGAACTCAGGTCAGCGCTTTGTGATGTCATTACAGTTGGTCACCTGTTTCAAGGTGGAGGTTGGCTTCTCCTGTGACTCCTGGTGTGTTCTGATATCCCCCCTGCTTGTAACGGACATCCCCTCCTCTCAACGGAAAGTCAAGTCAGCGCTTTGTGATGTCAATTCAGTTGGTCACCAGTTTCAAGGTGGAGGTTGGCTTCCCCTGTGACTCCTGGTGTGTTGTGATATCCCCCCTGCTTGTAACAGACATCCACTCCTCAGCAGGGGAACTCAGGTGAGCGCTTTGTGATATCCCCCCTTCTTGTAACAGACATCCCCTCCTCACCAGGGGAACTCAGGTGAGCGTTTTGTGATATCCCTCCTGCTTGTAACAGACATCCCCTGCTCTCCAGGGGAACTCAGGTGAGCGCTTTCTGATGTCATTTCAGTTGGTCACCTGTTTCATGGTGGAGGATGGCTTCCGCTGTGACTTCTGGTGTGTTGTGATAACCCCCCTGCTTGTAACAGACATTCCCTCCTCTCCAGGGGAACTCAGGTGAGCGCTTTGTGATGTCATTACAGTTGGTCACCTGTTTCAAGGTGGAGGTTGGCTTCCCCTCTGACTCCTGGTGTGTTGTGATATCCCCCCTGCTTGTAACAGACATCCCCTCTTCTCCAAGTTAACTCAGGTGAGCGCTTTGTGATGTCATTTTAGTTGGTCACCTGTTTCATGGTGGAGGTTGGCTTCCGCTGTGACTCCTGGTTTGTTGTGATAACCCCCCTTCTTGTAAAAGACATCCCCTCCTCTCCACGGGAACTCAGGTGAGCGCTTTGTGATGTCATTTCAGTTGGTCACCTGTTTCAAGGTTGAGGTTGGCTTTCCCTGTGACTCCTGGTGTGTTGTGATATCCCCCCTGCTTGTAACAGACATCCCCTCCTCACCAGGGGAACTCAGTTGAGCGCTTTCTGATATCCCCCCTGCTTGTAACAGACTTCCCCTGCTCTCCAGGGGACCTCAGGTGAGCGCTTTGTGATGTCATTTCAGTTGGTCACCTGTTTCAAGGTGGAGGTTGGCTTCCCCTGTGATTCCTGGTGTGTTGTGATATCCCCCCTGCTTGTAACAGACATCCCCTCTTCACCAGGGGATATCAGTTGAGCGCTTTCTGATATCCCCCCTGCTTGTAACAGACTTCCCCTCTTCTCCAAGTTAACTCAGGTGAGTGCTTTGTGATGTCATTTCAGTTGGTCACCTGTTTCATTGTGGAGGATGGCTTCCGCTGTGACTCCTGGTGTGTTGTGATAACCCCCCTGCTTGTAACAGACATCCCCACTTCTCCAAGTTAACTCAGGTGAGCGCTTTGTGATGTCATTTCAGTTGGTCACCTGTTTCATGGTGGAGGTTGGCTTCCACTGTGACTCCTGGGGTGTTGTGATAACCCCCCTTCTTGTAACAGACATCCCCTCCTCTCCACGGGAACTCAGGTGAGCGCTTTGTGATGTCATTTCAGTTGGTCACCTGTTTCAAGGTGAAGGTTGGCTGCCCCTGTGACTCTTGGCGTGTTGTGATATCCCCCCTGCTTGTAACAGACATCCCCTCCTCACGAGGGGAACTCAGGTGAGCGCTTTGTGATATCCCCCCTGCTTGTAACAGACATCCCCTCTTCTCTAGGGGAACTCAGGTGAGCGCTTTGTGATGTCATTTCAGTTGGTCACCTGTTTCAAGTTGGAGGTTGGCTGCCCCTGTGACTCCTGGTGTGTTGTGATATCCCCCCTGCTTGTAACAGACATCCCCTCCTCAGCAGGGGAACTCAGGTGAGCGGTTTGTGATATCCCCCCTGCTTGTAACAGACATCCCCTCATCTCTAGGGGAACTCAGGTGAGCGCTTTGTGATGTTATTTCAGTTGGTCACCTGTTTCAAGGTGGAGGTTGGCTTCCGCTGTGACTCCTGGGGTGTTGTGATATCCCCACTGCTTGTAACAGACATCCCCTCCTCACCAGGGGAACTCAGTTGAGCGCTTTCTGATATCCCCGCTGCTTGTAACAGACTTCCCCTGCTCCCCAGGGGAACTCAGGTGAGCGCTTTGTGATGTCATTTCAGTTGGTCACCTGTTTCAAGTTGGAGGTTGGCTTCCCCTGTGACTCCTGGTGTGTTGTGATAACCCCCCTGCTTGTAACAGACATCTCCTCTTCTCCAAGTTAACTCAGGTGAGCGCTTTGTGATGTCATTTCAGTTGGTCACCTGTTTCATGGTGGAGGTTGGCTTCCGCTGTGACTCCTGGGGTGTTGTGATAACCCCCCTTCTTGTAACAGACATCCCCTCCTCTCCACGGGAACTCAGGTGAGCGCTTTGTGATGTCATTTCAGTTGGTCACCCTTTTCAAGGTGGAGGTTGGCTTCCCCTGTGACTCCTGGCGTGTTGTGATATCCCCCCTGCTTGTAACGGACATCCCCTCCTCTCAAGGGAAAGTCAAGTCAGCGCTTTGTGATGTCAATTCAGTTGGTCACCAGTTTCAAGGTGGAGGTTGGCTTCCCCTGTGACTCCTGGTGTGTTGTGATTTCCCCTCTGCTTGTAACAGACATCCCCTCCTCAGCAGGGGAACTCAGGTGAGCGCTTTGTGATATCCCCCCTTCTTGTAACAGACATCCCCTCATCTCTAGGGGGAACTCAGGTGAGCGCTTTGTGATGTCATTTCAGTTGGTCACATGTTTCAAGGTTGAGGTTGGCTTCCCCTGTGACTCCTGGTGTGTTGTGATATCCCCCCTACTTGTAACAGACATCCCCTCCTCACCAGGGGAACTCAGGTGAGCGCTTTGTGATATCCCTCCTGCTTGTAACAGACATCCCCTGCTCTCCAGGGGAACTCAGGTGAGCGCTTTGTGATGTCATTTCAGTAGGTCACCTGTTTCAAGGTGGAGGTTGGCTTGCCAGTGTGTTATGTTATCCCCCATGCCAGAAGAGACATTCCCTCATCTCCAGGGGAACTGAGGTGAGTGCTTTGTGATGTCATTGTAGTACGTCACAAGATTCCAGCTGGAGCTTGGCTTCCCCTCTGGTCTAGTGTGTTATGTGTTCCGCCATGCCAGTAAGAGACATTCCTTTGTCTCCATGGGAATAGATTTGAGCGCTTTGTGATGTCATTTCAGTAGGTCTTAAGGTTCTAGTTGGAGGATGGCTTTCACTCTGACTTGTAGTGTGTTATGTTATCCACTCTGACATTAAGAGACATGTCCTCATCTCCAGGGGAAGTAAGTGAGTGAGTCATTTCAGTTGGTCACCTGTTTCAAGGTGAAGGTTGGCTGCCCCTGTGACTCTTGGCGTGTTGTGATATCCCCCCTGCTTGTAACAGACATCCCCTCCTCACGAGGGGAACTCAGGTGAGCGCTTTGTGATATCCCCCCTGCTTGTAACAGACATCCCCTCATCTCTAGGGGAACTCAGGTGAGCGCTTTGTGATGTCATTTCAGTTGGTCACCTGTTTCAAGTTGGAGGTTGGCTTCCCCTGTGACTCCTGGTGTGTTGTGATATCCCACCTGCTTGTAACAGACATCCCCTCTTCTCCAAGTTAACTCAGGTGAGCGCTTTGTGATATTTCAGTTGGTCACCTGTTTCATGGTGGAGGTTGGCTTCCGCTGTGACTCCTGGTGTGTTGTGATATCCCCCCTGCTTGTAACAGAGATCCCGTGTTCTCCAGGGGAACTCAGGTCAGCGCTTTGTGATGTCATTACAGTTGGTCACCTGTTTCAAGGTGGAGGTTGGCTTCTCCTGTGACTCCTGGTGTGTTCTGATATCCCCCCTGCTTGTAACGGACATCCCCTCCTCTCAACGGAAAGTCAAGTCAGCGCTTTGTGATGTCAATTCAGTTGGTCACCAGTTTCAAGGTGGAGGTTGGCTTCCCCTGTGACTCCTGGTGTGTTGTGATATCCCCCCTGCTTGTAACAGACATCCACTCCTCAGCAGGGGAACTCAGGTGAGCGCTTTGTGATATCCCCCCTTCTTGTAACAGACATCCCCTCCTCACCAGGGGAACTCAGGTGAGCGTTTTGTGATATCCCTCCTGCTTGTAACAGACATCCCCTGTTCTCCAGGGGAACTCAGGTGAGCGCTTTCTGATGTCATTTCAGTTGGTCATCTGTTTCATGGTGGAGGATGGCTTCCGCTGTGACTTCTGGTGTGTTGTGATAACCCCCCTGCTTGTAACAGACATTCCCTCCTCTCCAGGGGAACTCAGGTGAGCGCTTTGTGATGTCATTTTAGTTGGTCATCTGTTTCATGGTGGAGGATGGCTTCCGCTGTGACTTCTGGTGTGTTGTGATAACCCCCCTGCTTGTAACAGACATCCCCTCTTCTCCAAGTTAACTCAGGTGAGCGCTTTGTGATGTCATTTTAGTTGGTCACCTGTTTCATGGTGGAGGTTGGCTTCCGCTGTGACTCCTGGTTTGTTGTGATAACCCCCCTTCTTGTAAAAGACATCCCCTCCTCTCCACGGGAACTCAGGTGAGCGCTTTGTGATGTCATTTCAGTTGGTCACCTGTTTCAAGGTTGAGGTTGGCTTTCCCTGTGACTCCTGGTGTGTTGTGATATCCCCCCTGCTTGTAACAGACATCCCCTCCTCACCAGGGGAACTCAGTTGAGCGCTTTCTGATATCCCCCCTGCTTGTAACAGACTTCCCCTGCTCTCCAGGGGACCTCAGGTGAGCGCTTTGTGATGTCATTTCAGTTGGTCACCTGTTTCAAGGTGGAGGTTGGCTTCCCCTGTGATTCCTGGTGTGTTGTGATATCCCCCCTGCTTGTAACAGACATCCCCTCCTCACGAGGGGAACTCAGGTGAGCGCTTTGTGATATCCCCCCTGCTTGTAACAGACATCCCCTCATCTCTAGGGGAACTCAGGTGAGCGCTTTGTGATGTCATTTCAGTTGGTCACCTGTTTCAAGTTGGAGGTTGGCTGCCCCTGTGACTCCTGGTGTGTTGTGATATCCCCCCTGCTTGTAACAGACATCCCCTCCTCAGCAGGGGAACTCAGGTGAGCGGTTTGTGATATCCCCCCTGCTTGTAACAGACATCCCCTCATCTCTAGGGGAACTCAGGTGAGCGCTTTGTGATGTTATTTCAGTTGGTCACCTGTTTCAAGGTGGAGGTTGGCTTCCGCTGTGACTCCTGGGGTGTTGTGATAACCCCCCTTCTTGTAACAGACATCCCCTCCTCTCCACGGGAACTCAGGTGAGCGCTTTGTGATGTCATTTCAGTTGGTCACCTGTTTCAAGGTGGAGGTTGGCTTCCCCTGTGACTCCTGGCGTGTTGTGATAACCCCCCTGCTTGTAACAGACATCCCCTCCTCTCCAGGGGAACTCAGGTGAGCGCTTTGTGATATCCCCCCTGCTTGTAACAGAGGTCCCCTGCTCTCCAGGGGAACTCAGGTGAGCGCTTTGTGATGTCATTTCAGTTGGTCACCTTTTTCATGGTGGAGGATGGCTTCCGCTGTGACTCCTGGTGTGTTGTGATAACCCCCCTGCTTGTAACAGACATCCCCTCCTCTCCAGGGGAACTCAGGTGAGCGCTTTGTGATGTCATTACAGTTGGTCACCTGTTTCAAGGTGGAGGTTGGCTTCCCCTATGACTCCTGGCGTGTTGTGATATCCCCCCTTGTTGTAATAGACATCCCCTCCACTCCAGGGGAACTCAGGTGAGCGCTTTGTGATATTCCCCCTGCTTGTAACAAACATCCCCTCTTCTCTAGGGGAACTCAGGTGAGCGCTTTGTGATGTCATTTCAGTTGGTCACCTGTTTCAAGGTGGAGGTTGTCTTCCTCTGTGACTCCTGGTGTGTTATGATATCCCCCCTGCTTGTAACAGACATCCCCTCGTCTCCAGGTGTACTCTGGTGAGCGCTTTGATGTCATTTCAGTAGGTCACCTGTTTCAAGGTGGAGGTAGGCTTTCCAGTGTGTTATGTTATCCCCCATGCCAGAAGAGACATTCCCTCATCTCCAGGGGAACTGAGGTGAGTGCTTTGTGATGTCATTGTAGTACGTCACAAGATTCCAGCTGGAGCTTGGCTTCCCCTCTGGTCTAGTGTGTTATGTGTTCCGCCCTGCCAGTAAGAGACATTCCTTTGTCTCCATGGGAATAGAGTTGAGCCCTTTGTGATGTCATTTCAGTAGGTCTTAAGGTTCTAGTTGGAGGATGGCTTTGACTCTGACTTCTAGTGTGTTATGTTATCCGCCATGACATTAAGAGACATTTCCTCATCTTCAGGGGAAGTGAGTGAGTGAGTCATTTCAGTTGGTCACCTGTTTCAAGGTGAAGGTTGGCTGCCCCTGTGACTCCTGGCGTTTTGTGATATCCCCCCTGCTTGTAACAGACATCCCCTCCTCATGAGGGGAACTCAGGTGAGCGCTTTGTGATATCCCCCCTGCTTGTAACAGACATCCCCTCATCTCTAGGGGAACTCAGGTGAGCGCTTTGTGATGTCATTTCAGTTGGTCACCTGTTTCAAGGTGGAGGTTGGCTTCCGCTGTGACTCCTGGGGTGTTGTGATAACCCCCCTTCTTGTAACAGACATCCCCTCCTCTCCACGGGAACTCAGGTGAGCGCTTTGTGATGTCATTTCAGTTGGTCACCTGTTTCTAGGTTGAGGTTGGCTTCCCCTGTGACTCCTGGTGTGTTGTGATATCCCCACTGCTTGTAACAGACATCCCCTCCTCACCAGGGGAACTCAGTTGAGCGCTTTCTGATATCCCCGCTGCTTGTAACAGACTTCCCCTGCTCTCCAGGGGAACTCAGGTGAGCGCTTTGTGATGTCATTTCAGTTGGTCACCTGTTTCAAGTTGGAGGTTGGCTTCCCCTGTGACTCCTGGTGTGTTGTGATATCCCCCCTGCTTGTAACAGACATCTCCTCTTCTCCAAGTTAACTCAGGTGAGCGCTTTGTGATGTCATTTCAGTTGGTCACCTGTTTCATGGTGGAGGTTGGCTTCCGCTGTGACTCCTGGGGTGTTGTGATAACCCCCCTTCTTGTAACAGACATCCCCTCCTCTCCACGGGAACTCAGTTGAGCGCTTTGTGATGTCATTTCAGTTGGTCACCCTTTTCAAGGTGGAGGTTGGCTTCCCCTGTGACTCCTGGCGTGTTGTGATATCCCCCCTGCTTGTAACGGACATCCCCTCCTCTCAAGGGAAAGTCAAGTCAGCGCTTTGTGATGTCAATTCAGTTGGTCACCAGTTTCAAGGTGGAGGTTGGCTTCCCCTGTGACTCCTGGTGTGTTGTGATATCCCCCCTGCTTGTAACAGACATCCCCTCCTCAGCAGGGGAACTCAGGTGAGCGCTTTGTGATATCCCCCCTTCTTGTAAGAGACATCCCCTCATCTGTAGGGGGAACTCAGGTGAGCGCTTTGTGATGTCATTTCAGTTGGTCACATGTTTTAAGGTTGAGGTTGGCTTCCCCTGTGACTCCTGGTGTTTTGTGATATCCCCCCTACTTGTAACAGACATCCCCTCCTCACCAGGGGAACTCAGGTGAGCGCTTTGTGATATCCCTCCTGCTTGTAACAGACATCCCCTGCTCTCCAGGGGAACTCAGGTGAGCGCTTTGTGATGTCATTTCAGTAGGTCACCTGTTTCAAGGTGGAGGTTGGCTTGCCAGTGTGTTATGTTATCCCCCATGCCAGAAGAGACATTCCCTCATCTCCAGGGGAACTGAGGTGAGTGCTTTGTGATGTCATTGTAGTACGTCACAAGATCCCAGCTGGAGCTTGGCTTCCCCTCTGGTCTAGTGTGTTATGTGTTCCGCCATGCCAGTAAGAGACATTCCTTTGTCTCCATGGGAATAGATTTGAGCGCTTTGTGATGTCATTTCAGTAGGTCTTAAGGTTCTAGTTGGAGGATGGCTTTCACTCTGACTTGTAGTGTGTTATGTTATCCACCCTGACATTAAGAGACATGTCCTCATCTCCAGGGGAAGTGAGTGAGTGAGTCATTTCAGTTGGTCACCTGTTTCAAGGTGAAGGTTGGCTGCCCCTGTGACTCCTGGCGTTTTGTGATATCCCCCCTGCTTGTAACAGACATCCCCTCCTCATGAGGGGAACTCAGGTGAGCGCTTTGTGATATCCCCCCTGCTTGTAACAGACATCCCCTCATCTCTAGGGGAACTCAGGTGAGCGCTTTGTGATGTCATTTCAGTTGGTCACCTGTTTCAAGGTGGAGGTTGGCTTCCGCTGTGACTCCGGGGGTGTTGTGATAACCCCCCTTCTTGTAACAGACATCCCCTCCTCTCCACGGGAACTCAGGTGAGCGCTTTGTGATGTCATTTCAGTTGGTCACCTGCTTCTAGGTTGAGGTTGGCTTCCCCTGTGACTCCTGGTGTGTTGTGATATCCCCACTGCTTGTAACAGACATCCCCTCCTCACCAGGGGAACTCAGTTGAGCGCTTTCTGATATCCCCGCTGCTTGTAACAGACTTCCCCTGCTCTCCAGGGGAACTCAGGTGAGCGCTTTGTGATGTCATTTCAGTTGGTCACCTGTTTCAAGTTGGAGGTTGGCTTCCCCTGTGACTCCTGGTGTGTTGTGATATCCCCCCTGCTTGTAACAGACATCTCCTCTTCTCCAAGTTAACTCAGGTGAGCGCTTTGTGATGTCATTTCAGTTGGTCACCTGTTTCATGGTGGAGGTTGGCTTCCGCTGTGACTCCTGGGGTGTTGTGATAACCCCCCTTCTTGTAACAGACATCCCCTCCTCTCCACGGGAACTCAGTTGAGCGCTTTGTGATGTCATTTCAGTTGGTCACCCTTTTCAAGGTGGAGGTTGGCTTCCCCTGTGACTCCTGGCGTGTTGTGATATCCCCCCTGCTTGTAACGGACATCCCCTCCTCTCAAGGGAAAGTCAAGTCAGCGCTTTGTGATGTCAATTCAGTTGGTCACCAGTTTCAAGGTGGAGGTTGGCTTCCCCTGTGACTCCTGGTGTGTTGTGATATCCCCCCTGCTTGTAACAGACATCCCCTCCTCAGCAGGGGAACTCAGGTGAGCGCTTTGTGATATCCCCCCTTCTTGTAAGAGACATCCCCTCATCTGTAGGGGGAACTCAGGTGAGCGCTTTGTGATATCCCTCCTGCTTGTAACAGACATCCCCTGCTCTCCAGGGGAACTCAGGTGAGCGCTTTGTGATGTCATTTCAGTAGGTCACCTGTTTCAAGGTGGAGGTTGGCTTGCCAGTGTGTTATGTTATCCCCCATGCCAGAAGAGACATTCCCTCATCTCCAGGGGAACTGAGGTGAGTGCTTTGTGATGTCATTGTAGTACGTCACAAGATTCCAGCTGGAGCTTGGCTTCCCCTCTGGTCTAGTGTGTTATGTGTTCCACCATGCCAGTAAGAGACATTCCTTTGTCTCCATGGGAATAGATTTGAGCGCTTTGTGATGTCATTTCAGTAGGTCTTAAGGTTCTAGTTGGAGGATGGCTTTCACTCTGACTTGTAGTGTGTTATGTTATCCACCCTGACATTAAGAGACATGTCCTCATCTCCAGGGGAAGTAAGTGAGTGAGTCATTTCAGTTGGTCACCTGTTTCAAGGTGAAGGTTGGCTGCCCCTGTGACTCTTGGCGTGTTGTGATATCCCCCCTGCTTGTAACAGACATCCCCTCCTCACGAGGGGAACTCAGGTGAGCGCTTTGTGATATCCCCCCTGCTTGTAACAGACATCCCCTCATCTCTAGGGGAACTCAGGTGAGCGCTTTGTGATGTCATTTCAGTTGGTCACCTGTTTCAAGTTGGAGGTTGGCTTCCCCTGTGACTCCTGGTGTGTTGTGATATCCCACCTGCTTGTAACAGACATCCCCTCTTCTCCAAGTTAACTCAGGTGAGCGCTTTGTGATATTTCAGTTGGTCACCTGTTTCATGGTGGAGGTTGGCTTCCGCTGTGACTCCTGGTGTGTTGTGATATCCCCCCTGCTTGTAACAGAGATCCCGTGTTCTCCAGGGGAACTCAGGTCAGCGCTTTGTGATGTCATTACAGTTGGTCACCTGTTTCAAGGTGGAGGTTGGCTTCTCCTGTGACTCCTGGTGTGTTCTGATATCCCCCCTGCTTGTAACGGACATCCCCTCCTCTCAAGGGAAAGTCAAGTCAGCGCTTTGTGATGTCAATTCAGTTGGTCACCAGTTTCAAGGTGGAGGTTGGCTTCCCCTGTGACTCCTGGTGTGTTGTGATATCCCCCCTGCTTGTAACGGACATCCACTCCTCAGCAGGGGAACTCAGGTGAGCGCTTTGTGATATCCCCCCTTCTTGTAACAGACATCCCCTCATCTCTAGGGGAACTCAGGTGAGCGCTTTGTGATGTCATTTCAGTTGGTCACATGTTTCAAGGTTGAGGTTGGCTTCCCCTGTGACTCCTGGTGTGTTGTGATATCCCCCCTACTTGTAACAGACATCCCCTCCTCACCAGGGGAACTCAGGTGAGCGTTTTGTGATATCCCTCCTGCTTGTAACAGACATCCCCTGCTCTCCAGGGGAACTCAGGTGAGCGCTTTCTGATGTCATTTCAGTTGGTCACCTGTTTCATGGTGGAGGATGGCTTCCGCTCTGACTCCTGGTGTGTTGTGATAACCCCCCTGCTTGTAACAGACATTCCCTCCTCTCCAGGGGAACTCAGCTGAGCGCTTTTTGATGTCATTACAGTTGGTCACCTGTTTCAAGGTGGAGGTTGGCTTCCCCTCTGACTCCTGGTGTGTTGTGATATCCCCCCTGCTTGTAACAGACATCCCCTCTTCTCCAAGTTAACTCAGGTGAGCGCTTTGTGATGTCATTTTAGTTGGTCACCTGTTTCATGGTGGAGGTTGGCTTCCGCTGTGACTCCTGGTTTGTTGTGATAACCCCTCTTCTTGTAACAGACATCCCCTCCACTCCACGGGAACTCAGGTGAGCGCTTTGTGATGTCATTTCAGTTGGTCACCTGTTTCAAGGTTGAGGTTGGCTTTCCCTGTGACTCCTGGTATGTTGTGATATCCCCCCTGCTTGTAACAGACATCCCCTCCTCACCAGGGGAACTCAGTTGAGCGCTTTCTGATATCCCCCCTGCTTGTAACAGACTTCCCCTGCTCTCCAGGGGAACTCAGGTGAGCGCTTTGTGATGTCATTTCAGTTGGTCACCTGTTTCAAGGTGGAGGTTGGCTTCCCCTGTGATTCCTGGTGTGTTGTGATATCCCCCCTGCTTGTAACAGACATCCCCTCTTCACCAGGGGAACTCAGTTGAGCGCTTTCTGATATCCCCCCTGCTTGTAACAGACTTCCCCTCTTCTCCAAGTTAACTCAGGTGAGTGCTTTGTGATGTCATTTCAGTTGGTCACCTGTTTCATTGTGGAGGATGGCTTCCGCTGTGACTCCTGGTGTGTTGTGATAACCCCCCTGCTTGTAACAGACATCCCCACTTCCCCAAGTTAACTCAGGTGAGCGCTTTGTGATGTCATTTCAGTTGGTCACCTGTTTCATGGTGGAGGTTGGCTTCCGCTGTGACTCCTGGGGTGTTGTGATAACCCCCCTTCTTGTAACAGACATCCCCTCCTCTCCACGGGAACTCAGGTGAGCGCTTTGTGATGTCATTTCAGTTGGTCACCTGTTTCAAGGTGAAGGTTGGCTGCCCCTGTGACTCTTGGCGTGTTGTGATATCCCCCCTGCTTGTAACAGACATCCCCTCCTCACGAGGGGAACTCAGGTGAGCGCTTTGTGATATCCCCCCTGCTTGTAACAGACATCCCCTCATCTCTAGGGGAACTCAGGTGAGCGCTTTGTGATGTCATTTCAGTTGGTCACCTGTTTCAAGTTGGAGGTTGGCTTCCCCTGTGACTCCTGGTGTGTTGTGATATCCCACCTGCTTGTAACAGACATCCCCTCTTCTCCAAGTTAACTCAGGTGAGCGCTTTGTGATATTTCAGTTGGTCACCTGTTTCATGGTGGAGGTTGGCTTCCGCTGTGACTCCTGGTGTGTTGTGATATCCCCCCTGCTTGTAACAGAGATCCCGTGTTCTCCAGGGGAACTCAGGTCAGCGCTTTGTGATGTCATTACAGTTGGTCACCTGTTTCAAGGTGGAGGTTGGCTTCTCCTGTGACTCCTGGTGTGTTCTGATATCCCCCCTGCTTGTAACGGACATCCCCTCCTCTCAAGGGAAAGTCAAGTCAGCGCTTTGTGATGTCAATTCAGTTGGTCACCAGTTTCAAGGTGGAGGTTGGCTTCCCCTGTGACTCCTGGTGTGTTGTGATATCCCCCCTGCTTGTAACGGACATCCACTCCTCAGCAGGGGAACTCAGGTGAGCGCTTTGTGATATCCCCCCTTCTTGTAACAGACATCCCCTCATCTCTAGGGGAACTCAGGTGAGCGCTTTGTGATGTCATTTCAGTTGGTCACATGTTTCAAGGTTGAGGTTGGCTTCCCCTGTGACTCCTGGTGTGTTGTGATATCCCCCCTACTTGTAACAGACATCCCCTCCTCACCAGGGGAACTCAGGTGAGCGTTTTGTGATATCCCTCCTGCTTGTAACAGACATCCCCTGCTCTCCAGGGGAACTCAGGTGAGCGCTTTCTGATGTCATTTCAGTTGGTCACCTGTTTCATGGTGGAGGATGGCTTCCGCTCTGACTCCTGGTGTGTTGTGATAACCCCCCTGCTTGTAACAGACATTCCCTCCTCTCCAGGGGAACTCAGCTGAGCGCTTTGTGATGTCATTACAGTTGGTCACCTGTTTCAAGGTGGAGGTTGGCTTCCCCTCTGACTCCTGGTGTGTTGTGATATCCCCCCTGCTTGTAACAGACATCCCCTCTTCTCCAAGTTAACTCAGGTGAGCGCTTTGTGATGTCATTTTAGTTGGTCACCTGTTTCATGGTGGAGGTTGGCTTCCGCTGTGACTCCTGGTTTGTTGTGATAACCCCTCTTCTTGTAACAGACATCCCCTCCACTCCACGGGAACTCAGGTGAGCGCTTTGTGATGTCATTTCAGTTGGTCACCTGTTTCAAGGTTGAGGTTGGCTTTCCCTGTGACTCCTGGTATGTTGTGATATCCCCCCTGCTTGTAACAGACATCCCCTCCTCACCAGGGGAACTCAGTTGAGCGCTTTCTGATATCCCCCCTGCTTGTAACAGACTTCCCCTGCTCTCCAGGGGAACTCAGGTGAGCGCTTTGTGATGTCATTTCAGTTGGTCACCTGTTTCAAGGTGGAGGTTGGCTTCCCCTGTGATTCCTGGTGTGTTGTGATATCCCCCCTGCTTGTAACAGACATCCCCTCTTCACCAGGGGAACTCAGTTGAGCGCTTTCTGATATCCCCCCTGCTTGTAACAGACTTCCCCTCTTCTCCAAGTTAACTCAGGTGAGTGCTTTGTGATGTCATTTCAGTTGGTCACCTGTTTCATTGTGGAGGATGGCTTCCGCTGTGACTCCTGGTGTGTTGTGATAACCCCCCTGCTTGTAACAGACATCCCCACTTCTCCAAGTTAACTCAGGTGAGCGCTTTGTGATGTCATTTCAGTTGGTCACCTGTTTCATGGTGGAGGTTGGCTTCCGCTGTGACTCCTGGGGTGTTGTGATAACCCCCCTTCTTGTAACAGACATCCCCTCCTCTCCACGGGAACTCAGGTGAGCGCTTTGTGATGTCATTTCAGTTGGTCACCTGTTTCAAGGTGAAGGTTGGCTGCCCCTGTGACTCTTGGCGTGTTGTGATATCCCCCCTGCTTGTAACAGACATCCCCTCCTCACGAGGGGAACTCAGGTGAGCGCTTTGTGATATCCCCCCTGCTTGTAACAGACATCCCCTCATCTCTAGGGGAACTCAGGTGAGCGCTTTGTGATGTCATTTCAGTTGGTCACCTGTTTCAAGTTGGAGGTTGGCTTCCCCTGTGACTCCTGGTGTGTTGTGATATCCCACCTGCTTGTAACAGACATCCCCTCTTCTCCAAGTTAACTCAGGTGAGCGCTTTGTGATATTTCAGTTGGTCACCTGTTTCATGGTGGAGGTTGGCTTCCGCTGTGACTCCTGGTGTGTTGTGATATCCCCCCTGCTTGTAACAGACATCCACTCCTCAGCAGGGGAACTCAGGTGAGCGCTTTGTGATATCCCCCCTTCTTGTAACAGACATCCCCTCATCTCTAGGGGAACTCAGGTGAGCGCTTTGTGATGTCATTTCAGTTGGTCACATGTTTCAAGGTTGAGGTTGGCTTCCCCTGTGACTCCTGGTGTGTTGTGATATCCCCCCTACTTGTAACAGACATCCCCTCCTCACCAGGGGAACTCAGGTGAGCGTTTTGTGATATCCCTCCTGCTTGTAACAGACATCCCCTGCTCTCCAGGGGAACTCAGGTGAGCGCTTTCTGATGTCATTTCAGTTGGTCACCTGTTTCATGGTGGAGGATGGCTTCCGCTGTGACTCCTGGTGTGTTGTGATAACCCCCCTGCTTGTAACAGACATTCCCTCCTCTCCAGGGGAACTCAGGTGAGCGCTTTGTGATGTCATTACAGTTGGTCACCTGTTTCAAGGTGGAGGTTGGCTTCCCCTCTGACTCCTGGTGTGTTGTGATATCCCCCCTGCTTGTAACAGACATCCCCTCTTCTCCAAGTTAACTCAGGTGAGCGCTTTGTGATGTCATTTTAGTTGGTCACCTGTTTCATGGTGGAGGTTGGCTTCCGCTGTGACTCCTGGTTTGTTGTGATAACCCCCCTTCTTGTAACAGACATCCCCTCCTCTCCACGGGAACTCAGGTGAGCGCTTTGTGATGTCATTTCAGTTGGTCACCTGTTTCAAGGTTGAGGTTGGCTTTCCCTGTGACTCCTGGTGTGTTGTGATATCCCCCCTGCTTGTAACAGACATCCCCTCCTCACCAGGGGAACTCAGTTGAGCGCTTTCTGATATCCCCCCTACTTGTAACAGACTTCCCCTGCTCTCCAGGGGAACTCAGGTGAGCGCTTTGTGATGTCATTTCAGTTGGTCACCTGTTTCAAGGTGGAGGTTGGCTTCCCCTGTGATTCCTGGTGTGTTGTGATATCCCCCCTGCTTGTAACAGACATCCCCTCTTCACCAGGGGAACTCAGTTGAGCGCTTTCTGATATCCCCCCTGCTTGTAACAGACTTCCCCTCTTCTCCAAGTTAATTCAGGTGAGTGCTTTGTGATGTCATTTCAGTTGGTCACCTGTTTCATTGTGGAGGATGGCTTCCGCTGTGACTCCTGGTGTGTTGTGATAACCCCCCTGCTTGTAACAGACATCCCCACTTCTCCAAGTTAACTCAGGTGAGCGCTTTGTGATGTCATTTCAGTTGGTCACCTGTTTCATGGTGGAGGTTGGCTTCCGCTGTGACTCCTGGGGTGTTGTGATAACCCCCCTTCTTGTAACAGACATCCCCTCCTCTCCACGGGAACTCAGGTGAGCGCTTTGTGATGTCATTTCAGTTGGTCACCTGTTTCAAGGTGAAGGTTGGCTGCCCCTGTGACTCTTGGCGTGTTGTGATATCCCCCCTGCTTGTAACAGACATCCCCTCCTCAAGAGGGGAACTCAGGTGAGCGCTTTGTGATATCCCCCCTGCTTGTAACAGACATCCCCTCATCTCTAGGGGAACTCAGGTGAGCGGTTTGTGATGTCATTTCAGTTGGTCACATGTTTCAAGGTTGAGGTTGGCTTCCCCTGTGACTCCTGGTGTGTTGTGATATCCCCCCTACTTGTAACAGACATCCCCTCCTCACCAGGGGAACTCAGGTGAGCGTTTTGTGATATCCCTCCTGCTTGTAACAGACATCCCCTGCTCTCCAGGGGAACTCAGGTGAGCGCTTTCTGATGTCATTTCAGTTGGTCACCTGTTTCATGGTGGAGGATGGCTTCCGCTGTGACTCCTGGTGTGTTGTGATAACCCCCCTGCTTGTAACAGACATTCCCTCCTCTCCAGGGGAACTAAGGTGAGCGCTTTGTGATGTCATTACAGTTGGTCACCTGTTTCAAGGTGGAGGTTGGCTTCCCCTCTGACTCCTGGTGTGTTGTGATATCCCCCCTGCTTGTAACAGACATCCCCTCTTCTCCAAGTTAACTCAGGTGAGCGCTTTGTGATGTCATTTTAGTTGGTCACCTGTTTCATGGTGGAGGTTGGCTTCCGCTGTGACTCCTGGTTTGTTGTGATAACCCCCCTTCTTGTAACAGACATCCCCTCCTCTCCACGGGAACTCAGGTGAGCGCTTTGTGATGTCATTTCAGTTGGTCACCTGTTTCAAGGTTGAGGTTGGCTTTCCCTGTGACTCCTGGTGTGTTGTGATATCCCCCCTGCTTGTAACAGACATCCCCTCCTCACCAGGGGAACTCAGTTGAGCGCTTTCTGATATCCCCCCTGCTTGTAACAGACTTCCCCTGCTCTCCAGGGGAACTCAGGTGAGCGCTTTGTGATGTCATTTCAGTTGGTCACCTGTTTCAAGGTGGAGGTTGGCTTCCCCTGTGATTCCTGGTGTGTTGTGATATCCCCCCTGCTTGTAACAGACATCCCCTCTTCACCAGGGGAACTCAGTTGAGCGCTTTCTGATATCCCCCCTGCTTGTAACAGACTTCCCCTCTTCTCCAAGTTAATTCAGGTGAGTGCTTTGTGATGTCATTTCAGTTGGTCACCTGTTTCATTGTGGAGGATGGCTTCCGCTGTGACTCCTGGTGTGTTGTGATAACCCCCCTGCTTGTAACAGACATCCCCACTTCTCCAAGTTAACTCAGGTGAGCGCTTTGTGATGTCATTTCAGTTGGTCACCTGTTTCATGGTGGAGGTTGGCTTCCGCTGTGACTCCTGGGGTGTTGTGATAACCCCCCTTCTTGTAACAGACATCCCCTCCTCTCCACGGGAACTCAGGTGAGCGCTTTGTGATGTCATTTCAGTTGGTCACCTGTTTCAAGGTGAAGGTTGGCTGCCCCTGTGACTCTTGGCGTGTTGTGATATCCCCCCTGCTTGTAACAGACATCCCCTCCTCACGAGGGGAACTCAGGTGAGCGCTTTGTGATATCCCCCCTGCTTGTAACAGACATCCCCTCATCTCTAGGGGAACTCAGGTGAGCGCTTTGTGATGTCATTTCAGTTGGTCACCTGTTTCAAGTTGGAGGTTGGCTTCCCCTGTGACTCCTGGTGTGTTGTGATATCCCACCTGCTTGTAACAGACATCCCCTCTTCTCCAAGTTAACTCAGGTGAGCGCTTTGTGATATTTCAGTTGGTCACCTGTTTCATGGTGGAGGTTGGCTTCTGCTGTGACTCCTGGTGTGTTGTGATATCCCTCCTGCTTGTAACAGAGATCCCGTGTTCTCCAGGGGAACTCAGGTCAGCGCTTTGTGATGTCATTACAGTTGGTCACCTGTTTCAAGGTGGAGGTTGGCTTCCCCTGTGACTCCTGGTGTGTTCTGATATCCCCCCTGCTTGTAACGGACATCCCCTCCTCTCAAGGGAAAGTCAAGTCAGCGCTTTGTGATGTCAATTCAGTTGGTCACCAGTTTCAAGGTGGAGGTTGGCTTCCCCTGTGACTCCTGGTGTGTTGTGATATCCCCCCTGCTTGTAACAGACATCCCCTCCTCACCAGGGGAACTCAGGTGAGCGTTTTGTGATATCCCTCCTGCTTGTAACAGACATCCCCTGCTCTCCAGGGGAACTCAGGTGAGCGCTTTCTGATGTCATTTCAGTTGGTCACCTGTTTCATGGTGGAGGATGGCTTCCGCTGTGACTCCTGGTGTGTTGTGATAACCCCCCTGCTTGTAACAGACATTCCCTCCTCTCCAGGGGAACTCAGGTGAGCGCTTTGTGATGTCATTACAGTTGGTCACCTGTTTCAAGGTGGAGGTTGGCTTCCCCTCTGACTCCTGGTGTGTTGTGATATCCCCCCTGCTTGTAACAGACATCCCCTCTTCTCCAAGTTAACTCAGGTGAGCGCTTTGTGATGTCATTTTAGTTGGTCACCTGTTTCATGGTGGAGGTTGGCTTCCGCTGTGACTCCTGGTTTGTTGTGATAACCCCCCTTCTTGTAACAGACATCCCCTCCTCTCCACGGGAACTCAGGTGAGCGCTTTGTGATGTCATTTCAGTTGGTCACCTGTTTCAAGGTTGAGGTTGGCTTTCCCTGTGACTCCTGGTGTGTTGTGATATCCCCCCTGCTTGTAACAGACATCCCCTCCTCACCAGGGGAACTCAGTTGAGCGCTTTCTGATATCCCCCCTGCTTGTAACAGACATCCCCTGCTCTCCAGGGGAACTCAGGTGAGCGCTTTGTGATATCATTTCAGTTGGTCACCTGTTTCAAGGTGGAGGTTGGCTTCCCCTGTGATTCCTGGTGTGTTGTGATATCCCCCCTGCTTGTAACAGACATCCCCTCTTCACCAGGGGAACTCAGTTGAGCGCTTTCTGATATCCCCCCTGCTTGTAACAGACTTCCCCTCTTCTCCAAGTTAACTCAGGTGAGTGCTTTGTGATGTCATTTGAGTTGGTCACCTGTTTCATTGTGGAGGATGGCTTCCGCTGTGACTCCTGGTGTGTTGTGATAACCCCCCTGCTTGTAACAGACATCCCCACTTCTCCAAGTTAACTCAGGTGAGCGCTTTGTGATGTCATTTCAGTTGGTCACCTGTTTCATGGTGGAGGTTGGCTTCCGCTGTGACTCCTGGGGTGTTGTGATAACCCCCCTTCTTGTAACAGACATCCCCTCCTCTCCACGGGAACTCAGGTGAGCGCTTTGTGATGTCATTTCAGTTGGTCACCTGTTTCAAGGTGGAGGTTGGCTTCCCCTGTGACTCCTGGCGTGTTGTGATATCCCCCCTGCTTGTAACAGACATCGCCTCCTCACCAGGGGAACTCAGGTGAGCGCTTTGTGATATCCCCCCTGCTTGTAACAGAGGTCCCCTGCTCTCCAGGGGAACTCAGGTGAGCGCTTTGTGATGTCATTTCAGTTGGTCACCTGTTTCAAGGTTGAGATTGTGTTCCCCTGTGAATCCGGGCGTGTTGTGATATCCCTCCTGCTTTTAACAGACATCCCCTCATCTCTAGGGGAACTCAGGTGAGCGCTTTTTGATGTCATTACAGTTGGTCACCTGTTTCAAGTTGGAGGTTGGCTTCCCCTGTGACTCCTGGTGTGTTGTGATATCCCCCCTGCTTGTAACGGACATCCCCTCCTCTCAATGGAAAGTCAAGTCAGCGCTTTGTGATGTCAATTCAGTTGGTCACCTGTTTCAAGGTGGAGGTTGGCTTCCCCTGTGACTCCTGGTGTGTTGTGATATCCCCCCTGCTTGTAACAGACATCCCCTCCTCAGCAGGGGAACTCAGGTGAGCGCTTTGTGATATCCCCCCTTGTTGTAACAGACATCCCCTCATCTCTAGGGGAACTCAGGTGAGCGCTTTGTGATGTCATTTCAGTTGGTCACCTGTTCCATGGTGGAGGTTGGCTTCCGCTGTGACTCCTGGGGTGTTGTGATAACCCCCCTTCTTGTAACAGACATCCCCTCCTCTCCACGGGAACTCAGGTGAGCGCTTTCTGATGTCATTTCAGTTGGTCACCTGTTTCAAGGTGGAGGTTGGCTTCCCTGTGACTCCTGGCGTGTTGTGATATCCCCCCTGCTTGTAACAGACATCCCCTCCTCACCAGGGGAACTCAGGTGAGCGCTTTGTGATATCCCCCCTGCTTGTAACAGAGGTCCCCTGCTCTCCAGGGGAACTCAGGTGAGCGCTTTGTGATGTCATTTCAGTTGGTCACCTGTTTCAAGGTTGAGATTGTGTTCCCCTGTGAATCCGGGCGTGTTGTGATATCCCTCCTGCTTTTAACAGACATCCCCTCATCTCTAGGGGAACTCAGGTGAGCGCTTTTTGATGTCATTACAGTTGGTCACCTGTTTCAATGTGGAGGTTGGCTTCCCCTGTGACTCCTGGTGTGTTGTGATATCCCCCCTGCTTGTAACGGACATCCCCTCCTCTCAATGGAAAGTCAAGTCAGCGCTTTGTGATGTCAATTCAGTTGGTCACCTGTTTCAAGGTGGAGGTTGGCTTCCCCTGTGACTCCTGGTGTGTTGTGATATCCCCCCTGCTTGTAACAGACATCCACTCCTCAGCAAGGGAACTCAGGTGAGCGCTTTGTGATATCCCCCCTGCTTGTAACAGACATCCCCTCATCTCTAGGGGAACTCAGGTGAGCGCTTTGTGATGTCATTTCAGTTGGTCACATGTTTCAAGGTTGAGGTTGGCTTCCCCTGTGACTCCTGGTGTGTTGTGATATCCCCCCTACTTGTAACAGACATCCCCTCCTCACCAGGGGAACTCAGGTGAGCGTTTTGTGATATCCCTCCTGCTTGTAACAGACATCCCCTGCTCTCCAGGGGAACTCAGGTGAGCGCTTTCTGATGTCATTTCAGTTGGTCACCTGTTTCATGGTGGAGGATGGCTTCCGCTGTGACTCCTGGTGTGTTGTGATATCCCCCCTGCTTGTAACAGACATCCCCACTTCTCCAATTTAACTCAGGTGAGCGCTTTGTGATGTCATTTCAGTTGGTCACCTGTTTCATGGTGGAGGTTGGCTTCCGCTGTGACTCCTGGGGTGTTGTGATAACCCCCCTTCTTGTAACAGACATCCCCTCCTCTCCACGGGAACTCAGGTGAGCGCTTTGTGATGTCATTTCAGTTGGTCACCTGTTTCAAGGTGGAGGTTGGCTTCCCCTGTGACTCCTGGCGTGTTGTGATATCCCCCCTGCTTGTAACAGACATCCCCTCCTCACCAGGGGAACTCAGGTGAGCGCTTTGTGATATCCCCCCTGCTTGTAACAGAGGTCCCCTGCTCTCCAGGGGAACTCAGGTGAGCGCTTTGTGATGTCATTTCAGTTGGTCACCTGTTTCAAGGTTGAGATTGTGTTCCCCTGTGAATCCGGGCGTGTTGTGATATCCCTCCTGCTTTTAACAGACATCCCCTCATCTCTAGGGGAACTCAGGTGAGCGCTTTTTGATGTCATTACAGTTGGTCACCTGTTTCAATGTGGAGGTTGGCTTCCCCTGTGACTCCTGGTGTGTTGTGATATCCCCCCTGCTTGTAACGGACATCCCCTCCTCTCAATGGAAAGTCAAGTCAGCGCTTTGTGATGTCAATTCAGTTGGTCACCTGTTTCAAGGTGGAGGTTGGCTTCCCCTGTGACTCCTGGTGTGTTGTGATATCCCCCCTGCTTGTAACAGACATCCCCTCCTCAGCAGGGGAACTCAGGTGAGCGCTTTGTGATATCCCCCCTTGTTGTAACAGACATCCCCTCATCTCTAGGGGAACTCAGGTGAGCGCTTTGTGATGTCATTTCAGTTGGTCACCTGTTCCATGGTGGAGGTTGGCTTCCGCTGTGACTCCTGGGGTGTTGTGATAACCCCCCTTCTTGTAACAGACATCCCCTCCTCTCCACGGGAACTCAGGTGAGCGCTTTCTGATGTCATTTCAGTTGGTCACCTGTTTCAAGGTGGAGGTTGGCTTCCCTGTGACTCCTGGCGTGTTGTGATATCCCCCCTGCTTGTAACAGACATCCCCTCCTCACCAGGGGAACTCAGGTGAGCGCTTTGTGATATCCCCCCTGCTTGTAACAGAGGTCCCCTGCTCTCCAGGGGAACTCAGGTGAGCGCTTTGTGATGTCATTTCAGTTGGTCACCTGTTTCAAGGTTGAGATTGTGTTCCCCTGTGAATCCGGGCGTGTTGTGATATCCCTCCTGCTTTTAACAGACATCCCCTCATCTCTAGGGGAACTCAGGTGAGCGCTTTTTGATGTCATTACAGTTGGTCACCTGTTTCAATGTGGAGGTTGGCTTCCCCTGTGACTCCTGGTGTGTTGTGATATCCCCCCTGCTTGTAACGGACATCCCCTCCTCTCAATGGAAAGTCAAGTCAGCGCTTTGTGATGTCAATTCAGTTGGTCACCTGTTTCAAGGTGGAGGTTGGCTTCCCCTGTGACTCCTGGTGTGTTGTGATATCCCCCCTGCTTGTAACAGACATCCACTCCTCAGCAAGGGAACTCAGGTGAGCGCTTTGTGATATCCCCCCTGCTTGTAACAGACATCCCCTCATCTCTAGGGGAACTCAGGTGAGCGCTTTGTGATGTCATTTCAGTTGGTCACATGTTTCAAGGTTGAGGTTGGCTTCCCCTGTGACTCCTGGTGTGTTGTGATATCCCCCCTACTTGTAACAGACATCCCCTCCTCACCAGGGGAACTCAGGTGAGCGTTTTGTGATATCCCTCCTGCTTGTAACAGACATCCCCTGCTCTCCAGGGGAACTCAGGTGAGCGCTTTCTGATGTCATTTCAGTTGGTCACCTGTTTCATGGTGGAGGATGGCTTCCGCTGTGACTCCTGGTGTGTTGTGATATCCCCCCTGCTTGTAACAGACATCCCCACTTCTCCAATTTAACTCAGGTGAGCGCTTTGTGATGTCATTTCAGTTGGTCACCTGTTTCATGGTGGAGGTTGGCTTCCGCTGTGACTCCTGGGGTGTTGTGATAACCCCCCTTCTTGTAACAGACATCCCCTCCTCTCCACGGGAACTCAGGTGAGCGCTTTGTGATGTCATTTCAGTTGGTCACCTGTTTCAAGGTGGAGGTTGGCTTCCCCTGTGACTCCTGGCGTGTTGTGATATCCCCCCTGCTTGTAACAGACATCCCCTCCTCACCAGGGGAACTCAGGTGAGCGCTTTGTGATATCCCCCCTGCTTGTAACAGAGGTCCCCTGCTCTCCAGGGGAACTCAGGTGAGCGCTTTGTGATGTCATTTCAGTTGGTCACCTGTTTCAAGGTTGAGATTGTGTTCCCCTGTGAATCCGGGCGTGTTGTGATATCCCTCCTGCTTTTAACAGACATCCCCTCATCTCTAGGGGAACTCAGGTGAGCGCTTTTTGATGTCATTACAGTTGGTCACCTGTTTCAATGTGGAGGTTGGCTTCCCCTGTGACTCCTGGTGTGTTGTGATATCCCCCCTGCTTGTAACGGACATCCCCTCCTCTCAATGGAAAGTCAAGTCAGCGCTTTGTGATGTCAATTCAGTTGGTCACCTGTTTCAAGGTGGAGGTTGGCTTCCCCTGTGACTCCTGGTGTGTTGTGATATCCCCCCTGCTTGTAACAGACATCCCCTCCTCAGCAGGGGAACTCAGGTGAGCGCTTTGTGATATCCCCCCTTGTTGTAACAAACATCCCCTCTTCTCCAGGGGAACTCAGGTGAGCGCTTTGTGATGTCATTTCAGTTGGTCACCTGTTTCAAGGTTGAGGTTGGCTTCCCCTGTGACTCCTGGTGTGTTGTGATATCCCCCCTGCTTGTAACAGACATCCCCACCTCACCAGGGGAACTAAGGTGAGCGCTTTGTGATATCCCTCCTGCTTGTAACAGACATCCCCTGCTCTCCAGGGGAACTCAGGTGAGCGCTTTGTAATGTCATTTCAGTTGGTCACCTGTTTCAAGGTGGAGGTTGGCGTCCCCTATGACTCCTGGTGTGTTGTGATATCCCCCCTGCTTGTAACAGACATCCCCTCTTCTCCAAGTTAACTCAGGTGAGCGCTTTGTGATGTCATTTCAGTTGGTCACCTGTTTCATTGTGGAGGATGGCTTCCGCTGTGACTCCTGGTGTGTTGTGATAACCCCCCTGCTTGTAAGAGACATCCCCTCCTCTCCAGGGGAACTCAGGTGAGCGCTTTTTGATGTCATTACAGTTGGTCACCTGTTTCAAGGTGGAGATTGGCTTCCCCTCTGACTCCTGGTGTGTTTTGATATCCCCCCTTGTTGTAACAGACATCCCCTCCACTCCAGGGGAACTCAGGTGAGCGCTTTGTGATGTCATTTCAGTTGGTCACCTGTTTCATGGTGGAGGTTGGCTTCCCCTCTGACTCCTGGTGTGTTTTGATATCCCCCCTTCTTGTAATAGACATCCCCTCCTCTCCAGGGGAACTCAGGTGAGCGCTTTGTGATATCCCCCCTGCTTGTAACAGAGATCCCCTGCTCTCCAGGGGAACTCACTTCAGCGCTTTGTGATGTCATTTCAGTTGGTCACCTGTTTCATGGTGGAGGTTGGCTTCCGCTGTGACTCCTGGGGTGTTGTGATAACCCCCCTTCTTGTAACAGACATCCCCTCCTCTCCACGGGAACTCAGGTGAGCGCTTTTTGATGTCATTTCAGTTGGTCACCTGTTTCAAGGTTGAGGTTGGCTTCCCCTATGACTCCTGGTGTGTTGTGATATCCCCCCTGCTTGTAACAGACATCCCCTCCTCACCAGGGGAACTCAGTTGAGCGCTTTCTGATATCCCCCCTGCTTGTAACAAACATCCCCTCTTCTCCAGGGGAACTCAGGTGAGCGCTTTGTGATGTCATTTCAGTTGGTCATCTGTTTCAAGGTGGAGGTTGTCTTCCCCTGTGACTCCTGGTGTGTTATGATATCCCCCCTGCTTGTAACAGACATCCCCTCGTCTCCAGGTGTACTCTGGTGAGCGCTTTGTGATGTCATTTCAGTAGGTCACCTGTTTCAAGGTGGAGGTTGGCTTGCCAGTGTGTTATGTTATCCACCATACCAGAAGAGACATTCCCTCATCTCCAGGGGAACTGAGGTGAGTGCTTTGTGATGTCATTGTAGTACGTCACAAGATTCCAGCTGGAGCTTGGCTTCCCCTCTGGTCTAGTGTGTTATGTGTTCCGCCATGCCAGTAAGAAACATTCCTTTGTCTCCATGGGAATAGAGTTGAGCGCTTTGTGATGTCATTTCAGTAGGTCTTAAGGTTCTAGTTGGACGATGGCTTTCACTCTGACTTCTAGTGTGTTATGTTATCCGCCATGACATTAAGAGACATTTCCTCATCTCCAGGGGAAGTGAGTGAGTGAGTCATTTCAGTTGGTCACCTGTTTCAAGGTGAAGGTTGGCTGCCCCTGTGACTCCTGGCGTGTTGTGATATCCCCCCTGCTTGTAACAGACATCCCCTCATCTCTAGGGGAACTCAGGTGAGCGCTTTGTGATGTCATTTCAGTTGGTCACCTGTTTCAAGTTGGAGGTTGTCTTCCCCTGTAACTCCTGGTGTGTTGTGATATCCCCCCTGCTTGTATCAGACATCCCCCCTTCTCCAAGTTAACTCAGGTGAGCGCTTTGTGATGTCATTTCAGTTGGTCACCTGTTTCATGGTGGAGGTTGGCTTCCGCTGTGACTCCTGGGGTGTTGTGATAACCTCCCTTCTTGTAACAGACATCCCCTCCTCTCCACGGGAACTCAGGTGAGCGCTTTGTGATGTCATTTCAGTTGGTCACCTGTTTCAAGGTGGAGGTTGGCTTCCCCTATGACTCCTGGCGTGTTGTGATATCCCCCCTGCTTGTAACAGACATCCCCTCCTCACCGGGGGAACTCAGGTGAGCGCTTTGTGATATCCCCCCTGCTTGTAACAGAGGTCCCCTGCTCTCCAGGGGAACTCAGGTGAGCGCTTTGTGATGTCATTTCAGTTGGTCACCTGTTTCAAGGTTGAGATTGTCTTCCCCTGTGAATCCGGGCGTGTTTTGATATCCCTCCTGCTTTTAACAGACATCCCCTCATCTCTAGGGGAACTCAGGTGAGCGCTTTTTGATGTCATTTCAGTTGGTCACCTGTTTCAAGGATGAGGTTGGCTTCCCCTGTGACTCCTGGTGTGTTGTGATATCCCCCCTGCTTGTAACAGACATCCCCTCCTCACCAGGGGAACTCAGTTGAGCGCTTTCTGATATCCCCCCTGCTTGTAACAGACTTCCCCTGCTCTCCAGCGGAACTCAGGTGAGCGCTTTGTGATGTCATTTCAGTTGGTCACCTGTTTCAAGTTGGAGGTTGGCTTCCCCTGTGACTCCTGGTGTGTTGTGATATCCCCCCTGCTTGTAACAGACATCCCCTCTTCTCCAAGTTAACTCAGGTGAGCGCTTTGTGATGTCATTTCAGTTGGTCACCTGTTTCATGGTGGAGGTTGGCTTCCCCTCTGACTCCTGGTGTGTTTTGATATCCCCCCTTCTTGTAATAGACATCCCCTCCTCTCCAGGGGAACTCAGGTGAGCGCTTTGTGATATCCCCCCTGCTTGTAACAGAGATCCCCTGCTCTCCAGGGGAACTCACTTCAGCGCTTTGTGATGTCATTTCAGTTGGTCACCTGTTTCAAGGTGGAGGTTGGCTTCCCCTGTGACTCCTGGTGTGTTGTGATATCCCCCCTGCTTGTAACAGACATTCCCTCCTCTCCAGGGGAACTCTGGTGAGCGCTTTTTGATGTCATTTCAGTTGGTCACCTGTTTCAAGGTGGAGGTTGGCTTCCCCTGTGACTCCTGGTGTGTTGTGATATCCCCCCTGCTTGTAAGAGACATCCCCTCCTCTCCACGGGAACTCAGGTGAGCGCTTTGTGATGTCATTTCAGTTGGTCACCTGTTTCAAGGTGGAGGTTGGCTTGCCAGTGTGTTATGTTATCCCCCATGCCAGAAGAGACATTCCCTCATCTCTAGGGGAACCCAGGTGAGCGCTTTGTGATGTCATTTCAGTTGGTCACCTGTTTCATGGTGGAGGATGGCTTCCGCTGTGACTCCTGGTGTGTTGTGATAACCCCCCTGCTTGTAACAGACATCCCCTCCTCTCCAGGGGAACTCAGGTGAGCGCTTTGTGATAACCCTCCTGCTTGTAACAGACATCCCCTGCTCTCCAGGGGAACTCAGGTGAGCGCTTTGTGATGTCATTTCACTTGGTCACCTGTTTCAAGTTGGAGGTTGGCTTCCCCTGTGACTCCTGGTGTGTTGTGATATCCCCCCTGCTTGTAACAGACATCCCCTCTTCTCCAAGTTAACTCAGGTGAGCGCTTTGTGATGTCATTTCAGTTGGTCACCTGTTTCATGGTGGAGGTTGGCTTCCGCTGTGACTCCTGGGGTGTTGTGATAACCCCCCTTCTTGTAACAGACATCCCCTCCTCTGCACGGGAACTCAGGTGAGCGCTTTTTGATGTCATTTCAGTTGGTCACCTGTTTCAAGGTTGAGGTTGGCTTCCCCTATGACTCCTGGTGTGTTGTGATATCCCCCCTGCTTGTAACAGACATCCCCTCCTCACCAGGGGAACTCAGTTGAGCGCTTTCTGATATCCCCCCTGCTTGTAACAGACTTCCCCTGCTCTCCAGGGGAACTCAGGTGAGCGCTTTGTGATGTCATTTCAGTTGGTCACCTGTTTCAAGTTGGAGGTTGGCTTCCCCTGTGACTCCTGGTGTGTTGTGATATCCCCCCTGCTTGTAACAGACATCCCCTCTTCTCCAAGTTAACTCAGGTGAGCGCTTTGTGATGTCATTTCAGTTGGTCACCTGTTTCATGGTGGAGGTTTGCTACCGCTGTGACTCCTGGGGTGTTGTGATAACCCCCCTTCTTGTAACAGACATCCCCTCCTCTCCACGGGAACTCAGGTGAGCGTTTTATGATGTCATTTCAGTTGGTCACCTGTTTCAAGGTGGAGGTTGGCTTCCCCTGTGACTCCTGGTGTGTTGTGATATCCCCCCTGCTTGTAACAGACATCCCCTCCTCACCAGGGGAACTCAGGTGAGCGCTTTGTGATATCCCCCCTGCTTTTAACAGAGGTCCCCTGCTCTCCAGGGGAACTCAGGTGAGCGCTTTGTGATGTCATTTCAGTTGGTCACCTGTTTCAAGGTTGAGATTGTCTTCCCCTGTGAATCCGGGCGTGTTGTGAAATCCCTCCTGCTTTTAACAGACATCCCATCATCTCTAGGGGAACTCAGGTGAGCGCTTTTTGATGTCATTTCAGTTGGTCACCTGTTTCAAGGTTGAGGTTGGCTTCCCCTGTGACTCCTGGTGTGTTGTGATATCCCCCCTGCTTGTAACAGACATCCCCTCCTCACCAGGGGAACTCAGGTGAGCGCTTTCTGATATCCCCCCTGCTTGTAACAGACATCCCCTGCTCTCCAGGGGAACTCAGGTGAGCGCTTTGTGATGTCATTTCAGTTGGTCACCTGATTCAAGGTGGAGGTTGGCTTCCCCTGTGACTCCTGGTGTGTTGTGATATCCCCCCTGCTTGTAATAGACATCCCCTCCTCTCCACGGGAACTCAGGTGAGCGCTTTGTGATGTCATTTCAGTTGGTCACCTGTTTCATGGTGGAGGTTTGCTTCCGCTGTGACTCCTGGGGTGTTGTGATAACCCCCCTTCTTGTAACAGACATCCCCTCCTCTCCACGGGAACTCAGGTGAGCGCTTTATGATGTCATTTCAGTTGGTCACCTGTTTCAAGGTGGAGGTTGGCTTCCCCTGTGACTCCTGGTGTGTTGTGATATCCCCCCTGCTTGTAACAGACATCCCCTCCTCACCAGGGGAACTCGGGTGAGCGCTTTGTGATATCCCCCCTGCTTTTAACAGAGGTCCCCTGCTCTCCAGGGGAACTCAGGTGAGCGCTTTGTGATGTCATTTCAGTAGGTCACCTGTTTCAAGGTGGAGGTTGGCTTGCCAGTGTGTTATGTTATCCACCATGCCAGAAGAGACATTCCCTCATCTCCAGGGGAACTGAGGTGAGTGCTTTGTGATGTCATTGTAGTACGTCACAAGATTCCAGCTGGAGCTTGGCTTCCCCTCTGGTCTAGTGTGTTATGTGTTCCGCCATGCCAGTAAGAGACATTCCTTTGTCTCCATGGGAATAGAGTTGAGCGCTTTGTGATGTCATTTCAGTAGGTCTTAAGGTTCTAGTTGGACGATGGCTTTCACTCTGACTTCTAGTGTGTTATGTTATCCGCCATGACATTAAGAGACATTTCCTCATCTCCAGGGGAAGTGAGTAAGTGAGTCATTTCAGTTGGTCACCTGTTTCAAGGTGAAGGTTGGCTGCCCCTGTGACTCCTGGCGTGTTGTGATATCCCCCCTGCTTGTAACAGACATCCCCTCATCTCTAGGGGAACTCAGGTGAGCGCTTTGTGATGTCATTTCAGTTGGTCACCTGTTTCAAGTTGGAGGTTGTCTTCCCCTGTAACTCCTGGTGTGTTGTGATATCCCCCCTGCTTGTAACAGACATCCCATCTTCTCCAAGTTAACTCAGGTGAGCGCTTTGTGATGTCATTTCAGTTGGTCCCCTGTTTCATGGTGGAGGTTGGCTTCCCCTGTGACTCCTGGTGTGTTGTGATATCCCCCCTGCTTGTAACAGACATCCCCTCCTCTCCACGGGAACTCAGGTGAGCGCTTTGTGATGTCATTTCAGTTGGTCATCTGTTTCAAGGTGGAGGTTGGCTTCCCCTTTGACTCCTGGCGTGTTGTGATATCCCCCCTGCTTGTAACAGACATCCCCTCCTCACCAGGGGAACTCAGGTGAGCGCTTTGTGATATCCCCCCTGCTTGTAACAGAGGTCCCCTTCTCTCCAGGGGAACTCAGGTGAGCGCTTTGTGATGTCATTTCAGTTGGTCACCTGTTTCAAGCTTGAGATTGTCTTCCCCTGTGAATCCGGGCGTGTTGTGATATCCCTCCTGCTTTTAACAGACATCCCCTCATCTCTAGGGGAACTCAGGTGAGCGCTTTTTGATGTCATTTCAGTTAGTCACCTGTTTCAAGGTTGAGGTTGGCTTCCCCTGTGACTCCTGGTGTGTTGTGATATCCCCCCTGCTTGTAACAGACATCCCCTCCTCACCAGGGGAACTCAGTTGAGCGCTTTCTGATATCCCCTCTGCTTGTAACAGACTTCCCCTGCTCTCCAGGGGAACTCAGGTGAGCGCTTTGTGATGTGATTTCAGTTGGTCACCTGTTTCAAGTTGGAGGTTGGCTTCCCCTGTGACTCCTGGTGTGTTGTGATATCTCCCCTGCTTGTAACAGACATCCCCTCTTCTCCAAGTTAACTCAGGTGAGCGCTTTGTGATGTCATTTCAGTTGGTCACCTGTTTCATGGTGGAGGTTGGCTTCCGCTGTGACTCCTGGGGTGTTGTGATAACCCCCCTTCTTGTAACAGACATCCCCTCCTCTCCACGGGAACTCAGGTGAGCGCTTTTTGATGTCATTTCAGTTGGTCACCTGTTTCAAGTTGGAGGTTGGCTTCCCCTGTGACTCCGGGGTGTTGTGATAACCCCCCTCCTTGTAACAGACATTCCCTCTTCTCCAAGTTAACTCAGGTGAGCGCTTTTTGATGTCATTTCAGTTGGTCACCTGTTTCAAGTTGGAGGTTGGCTTCCCCTGTGACTCCGGGGTGTTGTGATAACCCCCCTCCTTGTAACAGACATCCCCTCTTCTCCAAGTTAACTCAGGTGAGCGCTTTTTGATGTCATTTCAGTTGGTCACCTGTTTCATGGTGGAGGTTGGCTTCCGCTGTGACTCCTGGGGTGTTGTGATAACCCCCCTCCTTGTAACAGACATTCCCTCTTCTCCACGGGAACTCAGGTGAGCGCTTTGTGATGTCATTTCAGTTGGTCACCTGTTTCATGGTGGAGGATGGCTTCCGCTGTGACTCCTGGTGTGTTGTGATAACCCCCCTGCTTGTAACAGACATCCCCTCTTCTCCAGGGGAACTCAGGTGAGCGCTTTGTGATGTCATTTCAGTTGGTCATCTGTTTCAAGGTGGAGGTTGTCTTCCCCTGTGACTCCTGGTGTGTTATGATATCTCCCCTGCTTGTAACAGACATCCCCTCGTCTCCAGGTGTACTCTGGTGAGCGCTTTGTGATGTCATTTCAGTAGGTCACCTGTTTCAAGGTGGAGGTTGGCTTGCCAGTATGTTATGTTATCCACCATGCCAGAAGAGACATTCCCTCATCTCCAGGGGAACTGAGGTGAGTGCTTTGTGATGTCATTGTAGTACGTCACAAGATTCCAGCTGGAGCTTGGCTTCCCCTCTGGTCTAGTGTGTTATGTGTTCCGCCATGCCAGTAAGAGACATTCCTTTGTCTCCATGGGAATAGAGTTGAGCGCTTTGTGATGTCATTTCAGTAGGTCTTAAGGTTCTAGTTGGACGATGGCTTTCACTCTGACTTCTAGTGTGTTATGTTATCCGCCATGACATTAAGAGACATTTCCTCATCTCCAGGGGAAGTGAGTGAGTGAGTCATTTCAGTTGGTCACCTGTTTCAAGGTGAAGGTTGGCTGCCCCTGTGACTCCTGGCGTGTTGTGATATCCCCCCTGCTTGTAACAGACATCCCTTCATCTCTAGGGGAACTCAGGTGAGCGCTTTGTGATGTCATTTCAGTTGGTCACCTGTTTCAAGTTGGAGGTTGTCTTCCCCTGTAACTCCTGGTGTGTTGTGATATCCCCCCTGCTTGTAACAGACATCCCCTCTTCTCCAAGTTAACTCAGGTGAGCGCTTTCTGATGTCATTTCAGTTGGTCACCTGTTTCATGGTGGAGGTTGGCTTCCCCTGTGACTGCTGGTGTGTTGTGATATCCCCCCTGCTTGTAACAGACATCCCCTCCTCTCCACGGAAACTCAGGTGAGCGCTTTGTGATGTCATTTCAGTTGGTCACCTGTTTCAAGGTGGAGGTTGGCTTCCTCTTTGACTCCTGGCGTGCTGTGATATCCCCCCTGCTTGTAACAGACATCCCCTCCTCACCAGGGGAACTCAGGTGAGCGCTTTGTGATATCCCCCCTGCTTGTAACAGAGGTCCCCTGCTCTCCAGGGGAACTCAGGTGAGCGCTTTGTGATGTCATTTCAGTTGGTCACCTGTTTCAAGGTTGAGATTGTCTTCCCCTGTGAATCCGGGCGTGTTGTGATATCCCTCCTGCTTTTAACAGACATCCCCTCATCTCTAGGGGAACTCAGGTGAGCGCTTTTTGATGTCATTTCAGTTAGTCACCTGTTTCAAGGTTGAGGTTGGCTTCCCCTGTGACTCCTGGTGTGTTGTGATATCCCCCCTGCTTGTAACAGACATCCCCTCCTCACCAGGGGAACTCAGTTGAGCGCTTTCTGATATCCCCTCTGCTTGTAACAGACATCCCCTGCTCTCCAGGGGAACTCAGGTGAGCGCTTTGTGATGTCATTTCAGTTGGTCACCTGTTTCAAGGTGGAGGTTGGCTTCCCCTGTGACTCCTGGTGTGTTGTGATATCCCCCCTGCTTGTAACAGACATCCCCTCTTCTCCAAGTTAACTCAGGTGAGCGCTTTGTGATGTCATTTCAGTTGGTCACCTGTTCCATGGTGGAGGTTGGCTTCCGCTGTGACTCCTGGGGTGTTGTGATAACCCCCCCTCTTGTAACAGACATCCCCTCCTCTCCATGGGAACTCAGCTGAGCGCTTTTTGATGTCATTTCAGTTGGTCACCTGTTTCAAGGTTGAGGTTGGCTTCCCCTATGACTCCTGGTGTGTTGTGATATCCCCCCTGCTTGTAACAGACATCCCCTCCTCACCAGGGGAACTCAGTTGAGCGCTTTCTGATATCCCCCCTGCTTGTAACAGACTTCCCATGCTCTCCAGGGGAACTCAGGTGAGCGCTTTGTGATGTCATTTCAGTTGGTCACCTGTTTCAAGTTGGAGGTTGGCTTCCCCTGTGACTCCTGGGGTGTTGTGATAACCCCCCTTCTTGTAACAGACATCCCCTCCTCTCCACGGGAACTCAGGTGAGCGCTTTTTGATGTCATTTCAGTTGGTCACCTGTTTCCAGTTTGAGGTTGGCTTCCCCTATGACTCCTGGTGTGTTGTGATATCCCCCCTGCTTGTAACAGACATCCCCTCCTCACCAGGGGAACTCAGTTGAGCGCTTTCTGATATCCCCCCTGCTTGTAACAGACTTCCCCTGCTCTCCAGGGGAACTCAGGTGAGCGCTTTGTGATGTCATTTCAGTTGGTCACCTGTTTCAAGTTGGAGGTTGGCTTCCCCTGTGACTCCTGGTGTGTTGTGATATCCCCCCTGCTTGTAACAGACATCCCCTCCTCACCAGGGGAACTCAGGTGAGCGCTTTGTGATATCCCCCCTGCTTTTAACAGAGGTCCCCTGCTCTCCAGGGGAACTCAGGTGAGCGCTTTGTGATGTCATTTCAGTTGGTCACCTGTTTCAAGGTTGAGATTGTCTTCCCCTGTGAATCCGGGCGTGTTGTGATATCCCTCCTGCTTTTAACAGACATCCCATCATCTCTAGGGGAACTCAGGTGAGCGCTTTTTGATGTCATTTCAGTTGGTCACCTGTTTCAAGGTTGAGGTTGGCTTCCCCTGTGACTCCTGGTGTGTTGTGATATCCCCCCTCCTTGTAACAGACATTCCCTCTTCTCCAAGTTACCTCAGGGGAGCGCTTTGTGATGTCATTTCAGTTGGTCACCTGTTTCAAGGTGCAGGTTGGCTTGCCAGTGTGTTATGTTATCCCCCATGCCAGAAGAGACATTCCCTCATCTCTAGGGGAACCCAGGTGAGCGCTTTGTGATGTCATTTCAGTTGGTCACCTGTTTCATGGTGGAGGATGGCTTCCGCTGTGACTCCTGGTGTGTTGTGATAACCCCCCTGCTTGTAACAAACATCCCCTCTTCTCCAGGGGAACTCAGGTGAGCGCTTTGTGATGTCATTTCAGTTGGTCATCTGTTTCAAGGTGGAGGTTGTCTTCCCCTGTGACTCCTGGTGTGTTATGATATCCCCCCTGCTTGTAACAGACATCCCCTCGTCTCCAGGTGTACTCTGGTGAGCGCTTTGTGATGTCATTTCAGTAGGTCACCTGTTTCAAGGTGGAGGTTGGCTTGCCAGTGTGTTATGTTATCCACCATGCCAGAAGAGACATTCCCTCATCTCCAGGGGAACTGAGGTGAGTGCTTTGTGATGTCATTGTAGTACGTCACAAGATTCCAGCTGGAGCTTGGCTTCCCCTCTGGTCTAGTGTGTTATGTGTTCCGCCATGCCAGTAAGAGACATTCCTTTGTCTCCATGGGAATAGAGTTGAGCGCTTTGTGATGTCATTTCAGTAGGTCTTAAGGTTCTAGTTGGACGATGGCTTTCACTCTGACTTCTAGTGTGTTATGTTATCCGCCATGACATTAAGAGACATTTCCTCATCTCCAGGGGAAGTGAGTGAGTGAGTCATTTCAGTTGGTCACCTGTTTCAAGGTGAAGGTTGGCTGCCCCTGTGACTCCTAGCGTGTTGTGATATCCCCCCTGCTTGTAACAGACATCCCCTCATCTCTAGGGGAACTCAGGTGAGCGCTTTGTGATGTCATTTCAGTTGGTCACCTGTTTCAAGTTGGAGGTTGTCTTCCCCTGTAACTCCTGGTGTGTTGTGATATCCCCCCTGCTTGTAACAGACATCCCCTCTTCTCCAAGTTAACTCAGGTGAGCGCTTTGTGATGTCATTTCAGTTGGTCACCTGTTTCATGGTGGAGGTTGGCTTCCCCTGTGACTCCTGGTGTGTTGTGATATCCCCCCTGCTTGTAACAGACATCCCCTCCTCTCCACGGGAACTCAGGTGAGCGCTTTGTGATGTCATTTCAGTTGGTCACCTGTTTCAAGGTGGAGGTTGGCTTCCCCTTTGACTCCTGGCGTGTTGTGATATCCCCCCTGCTTGTAACAGACATCCCCTCCTCACCAGGGGAACTCAGGTGAGCGCTTTGTGATATCCCCCCTGCTTGTAACAGAGGTGCCCTGCTCTCCAGGGGAACTCAGGTGAGCGCTTTGTGATGTCATTTCAGTTGGTCACCTGTTTCAAGGTTGAGATTGTCTTCCCCTGTGAATCCGGGCGTGTTGTGATATCCCTCCTGCTTTTAACAGACATCCCCTCATCTCTAGGGGAACTCAGGTGAGCGCTTTTTGATGTCATTTCAGTTAGTCACCTGTTTCAAGGTTGAGGTTGGCTTCCCCTGTGACTCCTGGTGTGTTGTGATATCCCCCCTGCTTGTAACAGACATCCCCTCCTCACCAGGGGAACTCAGTTGAGCGCTTTCTGATATCCCCTCTGCTTGTAACAGACTTCCCCTGCTCTCCAGGGGAACTCAGGTGAGCGCTTTGTGATGTCATTTCAGTTGGTCACCTGTTTCAAGTTGGAGGTTGGCTTCCCCTGTGACTCCTGGTGTGTTGTGATATCCCCCCTGCTTGTAACAGACATCCCCTCCTCACCAGGGGAACTCAGTTGAGCGCTTTCTGATATCCCCCCTGCTTGTAACAGACTTCCCCTGTTCTCCAGGGGAACTCATGTGAGCGCTTTGTGATGTCATTTCAGTTGGTCACCTGTTTCAAGTTGGAGGTTGGCTTCCCCTGTGACTCCTGGTGTGCTGTGATATCCCCCCTGCTTGTAACAGACATCCCCTCTTCTCCAAGTTAACTCAGTTGAGCGCTTTGTGATGTCATTTCAGTTGGTCACCTGTTTCATGGTGGAGGTTTGCTTCCGCTGTGACTCCTGGGGTGTTGTGATAACCCCCCTTCTTGTAACAGACATCCCCTCCTCTCCACGGGAACTCAGGTGAGCGCTTTATGATGTCATTTCAGTTGGTCACCTGTTTCAAGGTGGAGGTTGGCTTCCCCTGTGACTCCTGGTGTGTTATGATATCCCCCCTGCTTGTAACAGACATCCCCTCCTCACCAGGGGAACTCAGGTGAGCGCTTTGTGATATCCCCCCTGCTTTTAACAGAGGTCCCCTGCTCTCCAGGGGAACTCAGGTGAGCGCTTTGTGATGTCATTTCAGTTGGTCACCTGTTTCAAGGTTGAGATTGTCTTCCCATATGAATCTGGGCGTGTTGTGATATCCCTCCTGCTTTTAACAGACATCCCATCATCTCTTGGGGAACTCAGTTGAGCGCTGTTTGATGTCATTTCAGTTGGTCACCTGTTTCAAGGTTGAGGTTGGCTTCCCCTGTGACTCCTGGTGTGTTGTGATATCCCCCCTGCTTGTAACAGACATCCCCTCCTCACCAGGGGAACTCAGTTGAGCGCTTTCTGATATCCCCCCTGCTTGTAACAGACTTCCCCTGCTCTCCAGGGGAACTCAGGTGAGCGCTTTGTGATGTCATTTCTGTTGGTCACCTGTTTCAAGGTGGAGGTTGGCTTGCCAGTGTGTTATGTTATCCCCCATGCCAGAAGAGTCATTCCCTCATCTCTAGGAGAACCCAGGTGAGCGCTTTGTGATGTCATTTCAGTTGGTCACCTGTTTCATGGTGGAGGATGGCTTCCGCTGTGACTCCTGGTGTGTTGTGATAACCCCCCTGCTTGTAACAGACATCCCCTCCTCTCCAGGGGAACTCAGGTGAGCGCTTTGTGATATCCCTCCTGCTTGTAACAGACATCCCCTGCTCTCCAGGGGAACTCTGGTGAGCGCTTTGTGATGTCATTTCAGTTGGTCACCTGTTTCAAGGTGGAGGTTGGCTTCCCCTGTGACTCCTGGTGTGTTGTGATATCCCCCCTCCTTGTAACAGACATTCCCTCTTCTCCAAGTTAACTCAGGTGAGCGCTTTGTGATGTCATTTCAGTTGGTCACCTGTTTCAAGGTGCAGGTTGGCTTGCCAGTGTGTTATGTTATCCACCATGCCAGAAGAGACATTCCCTCATCTCTAGGGGAACCCAGGTGAGCGCTTTGTGATGTCATTTCAGTTGGTCACCTGTTTCATGGTGGAGGTTGGCTTCCCCTGTGACTCCTGGTGTGTTGTGATATCCCCCCTGCTTGTAACAGTCATCCCCTCCTCTCCACGGGAACTCAGGTGAGCGCTTTGTGATGTCATTTCAGTTGGTCACCTGTTTCAAGGTGGAGGTTGGCTTCCCCTTTGACTCCTGGCGTGTTGTGATATCCCCCCTGCTTGTAACAGACATCCCCTCCTCACCAGGGGAACTCAGGTGAGCGCTTTGTGATATCCCCCCTGCTTGTAACAGAGGTCCCCTGCTCTCCAGGGGAACTCAGGTGAGCGCTTTGTGATGTCATTTCAGTTGGTCACCTGTTTCAAGGTTGAGCTTGTCTTCCGCTGTGACTCCTGGTGTGTTGTGATAACCCCCCTGCTTGTAACAGACATCCCCTCCTCTCCAGGGGAACTCAGGTGAGCGCTTTGTGATGTCATTTCAGTTGGTCATCTGTTTCAAGGTGGAGGTTGTCTTCCCCTGTGACTCCTGGTGTGTTATGATATCCCCCCTGCTTGTAACAGACATCCCCTCGTCTCCAGGTGTACTCTGGTGAGCGCTTTGTGATGTCATTTCAGTAGGTCACCTGTTTCAAGGTGGAGGTTGGCTTGCCAGTGTGTTATGTTATCCACCATGCCAGAAGAGACATTCCCTCATCTCCAGGGGAACTGAGGTGAGTGCTTTGTGATGTTATTGTAGTACGTCACAAGATTCCAGCTGGAGCTTGGCTTCCCCTCTGGTCTAGTGTGTTATGTGTTCCGCCATGCCAGTAAGAGACATTCCTTTGTCTCCATGGGAATAGAGTTGAGCGCTTTGTGATGTCATTTCAGTAGGTCTTAAGGTTCTAGTTGGACGATGGCTTTCACTCTGACTTCTAGTGTGTTATGTTATCCGCCATGACATTAAGAGACATTTCCTCATCTCCAGGGGAAGTGAGTGAGTGAGTCATTTCAGTTGGTCACCTGTTTCAAGGTGAAGGTTGGCTGCCCCTGTGACTCCTGGCGTGTTGTGCTATCCCCCCTGCTTGTAACAGACTTCCCCTGCTCTCCAGGGGAACTCAGGTGAGCGCTTTGTGATGTCATTTCAGTTGGTCACCTGTTTCAAGTTGGAGGTTGGCTTCCCCTGTGACTCCTGGTGTGTTGTGATATCCCCGCTGCTTGTAACAGACATCCCCTCTTCTCCAAGTTAACTCAGGTGAGCGCTTTCTGATGTCATTTCAGTTGGTCACCTGTTTCATGGTGGAGGTTGGCTTCCGCTGTGACTCCTGGGGTGTTGTGATAACCCCCCTTCTTGTAACAGACATCCCCTCCTCTCCACGGGAACTCAGGTGAGCGCTTTATGATGACATTTCAGTTGGTCACCTGTTTCAAGGTGGAGGTTGGCTTCCCCTGTGACTCCTGGTGTGTTGTGATATCCCCCCTGCTTGTAACAGACATCCCCTCCTCACCAGGGGAACTCAGGTGAGCGCTTTCTGATATCCCCCCTGCTTGTAACAGACATCCCCTCCTCTCCAGGGGAACTCAGGTGAGCGCTTTGTGATGTCATTTCAGTTGGTCACCTGATTCAAGGTGGAGGTTGGCTTCCCCTGTGACTCCTGGTGTGTTGTGATATCCCCCCTGCTTGTAATAGACATCCCCTCCTCTCCAGGGGAACTCAGGTGAGCGCTTTGTGATATCCCCCCTGCTTGTAACAGAGATCCCCTGCTCTCCAGGGGAACTCAGGTGAGCGCTTTATGATGTCATTTCAGTTGGTCACCTGTTTCAAGGTTGAGGTTGGCTTCCCCTGTGACTCCTGGTGTGTTGTGATATCCCCCCTGCTTGTAACAGACATCCCCTCCTCACCAGGGGAACTCAGTTGAGCGCTTTCTGATATCCCCTCTGCTTGTAACAGACTTCCCCTGCTCTCCAGGGGAACTCAGGTGAGCGCTTTGTGATGTCATTTCAGTTGGTCACCTGTTTCAAGTTGGAGGTTGGCTTCCCCTGTGACTCCTGGTGTGTTGTGATATCCCCCCTGCTTGTAACAGACATCCCCTCTTCTCCAAGTTAACTCAGGTGAGCGCTTTGTGATGTCATTTCAGTTGGTCACCTGTTTCATGGTGGAGGTTTGCTTCCGCTGTGACTCCTGGGGTGTTGTGATAACCCCCCTTCTTGTAACAGACATCCCCTCCTCTCCACGGGAACTCAGGTGAGCGCTTTATGATGTCATTTCAGTTGGTCACCTGTTTCAAGGTGGAGGTTGGCTTCCCCTGTGACTCCTGGTGTGTTGTGATATCCCCCCTGCTTGTAACAGACATCCCCTCCTCACCAGTGGAACTCAGGTGAGCGCTTTGTGATATCCCCCCTGCTTTTAACAGAGGTCCCCTGCTCTCCAGGGGAACTCAGGTGAGCGCTTTGTGATGTCATTTCAGTTGGTCACCTGTTTCAAGGTTGAGATTGTCTTCCCCTGTGAATCCGGGCGTGTTGTGATATCCCTCCTGCTTTTAACAGACATCCCATCATCTCTAGGGGAACTCAGGTGAGCGCTTTTTGATGTCATTTCAGTTGGTCACCTGTTTCAAGGTTGAGGTTGGCTTCCCCTGTGACTCCTGGTGTGTTGTGATATCCCCCCTGCTTGTAACAGACATCCCCTCCTCACCAGGGGAACTCAGGTGAGCGCTTTCTGATATCCCCCCTGCTTCTAACAGACATCCCCTGCTCTCCAGGGGAACTCAGGTGAGCGCTTTGTGATGTCATTTCAGTTGGTCACCTGATTCAAGGTGGAGGTTGGCTTCTTCTGTGACTCCTGGTGTGTTGTGATATCCCCCCTGCTTGTAACAGACATCCCCTCCTCACCAGGGGAACTCAGTTGAGCGCTTTCTGATATCCCCCCTGCTTGTAACAGACTTCCCCTGCTCTCCAGGGGAACTCAGGTGAGCGTTTTGTGATGTAATTTCTGTTGGTCACCTGTTTCAAGGTGGAGGTTGGCTTGCCAGTGTGTTATGTTATCCCCCATGCCAGAAGAGTCATTCCCTCATCTCTAGGGGAACCCAGGTGAGCGCTTTGTGATGTCATTTCAGTTGGTCACCTGTTTCATGGTGGAGGATGGCTTCCGCTGTGACTCCTGGTGTGTTGTGATAACCCCCCTGCTTGTAACAGACATCCCCTCCTCTCCAGGGGAACTCAGGTGAGTGCTTTGTGATATCCCTCCTGCTTGTAACAGACATCCCTTGCTCTCCAGGGGAACTCTGGTGAGCGCTTTGTGATGTCATTTCAGTTGGTCACCTGTTTCAAGGTGGAGGTTGGCTTCCCCTGTGACTCCTGGTGTGTTGTGATATCCCCCCTCCTTGTAACAGATATTCCCTCTTCTCCAAGTTAACTCAGGTGAGCGCTTTGTGATGTCATTTCAGTTGGTCACCTGTTTCAAGGTGCAGGTTGGCTTCTTCTGTGACTCCTGGTGTGTTGTGATATCCCCCCTGCTTGTAACAGACATCCCCTCCTCACCAGGGGAACTCAGTTGAGCGCTTTCTGATATCCCCCCTGCTTGTAACAGACTTCCCCTGCTCTCCAGGGGAACTCAGGTGAGCGTTTTGTGATGTAATTTCTGTTGGTCACCTGTTTCAAGGTGGAGGTTGGCTTGCCAGTGTGTTATGTTATCCCCCATGCCAGAAGAGTCATTCCCTCATCTCTAGGGGAACCCAGGTGAGCGCTTTGTGATGTCATTTCAGTTGGTCACCTGTTTCATGGTGGAGGATGGCTTCCGCTGTGACTCCTGGTGTGTTGTGATAACCCCCCTGCTTGTAACAGACATCCCCTCCTCTCCAGGGGAACTCAGGTGAGTGCTTTGTGATATCCCTCCTGCTTGTAACAGACATCCCTTGCTCTCCAGGGGAACTCTGGTGAGCGCTTTGTGATGTCATTTCAGTTGGTCACCTGTTTCAAGGTGGAGGTTGGCTTCCCCTGTGACTCCTGGTGTGTTGTGATATCCCCCCTCCTTGTAACAGATATTCCCTCTTCTCCAAGTTAACTCAGGTGAGCGCTTTGTGATGTCATTTCAGTTGGTCACCTGTTTCAAGGTGCAGGTTGGCTTGCCAGTGTGTTATGTTATCCCCCATGCCAGAAGAGACATTCCCTCATCTCTAGGGGAACCCAGGTGAGCGCTTTGTGATGTCATTTCAGTTGGTCACCTGTTTCATGGTGGAGGATGGCTTCCGCTGTGACTCCTGGTGTGTTGTGATAACCCCCCTGCTTGTAACAGACATCCCCTCTTCTCCAGGGGAACTCAGGTGTGCGCTTTGTGATGTCATTTCAGTTGGTCACCTGTTTCAAGGTGGAGGTTGGCTTCCCCTCTGACTCCTGGTGTGTTTTGATATCCCCCCTTGTTGTAATAGACATCCCCTCCACTCCAGGGGAACTCAGGTGAGCGCTTTGTGATATTCCCCCTGCTTGTAACAAACATCCCCTCTTCAACAGGGGAACTCAGGTGAGCGCTTTGTGATGTCATTTCAGTTGGTCATCTGTTTCAAGGTGGAGGTTGTCTTCCCCTGTGACTCCTGGTGTGTTATGATATCCCCCCTGCTTGTAACAGACATCCCCTCGTTTCCAGGTGTACTCTGGTGAGCGCTTTGTGATGTCATTTCAGTAGGTCACCTGTTTCAAGGTGGAGGTTGGCTTGCCAGTGTGTTATGTTATCCACGATGCCAGAAGAGACATTCCCTCATCTCCAGGGGAACTGAGGTGAGTGCTTTGTGATGTCATTGTAGTACGTCACAAGATTCCAGCTGGAGCTTGGCTTCCCCTCTGGTCTAGTGTGTTATGTGTTCCGCCATGCCAGTAAGAGACATTCCTTTGTCTCCATGGGAATAGAGTTGAGCGCTTTGTGATGTCATTTCAGTAGGTCTTTAGGTTCTAGTTGGACGATGGCTTTCACTCTGACTTCTAGTGTGTTATGTTATCCGCCATGACATTAAGAGACATTTCCTCATCTCCAGGGGAAGTGAGTGAGTGAGTCATTTCAGTTGGTCACCTGTTTCAAGGTGAAGGTTGGCTACCCCTGTGACTCCTGGCGTGTTGTGATATCCCCCCTGCTTGTAACAGACATCCCCTCATCTCTAGGGGCACTCAGGTGAGCGCTTTGTGATGTCATTTCAGTTGGTCACCTGTTTCAAGTTGGAGGTTGTCTTCCCCTGTAACTCCTGGTGTGTTGTGATATCCCCCCTGCTTGTAACAGACATCCCCTCTTCTCCAAGTTAACTCAGGTGAGCGCTTTGTGATGTCATTTCAGTTGGTCACCTGTTTCAAGGTGGAGATTGTCTTCCCCTGTGAATCCTGGCGTGTTGTTATATCCCCCCTACTTGTAACAGACATCCCCTCATCTCTAGGGGAACTCAGGTGAGCGCTTTGTGATGTCATTTCAGTTGGTCACCTGTTTCAAGGTGGAGATTGTCTTCCCCTGTGAATCCTGGCGTGTTGTTATATCCCCCCTGCTTGTAACAGACATCCCCTCCTCTCCAGGGGAACTCAGGTGAGCGCTTTGTGATATCCCCCCTGCTTGTAACAGACATTCCCTCCTCTCCAGGGGATCTAAGGTGAGCGCTTTGTGATTTCTTCTCAGTTGGTTACCTGTTTCAAGGTGGAGGTTGGCTTCCCGTCTGACTCCTGGTGTGTTGTGATATCCCCCCCCCCCCGCTTGTAACCGACATCCCCTCCTCTCCAGGGTAACTCAGGTGAGCGCTTTGTGATGTCATTTCAGTTGGTCACCTGTTTCAAGGTTGAGATTGTCTTCCCCTGTGAATCCGGGCGTGTTGTGATATCCCTCCTGCTTTTACCAGACATCCCCTCATCTCTAGGGGAACTCAGGTGAGCGCTTTGTCTTCCCCTGTGAATCCTGTCGTGTTGTCATATCCCCCCTACTTGTAACAGACATCCCCTCATCTCTACGGGAACTCAGGTGAGCGCTTTGTGATGTCATTTCAGTTGGTCACCAGTTTCAAGGCTTTCTGTTATCCCCCATGCCAGAAGAGTCATTCCCTCATCTCTAGGAGAACCCAGGTGAGCGCTTTGTGATGTCATTTCAGTTGGTCACCAGTTTCAAGGTGGAGGTTGGCTTCCCCTCTGACTCCTGGTGTGTTGTGATATCCCCCCCTCCCCCGCTTGTAACCGACATCCCCTCCTCTCCAGGGGAACTCAGGTGAGCGCTTTTTGATGCCATTTCTGTTGGTCACCTGTTTCAAGGTGGAGGTATCTTCCCCTGTGACTCCTGGTGTGTTGTGATATCCCCCCTGCTTGTAACAGACATCTCCTCCTCTCCAGGGGAACTCAGGTGAGCGCTTTGTGATCTCCCCCCCTGCTTATAACAGACATCCCCTCCTCTCCAGGGGAACTCAGGTGAGCGCTTTGTGATATCCTCCCCTGCTTGTAACAGACATCCCCACCTCTCCAGGTGAACTCAGGTGAGCGCTTTGTGATATCCCCCCTGCTTGTAACTGACATCCCCTGCTCTCCAGGGGAACTCAGTTGAGTGTTTTGTGATGTCATTTTAGGTGGTGACCTGTTTCAAGGTGGAGGTTGGCTTCCCCTGTGACTCCTGGTGTGTTGTGATATCCCCCCTGCTTGTAACAGACATCCCCACCTCTCCAGGTGAACTCAGGTGAGCGCTTTGTGATCTCCCCCCTGCTTATAACAGACATCCCCTCCTCTCCAGGGGAACTCAGGTGAGCGCTTTGTGATATCCTCCCCTGCTTGTAACAGACATCCCCACCTCTCCAGGTGAACTCAGGTGAGCGCTTTGTGATATCCCCCCTGCTTGTAACAGACATCCCCTCCTCACCAGGGGAACTCAGGTGAGTGTTTTTTGATATCCCCCCTGCTTGTAACAGAGATCCCCTGCTCTCCAGGGGAACTCAGGTGAGCGCTTTGTGATGTCATTTCAGTTGGTCACCTGTTTCAAGGTTGAGATTGTCTTCCCCTGTGAATCCGGGCGTGTTGTGATATCCCTCCTGCTTTTAACAGACATCCCCTCCTCTCCAGGGGAACTCAGGTGAGCGCTTTTTGATGCCATTTCTGTTGGTCACCTGTTTCAAGGTTGAGGTTGGCTTCCCCTGTGACTCCTGGTGTGTTGTGATATCCCCCCTGCTTGTAACAGACATCCCCTCCTCTCCAGGTGAACTCAGGTGAGCGCTTTGTGATATCCCTGCTGCTTGTAACAGACATCCCCTGCTCTCCAGGGGAACTCAGGTGAGCGCTTTGTGATGTCATTTCAGTTGGTCACCTGATTCAAGGTGGAGGTTGGCTTCCCCTGTGACTCCTGGTGTGTTGTGATATCCCCCCTGCTTGTAACAGACATCCCCTCCTCTCCAGGTGAACTCAGGTGAGCGCTTTGTGATATCCCCCCTGCTTGTAACAGACATCCCCTCCTCACCAGGGGAACTCAGGTGAGTGTTTTTTGATATCCCCCCTGCTTGTAACAGAGATCCCCTGCTCTCCAGGGGAACTCAGGTGAGCGCTTTGTGATGTCATTTCAGTTGGTCACCTGTTTCAAGGTTGAGGTTGGCTTCCCCTGTGACTCCTGGTGTGTTGTGATATCCCCCCTGCTTGTAACAGACATCCCCTCCTCTCCAGGTGAACTCAGGTGAGCGCTTTGTGATATCCCTGCTGCTTGTAACAGACATCCCCTGCTCTCCAGGGGAACTCAGGTGAGCGCTTTGTGATGTCATTTCAGTTGGTCACCTGATTCAAGGTGGAGGTTGGCTTCCCCTGTGACTCCTGGTGTGTTGTGATATCCCCCCTGCTTGTAACAGACTTCCCCTGCTCTCCAGGGGAACTCAGGTGAGCGCTTTGTGATGTCATTTCTGTTGGTCACCTGTTTCAAGGTGGAGGTTGGCTTGCCAGTGTGTTATGTTATCCCCCATGCCAGAAGAGTCATTCCCTCATCTCTAGGAGAACCCAGGTGAGCGCTTTGTGATGTCATTTCAGTTGGTCACCTGTTTCATGGTGGAGGATGGCTTCCGCTGTGACTCCTGGTGTGTTGTGATAACCCCCCTGCTTGTAACAGACATCCCCTCCTCTCCAGGGGAACTCAGGTGAGCGCTTTGTGATATCCCTCCTGCTTGTAACAGACATCCCCTGCTCTCCAGGGGAACTCTGGTGAGCGCTTTGTGATGTCATTTCAGTTGGTCACCTGTTTCAAGGTGGAGGTTGGCTTCCCCTGTGACTCCTGGTGTGTTGTGATATCCCCCCTCCTTGTAACAGACATTCCCTCTTCTCCAAGTTAACTCAGGTGAGCGCTTTGTGATGTCATTACAGTTGGTCACCTGTTTCAAGGTGGAGGTTGGCTTCCCCTCTGACTCCTGGTTCTGTTTTGATATCCCCCCTTGTTGTAATAGACATCCCCTCCACTCCAGGGGAACTCAGGTGAGCGCTTTGTGATATTCCCCCTGCTTGTAACAAACATCCCCTCTTCTCCAGGGGAACTCAGGTGAGCGCTTTGTGATGTCATTTCAGTTGGTCATCTGTTTCAAGGTGGAGGTTGTCTTCCCCTGTGACTCCTGGTGTGTTATGATATCCCCCCTGCTTGTAACAGACATCCCCTCGTCTCCAGGTGTACTCTGGTGAGCGCTTTGTGATGTCATTTCAGTAGGTCACCTGTTTCAAGGTGGAGGTTGGCTTGCCAGTGTGTTATGTTATCCACCATGCCAGAAGAGACATTCCCTCATCTCCAGGGGAACTGAGGTGAGTGCTTTGTGATGTTATTGTAGTACGTCACAAGATTCCAGCTGGAGCTTGGCTTCCCCTCTGGTCTAGTGTGTTATGTGTTCCGCCATGCCAGTAAGAGACATTCCTTTGTCTCCATGGGAATAGAGTTGAGCGCTTTGTGATGTCATTTCAGTAGGTCTTAAGGTTCTAGTTGGACGATGGCTTTCACTCTGACTTCTAGTGTGTTATGTTATCCGCCATGACATTAAGAGACATTTCCTCATCTCCAGGGGAAGTGAGTGAGTGAGTCATGTCAGTTGGTCACCTGTTTCAAGGTGAAGGTTGGCTGCCCCTGTGACTCCTGGCGTGTTGTGATATCCCCCCTGCTTGTAACAGACTTCCCCTGCTCTCCAGGGGAACTCAGGTGAGCGCTTTGTGATGTCATTTCAGTTGGTCACCTGTTTCAAGTTGGAGGTTGGCTTCCCCTGTGACTCCTGGTGTGTTGTGATATCCCCGCTGCTTGTAACAGACATCCCCTCTTCTCCAAGTTAACTCAGGTGAGCGCTTTCTGATGTCATTTCAGTTGGTCACCTGTTTCATGGTGGAGGTTGGCTTCCGCTGTGACTCCTGGGGTGTTGTGATAACCCCCCTTCTTGTAACAGACATCCCCTCCTCTCCACGGGAACTCAGGTGAGCGCTTTATGATGTCATTTCAGTTGGTCACCTGTTTCAAGGTGGAGGTTGGCTTCCCCTGTGACTCCTGGTGTGTTGTGATATCCCCCCTGCTTGTAACAGACATCCCCTCCTCACCAGGGGAACTCAGGTGAGCGCTTTCTGATATCCCCCCTGCTTGTAACAGACATCCCCTCCTCTCCAGGGGAACTCAGGTGAGCGCTTTGTGATGTCATTTCAGTTGGTCACCTGATTCAAGGTGGAGGTTGGTTTCCCCTGTGACTCCTGGTGTGTTGTGATATCCCCCCTGCTTGTAATAGACATCCCCTCCTCTCCAGGGGAACTCAGGTGAGCGCTTTGTGATATCCCCCCTGCTTGTAACAGAGATCCCCTGCTCTCCAGGGGAACTCAGGTGAGCGCTTTATGATGTCATTTCAGTTGGTCACCTGTTTCAAGGTTGAGGTTGGCTTCCCCTGTGACTCCTGGTGTGTTGTGATATCCCCCCTGCTTGTAACAGACATCCCCTCCTCACCAGGGGAACTCAGTTGAGCGCTATCTGATATCCCCTCTGCTTGTAACAGACTTCCCCTGCTCTCCAGGGGAACTCAGGTGAGCGCTTTGTGATGTCATTTCAGTTGGTCACCTGTTTCAAGTTGGAGGTTGGCTTCCCCTGTGACTCCTGGTGTGTTGTGATATCCCCCCTGCTTGTAACAGACATCCCCTCTTCTCCAAGTTAACTCAGGTGATCGCTTTGTGATGTCATTTCAGTTGGTCACCTGTTTCATGGTGGAGGTTGGCTTCCGCTGTGACTCCTGGGGTGTTGTGATAACCCCCCTTCTTGTAACAGACATCCCCTCCTCTCCACGGGAACTCAGGTGAGCGCTTTTTGATGTCATTTCAGTTGGTCACCTGTTTCAAGGTTGAAGTTGGCTTCCCCTATGACTCCTGGTGTGTTGTGATATCCCCCCTGCTTGTAACAGACATCCCCTCCTCACCAGGGGAACTCAGTTGAGCGCTTTCTGATATCCCCCCTGCTTGTAACAGACTTCCCCTGTTCTCCAGGGGAACTCAGGTGAGCGCTTTGTGATGTCATTTCAGTTGGTCACCTGTTTCAAGTTGGAGGTTGGCTTCCCCTGTGACTCCTGGTGTGTTGTGATATCCCCCCTGCTTGTAACAGACATCCCCTCTTCTCCAAGTTAACTCAGGTGAGCGCTTTATGATGTCATTTCAGTTGGTCACCTGTTTCAAGGTGGAGGTTGGCTTCCCCTGTGACTCCTGTTGTGTTGTGATATCCCCCCTGCTTGTAACAGACATCCCCTCCTTTCCAGGGGAACTCTGGTGAGCGCTTTGTGATGTCATTTCAGTTGGTCACCTGTTTCAAGGTGGAGGTTGGCTTCCCCTGTGACTCCTGTTGTGTTGTGATATCCCCCCTGCTTGTAACGGACATCCCCTCCTCTCAAGGGAAAGTCAAGTCAGCGCTTTGTGATGTCATTTCAGCTGGTCACCTGTTTCAAGGTGGAGGTTGACTTCCCCTGTGACTCCTGGTGTGTTGTGATATCCCCCTGCTTGTAACAGACATCCCCTCCTCAGCAGGGGAACTCAGGTGAGCGCTTTGTTATGTCCCCCCTGCTTGTAACAGACATCCCCTCATTTCTAGGGGAAGTCAGGTGAGCGCTTTGTGATGTCATTTCAGTTGGTCACCTATTTCAAGGTGGAGGTTGGCTTCCCCTGTGACTCCTGGTGTGTTGTGATATCCCCCCTGTTTGTAACAGACATCCCCTCTTCTCCAAGTTAATTCAGGTGAGCGCTTTTTGATGTCATTTCAGTTGGTCACCTGTTTCATGGTGGAGGTTGGCTTCCCCTGTGGCTCCTGGTGTGTTGTGATATCCCCCCTGCTTGTAACAGACATCCCCTCCTCTCCAGGGGAACTCAGGTGAGCGCTTTGTGATGTCATTACAGTTGGTCACCTGTTTCAAGGTGGAGATTGTCTTGTCCTGTGAATCCTGGCGTGTTGTGATATCCCCCCTACTTGTAACAGACTTCCCCTCATCTCCAGGGGAACTGAGGTGAGTGCTTTGTGATGTCATTGTAGTACGTCACAAGATTCCAGCTGGAGCTTGGCTTCCCCTCTGGTCTAGTGTGTTATGTGTTCCGCCATGCCAGTAAGAGACATTCCTTTGTCTCCCTGGGAATAGAGTTGAGCATTTTTTGATGTCATTTCAGTAGGCCTTAAGGTTCTAGTTGGAGGATGGCGTTGACTCTGACTTGTACTGAGTTATGTTATCCGCCCTGACATTAAGGGACATAGAATCATAGAATCATAGAATCATGGAGTTCGAAGGGGCCATACAGGCCATCTAGTCCAACCCCCTGCTCAACGCAGGATTAGCCCAAAGCATCCTAAAGCATCCAAGAAAAGTGTGTATCCAACCTTTGCTTGAAGACTGCCAGTGAGGGGGAGCTCACCACCTCCTTAGGCAGCCTATTCCACTGCTGAAGTACTCTGACTGAGAAAAACTTTTTCCTGATATCTAGCCTATATCGTTGTACTTGAAGTTTAAACCCATTACTGCGTGTCCTTTCCTCTGCAGCCAGCAGAAACAGCATCCTGCCCTCCTCCAAGTGACAACCTTACAAATACTTAAAGAGGGCTATCATGTCCCCTCTCAACCTCCTTTTCTCCAGGCTGAACATTCCCAAGTCCCTCAACCTATCTTCATAGGGCTTGGTCCCTTGGCCCCAGATCATCTTCGTCGCTCTCCTCTGTACCCTTTCAATTTTATCGATGTCCTTCTTGAAGTGAGGCCTCCAGAACTGCACACAGTACTCCAGGTGTGGTCTGACCAGTGCCGTATACAATGGGACTATGACATCTTGTGATTTTGATGTGATGGCTCTGTTGATACAGCCCAAAATGGCATTTGCCTTTTTTACCGCTGCATCACACTGCCTGCTCATGTTTAGTTTACAATCCACAAGTACCCCAAGGTCTCGTTCACACACAGGGCTACCTAGAAGCGTATCCCCCATCCAGTAGGCATGCTTTTCATTTTTCTGACCCAGATGCAGAACTTTACACTTATCTTTATTAAATTGCATCTTGTTCTCATTTGCCCATTTTTCCATTGTGTTCAGATCTCGTTGAACTCTGTCTCTATCTTCCGGAGTATTTGCCAGTCCTCCCAATTTGGTGTCATCTGCAAACTTGATGAGTAGTCCCTCCACCCCCTCATCTAGATCATTAATAAATATGTTAAAAAGTACCGGGCCGAGCACCGAACCCTGAGGTACCCCGCTACTCACCTCTCTCCAGTCTGATGAAACACCATTGACAACAACTCTTTGAGTGCGGTTCTCTAACCAATTCCCTATCCACCTAACGATCTGAAAATCCAGATTGCAGTCCTTCAACTTATCCATCAGAACATCATGGGGAACCTTGTCAAAAGCTTTACTAAAATCCAAGTAAATGACATCAACCAAATTTCCCCGATCCAGCAAACCTGTTACTTGGTCAAAAAAGGAAACTAGGTTGGTCTGGCAGGACCTGTTGGAGACAAATCCATGCTGACTTCCTTGGATCACCAAATTGTCCTCCAGATGTTTGCAGATCGCTCCCTTTAATATCTGCTCCATTATCTTCCCCACAACAGAGGTCAGACTCACTGGTCTGTAGTTTCCCGGGTCATCCTTCCTCCCTTTTTTGAAGATCGGAATAACGTTTGCTCTTTTCCAGTCCTCCGGGACATCTCCAGTCCTTAAAGAAGTTCCGAAGATGATGGACAAGGGCTGTGCAAGTTCTCTGGAAAGTTCTTTGAGTACTCTCGGGTGCATTTCATATGGACCAGGGGATTTGAACTCATCCAGTGCAGCTAAATGCCTCTCGACCACCTCTCTATCCATGTTAACCTGCCACCCAGACACTATCCTTTGGCTACAGCCATCTCTAGATGTGCCTAAACACTTTGACCTGTGGGAAAAAACAGATGTAAAATAGGCACTAAGCCTTTCTGCTTTCTCTGCATCTTTCGTTAGAGTTTGTCCATCCGCACCCAACAGCGGGCCTATTGCCTCCTTTACTTTACGTTTGCTCCTCACGTAACTGAAAAATGTTTTCTTGTTACAATGGGCTTCCCTGGCCAATCTTAGCTCACTCTCAGCTTTGGCCTTCCCCTGGAGATGACATGTCCTCATCTCCAGGGGAAGTAAGTGAGTGAGTCATTCCAGTTGGTCACCTGTTTCAAGGTGAAGGTTGGCTGCCCCTGTGACTTCTGGTGTGTTGTGATATCCCCCCTGCTTGTAACAGAGATCCCCTGCTCTCCAGGGGAACTCAGGTGAGCGCTTTGTGATGTCATTTCAGTTGGTCACCTGTTTCAAGGTTGAGATTGTCTTCCCCTGTGAATCCGGGCGTGTTGTGATATCCCTCCTGCTTTTAACAGACATCCCCTCATCTCTAGGGGATCTCATGTGAGCGCTTTGTGATGTCATTTCAGTTGGTCACCTGTTTCAAGGTTGAGGTTGGCTTCCCCTGTGTCTCCTGGTGTGTTGTGATATCCCCCCTGCTTGTTACAGACATCCCCTCCTCACCAGAGGAACTCAGGTGAGCGCTTTGTGATATCCCCCCTGCTTGTAACAGACATCCCCTGCTCTCCAGGGGAACTCAGGTGAGCGCTTTGTGATGTCATTTCAGTTGGTCACCTGTTTCAAGGTGGAGGTTGGCTTCCCCTGTGACTCTTGGTGTGTTGTGATATCCCCCCTGCTTGTAACAGACATCCCCTCTTCTCCAAGTTAACTCAGGTGAGCGCTTTGTGATGTCATTTCAGTTGGTCACCTGTTTCATGGTGGAGGTGGGCTTCCGCTGTGACTCCTGGTGTGTTGTGATATCCCCCCTACTTGTAACAGACATCCCCTCATCTCTACGGGAACTCAGGTGAGGACTTTGTGATGTCATTTCAGTTGGTCACCTGTTTCAAGGTGGAGGTTGGCTTCCCCTGTGACTCCTGGTGTGTTGTGATATCCCCCCTGTTTGTAACAGACATCCCCTCTTCTCCAAGTTAATTCAGGTGAGCGCTTTTTGATGTCATTTCAGTTGGTCACCTGTTTCATGGTGGAGGTTGGCTTCCCCTGTGGCTCCTGGTGTGTTGTGATATCCCCCCTGCTTGTAACAGACATCCCCTCCTCTCCAGGGGAACTCAGGTGAGCGCTTTGTGATGTCATTTCAGTTGGTCACCTATTTCAAGGTGGAGGTTGGCTTCCCCTGTGACTCCTGGTGTGTTGTGATATCCCCCCTGTTTGTAACAGACATCCCCTCTTCTCCAAGTTAATTCAGGTGAGCGCTTTTTGATGTCATTTCAGTTGGTCACCTGTTTCATGGTGGAGGTTGGCTTCCCCTGTGGCTCCTGGTGTGTTGTGATATCCCCCCTGCTTGTAACAGACATCCCCTCCTCTCTAGGGGAACTCAGGTGAGCGCTTTGTGATGTCATTACAGTTGGTCACCTGTTTCAAGGTGGAGATTGTCTTGTCCTGTGAATCCTGGCGTGTTGTTATATCCCCCCTACTTGTAACAGACTTCCCCTCCTCTCCAGGGGATCTAAGGTGAGCGCTTTGTGATTTCTTCTCAGTTGGTTACCTGTTTCAAGGTTGAGGTTGGCTTCCCCTGTAACTCCTGGTGTGTTTTGATATCCCCCCTTCTTGTAATAGACATCCCCTCCTCTCCAGGGGAACTCAGGTGAATGCTTTGTGATATCCCCCCTGCTTGTAACAGAGATCCCCTGCTCTCCAGGGGAACTCAGGTCAGCGCTTTGTTATGTCATTTCAGTTGGTCACCTGTTTCATGGTGGAGGTTGGCTTCTGCTGTGACTCCTGGTGTGTTGTGATAACCCCCCTTCTTGTAACAGACATCCCCTCCTCTCCAGGGGAACTCAGGTGAGCGCTTTGTGATGTCATTTCAGTTGGCCACCTGTTTCAAGGTGGAGGTTGGCTTCCCCTCTGACTCCTGGTGTGTTGTGATAACCCCCCTTCTTGTAACAGACATTCGCTCATCTCCAGGGGAACTGAGGTGAGTGCTTTGTGATGTCATTGTAGTACGTCACAAGATTCCAGCTGGAGCTTGGCTTCCCCTCTGATCTAGTGTGTTATGTGTTCCGCCATGCCAGTAAGAGACATTCCTTTGTCTCCCTGGGAATACAGTTGAGCGCTTTGTGATGTCATTTCAGTAGGTCTTAAGGTTCTAGTTGGAGGATGGCTTTGACTCTGACTTCTAGTGTGTTATGTTATCCACCATGACATTAAGAGACATTTCCTCATCTCCAATGGAAGTGAGTGAGTGACTCATTTCAGTTGGTCACCTGTTTCAAGGTGAAGGTTGTCTGCCCCTGTGACTTCTGGTGTGTTGTGATATCCCCCCTGCTTGTAACAGATATCCCCTCCTCTCCACGGGAACTCAGGTGAGCGCTTTGTGATGTCATTTCAGTTGGTCACCTGTTTTAAGGTGGAGATTGTCTTCCCCTGTGAATCCTGGCGTGTTGTGATATCCCCCCTGCTTGTAACAGACATCCCCTCCTCTCCAGGGGATCTAAGGTGAGCGCTTTGTGATTCCTTTTCAGTTGGTTACCTGTTTCAAGGTGGAGGTTGGCTTCCCCTCTGACTCCTGGTGTGTTGTGATATACCCCCCCGCTTGTAACCGACATCTCCTCCTCTCCAGGGGAACTCAGGTGAGCGCTTTGTGATCTCCCCCCTGCTTGTAACAGACATCCCCACCTCTCCAGGTGAACTCAGGTGAGCGCCTTGTGATGTCATTTCATTTGGTCACTTGTTTCAAGGTTGAGGCTGGCTTCCCCTGTGACTCCTGGTGTGTTGTGGTATCCCCCCTTCTTGTAATAGACATCCCCTCCTCTCCAGGGGAACTCAGGTGAACGCTTTGTGATATCCCCCCTGCTTGTAACAGAGATCCCCTGCTCTCCAGGGGAACTCAGGTCAGCGCTTTGTTATGTCATTTCAGTTGGTCACCTGTTTCAAGGTGGAGATAGTCTTCCCCTGTGAATCCTGTCGTGTTGTCATATCCCCCCTACTTGTAACAGACATCCCCTCATCTCTACGGGAACTCAGGTGAGCGCTTTGTGATGTCATTACAGTTGGTCACCTGTTTCAAGGTGGAAGTTGGCTTCCCCTCTGACTCCTGGTGTGTTTTGATATCCCCCCTCCTTGTAATAGACATCCCCTCCTCTCCAGGGGAACTCAGGTGAGCGCTTTGTGATATCCCCCCTGCTTGTAACAGACATCCCCTCATTTCTAGGGGAACTCTGGTGAGCGCTTTGTGATGTCATTTCAGTAGGTCTTAAGGTTCTAGTTGGAGGATGGCTTGGACTCTGACTTCTAGTGTGTTATGTTATCTGCCCTGACATTAAGAGACATGTCCTCATCTCCAGGGGAAGTAAGTGAGTGAGTCATTTCAGTTGGTCATCTGTTTCAAGGTGAAGGTTGGCTGCCCCTGTGACTTCTGGTGTGTTGTGATATCCCCCCTGCATGTAACAGACATCCCCTCCTCTCCACGGGAACTCAGGAGAGCGCTTTGTTATGTCATTTCAGTTGGTCACCTGTTTCAAGGTGGAGATTGTCTTCCCCTGTGACTCCTGGTGTGTTGTGATATCCCCCCTGCTTGTAACAGACTTCCCCTCATCTCTAGGGGAACTCAGGTGAGCGCTTTGCGATGTCATTTCTGTTGGTCACCTGTTTCAAGGTGGAGGTTGGCTTCCCCTGTGACTCCTGGTGTGTTGTGATATCCCCCCTGCTTGTAACAGACATCCCCTCCTCTCCAAGGGAACTCAGGTGAGCGCTTTGTGATATCCCCCCTGCTTGTAACAGACATCCCCTCCTCTCCAGGGGAACTCAGGTGAGCGCTTTGTGATGTCATTTCAGTTGGTCACCTGTTTCAAGGTGAAGGTTGTCTGCCCCTGTGACTTCTGGTGTGTTGTGATTTCCCCCCTGCTTGTAACAGACATCCCCTCCTCTCCACGGGAACTCAGGTGAGCGCTTTGTGATGTCATTTCAGTTGGTCACCTGTTTTAAGGTGGAGATTGTCTTCCCCTGTGAATCCTGGCGTGTTGTGATATCGCCCCTGCTTGTAACAGACATCCCCTCCTCTCCAGGGGATCTAAGGTGAGTGCTTTGTGATTTCTTTTCAGTTGGTTACCTGTTTCAAGGTGGAGGTTGGCTTCCCCTCTGACTCCTGGTGTGTTGTGATATCCCCCCTGCTTGTAACAGACATCCCCTCCTCTCCACGGGAACTCAGGTGAGCGCTTTGTGATGTCATTTCAGTTGGTCACCTGTTTCAAGGTTGAGGTTGGCTTCCCCTGTGACTCCTGGTGTGTTTTGATATCCCCCCTTCTTGTAATAGACATCCCCTCCTCTCCAGGGGAACTCAGGTGAATGCTTTGTGATATCCCCCCTGCTTGTAACAGAGATCCCCTGCTCTCCAGGGGAACTCAGGTCAGCGCTTTGTTATGTCATTTCAGTTGGTCACCTGTTTCAAGGTGGAGGTTGGCTTCCCCTCTGACTCCTGGTGTGTTGTGATAACCCCCCTTCTTGTAACAGACATCCCCTCGTCTCCCGGTGTACTCTGGTGAGCGCTTTGTGATGTCATTTCAGTAGGTCACCTGTTTCAAGATGGTGGTTGGCTTGCCAGTGTGTTATGTTATCCCCCCTGCCAGAAGAGACATTCCCTCATCTCCAGGGGAACTGAGGTGAGTGCTTTGTGATGTCATTTTAGTACGTCACAAGATTCCAGCTGGAGCTTGGCTTCCCCTCTGGTCTAGTGTGTTATGTGTTCCGCCATGCCAGTAAGAGACATTCCTTTGTCTCCATGGGAATAGAGTTGAGAGCTTTGTGATGTCATTTCAGTAGGTCTTAAGGTTCTAGTTGGAGGATGGCTTTGACTCTGACTTCTAGTGTGTTATGTTATCCGCCATGACATTAAGAGACATTTCCTCAACTCCAGGGGAAGTAAGTGAGTGAGTCATTTCAGTTGGTCACCTGTTTCAAGGTGATGGTTGTCTGCCCCTGTGACTTCTGGTGTGTTGTGATATCCCCCCTGCTTGTAACAGACATCCCCTCCTCTCCACGGGAACTCAGGTGAGCGCTTTGTGATGTCATTTCAGTTGGTCACCTGTTTTAAGGTGGAGATTGTCTTCCCCTGTGAATCCTGGCGTGTTGTGATATCCCCCCTGCTTGTAACAGACATCCCCTCCTCTCCAGGGGATCTAAGGTGAGTGCTTTGTGATTTCTTTTCAGTTGGTTACCTGTTTCAAGGTGGAGGTTGGCTTCCTCTCTGACTCCTGGTGTGTTGTGATATACCCCTCCGCTTGTAACCGACATCCCCTCCTCTCCAGGGGAACTCAGGTGAGCGCTTTTTGATGCCATTTCTGTTGGTCTCCTGTTTCAAGGTGGAGGTTGGCTTCCCCTGTGACTCCTGGTGTGTTGTGATATCCCCCCTGCTTGTAACAGACATCTCCTCCTCTCCAGGGGAACTCAGGTGAGCGCTTTGTGATCTCCCCCCTGCTTGTAACAGACATCCCCACCTCTCCAGGTGAACTCAGGTGAGCGCCTTGTGATGTCATTTCATTTGGTCACTTGTTTCAAGGTTGAGGCTGGCTTCCCCTGTGACTCCTGGTGTGTTGTGGTATCCCCCCTTCTTGTAATAGACATCCCCTCCTCTCCAGGGAAACTCAGGTGAACGCTTTGTGATATCCCCCCTGCTTGTAACAGAGATCCCCTGCTCTCCAGGGGAACTCAGGTCAGCGCTTTGTTATGTCATTTCAGTTGGTCACCTGTTTCAAGGTGGAGATTGTCTTCCCCTGTGAATCCTGTCGTGTTGTCATATCCCCCCTACTTGTAACAGACATCCCCTCATCTCTACGGGAACTCAGGTGAGCGCTTTGTGATGTCATTTCAGTTGGTCACCTGTTTCAAGGTGGAGGTTGTCTTCCCCTCTGACTCCTGGTGTGTTTTGATATCCCCCCTTCTTGTAACAGACATTCGCTCATCTCCAGGGGAACTGAGGTGAGTGCTTTGTGATGTCATTGTAGTACGTCACAAGATTCCAGCTGGAGCTTGGCTTCCCCTCTGGTCTAGTGTGTTATGTGTTCCGCCATGCCAGTAAGAGACATTCCTTTGTCTCCCTGGGAATAGAGTTGTGCATTTTGTGATGTCATTTCAGTAGGCCTTAAGGTTCTAGTTGGAGGATGGCGTTGACTCTGACTTGTAGTGAGTTATGTTATCCGCCCTGACATTAAGGGACATAGAATCATAGAATCATAGAATCATAGAATCATGGAGTTGGAAGGGGCCATACAGGCCATCTAGTCCAACCCCCTGCTCAACGCAGGATCAGCCCTAAGCATCCTAAAGCATCCAAGAAAAGTGTGTATCCAACCTTTGCTTGAAGACTGCCAGTGAGGGGGAACTCACCACCTCCTTAGGCAGCCTATTCCACTGCTGAACTACTCTGACTGAGAAAAACTTTTTCCTGATATCTAGCCTATATCGTTGTACTTGAAGTTTAAACCCATTACTGCGTGTCCTTTCCTCTGCAGCCAGCAGAAACAGCATCCTGCCCTCCTCCAAGTGACAACCTTTCAAATACTTAAAGAGGGCTATCATGTCCCCTCTCAACCTCCTTTTCTCCAGGCTGAACATTCCCAAGTCCCTCAACCTATCTTCATAGGGCTTGGTCCCTTGGCCCCAGATCATCTTCGTCGCTCTCCTCTGTACCCTTTCAATTTTATCGATGTCCTTCTTGAAGTGAGGCCTCCAGAACTGCACACAGTACTCCAGGTGTGGTCTGACCAGTGCCGTATACAATGGGACTATGACATCTTGTGATTTTGATGTGATGGCTCTGTTGATACAGCCCAAAATGGTATTTGCCTTTTTTACCGCTGCATCACACTGCCTGCTCATGTTTAGTTTACAATCCACAAGTACCCCAAGGTCTCGTTCACACACAGTGCTACCTAGAAGCGTATCCCCCATCCAGTAGGCATGCTTTTCATTTTTCTGACCCAGATGCAGAACTTTACACTTATCTTTATTAAATTGCATCTTGTTCTCATTTGCCCATTTTTCCATTGTGTTCAGATCTCGTTGAACTCTGTCTCTATCTTCCGGAGTATTTGCCAGTCCTCCCAATTTGGTGTCATCTGCAAACTTGATGAGTAGTCCCTCCACCCCCTCATCTAGATCATTAATAAATATGTTAAAAAGTACCGGGCCGAGCACCGAACCCTGAGGTACCCCGCTACTCACCTCTCTCCAGTCTGATGAAACACCATTGACAACAACTCTTTGAGTGCGGTTCTCTAACCAATTCCCTATCCACCTAACGATCTGAAAATCCAGATTGCAGTCCTTCAACTTATCCATCAGAACATCATGGGGAACCTTGTCAAAAGCTTTACTAAAATCCAAGTAAATGACATCAACCAAATTTCCCCGATCCAGCAAACCTGTTACTTGGTCAAAAAAGGAAACTAGGTTGGTCTGGCAGGACCTGTTGGAGACAAATCCATGCTGACTTCCTTGGATCACCAAATTGTCCTCCAGATGTTTGCAGATCGCTCCCTTTAATATCTGCTCCATTATCTTCCCCACAACAGAGGTCAGACTCACTGGTCTGTAGTTTCCCGGGTCATCCTTCCTCCCTTTTTTGAAGATCGGAATAACGTTTGCTCTTTTCCAGTCCTCCGGGACATCTCCAGTCCTTAAAGAAGTTCCGAAGATGATGGACAAGGGCTGTGCAAGTTCTCTGGAAAGTTCTTTGAGTACTCTCGGGTGCATTTCATCTGGACCAGGGGATTTGAACTCATCCAGTGCAGCTAAATGCCTCTCGACCACCTCTCTATCCATGTTAACCTGCCACCCAGACACTATCCTTTGGCTACAGCCATCTCTAGATGTGCCTAAACACTTTGACCTGTGGGAAAAAACAGATGTAAAATAGGCACTAAGCCTTTCTGCTTTCTCTGCATCTTTCGTTAGAGTTTGTCCATCCGCACCCAACAGCGGGCCTATTGCCTCCTTTACTTTACGTTTGCTCCTCACGTAACTGAAAAATGTTTTCTTGTTACAATGGGCTTCCCTGGCCAATCTTAGCTCACTCTCAGCTTTGGCCTTCCCCTGGAGATGACATGTCCTCATCTCCAGGGGAAGTAAGTGAGTGAGTCATTCCAGTTGGTCACCTGTTTCAAGGTGAAGGTTGGCTGCCCCTGTGACTTCTGGTGTGTTGTGATATCCCCCCTGCTTGTAACAGAGATCCCCTGCTCTCCAGGGGAACTCAGGTGAGCGCTTTGTGATGTCATTTCAGTTGGTCACCTGTTTCAAGGTTGAGATTGTCTTCCCCTGTGAATCCGGGCGTGTTGTGATATCCCTCCTGCTTTTAACAGACATCCCCTCATCTCTAGGGGATCTCATGTGAGCGCTTTGTGATGTCATTTCAGTTAGTCACCTGTTTCAAGGTTGAGGTTGGCTTCCCCTGTGTCTCCTGGTGTGTTGTGATATCCCCCCTGCTTGTTACAGACATCCCCTCCTCACCAGAGGAACTCAGGTGAGCGCTTTGTGATATCCCCCCTGCTTGTAACAGACATCCCCTGCTCTCCAGGGGAACTCAGGTGAGCGCTTTGTGATGTCATTTCAGTTGGTCACCTGTTTCAAGGTGGAGGTTGGCTTCCCCTGTGACTCTTGGTGTGTTGTGATATCCCCCCTGCTTGTAACAGACATCCCCTCTTCTCCAAGTTAACTCAGGTGAGCGCTTTGTGATGTCATTTCAGTTGGTCACCTGTTTCATGGTGGAGGTGGGCTTCCGCTGTGACTCCTGGTGTGTTGTGATATCCCCCCTACTTGTAACAGACATCCCCTCATCTCTACGGGAACTCAGGTGAGGACTTTGTGATGTCATTTCAGTTGGTCACCTGTTTCAAGGTGGAGGTTGGCTTCCCCTGTGACTCCTGTTGTGTTGTGATATCCCCCCTGCTTGTAACAGACATCCCCTCCTTTCCAGGGGAACTCTGGTGAGCGCTTTGTGATGTCATTTCAGTTGGTCACCTGTTTCAAGGTGGAGGTTGGCTTCCCCTGTGACTCCTGGTGTGTTGTGATATCCCCCCTGCTTGTAACGGACATCCCCTCCTCTCAAGGGAAAGTCAAGTCAGCGCTTTGTGATGTCATTTCAGCTGGTCACCTGTTTCAAGGTGGAGGTTGACTTCCCCTGTGACTCCTGGTGTGTTGTGATATCCCCCTGCTTGTAACAGACATCCCCTCATTTCTAGGGGAAGTCAGGTGAGCGCTTTGTGATGTCATTTCAGTTGGTCACCTATTTCAAGGTGGAGGTTGGCTTCCCCTGTGACTCCTGGTGTGTTGTGATATCCCCCCTGTTTGTAACAGACATCCCCTCTTCTCCAAGTTAATTCAGGTGAGCGCTTTTTGATGTCATTTCAGTTGGTCACCTGTTTCATGGTGGAGGTTGGCTTCCCCTGTGGTTCCTGGTGTGTTGTGATATCCCCCCTGCTTGTAACAGACATCCCCTCCTCTCCAGGGGAACTCAGGTGAGCGCTTTGTGATGTCATTTCAGTTGGTCACCTATTTCAAGGTGGAGGTTGGCTTCCCCTGTGACTCCTGGTGTGTTGTGATATCCCCCCTGTTTGTAACAGACATCCCCTCTTCTCCAAGTTAATTCAGGTGAGCGCTTTTTGATGTCATTTCAGTTGGTCACCTGTTTCATGGTGGAGGTTGGCTTCCCCTGTGGCTCCTGGTGTGTTGTGATATCCCCCCTGCTTGTAACAGACATCCCCTCCTCTCTAGGGGAACTCAGGTGAGCGCTTTGTGATGTCATTACAGTTGGTCACCTGTTTCAAGGTGGAGATTGTCTTGTCCTGTGAATCCTGGCGTGTTGTTATATCCCCCCTACTTGTAACAGACTTCCCCTCCTCTCCAGGGGATCTAAGGTGAGCGCTTTGTGATTTCTTCTCAGTTGGTTACCTGTTTCAAGGTTGAGGTTGGCTTCCCCTGTAACTCCTGGTGTGTTTTGATATCCCCCCTTCTTGTAATAGACATCCCCTCCTCTCCAGGGGAACTCAGGTGAATGCTTTGTGATATCCCCCCTGCTTGTAACAGAGATCCCCTGCTCTCCAGGGGAACTCAGGTCAGCGCTTTGTTATGTCATTTCAGTTGGTCACCTGTTTCATGGTGGAGGTTGGCTTCTGCTGTGACTCCTGGTGTGTTGTGATAACCCCCCTTCTTGTAACAGACATCCCCTCCTCTCCAGGGGAACTCAGGTGAGCGCTCTGTGATGTCATTTCAGTTGGTCACCTGTTTCAAGGTGGAGGTTGGCTTCCCCTCTGACTCCTGGTGTGTTGTGATAACCCCCCTTCTTGTAACAGACATTCGCTCATCTCCAGGGGAACTGAGGTGAGTGCTTTGTGATGTCATTGTAGTACGTCACAAGATTCCAGCTGGAGCTTGGCTTCCCCTCTGATCTAGTGTGTTATGTGTTCCGCCATGCCAGTAAGAGACATTCCTTTGTCTCCCTGGGAATACAGTTGAGCGCTTTGTGATGTCATTTCAGTAGGTCTTAAGGTTCTAGTTGGAGGATGGCTTTGACTCTGACTTCTAGTGTGTTATGTTATCCACCATGACATTAAGAGACATTTCCTCATCTCCAATGGAAGTGAGTGAGTGACTCATTTCAGTTGGTCACCTGTTTCAAGGTGAAGGTTGTCTGCCCCTGTGACTTCTGGTGTGTTGTGATATCCCCCCTGCTTGTAACAGATATCCCCTCCTCTCCACGGGAACTCAGGTGAGCGCTTTGTGATGTCATTTCAGTTGGTCACCTGTTTTAAGGTGGAGATTGTCTTCCCCTGTGAATCCTGGCGTGTTGTGATATCCCCCCTGCTTGTAACAGACATCCCCTCCTCTCCAGGGGATCTAAGGTGAGCGCTTTGTGATTCCTTTTCAGTTGGTTACCTGTTTCAAGGTGGAGGTTGGCTTCCCCTCTGACTCCTGGTGTGTTGTGATATACCCCCCCGCTTGTAACCGACATCTCCTCCTCTCCAGGGGAACTCAGGTGAGCGCTTTGTGATCTCCCCCCTGCTTGTAACAGACATCCCCACCTCTCCAGGTGAACTCAGGTGAGCGCCTTGTGATGTCATTTCATTTGGTCACTTGTTTCAAGGTTGAGGCTGGCTTCCCCTGTGACTCCTGGTGTGTTGTGGTATCCCCCCTTCTTGTAATAGACATCCCCTCCTCTCCAGGGGAACTCAGGTGAACGCTTTGTGATATCCCCCCTGCTTGTAACAGAGATCCCCTGCTCTCCAGGGGAACTCAGGTCAGCGCTTTGTTATGTCATTTCAGTTGGTCACCTGTTTCAAGGTGGAGATAGTCTTCCCCTGTGAATCCTGTCGTGTTGTCATATCCCCCCTACTTGTAACAGACATCCCCTCATCTCTACGGGAACTCAGGTGAGCGCTTTGTGATGTCATTACAGTTGGTCACCTGTTTCAAGGTGGAAGTTGGCTTCCCCTGTAACTCCTGGTGTGTTTTGATATCCCCCCTTCTTGTAATAGACATCCCCTCCTCTCCAGGGGAACTCAGGTGAATGCTTTGTGATATCCCCCCTGCTTGTAACAGAGATCCCCTGCTCTCCAGGGGAACTCAGGTCAGCGCTTTGTTATGTCATTTCAGTTGGTCACCTGTTTCATGGTGGAGGTTGGCTTCTGCTGTGACTCCTGGTGTGTTGTGATAACCCCCCTTCTTGTAACAGACATCCCCTCCTCTCCAGGGGAACTCAGGTGAGCGCTTTGTGATGTCATTTCAGTTGGTCACCTGTTTCAAGGTGGAGGTTGGCTTCCCCTCTGACTCCTGGTGTGTTGTGATAACCCCCCTTCTTGTAACAGACATTCGCTCATCTCCAGGGGAACTGAGGTGAGTGCTTTGTGATGTCATTGTAGTACGTCACAAGATTCCAGCTGGAGCTTGGCTTCCCCTCTGATCTAGTGTGTTATGTGTTCCGCCATGCCAGTAAGAGACATTCCTTTGTCTCCCTGGGAATACAGTTGAGCGCTTTGTGATGTCATTTCAGTAGGTCTTAAGGTTCTAGTTGGAGGATGGCTTTGACTCTGACTTCTAGTGTGTTATGTTATCCACCATGACATTAAGAGACATTTCCTCATCTCCAATGGAAGTGAGTGAGTGACTCATTTCAGTTGGTCACCTGTTTCAAGGTGAAGGTTGTCTGCCCCTGTGACTTCTGGTGTGTTGTGATATCCCCCCTGCTTGTAACAGATATCCCCTCCTCTCCACGGGAACTCAGGTGAGCGCTTTGTGATGTCATTTCAGTTGGTCACCTGTTTTAAGGTGGAGATTGTCTTCCCCTGTGAATCCTGGCGTGTTGTGATATCCCCCCTGCTTGTAACAGACATCCCCTCCTCTCCAGGGGATCTAAGGTGAGCGCTTTGTGATTCCTTTTCAGTTGGTTACCTGTTTCAAGGTGGAGGTTGGCTTCCCCTCTGACTCCTGGTGTGTTGTGATATACCCCCCCGCTTGTAACCGACATCTCCTCCTCTCCAGGGGAACTCAGGTGAGCGCTTTGTGATCTCCCCCCTGCTTGTAACAGACATCCCCACCTCTCCAGGTGAACTCAGGTGAGCGCCTTGTGATGTCATTTCATTTGGTCACTTGTTTCAAGGTTGAGGCTGGCTTCCCCTGTGACTCCTGGTGTGTTGTGGTATCCCCCCTTCTTGTAATAGACATCCCCTCCTCTCCAAGGGAACTCAGGTGAACGCTTTGTGATATCCCCCCTGCTTGTAACAGAGATCCCCTGCTCTCCAGGGGAACTCAGGTCAGCGCTTTGTTATGTCATTTCAGTTGGTCACCTGTTTCAAGGTGGAGATAGTCTTCCCCTGTGAATCCTGTCGTGTTGTCATATCCCCCCTACTTGTAACAGACATCCCCTCATCTCTACGGGAACTCAGGTGAGCGCTTTGTGATGTCATTACAGTTGGTCACCTGTTTCAAGGTGGAAGTTGGCTTCCCCTCTGACTCCTGGTGTGTTTTGATATCCCCCCTCCTTGTAATAGACATCCCCTCCTCTCCAGGGGAACTCAGGTGAGCGCTTTGTGATATCCCCCCTGCTTGTAACAGACATCCCCTCATTTCTAGGGGAACTCTGGTGAGCGCTTTGTGATGTCATTTCAGTAGGTCTTAAGGTTCTAGTTGGAGGATGGCTTGGACTCTGACTTCTAGTGTGTTATGTTATCTGCCCTGACATTAAGAGACATGTCCTCATCTCCAGGGGAAGTAAGTGAGTGAGTCATTTCAGTTGGTCATCTGTTTCAAGGTGAAGGTTGGCTGCCCCTGTGACTTCTGGTGTGTTGTGATATCCCCCCTGCATGTAACAGACATCCCCTCCTCTCCACGGGAACTCAGGAGAGCGCTTTGTTATGTCATTTCAGTTGGTCACCTGTTTCAAGGTGGAGATTGTCTTCCCCTGTGACTCCTGGTGTGTTGTGATATCCCCCCTGCTTGTAACAGACTTCCCCTCATCTCTAGGGGAACTCAGGTGAGCGCTTTGCGATGTCATTTCTGTTGGTCACCTGTTTCAAGGTGGAGGTTGGCTTTCCCTGTGACTCCTGGTGTGTTGTGATATCCCCCCTGCTTGTAACAGACATCCCCTCCTCTCCAAGGGAACTCAGGTGAGCGCTTTGTGATATCCCCCCTGCTTGTAACAGACATCCCCTCCTCTCCAGGGGAACTCAGGTGAGCGCTTTGTGATGTCATTTCAGTTGGTCACCTGTTTCAAGGTGAAGGTTGTCTGCCCCTGTGACTTCTGGTGTGTTGTGATTTCCCCCCTGCTTGTAACAGACATCCCCTCCTCTCCACGGGAACTCAGGTGAGCGCTTTGTGATGTCATTTCAGTTGGTCACCTGTTTTAAGGTGGAGATTGTCTTCCCCTGTGAATCCTGGCGTGTTGTGATATCGCCCCTGCTTGTAACAGACATCCCCTCCTCTCCAGGGGATCTAAGGTGAGTGCTTTGTGATTTCTTTTCAGTTGGTTACCTGTTTCAAGGTGGAGGTTGGCTTCCCCTCTGACTCCTGGTGTGTTGTGATATCCCCCCTGCTTGTAACAGACATCCCCTCCTCTCCACGGGAACTCAGGTGAGCGCTTTGTGATGTCATTTCAGTTGGTCACCTGTTTCAAGGTTGAGGTTGGCTTCCCCTGTGACTCCTGGTGTGTTTTGATATCCCCCCTTCTTGTAATAGACATCCCCTCCTCTCCAGGGGAACTCAGGTGAATGCTTTGTGATATCCCCCCTGCTTGTAACAGAGATCCCCTGCTCTCCAGGGGAACTCAGGTCAGCGCTTTGTTATGTCATTTCAGTTGGTCACCTGTTTCAAGGTGGAGGTTGGCTTCCCCTCTGACTCCTGGTGTGTTGTGATAACCCCCCTTCTTGTAACAGACATCCCCTCGTCTCCCGGTGTACTCTGGTGAGCGCTTTGTGATGTCATTTCAGTAGGTCACCTGTTTCAAGATGGTGGTTGGCTTGCCAGTGTGTTATGTTATCCCCCCTGCCAGAAGAGACATTCCCTCATCTCCAGGGGAACTGAGGTGAGTGCTTTGTGATGTCATTTTAGTACGTCACAAGATTCCAGCTGGAGCTTGGCTTCCCCTCTGGTCTAGTGTGTTATGTGTTCCGCCATGCCAGTAAGAGACATTCCTTTGTCTCCATGGGAATAGAGTTGAGAGCTTTGTGATGTCATTTCAGTAGGTCTTAAGGTTCTAGTTGGAGGATGGCTTTGACTCTGACTTCTAGTGTGTTATGTTATCCGCCATGACATTAAGAGACATTTCCTCAACTCCAGGGGAAGTAAGTGAGTGAGTCATTTCAGTTGGTCACCTGTTTCAAGGTGATGGTTGTCTGCCCCTGTGACTTCTGGTGTGTTGTGATATCCCCCCTGCTTGTAACAGACATCCCCTCCTCTCCACGGGAACTCAGGTGAGCGCTTTGTGATGTCATTTCAGTTGGTCACCTGTTTTAAGGTGGAGATTGTCTTCCCCTGTGAATCCTGGCGTGTTGTGATATCCCCCCTGCTTGTAACAGACATCCCCTCCTCTCCAGGGGATCTAAGGTGAGTGCTTTGTGATTTCTTTTCAGTTGGTTACCTGTTTCAAGGTGGAGGTTGGCTTCCCCTCTGACTCCTGGTGTGTTGTGATATACCCCTCCGCTTGTAACCGACATCCCCTCCTCTCCAGGGGAACTCAGGTGAGCGCTTTTTGATGCCATTTCTGTTGGTCTCCTGTTTCAAGGTGGAGGTTGGCTTCCCCTGTGACTCCTGGTGTGTTGTGATATCCCCCCTGCTTGTAACAGACATATCCTCCTCTCCAGGGGAACTCAGGTCAGCGCTTTGTGATCTCCCCCCTGCTTGTAACAGACATCCCCACCTCTCCAGGTGAACTCAGGTGAGCGCCTTGTGATGTCATTTCATTTGGTCACTTGTTTCAAGGTTGAGGCTGGCTTCCCCTGTGACTCCTGGTGTGTTGTGGTATCCCCCCTTCTTGTAATAGACATCCCCTCCTCTCCAGGGAAACTCAGGTGAACGCTTTGTGATATCCCCCCTGCTTGTAACAGAGATCCCCTGCTCTCCAGGGGAACTCAGGTCAGCGCTTTGTTATGTCATTTCAGTTGGTCACCTGTTTCAAGGTGGAGATTGTCTTCCCCTGTGAATCCTGTCGTGTTGTCATATCCCCCCTACTTGTAACAGACATCCCCTCATCTCTACGGGAACTCAGGTGAGCGCTTTGTGATGTCATTTCAGTTGGTCACCTGTTTCAAGGTGGAGGTTGGCTTCCCCTGTGACTCCTGGTGTGTTGTGATATCCCCCCTGCTTGTAACAGACATCCCCTCCTCTCCACGGGAACTCAGGTGAGCGCTTTGTGATGTCATTTCAGTTGGTCACTTGTTTTAAGGTGGAGATTGTCTTCCCCTGTGAATCCTGGCGTGTTGTGATATCCCCCCTGCTTGTAACAGACATCCCCTCCTCTCCAGGGGAACTCAGGTGAGTGCTTTGTGATATCCCTACTGCTTGTAACAGACATCCCCTCCTCTCCAGGGGATCTAAGGTGAGCGCTTTGTGATTTCTTTTCAGTTGGTTACCTGTTTCAAGGTGGAGGTTGGCTTCCCCTGTGACTCCTGGTGTGTTGTGATATCCCCCCTACTTGTAACAGACATCCCCTCATCTCTACGGGAACTCAGGTGAGCGCTTTTTGATGCCATTTCTGTTGGTCACCTGTTTCAAGGTGGAGGTTGGCTTCCCCTGTGACTCCTGGTGTGTTGTGGTATCCCCCCTGCTTATAACAGACATCCCGTCCTCTCCAGGGGAACTCAGGTGAGCGCTTTGTGATATCCCCCCTGCTTGTAACAGACATCCCCTGCTCTCCAGGGGAACTCAGGTGAGTTTTTTGTGATGTCATTTTAGGTGGTGACCTGTTTCAAGGCGGAGGTTGGCTTCCGCTGTGACTCCTGGTGTGTTGTGATATCCCCCCTGCTTATAACAGACATCCCCTCATCTCTAGGGGAACTCAGGTGAGTGCTTTGTGATGTCATTTCAGTTGGTCACCTGTTTCAAGGTGGAGGTTGGCTTCCCCTGTGACTCCTGGCGTGTTGTGATATCCCCCCTGCTTGTAACAGACATCCCCTCCTCACCAGGGGAACTCAGGTGAGCGTTTTTTGATATCCCCCCTGCTTGTAACAGAGATCCCCTGCTCTCCAGGGGAACTCAGGTGAGCGCTTTGTGATGTCATTTCAGTTGGTCACCAGTTTCAAGGTTGAGATTGTCTTCCCCTGTGAATCCGGGCGTGTTGTGATATCCCTCCTGCTTTTAACAGACATCCCCTCATCTCTAGGGGAACTCAGGTGAGCGCTTTGTGGTGTCATTTCAGTTGGTCACCTGTTTCAAGGTTGAGGTTGGCTTCCCCTGTGACTCCTGGTGTCTTGTGATATCCCCCCTGCTTGTAACAGACATCCCCTCCTCACCAGGGGAACTCAGGTGATACTTTCTGATATCCCCCCTGCTTGTAACAGACATCCCCTGCTCTCCAGGGGAACTCAGGTGAGCCCTTTGTGATATCCCCCCTGCTTGTAACAGAGATCCCCTGCTCTCCAGGGGAACTCAGGTCAGCGCTTTGTTATGTCATTTCAGTTGTTCACCTGTTTCAAGGTGGAGATTGTCTTCCCCTGTGAATCCTGTCGTGTTGTGATATCCCCCCTACTTGTAACAGACATGCCCTCATCTCTACGGGAACTCAGGTGAGCGCTTTGTGATGTCATTTCAGTTGGTCACCTGTTTCAAGGTGGAGGTTGGCTTCCCCTGTGACTCCTGGTGTGTTGTGATATCCCCCCTGCTTGTAACAGACATCCCCTCCTCTCCAGGGGAACTCTGGTGAGCGCTTTGTGATGTCATTTCAGTTGGTCACCTGTTTCAAGGTGGAGGTTGGCTTCTCCTGTGACTCCTGGTGTGTTGTGATATCCCCCCTGCTTGTAACGGACATCCCCTCCTCTCAAGGGAAAGTCAAGTCAGCGCTTTGTGATGTCATTTCAGTTGGTCACCTGTTTCAAGGTGGAGGTTGGCTTCCCCTGTGACTCCTGGTGTGTTGTGATATCCCCCTGCTTGTAACAGACATCCCCTCCTCTCCAGGGGATCTAAGGTGAGCGCTTTGTGATTTCTTTTCAGTTGTTTACCTGTTTCAAGGTGGAGGTTGGCTTCCCCTCTGACTCCTGGTGTGTTGTGATATACCCCCCCGCTTGTAACCGACATCCCCTCCTCTCCAGGGGAACTCAGGTGAGCGCTTTTTGATGCCATTTCTGTTGGTCACCTGTTTCAAGGTGGAGGTTGGCTTCCCCTGTGACTCCTGGTGTGTTGTGATATCCCCCCTGCTTGTAACAGACATCTCCTCCTCTCCAGGGGAACTCAGGTAAGCGCTTTGTGATCTCCCCCCTGCTTGTAACAGACATCCCCACCTCTCCAGGTGATGTCATTTCATTTGGTCACTTGTTTCAAGGTTGAGGTTGGCTTCCCCTGTGACTCCTGGTGTGTTGTGGTATCCCCCCTTCTTGTAATAGACATCCCCTCCTCACCAGGGGAACTCAGGTGAGCGTTTTTTGATATCACCCCTGCTTGTAACAGAGATCCCCTGCTCTCCAGGGGAACTCAGGTCAGCGCTTTGTTATGTCATTTCAGTTGGTCACCTGTTTCAAGGTGGAGATTGTCTTCCCCTGTGAATCCTGTCGTGTTGTCATATCCCCCCTACTTGTAACAGACATCCCCTCATCTCTACGGGAACTCAGGTGAGCGCTTTGTGATGTCATTTCAGTTGGTCACCTGTTTCAAGGTGGAGGTTGGCTTCCCCTGTGACTCCTGGTGTGTTGTGATATCCCCCCTGCTTGTAACAGACATCCCCTCCTCTCCACGGGAACTCAGGTGAGCGCTTTGTGATGTCATTTCAGTTGGTCACTTGTTTTAAGGTGGAGATTGTCTTCCCCTGTGAATCCTGGCGTGTTGTGATATCCCCCCTGCTTGTAAAAGACATCCCCTCCTCTCCAGGGGAACTCAGGTGAGTGCTTTGTGATATCCCTACTGCTTGTAACAGACATCCCCTCCTCTCCAGGGGATCTAAGGTAAGCGCTTTGTGATTTCTTTTCAGTTGGTTACCTGTTTCAAGGTGGAGGTTGGCTTCCCCTCTGGCTCCTGGTGTGTTGTGATATCCCCCCCCCCGCTTGTAACCGACATCCCCTCCTCTCCAGGGGAACTCAGGTGAGTGCTTTTTGATGCCATTTCTGTTGGTCACCTGTTTCAAGGTGGAGGTTGGCTTCCCCTGTGACACCTGGTGTGTTGTGATATCCCCCCTGCTTGTAACAGACATCTCCTCTTCTCCAGGGGAACTCAGGTGAGCGCTTTGTGATCTCCCCCCTGCTTATAACAGACATCCCCTCCTCTCCAGGGGAACTCAGGTGAGCGCTTTGTGATATCCCCCCCTGCTTGTAACAGACATCCCCACCTCTCCAGGGGAACTCAGGTGAGCGCCTTGTGATGTCATTTCAGTTGGTCACTTGTTTCAAGGTTGAGGTTGGCTTCCCCTGTGACTCCTGGTGTGTTGTGGTATCCCCCCTGCTTATAACAGATATCCCGTCCTCTCCAGGGGAACTCAGGTGAGCGCTTTGTGATATCCCCCCTGCTTGTAACAGACATCCCCTGCTCTCCAGGGGAACTCAGGTGAGTGTTTTGTGATGTCATTTTAGGTGGTGACCTGTTTCAAGGTGGAGGTTGGCTTCCGCTGTGACTCCTGGTGTGTTGTGATATCCCCCCTGCTTATAACAGACATCCCCTCATCTCTAGGGGAAATCAGGTGAGCGCTTTGTGATGTCATTTCAGTTGGTCACCTGTTTCAAGGTGGAGGTTGGCTTCCCCTGTGACTCCTGGTGTGTTGTGATATCCCCCCTGCTTGTAACAGACATCCCCTCCTCACCAGGGGAACTCAGGTGAACGTTTTTTGATATCCCCCCTGCTTGTAACAGAGATCCCCTGCTCTCCAGGGGAACTCAGGTGAGCGCTTTGTGATGTCATTTCAGTTGGTCACCTGTTTCAAGGTTGAGATTGTCTTCCCCTGTGAATCCGGGCGTGTTGTGATCTCCCTCCTGCTTTTAACAGACATCCCCTCATCTCTAGGGGAACTCAGGTGAGCGGTTTGTGGTGTCATTTCAGTTGGTCACCTGTTTCAAGGTTGAGGTTGGCTTCCCCTGTGACTCCTGGTGTCTTCTGATATCCCCCCTGCTTGTAACAGACATCCCCTCCTCACCAGGGGAACTCAGGTGAGCGCTTTCTGATATCCCCCCTGCTTGTAACAGACATCCCCTGCTCTCCAGGGGAACTCAGGTCAGCGCTTTGTGATATCCCCCCTGCTTGTAACAGAGATCCCCTGCTCTCCAGGGGAACTCAGGTCAGCGCTTTGTTATGTCATTTCAGTTGTTCACCTGTTTCAAGGTGGAGATTGTCTTCCCCTGTGAATCCTGTCGTGTTGTGATATCCCCCCTGCTTGTAACAGACATCCCCTCTTCTCCAAGTTAACTCAGGTGAGCGCTTTGTGATGTCATTTCAGTTGGTCACCTGTTTCATTGTGGAGGTTGGCTTCCGCTGTGACTCCTGGTGTGTTGTGATAACCCCCCTGCTTGTAACAGACACCCCCTCCTCTCCAGGGGAACTCAGGTGAGCGCTTTGTTATGTCATTACAGTTGGTCACCTGTTTCAAGGTGGAGGTTGGCTTCCCCTCTGACTCCTGGTGTGTTTTGATATCCCCCCTTCTTGTAACAGACATTCGCTCATCTCCAGGGGAACTCAGGTGAGCGCTTTGTGATGTCATTTCAGTTGGTCACCTGTTTCAAGGTGGAGGTTGGCTTCCCCTGTGCCTCCTGGTGTGTTGTGATATCCCCCCTGTTTGTAACGGACATCCCCTCCACTCAAGGGAAAGTCAAGTCAGCGCTTTGTGATGTCATTTCAGTTGGTCACCTGTTTCAAGGTGGAGGTTGGCTTCCCCTGTGACTCCTGGTGTGTTGTGATATCCCCCTGCTTGTAACAGACATCCCCTCCTTAGCAGGGCAACTCAGGTGAGCGCTTTGTGATATCCCCCCTGCTTGTAACAGACATCCCCTCATCTCTAGGGGAACTCAGGTGAGCGCTTTGTGATGTCATTTCAGTTGGTCACATGTTTCAAGGTTGAGGTTGGCTTCTCCTGTGACTCCTGGTGTTTTGTGATATCCCCCCTGCTTGTAACAGACATCCCCTCCTCATCAGGGGAACTCAGGTGAGCGCTTTGTGATATCCCCCCTGCTTGTAACAGACATCCCCTCCTCTCCAGGGGAACTCAGGTGAGCGCTTTGTGATGTCATTTCAGTTGGTCACCTGTTTCAAGGTGGAGGTTGTCTTCCCCTGTGACTCCTGGTGTGTTGTGATATCCCCCCTGCTTGTAACAGACATCCCCTCTTCTCCAAGTTAACTCAGGTGAGCGCTTTGTGATGTCATTTCAGTTGGTCACCTGTTTCATTGTGGAGGTTGGCTTCCGCTGTGACTCCTGGTGTGTTGTGATAACCCCCCTGCTTGTAACAGACACCCCCTCCTCTCCAGGGGAACTCAGGTGAGCGCTTTGTGATGTCATTTCAGTTGGTCACCTGTTTCAAGGTGGAGGTTGGCTTCCCCTGTGCCTCCTGGTGTGTTGTGATATCCCCCCTGTTTGTAACGGACATCCCCTCCTCTCAAGGGAAAGTCAATTCAGCGCTTTGTGATGTCATTTCAGTTGGTCACCTGTTTCAAGGTGGAGGTTGGCTTCCCCTGTGACTCCTGGTGTGTTGTGATATCCACCTGCTTGTAACAGACATCCCCTCCTTAGCAGGGCAACTCAGGTGAGCGCTTTGTGATATCCCCCCTGCTTGTAACAGACATCCCCTCATCTCTAGGGGAACTCAGGTGAGCGCTTTGTGATGTCATTTCAGTTGGTCACATGTTTCAAGGTTGAGGTTGGCTTCTCCTGTGACTCCTGGTGTTTTGTGATATCCCCCCTGCTTGTAACAGACATCCCCTCCTCATCAGGGGAACTCAGGTGAGCGCTTTGTGATATCCCCCCTGCTTGTAACAGACATCCCCTCCTCTCCAGGGGAACTCAGGTGAGCGCTTTGTGATGTCATTTCAGTTGGTCACCTGTTTCAAGGTGGAGGTTGTCTTCTCCTGTGACTCCTGGTGTGTTGTGATATCCCCCCTGCTTGTAACAGACATCCCCTCTTCTCCAAGTTAACTCAGGTGAGCGCTTTGTGATGTCATTTCAGTTGGTCACCTGTTTCATTGTGGAGGTTGGCTTCCGCTGTGACTCCTGGTGTGTTGTGATAACCCCCCTGCTTGTAACAGACGCCCCCTCCTCTCCAGGGGAACTCAGGTGAGCGCTTTGTTATGTCATTACAGATGGTCACCTGTTTCAAGGTGGAGGTTGGCTTCCCCTCTGACTCCTGGTGTGTTTTGATATCCCCCCTTCTTGTAACAGACATTCGCTCATCTCCAGGGGAACTGAGGTGAGTGCTTTGTGATGTCATTGTAGTACGTCACAAGATTCCAGCTGGAGCTTGGCTTCCCCTCTGGTCTAGTGTGTTATGTGTTCCGCCATGCCAGTAAGAGACATTCCTTTGTCTCCATGGGAATAGAGTTGAGCGCTTTGTGATGTCATTTCAGTAGGTCTTAAGGTTCTAGTTGGACGATGGCTTTCACTCTGACTTCTAGTGTGTTATGTTATCCGCCATGACATTAAGAGACATGTCCTCATCTCCAGGGGAAGTGAGTGAGTCATTTCAGTTGGTCACCTGTTTCAAGGTGAAGGTTGGCTGCCCCTGTAACTTCTGGTGTGTTGTGATATCCCCCCTGCTTGTAACAGACATCCCCTCCTCTCCACGGGAACTCAGGTGAGCGCATTGTGATGCCATTTCTGTTGGTCACCTGTTTCAAGGTGGAGGTTGGCTTCCCCTGTGACTCCTGGTGTGTTGTGATATCCCCCCTGCTTGTAACAGACATCTCCTCCTCTCCAGGGGATCTCAGGTGAGCGCTTTGTGATCTCCCCCCTGCTTGTAACAGACATCCCCACCTCTCCAGGTGAACTCAGGTGAGCGCCTTGTGATGTCATTTCATTTGGTCACTTGTTTCGAGGTTGAGGTTGGCTTCCCCTGTGACTCCTGGTGTGTTGTGGTATCCCCCCTTCTTGTAATAGACATCCCCTCCTCTCCAGGGGAACTCAGGTGAACGCTTTGTGATATCCCCCCTGCTTGTAACAGAGATCCCCTGCTCTCCAGGGGAACTCAGGTCAGCGCTTTGTTATGTCATTTCAGTTGGTCACCTGTTTCAAGGTGGAGATTGTCTTCCCCTGTGAATCCTGTCGTGTTGTCATATCCCCCCTTCTTGTAACAGACATCCCCTCATCTCTACGGGAACTCAGGTGAGCGCTTTGTGATGTCATTTCAGTTGGTCACCTGTTTCAAGGTGGAGGTTGGCTTCCCCTGTGACTCCTGGTGTGTTGTGATATCCCCCCTGCTTGTAACAGACATCCCCTCCTCTCCACGGGAACTCAGGTGAGCGCTTTGTGATGTCATTACAGTTGGTCACCTGTTTCAAGGTGGAGGTTGGCTTCCCCTCTGACTCCTGGTGTGTTTTGATATCCCCCCTCCTTGTAATAGACATCCCCTCCTCTCCAGGGGAACTCAGGTGAGCGCTTTGTGATATCCCCCCTGCTTGTAACAGACATCCCCTCATTTCTAGGGGAACTCTGGTGAGCGCTTTGTGATGTCATTTCAGTAGGTCTTAAGGTTCTAGTTGGAGGATGGCTTGGACTCTGACTTCTAGTGTGTTATGTTATCCGCCATGACATTAAGAGACATTTCCTCAACTCCAGGGGAAGTAAGTGAGTGAGTCATTTCAGTTGGTCACCTTTTTGAAGGTAAAGGTTGGCTGCCCCTGTGACTTCTGGTGTGTTGTGATATCCCCCCTGCATGTAACAGACATCCCCTCCTCTCCACGGGAACTCAGGAGAGCGCTTTGTTATGTCCTTTCAGTTGGTCACCTGTTTCAAGGTGGAGATTGTCTTCTCCTGTGAATCCTGGCGTGTTGTTATATCCCCCCTACTTGTAACAGACTTCCCCTCATCTCTAGGGGAACTCAGGTGAGTGCTTTGCGATGTCATTTCTGTTGGTCACCTGTTTCAAGGTGGAGGTTGGCTTCCCCTGTGACTCCTGGTGTGTTGTGATATCCCCCCTGCTTGTAACAGACATCCCCTCCTCTCCAGGGGATCTAAGGTGAGCGCTTTGTGATTTCTTCTCAGTTGGTTACCTGTTTCAAGGTGGAGGTTGGCTTCCCCTCTGACTCCTGGTGTGTTGTGATATCCCCCCCCCCGCTTGTAACCGACATCCCCTCCTCTCCAGGGGAACTCAGGTGAGCGCTTTGTGATGTCATTTCAGTTGGTCACCTGTTTCAAGGTTGAGATTGTCTTCCCCTGTGAATCCGGGCATGTTGTGATATCCCTCCTGCTTTTACCAGACATCCCCTCATCTCTAGGGGAACTCAGGTGAGCGCTTTGTGATGTCATTTCAGTTGGTCACCTGTTTCACGGTTGAGGTTGGCTTCTCCTGTGACTCCTGGTGTTTTGTGATATCCCCCCTGCTTGTAACAGACATCATCTCCTCATCAGGGGAACTCAGGTGAGCGCTTTGTGATATCCCCCCTGCTTGTAACAGACATCCCCTCCTCACCAGGGGAACTCAGGTGAGCGTTTTTTGATATCCCCCCTGCTTGTAACAGAGATCCCCTGCTCTCCAGGGGAACTCAGGTGAGCGCTTTGTGATGTCATTTCAGTTGGTCACCTGTTTTAAGGTGGAGATTGTCTTCCCCTGTGAATCCTGGCGTGTTGTGATATCCCCCCTGCTTGTAACAGACATCCCCTCCTCTCCAGGGGAACTCAGGTGAGTGCTTTGTGATATCCCCACTGCTTGTAACAGACATCCCCTCCTCTCCAGGGGATCTAAGGTGAGCGCTTTGTGATTTCTTTTCAGTTGGTTACCTGTTTCAAGGTGGAGGTTGGCTTCCCCTCTGACTCCTGGTGTGTTGTGATATCCCCCCCCCGCTTGTAACCGACATCCCCTCCTCTCCAGGGGAACTCAGGTGAGCGCTTTTTGATGCCATTTCTGTTGGTCACCTGTTTCAAGGTGGAGGTTGGCTTCCCCTGTGACTCCTGGTGTGTTGTGATATCCCCCCTGCTTGTAACAGACATCTCCTCCTCTCCAGGGGAACTCAGGTGAGCGTTTTGTGATATCCCCCCCCTGCTTGTAACAGACATCCCCACCTCTCCAGGTGAACTCAGGTGAGCGCCTTGTGATATCATTTCAGTTGGTCACTTGTTTCAAGGTTGAGTTTGGCTTCCCCTGTGACTCCTGGTGTGTTGTGGTATCCCCCCTGCTTATAACAGACATCCCGTCCTCTCCAGGGGAACTCAGGTGAACGCTTTGTGATATCCCCCCTGCTTGTAACAGACATCCCCTGCTCTCCAGGGGAACTCAGGTGAGTGTTTTGTGATGTCATTTTAGGTGGTGACCTGTTTCAAGGTGGAGGTTGGCTTCCGCTGTGACTCCTGGTGTGTTGTGATATCCCCCCTGCTTATAACAGACATCCCCTCATCTCTAGGGGAACTCAGGTGAGCGCTTTGTGATGTCATTTCAGTTCGTCACCTGTTTCAAGGTGGAGGTTGGCTTCCCCTGTGACTCCTGGCGTGTTGTGATATCCCCCCTGCTTGTAACAGACATCCCCTCCTCTCCAAGGGAACTCTGGTGAGCGCTTTGTGATGTCATTTCAGTTGGTCACCTGTTTCAAGGTGGAGGTTGGCTTCCCCTGTGACTCCTGGTGTGTTGTGATATCCCCCCTGCTTGTAACGGACATCGCCTCCTCTCAAGGGAAAGTCAAGTCAGCGCTTTGTGATGTCATTTCAGTTGGTCACCTGTTTCAAGGTGGAGGTTGGCTTCCCCTGTGACTCCTGGTGTGTTGTGATATCCCCCTGCTTGTAACAGACATCCCCTCATCTCTAGGGGAACTCAGGTGAGCGCTTTGTGATGTCATTTCAGTTGGTCACATGTTTCAAGGTTGAGGTTGGCTTCTCCTGTGACTCCTGGTGTTTTGTGATATCCCCCCTGCTTGTAACAGACATCCCCTCCTCATCAGGGGAACTCAGGTGAGTGCTTTGTGATCTCCCCCCTGCTTATAACAGACATCCCCTCCTCTCCAGGGGAACTCAGGTGAGCGCTTTGTGATGTCATTTCAGTTGGTCACCTGTTTCAACGTGGAGGTTGGCTTCCCCTCTGACTCCTCGTGTGTTGTGATATCCCCCCCGCTTGTAACAGACAACCCCTCCTCTCCAGGGGAACTCAGGTGAGCGCTTTGTGATGCCATTTCTGTTGGTCACCTGTTTCAAGGTGGAGGTTGGCTTCCCCTGTGACTCCTGGTGTGTTGTGCTATCCCCCCTGCTTATAACAGACCTCCCCTCCTCTCCAGGGGAACTCAGGTGAGCGCTTTGTGATTTCTTTTCAGTTGGTTACCTGTTTCAACGTTGAGGTTGGCTTCCCCTCTGACTCCTCGTGTGTTGTGATATCCCCCCCGCTTGTAATAGACAATCCCTCCTCTCCAGGGGAACTCAGGTGAGCGCTTTGTGATGCCATTTCTGTTGGTCACCTGTTTCAACGTGGAGGTTGGCTTCCCCTGTGACTCCTGGTGTGTTGTGATATCCCCCCTGCTTATAACAGACATCCCCTCCTCTCCAGGTGAACTCAGGTGAGCGCTTTGTGATATCCCCTCTTCTTGTAACAGACATCCCCAGCTCTCCAGGTGAACTCAGGTGAGCGCTTTGTGATGTCATTTCAGTTGGTCACCTGTTTCAAGGTTGATGTTGGCTTCCCCTGTGACTCCTGGTGTGTTGTGATATCCCCCCTGCTTGTAACAGACATCCCCTCATCTCTAGTGGAACTCAGGTGAGCGCTTTGTGATGCCATTTCAGTTGGTCACCTGTTTCAAGGTTGAGGTTGGCTTCCCCTGTGATTCCTGGTGTGTTGTGATATCCCCCCTGCTTGTAACAGACATCTCCTCCTCTCCATGGGAACTCAGGTGAGCGCTTTGTGATATCCTCCCTGCTTGTAACAGTCATCCCGTCCTCTCCAGGGGAACTTAAGTGAGCGCTTTGTGATTTCCCCCCTGCTTGTAACAGACATCTCCTCCTCTCCATGAGAACTCAGGTGAGCGCTTTGTGATATCCCCCCTGCTTATAACAGACATCCCCTCCTCTCCAGGGGAACTCAAGTGAGCGATTTGTGAGGTCATTTCAGTTGTTCACCTGTTTCAAGGTGGAGGTTGGCTTCCCCTGTGAATCCTGGTGTGTTGTGATATCCCCCCTGCTTGTAACAGACATCCCCTCATCTCTAGTGGAACTCAGGTGAGCGCTTTGTGATGCCATTTCAGTTGGTCACCTGTTTCAAGGTTGAGGTTGGCTTCCCCTGTGATTCCTGGTGTGTTGTGATATCCCCCCCGCTTGTAACAGACCACCCCTCCTCTCCAGGGGAACTCAGGTGAGCGCTTTGTGATGTCATTTCAGTTGTTCACCTGTTTCAAGGTGGAGGTTGGCTTCCCCTGTGACTCCTGGTGTGTTGTGATATCCCCCCTGCTTGTAACAGACATCTCCTCCTCTCCGTGGGAACTCAGGTGAGCGCTTTGTGATATTCCTCCTGCCTGTAACAGACATTCCCTCCTCTCCTGGTGAACTCAGGTGAGCGCTTTGTGATGTCATTTCAGTTGGTCACCTGTTTCAAGATTGAGGTTGGCTTCCCCTGTGACTCCTTGTGTGTTGTGGTATCCCCCCTGCTTATAACAGACATCCCGTCCTCTCCAGGGGAACTCAGGTGAGCGCTTTGTGATATCCCCCCTGCTTGTAACAGACATCCCCTGCTTTCCAGGGGAACTCAGGTGGGCGTTTTGTGATGTCATTTCATTTGGTCACCTGTTTCAAGGTGGAGGTTGGCTTCCGCTGTGACTCCTGGTGTGTTGTGATATCCCCCCTGCTTATAACAGACATCCCCTCATCTCTAGGGGAACTCAGGTGAGCGCTTTGTGATAGCATTTCAGTTGGTCACCTGTTTCAAGGTGGAGGTTGGCTTCCCCTGTGACTCCTGGCGTGTTGTGATGTCCCCCCTGCTTATAACAGACATCCCCTCGTCTCCAGGGGAACTCAGGTGAGCGCTTTGTGATAACCCCCCTGCTTGTAACAGACATCCCCTCCTCTCCAGGGGAACTCAGGTGAGCGCTTTGTGATGTCATTTCAGTTGGTCACCTCTTTCAACGTGGAGGTTGGCTTCCCCTGTGACTCCTGGCGTGTTGTGATATCCCCCCTTCTTGTAACAGACATCCCCTCGTCTCCAGGTGTACTCAGGTGAGCGCTTTGTGATGTCATTTCAGTTGATCATTTTTTTCAAGGTTGAGGTTGGCTTCCCCTGTGACTCCTGGTGTGTTGTGATATCCCCCCTGCTTGTAACAGCTACCCCTCCTCTCCTGAGGTGAGTGCTTTGTGATGTCATTGTAGTACGTCACAAGATTCCAGCTGGAGCTTGGCTTCCCCTCTGGTCTAGTGTGTTATGTGTTCCGCCATGCCAGTAAGAGACATTCCTTTGTCTCCATGGGAATAGAGTTGAGCGGTTTGTGATGTCATTTCAGTAGGTCTTAAAGTTCTAGTTGGAGGATGGCTTTGACTCTGACTTTTATTGTGTTATGTTATCCGCCCTGACATTAAGAGACATGTCCTCATCTCCAGGGGAAGTAAGTGAGTGAGTCATTTCAGTTGGTCACCTGTTTCAAGGTGAAGGTTGGCTGCCCTTGTGACTTCTGGTGTGTTGTGATATCCCCCCTGCTTTGGGGGATATCACAGACATCCCCTCCTCACCAGGGGAACTCAGGTGAGCGCTTTCTGATATCCCCCCTGCTTGTAACAGACATCCCCTGCTCTCCAGGGGAACTCAAGTGAGCACTTTGTGATATCCCCCCTGCTTGTAACAGAGATCCCCTGCTCTCCAGGGGAACTCAGGTCAGCGCTTTGTTATGTCATTTCAGTTGTTCACCTGTTTCAAGGTGGAGATTGTCTTCCCCTGTGAATCATGTCGTGTTGTGATATCCCCCCTACTTGTAACAGACATCCCCTCATCTCTACGGGAACTCAGGTGAGAGCTTTTTGATGTCATTTCAGTTGGTCACCTGTTTCAAGGTGGAGGTTGGCTTCCCCTGTGACTCCTGGTGTGTTGAGATATCCCCCCTGCTTGTAACAGACATCCCCTCCTCTCCAGGGGAACTCTGGTGAGCGCTTTGTGATGTCATTTCAGTTGGTCACCTGTTTCAAGGTGGAGGTTGGCTTCCCCTGTGACTCCTGGTGTGTTGTGATATCCCCCCTGCTTGTAACGGACATCCCCTCCTCTCAAGGGAAAGTCAAGTCAGCGCTTTGTGATGTCATTTCAGTTGGTCACCTGTTTCAAGGTGGAGGTTGGCTTCCCCTGTGACTCCTGGTGTGTTGTGATATCACCCTGCTTGTAACAGACATCCCCTCCTCTCCAGGGGAACTCAGGTGAGCGCTTTGTGATATCCCCCCTGCTTGTAACAGACATCCCCTCATCTCTAGGGGAACTCAGGTGAGCGCTTTGTGATGTCATTTCAGTTGGTCACATGTTTCAAGGTTGAGGTTGGCTTCTCCTGTGACTCCTGGTGTTTTGTGATATCCCCCCTGCTTGTAACAGACATCCCCTCCTCATCAGGGTAACTCAGGTGAGTGCTTTGTGATCTCCCCCCTGCTTATAACAGACATCCCCTCCTCTCCAGGGGAACTCAGGTGAGCGCTTTGTGATATCCCCTCTGCTTGTAACAGACATCCCCAGCTCTCTAGGTGAACTCAGGTGAGCGCTTTGTGATGTCATTTCAGTTGGTCACCTGTTTCAACGTGGAGGTTGGCTTCCCCTCTGACTCCTCGTGTGTTGTGATATCCCCCCCGCTTGTAACAGACAACCCCTCCTCTCCAGGGGAACTCAGGTGAGCGCTTTGTGATGCCATTTCTGTTGGTCACCTGTTTCAAGGTGGAGGTTGGCTTCCCCTGTGACTCCTGGTGTGTTGTGCTATCCCCCCTGCTTATAACAGACATCCCCTCCTCTCCAGGGGAACTCAGGTGAGCGCTTTGTGATTTCTTTTCAGTTGGTTACCTTTTTCAACGTGGAGGTTGGCTTCCCCTCTGACTCCTCGTGTGTTGTGATATCCCCCCCGCTTGTAACAGACAATCCCTCCTCTCCAGGGGAACTCAGGTGAGCGCTTTGTGATGCCATTTCTGTTGGTCACCTGTTTCAACGTGGAGGTTGGCTTCCCCTGTGACTCCTGGTGTGTTGTGATATCCCCCCTGCTTATAACAGACATCCCCTCCTCTCCAGGTGAACTCAGGTGAGCGCTTTGTGATATCCCCTCTTCTTGTAACAGACATCCCCAGCTCTCCAGGTGAACTCAGGTGAGCGCTTTGTGATGTCATTTCAGTTGTTCACCTGTTTCAAGGTGGAGGTTGGCTTCCCCTGTGACTCCTGGTGTGTTGTGATATCCCCCCTGCTTGTAACAGACATCCCCTCATCTCTAGTGGAACTCAGGTGAGCGCTTTGTGATGCCATTTCAGTTGGTCACCTGTTTCAAGGTTGAGGTTGGCTTCCCCTGTGATTCCTGGTGTGTTGTGATATCCCCCCCGCTTGTAACAGACAACCCCTCCTCTCCAGGGGAACTCAGGTGAGCGCTTTGTGATGTCATTTCAGTTGTTCACCTGTTTCAAGGTGGAGGTTGGCTTCTCCTGTGACTCCTGGTGTGTTGTGATATCCCCCCTGCTTGTAACAGACATCTCCTCCTCTCCGTGGGAACTCAGGTGAGCGCTTTGTGATATTCCTCCTGCCTGTAACAGACATTCCCTCCTCTCCTGGTGAACAGACATACCCAGCTCTCCAGGTGAGCGTTTTGTGATGTCATTTCTGTTGGTCACCTGTTTCAAGGTGGAGGTTGGCTTCCCCTGTGACTCCTGGTGTGTTGTGCTATCCCCCCTGCTTATAACAGACATCCCCTCCTCTCCAGGGAAAGTCAAGTCAGCGCTTTGTGATGTCATTTCAGTTGGTCACCTGTTTCAAGGTGGAGGTTGGCTTCCCCTGTGACTCCTGGTGTGTTGTGATATCACCCTGCTTGTAACAGACATCCCCTCCTCTCCAGGGGAACTCAGGTGAGCGCTTTGTGATATCCCCCCTGCTTGTAACAGACATCCCCTCATCTCTAGGGGAACTCAGGTGAGCGCTTTGTGATGTCATTTCAGTTGGTCACATGTTTCAAGGTTGAGGTTGGCTTCTCCTGTGACTCCTGGTGTTTTGTGATATCCCCCCTGCTTGTAACAGACATCCCCTCCTCATCAGGGTAACTCAGGTGAGTGCTTTGTGATCTCCCCCCTGCTTATAACAGACATCCCCTCCTCTCCAGGGGAACTCAGGTGAGCGCTTTGTGATATCCCCTCTGCTTGTAACAGACATCCCCAGCTCTCTAGGTGAACTCAGGTGAGCGCTTTGTGATGTCATTTCAGTTGGTCACCTGTTTCAACGTGGAGGTTGGCTTCCCCTCTGACTCCTCGTGTGTTGTGATATCCCCCCCGCTTGTAACAGACAACCCCTCCTCTCCAGGGGAACTCAGGTGAGCGCTTTGTGATGCCATTTCTGTTGGTCACCTGTTTCAAGGTGGAGGTTGGCTTCCCCTGTGACTCCTGGTGTGTTGTGCTATCCCCCCTGCTTATAACAGACATCCCCTCCTCTCCAGGGGAACTCAGGTGAGCGCTTTGTGATTTCTTTTCAGTTGGTTACCTTTTTCAACGTGGAGGTTGGCTTCCCCTCTGACTCCTCGTGTGTTGTGATATCCCCCCCGCTTGTAACAGACAATCCCTCCTCTCCAGGGGAACTCAGGTGAGCGCTTTGTGATGCCATTTCTGTTGGTCACCTGTTTCAACGTGGAGGTTGGCTTCCCCTGTGACTCCTGGTGTGTTGTGATATCCCCCCTGCTTATAACAGACATCCCCTCCTCTCCAGGTGAACTCAGGTGAGCGCTTTGTGATATCCCCTCTTCTTGTAACAGACATCCCCAGCTCTCCAGGTGAACTCAGGTGAGCGCTTTGTGATGTCATTTCAGTTGTTCACCTGTTTCAAGGTGGAGGTTGGCTTCCCCTGTGACTCCTGGTGTGTTGTGATATCCCCCCTGCTTGTAACAGACATCCCCTCATCTCTAGTGGAACTCAGGTGAGCGCTTTGTGATGCCATTTCAGTTGGTCACCTGTTTCAAGGTTGAGGTTGGCTTCCCCTGTGATTCCTGGTGTGTTGTGATATCCCCCCCGCTTGTAACAGACAACCCCTCCTCTCCAGGGGAACTCAGGTGAGCGCTTTGTGATGTCATTTCAGTTGTTCACCTGTTTCAAGGTGGAGGTTGGCTTCTCCTGTGACTCCTGGTGTGTTGTGATATCCCCCCTGCTTGTAACAGACATCTCCTCCTCTCCGTGGGAACTCAGGTGAGCGCTTTGTGATATTCCTCCTGCCTGTAACAGACATTCCCTCCTCTCCTGGTGAACAGACATACCCAGCTCTCCAGGTGAGCGTTTTGTGATGTCATTTCTGTTGGTCACCTGTTTCAAGGTGGAGGTTGGCTTCCCCTGTGACTCCTGGTGTGTTGTGCTATCCCCCCTGCTTATAACAGACATCCCCTCCTCTCCAGGGGAACTCAGGTGAGCGCTTTGTGATTTCTTTTCAGTTGGTTACCTGTTTCAACGTGGAGGTTGGCTTCCCCTCTGACTCCTCGTGTGTTGTGATATCCCCCCCGCCTGTAACAGACAATCCCTCCTCTCCAGGGGAACTCAGGTGAGCGCTTTGTGATGCCATTTCTGTTGGTCACCTGTTTCAACGTGGAGGTTGGCTTCCCCTGTGACTCCTGGTGTGTTGTGATATCCCCCCTGCTTATAACAGACATCTCCTCCTCTCCATGGGAACTCAGGTGAGCGCTTTATGATATCCCCCCTGCTTATAACAGACATCCCCTCCTCTCCAGGGGAACTCAAGTGAGCGCTTTGTGATGTCATTTCAGTTGTTCACCTGTTTCAAGGTGGAGGTTGGCTTCCCCTGTGATTCCTGGTGTGTTGTGATATCCCCCCTGCTTGTAACAGACAACCCCTCCTCTCTAGGGGAACTCAGGTGAGCGCTTTGTGATGTCATTTCAGTTGTTCACCTGTTTCAAGGTGGAGGTTGGCTTCCCCTGTGACTCCTGGTGTGTTGTGATATCCCCCCTGCTTGTAACAGACATCTCCTCCTCTCCGTGGGAACTCAGGTGAGCGCTTTGTGATATTCCTCCTGGATGTAACAGACATTCCCTCCTCTCCTGGTGAACTCAGGTGAGCACTTTGTGATGTCATTTCAGTTGGTAACCTGTTTCAAGATTGAGGTTGGCTTCCCCTGTGACTCCTGGTGTGTTGTGGTATCCCCCCTGCTTATAACAGACATCCCGTCCTCTCCAGGGGAACTCAGGTGAGCGCTTTGTGATATCCCCCCTGCTTGTAACAGACATCCCCTGCTTTCCAGGGGAACTCAGGTGGGCGTTTTGTGATGTCATTTCATTTGGTCACCTGTTTCAAGGTGGAGGTTGGCTTCCGCTGTGACTCCTGGTGTGTTGTGATATCCCCCCTGCTTATAACAGACATCCCCTCATCTCTAGGGGAACTCAGGTGAGCGCTTTGTGATAGCATTTCAGTTGGTCACCTGTTTCAACGTGGAGGTTGGCTTCCCCTGTGACTCCTGGCGTGTTGTGATCTCCCCCCTGCTTATAACAGACATCCCCTCGTCTCCAGGGGAACTCAGGTGAGCGCTTTGTGATATCCCCCCTGCTTGTAACAGACATCCCCTCCTCTCCAGGGGAACTCAGGTGAGCGCTTTGTGATGTCATTTCAGTTGGTCACCTGTTTCAACGTGGAGGTTGGCTTCCCCTGTGACTCCTGGCGTGTTGTGATATCCCCCCTTCTTGTAACAGACATCCCCTCGTCTCCAGGTGTACTCAGGTGAGCGCTTTGTGATGTCATTTCAGTTGATCACCTGTTTCAAGGTTGAGGTTGGCTTCCCCTGTGACTCCTGGTGTGTTGTGATATCCCCCCTGCTTGTAACAGCTACCCCTCCTCTCCTGAGGTGAGTGCTTTGTGATGTCATTGTAGTACGTCACAAGATTCCAGCTGGAGCTTGGCTTCCCCTCTGGTCTAGTGTGTTATGTGTTCCGCTATGCCAGTAAGAGACATTCCTTTGTCTCCATGGGAATAGAGTTGAGCGGTTTGTGATGTCATTTCAGTAGGTCTTAAAGTTCTAGTTGGAGGATGGCTTTGACTCTGACTTTTATTGTGTTATGTTATCCGCCCTGACATTAAGAGACATGTCCTCATCTCCAGGGGAAGTAAGTGAGTGAGTCATTTCAGTTGGTCACCTGTTTCAAGGTGAAGGTTGGCTGCCCTTGTGACTTCTGGTGTGTTGTGATATCCCCCCTGCTTGTAACAGACATCCCCTCCTCTCCAGGTGAACTCAGGTGAGCGCTTTGTGATATCCCCTCTGCTTGTAACAGACATCCCCAGCTCTCCAGGTGAACTCAGGTGAGCGCTTTGTGATGTCATTTCAGTTGGTCACCTGTTTCAAGGTTGATGTTGGCTTCCCCTGTGACTCCTGGTGTGTTGTGATATCCCCCCTGCTTGTAACAGACATCCCCTCATCTCTAGTGGAACTCAGGTGAGCGCTTTGTGATGCCATTTCAGTTGGTCACCTGTTTCAAGGTTGAGGTTGGCTTCCCCTGTGATTCCTGGTGTGTTGTGATATCCCCCCTGCTTGTAACAGACATCTCCTCCTCTCCATGGGAACTCAGGTGAGCGCTTTGTGATATCCTCCCTGCTTGTAACAGTCATCCCGTCCTCTCCAGGGGAACTTAAGTGAGCGCTTTGTGATATTCCTCCTGCCTGTAACAGACATTCCCTCCTCTCCTGGGAACTCAGGTGAGCGCTCTGTGATATCCCCCCTGCTTATAACAGACATCCCCTCCTCTCCAGGTGAACTCAGGTGAGCGCTTTGTGATATCCCCCCTGCTTGTAACAGACATCTCCTCCTCTCCATGGGAACTCAGGTGAGCGCTTTGTGATATCCCCCCTGCTTATAACAGACATCCCCTCCTCTCCAGGGGAACTCAAGTGAGCGCTTTGTGATGTCATTTGAGTTCTTCACCTGTTTCAAGGTGGAGGTTGGCTTCCCCTGTGACTCCTGGTGTGTTGTGATATCCCCCCTGCTTGTAACAGACATCCCCTCTGTTACCCAAATTGCTGACCACGTGTCCTAAAACACGTATCTTTGAGCTTGTGGGGAATATTAGCTCAAATGCTGCGAGAGGGGGGTAACTTAGCGTTATCGGATCGTTACCTTTGTATACGAGGGTTTATTACGCCTGTGGGAACTCAAGGCAAACACAGATTTAAATGGTAAAATATTAATATAAGCTTTTATTGAAAGGAAAATAACAAAAGTACACACAAATAGCTAACACACATACAAGCAGTCATATAGAGAAGGGGGAGGAAGAGTGGAAGGCTTGATAGTTACCTGTCCAAGGAGTGGTGGGTCAGAGGAAGAAGCACGAACCAGCGTGGGAGGTCCCGGGTTGGAAGACACTCAGAGTGGCTGTGTGAAGCCACAGTTTTTATAGGATTTTGGGAAGGGGGTTACGTGACAAGGCTCAGGTAAGCATGTGCTGGAAGTTTCCAGGGTCCCCAGAGATTAGGACAATACCTGGCCAAGTGGGGGGGGTGATGGCCGTAAATGGATTTGGATAAAGGTATTAATGGCTCTAAGGAAGAGAGCCATCAGGTCTAGCTGGCAGGGTGTGGGGAGGAAATATCCCCTGGCAGAGGGGCCAAGTGTGAAAAATGTTGCAAGACAAAGGATTTTCCTAGGAGCCCTTAGGCAAACAGGAAGAAGCCAGTTCACTCACTTAGAAATACAATGGGGGGGGGGGTCGAGAGTAGGGCATGGAGGCACCTGGATTTCCAAACCAGTAGCTGAGATCAAGCCTGGGCTTGTCCTGTTTCCTAAGATGGAGTCTGCTCTGACATTGCCCTGCCAGAGTGACTTGTCCTGTGTCTAGCTTGCTCCCAAGTCTAGACTGTCGCGCTGCGCTATTGGTTAAGGAGTACAGTGTGCCAAGGCGTAAGGCAGGGATCCTGCCATGCGTAACATTCCCCCCCTTCTGTAGTGAATTATATGTCCAATTTATTCACTACAGACCAATGTATAATGCGTTAGTGGCGGCAAAGATTGAAATTCAGACTAGAAATTCAGAGAGAAAAGTGGGGCCATCTTCTGCCACTACAAAAACTTAAGCCAAATTAAAAACAAAACACATTTAGGTGACTTAAGGAAAGCTGTGAAGTTGCTGTTCCTCTTTACCACAACCACTCAAAACTAAATGTAACATACATGAACTATGAACTAGCTAAGCGTGAGGTCTCCACCATATGAATAAAACAATGAACCAATGCAAACTAATACGTTGAGCGAGACAATCTAGCAAACAATAGACAAAAAGCAAATGCAGTGAAAACCAAATTCTATGCAGGCAGGAAACTGTGGGCAGTACCTGAACAATATTTTAGAATGCGAGCACTAGGCAATCCTAAAAATGCTGGCAATGAATATCAAGCAATTACTATGAAGCAAGCAGAAAGTGGTAGAAACTAAAAAGTTAGACAATGAACTAAGCAATGGCTTCTAATAAGCAATGCAATAAGAACAAGATAAAGCTAAGCAATTTAGCAAAACTTATATACACAAACTAGCAAACTATTTAAAACTGATACAGGCACAATGCAATAGGCAGTGAGTTGAAATACAGGGCACAATACAATTTGGAATACAGACAATACAGTTTGAAAAACTTCCTCCCCCCCTTGTCCCATTGGTAAAGGTGGGAGTGAAGCTGGAGATTCCTTGAATAGTTGAACATGAGGATTGATGAGGATGAGCAACTGGTTCAGCAGTTGAAGATGTTGATATATATATGCATATATATATAAGACATTGCTGGGTGATGTTTGCAAACACATAGAATGGTGAAGGAGGTTCCTCCATGGGGGTAAAAAGCAACTTTGGTGAGGATCCATTTTATGAGAGAGACACTGGCAAGAGGTTGTGGCAACAAGCAAATAGCTGGAGATGTGTGCAAGTCCGGGTTAGCTTGCAAGTTGATCTTCTTCCCCCCCTCGTGACTGAAATGGCAGGGGAAGAGGCAGTAAAGGCACTAATCCAGGTTGTCAGAGCGTACGCAGGATCAGAGGTAGCATACAGAAGAAGAAGCAGGCTGGCTGGGCAGCGAGGCTTCATAGAACAGGAGCTGGGGTAAACAGCAAGCATCAGTAGTTCACCAGCAAGTAGGCTGGGGCAGAAAGCGCAGAACAGCAGGTCACAGGACACATCTATAGCCAACGCAGGCAGAGGATTGCTGTCATCTTTGACCAGGTCAGGTCTGGAGGTTGGCGAGCAGGAACAGCATACAGGCAGGACCATCAGGAATTGGTTGTGATGCACAAGCCTGGAGCCTCACTAGGGCAGACTTGGCAGACGTGGGTTGCAAGAATATTTGAGCGACCCAGGGCATCAACAGCACAGTGGAGCTGAAGAGCTCAAGGGGGAGACACCCAATTGAGAGAGGGACAAAGATTGACAAAAGTTCACTGGAGAAGTGTGTGCAGCTGCAAAGAGTGAGGCTGCAAAGTCTGTTGAGGCTGGGCTCAAGTAGGAACACAGCCTGATGGATATACAGATCTACTGTGGTGGGTGCCCACCATGACCTTACAGAGACTGAAAATAGAATTTAAGAGGAGCTAGATGCCATCTCCAGGGAGGGCGAGGGAGATTAGAGTGCAATCATAAAACAAGGGAAGGAGGATGCCAAACTCCTGGTGAGTTTGGGAATTTGAGAGGAAACTGATAGATTACTATGGGTGACTGAAGCAAGATGCTTTGTAGAAATACACAAGAGGAGAGAAAGTCCTGTAAGTCCTGTAAGAAGATAGTTTTTGGAGGCTAAGTCTACTGGCCTTCTGCACTGTTGTGTAAAAAGAAGCATTCAGAAAAAGAATCAAAGAGCCAAAGTTAAAGGTTCCTGCAAACATGTTGCAAATGGTCTATGAATAAATAGATTAGCAGCTCAAATACACACACGTATATGAGGGGGGGAAAGAAGAATTGCTAGATAGAATCTGGTCAATTGCTTCCCAGTTAATAAGCACAAGAAGAAATAGATGCTCTGATATGCAATAGGTTAAAAGCATACTACAGATTTTTCTCTATAAGGAACATAAGATAAATCAAAACACAAAAAGAAAGCTTCAAAAACAAAACTTTGATTGTGATCTATAAAGATCTTGCTATAAAGAGCACAAGAGAGGACTCCTAATTAAAAGAGGACTCAAAAACATGGCAAAAGAATTTGCAAAATATTGTGGATTGACATAAACAATCTAAAAAGTTAGAGCACATAAGCACAAATCTAAAAGCAAAGGTTTCTTATAAAAATGAATAAAACAAATAACCTTAAAGAAAATTCAAGGGTTGAGGTATAGAAACTTGTTTTTCAGATTGAGATCTGCCTGCTGGTAGGCCAGGCTGATTAGATGTAAATTGCTTCTTTTAAAAGATACATCTATTTGAGTACTGCTGAGGATAGGAGTGGGAAGGAATGAATGAGGAGAACATGAAGATGAAGTCAGAGTCCCATTACACAATAGTGCGTCAAAAGAATTGTGTTCTTAAGGAGGAAAGACTGTTCCTCTGTACATACACAGAGTGCCTTTTCATAGGAGTCAGGCTGAGTGGAAGCCTGAGTACCCAAATGAAAGGTCTGTATGAAGCTTTCTAAACATATAATATCTCAAATACTAAAAGCAGCCAAAATTGTCTTAAAATAAAAACTAAAACAAAACATATTTTAGAACAGAACTATTTTACTGTACTCTCCCCCCCTTAGATTCTCTCTGAGGTCTTTAAAGAAACAAAACTTCTTCCCTTCCTGATTTGGGAAGAAAGAATACTTTCAGTCCTTTGTTATGTGGATTAGTTGCCTGGATGGGGGAAAGCAAGGCATGAGTCATGGGGCTGAGTGCCTAGGAAGGCAGTTAGACAAAGAGAGTCTGTTTTAAGATTGCAAAATAGTGGCTGTTTCAGTGTGACTGCAACTATAGCTGGAGGCTCTACTAATTGCAGCCAAATTTAAAATTTGGAGGTTTAAAAGTAAAAATGGAAGCACACATGTTGAACCATTATTGTGAACTTGGATTTTGGAACTCTGTACAGGTTCAGAGGCAAGATTTACTTCCTGACTCTGTGATGGGGGAACTGAGAATATTTCCTCTTCTTTAAAGACAAGAGGTGAAGCTGGGTTACTGGGTCTACTGTATTTTCTTTTCAATTTATTATCTGTGTGGCTTTGGAAATCCAGGACATTTTGCAAATGGGTTTTTACTTTTAAAAGTTCACCCTGGAATTCCTTGTTTTTCTCATTAAGATCCTTAATTTCTAAATCTTGTTTCTGGGTAAGAGTTTTAAATTTCTCTATTTCCTTCTGCCAATCCTTAGGGGATTCAGAAGAAATTTCTATGGGGCTAGTTTTCTGTAGCTCACATCTAAGTATGTCTCTGTTCCTTTTCTCTCTAATGGCCTTTACAAAACCAAACATGAGTACAGATGTCGGTTGGTCATGATACTGGGACATGTCTGCTCCAGTATTTCTAAGTTCCCGCCATAGAAAAGTCCTGTTACTGATTCTTTTATTGCGCTGCTGATGGGCAGAATTTCTATTCTGGAAGTATTTAGGTTTGAGAGTATTTGGGGGAAAATTATTTGAAGGGAAACCATTTAGTGGCTTACTCCTTTCTCCTGGCTTTTGTTTGCTCCAGCCATTAGGTGGCTGCAGGGAGCGATTGTCTCTATTCCTATTAGAATTGGGGTGATTCTGATTAAAGCGGTTCTCCCTCTTGATCCTGTACTGAGAGTGGAGACCACTGTTTGCCTGAATGTTTAAATTTTTGGAGTCCTGGTTAGTGGGAAATTCAAGAGTACCTGATTCTCTAAGCTGGCCTGCAATGGGGAGCTGTTTCTGGATTTCCTGCCTCTCAGTTCTATCTGCAGGGGTTGTAACTAGAACTGGGTGGAAGGGAGCTGAATTTTCCCCTTGGGGTTCTATGAACATTTGGGGGGTTATTTCTTCTGGCAGAGGCTCAGAAGGTAGAAGGGGAAGAGTCTCTGTATGAATTGTGGCAACTAGAGCCCTTTGGAGCTCTAACTGCTTTTCAAGTTGCTGCATTTTTCTATGGCATGCCTCATGGCTTACTTGAGCATGCTTGGCCACATTGTTCTCCACTAGGAACTGTGCAGCTCCCTTGATCTTAACTAGCTCTGCTTCTAGCTCAAGAATGCGAGCCTCTGCTACCTCAGCTCTTTGCCTTGTGGCTTGGAGCTGACTTTCTAGTTCCTGGATGGTCTGAAGCTGATGAGCCTTCTCCACCCGTGCACTCAAGCGCTCAGTTCTCATGTCCTCCATCTCAGAGAGGTGGATGATATGAGCCTCACGCTGTTCCAGGAGATCAGCTAACTGGGCCTCCCTTTGTTCGAGACGGTCAGTCAGCTGAGCTACCTGCTCCTTCACTAGGGCATCCTTCTCCTCTAGGGCATGTTGCAGCTCAGCAATCTGGGCTACACTGTCCTGAAGGGCAACAAACATACCCCAAGTGGCATAAGAGTCTTTACTGCCACCCCTGAGCTTCCTTGTGTTACACCATTCTTGGAAAGCCTCGGTAAGGGTTTCCAGGGGGTTAGAGCTTTTAAAAGCTCCCGGGCGCCAGGGGTTCCGGCCGCCCTTCTTGGTCACCCAGAGTGTCAGTCTGTCTGCCAGTTCCTTACGGGCAATCAGGCCAGTCAGATTGAATCTGGATGCCATTTCTTCCTATTAATTTCCAAGATCTTAAAGGGGACGGGGCTTGGTTTTCTGGCTTCTTGTCGCTGGGCAAGCAAGCACAGAGGGGATGAGTTTAGGGGCAGCCGCTGCTCGTCTCTTAAACAGCAGGGGAGAGAGGGAAAAGGATCCCGTGGAGTTTAACCTCTCACGGGTGTGGCTAGTTTGTTTTTGGCTGAGAATGGCCGGGGCTCTTCTCAGTTCAGGGCAAAAACTACCAAAAACCAAGCAGATGGCTGATTTTTCCAATCAAGGTTGCCGGAGCGCACTTGACCCTCGGGAAAACCACCGAAAACCTGAAGGTATTTTTAGGGAAGAAATCACTGGGGGATTTTCTTGCGGCTTCTATATCCTTCAAAGCGGCAAGGGGAAAAGGGGGAAGGGCTCCCGTCAAGGCACATCCTTACGGGGTTTGGCTAGTTTTCTTATTTTATACCGAGATGGCCGGGGCTCTCTCGATTCAGGGACAAAACTACCAAGAAAACCTGACGGTACCGGCTAATTTATTCGGTTAGGATCGCCCTGGCTTTCCTGAACACGGGGAAAATTACCAAAACCTGGATCATCTGAGCTTCGCAAAGCCCGCTTGAGTTCTCGTGCCACTCCCGACACTTGAAACTCCAACTCCTGCGGCCGCAGGGCAATTTGGTGCTACAGAGAGCGACTCTGCTTGCACAAAAAGTAGCGGTAGGGGGATTTCTCTGGTCCTTCCTACAGCTAAGAGGAACTGCCTAACGCCTTCCTAAGCTTGGCTAATCCCTAGTTGTTGGGTGCGTTTCGTCCACCCGCCCGTCTAAGCCTAAGAAAACCTTGCTTCAGTGTTCCTAGCCTTAAGAAAACTGTTGTTGGGTGCGTTTCGTCCACCCGCCCGTCTAAGCCTAAGAAAACCTTGCTTTGGTGTTCCTAGCCTTAAAGGAAACTAATCTCCAGCAGGAGCAAAACAATAGCAAAAGGGTAGAAAGGAGAGAGAAAGGCCAACCCTTTTAGAAAGCACACTTCCAAGAGCACATTCACACACTTATGCCAAGAGTTCAAACGGGCTTTTCCCCTTACGTCCGGGTTACTGGAGAGTGCCGTGCGTCCACTTTACTCCCGAGTAAGCCTGGGGCAATTGCCCGCATTCTCCACCATAATCTGTTACCCAAATTGCTGAACACGTGTCCTAAAACACGTATCTTTGAGCTTGTGGGGAATATTAGCTCAAATGCTGCGAGAGGGGGGTAACTTAGCGTTATCGGATCGTTACCTTTGTATACGAGGGTCGATTGAACCCGTAGGAACTCAAGGCAAACACAGATTTAAATGGTAAAATATTAATATAAGCTTTTATTGAAAGGAAAATAACAAAAGTACACACAAATAGCTAACACACATACAAGCAGTCATATAGAGAAGGGGGAGGAAGAGTGGAAGGCTTGATAGTTACCTGTCCGAGGAGTGGTGGGTCAGAGGAAGAAGCACGAACCAGCGTGGGAGGTCCCGGGTTGGAAGACACTCAGAGTGGCTGTGTGAAGCCACAGTTTTTATAGGATTTTGGGAAGGGGGCTATGTGACAAGGCTCAGGTAAGCATGTGCTGGAAGTTTAAAGGGTCCCCAGAGATTAGGACAATACCTGGCCAAGTGGGGGGGGGGTGATGGCCGTAAATGGATTTGGATAAAGGTATTAATGGCTCTGAGGAAGAGAGCCATCAGGTCTAGCTGGCAGGGTGTGGGGAGGAAATACCCCCTGGCAGAGGGGCCAAGTGTGAAAAATATTGCAAGACAAAGGATTTTCCTAGGAGCCCTTAGGCAAACAGGAGGAAGCCAGTCCACTCACTTAGAAATACAATGGGGGGGGGGGTCGAGAGTAGGGCATGGAGGCACCTGGATTTCCAAACCTGTAGCTGAGAACAAGCCTGGGCTTGTCCTGATTCCCAAGATGGAGTCTGCTCTGACATTGCCCTGCCAGAGTGACTTGGTCTGTCCTGTGTCTAGCTTGCTCCCAAGTCTAGACTGTCGCGCTGCGCTATTGGTTAAGGAGTACAGTGTGCCAAGGCATACGGCAGGGATTCTGCCATGAGTAACACCCCCCTGCTTGTAACAGAGGTCCCCTGCTCTCCAGGGGAACTCAGGTGAGCGCTTTGTGATGTCAGTTCAGTTGGTCACCTGTTTCAAGGTTGAGATTGTCTTCCCCTGTGAATCCGGGCGTGTTGTGATATCCCTCCTGCTTTTAACAGACATCCCCTCATCTCTAGGGGAACTCAGGTGAGCGCTTTTTGATGTCATTTCAGTTAGTCACCTGTTTCAAGGTTGAGGTTGGCTTCCCCTGTGACTCCTGGTGTGTTGTGATATCCCCCCTGCTTGTAACAGACATCCCCTCTTCTCCAAGTTAACTCAGGTGAGCGCTTTGTGATGTCATTTCAGTTGGTCACCTGTTTCATGGTGGAGGTTGGCTTCCGCTGTGACTCCTGGGGTGTTGTGATAACCCCCCTTCTTGTAACAGACATCCCCTCCTCTCCACGGGAACTCAGGTGAGCGCTTTTTGATGTCATTTCAGTTGGTCACCTGTTTCAAGGTTGAGGTTGGCTTCCCCTATGACTCCTGGTGTGTTGTGATATCCCCCCTGCTTGTAACAGACATCCCCTCCTCACCAGGGGAACTCAGTTGAGCGCTTTCTGATATCCCCCCTGCTTGTAACAAACATCCCCTCTTCTCCAGGGGAACTCAGGTGAGCGCTTTGTGATGTCATTTCAGTTGGTCATCTGTTTCAAGGTGGAGGTTGTCTTCCCCTGTGACTCCTGGTGTGTTATGATATCCCCCCTGCTTGTAACAGACATCCCCTCGTCTCCAGGTGTACTCTGGTGAGCGCTTTGTGATGTCATTTCAGTAGGTCACCTGTTTCAAGGTTGTCAGACGCACAGGAAACTCACAACAAAACTTATTCAAAAGAAAAGAGTTTTATTGATTAGCACTATACGCATTGGACTGAAAGTCAAATCTGACCAGAGGCCAGATTTGCCCCAGCTTATCAATACATTTCTCCCGCCCAAAACTTGACAGTTCCCAAGGAGGGGGGTAGGAGAGAAAAGACATGTGTGTTAAAACAACAGGATTCCATTCTCCCAGCCTTGAGAGAGGTGACAACAACCCTGTGAGCCCACAACAAGATAAAGGTTAACATAACATCACTACTCTACTTTATAGCTTACAAACTACAAGGCCAGGGCAAGCAGGCGCCAGGCCCAATCAAGCAGTATAACTGACATGGAGGAACTCAGGCTAATTTATGACAGAGATTCTACAATCCTGACATCCCTCCGCATTAATACTAACTCACTCCCCCACCTAGCCAGCATCCACCGGGCGAGGACAATCAGGGAATGCTCGATGGAAAGCCCGGAGAAGGCGGGGTGCCTTCACATTCCCAGCCTCAACCCACTCCTTGTCCCCAGAGGGAAAATCTTTCCAATCGACCAAATACTGGAGGCGACCCTTATGCATGCGAGAGTCTAAAATTTGGTTAACTTCATAGTGGGTGTCTTTGTCGATGTATATCGGCACAGGCGTAGCTGGAGGAGGGTGCCATTCATCCGGGACGGGGGCTCTCCGCAGCAGGCTGGAATGAAAAACCGGATGCACATTCCTATAAGTCTTTGGTAAAGCAAGTTCCACAGTTACAGCATTTATTAGTTTAACCACTTTAAATGGGCCCACATATTTTGGGCCAAGCTTCTTGGATTTTTGTTGACACCGCAAATTCTTTGTGGACAAATAGGCCAGATCCCCCACTTTCCATTCAGGTGCAGGTACCCGTTTTTTATCTGCCTGGGCTTTATAGGCCTGTTTCGCTCCTTTGAGGCTGGCAACTATCTCCGGCCACCCTGCACTGATGGTTGCAGCCCACTTATTTATGTCAGGGGCTTCGGTGGAGCTAAGTTCCCAGGTGGGTGCTGCCACTAAATCAGTCCCTTGAAGGGGGATACCCCCGTTGAGGCGTGGGCCCCATTGTTATAGGCAAATTCAGCGAGTGGCAGTAAGGAAACCCAGTCATCTTGCTGATGACTGATAAAGCAGCGTAAGTATTGCTCCAAGATCTGGTTGACTCTCTCAGTCTGGCCATTAGACTCGGGGTGATAGCCTGAGGTGAGGGCTTGTTCTATGCCTAACAACTTCAGGAGCTCCCGCCAGAACTTGGCAACGAACTGGGGGCCCCGATCCGTCAGAACACGTGTCGGGATCCCGTGCAGACGTACCACGTGGTTAATAAACATTGAAGCCAATTTGGCTGCAGTAGGCAAGGCCGTGCACGGGATAAAATGAGCCTGTTTTGAAAAAGCGTCCACTACCACCCAAATGACGGTTTTCCCTTGACTGGGAGGTAAGTCCGTAATAAAATCCATAGTGACATCCGTCCAAGGCCGAGAGGGGGTGGGCTGGGGTTGCAACAGCCCTTTTTTCTTTCCCCCAGCAGGTTTTGAGGCGACACAAATGGGGCACCCCTGCACATACTTTTCCACATCCTTGCGCAGAGAGGGCCACCAATACTGTCTCCTGACCAGGTGCAGAGTTTTCACAAACCCAAAATGTCCAGCTGTTTTCGCATCGTGACAAAGTTTTAAAACCTCTCCCCTGGCCGCAGCCGGGACAAAAAGTCTCTCGCCTTTGAAAAAGAGCCCCCCCTTCTCAGTCAGATCGGGGCGGAGGGAGTAGAATTCCGAGTCCTGTGACAACTCCTTCTGGACCCAACCCCCTGGAATGGGCGTTGCAGACTTCGTGTGGCTGCGCGTCACCGCGGCCATCCCCAGTTGGGCGGGGGTAAAAACTGTATCCACCAATGGGTCTCGTTTGCTGTTGTACTGGGGCAGGCGCGACAGGGCGTCTGCCAGAAAGTTCATTTTGCCGGGTAGATGTTTAAGGGAGAAGTTAAAACGAGCGAAAAACTCCGCCCATCTCATCTGCTTTGCCGAAAGCGAGCGGGGCTGCTTGAGCGCCTGGAGGTTTTTATGATCCGTCCAGACCACAAATGGCACTGCGGACCCCTCTAACCAATGCCTCCAAGTGGAAAGAGCCAATTTGACTGCGGCCGCTTCCTTCTCCCAAATGGCCCAGTTTCGTTCCGCCCCTGAAAATTTCTTTGAAAGATAGGCCAGCGGGTGCAATTTCCCATCCTCCCCCTCTTGGAGGATCACGGCCCCCATTGCCACGTCCGAGGAATCTACTTGCACGGTGAATTGCCTAGTTGGGTCAGCATGGGCCAGCACCGGTTCGGACGTAAACAACAATTTCAGTCTGTCAAACGCGTCCTGGCATGGGGGAGTCCAATGGAGAGGCGCCCCCGGACGGTTAGCTGTCTTTCCCCCTTGTTTGGTTTTCAACAAATCAGTAAGAGGCAACGCTACTTTGGCAAAATTGGGGATAAAGGTTCTATAAAAATTAGCGAACCCCAAGAAACTTTGTAATTGCCTCCTAGTACGGGGGGGTTCCCACGCCAACAGGTCCCGCACTTTGCCCGGGTCCATTTCAATCCCAGCCTGGGAGACCCTGAAGCCCAGAAACTCCACCGCGTCTTGGTGGAACTCGCATTTTGACAGTTTGGCAAACAACTGGTGCTCCCGCAAGCGGCGGAGCACTTCACGGACCAGTTTAGCATGACTCTCAACATTTTCTGAATACACAAGAATATCATCAATATAAACCAACACCCCCCGGTACAATAAATCATGCATAATTTCATTAATCATATTCATGAACACGCCCGGAGCGCCGGCGAGGCCGAACGGCATTACTGTGTACTCAAACTGCCCCAGGGGAGTGTTAAAGGCTGTCAAATATTCGTGTCCCTTCTTTATTCGGACCCGGTAATAGGCCTCCCGTAAATCCAGTTTCGTGAAAATTCGCGCCTTCCCCAAGTGGCCCAATAAGTCCTTTATCAGGGGGAGCGGGTAGGCGTTGCATGTGGAGACTGCGTTCAAACCCCGGTAGTCGGTGCACAAACGCAGTGAACCGTCTTTCTTTTTCACAAAGAGGACCGGGGCCGCCAAGGACGATGTGGCCGGTCTAATAAAGCCCCTCGCCAAGTTTTTATCCAAAAATTCCCTGAGCTCCGCCATTTCCCGCGGGCTCATGGAGTAAAGCTTGGCTTTGGGGAGGGGTTCTCCCTTCTTCAATTCAATTGCACAGTCAGTTTTACGATGGGGGGGAAGTTGGTTGCACTCCACCTCCGCGAACACATCAGCAAAGTCCCGATACTCGGGAGGGAGCGCTGCCCCCCCGGATCCCAATGCGGCCACAACCCCCGAGCTCGGGGGGCTCTGCGGCCGAGCGTGCTGCTCGCAAGCGGGAGAGGTGAATTCCACAGTCCCTTCTTTCCATTTCACTAGGGGGTCATGTTCCTTCAGCCAATCCAATCCCAACACGCAAGGGAAGGCAGAGTGAGGGGCTACCAAAGGTTGGATTTGCTCCCAATGTTTTTTTATGTCCAAGTCCATTGGGCGCGTTTTTGCCGTGGCCTCCCCTCCGGGGGCACATTTCCCATCTAATTGGGTGATTGGCAAGGGTTCTCTCAGCGGCACCTTTCCCACCCCCAAAGTCTCGGCCAGCGCCGGGCTCACTAAGGATTGGGTGCACCCCGAGTCCACGATACATCGGACACCCACTGTTTTCCCCGACTTGGGGTTGGAGAGATTGGCAGGTAAGAGCAGCAAGGGGGAATCACTCACCGCGCGTTTGCCCCTGTTGGCGGCCTGCTGGCGGGGCGCTTTTACAGCAGACCGTCCTCGTTTCCCGACTGCGCCTCAGCTTGATCCTCCTCCTCCAGCCCGCTACTTTCCTCCGAGTCGTCCACCGCCGGTACGGCAGCCACTGGCACCAGAAGAGACTTGGCACTTTTCTTCGGAACGGCTTTCTTGGCGGGCTGAGCTTTCGGTGGGGGGCTGCTCGCGGCTCTCGGGGTCGATCCCGCTTTTGACGGGCATTGTGCGAGGAAATGCCCCGCTTGGCCGCAGCCCAAGCACAGCCCTTTCGCCATGCACCGGGTGCGCTCAGTCGGCTCCAGCTTCGCTCGGGGCTTGACTTTTGCCGGGGTGGAAGTCTTCGCCACGGTTTTACCCGCCAGGACCTGAACCATCGAGGCCCGCTCCAATCGATTTTCCATCTCTCCAGCCAATTGGACCCACCCGTCGACTGTAAGCGGGTCTTCCAAAAGGAGGCATTTGTCAGCCAGAGTGGGATTGAGGCCCCCCACAAACGCCAGTACGCGTTGGGGTTCGGTCCAGTCCGGCACCGAAGACGCCAGCTCCTTAAATTCCCTGGCATACTCAACCACTGACAATTTTCCTTGTCGGTGAGCTCTGAGTTTCTTCTCTGCAGTCTCCCGTTCGAACGGCTCCACGTACATCTGGCGCATGGCCCGCAGGAAATGGTTGTAGTTACGGATGGCTTGGGGATGGTAACGGTACAAGTCCACAAACCATTTGGCAGCCTTGCCTTCTAGGGCTTCCCCCACAAAGCGCACCCGCTCGGCGTCGTCATGGAAAGTAAAACCCATGTCCATCATGTAGGCCTGGAGATGCACCAGGAACGTAGGAAAATCCGCGGGGTTCCCCGAAAACTTAGCCTTGAATTTATAGGTGCTCCACATCTCCACTCCACGGAGGTGGGGGGGTAGGCGTCCTGGGCCCCAATCCGCTGGCGCCGGGGCTGGGACCAGGGGTCTTGCACCACGGCCGATGCCTCGTCCTCTTCCCGCCGCCGCTCTCGCTCGATCTGCCACCCTCGCCGCCTCTGCTGCCCGCGCGGCCGCCGCCGCTGCTTCTCGTGCCGCTGCTGCTGCTGCCGCCTCGGCTCCCGCAACATCCGCCGCCGCCGCCGCCGCTTCATCGTCTCCGTCCGCGCCGTCGCCTCCGGCTCCGTCGCCGCCAGCGCCGCCCGCGTCCTCTCGCTCCTCGTCTTCGTTTTCCCTTTCCCTCTGCGCTCTCGCTCGAGCCGCCGCCTCCGCCTCGATCTCCAGCTGCGCTCTGGCCCTGGCCACCGCTTCAGCGTCCGCTGCTGCTTGCGTATCCGCCATGCCGTGCTCCCGCAGTGCAAGCCCACCGCTCGCTCTGCGCCCGCTGGAATCGTGCGCACCACCACCGAGCACTTCCTTCAACAGGCGTTGTGTCCGGCGTTTCTCCTCCGGATCCAGCCGACCCGAAAGGTCCTGCAGCCAGTTGGTCAGCCTGTCCAGCTTGTACTGCAAGTCCTGCGTCTCACCCACAGGCTCCAGTCCGTAGCTAGGCAGTGCCAGGTGCTCCGGCCACAATTCGTCCCCAGTAGGGCGGTCGTACTTTGACAATCGCCTACGCTGGGTGACGTGTCGTTCCAAAAATTCCTCGGGCCCCGGGGTTGTCCCCGAGACTGCCCTCAGCATGCCCGAGCTGTACGGCCCTGCACCAGCGCCGTCGCCCTGGGAAAGGTCCCAATCCAGGCCCTCTCCCTGCTCAGAAAAAGTATGTCCCTCGCCCTGCATTTTTGCAGGTGAAAGGAGTTGTGAGATTTGACTTGATGTCAGACGCACAGGAAACTCACAACAAAACTTATTCAAAAGAAAAGAGTTTTATTGATTAGCACTATACGCATTGGACTGAAAGTCAAATCTGACCAGAGGCCAGATTTGCCCCAGCTTATCAATACATTTCTCCCGCCCAAAACTTGACAGTTCCCAAGGAGGGGGGTAGGAGAGAAAAGACATGTGTGTTAAAACAACAGGATTCCATTCTCCCAGCCTTGAGAGAGGTGACAACAACCCTGTGAGCCCACAACAAGATAAAGGTTAACATAACATCACTACTCTACTTTATAGCTTACAAACTACAAGGCCAGGGCAAGCAGGCGCCAGGCCCAATCAAGCAGTATAACTGACATGGAGGAACTCAGGCTAATTTATGACAGAGATTCTACAATCCTGACAAAGGTGGAGGTTGGCTTGCCAGTGTGTTATGTTATCCACCATGCCAGAAGAGACATTCCCTCATCTCCAGGGGAACTGAGGTGAGTGCTTTGTGATGTCATTGTAGTACGTCACAAGATTCCAGCTGGAGCTTGGCTTCCCCTCTGGTCTAGTGTGTTATGTGTTCCGCCATGCCAGTAAGAGACATTCCTTTGTCTCCATGGGAATAGAGTTGAGCGCTTTGTGATGTCATTTCAGTAGGTCTTAAGGTTCTAGTTGGACGATGGCTTTCACTCTGACTTCTAGTGTGTTATGTTATCCGCCATGACATTAAGAGACATTTCCTCATCTCCAGGGGAAGTGAGTGAGTGAGTCATTTCAGTTGGTCACCTGTTTCAAGGTGAAGGTTGGCTGCCCCTGTGACTCCTGGCGTGTTGTGATATCCCCCCTGCTTGTAACAGACATCCCCTCATCTCTAGGGGAACTCAGGTGAGCGCTTTGTGATGTCATTTCAGTTGGTCACCTGTTTCAAGTTGGAGGTTGTCTTCCCCTGTAACTCCTGGTGTGTTGTGATATCCCCCCTGCTTGTAACAGACATCCCCTCTTCTCCAAGTTAACTCAGGTGAGCGCTTTGTGATGTCATTTCAGTTGGTCACCTGTTTCATGGTGGAGGTTGGCTTCCCCTGTGACTCCTGGTGTGTTGTGATATCCCCCCTGCTTGTAACAGACATCCCCTCCTCTCCACGGGAACTCAGGTGAGCGCTTTGTGATGTCATTTCAGTTGTTCACCTGTTTCAAGGTGGAGGTTGGCTTCCCCTGTGACTCCTGGCGTGTTGTGATATCCCCCCTGCTTGTAACAGACATCCCCTCCTCACCAGGGGAACTCAGGTGAGCGCTTTGTGATATCCCCCCTGCTTGTAACAGAGGTCCCCTGCTCTCCAGGGGAACTCAGGTGAGCGCTTTGTGATGTCATTTCAGTTGGTCACCTGTTTCAAGGTTGAGATTGTCTTCCCCTGTGAATCCGGGCGTGTTGTGATATCCCTCCTGCTTTTAACAGACATCCCCTCATCTCTAGGGGAACTCAGGTGAGCGCTTTTTGATGTCATTTCAGTTGCTCACCTGTTTCAAGGTTGAGGTTGGCTTCCCCTGTGACTCCTGGTGTGTTGTGATATCCCCCCTGCTTGTAACAGACATCCCCTCTTCTCCAAGTTAACTCAGGTGAGCGCTTTGTGATGTCATTTCAGTTGGTCACCTGTTTCATGGTGGAGGTTGGCTTCCGCTGTGACTCCTGGGGTGTTGTGACAACCCCCCTTCTTGTAACAGACATCCCCTCCTCTGCACGGGAACTCAGGTGAGCGCTTTTTGATGTCATTTCAGTTGGTCACCTGTTTCAAGGTTGAGGTTGGCTTCCCCTGTGACTCCTGGTGTGTTGTGATATCCCCCCTGCTTGTAACAGACATCCCCTCTTCTCCAAGTTAACTCAGGTGAGCGCTTTGTGATGTCATTTCAGTTGGTCACCTGTTTCATGGTGGAGGTTGGCTTCCGCTGTGACTCCTGGGGTGTTGTGATATCCCCCCTGCTTGTAACAGACATCCCCTCCTCACCAGGGGAACTCAGTTGAGCGCTTTCTGATATCCCCCCTGCTTGTAACAGACTTCCCCTGCTCTCCAGGGGAACTCAGGTGAGCGCTTTGTGATGTCATTTCAGTTGGTCACCTGTTTCAAGTTGGAGGTTGGCTTCCCCTGTGACTCCTGGTGTGTTGTGATATCCCCCCTGCTTGTAACAGACATCCCCTCTTCTCCAAGTTAACTCAGGTGAGCGCTTTGTGATGTCATTTCAGTTGGTCACCTGTTTCATGGTGGAGGTTTGCTTCCGCTGTGACTCCTGGGGTGTTGTGATAACCCCCCTTCTTGTAACAGACATCCCCTCCTCTCCACGGGAACTCAGGTGAGCGCTTTGTGATGTCATTTCAGTTGGTCACCTGTTTCATGGTGGAGGTTGGCTTCCCCTGTGACTCCTGGTGTGTTGTGATATCCCCCCTGCTTGTAACAGACATCCCCTCCTCACCAGGGGAACTCAGGTGAGCGCTTTGTGATATCCCCCCTGCTTTTAACAGAGGTCCCCTGCTCTCCAGGGGAACTCAGGTGAGCGCTTTGTGATGTCATTTCAGTTGGTCACCTGTTTCAAGGTTGAGATTGTCTTCCCCTGTGAATCCGGGCGTGTTGTGATATCCCTCCTGCTTTTAACAGACATCCCATCATCTCTAGGGGAACTCAGGTGAGCGCTTTTTGATGTCATTTCAGTTGGTCACCTGTTTCAAGGTTGAGGTTGGCTTCCCCTGTGACTCCTGGTGTGTTGTGATATCCCCCCTGCTTGTAACAGACATCCCCTCCTCACCAGGAAAACTCAGGTGAGCGCTTTCTGATATCCCCCCTGCTTGTAACAGACATCCCCTGCTCTCCAGGGGAACTCAGGTGAGCGCTTTGTGATGTCATTTCAGTTGGTCACCTGATTCAAGGTGGAGGTTGGCTTCCCCTGTGACTCCTGGTGTGTTGTGATATCCCCCCTGCTTGTAATAGACATCCTCTCCTCTCCACGGGAACTCAGGTGAGCGCTTTGTGATGTCATTTCAGTTGGTCACCTGTTTCATGGTGGAGGTTTGCTTCCGCTGTGACTCCTGGGGTGTTGTGATAACCCCTCTTCTTGTAACAGACATCCCCTCCTCTCCACGGGAACTCAGGTGAGCGCTTTATGATGTCATTTCAGTTGGTCACCTGTTTCAAGGTGGAGGTTGGCTTCCCCTGTGACTCCTGGTGTGTTGTGATATCCCTCCTGCTTGTAACAGACATCCCCTCCTCACCAGGGGAACTCAGGTGAGCGCTTTGTGATATCCCCCCTGCTTTTAACAGAGGTCCCCTGCTCTCCAGGGGAACTCAGGTGAGCGCTTTGTGATGTCATTTCAGTAGGTCACCTGTTTCAAGGTGGAGGTTGGCTTGCCAGTGTGTTATGTTATCCACCATGCCAGAAGAGACATTCCCTCATCTCCAGGGGAACTGAGGTGAGTGCTTTGTGATGTCATTGTAGTACGTCACAAGATTCCAGCTGGAGCTTGGCTTCCCCTCTGGTCTAGTGTGTTATGTGTTCCGCCATGCCAGTAAGAGACATTCCTTTGTCTCCATGGGAATAGAGTTGAGCGCTTTGTGATGTCATTTCAGTAGGTCTTAAGGTTCTAGTTGGACGATGGCTTTCACTCTGACTTCTAGTGTGTTATGTTATCCGCCATGACATTAAGAGACATTTCCTCATCTCCAGGGGAAGTGAGTGAGTGAGTCATTTCAGTTGGTCACCTGTTTCAAGGTGAAGGTTGGCTGCCCCTGTGACTCCTGGCGTGTTGTGATATCCCCCCTGCTTGTAACAGACATCCCCTCATCTCTAGGGGAACTCAGGTGAGCGCTTTGTGATGTCATTTCAGTTGGTCACCTGTTTCAAGTTGGAGGTTGTCTTCCCCTGTAACTCCTGGTGTGTTGTGATATCCCCCCTGCTTGTAACAGACATCCCCTCTACTCCAAGTTAACTCAGGTGAGCGCTTTGTGATGTCATTTCAGTTGGTCACCTGTTTCATGGTGGAGGTTGGCTTCCCCTGTGACTCCTGGTGTGTTGTGATATCCCCCCTGCTTGTAACAGACATCCCCTCCTCTCCACGGGAACTCAGGTGAGCGCTTTGTGATGTCATTTCAGTTGGTCACCTGTTTCAAGGTGGAGGTTGGCTTCCCCTTTGACTCCTGGCGTGTTGTGATATCCCCCCTGCTTGTAACAGACATCCCCTCCTCACCAGGGGAACTCAGGTGAGCGCTTTGTGATATCCCCCCTGCTTGTAACAGAGGTCCCCTGCTCTCCAGGGGAACTCAGGTGAGCGCTTTGTGATGTCATTTCAGTTGGTCACCTGTTTCAAGGTTGAGATTGTCTTCCCCTGTGAATCCGGGCGTGTTGTGATATCCCTCCTGCTTTTAACAGACATCCCCTCATCTCTAGGGGAACTCAGGTGAGCGCTTTTTGATGTCATTTCAGTTAGTCACCTGTTTCAAGGTTGACGTTGGCTTCCCCTGTGACTCCTGGTGTGTTGTGATATCCCCCCTGCTTGTAACAGACATCCCCTCCTCACCAGGGGAACTCAGTTGAGCGCTTTCTGATATCCCCCCTGCTTGTAACAGACATCCCCTCTTCTCCAAGTTAACTCAGGTGAGCGCTTTGTGATGTCATTTCAGTTGGTCACCTGTTTCATGGTGGAGGTTGGCTTCCGCTGTGACTCCTGGGGTGTTGTGATAACCCCCCTTCTTGTAACAGACATCCCCTCCTCTCCACGGGAACTCAGGTGAGCGCTTTTTGATGTCATTTCAGTTGGTCACCTGTTTCAAGGTTGAGATTGTCTTCCCCTGTGAATCCGGGCGTGTTGTGATATCCCTCCTGCTTTTAACAGACATCCCCTCATCTCTAGGGGAACTCAGATGAGCGCTTTTTGATGTCATTTCAGTTGGTCACCTGTTTCAAGGTTGAGGTTGGCTTCCCCTGTGACTCCTGGTGTTTTGTGATATCCCCCCTGCTTGTAACAGACATCCCCTCTTCTCCAAGTTAACTCAGGTGAGCGCTTTGTGATGTCATTTCAGTTGGTCACCTGTTTCATGGTGGAGGTTGGCTTCCGCTGTGACTCCTGGGGTGTTGTGATAACCCCCCTTCTTGTAACAGACATCCCCTCCTCTGCACGGGAACTCAGGTGAGCGCTTTTTGATGTCATTTCAGTTGGTCACCTGTTTCAAGGTTGAGGTTGGCTTCCCCTATGACTCCTGGTGTGTTGTGATATCCCCCCTGCTTGTAACAGACATCCCCTCCTCACCAGGGGAACTCAGTTGAGCGCTTTCTGATATCCCCCCTGCTTGTAACAGACTTCCCCTGCTCTCCAGGGGAACTCAGGTGAGCGCTTTGTGATGTCATTTCAGTTGGTCACCTGTTTCAAGGTTGAGATTGTCTTCCCCTGTGAATCCGGGCGTGTTGTGATATCCCTCCTGCTTTTAACAGACATCCCATCATCTCTAGGGGAACTCAGGTGAGCGCTTTTTGATGTCATTTCAGTTGGTCACCTGTTTCAAGGTTGAGGTTGGCTTCCCCTGTGACTCCTGGTGTGTTGTGATATCCCCCCTGCTTGTAACAGACATCCCCTCCTCACCAGGAAAACTCAGGTGAGCGCTTTCTGATATCCCCCCTGCTTGTAACAGACATCCCCTGGTCTCCAGGGGAACTCAGGTGAGCGCTTTGTGATGTCATTTCAGTTGGTCACCTGATTCAAGGTGTTGGTTGGCTTCCCCTGTGACTCCTGGTGTGTTGTGATATCCCCCCTGCTTGTAATAGACATCCCCTCCTCTCCACGGGAACTCAGGTGAGCGCTTTGTGATGTCATTTCAGTTGGTCACCTGTTTCATGGTGGAGGTTTGCTTCCGCTGTGACTCCTGGGGTGTTGTGATAACCCCTCTTCTTGTAACAGACATCCCCTCCTCTCCACGGGAACTCAGGTGAGCGCTTTATGATGTCATTTCAGTAGGTCACCTGTTTCAAGGTGGAGGTTGGCTTGCCAGTGTGTTATGTTATCCACCATGCCAGAAGAGACATTCCCTCATCTCCAGGGGAACTGAGGTGAGTGCTTTGTGATGTCATTGTAGTACGCCACAAGATTCCAGCTGGAGCTTGGCTTCCCCTCTGGTCTAGTGTGTTATGTGTTCCGCCATGCCAGTAAGAGACATTCCTTTGTCTCCATGGGAATAGAGTTGGGCGCTTTGTGATGTCATTTCAGTAGGTCTTAAGGTTCTAGTTGGACGATGGCTTTCACTCTGACTTCTAGTGTGTTATGTTATCCGCCATGACATTAAGAGACATTTCCTCATCTCCAGGGGAAGTGAGTGAGTGAGTCATTTCAGTTGGTCACCTGTTTCAAGGTGAAGGTTGGCTGCCCCTGTGACTCCTGGCGTGTTGTGATATCCCCCCTGCTTGTAACAGACATCCCCTCATCTCTAGGGGAACTCAGGTGAGCGCTTTGTGATGTCATTTCAGTTGGTCACCTGTTTCAAGTTGGAGGTTGTCTTCCCCTGTAACTCCTGGTGTGTTGTGATATCCCCCCTGCTTGTAACAGACATCCCGTCCTATCCACGGGAACTCAGGTGAGCGCTTTGTGATGTCATTTCAGTTGGTCACCTGTTTCAAGGTGGAGGTTGGCTTCCCCTTTGACTCCTGGTGTGTTGTGATATCCCCCCTGCTTGTAACAGACATCCCCTCCTCTCCACGGGAACTCAGGTGAGCGCTTTGTGATGTCATTTCAGTTGGTCACCTGTTTCAAGGTGGAGGTTGGCTTCCCCTTTGACTCCTGGCGTGTTGTGATATCCCCCCTGCCTGCAACAGACATCCCCTCCTCACCAGGGGAACTCAGGTGAGCGCTTTGTGATATCCCCCCTGCTTGTAACAGAGGTCCCCTGCTCTCCAGGGGAACTCAGGTGAGCGCTTTGTGATGTCATTTCAGTTGGTCACCTGTTTCAAGGTTGAGATTGTCTTCCCCTGTGAATCCGGGCGTGTTGTGATATCCCTCCTGCTTTTAACAGACATCCCCTCATCTCTAGGGGAACTCAGGTGAGCGCTTTTTGATGTCATTTCAGTTAGTCACCTGTTTCAAGGTTGACGTTGGCTTCCCCTGTGACTCCTGGTGTGTTGTGATATCCCCCCTGCTTGTAACAGACATCCCCTCCTCACCAGGGGAACTCAGTTGAGCGCTTTCTGATATCCCCTCTGCTTGTAACAGACTTCCCCTGCTCTCCAGGGGAACTCAGGTGAGCGCTTTGTGATGTCATTTCAGTTGGTCACCTGTTTCAAGTTGGAGGTTGGCTTCCCCTGTGACTCCTGGTGTGTTGTGATATCCCCCCTGCTTGTAACAGACATCCCCTGTTCTCCAAGTTAACTCAGGTGAGCGCTTTGTGATGTCATTTCAGTTGGTCACCTGTTTCATGGTGGAGGTTGGCTTCCCCTGTGACTCCTGGTGTGTTGTGATATCCCCCCTGCTTGTAACAGACATCCCCTCCTCTCCACGGGAACTCAGGTGAGCGCTTTGTGATGTCATTTCAGTAGGTCACCTGTTTCAAGGTGGAGGTTGGCTTCCCCTTTGACTCCTGGCGTGTTGTGATATCCCCCCTGCTTGTAACAGACATCCCCTCCTCACCAGGGGAACTCAGGTGAGCGCTTTGTGATATCCCCCCTGCTTGTAACAGAGGTCCCCTGCTCTCCAGGGGAACTCAGGTGAGCGCTTTGTGATGTCATTTCAGTTGGTCACCTGTTTCAAGGTTGAGATTGTCTTCCCCTGTGAATCCGGGCGTGTTGTGATATCCCTCCTGCTTTTAACAGACATCCCCTCATCTCTAGGGGAACTCAGGTGAGCGCTTTTTGATGTCATTTCAGTTAGTCACCTGTTTCAAGGTGGAGGTTGGCTTGCCAGTGTGTTATGTTATCCACCATGCCAGAAGAGACATTCCCTCATCTCCAGGGGAACTGAGGTGAGTGCTTTGTGATGTCATTGTAGTACGCCACAAGATTCCAGCTGGAGCTTGGCTTCCCCTCTGGTCTAGTGTGTTATGTGTTCCGCCATGCCAGTAAGAGACATTCCTTTGTCTCCATGGGAATAGAGTTGGGCGCTTTGTGATGTCATTTCAGTAGGTCTTAAGGTTCTAGTTGGACGATGGCTTTCACTCTGACTTCTAGTGTGTTATGTTATCCGCCATGACATTAAGAGACATTTCCTCATCTCCAGGGGAAGTGAGTGAGTGAGTCATTTCAGTTGGTCACCTGTTTCAAGGTGAAGGTTGGCTGCCCCTGTGACTCCTGGCGTGTTGTGATATCCCCCCTGCTTGTAACAGACATCCCCTCATCTCTAGGGGAACTCAGGTGAGCGCTTTGTGATGTCATTTCAGTTGGTCACCTGTTTCAATTTGGAGGTTGTCTTCCCCTGTAACTCCTGGTGTGTTGTGATATCCCCCCTGCTTGTAACAGACATCCCGTCCTATCCACGGGAACTCAGGTGAGCGCTTTGTGATGTCATTTCAGTTGGTCACCTGTTTCAAGGTGGAGGTTGGCTTCCCCTTTGACTCCTGGTGTGTTGTGATATCCCCCCTGCTTGTAACAGACATCCCCTCCTCTCCACGGGAACTCAGGTGAGCGCTTTGTGATGTCATTTCAGTTGGTCACCTGTTTCAAGGTGGAGGTTGGCTTCCCCTTTGACTCCTGGCGTGTTGTGATATCCCCCCTGCCTGCAACAGACATCCCCTCCTCACCAGGGGAACTCAGGTGAGCGCTTTGTGATATCCCCCCTGCTTGTAACAGAGGTCCCCTGCTCTCCAGGGGAACTCAGGTGAGCGCTTTGTGATGTCATTTCAGTTGGTCACCTGTTTCAAGGTTGAGATTGTCTTCCCCTGTGAATCCGGGCGTGTTGTGATATCCCTCCTGCTTTTAACAGACATCCCCTCATCTCTAGGGGAACTCAGGTGAGCGCTTTTTGATGTCATTTCAGTTAGTCACCTGTTTCAAGGTTGACGTTGGCTTCCCCTGTGACTCCTGGTGTGTTGTGATATCCCCCCTGCTTGTAACAGACATCCCCTCCTCACCAGGGGAACTCAGTTGAGCGCTTTCTGATATCCCCTCTGCTTGTAACAGACTTCCCCTGCTCTCCAGGGGAACTCAGGTGAGCGCTTTGTGATGTCATTTCAGTTGGTCACCTGTTTCAAGTTGGAGGTTGGCTTCCCCTGTGACTCCTGGTGTGTTGTGATATCCCCCCTGCTTGTAACAGACATCCCCTCTTCTCCAAGTTAACTCAGGTGAGCGCTTTGTGATGTCATTTCAGTTGGTCACCTGTTTCATGGTGGAGGTTGGCTTCCCCTGTGACTCCTGGTGTGTTGTGATATCCCCCCTGCTTGTAACAGACATCCCCTCCTCTCCACGGGAACTCAGGTGAGCGCTTTGTGATGTCATTTCAGTTGGTCACCTGTTTCAAGGTGGAGGTTGGCTTCCCCTTTGACTCCTGGCGTGTTGTGATATCCCCCCTGCTTGTAACAGACATCCCCTCCTCACCAGGGGAACTCAGGTGAGCGCTTTGTGATATCCCCCCTGCTTGTAACAGAGGTCCCCTGCTCTCCAGGGGAACTCAGGTGAGCGCTTTGTGATGTCATTTCAGTTGGTCACCTGTTTCAAGGTTGAGATTGTCTTCCCCTGTGAATCCGGGCGTGTTGTGATATCCCTCCTGCTTTTAACAGACATCCCCTCATCTCTAGGGGAACTCAGGTGAGTGCTTTTTGATGTCATTTCAGTTAGTCACCTGTTTCAAGGTGGAGGTTGGCTTGCCAGTGTGTTATGTTATCCACCATGCCAGAAGAGACATTCCCTCATCTCCAGGGGAACTGAGGTGAGTGCTTTGTGATGTCATTGTAGTACGCCACAAGATTCCAGCTGGAGCTTGGCTTCCCCTCTGGTCTAGTGTGTTATGTGTTCCGCCATGCCAGTAAGAGACATTCCTTTGTCTCCATGGGAATAGAGTTGGGCGCTTTGTGATGTCATTTCAGTAGGTCTTAAGGTTCTAGTTGGACGATGGCTTTCACTCTGACTTCTAGTGTGTTATGTTATCCGCCATGACATTAAGAGACATTTCCTCATCTCCAGGGGAAGTGAGTGAGTGAGTCATTTCAGTTGGTCACCTGTTTCAAGGTGAAGGTTGGCTGCCCCTGTGACTCCTGGCGTGTTGTGATATCCCCCCTGCTTGTAACAGACATCCCCTCATCTCTAGGGGAACTCAGGTGAGCGCTTTGTGATGTCATTTCAGTTGGTCACCTGTTTCAAGTTGGAGGTTGTCTTCCCCTGTAACTCCTGGTGTGTTGTGATATCCCCCCTGCTTGTAACAGACATCCCGTCCTATCCACGGGAACTCAGGTGAGCGCTTTGTGATGTCATTTCAGTTGGTCACCTGTTTCAAGGTGGAGGTTGGCTTCCCCTTTGACTCCTGGTGTGTTGTGATATCCCCCCTGCTTGTAACAGACATCCCCTCCTCTCCACGGGAACTCAGGTGAGCGCTTTGTGATGTCATTTCAGTTGGTCACCTGTTTCAAGGTGGAGGTTGGCTTCCCCTTTGACTCCTGGCGTGTTGTGATATCCCCCCTGCTTGCAACAGACATCCCCTCCTCACCAGGGGAACTCAGGTGAGCGCTTTGTGATATCCCCCCTGCTTGTAACAGAGGTCCCCTGCTCTCCAGGGGAACTCAGGTGAGCGCTTTGTGATGTCATTTCAGTTGGTCACCTGTTTCAAGGTTGAGATTGTCTTCCCCTGTGAATCCGGGCGTGTTGTGATATCCCTCCTGCTTTTAACAGACATCCCCTCATCTCTAGGGGAACTCAGGTGAGCGCTTTTTGAAGGTCATTTCAGTTAGTCACCTGTTTCAAGGTTGACGTTGGCTTCCCCTGTGACTCCTGGTGTGTTGTGATATCCCCCCTGCTTGTAACAGACATCCCCTCCTCACCAGGGGAACTCAGTTGAGCGCTTTCTGATATCCCCTCTGCTTGTAACAGACTTCCCCTGCTCTCCAGGGGAACTCAGGTGAGCGCTTTGTGATGTCATTTCAGTTGGTCACCTGTTTCAAGTTGGAGGTTGGCTTCCCCTGTGACTCCTGGTGTGTTGTGATATCCCCCCTGCTTGTAACAGACATCCCCTCTTCTCCAAGTTAACTCAGGTGAGCGCTTTGTGATGTCATTTCAGTTGGTCACCTGTTTCATGGTGGAGGTTGGCTTCCCCTGTGACTCCTGGTGTGTTGTGATATCCCCCCTGCTTGTAACAGACATCCCCTCCTCTCCACGGGAACTCAGGTGAGCGCTTTGTGATGTCATTTCAGTTGGTCACCTGTTTCAAGGTGGAGGTTGGCTTCCCCTTTGACTCCTGGCGTGTTGTGATATCCCCCCTGCTTGTAACAGACATCCCCTCCTCACCAGGGGAACTCAGGTGAGCGCTTTGTGATATCCCCCCTGCTTGTAACAGAGGTCCCCTGCTCTCCAGGGGAACTCAGGTGAGCGCTTTGTGATGTCATTTCAGTTGGTCACCTGTTTCAAGTTGGAGGTTGGCTTCCCCTGTGACTCCTGGTGTGTTGTGATATCCCCCCTGCTTGTAACAGACATCCCCTCTTCTCCAAGTTAACTCAGGTGAGCGCTTTGTGATGTCATTTCAGTTGGTCACCTGTTTCATGGTGGAGGTTGGCTTCCGCTGTGACTCCTGGGGTGTTGTGATAACCCCCCTTCTTGTAACAGACATCCCCTCCTCTCCACGGGAACTCAGGTGAGCGCTTTTTGATGTCATTTCAGTTGGTCACCTGTTTCAAGGTTGAGGTTGGCTTCCCCTATGACTCCTGGTGTGTTGTGATATCCCCCCTGCTTGTAACAGACATCCCCTCCTCACCAGGGGAACTCAGTTGAGCGCTTTCTGATATCCCCCCTGCTTGTAACAGACTTCCTCTGCTCTCCAGGGGAACTCAGGTGAGCGCTTTGTGATGTCATTTCAGTTGGTCACCTGTTTCAAGTTGGAGGTTGGCTTCCCCTGTGACTCCTGGGGTGTTGTGATATCCCCCCTCCTTGTAACAGACAATCCCTCTTCTCCAAGCTAACTCAGGTGAGCGCTTTGTGATGTCATTTCAGTTGGTCACCTGTTTCAAGGTGCAGGTTGGCTTGCCAGTGTGTTATTTTATCCCCCATGCAATAAGAGACATTCCCTCATCTCTAGGGGAACCCAGGTGAGCGCTTTGTGATGTCATTTCAGTTGGTTACCTGTTTCATGGTGGAGGATGGCTTCCGCTGTGACTCCTGGTGTGTTGTGATAACCCCCCTGCTTGTAACAGACATCCCCTCTTCTCCAGGGGAACTCAGGTGAGCGCTTTGTGATGTCATTTCAGTTGGTCATCTGTTTCAAGGTGGAGGTTGTCTTCCCCTGTGACTCCTGGTGTGTTATGATATCTCCCCTGCTTGTAACAGACATCCCCTCGTCTCCAGGTGTACTCTGGTGAGCGCATTGTGATGTCATTTCAGTAGGTCACCTGTTTCAAGGTGGAGGTTGGCTTGCCAGTGTGTTATGTTATCCACCATGCCAGAAGAGACATTCCCTCATCTCCAGGGGAACTGAGGTGAGTGCTTTGTGATGTCATTGTAGTACGTCACAAGATTCCAGCTGGAGCTTGGCTTCCCCTCTGGTCTAGTGTGTTATGTGTTCCGCCATGCCAGTAAGAGACGTTCCTTTGTCTCCATGGGAATAGAGTTGAGCGCTTTGTGATGTCATTTCAGTAGGTCTTAAGGTTCTAGTTGGACGATGGCTTTCACTCTGACTTCTAGTGTGTTATGTTATCCGCCATGACATTAAGAGACATTTCCTCATCTCCAGGGGAAGTGAGTGAGTGAGTCATTTCAGTTGGTCACCTGTTTCAAGGTGAAGGTTGGCTGCCCCTGTGACTCTTGGCGTGTTGTGATATCCCCCCTGCTTGTAACAGACATCCCCTCATCTCTAGGGGAACTCAGGTGAGCGCTTTGTGATGTCATTTCAGTTGGTCACCTGTTTCAAGTTGGAGGTTGTCTTCCCCTGTAACTCCTGGTGTGTTGTGATATCCCCCCTGCTTGTAACAGACATCCCCTCTTCTCCAAGTTAACTCAGGTGAGCGCTTTGTGATGTCATTTCAGTTGGTCACCTGTTTCATGGTGGAGGTTGGCTTCCCCTGTGACTCCTGGTGTGTTGTGATATCCCCCCTGCTTGTAACAGACATCCCCTCCTCTCCACGGAAACTCAGGTGAGCGCTTTGTGATGTCATTTCAGTTGGTCACCTGTTTCAAGGTGGAGGTTGGCTTCCCCTTTGACTCCTGGCGTGTTGTGATATCCCCCCTGCTTGTAACAGACATCCCCTCCTCACCAGGGGAACTCAGGTGAGCGCTTTGTGATATCCCCCCTGCTTGTAACAGAGGTCCCCTGCTCTCCAGGGGAACTCAGGTGAGCGCTTTGTGATGTCATTTCAGTTGGTCACCTGTTTCAAGTTTGAGGTTGGCTTCCCCTGTGACTCCTGGGGTGTTGTGATATCCCCCCTCCTTGTAACAGACAATCCCTCTTCTCCAAGCTAACTCAGGTGAGCGCTTTGTGATGTCATTTCAGTTGGTCACCTGTTTCAAGGTGCAGGTTGGCTTGCCAGTGTGTTATTTTATCCCCCATGCCAGAAGAGACATTCCCTCATCTCTAGGGGAACCCAGGTGAGCGCTTTGTGATGTCATTTCAGTTGGTTACCTGTTTCATGGTGGAGGATGGCTTCCGCTGTGACTCCTGGTGTGTTGTGATAACCCCCCTGCTTGTAACAGACATCCCCTCTTCTCCAGGGGAACTCAGGTGAGCGCTTTGTGATGTCATTTCAGTTGGTCATCTGTTTCAAGGTGGAGGTTGTCTTCCCCTGTGACTCCTGGTGTGTTATGATATCTCCCCTGCTTGTAACAGACATCCCCTCGTCTCCAGGTGTACTCTGGTGAGCGCTTTGTGATGTCATTTCAGTAGGTCACCTGTTTCAAGGTGGAGGTTGGCTTGCCAGTGTGTTATGTTATCGACCATGCCAGAAGAGACATTCCCTCATCTCCAGGGGAACTGAGGTGAGTGCTTTGTGATGTCATTGTAGTACGTCACAAGATTCCAGCTGGAGCTTGGCTTCCCCTCTGGTCTAGTGTGTTATGTGTTCCGCCATGCCAGTAAGAGACGTTCCTTTGTCTCCATGGGAATAGAGTTGAGCGCTTTGTGATGTCATTTCAGTAGGTCGTAAGGTTCTAGTTGGACGATGGCTTTCACTCTGACTTCTAGTGTGTTATGTTATCCGCCATGACATTAAGAGACATTTCCTCATCTCCAGGGGAAGTGAGTGAGTGAGTCATTTCAGTTGGTCACCTGTTTCAAGGTGAAGGTTGGATGCGCCTGTGACTCTTGGCGTGTTGTGATATCCCCCCTGCTTGTAACAGACATCCCCTCATCTCTAGGGGAACTCAGGTGAGCGCTTTGTGATGTCATTTCAGTTGGTCACCTGTTTCAAGTTGGAGGTTGTCTTCCCCTGTAACTCCTGGTGTGTTGTGATATCCCCCCTGCTTGTAACAGACATCCCCTCTTCTCCAAGTTAACTCAGGTGAGCGCTTTGTGATGTCATTTCAGTTGGTCACCTGTTTCATGGTGGAGGTTGGCTTCCCCTGTGACTCCTGGTGTGTTGTGATATCCCCCCTGCTTGTAACAGACATCCCCTCCTCTCCACGGAAACTCAGGTGAGCGCTTTGTGATGTCATTTCAGTTGGTCACCTGTTTCAAGGTGGAGGTTGGCTTCCCCTTTGACTCCTGGCGTGTTGTGATATCCCCCCTGCTTGTAACAGACATCCCCTCCTCACCAGGGGAACTCAGGTGAGCGCTTTGTGATATCCCCCCTGCTTGTAACAGAGGTCCCCTGCTCTCCAGGGGAACTCAGGTGAGCGCTTTGTGATGTCATTTCAGTTGGTCACCTGTTTCAAGGTTGAGATTGTCTTCCCCTGTGAATCCGGGCGTGTTGTGATATCCCCCCTGCTTGTAACAGACATCCCCTCCTCACCAGGGGAACTCAGTTGAGCGCTTTCTGATATCCCCTCTGCTTGTAACAGACTTCCCCTGCTCTCCAGGGGAACTCAGGTGAGCGCTTTGTGATGTCATTTCAGTTGGTCACCTGTTTCAAGTTGGAGGTTGGCTTCCCCTGTGACTCCTGGTGTGTTGTGATATCCCCCCTGCTTGTAACAGACATCCCCTCTACTCCAAGTTAACTCAGGTGAGCGCTTTGTGATGTCATTTCAGTTGGTCACCTGTTTCATGGTGGAGGTTGGCTTCCGCTGTGACTCCTGGGGTGTTGTGATAACCCCCCTTCTTGTAACAGACATCCCCTCCTCTCCACGGGAACTCAGGTGAGCGCTTTTTGATGTCATTTCAGTTGGTCACCTGTTTCAAGGTTGAGGTTGGCTTCCCCTATGACTCCTGGTGTGTTGTGATATCCCCCCTGCTTGTAACAGACATCCCCTCCTCACCAGGGGAACTCAGTTGAGCGCTTTCTGATATCCCCCCTGCTTGTAACAGACTTCCTCTGCTCTCCAGGGGAACTCAGGTGAGCGCTTTGTGATGTCATTTCAGTTGGTCACCTGTTTCAAGTTGGAGGTTGGCTTCCCCTGTGACTCCTGGGGTGTTGTGATATCCCCCCTCCTTGTAACAGACATTCCCTCTTCTCCAAGTTAACTCAAGTGAGCGCTTTGTGATGTCATTTCAGTTGGTCACCTGTTTCAAGGTGCAGGTTGGCTTGCCAGTGTGTTATGTTATCCCCCATGCCAGAAGAGACATTCCCTCATCTCTAGGGGAACCCAGGTGAGCGCTTTGTGATGTCATTTCAGTTGGTTACCTGTTTCATGGTGGAGGATGGCTTCCGCTGTGACTCCTGGTGTGTTGTGATAACCCCCCTGCTTGTAACAGACATCCCCTCTTCTCCAGGGGAACTCAGGTGAGCGCTTTGTGATGTCATTTCAGTTGGTCATCTGTTTCAAGGTGGAGGTTGTCTTCCCCTGTGACTCCTGGTGTGTTATGATATCTCCCCTGCTTGTAACAGACATCCCCTCGTCTCCAGGTGTACTCTGGTGAGCGCTTTGTGATGTCATTTCAGTAGGTCACCTGTTTCAAGGTGGAGGTTGGCTTGCCAGTGTGTTATGTTATCCACCATGCCAGAAGAGACATTCCCTCATCTCCAGGGGAACTGAGGTGAGTGCTTTGTGATGTCATTGTAGTACGTCACAAGATTCCAGCTGGAGCTTGGCTTCCCCTCTGGTCTAGTGTGTTATGTGTTCCGCCATGCCAGTAAGAGACATTCCTTTGTCTCCATGGGAATAGAGTTGAGCGCTTTGTGATGTCATTTCAGTAGGTCTTAAGGTTCTAGTTGGACGATGGCTTTCACTCTGACTTCTAGTGTGTTATGTTATCCGCCATGACATTAAGAGACATTTCCTCATCTCCAGGGGAAGTGAGTGAGTGAGTCATTTCAGTTGGTCACCTGTTTCAAGGTGAAGGTTGGCTGCCCCTGTGACTCTTGGCGTGTTGTGATATCCCCCCTGCTTGTAACAGACATCCCCTCATCTCTAGGGGAACTCAGGTGAGCGCTTTGTGATGTCATTTCAGTTGGTCACCTATTTCAAGTTGGAGGTTGTCTTCCCCTGTAACTCCTGGTGTGTTGTGATATCCCCCCTGCTTGTAACAGACATCCCCTCTTCTCCAAGTTAACTCAGGTGAGCGCTTTGAGATGTCATTTCAGTTGGTCACCGTTTTCATGGTGGAGGTTGGCTTCCCCTGTGACTCCTGGTGTGTTGTGATATCCCCCCTGCTTGTAACAGACATCCCCTCCTCTCCACGGAAACTCAGGTGAGCGCTTTGTGATGTCATTTCAGTTGGTCACCTGTTTCAAGGTGGAGGTTGGCTTCCCCTTTGACTCCTGGCGTGTTGTGATATCCCCCCTGCTTGTAACAGACATCCCCTCCTCACCAGGGGAACTCAGGTGAGCGCTTTGTGATATCCCCCCTGCTTGTAACAGAGGTCCCCTGCTCTCCAGGGGAACTCAGGTGAGCGCTTTGTGATGTCATTTCAGTTGGTCACCTGTTTCAAGGTTGAGATTGTCTTCCCCTGTGAATCCGGGCGTGTTGTGATATCCCTCCTGCTTTTAACAGACATCCCCTCATCTCTAGGGGAACTCAGGTGAGCGCTTTTTGATGTCATTTCAGTTAGTCACCTGTTTCAAGGTTGACGTTGGCTTCCCCTGTGACTCCTGGTGTGTTGTGATATCCCCCCTGCTTGTAACAGACATCCCCTCCTCACCAGGGGAACTCAGTTGAGCGCTTTCTGATATCCCCTCTGCTTGTAACAGACATCCCCTGCTCTCCAGGGGAACTCAGGTGAGCGCTTTGTGATGTCATTTCAGTTGGTCACCTGTTTCAAGGTGGAGGTTGGCTTCCCCTGTGACTCCTGGTGTGTTGTGATATCCCCCCTGCTTGTAACAGACATCCCCTCTTCTCCAAGTTAACTCAGGTGAGCGCTTTGTGATGTCATTTCAGTTGGTCACCTGTTTCATGGTGGAGGTTGGCTTCCGCTGTGACTCCTGGGGTGTTGTAATAACCCCCCTTCTTGTAACAGACATCCCCTCCTCTCCACGGGAACTCAGGTGAGCGCTTTTTGATGTCATTTCAGTTGGTCACCTGTTTCAAGGTTGAGGTTGGCTTCCCCTATGACTCCTGGTGTGTTGTGATATCCCCCCTGCTTGTAACAGACATCCCCTCCTCACCAGGGGAACTCAGTTGAGCGCTTTCTGATATCCCCCCTGCTTGTAACAGGCTTCCCCTGCTCTCCAGGGGAACTCAGGTGAGCGCTTTGTGATGTCATTTCAGTTGGTCACCTGTTTCAAGTTGGAGGTTGGCTTCCCCTGTGACTCCTGGGGTGTTGTGATAACCCCCCTTCTTGTAACAGACATCCCCTCCTCTCCACGGGAACTCAGGTGAGCGCTTTTTGATGTCATTTCAGTTGGTCACCTGTTTCAAGGTTGAGGTTGGCTTCCCCTATGACTCCTGGTGTGTTGTGATATCCCCCCTGCTTGTAACAGACATCCCCTCCTCACCAGGGGAACTCAGTTGAGCGCTTTCTGATATCCCCCCTGCTTGTAACAGACTTCCTCTGCTCTCCAGGGGAACTCAGGTGAGCGCTTTGTGATGTCATTTCAGTTGGTCACCTGTTTCAAGTTGGAGGTTGGCTTCCTCTGTGACTCCTGGGGTGTTGTGATATCCCCCCTCCTTGTAACAGACATTCCCTCTTCTCCAAGTTAACTCAGGTGAGCGCTTTGTGATGTCATTTCAGTTGGTCACCTGTTTCAAAGTGCAGGTAGGCTTGCCAGTGTGTTATGTTATCCCCCATGCCAGAAGAGACATTCCCTCATCTCTAGGGGAACCCAGGTGAGCGCTTTGTGATGTCATTTCAGTTGGTTACCTGTTTCATGGTGGAGGATGGCTTCCGCTGTGACTCCTGGTGTGTTGTGATAACCCCCCTGCTTGTAACAGACATCCCCTCTTCTCCAGGGGAACTCAGGTGAGCGCTTCTTGATGTCATTTCAGTTGGTCACCTGTTTCAAGGTGGAGGTTGGCTTCCCCTTTGACTCCTGGCGTGTTGTGATATCCCCCCTGCTTGTAACAGACATCCCCTCCTCACCAGGGGAACTCAGGTGAGCGCTTTGTGATATCCCCCCTGCTTGTAACAGAGGTCCCCTGCTCTCCAGGGGAACTCAGGTGAGCGCTTTGTGATGTCATTTCAGTTGGTCACCTGTTTCAAGTTGGAGGTTGGCTTCCTCTGTGACTCCTGGGGTGTTGTGATATCCCCCCTCCTTGTAACAGACATTCCCTCTTCTCCAAGTTAACTCAGGTGAGCGCTTTGTGATGTCATTTCAGTTGGTCACCTGTTTCAAAGTGCAGGTAGGCTTGCCAGTGTGTTATGTTATCCCCCATGCCAGAAGAGACATTCCCTCATCTCTAGGGGAACCCAGGTGAGCGCTTTGTGATGTCATTTCAGTTGGTTACCTGTTTCATGGTGGAGGATGGCTTCCGCTGTGACTCCTGGTGTGTTGTGATAACCCCCCTGCTTGTAACAGACATCCCCTCTTCTCCAGGGGAACTCAGGTGAGCGCTTTGTGATGTCATTTCAGTTGGTCACCTGTTTCAAGGTGGAGGTTGGCTTCCCCTTTGACTCCTGGCGTGTTGTGATATCCCCCCTGCTTGTAACAGACATCCCCTCCTCACCAGGGGAACTCAGGTGAGCGCTTTGTGATATCCCCCCTGCTTGTAACAGAGGTCCCCTGCTCTCCAGGGGAACTCAGGTGAGCGCTTTGTGATGTCATTTCAGTTGGTCACCTGTTTCAAGGTTGAGATTGTCTTCCCCTGTGAATCCGGGCGTGTTGTGATATCCCTCCTGCTTTTAACAGACATCCCCTCATCTCTAGGGGAACTCAGGTGAGCGCTTTTTGATGTCATTTCAGTTAGTCACCTGTTTCAAGGTTGACGTTGGCTTCCCCTGTGACTCCTGGTGTGTTGTGATATCCCCCCTGCTTGTAACAGACATCCCCTCCTCACCAGGGGAACTCAGTTGAGCGCTTTCTGATATCCCCTCTGCTTGTAACAGACATCCCCTCCTCTCCACGGAAACTCAGGTGAGCGCTTTGTGATGTCATTTCAGTTGGTCACCTGTTTCAAGTTGGAGGTTGGCTTCCCCTTTGACTCCTGGCGTGTTGTGATATCCCCCCTGCTTGTAACAGACATCCCCTCCTCACCAGGGGAACTCAGGTGAGCGCTTTGTGATATCCCCCCTGCTTGTAACAGAGGTCCCCTGCTCTCCAGGGGAACTCAGGTGAGCGCTTTGTGATGTCATTTCAGTTGGTCACCTGTTTCAAGGTTGAGATTGTCTTCCCCTGTGAATCCGGGCGTGTTGTGATATCCCTCCTGCTTTTAACAGACATCCCCTCATCTCTAGGGGAACTCAGGTGAGCGCTTTTTGATGTCATTTCAGTTAGTCACCTGTTTCAAGGTTGACGTTGGCTTCCCCTGTGACTCCTGGTGTGTTGTGATATCCCCCCTGCTTGTAACAGACATCCCCTCCTCACCAGTGGAACTCAGTTGAGCGCTTTCTGATATCCCCTCTGCTTGTAACAGACATCCCCTGCTCTCCAGGGGAACTCAGGTGAGCGCTTTGTGATGTCATTTCAGTTGGTCACCTGTTTCAAGGTGGAGGTTGGCTTCCCCTGTGACTCCTGGTGTGTTGTGATATCCCCCCTGCTTGTAACAGACATCCCCTCTTCTCCAAGTTAACTCAGGTGAGCGCTTTGTGATGTCATTTCAGTTGGTCACCTGTTTCATGGTGGAGGTTGGCTTCCGCTGTGACTCCTGGGGTGTTGTGATAACCCCCCTTCTTGTAACAGACATCCCCTCCTCTCCACGGGAACTCAGGTGAGCGCTTTTTGATGTCATTTCAGTTGGTCACCTGTTTCAAGGTTGAGGTTGGCTTCCCCTATGACTCCTGGTGTGTTGTGATATCCCCCCTGCTTGTAACAGACATCCCCTCCTCACCAGGGGAACTCAGTTGAGCGCTTTCTGATATCCCCCCTGCTTGTAACAGACTTCCCCTGCTCTCCAGGGGAACTCAGGTGAGCGCTTTGTGATGTCATTTCAGTTGGTCACCTGTTTCAAGTTGGAGGTTGGCTTCCCCTGTGACTCCTGGGGTGTTGTGATAACCCCCCTGCTTGTAACAGACATCCCCTCTTCTCCAAGTTAACTCAGGTGAGCGCTTTGTGATGTCATTTCAGTTGGTCACCTGTTTCATGGTGGAGGTTTGCTTCCGCTGTGACTCCTGGGGTGTTGTGATATCCCCCCTGCTTGTAACAGACATCCCCTCCTCACCAGGGGAACTCAGGTGAGCGCTTTGTGATATCCCCCCTGCTTTTAACAGAGGTCCCCTGCTCTCCATGTGAACTCAGGTGAGCGCTTTGTGATGTCATTTCAGTTGGTCACCTGTTTCAAGGTTGAGATTGGCTTCCCCTGTGAATCCGGGCGTGTTGTGATATCCCTCCTGCTTTTAACAGACATCCCATCATCTCTAGGGGAACTCAGGTGAGCGCTTTTTGATGTCATTTCAGTTGGTCACCTGTTTCAAGGTTGAGGTTGGCTTCCCCTGTGACTCCTGGTGTGTTGTGATATCCCCCCTGCTTGTAACAGACATCCCCTCCTCTCAAGGGGAACTCAGGTGAGCGCTTTCTGATATCCCTCCTGCTTGTAACAGACATCCCCTGCTCTCCAGGGGAAGTCAGGTGAGCGCTTTGTGATGTCATTTCAGTTGGTCACCTGTTTCAAGGTGGAGGTTGGCTTCCCCTGTGACTCCTGGTGTGTTGTGATATCCCCCCTCCTTGTAACAGACATTCCTTCTTCTCCAAGTTAACTCAGGTGAGCGCTTTGTGATGTCATTTCAGTTGGTCACCTGTTTCAAGGTGCAGGTTGGCTTGCCAGTGTGTTATGTTATCCCCCATGCCAGAAGAGACATTCCCTCATCTCTAGGGGAACCCAGGTGAGCGCTTTGTGATGTCATTTCAGTTGGTCACCTGTTTCATGGTGGAGGATGGCTTCCGCTGTGACTCCTGGTGTGTTGTGATAACCCCCCTGCTTGTAACAAACATCCCCTCTTCTCCAGGGGAACTCAGGTGAGCGCTTTGTGATGTCATTTCAGTTGGTCATCTGTTTCAAGGTGGAGGTTGTCTTCCCCTGTGACTCCTGGTGTGTTATGATATCCCCCCTGCTTGTAACAGACATCCCCTCGTCTCCATGTGTACTCTGATGAGCGTTTTGTGATGTCATTTCAGTAGGTCACCTGTTTCAAGGTGGAGGTTGGCTTGCCAGTGTGTTATGTTATCCACCATGCCAGAAGAGACATTCCCTCATCTCCAGGGGAACTGAGGTGAGTGCTTTGTGATGTCATTGTAGTACATCACAAGATTCCAGCTGGAGCTTGGCTTCCCCTATGGTCTAGTGTGTTATGTGTTCCGCCATGCCAGTAAGAGACATTCCTTTGTCTCCATGGGAATAGAGTTGAGCGCTTTGTGATGTCATTTCAGTAGGTCTTAAGGTTCTAGTTGGACGATGGCTTTCACTCTGACTTCTAGTGTGTTATGTTATCCGCCATGACATTAAGAGACATTTCCTCATCTCCAGGGGAAGTGAGTGAGTGAGTCATTTCAGTTGGTCACCTGTTTCAAGGTGAAGGTTGGCTGCCCCTGTGACTCCTGGCGTGTTGTGATATCCCCCCTGCTTGTAACAGACTTCCCCTGCTCTCCAGGGGAACTCAGGTGAGCGCTTTGTGATGTCATTTCAGTTGGTCACCTGTTTCAAGTTGGAGGTTGGCTTCCCCTGTGACTCCTGGTGTGTTGTGATATCCCCGCTGCTTGTAACAGACATCCCCTCTTCTCCAAGTTAACTCAGGTGAGCGCTTTCTGATGTCATTTCAGTTGGTCACCTGTTTCATGGTGGAGGTTGGCTTCCGCTGTGACTCCTGGGGTGTTGTGATAACCCCCCTTCTTGTAACAGACATCCCCTCCTCTCCACGGGAACTCAGGTGAGCGCTTTATGATGTCATTTCAGTTGGTCACCTGTTTCAAGGTGGAGGTTGGCTTCCCCTGTGACTCCTGGTGTGTTGTGATATCCCCCCTGCTTGTAACAGACATCCCCTCCTCACCAGGGGAACTCAGGTGAGCGCTTTCTGATATCCCCCCTGCTTGTAACAGACATCCCCTCCTCTCCAGGGGAACTCAGGTGAGCGCTTTGTGATGTCATTTCAGTTGGTCACCTGTTTCAAGGTGGAGGTTGGCTTCCCCTGTGACTCCTGGTGTGTTGTGATATCCCCCCTGCTTGTAACAGACATCCCCTCCTCACTAGGGGAACTCAGGTGAGCCCTTTCTGATATCCCCCCTGCTTGTAACAGACATCCCCTGCTCTCCAGGGGAACTCAGGTGAGCACTTTGTGATGTCATTTCAGTTGGTCACCTGTTTCATGGTGGAGGTTGGCTTCCGCTGTGACTCCTGGGGTGTTGTGATAACCCCCCTTCTTGTAACAGACATCCCCTCCTCTGCACGGGAACTCAGGTGAGCGCTTTTTGATGTCATTTCAGTTGGTCACCTGTTTCAAGGTTGAGGTTGGCTTCCCCTATGACTCCTGGTGTGTCGTGATATCCCCCCTGCTTGTAACAGGCATCCCCTCCTCACCAGGGGAACTCAGTTGAGCGCTTTCTGATATCCCCCCTGCTTGTAACAGACTTCCCCTGCTCTCCAGGGGAACTCAGGTGAGCGCTTTGTGATGTCATTTCAGTTGGTCACCTGTTTCAAGTTGGAGGTTGGCTTCCCCTGTGACTCCTGGTGTGTTGTGATATCCCCCCTGCTTGTAACAGACATCCCCTCTTCTCCAAGTTAACTCAGGTGAGCGCTTTGTGATGTCATTTCAGTTGGTCACCTGTTTCATGGTGGAGGTTTGCTTCCGCTGTGACTCCTGGGGTGTTGTGATAACCCCCCTTCTTGTAACAGACATCCCCTCCTCTCCACGGGAACTCAGGTGAGCGCTTTATGATGTCATTTCAGTTGGTCACCTGTTTCATGGTGGAGGTTGGCTTCCGCTGTGACTCCTGGTGTGTTGTGATATCCCCCCTGCTTGTAATAGACATCCCCTCCTCACCAGGGGAACTCAGGTGAGCGCTTTGTGATATTCCCCCTGCTTGTAACAAACATCCCCTCTTCTCCAGGGGAACTCAGGTCAGCGCTTTGTGATGTCATTTCAGTTGGTCATCTGTTTCAAGGTGGAGGTTGTCTTCCCCTGTGACTCCTGGTGTGTTATGATATCCCCCCTGCTTGTAACAGACATCCCCTCGTCTCCAGGTGTACTCTGGTGAGCGCTTTGTGATGTCATTTCAGTAGGTCACCTGTTTCAAGGTGGAGGTTGGCTTGCCAGTGTGTTATGTTATCCACCATGCCAGAAGAGACATTCCCTCATCTCCAGGGGAACTGAGGTGAGTGCTTTGTGATGTCATTGTAGTACGTCACAAGATTCCAGCTGGAGCTTGGCTTCCCCTCTGGTCTAGTGTGTTATGTGTTCCGCCATGCCAGTAAGAGACATTCCTTTGTCTCCATGGGAATAGAGTTGAGCGCTTTGTGATGTCATTTCAGTAGGTCTTAAGGTTCTAGTTGGACGATGGCTTTCACTCTGACTTCTAGTGTGTTATGTTATCCGCCATGACATTAAGAGACATTTCCTCATCTCCAGGGGAAGTGAGTGAGTGAGTCATTTCAGTTGGTCACCTGTTTCAAGGTGAAGGTTGGCTGCCCCTGTGACTCCTGGCGTGTTGTGATATCCCCCCTGCTTGTAACAGACTTCCCCTGCTCTCCAGGGGAACTCAGGTGAGCGCTTTGTGATGTCATTTCAGTTGGTCACCTGTTTCAAGTTGGAGGTTGGCTTCCCCTGTGACTCCTGGTGTGTTGTGATATCCCCGCTGCTTGTAACAGACATCCCCTCTTCTCCAAGTTAACTCAGGTGAGCGCTTTCTGATGTCATTTCAGTTGGTCACCTGTTTCATGGTGGAGGTTGGCTTCCGCTGTGACTCCTGGGGTGTTGTGATAACCCCCCTTCTTGTAACAGACATCCCCTCCTCTCCACGGGAACTCAGGTGAGCGCTTTATGATGTCATTTCAGTTGGTCACCTGTTTCAAGGTGGAGGTTGGCTTCCCCTGTGACTCCTGGTGTGTTGTGATATCCCCCCTGCTTGTAACAGACATCCCCTCCTCACCAGGGGAACTCAGGTGAGCGCTTTCTGATATCCCCCCTGCTTGTAACAGACATCCCCTCCTCTCCAGGGGAACTCAGGTGAGCGCTTTGTGATGTCATTTCAGTTGGTCACCTGATTCAAGGTGGAGGTTGGCTTCCCCTGTGACTCCTGGTGTGTTGTGATATCCCCCCTGCTTGTAATAGACATCCCCTCCTCTCCAGGGGAACTCTGGTGAGCGCTTTGTGATATCCCCCCTGCTTGTAACAGAGATCCCCTGCTCTCCAGGGGAACTCACTTCAGCACTTTGTGATGTCATTTCAGTTGGTCACCTGTTTCAAGGTTGAGGTTGGCTTCCCCTGTGACTCCTGGTGTGTTGTGATATCCCCCCTGCTTGTAACAGACATCCCCTCCTCACTAGGGGAACTCAGGTGAGCCCTTTCTGATATCCCCCCTGCTTGTAACAGACATCCCCTGCTCTCCAGGGGAACTCAGGTGAGCACTTTGTGATGTCGTTTCAGTTGGTCACCTGTTTCATGGTGGAGGTTGGCTTCCGCTGTGACTCCTGGGGTGTTGTGATAACCCCCCTTCTTGTAACAGACATCCCCTCCTCTGCACGGGAACTCAGGTGAGCGCTTTTTGATGTCATTTCAGTTGGTCACCTGTTTCAAGGTTGAGTTTGGCTTCCCCTATGACTCCTGGTGTGTTGTGATATCCCCCCTGCTTGTAACAGACATCCCCTCCTCACCAGGGGAACTCAGTTGAGCGCTTTCTGATATCCCCCCTGCTTGTAACAGACTTCCCCTGCTCTCCAGGGGAACTCAGGTGAGCGCTTTGTGATGTCATTTCAGTTGGTCACCTGTTTCAAGTTGGAGGTTGGCTTCCCCTGTGACTCCTGGTGTGTTGTGATATCCCCCCTGCTTGTAACAGACATCCCCTCTTCTCCAAGTTAACTCAGGTGAGCGCTTTGTGATGTCATTTCAGTTGGTCACCTGTTTCATGGTGGAGGTTTGCTTCCGCTGTGACTCCTGGGGTGTTGTGATAACCCCCCTTCTTGTAACAGACATCCCCTCCTCTCCACGGGAACTCAGGTGCGCGCTTTATGATGTCATTTCAGTTGGTCACCTGTTTCAAGGTGGAGGTTGGCTTCCCCTTGTGACTCCTGGTGTGTTGTGATATCCCCCCTGCTTGTAACAGACATGCCCTCCTCACCAGGGGAACTCAGGTGAGCGCTTTGTGATATCCCCCCTGCTTTTAACAGAGGTCCCCTGCTCTCCAGGGGAACTCAGGTGAGCGCTCTGTGATGTCATTTCAGTTGGTCACCTGTTTCATGGTTGAGATTGTCTTCCCCTGTGAATCCGGGCGTGTTGTGATATCCCTCCTGCTTTTAACAGACATCCCATCATCTCTAGGGGAACTCAGGTGAGCGCTTTTTGATGTCATTTCAGTTGGTCACCTGTTTCAAGGTTGAGGTTTGCTTCCCCTGTGACTCCTGGTGTGTTGTGATATCCCCCCTGCTTGTAACAGACATCCCCTCCTCACCAGGGGAACTCAGGTGAGCGCTTTCTGATATCCCCCCTGCTTGTAACAGACATCCCCTGCTCTCCAGGGGAACTCAGGTGAGCGCTTTGTGATGTCATTTCAGTTGGTCACCTGATTCAAGGTGGAGGTTGGCTTCCCCTGTGACTCCTGGTGTGTTGTGATATCCCCCCTGCTTGTAATAGACATCCCCTCCTCTCCAGGGGAACTCAGGTGAGCGCTTTTTGATGTCATTTCAGTTGGTCACCTGTTTCAAGGTTTAGGTTGGCTTCCCCTATGACTCCTGGTGTGTTGTGATATCCCCCCTGCTTGTAACAGACATCCCCTCCTCACCAGGGGAACTCAGTTGAGCGTTTCTGATATCCCCCCTGCTTGTAACAGACTTCCCCTGCTCTCCAGGGGAACTCAGGTGAACGCTTTGTGATGTCATTTCTGTTGGTCACCTGTTTCAAGGTGGAGGTTGGCTTGCCAGTGTGTTATGTTATCCCCCATGCCAGAAGAGTCATTCCCTCATCTCTAGGGGAACCCAGGTGAGCGCTTTGTGATGTCATTTTAGTTGGTCACCTGTTTCAAGGTGGAGGTTGGCTTCCCCTGTGACTCCTGGTGTGTTGTGATATCCCCCCTCCTTGTAACAGACATTCCCTCTTCTCCAAGTTAACTCAGGTGAGCGCTTTGTGATGTCATTTCAGTTGGTCACCTGTTTCAAGGTGCAGGTTGGCTTGCCAGTGTGTTATGTTATCCCCCATGCCAGAAGAGACATTCCCTCATCTCTAGGGGAACCCAGGTGAGCGCTTTGTGATGTCATTTCAGTTGGTCACCTGTTTCATGGTGGAGGATGGCTTCCGCTGTGACTCCTGGTGTGTTGTGATAACCCCCCTGCTTGTAACAAACATCCCCTCTTCTCCAGGGGAACTCAGGTGAGCGCTTTATGATGTCATTTCAGTTGGTCACCTGTTTCAAGGTGGAGGTTGGATTCCCCTGTGACTCCTGGTGTGTTGTGATATCCCCCCTGCTTGTAACAGACATCCCCTCCTCACCAGGGGAACTCAGGTGAGCGCTTTGTGATATCCCCCCTGCTTTTAACAGAGGTCCCCTGCTCTCCAGGGGAACTCAGGTGAGCGCTTTGTGATGTCATTTCAGTTGGTCACCTGTTTCAAGGTTGAGATTGTCTTCCCCTGTGAATCCGGGCGCGTTGTGATATCCCTCCTGCTTTTAACAGACATCCCATCATCTCTAGGGGAACTCAGGTGAGCGCTTTTTGATGTCATTTCAGTTGGTCACCTGTTTCAAGGTTGAGGTTGGCTTACCCTGTGACTCCTGGTGTGTTGTGATATCCCCCCTGCTTGTAACAGACATCCCCTCCTCACCAGGGGAACTCAGGTGAGCGCTTTCTGATATCCCCCCTGCTTGTAACAGACATCCCCTGCTCTCCAGGGGAACTCAGGTGAGCGCTTTGTGATGTCATTTCAGTTGGTCACCTGATTCAAGGTGGAGGTTGGCTTCTTCTGTGACTCCTGGTGTGTTGTGATATCCCCCCTGCTTTTAACAGACATCCCCTCCTCACCAGGGGAACTCAGGTGAGCGCTTTCTGATATCCCCCCTGCTTGTAACAGACTTCCCCTGCTCTCCAGGGGAACTCAGGTGAGCGCTTTGTGATATCATTTCTGTTGGTCACCTGTTTCAAGGTGGAGGTTGGCTTGCCAGTGTGTTATGTTATCCCCCATGCCAGAAGAGTCATTCCCTCATCTCTAGGGGAACCCAGGTGAGCGCTTTGTGATGTCATTTCAGTTGGTCACCTGTTTCATGGTGGAGGATGGCTTCCGCTGTGACTCCTGGTGTGTTGTGATATCCCCCCTGCTTATAACAGACATCCCCTCATCTCTAGGGGAACTCAGGTGAGCGCTTTGTGATGTCATTTCAGTTGGTCACCTGTTTCAAGGTGGAGGTTGGCTTCCCCTGTGACTCCTGGCGTGTTGTGATATCCCCCCTGCTTGTAACAGACATCCCCTTCTCTCCACGGGAACTCAGGAGAGCGCTTTGTTATGTCATTTCAGTTGGTCACCTGTTTCGTGGTGGAGATTGTCTTCCCCTGTGAATCCTGGCGTGTTGTTATATCCCCCCTACTTGTAACAGACATCCCCTCATCTCTAGGGGAACTCAGGTGAGCGTTTGCGATGTCATTTCTGTTGGTCACCTGTTTCAAGGTGGAGGTTGGCTTCCCCTGCGACTCCTGGCGTGTTGTGATATCCCCCCTACTTGTAACAGACATCCCCTCCTCTCCAGGGGAACTCAGGTGAGCGCTTTGTGATATCCCCCCTACTTGTAACAGACATCCCCTCCACTCCAGGGGAACTCAGGTGAGCGCTTTGTGATGTCAATTCAGTTGGTCACCAGTTTCAAGGTGGAGGTTGGCTTCCCCTGTGACTCCTGGTGTGTTGTGATATCCCCCCTGCTTGTAACGGACATCCACTCCTCAGCAGGGGAACTCAGGTGAGCGCTTTGTGATATCCCCCCTTCTTGTAACAGACATCCCCTCATCTCTACGGGAACTCAGGTGAGCGCTTTGTGATGTCATTTCAGTTGGTCACCTGTTTCATGGTGGAGGTTAGCTTCCCCTGTGACTCCTGGTGTGTTGTGATATCCCCCCTGCTTGTAACAGACATCCCCTCCTCTCCACGGGAACTCAGGTGAGCGCTTTGTGATGTCATTTCAGTTGGTCACCTGTTTCAAGGTGGAAGTTGGCTTCCCCTGTGACTCCTGGTGTGTTGTGATATCCCCCCTGCTTGTAACAGACATCCGCTCATCTCCAGGGGAACTCAGGTGAGCGCTTTGTGATTTCTTTTTATTTGGTTACCTGTTTCAACGTGGAGGTTGGCTACCCCTCGGACTCCTCGTGTGTTGTGATATCCCCCCCGCTTGTAACAGACAACCTCTCTTCTCCAGGGGAACTCAGGTGAGCGCTTTGTGATATCCCTCCTGCTTGTAACAGACATCCCCTCCTCACTAGGGAAACTCAAGTGAGCGCTTTGTGATACCCCCCTGCTTGTAACAGACATCCCCCGCTCTCCAGGGGAACTCAGGTGAGCGCTTTGTGATGTCAGTTCAGTTGGTCACCTGTTTCAAGGTGGAGGTTGCCTTCCCCTGTGACTCCTGGTGTGTTGTGATATGTCCCCTGCTTGTAACAGACATCCCCTCATCACTAGGGGAACTCTGGTGAGCGCTTTATGATGTCATTTCAGTTGGTCACCTGTTTCAAGGTGGAGGTTGCCTTCCCCTGTGACTCCTGGTGTGTTGTGATATCCCCCCTGTTTGTAACAGACATCCCCTCCTCTCCAGGGGAACTCAGGTGAGCGCTTTGTGATATCCCCCTGCTTGTAACAGACATCCCCTCCTCTCCAGGGGAACTCAGGTGAGCGCTTTGTGATATTCCCCCTGCTTGTAACAGACATCCCCTCCTCTCCAGGGGAACTCAGGTGAGCGCTTTGTGATTTCTTTTCAGTTGCGCACCTGTTTCAAGGTTGAGGTTGGCCTCCCCTGTGACTCCTGGTGTGTTGTGATATCACTCCTGCTTGTAACAGACATCCCCTCATCTCTAGGGGAACTCAGGTGAGCGCTTTGTGATATCCCCTCAGCTTTAACAGACATCCCCAGCTCTCCAGGTGAGCGCTTTGTGATGTCATTTCAGTTGGTCACCTGTTTCAAGGTTGAGGTTGTCTTTCCTTGTGACTCCTGGTGTGCTGTGATATCCCCCCTGCTTGTAACAGACATCTCCTTCTCTACATGGGAACTCAGGTGAGGGCTTTGTGATATCCCCGCTGCTTATAACAGACATCCCCTCCTCTCCAGGGGAACTCAGGTGAGCGCTTTGTGATATCCCCTCAGCTTTAACAGACATCACCAGCTCTCCAGGTGAGCGCTTTGTGATGTCATTTCAGTTGGTCACCTGTTTCAAGGTTGAGGTTGGCTTTCCTTGTGACTCCTGGTGTGTTGTGATATCCCCCCTGCTTGTAACAGAAATCCCCTCCTCTCCAGGGGAACTCAGGTGAGCGCTTTGTGATTTCTTTTTATTTGGTTACCTGTTTCAACGTGGAGGTTGGCTACCCCTCGGACTCCTCGTGTGTTGTGATATCCCCCCCGCTTGTAACAGACAACCTCTCTTCTCCAGGGGAACTCAGGTGAGCGCTTTGTGATGCCATTTCTGTTGGTCACCTGTTTCAAGGTGGAGGTTGGCTTCCCCTGTGACTCCTGGTGTGTTGTGATATCCCCCCTGCTTATAACAGACATCCCCTCCTCTCCAGGGGAACTCAGGTGAGCGCTTTGTGATATCCCCTCTGCTTGTAACAGACATCCCCAGCTCTCCAGGTGAACTCAGGTGAGCACTATGTGATGTCATTTCAGTTGGTCACCTGTTTCAAGGTGGAGGTTGGCTTCCGCTGTGACTCCTGGTGTGTTGTGATATCTCCCCGTGCTTATAACAGACATCCCCTCATCTCTAGGGGAACTCAGGTGAGTGCTTTGTGATATCATTTCATTTGGTCACCTGTTTCAAGGTGGAGGTTGGCATCCCCTATGACTCCTGGCGTGTTGTGATATCCCCCCCGCTTGTAACAGACATCCCGTCCTCTCCAGGGGAACTCAAGTGAGCGCTTTGTGATATCCCCCCTGCTTGTAACAGACATCCCCTGCTCTCCAGGGGAACTCAGGTGAGCGCTTTGTGATTTCTTTTCAGTTGGTTACCTGTTTCAACGTGGAGGTTGGCTTCCCCTGTGACTCCTGGTGTCTTGTGATATCCCCCCCGCTTGTAACAGACATCCCTTCCTCTCCAGGGGAACTCAGGTGAGCGCTTTGTGATGCCATTTCTGTTGGTCACCTGTTTCATGGTGGAGGTTGGCTTCCCCTGTGACTCCTGGTGTGTTGTGATATCCCCTCTGCTTATAACAGACATCCCCTCCTCTCCAGAGGAACTCAGGTGAGCGCTTTGTGATATCCCCTCTGCTTGTAACAGACATCCCCAGCTCTCCAGGTGAACTCAGGTGAGCACTATGTGATGTCATTTCAGTTGGTCACCTGTTTCAAGGTGGAGGTTGGCTTCCGCTGTGACTCCTGGTGTGTTGTGATATCCCCCCCTGCTTGTAACAGACATCCCCACCTCTCCAGGTGAACTCAGGTGAGCGCTTTGTGATGCCATTTCAGTTGGTCATCTGTTTCAAGGTGGAGGTTGGCTTCCCTTGTGTCTCCTGGCGTGTTGTGATATCCCCCCTGCTTGTAACAGACATCCCCTCGTCACCAGGGGAACTCAGGTTAGCGCTTTGTGATATCCCCCCGGCTTGTAACAGACATCCAATCCTCTCCAGGGGAACTCAGGTGAGCGCTTTGTGATGTCATTTCAGTTGGTCACCTGTTTCAATGTTGAGGTTGGCTTTCCTTGTGACTCCGGGTGTGTTGTGATATCCCCCCTGCTTGTAACAGACATCTTCTCTACATGGGAACTCAGGTGAGCGCTTTGTGATATCCCCCCTGCTTATAACAGACATCCCCTCGGCTCCAGGGGAACTCAGGTGAGCGCTTTGTGATATCCCCTCAGCTTTAACAGACATCCCCAGCTCTCCAGGTGAGCGTTTTGTGATGTCATTTCAGTTGGTCACCTGTTTCAAGGTTGAGGTTGGCTTTCCTTGTGACTCCTGGTGTGTTGTGATATCCCCCCTGCTTGTAACAGACATCCCCTCCTCTCCAGGGGAACTCAGGTGAGCGCTTTGTGATTTCTTTTCAGTTGGTTACCTGTTTCAACGTTGAGGTTGGCTACCCCTCTGACTCCTCGTGTGTTGTGATATCCCCCCCGCTTGTAACAGACAACCCCTCCTCTCCAGGGGAACTCAGGTGAGCACTTTGTGATGCCATTTCTGTTGGTCACCTGTTTCAAGGTGGAGGTTGGCTTCCCCTGTGACTCCTGGTGTGTTGTGATATCCCCCCTGCTTGTAACAGACATCTCCTCCTCTCCGTGGGAACTCAGGTGAGCGCTTTGTGATATCCCCCCTGCTTATAACAGACATCCCCTCCTCTCCAGGGGAACTCAGGTGAGCGCTTTGTGATATCCCCTCTGCTTTTAACAGCCATCCCCAGCTTTCCAGGTGAACTCAGGTGAGCACTATGTGATGTCATTTCAGTTGGTCACCTGTTTCATGGTGGAGGTAGGCTTCCGCTGTGACTCCTGGTGTGTTGTGATATCCCCCCTGCTTATAACAGACATCCCGTCATCTCTAGGGGAACTCAGGTGAGCGCTTTGTGATATCATTTCAGTTGGTCACCTGTTTCAAGGTGGAGGTTGGCATCCCCTGTGACTCCTGGTGTGTTGTGGTATCCCCCCTGCTTATAACAGACATCCCGTCTTCTCCAGGGGAACTCAGGTGAGCGCTTTGTGATATCACCCCTGCTTGTAACGGACATCCCCTGCTCTCCAGGGGAACTCAGGTGAGCACTTTGTGATATCATTTCAGTTGGTCACCTGTTTCAAGGTGGAGGTTGGCATCACCTGTGACTCCTGGCGTGTTGTGAGCGCATTGTGATATCCCCCCTGCTTATAACAGACATCCCCTCCTCTCCAGGGGAACTCAGGTGAGCGCTTTGTGATATCCCCTCTGCTTGTAACAGACATACCCAGCTCTCCAGGTGAACTCAGGTGAGCACTATGTGATGTCATTTCAGTTGGTGACCTGTTTCAATGTGGAGGTTGGCTTCCCCTGTGACTCCTGGTGTGTTGTGATATCCCCCCTGCTTGTAACAGAGATCCCCTGCTCTCCAGGGGAACTCAGGTGAGCGCTTTGTGATGTCATTTCAGTTGGTCATCTGTTTCAAGGTGGAGGTTGGCTTCCCCTGTGAATCCTGGTGTGTTGTGATATCCCCCCTGCTTGTAACAGACATCCCCTCATCTCTAGGGGAACTCAGGTGAGCGCTTTGTGATATCCCCCCTGCTTGTAACAGAGATCCCCTGCTCTCCAGGGGAACTCAGGTGAGCGCTTTGTGATGTCATTTCAGTTGGTCATCTGTTTCAAGGTGGAGGTTGGCTTCCCCTGTGAATCCTGGTGTGTTGTGATATCCCCCCTGCTTGTAACAGACATCCCCTCATCTCTAGGGGAACTCAGGTGAGCGCTTTGTGATGTCATTTCAGTTGGTCACCTGTTTCAAGGTGGAGGTTGGCTTCCCCTGTGAATCCTGGCGTGTTGTGATATCCCCCCTACTTGTAACAGACATCCCCTCCTCTCCAGGGGAACTCAGGTGAGCGCTTTGTGATATCCCCCCTACTTGTAACAGACATCCCCTCCACTCCAGGGGAACTCAGGTGAGCGCTTTGTGATGTCATTTCAGTTGGTCACTTGTTTCATGGTGGAGGTTGCCTTCCCCTGTGACTTCTGGTGTGTTGTGATATCCCCCCTGCTTGTAACAGACACCCCCTCATCTCTAGGGGAACTCAGGTGAGCACTTCGTGATGTCATTTCAGTTGGTCACCTGTTTCAAGGTGGAAGTTGGCTTCCCCATGTGAATCCTGGTGTGTTGTGATTTCCCCCCTGCTTGTAACAGACATCCCGTCCTCTCCAGGGGAACTCAGGTGAGCGCTTTGTGATGTCATTTCAGTTGGTCACCTGTTTCAAGGTGGAGGTTGGCTTCCGCTGTGACTCCTGGTGTGTTGTGATATCCCCCCTGCTTGTAACAAACATCCCCTCCAGGGGAACGCAGGTGAGCGCTTTGTGATGTCATTTCAGATGGTCACATGTTTCAAGGTGGAGGTTGGCTTCCGCTGTGACTCCTGGTGTGTTGTGATATCCCCCCTGCTTGTAACAGACCTCCCCTCCAGGGGAACTCAGGTGAGCGCTTTGTGATATCAGCCCTGCTTGTAACAGACATCCCCTCCTCTCCAGGGGAACTCAGGTGAGCGCTTTGTGATATCCCCCCTGCTTGTAACAGAGATCCCCTGCTCTCCAGGGGAACTCAGGTGAGCGCTTTGTGATGTCATTTCAGTTGGTCACCTGTTTCAATGTGGAGGTTGGCTTCCCCTGTGACTCCTGGTGTGTTGTGATATCCCCCCTGCTTGTAACAGACATCTCCTCTTCTCTAGGGGAACTCAGGTGAGCGCTTTCTGATGTCATTTCAGTAGGTCTCCTGTTTCAAGGTGGAGGTTGGCTTCCCCTGTGAATCCTGGCGTGTTGTGATATCCCCCCTACTTGTAACAGACATCCCCTCCTCTCCAGGGGAACTCAGGTGAGCGCTTTGTGATATCACCCCTGCTTGTAACAGACATCCCCTCCACTCCAGGGGAACTCAGGTGAGCGCTTTGTGATGTCATTTCAGTTGGTCACCTGTTTCAAGGTGGAGGTTGGCTTCCCCTGTGAATCCTGGTGTGTTGTGATATCCCCCCTGCTTGTAACAGACATCCCCTCTTCTCCAGGGGAACTCAGGTGAGCGCTTTGTGATGTCATTTCAGTTGGTCACTTGTTTCATGGTGGAGGTTGCCTTCCCCTGTGACTTCTGGTGTGTTGTGATATCCCCCCTGCTTGTAACAGACACCCCCTCATCTCTAGGGGAACTCAGGTGAGCACTTCGTGATGTCATTTCAGTTGGTCACCTGTTTCAAGGTGGAAGTTGGCTTCCCCATGTGAATCCTGGTGTGTTGTGATTTCCCCCCTGCTTGTAACAGACATCCCGTCCTCTCCAGGGGAACTCAGGTGAGCGCTTTGTGATGTCATTTCAGTTGGTCACCTGTTTCAAGGTGGAGGTTGGCTTCCGCTGTGACTCCTGGTGTGTTGTGATATCCCCCCTGCTTGTAACAAACATCCCCTCCAGGGGAACGCAGGTGAGCGCTTTGTGATGTCATTTCAGATGGTCACATGTTTCAAGGTGGAGGTTGGCTTCCGCTGTGACTCCTGGTGTCTTGTGATATCCCCCCTGCTTGTAACAGACATCCCCTCCAGGGGAACTCAGGTGAGCGCTTTGTGATATCAGCCCTGCTTGTAACAGACATCCCCTCCTCTCCAGGGGAACTCAGGTGAGCGCTTTGTGATATCCCCCCTGCTTGTAACAGAGATCCCCTGCTCTCCAGGGGAACTCAGGTGAGCGCTTTGTGATGTCATTTCAGTTGGTCACCTGTTTCAATGTGGAGGTTGGCTTCCCCTGTGACTCCTGGTGTGTTGTGATATCCCCCCTGCTTGTAACAGACATCTCCTCTTCTCTAGGGGAACTCAGGTGAGCGCTTTCTGATGTCATTTCAGTAGGTCTCCTGTTTCAAGGTGGAAGTTGGCTTCCCCATGTGAATCCTGGTGTGTTGTGATATCCCCCCTGCTTGTAACAGACATCCCGTCCTCTCCAGGGGAACTCAGTTGAGCGCTTTGTGATATCCCCCCTGCTTGTAACAGAGATCCCCTGCTCTCCAGGGGAACTCAGGTGAGCGCTTTGTGATGTCATTTCAGTTGGTCACCTGTTTCAAGGTGGAGGTTGGCTTCCCCTGTGAATCCTGGTGTGTTGTGATATCCCCCCTGCTTGTAACAGACATCCCCTCATCTCTAGGGGAACTCAGGTGAGCGCTTTGTGATGTCATTTCAGTTGGTCACCTGTTTCAAGGTGGAGGTTGGCTTCCCCTGTGAATCCTGGCGTGTTGTGATATCCCCCCTACTTGTAACAGACATCCCCTCCTCTCCAGGGGAACTCAGGTGAGCGCTTTGTGATATCACCCCTGCTTGTAACAGACATCCCCTCTTCTCCAGGGGAACTCAGGTGAGCGCTTTGTGATGTCATTTCAGTTGGTCACTTGTTTCATGGTGAAGGTTGCCTTCCCCTGTGACTTCTGGTGTGTTGTGATATCCCCCCTGCTTGTAACAGACACCCCCTCATCTCTAGGGGAACTCAGGTGAGCACTTCGTGATGTCTTTTCAGTTGGTCACCTGTTTCAAGGTGGAAGTTGGCTTCCCCATGTGAATCCTGGTGTGTTGTGATTTCCCCCCTGCTTGTAACAGACATCCCGTCCTCTCCAGGGGAACTCAGGTGAGCGCTTTGTGATGTCATTTCAGTTGGTCACCTGTTTCAAGGTGGAGGTTGGCTTCCGCTGTGACTCCTGGTGTGTTGTGATATCCCCCCTGCTTGTAACAAACATCCCCTCCAGGGGAACGCAGGTGAGCGCTTTGTGATGTCATTTCAGATGGTCACATGTTTCAAGGTGGAGGTTGGCTTCCGCTGTGACTCCTGGTGTGTTGTGATATCCCCCCTGCTTGTAACAGACATCCCCTCCAGGGGAACTCAGGTGAGCGCTTTGTGATATCACCCCTGCTTGTAACAGACATCCCCTCCTCTCCAGGGGAACTCAGGTGAGCGCTTTGTGATATCCCCCCTGCTTGTAACAGACATCTCCTCTTCTCTAGGGGAACTCAGGTGAGCGCTTTGTAATATCCCCCCTGCTTGTAACAGAGATCCCCTGCTCTCCAGGGGAACTCAGGTGAGCGCTTTGTGATGTCATTTCAGTTGGTCACCTGTTTCAAGGTGGAGGTTGGCTTCCCCTGTGAATCCTGGTGTGTTGTGATATCCCCCCTGCTTGTAACAGACATCCCCTCATCTCTAGGGGAACTCAGGTGAGCGCTTTGTGATGTCATTTCAGTTGGTCACCTGTTTCAAGGTGGAGGTTGGCTTCCGCTGTGACTCCTGGTGTGTTGTGATATCCCCCCTGCTTGTAACAGACATCTCCTCCTCTCCATGGGAACTCAGGTGAGCGCTTTGTGATATCCCCCCTTCTTGTTACAGAGATCCCCTGCTCTCCTGGGGAACTCAGGTGAGCGCTTTGTGATGTCATTTCTGTTGGTCAGTTGTTTCAAGGTGGAGGTTGGCTTCCCCTGTGACTCCTGGTGTGTTGTGATATCCCCCCTGCTTGTAACAGACATCCCGTCCTCTCCAGGGGAACTCAGGTGAGCGCTTTGTAATATCCCCCCTGCTTGTAACAGAGATCCCCTGCTCTCCAGGGGAACTCAGGTGAGCGCTTTGTGATGTCATTTCAGTTGGTCACCTGTTTCAAGGTGGAGGTTGGCTTCCCCTGTGAATCCTGGTGTGTTGTGATATCCCCCCTGCTTGTAACAGACATCCCCTCATCTCTAGGGGAACTCAGGTGAGCGCTTTGTGATGTCATTTCAGTTGGTCACCTGTTTCAAGGTGGAGGTTGGCTTCCGCTGTGACTCCTGGTGTGTTGTGATATCCCCCCTGCTTGTAACAGACATCTCCTCCTCTCCATGGGAACTCAGGTGAGCGCTTTGTGATATCCCCCCTTCTTGTTACAGAGATCCCCTGCTCTCCAGGGGAACTCAGGTGAGCGCTTTGTGATGTCATTTCAGTTGGTCACCTGTTTCAAGGTGGAGATTGTCTTCCCCTGTGAATCCTGGCGTGTTGTGATATCCCCCCTACTTGTAACAGACATCCCCTCATCTCTAGGGGAACTCAGGTGAGCGCTTTGTGATGTCATTTCTGTTGGTCAGTTGTTTCAAGGTGGAGGTTGGCTTCCCCTGTGACTCCTGGTGTGTTGTGATATCCCCCCTGCTTGTAACAGACATCCCCTCCTCTCCAGGGGAACTCAGGTGAGCGCTTTGTGACATCACCCCTGCTTGTAACAGACATCCCCTGCTCTCCAGGGGAACTCAGGTGAGCGCTTTGTGATGTCATTTCAGTTGGTCACCTGTTTCAAGGTGGAGATTGTCTTCCCCTGTGAATCCTGGCGTGTTGTGATATCCCCCCTATTTGTAACAGACATCCCCTCATCTCTAGGGGAACTCAGGTGAGCGCTTTGTGATGTCATTTCTGTTGGTCAGTTGTTTCAAGGTGGAGGTTGGCTTCCCCTGTGACTCCTGGTGTGTTGTGATATCCCCCCTGCTTGTAACAGACATCTCCTCCTCTCCATGGGAACTCAGGTGAGCGCTTTGTGATATCCCCCCTACTTGTAACAGAGATCCCCTGCTCTCCTGGGGAACTCAGGTGAGCGCTTTGTGATGTCATTTCAGTTGGTCACCTGTTTCAAGGTGGAGGTTGGCTTCCCCTGTGACTCCTGGTGTGTTGTGATATCCCCCCTATTTGTAACAGACATCCCCTCATCTCTAGGGGAACTCAGGTGAGCGCTTTGTGATGTCATTTCTGTTGGTCAGTTGTTTCAAGGTGGAGGTTGGCTTCCCCTGTGACTCCTGGTGTGTTGTGATATCCCCCCTGCTTGTAACAGACATCCCCTCCTCCCCAGGGGAACTCAGGTGAGCGCTTTGTGATGTCATTTCTGTTGGTCAGTTGTTTCAAGGTGGAGATTGTTTTCCCCTGTGAATCCTGGTGTGTTGTGATATCCCCCCTGCTTGTAACAGACATCCCCTCCTCTCCAGGGGAACTCAGGTGAGCGCTTTGTGATATCACCCCTGCTTGTAACAGACATCCCCTCCTCTCCAGGGGAACTCAGGTGAGCGCTTTGTGATATCCCCCCTGCTTGTAACAGAGATCCCCTGCTCTCCTGGGGAACTCAGGTGAGCGCTTTGTGGTGTCATTTCAGTTGGTCACCTGTTTCAGTGTGGAGGTTGGCTTCCCCTTTGACTCCTGGTGTGTTGTGATATCCCCCCTGCTTGTAACAGACATCCCCTCTTCTCTAGGGGAACTCAGGTGAGCGCTTTGTGATGTCATTTCAGTAGGTCTCCTGTTTCAAGGTGGAAGTTGGCTTCCCCATGTGAATTCTGGTGTGTTGTGATATCACCCCTGCTTGTAACAGACATCCCGTCCTCTCCAGGGGAACTCAGGTGAGCGCTTTGTGATATCCCCCCTGCTTGTAACAGAGATCCCCTGGTCTCCAGGGGAACTCAGGTGAGCGCTTTGTGACCTCATTTCAGTTGGTCACCTGTTCCAAGGTGGAGATTGTTTTCCCCTGTGAATCCTGGCGTGTTGTGATATCCCCCCTACTTGTAACAGATATCCCCTCATCTCTAGGGGAACTCAGGTGAGCGCTTTGTGATGTCATTTCTGTTGGTCAGTTGTTTCAAGGTGGAGGTTGGCTTCCCCTGTGACTCCTGGTGTGTTGTGATATCCCCCCTGCTTGTAACAGACATCCCCTCCTCTCCAGGGGAACTCAGGTGAGCGCTTTGTGATATCCCCCCTGCTTGTAACAGAGATCCCCTGCTCTCCTGGGGAACTCAGGTGAGCGCTTTGTGGTGTCATTTCAGTTGGTCACCTGTTTCAGTGTGGAGGTTGGCTTCCCCTGTGACTCCTGGTATGTTGTGATATCCCCCCTGCTTGTAACAGACATCCCCTCTTCTCTAGGGGAACTCAGGTGAGCGCTTTGTGATGTCATTTCAGTAGGTCTCCTGTTTCAAGATGGAAGTTGGCTTCCCCATGTGAATTCTGGTGTGTTGTGATAACCCCCCTGCTTGTAACAGACATCCCGTCCTCTCCAGGGGAACTCAGGTGAGCGCTTTGTGATGTCATTTCAGTAGGTCACCTGTTTCAAGGTGGAGGTTGGCTTCCCCTGTGACTCCTGGTGTGTTGTGATATCCCCCCTTCTTGTAACAGACATCCCCTCCTCGCCAGGGAAACTCAGGTGAGCGCTTTGTGATATCCCCCCTGCTTGTTACAGACATCCCCTCCACTCCAGGGGAACTCAGGTGAGCGCTTTGTGATGTCATTTCAGTTGGTCACTTGTTTCATGGTGGAGGTTGCCTTCCCCTGTGACTTCTGGTGTGTTGTGATATCCCCCCTGCTTGTAACTGACACCCCGTCATCTCTAGGGGAACTCAAGTGAGCGCTTTGTGATGTCATTTCAGATGGTCACCTGTTTCATGGTGGAGGTTGGCTTCCGCTGTGACTTCTGGTGTGTTGTGATATCCCCCCTGCTTTTAACAGACATGCCCTCCAGGGGAACTCAGGAGAGCGCTTTGTGATGTCATTTCAGTAGGTCACCTGTTTCAAGGTGGAAGTTGGCTTCCCCATGTGAATCCTGGTGTGTTGTGATATCCCCCCTGCTTGTAACAGACATACCCTCCTCTCCAGGGGAACTCAGGTGAGCGCTTTGTGATGTCATTTCTGTTGGTCAGTTGTTTCAAGGTGGAGGTTGGCTTCCCCTGTGACTCCTGGTGTGTTGTGATATCCCCCCTGCTTGTAAAAGACATCCCCTCCTCTCCAAGGGAACTCAGGTGAGCGCTTTGTGATATCCCCTCTGCTTGTAACAGACATCCCATCCTCTCCAGGGGAACTCAGGTTAGCGCTTTGTGATGTCATTTCTGTTGGTCAGTTGTTTCAAGGTGGAGATTGTTTTCCCCTGTGAATCCTGGTGTGTTGTGATATCCCCCCTGCTTGTAACAAACATCCCCTCCTCTCCAGGGGAACTCAGGTGAGCGCTTTGTGATATCACACCTGCTTCTAACAGACATCCCCTCCTCTCCAGGGGAACTCAGGTGAGCGCTTTGTGATATCCCCCCTGCTTGTAACAGAGATCCCCTGCTCTCCTGGGGAACTCAGGTGAGCGCTTTGTGGTGTCATTTCAGTTGGTCACCTTTTTCAGTGTGGAGGTTGGCTTCCCCTTTGACTCCTGGTGTGTTGTGATATCCCCCCTGCTTGTAACAGACATCCCCTCTTCTCTAGGGGAACTCAGGTGAGCGCTTTGTGATGTCATTTCAGTAGGTCTCCTGTTTCAAGGTGGAAGTTGGCTTCCCCATGTGAATTCTCGTGTGTTGTGATATCACCCCTGCTTGTAACAGACATCCCGTCCTCTCCAGGGGAACTCAGGTGAGCGCTTTGTGATATCCCCCCTGCTTGTAACAGAGATCCCCTGGTCTCCAGGGGAACTCAGGTGAGCGCTTTGTGATGTCATTTCAGTTGGTCACCTGTTCCAAGGTGGAGATTGTTTTCCCCTGTGAATCCTGGCGTGTTGTGATATCCCCCCTACTTGTAACAGACATCCCCTCATCTCTAGGGGAACTCAGGTGAGCGCTTTGTGATGTCATTTCTGTTGGTCAGTTGTTTCAAGGTGGAGGTTGGCTTCCCCTGTGACTCCTGGTGTGTTGTGATATCCCCCCTGCTTGTAACAGACATCCCCTCCTCTCCAGGGGAACTCAGGTGAGCGCTTTGTGATATCACCCCTGCTTGTAACAGACATCCCCTCCTCTCCAGGGGAACTCAGGTGAGCGCTTTGTGTTGGTCAGTTGTGTCATTTCAGTTGTGGTGTCATTTCAGTTGGTCACCTGTTTCAGTGTGGAGGTTGGCTTCCCCTGTGACTCCTGGTATGTTGTGATATCCCCCCTGCTTGTAACAGAGATCCCCTCTTCTCCAAGGGAACTCAGGTGAGCGCTTTGTGATGTCATTTCAGTTGGTCACCTGTTTCAAGGTGGAGGTTGGCTTCCGCTATGACTCCTAGTGTGTTGTGATATCCCCCCTGCTTGTAACAGACATCCCCTCCAGGGGAACGCAGGTGAGCGCTTTGTGATGTCATTTCAGATGGTCACCTGTTTCATGGTGGAGGTTGGCTTCCGCTGTGACTTCTGGTGTGTTGTGATATCCCCCCTGCTTGTAACAGACATCCCCTCCAGGGGAACTCAGGAGAGCGCTTTGTGATGTCATTTCAGATGGTCACCTGTTTCAAGGTGGAAGTTGGCTTCCCCATGTGAATCCTGGTGTGTTGTGATATCCCCCCTGCTTGTAACAGACATACCCTCCTCTCCAGGGGAACTCAGGTGAGCGCTTTGTGATGTCATTTCAGGTGGTCACCTGTTTCAAGGTGGAAGTTGGCTTCCCCATGTGAATCCTGGTGTGTTGTGATATCCCCCCTGCTTGTAACAGACATCCCGTCCTCTCCAGGGGAACTCAGGTGAGCGCTTTGTGATATCCCCCCTGCTTGTAACAGAGATCCCCTGCTCTCCAGGGGAACTCAGGTGAGCGCTTTGTGATGTCATTTCAGTTGGTCACCTGTTTCAAGGTGGAGGTTGGCTTCCCCTGTGAATCCTGGTGTGTTGTGATATCCCCCCTGCTTGTAACAGACATCCCCTCATCTCTAGGGGAACTCAGGTGAGCGCTTTGTGATGTCATTTCAGTTGGTCACCTGTTTCAAGGTGGAGATTGTCTTCCCCTGTGAATCCTGGCGTGTTGTGATATCCCCCCTATTTGTAACAGACATCCCCTCATCTCTAGGGGAACTCAGGTGAGCGCTTTGTGATGTCATTTCTGTTGGTCAGTTGTTTCAAGGTGGAGGTTGGCTTCCCCTGTGACTCCTGGTGTGTTGTGATATCCCCCCTGCTTGTAACAGACATCTCCTCCTCTCCATGGGAACTCAGGTGAGCGCTTTGTGATATCCCCCCTACTTGTAACAGAGATCCCCTGCTCTCCTGGGGAACTCAGGTGAGCGCTTTGTGATGTCATTTCAGTTGGTCACCTGTTTCAAGGTGGAGGTTGGCTTCCCCTGTGACTCCTGGTGTGTTGTGATATCCCCCCTATTTGTAACAGACATCCCCTCATCTCTAGGGGAACTCAGGTGAGCGCTTTGTGATGTCATTTCTGTTGGTCAGTTGTTTCAAGGTGGAGGTTGGCTTCCCCTGTGACTCCTGGTGTGTTGTGATATCCCCCCTGCTTGTAACAGACATCCCCTCCTCCCCAGGGGAACTCAGGTGAGCGCTTTGTGATATCACCCCTGCTTGTAACAGACATCCCCTCCTCTCCAGGGGAACTCAGGTGAGCGCTTTGTGATATCCCCCCTGCTTGTAACAGAGATCCCCTGCTCTCCTGGGGAACTCAGGTGAGCGCTTTGTGGTGTCATTTCAGTTGGTCACCTGTTTCAGTGTGGAGGTTGGCTTCCCCTTTGACTCCTGGTGTGTTGTGATATCCCCCCTGCTTGTAACAGACATCCCCTCTTCTCTAGGGGAACTCAGGTGAGCGCTTTGTGATGTCATTTCAGTAGGTCTCCTGTTTCAAGGTGGAAGTTGGCTTCCCCATGTGAATTCTGGTGTGTTGTGATATCACCCCTGCTTGTAACAGACATCCCGTCCTCTCCAGGGGAACTCAGGTGAGCGCTTTGTGATATCCCCCCTGCTTGTAACAGAGATCCCCTGGTCTCCAGGGGAACTCAGGTGAGCGCTTTGTGACCTCATTTCAGTTGGTCACCTGTTCCAAGGTGGAGATTGTTTTCCCCTGTGAATCCTGGCGTGTTGTGATATCCCCCCTACTTGTAACAGATATCCCCTCATCTCTAGGGGAACTCAGGTGAGCGCTTTGTGATGTCATTTCTGTTGGTCAGTTGTTTCAAGGTGGAGGTTGGCTTCCCCTGTGACTCCTGGTGTGTTGTGATATCCCCCCTGCTTGTAACAGACATCCCCTCCTCTCCAGGGGAACTCAGGTGAGCGCTTTGTGATATCCCCCCTGCTTGTAACAGAGATCCCCTGCTCTCCTGGGGAACTCAGGTGAGCGCTTTGTGGTGTCATTTCAGTTGGTCACCTGTTTCAGTGTGGAGGTTGGCTTCCCCTGTGACTCCTGGTATGTTGTGATATCCCCCCTGCTTGTAACAGACATCCCCTCTTCTCTAGGGGAACTCAGGTGAGCGCTTTGTGATGTCATTTCAGTAGGTCTCCTGTTTCAAGATGGAAGTTGGCTTCCCCATGTGAATTCTGGTGTGTTGTGATAACCCCCCTGCTTGTAACAGACATCCCGTCCTCTCCAGGGGAACTCAGGTGAGCGCTTTGTGATGTCATTTCAGTAGGTCACCTGTTTCAAGGTGGAGGTTGGCTTCCCCTGTGACTCCTGGTGTGTTGTGATATCCCCCCTTCTTGTAACAGACATCCCCTCCTCGCCAGGGAAACTCAGGTGAGCGCTTTGTGATATCCCCCCTGCTTGTTACAGACATCCCCTCCACTCCAGGGGAACTCAGGTGAGCGCTTTGTGATGTCATTTCAGTTGGTCACTTGTTTCATGGTGGAGGTTGCCTTCCCCTGTGACTTCTGGTGTGTTGTGATATCCCCCCTGCTTGTAACTGACACCCCGTCATCTCTAGGGGAACTCAAGTGAGCGCTTTGTGATGTCATTTCAGATGGTCACCTGTTTCATGGTGGAGGTTGGCTTCCGCTGTGACTTCTGGTGTGTTGTGATATCCCCCCTGCTTTTAACAGACATGCCCTCCAGGGGAACTCAGGAGAGCGCTTTGTGATGTCATTTCAGTAGGTCACCTGTTTCAAGGTGGAAGTTGGCTTCCCCATGTGAATCCTGGTGTGTTGTGTTATCCCCCCTGCTTGTAAAAGACATCCCCTCCTCTCCAGGGGAACTCAGGTGAGCGCTTTGTGATGTCATTTCTGTTGGTCAGTTGTTTCAAGGTGGAGGTTGGCTTCCCCTGTGACTCCTGGTGTGTTGTGATATCCCCCCTGCTTGTAAAAGACATCCCCTCCTCTCCAAGGGAACTCAGGTGAGCGCTTTGTGATATCCCCTCTGCTTGTAACAGACATCCCATCCTCTCCAGGGGAACTCAGGTTAGCGCTTTGTGATGTCATTTCTGTTGGTCAGTTGTTTCAAGGTGGAGATTGTTTTCCCCTGTGAATCCTGGTGTGTTGTGATATCCCCCCTGCTTGTAACAAACATCCCCTCCTCTCCAGGGGAACTCAGGTGAGCGCTTTGTGATATCACACCTGCTTGTAACAGACATCCCCTCCTCTCCAGGGGAACTCAGGTGAGCGCTTTGTGATATCCCCCCTGCTTGTAACAGAGATCCCCTGCTCTCCTGGGGAACTCAGGTGAGCGCTTTGTGGTGTCATTTCAGTTGGTCACCTTTTTCAGTGTGGAGGTTGGCTTCCCCTTTGACTCCTGGTGTGTTGTGATATCCCCCCTGCTTGTAACAGACATCCCCTCTTCTCTAGGGGAACTCAGGTGAGCGCTTTGTGATGTCATTTCAGTAGGTCTCCTGTTTCAAGGTGGAAGTTGGCTTCCCCATGTGAATTCTCGTGTGTTGTGATATCACCCCTGCTTGTAACAGACATCCCGTCCTCTCCAGGGGAACTCAGGTGAGCGCTTTGTGATATCCCCCCTGCTTGTAACAGAGATCCCCTGGTCTCCAGGGGAACTCAGGTGAGCGCTTTGTGATGTCATTTCAGTTGGTCACCTGTTCCAAGGTGGAGATTGTTTTCCCCTGTGAATCCTGGCGTGTTGTGATATCCCCCCTACTTGTAACAGACATCCCCTCATCTCTAGGGGAACTCAGGTGAGCGCTTTGTGATGCCATTTCTGTTGGTCAGTTGTTTCAAGGTGGAGGTTGGCTTCCCCTGTGACTCCTGGTGTGTTGTGATATCCCCCCTGCTTGTAACAGACATCCCCTCCTCTCCAGGGGAACTCAGGTGAGCGCTTTGTGATATCACCCCTGCTTGTAACAGACATCCCCTCCTCTCCAGGGGAACTCAGGTGAGCGCTTTGTGTTGGTCAGTTGTGTCATTTCAGTTGTGGTGTCATTTCAGTTGGTCACCTGTTTCAGTGTGGAGGTTGGCTTCCCCTGTGACTCCTGGTATGTTGTGATATCCCCCCTGCTTGTAACAGAGATCCCCTCTTCTCCAAGGGAACTCAGGTGAGCGCTTTGTGATGTCATTTCAGTTGGTCACCTGTTTCAAGGTGGAGGTTGGCTTCCGCTATGACTCCTAGTGTGTTGTGATATCCCCCCTGCTTGTAACAGACATCCCCTCCAGGGGAACGCAGGTGAGCGCTTTGTGATGTCATTTCAGATGGTCACCTGTTTCATGGTGGAGGTTGGCTTCCGCTGTGACTTCTGGTGTGTTGTGATATCCCCCCTGCTTGTAACAGACATCCCCTCCAGGGGAACTCAGGAGAGCGCTTTGTGATGTCATTTCAGATGGTCACCTGTTTCAAGGTGGAAGTTGGCTTCCCCATGTGAATCCTGGTGTGTTGTGATATCCCCCCTGCTTGTAACAGACATACCCTCCTCTCCAGGGGAACTCAGGTGAGCGCTTTGTGATGTCATTTCAGGTGGTCACCTGTTTCAAGGTGGAAGTTGGCTTCCCCATGTGAATCCTGGTGTGTTGTGATATCCCCCCTGCTTGTAACAGACATCCCGTCCTCTCCAGGGGAACTCAGGTGAGCGCTTTGTGATATCCCCCCTGCTTGTAACAGAGATCCCCTGCTCTCCAGGGGAACTCAGGTGAGCGCTTTGTGATGTCATTTCAGTTGGTCACCTGTTTCAAGGTGGAGGTTGGCTTCCCCTGTGAATCCTGGTGTGTTGTGATATCCCCCCTGCTTGTAACAGACATCCCCTCATCTCTAGGGGAACTCAGGTGAGCGCTTTGTGATGTCATTTCAGTTGGTCACCTGTTTCAAGGTGGAGGTTGGCTTCCCCTGTGAATCCTGGCGTGTTGTGATATCCCCCCTACTTGTAACAGACATCCCCTCCTCTCCAGGGGAACTCAGGTGAGCGCTTTGTGATATCACCCCTGCTTGTAACAGACATCCCCTCCACTCCAGGGGAACTCAGGTGAGCGCTTTGTGATGTCATTTCAGTTGGTCACCTGTTTCAAGGTGGAGGTTGGCTTCCCCTGTGAATCCTGGTGTGTTGTGATATCCCCCCTGCTTGTAACAGACATCCCCTCTTCTCCAGGGGAACTCAGGTGAGCGCTTTGTGATGTCATTTCAGTTGGTCACTTGTTTCATGGTGGAGGTTGCCTTCCCCTGTGACTTCTGGTGTGTTGTGATATCCCCCCTGCTTGTAACAGACACCCCTTCATCTCTAGGGGAACTCAGGTGAGCACTTCGTGATGTCATTTCAGTTGGTCACCTGTTTCAAGGTGGAAGTTGGCTTCCCCATGTGAATCCTGGTGTGTTGTGATTTCCCCCCTGCTTGTAACAGACATCCCGTCCTCTCCAGGGGAACTCAGGTGAGCGCTTTGTGATGTCATTTCAGTTGGTCACCTGTTTCAAGGTGGAGGTTGGCTTCCGCTGTGACTCCTGGTGTGTTGTGATATCCCCCCTGCTTGTAACACACATCCCCTCCAGGGGAACGCAGGTGAGCGCTTTGTGATGTCATTTCAGATGGTCACATGTTTCAAGGTGGAGGTTGGCTTCCGCTGTGACTCCTGGTGTGTTGTGATATCCCCCCTGCTTGTAACAGACATCCCCTCCAGGGGAACTCAGGTGAGCGCTTTGTGATATCACCCCTGCTTGTAACAGACATCCCCTCCTCTCCAGGGGAACTCAGGTGAGCGCTTTGTGATATCCCCCCTGCTTGTAACAGAGATCCCCTGCTCTCCAGGGGAACTCAGGTGAGCGCTTTGTGATGTCATTTCAGTTGGTCACCTGTTTCAATGTGGAGGTTGGCTTCCCCTGTGACTCCTGGTGTGTTGTGATATCCCCCCTGCTTGTAACAGACATCTCCCCTTCTCTAGGGGAACTCAGGTGAGCGCTTTCTGATGTCATTTCAGTAGGTCTCCTGTTTCAAGGTGGAAGTTGGCTTCCCCATGTGAATCCTGGTGTGTTGTGATATCCCCCCTGCTTGTAACAGACATCCCGTCCTCTCCAGGGGAACTCAGGTGAGCGCTTTGTAATATCCCCCATGCTTGTAACAGAGATCCCCTGCTCTCCAGGGGAACTCAGGTGAGCGCTTTGTGATGTCATTCCAGTTGGTCACCTGTTTCAAGGTGGAGGTTGGCTTCCCCTGTGAATCCTGGTGTGTTGTGATATCCCCCCTGCTTGTAACAGACATCCCCTCATCTCTAGGGGAACTCAGGTGAGCGCTTTGTGATGTCATTTCAGTTGGTCACCTGTTTCAAGGTGGAGGTTGGCTTCCGCTGTGACTCCTGGTGTGTTGTGATATCCCCCCTGCTTGTAACAGACATCTCCTCCTCTCCATGGGAACTCAGGTGAGCGCTTTGTGATATCCCCCCTTCTTGTTACAGAGATCCCCTGCTCTCCAGGGGAACTCAGGTGAGCGCTTTGTGATGTCATTTCAGTTGGTCACCTGTTTCAAGGTGGAGATTGTCTTCCCCTGTGAATCCTGGCGTGTTGTGATATCCCCCCTACTTGTAACAGACATCCCCTCATCTTTAGGGGAACTCAGGTGAGCGCTTTGTGATGTCATTTCTGTTGGTCAGTTGTTTCAAGGTGGAGGTTGGTTTCCCCTGTGACTCCTGGTGTGTTGTGATATCCCCCCTGCTTGTAACAGACATCCCCTCCTCTCCAGGGGAACTCAGGTGAGCGCTTTGTGACATCACCCCTGCTTGTAACAGACATCCCCTGCTCTCCAGGGGAACTCAGGTGAGCGCTTTGTGATGTCATTTCAGTTGGTCACCTGTTTCAAGGTGGAAGTTGGCTTCCCCATGTGAATCCTGGTGTGTTGTGTTATCCCCCCTGCTTGTAACAGACATCCCGTCCTCTCCAGGGGAACTCAGGTGAGCGCTTTGTGATGTCATTTCAGGTGGTCACCTGTTTCAAGGTGGAGGTTGGCTTCCGCTGTGACTCCTGGTGTGTTGTGATATCCCCCCTGCTTGTAACAGACATCCCCTCCAGGGGAACACAGGAGAGCGCTTTGTGATGTCATTTCAGATGGTCACCTGTTTCAAGGTGGAAGTTGGCTTCCCCATGTGAATCCTGGTGTGTTGTGATATCCCCCCTGCTTATAACAGACATACCCTCCTCTCCAGGGGAACTCAGGAGAGCGCTTTGTGATGTCATTTCAGGTGGTCACCTGTTTCAAGGTGGAGGTTGGCTTCCCCTCTGACTCCTGTTGTGTTGTGATATCCCCCCTGCTTGTAACAGACATCTCCTCCTCTCCATGGGAACTCAGGTGAGCGCTTTGTGATATCCCCCCTTCTTGTAACCGAGATCCCCTGGTCTCCAGGGGAACTCAGGTGAGCGCTTTGTGATGTCATTTCAGTTGGTCACCTGTTTCAAGGTGGAGATTGTCTTCCCTTGTGAATCCTGGCGTGTTGTGATATCCCCCCTACTTGTAACAGAGATCCCCTGGTCTCCAGGGGAACTCAGGTGAGCACTTTGTGATGTCATTTCAGTTGGTCACCTGTTTCAAGGTGGAGATTGTCTTCCCCTGTGAATCCTGGCGTGTTGTGATATCCCCCCTATTTGTAACAGACATCCCCTCATCTCTAGGGGAACTCAGGTGAGCGCTTTGTGATGTCATTTCTGTTGGTCAGTTGTTTCAAGGTGGAGGTTGGCTTCCCCTGTGACTCCTGGTGTGTTGTGATATCCCCCCTGCTTGTAACAGACATCCCCTCCTCCCCAGGGGAACTCAGGTGAGCGTTTTGTGATGTCATTTCAGATGGTCACCTGTTTCAAGGTGGAAGTTGGCTTCCCCATGTGAATCCTGGTGTGTTGTGATAACCCCCCTGCTTGTAACAGACATCCCCTCCTCTCCTGGTGAACTCAGGTGAGCGCTTTGTGATATCCCTCCTGCCTGTAACAGACATTCCCTCCTCTCCTGGTGAACTCAGGAGAGCGCTTTGTGATGTCATTTCAGGTGGTCACCTGTTTCAAGGTGGAGGTTGGCTTCCCCTCTGACTCCTGTTGTGTTGTGATATCCCCCCTGCTTGTAACAGACATCTCCTCCTCTCCATGGGAACTCAGGTGAGCGCTTTGTGATATCCCCCCTTCTTGTAACAGAGATCCCCTGGTCTCCAGGGGAACTCAGGTGAGCGCTTTGTGATGTCATTTCAGTTGGTCACCTGTTTCAAGGTGGAGATTGTCTTCCCCTGTGAATCCTGGCGTGTTGTGATATCCCCCCTACTTGTAACAGAGATCCCCTGGTCTCCAGGGGAACTCAGGTGAGCGCTTTGTGATGTCATTTCAGTTGGTCACCTGTTTCAAGGTGGAGATTGTCTTCCCCTGTGAATCCTGGCGTGTTGTGATATCCCCCCTTCTTGTAACAGAGATCCCCTGGTCTCCAGGGGAACTCAGGTGAGCGCTTTGTGATGTCATTTCAGTTGGTCACCTGTTTCAAGGTGGAGATTGTCTTCCCCTGTGAATCCTGGCGTGTTGTGATATCCCCCCTATTTGTAACAGACATCCCCTCATCTCTAGGGGAACTCAGGTGAGCGCTTTGTGATGTCATTTCTGTTGGTCAGTTGTTTCAAGGTGGAGGTTGGCTTCCCCTGTGACTCCTGGTGTGTTGTGATATCCCCCCTGCTTGTAACAGACATCCCCTCCTCCCCAGGGGAACTCAGGTGAGCGCTTTGTGATATCATTTCTGTTGGTCAGTTGTTTCAAGGTGGAGATTGTTTTCCCCTGTGAATCCTGGTGTGTTGTGATATCCCCCCTGCTTGTAACAGACATCCCCTCCTCTCCAGGGGAACTCAGGTGAGCGCTTTGTGATATCACCCCTGCTTGTAACAGACATCCCCTCCTCTCCAGGGGAACTCAGGTGAGCGCTTTGTGATATCCCCCCTGCTTGTAACAGAGATCCCCTGCTCTCCTGGGGAACTCAGGTGAGCGCTTTGTGGTGTCATTTCAGTTGGTCACCTGTTTCAGTGTGGAGGTTGGCTTCCCCTGTGAATCCTGGTGTGTTGTGATATCCCCCCTGCTTGTAACAGACATACCCTCCTCTCCAGGGGAACTCAGGTGAGCGCTTTGTGATGTCATTTCTGTTGGTCAGTTGTTTCAAGGTGGAGGTTGGCTTCCCCTGTGACTCCTGGTGTGTTGTGATATCCCCCCTGCTTGTAAAAGACATCCCCTCCTCTCCAAGGGAACTCAGGTGAGCGCTTTGTGATATCCCCTCTGCTTGTAACAGACATCCCATCCTCTCCAGGGGAACTCAGGTGAGCGCTTTGTGATGTCATTTCTGTTGGTCAGTTGTTTCAAGGTGGAGATTGTTTTCCCCTGTGAATCCTGGTGTGTTGTGATATCCCCCCTGCTTGTATCAAACATCCCCTCCTCTCCAGGGGAACTCAGGTGAGCGCTTTGTGATATCACACCTGCTTGTAACAGACATCCCCTCCTCTCCAGGGGAACTCAGGTGAGCGCTTTGTGATATCCCCCCTGCTTGTAACAGAGATCCCCTGCTCTCCTGGGGAACTCAGGTGAGCGCTTTGTGGTGTCATTTCAGTTGGTCACCTTTTTCAGTGTGGAGGTTGGCTTCCCCTTTGACTCCTGGTGTGTTGTGATATCCCCCCTGCTTGTAACAGACATCCCCTCTTCCCTAGGGGAACTCAGGTGAGCGCTTTGTGATGTCATTTCAGTAGGTCTCCTGTTTCAAGGTGGAAGTTGGCTTCCCCATGTGAATTCTCGTGTGTTGTGATATCACCCCTGCTTGTAACAGACATCCCGTCCTCTCCAGGGGAACTCAGGTGAGCGCTTTGTGATATCCCCCCTGCTTGTAACAGAGATCCCCTGGTCTCCAGGGGAACTCAGGTGAGCGCTTTGTGATGTCATTTCAGTTGGTCACCTGTTCCAAGGTGGAGATTGTTTTCCCCTGTGAATCCTGGCGTGTTGTGATATCCCCCCTACTTGTAACAGACATCCCCTCATCTCTAGGGGAACTCAGGTGAGCGCTTTGTGATGTCATTTCTGTTGGTCAGTTGTTTCAAGGTGGAGATTGTCTTCCCCTGTGATATCCTGGCGTGTTGTGATATCCCCCCTATTTGTAACAGACATCCCCTCATCTCTAGGGGAACTCAGGTGAGCGCTTTGTGATGTCATTTCTGTTGGTCAGTTGTTTCAAGGTGGAGGTTGGCTTCCCCTGTGACTCCTGGTGTGTTGTGATATCCCCCCTGCTTGTAACAGACATCCCCTCCTCCCCAGGGGAACTCAGGTGAGCGCTTTGTGATGTCATTTCAGATGGTCACCTGTTTCAAGGTGGAAGTTGGCTTCCCCATGTGAATCCTGGTGTGTTGTGATAACCCCCCTGCTTGTAACAGACATCCCCTCCTCTCCTGGTGAACTCAGGTGAGCGCTTTGTGATATCCCTCCTGCCTGTAACAGACATTCCCTCCTCTCCTGGTGAACTCAGGAGAGCGCTTTGTGATGTCATTTCAGGTGGTCACCTGTTTCAAGGTGGAGGTTGGCTTCCCCTCTGACTCCTGTTGTGTTGTGATATCCCCCCTGCTTGTAACAGACATCTCCTCCTCTCCATGGGAACTCAGGTGAGCGCTTTGTGATATCCCCCCTTCTTGTAACAGAGATCCCCTGGTCTCCAGGGGAACTCAGGTGAGCGCTTTGTGATGTCATTTCAGTTGGTCACCTGTTTCAAGGTGGAGATTGTCTTCCCCTGTGAATCCTGGCGTGTTGTGATATCCCCCCTACTTGTAACAGAGATCCCCTGGTCTCCAGGGGAACTCAGGTGAGCGCTTTGTGATGTCATTTCAGTTGGTCACCTGTTTCAAGGTGGAGATTGTCTTCCCCTGTGAATCCTGGCGTGTTGTGATATCCCCCCTTCTTGTAACAGAGATCCCCTGGTCTCCAGGGGAACTCAGGTGAGCGCTTTGTGATGTCATTTCAGTTGGTCACCTGTTTCAAGGTGGAGATTGTCTTCCCCTGTGAATCCTGGCGTGTTGTGATATCCCCCCTATTTGTAACAGACATCCCCTCATCTCTAGGGGAACTCAGGTGAGCGCTTTGTGATGTCATTTCTGTTGGTCAGTTGTTTCAAGGTGGAGGTTGGCTTCCCCTGTGACTCCTGGTGTGTTGTGATATCCCCCCTGCTTGTAACAGACATCCCCTCCTCCCCAGGGGAACTCAGGTGAGCGCTTTTTGATGTCATTTCTGTTGGTCAGTTGTTTCAAGGTGGAGATTGTTTTCCCCTGTGAATCCTGGTGTGTTGTGATATCCCCCCTGCTTGTAACAGACATCCCCTCCTCTCCAGGGGAACTCAGGTGAGCGCTTTGTGATATCACCCCTGCTTGTAACAGACATCCCCTCCTCTCCAGGGGAACTCAGGTGAGCGCTTTGTGATATCCCCCCTGCTTGTAACAGAGATCCCCTGCTCTCCTGGGGAACTCAGGTGAGCGCTTTGTGGTGTCATTTCAGTTGGTCACCTGTTTCAGTGTGGAGGTTGGCTTCCCCTTTGACTCCTGGTGTGTTGTGATATCCCCCCTGCTTGTAACAGACATCCCCTCTTCTCTAGGGGAACTCAGGTGAGCGCTTTGTGATGTCATTTCAGTAGGTCTCCTGTTTCAAGGTGGAAGTTGGCTTCCCCATGTGAATTCTGGTGTGTTGTGATATCACCCCTGCTTGTAACAGACATCCCGTCCTCTCCAGGGGAACTCAGGTGAGCGCTTTGTGATATCCCCCCTGCTTGTAACAGAGATCCCCTGGTCTCCAGGGGAACTCAGGTGAGCGCTTTGTGACGTCATTTCAGTTGGTCACCTGTTCCAAGGTGGAGATTGTTTTCCCCTGTGAATCCTGGCGTGTTGTGATATCCCCCCTACTTGTAACAGATATCCCCTCATCTATAGGGGAACTCAAGTGAGCGCTTTGTGATGTCATTTCAGATGGTCATCTGTTTCAAGGTGGAAGTTGGCTTCCCCATGTGAATCCTGGTGTGTTGTGATATCCCCCCTGCTTGTAACAGACATACCCTCCTCTCCAGGGGAACTCAGGTGAGCGCTTTGTGATGTCATTTCTGTTGGTCAGTTGTTTCAAGGTGGAGGTTGGCTTCCCCTGTGACTCCTGGTGTGTTGTGATATCCCCCCTGCTTGTAAAAGACATCCCCTCCTCTCCAAGGGAACTCAGGTGAGCGCTTTGTGATATCCCCTCTGCTTGTAACAGACATCCCATCCTCTCCAGGGGAACTCAGGTGAGCGCTTTGTGATGTCATTTCTGTTGGTCAGTTGTTTCAAGGTGGAGATTGTTTTCCCCTGTGAATCCTGGTGTGTTGTGATATCCCCCCTGCTTGTATCAAACATCCCCTCCTCTCCAGGGGAACTCAGGTGAGCGCTTTGTGATATCACACCTGCTTGTAACAGACATCCCCTCCTCTCCAGGGGAACTCAGGTGAGCGCTTTGTGATATCCCCCCTGCTTGTAACAGAGATCCCCTGCTCTCCTGGGGAACTCAGGTGAGCGCTTTGTGGTGTCATTTCAGTTGGTCACCTTTTTCAGTGTGGAGGTTGGCTTCCCCTTTGACTCCTGGTGTGTTGTGATATCCCCCCTGCTTGTAACAGACATACCCTCCTCTCCAGGGGAACGCAGGTGAGCGCTTTGTGATGTCATTTCAGATGGTCACCTGTTTCATGGTGGAGGTTGGCTTCCGCTGTGACTTCTGGTGTGTTGTGATATCCTCCCTGCTTTTAACAGACATCCCCTCCAGGGGAACTCAGGAGAGCGCTTTGTGATGTCATTTCAGATGGTCACCTGTTTCAAGGTGGAAGTTGGCTTCCCCATGTGAATCCTGGTGTGTTGTGATATCCCCCCTGCTTGTAACAGACATCTCCTCCTCTCCATGGGAACTCAGGTGAGCGCTTTGTGATATCCCCCCTTCTTGTAACAGAGATCCCCTGGTCTCCAAGGGAACTCAGGTGAGCGCTTTGTGATGTCATTTCAGTTGGTCACCTGTTTCATGGTGGAGATTGTCTTCCCCTGTGAATCCTGGCGTGTTGTGATATCCCCCCTACTTGTAACAGACATCCCCTCATCTCTAGGGGAACTCAGGTGAGCGCTTTGTGATGTCATTTCTGTTGGTCAGTTGTTTCAAGGTGGAGGTTGGCTTCCCCTGTGACTCCTGGTGTGTTGTGATATCCCCCCTGCTTGTAACAGACATCCCCTCCTCTCCAAGGGAACTCAGGTGAGCGCTTTGTGATATCCCCCCTGCTTGTAACTGACATCCCCTCCTCTCCAGGGGAACTCAGGTGAGCGCTTTGTGATGTCATTTCAGTTGGTCACCTGTTTCAAGGTGGAGGTTGGCTTCCGCTGTGACTCATGGTGTGTTGTGATATCCCCCCTGCTTGTAACAGACATCCCCTCCAGGGGAACGCAGGTGAGCGCTTTGTGATGTCATTTCAGATGGTCACCTGTTTCATGGTGGAGGTTGGCTTCCGCTGTGACTCCTGGTGTGTTGTGATATCCCCCCTGCTGTAACAGACATCCCCTCCAGGGGAACTCAGGAGAGCGCTTTGTGATGTCATTTCAGATGGTCACCTGTTTCAAGGTGGATGTTGGCTTCCCCATGTGAATCCTGGTGTGTTGTGATATCCTCCCTGCTTGTAACAGACATACCCTCCTCTCCATGGGAACTCAGGTGAGCGCTTTGTGATATCCCCCCTACTTGTAACAGACATCCCCTCATCTCTAGGGGAACTCAGGTGAGCGCTTTGTGATGTCATTTCTGTTGGTCAGTTGTTTCAAGGTGGAGGTTGGCTTCCCCTGTGACTCCTGGTGTGTTGTGATATCCCCCCTGCTTGTAACAGACATCCCCTCCTCTCCAGGGGAACTCAGGTGAGCGCTTTGTGATATCACCCCTGCTTGTAACAGACATCCCCTCCTCTCCAGGGGAACTCAGGTGAGCGCTTTGTGATATCCCCCCTGCTTGTAACAGAGATCCCCTGCTCTCCTGGGGAACTCAGGTGAGCGCTTTGTGGTGTCATTTCAGTTGGTCACCTGTTTCAGTGTGGATGTTGGCTTCCCCTGTGACTCCTGGTGTGTTGTGATATCCCCCCTGCTTGTAACAGACATCCCCTCTTCTCTAGGGGAATTAAGGTAAGCGCTTTGTGATGTCATTTCAGTAGGTCTCCTGTTCAAGGTGGAGGTTGGCTTCCCCTGAGACTCCTGGTGTGTTGTGATATCCCCCCTGCTTGTAACAGAAATCCCGTCCTCTCCAGGGGAACTCAGGTGAGCGCTTTGTGATATCCCCCCTGCTTGTAACAGAGATCCCCTGCTCTCCAGGGGAATTCAGGTGAGCGCTTTGTGATGTCATTTCAGTTGGTCACCTGTTTCAAGGTGGAGGTTGGCTTCCCCTGTGACTCCTGGTGTGTTGTGATATCCCCCCTGCTTGTAACAGACATCCCCTCCACTCCAGGGGAACTCAGGTGAGCGCTTTGTGATGTCATTTCAGTTGGTCACTTGTTTCATAGTGGAGGTTGCCTTCCCCTGTGACTTCTGGTGTGTTGTGATATCCCCCCTGCTTTTAACAGACATCTCCTCCAGGGGAACTCAGGAGAACGCTTTGTGATGTCATTTCAGATGGTCACCTGTTTCAAGGTGGAAGTTGGCTTCCCCATGTGAATCCTGGTGTGTTGTGATATCCCCCCTGCTTGTAACAGACATCCCCTCCAGGGGAACGCAGGTGAGCGCTTTGTGATGTCATTTCAGATGGTCACCTGTTTCATGGTGGAGGTTGGCTTCCGCTGTGACTCCTGGTGTGTTGTGATATCCCCCCTGCTTTTAACAGACATCTCCTCCAGGGGAACTCAGGAGAACGCTTTGTGATGTCATTTCAGATGGTCACCTGTTTCAAGGTGGAAGTTGGCTTCCCCATGTGAATCCTGGGGTGTTGTGATATCCCCCCTGCTTGTAACAGACATCCCCTCCAGGGGAACTCAGGTGAGCGCTTTGTGATGTCATTTCAGATGGTCACCTGTTTCAAGGTGGAGGTTGGCTTCCGCTGTGACTCCTGGTGTGTTGTGATATCCCCCCTGCTTGTAACAGACATCCCCTCTTCTCTAGGGGAATTAAGGTAAGCGCTTTGTGATGTCATTTCAGTAGGTCTCCTGTTCAAGGTGGAGGTTGGCTTCCCCTGTGACTCCTGGTGTGTTGTGATATCCCCCCTGCTTGTAACAGAAATCCCGTCCTCTCCAGGGGAACTCAGGTGAGCGCTTTGTGATATCCCCCCTGCTTGTAACAGAGATCCCCTGCTCTCCAGGGGAATTCAGGTGAGCGCTTTGTGATGTCATTTCAGTTGGTCACCTGTTTCAAGGTGGAGGTTGGCTTCCCCTGTGACTCCTGGTGTGTTGTGATATCCCCCCTGCTTGTAACAGACATCCCCTCCACTCCAGGGGAACTCAGGTGAGCGCTTTGTGATGTCATTTCAGTTGGTCACTTGTTTCATAGTGGAGGTTGCCTTCCCCTGTGACTTCTGGTGTGTTGTGATATCCCCCCTGCTTGTAACTGACACCCCCTCAACTCTAGGGGAACTCAGGTGAGCACTTCGTGATGTCATTTCAGTTGGTCACCTGTTTCAAGGTGGAAGTTGGCTTCCCCATGTGAATCCTGGTGTGTTGTGATATCCCCCCTGCTTGTAACAGACATCCCCTCCAGGGGAACGCAGGTGAGCGCTTTGTGATGTCATTTCAGATGGTCACCTGTTTCATGGTGGAGGTTGGCTTCCGCTGTGACTCCTGGTGTGTTGTGATATCCCCCCTGCTTTTAACAGACATCTCCTCCAGGGGAACTCAGGAGAACGCTTTGTGATGTCATTTCAGATGGTCACCTGTTTCAAGGTGGAAGTTGGCTTCCCCATGTGAATCCTGGTGTGTTGTGATATCCCCCCTGCTTGTAACAGACATCCCCTCCAGGGGAACTCAGGTGAGCGCTTTGTGATGTCATTTCAGATGGTCACCTGTTTCAAGGTGGAGGTTGGCTTCCGCTGTGACTCCTGGTGTGTTGTGATATCCCCCCTGCTTGTAACAGACATCCCCTCATCTCTAGGGGAACTCAGGTGAGCGCTTTCTGATGTCATTTCTGTTGGTCAGTTGTTTCAGGGTGGAGGTTGGCTTCCCCTGTGACTCCTGGTGTGTTGTGATATCCCCCCTGCTTGTAACAGACATCCCCTCCTCTCCAGTTGAACTCAGGTGAGCGCTTTGTGATATCACCCCTGCTTGTAACAGAGATCCCCTCTTTTCTAGGGGAACTCAGGTGAGCGCTTTGTGATGTCATTTCAGTAGGTCTCCTGTTTCAAGGTGGAAGTTGGCTTCCCCATGTGAATTCTGGTGTGTTGTGATATCCCCCCTGCTTGTAACAGACATCCCGTCCTCTCCAGGGGAACTCAGGTGAGCGCTTTGTGATATCCCTCTGCTTGTAACAGAGATCCCCTGCTCTCCAGGGGAACTGAGGTGAGCGCTTTGTGATGTCATTTCAGTTGGTCACCTGTTTCAAGGTGGAGGTTGGGTTCCCCTGTGACTCCTGGTGTGTTGTGATATCCCCCCTGCTTGTAACAGAGATCCCCTGCTCTCCAGGGGAACTCAGGTGAGCGCTTTGTGATGTCATTTCAGTTGGTCACCTGTTTCAAGGTGGAGGTTGGGTTCCCCTGTGACTCCTGGTGTGTTGTGATATCCCCCCTGCTTGTAACAGACATCCCGTCCTCTCCAGGGGAACTCAGGTGAGCGCTTTGTGATATCCCCCCTGCTTGTAACAGAGATCCCCTGGTCTCCAGGGGAACTCAGGTGAGCGCTTTGTGATGTCATTTCAGTTGGTCACCTGTTCCAAGGTGGAGATTGTTTTCCCCTGTGAATCCTGGCGTGTTGTGATATCCCCCCTACTTGTAACAGACATCCCCTCATCTCTAGGGGAACTCAGGTGAGCGCTTTGTGATGTCATTTCTGTTGGTCAGTTGTTTCAAGGTGGAGGTTGGCTTCCCCTGTGACTCCTGGTGTGTTGTGATATCCCCCCTGCTTGTAACAGACATCCCCTCCTCTCCAGGGGAACTCAGGTGAGCGATTTGTGATATCACCCCTGCTTCTAACAGACATCCCCTCCTCTCCAGGGGAACTCAGGTGAGCGCTTTGTGATATCCCCCCTGCTTGTAACAGAGATCCCCTGCTCTCCTGGGGAACTCAGGTGAGCGCTTTGTGTTGGTCAGTTGTGTCATTTCAGTTGTGGTGTCATTTCAGTTGGTCACCTGTTTCAGTGTGGAGGTTGGCTTCCCCTGTGACTCCTGGTATGTTGTGATATCCCCCCTGCTTGTAACAGAGATCCCCTCTTCTCTAGGGGAACTCAGGTGAGCGCTTTGTGATGTCATTTCAGTAGGTCTCCTGTTTCAAGATGGAAGTTGGCTTCCCCATGTGAATTCTGGTGTGTTGTGATATCACCCCTGCTTGTAACAGACATCCCGTCCTCTCCAGGGGAACTCAGGTGAGCGCTTTGTGATATCCCCCCTGCTTGTAACAGAGATCCCCTGCTCTCCAGGGGAACTCAGGTGAGCGCTTTGTGATGTCATTTCAGTTGGTCACCTGTTTCAAGGTGGAGGTTGGCTTCCCCTGTGACTCCTGGTGTGTTGTGATATCCCCCCTTCTTGTAACAGACATCCCCTCCTCGCCAGGGAAACTCAGGTGAGCGCTTTGTGATATCCCCCCTGCTTGTTACAGACATCCCCTCCACTCCAGGGGAACTCAGGTGAGCGCTTTGTGATGTCATTTCAGTTGGTCACTTGTTTCATGGTGGAGGTTGCCTTCCCCTGTGACTTCTGTTGTGTTGTGATATCCCCCCTTCTTGTAACTGACACCCCGTCATCTCTAGGGGAACTCAAGTGAGCACTTCGTGATGTCATTTCAGATGGTCACCTGTTTCATGGTGGAGGTTGGCTTCCGCTGTGACTCCTGGTGTGTTGTGATATCCTCCCTGCTTTTAACAGACATCCCCTCCAGGGGAACTCAGGAGAGCGCTTTGTGATGTCATTTCAGATGGTCACCTGTTTCAAGGTGGAAGTTGGCTTCCCCATGTGAATCCTGGTGTGTTGTGATATCCCCCCTGCTTGTAACAGACATACCCTCCTCTCCAGGGGAACTCAGGTGAGCGCTTTGTGATGTCATTTCAGGTGGTCACCTGTTTCAAGGTGAAGGTTGGCATCCCCTCTGACTCCTGTTGTGTTGTGATATCCCCCCTGCTTGTAACAGACATCTCCTCCTCTCCATGGGAACTCAGGTGAGCGCTTTGTGATATCCCCCCTTCTTGTAACAGAGATCCCCTGGTCTCCAAGGGAACTCAGGTGAGCGCTTTGTGATGTCATTTCAGTTGGTCACCTGTTTCATGGTGGAGATTGTCTTCCCCTGTGAATCCTGGCGTGTTGTGATATCCCCCCTTCTTGTAACAGACATCCCCTCATCTCTAGGGGAACTCAGGTGAGCGCTTTGTGATGTCATTTCTGTTGGTCAGTTGTTTCAAGGTGGAGGTTGGCTTCCCCTGTGACTCCTGGTGTGTTGTGATATCCCCCCTGCTTGTAACAGACATCCCCTCCTCTCCAAGGGAACTCAGGTGAGCGCTTTGTGATATCCCCCCTGCTTGTAACAGACATCCCCTCCTCTCCAGGGGAACTCAGGTGAGCGCTTTGTGATGTCATTTCAGTTGGTCACCTGTTTCAAGGTGGAGGTTGGCTTCCGCTGTGACTCATGGTGTGTTGTGATATCCCCCCTGCTTGTAACAGACATCCCCTCCAGGGGAACGCAGGTGAGCGCTTTGTGATGTCATTTCAGATGGTCACCTGTTTCATGGTGGAGGTTGGCTTCCGCTGTGACTCCTGGTGTGTTGTGATATCCCCCCTGCTGTAACAGACATCCCCTCCAGGGGAACTCAGGAGAGCGCTTTGTGATGTCATTTCAGATGGTCACCTGTTTCAAGGTGGATGTTGGCTTCCCCATGTGAATTCTGGTGTGTTGTGATATCCCCCCTGCTTGTAACAGACATCCCGTCCTCTCCAGGGGAACTGAGGTGAGCGCTTTGTGATGTCATTTCAGTTGGTCACCTGTTTCAAGGTGGAGGTTGGGTTCCCCTGTGACTCCTGGTGTGTTGTGATATCCCCCCTGCTTGTAACAGAGATCCCCTGCTCTCCAGGGGAACTCAGGTGAGCGCTTTGTGATGTCATTTCAGTTGGTCACCTGTTTCAAGGTGGAGGTTGGGTTCCCCTGTGACTCCTGGTGTGTTGTGATATCCCCCCTGCTTGTAACAGACATCCCGTCCTCTCCAGGGGAACTCAGGTGAGCGCTTTGTGATATCCCCCCTGCTTGTAACAGAGATCCCCTGGTCTCCAGGGGAACTCAGGTGAGCGCTTTGTGATGTCATTTCAGTTGGTCACCTGTTCCAAGGTGGAGATTGTTTTCCCCTGTGAATCCTGGCGTGTTGTGATATCCCCCCTACTTGTAACAGACATCCCCTCATCTCTAGGGGAACTCAGGTGAGCGCTTTGTGATGTCATTTCTGTTGGTCAGTTGTTTCAAGGTGGAGGTTGGCTTCCCCTGTGACTCCTGGTGTGTTGTGATATCCCCCCTGCTTGTAACAGACATCCCCTCCTCTCCAGGGGAACTCAGGTGAGCGATTTGTGATATCACCCCTGCTTCTAACAGACATCCCCTCCTCTCCAGGGGAACTCAGGTGAGCGCTTTGTGATATCCCCCCTGCTTGTAACAGAGATCCCCTGCTCTCCTGGGGAACTCAGGTGAGCGCTTTGTGTTGGTCAGTTGTGTCATTTCAGTTGTGGTGTCATTTCAGTTGGTCACCTGTTTCAGTGTGGAGGTTGGCTTCCCCTGTGACTCCTGGTATGTTGTGATATCCCCCCTGCTTGTAACAGAGATCCCCTCTTCTCTAGGGGAACTCAGGTGAGCGCTTTGTGATGTCATTTCAGTAGGTCTCCTGTTTCAAGATGGAAGTTGGCTTCCCCATGTGAATTCTGGTGTGTTGTGATATCACCCCTGCTTGTAACAGACATCCCGTCCTCTCCAGGGGAACTCAGGTGAGCGCTTTGTGATATCCCCCCTGCTTGTAACAGAGATCCCCTGCTCTCCAGGGGAACTCAGGTGAGCGCTTTGTGATGTCATTTCAGTTGGTCACCTGTTTCAAGGTGGAGGTTGGCTTCCCCTGTGACTCCTGGTGTGTTGTGATATCCCCCCTTCTTGTAACAGACATCCCCTCCTCGCCAGGGAAACTCAGGTGAGCGCTTTGTGATATCCCCCCTGCTTGTTACAGACATCCCCTCCACTCCAGGGGAACTCAGGTGAGCGCTTTGTGATGTCATTTCAGTTGGTCACTTGTTTCATGGTGGAGGTTGCCTTCCCCTGTGACTTCTGTTGTGTTGTGATATCCCCCCTTCTTGTAACTGACACCCCGTCATCTCTAGGGGAACTCAAGTGAGCACTTCGTGATGTCATTTCAGATGGTCACCTGTTTCATGGTGGAGGTTGGCTTCCGCTGTGACTCCTGGTGTGTTGTGATATCCTCCCTGCTTTTAACAGACATCCCCTCCAGGGGAACTCAGGAGAGCGCTTTGTGATGTCATTTCAGATGGTCACCTGTTTCAAGGTGGAGGTTGGCTTCCGCTGTGACTTCTGGTGTGTTGTGATATCCTCCCTGCTTTTAACAGACATCCCCTCCAGGGGAACTCAGGAGAGCGCTTTGTGATGTCATTTCAGATGGTCACCTGTTTCAAGGTGGAAGTTGGCTTCCCCATGTGAATCCTGGTGTGTTGTGATATCCCCCCTGCTTGTAACAGACATACCCTCCTCTCCAGGGGAACTCAGGTGAGCGCTTTGTGATGTCATTTCAGGTGGTCACCTGTTTCAAGGTGGAGGTTGGCTTCCCCTCTGACTCCTGTTGTGTTGTGATATCCCCCCTGCTTGTAACAGACATCTCCTCCTCTCCATGGGAACTCAGGTGAGCGCTTTGTGATATCCCCCCTTCTTGTAACAGAGATCCCCTGGTCTCCAAGGGAACTCAGGTGAGCGCTTTGTGATGTCATTTCTGTTGGTCAGTTGTTTCAAGGTGGAGGTTGGCTTCCCCTGTGACTCCTGGTGTGTTGTGATATCCCCCCTGCTTGTAACAGACATCCCCTCCTCTCCAAGGGAACTCAGGTGAGCGCTTTGTGATATCCCCCCTGCTTGTAACAGACATCCCCTCCTCTCCAGGGGAACTCAGGTGAGCGCTTTGTGATGTCATTTCAGTTGGTCACCTGTTTCAAGGTGGAGGTTGGCTTCCGCTGTGACTCATGGTGTGTTGTGATATCCCCCCTGCTTGTAACAGACATCCCCTCCAGGGGAACGCAGGTGAGCGCTTTGTGATGTCATTTCAGATGGTCACCTGTTTCATGGTGGAGGTTGGCTTCCGCTGTGACTCCTGGTGTGTTGTGATATCCCCCCTGCTGTAACAGACATCCCCTCCAGGGGAACTCAGGAGAGCGCTTTGTGATGTCATTTCAGATGGTCACCTGTTTCAAGGTGGATGTTGGCTTCCCCATGTGAATCCTGGTGTGTTGTGATATCCTCCCTGCTTGTAACAGACATACCCTCCTCTCCATGGGAACTCAGGTGAGCGCTTTGTGATATCCCCCCTTCTTGTAACAGAGATCCCCTGGTCTCCAGGGGAACTCAGGTGAGCGCTTTGTGATGTCATTTCAGTTGGTCACCTGTTCCAAGGTGGAGATTGTTTTCCCCTGTGAATCCTGGCGTGTTGTGATATCCCCCCTACTTGTAACAGACATCCCCTCATCTCTAGGGGAACTCAGGTGAGCGCTTTGTGATGTCATTTCTGTTGGTCAGTTGTTTCAAGGTGGAGGTTGGCTTCCCCTGTGACTCCTGGTGTGTTGTGATATCCCCCCTGCTTGTAACAGACATCCCCTCCTCTCCAGGGGAACTCAGGTGAGCGCTTTGTGATATCACCCCTGCTTGTAACAGACATCCCCTCCTCTCCAGGGGAACTCAGGTGAGCGCTTTGTGATGTCATTTCTGTTGGTCAGTTGTTTCAAGGTGGAGGTTGGCTTCCCCTGTGACTCCTGGTGTGTTGTGATATCCCCCCTGCTTGTAACTGACACCCCCTCAACTCTAGGGGAACTCAGGTGAGCACTTCGTGATGTCATTTCAGTTGGTCACCTGTTTCAAGGTGGAAGTTGGCTTCCCCATGTGAATCCTGGTGTGTTGTGATATCCCCCCTGCTTGTAACAGACATCCCCTCCAGGGGAACGCAGGTGAGCGCTTTGTGATGTCATTTCAGATGGTCACCTGTTTCATGGTGGAGGTTGGCTTCCGCTGTGACTCCTGGTGTGTTGTGATATCCCCCCTGCTTTTAACAGACATCTCCTCCAGGGGAACTCAGGAGAACGCTTTGTGATGTCATTTCAGATGGTCACCTGTTTCAAGGTGGAAGTTGGCTTCCCCATGTGAATCCTGGTGTGTTGTGATATCCCCCCTGCTTGTAACAGACATCCCCTCCAGGGGAACTCAGGTGAGCGCTTTGTGATGTCATTTCAGATGGTCACCTGTTTCAAGGTGGAGGTTGGCTTCCGCTGTGACTCCTGGTGTGTTGTGATATCCCCCCTGCTTGTAACAGACATCCCCTCATCTCTAGGGGAACTCAGGTGAGCGCTTTCTGATGTCATTTCTGTTGGTCAGTTGTTTCAGGGTGGAGGTTGGCTTCCCCTGTGACTCCTGGTGTGTTGTGATATCCCCCCTGCTTGTAACAGACATCCCCTCCTCTCCAGTTGAACTCAGGTGAGCGCTTTGTGATATCACCCCTGCTTGTAACAGAGATCCCCTCTTTTCTAGGGGAACTCAGGTGAGCGCTTTGTGATGTCATTTCAGTAGGTCTCCTGTTTCAAGGTGGAAGTTGGCTTCCCCATGTGAATTCTGGTGTGTTGTGATATCCCCCCTGCTTGTAACAGACATCCCGTCCTCTCCAGGGGAACTCAGGTGAGCGCTTTGTGATATCCCTCTGCTTGTAACAGAGATCCCCTGCTCTCCAGGGGAACTGAGGTGAGCGCTTTGTGATGTCATTTCAGTTGGTCACCTGTTTCAAGGTGGAGGTTGGGTTCCCCTGTGACTCCTGGTGTGTTGTGATATCCCCCCTGCTTGTAACAGACATCCCCTCTTCTCTAGGGGAACTCAGGTGAGCGCTTTGTGATGTCATTTCAGTAGGTCTCCTGTTTCAAGGTGGAAGTTGGCTTCCCCATGTGAATTCTGGTGTGTTGTGATATCCCCCCTGCTTGTAACAGACATCCCGTCCTCTCCAGGGGAACTCAGGTGAGCGCTTTGTGATATCCCCCCTGCTTGTAACAGAGATCCCCTGCTCTCCAGGGGAACTCAGGTGAGCGCTTTGTGATGTCATTTCAGTTGGTCACCTGTTTCAAGGTGGAGGTTGGGTTCCCCTGTGACTCCTGGTGTGTTGTGATATCCCCCCTGCTTGTAACAGACATCCCCTCTTCTCTAGGGGAACTCAGGTGAGCGCTTTGTGATGTCATTTCAGTAGGTCTCCTTTTTCAAGGTGGAAGTTGGCTTCCCCATGTGAATTCTGGTGTGTTGTGATATCCCCCCTGCTTGTAACAGACATCCCGTCCTCTCCAGGGGAACTCAGGTGAGCGCTTTGTGATATCCCCCCTGCTTGTAACAGAGATCCCCTGCTCTCCAGGGGAACTCAGGTGAGCGCTTTGTGATGTCATTTCAGTTGGTCACCTGTTTCAAGGTGGAGGTTGGCTTCCCCTGTGACTCCTGGTGTGTTGTGATATCCCCCCTGCTTGTAACAGACATCCCGTCCACTCCAGGGGAACTCAGGTGAGCGCTTTGTGATGTCATTTCAGTTGGTCACTTGTTTCATAGTGGAGGTTGCCTTCCCCTGTGACTTCTGGTGTGTTGTGATATCCCCCCTGCTTGTAACTGACACCCCCTCAACTCTAGGGGAACTCAGGTGAGCACTTCGTGATGTCATTTCAGTTGGTCACCTGTTTCAAGGTGGAAGTTGGCTTCCCCATGTGAATCCTGGTGTTTTGTGATATCCCCCCTGCTTGTAACAGACATACCCTCCTCTCCAGGGGAACTCAGGTGAGCGCTTTGTGATGTCATTTCAGTTGGTCACCTGTTTCAAGGTGGAGGTTGGCTTCCGCTGTGACTCCTGGTGTGTTGTGATATCCCCCCTGCTTGTAACAGACATCCCCTCCAGGGGAACGCAGGAGAACGCTTTGTGATGTCATTTCAGATGGTCACCTGTTTCAAGGTGGAAGTTGGCTTCCCCATGTGAATCCTGGTGTGTTGTGATATCCCCCCGGCTTGTAACAGACATCCCCTCCAGGGGAACTCAGGTGAGCGCTTTGTGATGTCATTTCAGATGGTCACCTGTTTCAAGGTGGAGGTTGGCTTCCGCTGTGACTCCTGGTGTGTTGTGATATCCCCCCTGCTTGTAAAAGACATCCCCTCCTCTCCAGTTGAACTCAGGTGAGCGCTTTGTGATATCACCCCTGCTTGTAACAGAGATCCCCTCTTTTCTAGGGGAACTCAGGTGAGCGCTTTGTGATGTCATTTCAGTAGGTCTCCTGTTTCAAGGTGGAAGTTGGCTTCCCCATGTGAATTCTGGTGTGTTGTGATATCCCCCCTGCTTGTAACAGACATCCCGTCCTCTCCAGGGGAACTCAGGTGAGCGCTTTGTGATATCCCTCTGCTTGTAACAGAGATCCCCTGCTCTCCAGGGGAACTGAGGTGAGCGCTTTGTGATGTCATTTCAGTTGGTCACCTGTTTCAAGGTGGAGGTTGGGTTCCCCTGTGACTCCTGGTGTGTTGTGATATCCCCCCTGCTTGTAACAGACATCCCCTCTTCTCTAGGGGAACTCAGGTGAGCGCTTTGTGATGTCATTTCAGTAGGTCTCCTGTTTCAAGGTGGAAGTTGGCTTCCCCATGTGAATTCTGGTGTGTTGTGATATCCCCCCTGCTTGTAACAGACATCCCGTCCTCTCCAGGGGAACTCAGGTGAGCGCTTTGTGATATCCCCCCTGCTTGTAACAGAGATCCCCTGCTCTCCAGGGGAACTCAGGTGAGCGCTTTGTGATGTCATTTCAGTTGGTCACCTGTTTCAAGGTGGAGGTTGGGTTCCCCTGTGACTCCTGGTGTGTTGTGATATCCCCCCTGCTTGTAACAGACATCCCCTCTTCTCTAGGGGAACTCAGGTGAGCGCTTTGTGATGTCATTTCAGTAGGTCTCCTGTTTCAAGGTGGAAGTTGGCTTCCCCATGTGAATTCTGGTGTGTTGTGATATCCCCCCTGCTTGTAACAGACATCCCCTCCAGGGGAACTCAGGTGAGCGCTTTGTGATGTCATTTCAGATGGTCACCTGTTTCAAGGTGGAAGTTGGCTTCCCCATGTGAATCCTGGTGTGTTGTGATATCCCCCCTGCTTGTAACAGACATCCCCTCCAGGGGAACTCAGGTGAGCGCTTTGTGATGTCATTTCAGATGGTCACCTGTTTCAAGGTGGAGGTTGGCTTCCGCTGTGACTCCTGGTGTGTTGTGATATCCCCCCTGCTTGTAACAGACATCCCCTCATCTCTAGGGTAACTCAGGTGAGCGCTTTCTGATGTCATTTCTGTTGGTCAGTTGTTTCAGGGTGGAGGTTGGCTTCCCCTGTGACTCCTGGTGTGTTGTGATATCCCCCCTGCTTGTAACAGACATCCCCTCCTCTCCAGTTGAACTCAGGTGAGCGCTTTGTGATATCACCCCTGCTTGTAACAGACATCCCCTCCTCTCCAGGGGAACTCAGGTGAGCTCTTTGTGATATCCCCCCTGCTTGTAACAGAGATCCCCTGCTCTCCAGGGGAACTCAGATGAGCGATTTGTGATGTCATTTCAGTTTGTCACCTGTTTCAAGGTGGAGGTTGGCTTCCCCTGTGACTCCTGGTGTGTTGTGATATCCCCCCTGCTTGTAACAGACATCCCCTCCTCTCCAGTTGAACTCAGGTGAGCGCTTTGTGATATCACCCCTGCTTGTAACAGACATCCTCTCCTCTCCAGGGGAACTCAGGTGAGCTCTTTGTGATATCCCCCCTGCTTGTAACAGAGATCCCCTGCTCTCCAGGGGAACTCAGATGAGCGATTTGTGATGTCATTTCAGTTTGTCACCTGTTTCAAGGTGGAGGTTGGCTTCCCCTGTGACTCCTGGTGTGTTGTGATATCCCCCCTGCTTGTAACAGACATCCCCTCCTCTCCAGGGGAACTCAGGTGAGCGCTTTGTGATATCCCCCCTACTTGTAACAGACATCCCCTCATCTCTAGGGGAACTCAGGTGAGCACTTTGTGATGTCATTTCTGTTGGTCACCTGTTTCAAGGTGGAAGTTGGCTTCCCCATGTGAATCCTGGTGTGTTGTGATATCCCCCCTGCTTGTAACAGACATACCCAACTCTCCAGGGGAACTCAGGTGAGCGCTTTGTGATGTCATTTCAGGTGGTCACCTGTTTCAAGGTGGAGGTTGGCTTCCCCTGTGACTCCTGGTGTGTTGTGATATCCCCCCTGCTTGTAACAGACATCCCCTCCTCTCCAGGGGAATTCAGGTGAGCGCTTTGTAATATCACCCCTGCTTGTAACAGACATCCCCTCCTCTCCAGGGGAACTCAGGTGAGCGCTTTGTGATATCCCCCCTGCTTGTAACAGAGATCCCCTGCTCTCCAGGGGAACTCAGGTGAGCGCTTTGTGATGTCATTTCAGTTGGTCACCTGTTTCAATGTGGAGGTTGGCTTCCCCTGTGACTCCTGGTGTGTTGTGATATCCCCCCTGCTTGTAACAGACATCCCGTCCTCTCCAGGGGAACTCAGGTGAGCGCTTTGTGATATCCCCCCTGCTTGTAACAGAGATCCCCTGCTCTCCAGGGGAACTTAGGTGAGCGCTTTGTGATGTCATTTCAGTTGGTCACCTGTTTCAAGGTGGAGGTTGGCTTCCCCTGTGACTCCTGGTGTGTTGTGATATCCCCCCTGCTTGTAACAGACATCCCCTCCACTCCAGGGGAACTCAGGTGAGCACTTTGTGATGTCATTTCAGTTGGTCACCTGTTTCATAGTGGAGGTTGCCTTCCCCTGTGACTTCTGGTGTGTTGTGATATCCCCCCTGCTTGTAACTGACACCCCCTCAACTCTAGGGGAACTCAGGTGAGCACTTCGTGATGTCATTTCAGTTGGTCACCTGTTTCAAGGTGGAAGTTGGCTTCCCCATGTGAATCCTGGTGTTTTGTGATATCCCCCCTGCTTGTAACAGACATACCCTCCTCTCCAGGGGAACTCAGGTGAGCGCTTTGTGATGTCATTTCAGTTGGTCACCTGTTTCAAGGTGGAGGTTGGCTTCCGCTGTGACTCCTGGTGTGTTGTGATATCCCCCCTGCTTGTAACAGACATCCCCTCCAGGGGAACTCAGGTGAGCGCTTTGTGATGTCATTTCAGATGGTCACCTGTTTCATGGTGGAGGTTGGCTTCCGCTGTGACTCCTGGTGTGTTGTGATATCCCCCCTGCTTGTAACAGACATCCCCTCCAGGGGAACTCAGGAGAGCGCTTTGTGATGTCATTTCAGATGGTCACCTGTTTCAAGGTGGAAGTTGGCTTCCCCATGTGAATCCTGGTGTGTTGTGATATCCCCCCTGCTTGTAACAGACATCCCCTCCAGGGGAACTCAGGTGAGCGCTTTGTGATGTCATTTCAGATGGTCACCTGTTTCAAGGTGTAGGTTGGCTTCCGCTGTGACTCCTGGTGTGTTGTGATATCCCCCCTGCTTGTAACAGAGATCCCCTGCTCTCCAGGGGAACTCAGATGAGCGATTTGTGATGTCATTTCAGTTTGTCACCTGTTTCAAGGTGGAGGTTGGCTTCCCCTGTGACTCCTGGTGTGTTGTGATATCCCCCCTGCTTGTAACAGACATCCCCTCCTCTCCAGTTGAACTCAGGTGAGCGCTTTGTGATATCACCCCTGCTTGTAACAGACATCCCCTCCTCTCCAGGGGAACTCAGGTGAGCGCTTTGTGATATCCCCCCTACTTGTAACAGACATCCCCTCATCTCTAGGGGAACTCAGGTGAGCACTTTGTGATGTCATTTCTGTTGGTCACCTGTTTCAAGGTGGAAGTTGGCTTCCCCATGTGAATCCTGGTGTGTTGTGATATCCCCCCTGCTTGTAACAGACATACCCAACTCTCCAGGGGAACTCAGGTGAGCGCTTTGTGATGTCATTTCAGGTGGTCACCTGTTTCAAGGTGGAGGTTGGCTTCCCCTGTGACTCCTGGTGTGTTGTGATATCCCCCCTGCTTGTAACAGACATCCCCTCCTCTCCAGGGGAATTCAGGTGAGCGCTTTGTAATATCACCCCTGCTTGTAACAGACATCCCCTCCTCTCCAGGGGAACTCAGGTGAGCGCTTTGTGATATCCCCCCTGCTTGTAACAGAGATCCCCTGCTCTCCAGGGGAACTCAGGTGAGCGCTTTGTGATGTCATTTCAGTTGGTCACCTGTTTCAATGTGGAGGTTGGCTTCCCCTGTGACTCCTGGTGTGTTGTGATATCCCCCCTGCTTGTAACAGACATCCCGTCCTCTCCAGGGGAACTCAGGTGAGCGCTTTGTGATATCCCCCCTGCTTGTAACAGAGATCCCCTGCTCTCCAGGGGAACTCAGGTGAGCGCTTTGTGATGTCATTTCAGTTGGTCACCTGTTTCAAGGTGGAGGTTGGCTTCCCCTGTGACTCCTGGTGTGTTGTGATATCCCCCCTGCTTGTAACAGACATCCCCTCCAGGGGAACGCAGGTGAGCGCTTTGTGATGTCATTTCAGATGGTCACCTGTTTCATGGTGGAGGTTGGCTTCCGCTGTGAATCCTGTCGTGTTGTGATATCCCCCCTACTTGTAACAGACATCCCCTCATCTCTAGGGGAACTCAGGTGAGCGCTTTGTGATGTCATTTCTGTTGGTAAGTTGTTTCAAGGTGGAGGTTGGCTTCCCCATGTGAATCCTGGTGTGTTGTGATATCCTCCCTGCTTGTAACAGACATACCCTCCTCTCCATGGGAACTCAGGTGAGCGCTTTGTGATATCCCCCCTTCTTGTAACAGAGATCCCCTTGTCTCCAGGGGAACTCAGGTGAGCGCTTTGTGATGTCATTTCAGTTGGTCACCTGTTCCAAGGTGGAGATTGTCTTCCCCTGTGAATCCTGGCGTGTTGTGATATCCCCCCTGCTTGTAACAGAGATCCCCTGCTCTCCAGGGGAACTCAGGTGAGCGCTTTGTGATGTCATTTCAGTTGGTCACCTGTTCCAAGGTGGAGATTGTCTTCCCCTGTGACTCCTGGCGTGTTGTGATATCCCCCCTACTTGTAACAGACATCCCCTCATCTCTAGGGGAACTCAGGTGAGCGCTTTGTGATGTCATTTCTGTTGGTCAGTTGTTTCAAGGTGGAGGTTGGCTTCCCCTGTGACTCCTGGTGTGCTGTGATATCCCCCCTGCTTGTAACAGACATCCCCTCCTCTCCAGGGGAACTCAGGTGAGCGCTTTGTGATATCCTCCCTGCTTGTAACAGACATACCCTCCTCTCCATGGGAACTCAGGTGAGCGCTTTGTGATATCCCCCCTTCTTGTAACAGAGATCCCCTGGTCTCCAGGGGAACTCAGGTGAGCGCTTTGTGATGTCATTTCAGTTGGTCACCTGTTCCAAGGTGGAGATTGTCTTCCCCTGTGAATCCTGGCGCGTTGTGATATCCCCCCTACTTGTAACAGACATCCCCTCATCTCTAGGGGAACTCAGGTGAGCGCTTTGTGATGTCATTTCTGTTGGTCAGTTGTTTCAAGGTGGAGGTTGGCTTCCCCTGTGACTCCTGGTGTGTTGTGATATCCCCCCTGCTTGTAACAGACATCCCCTCCTCTCCAGGGGAACTCAGGTGAGCGCTTTGTGATATCACCGCTGCTTGTAACAGACATCCCCTCCTCTCCAGGGGAACTCAGGTGAGCGCTTTGTGATATCCCCCCTGCTTGTAACAGAGATCCCCTGCTCTCCAGGGGAACTCAGGTGAGCGCTTTGTGATGTCATTTCAGTTGGTCACCTGTTTCAATGTGGAGGTTGGCTTCCCCTGTGACTCCTGGTGTGTTGTGATATCCCCCCTGCTTGTAACAGACATACCCTCCTCTCCAGGGGAACTCAGGTGACCGCTTTGTGATGTCATTTCAGTTGGTCACCTGTTTCAAGGTGGAGGTTGGCTTCCGCTGTGACTCCTGGTGTGTTGCGATATCCCCCCTGCTTGTAACAGACATCCCCTCCAGGGGAACGCAGGTGAGCGCTTTGTGATGTCATTTCAGATGGTCACCTGTTTCATGGTGGAGGTTGGCTTCCGCTGTGACTCCTGGTGTGTTGTGATATCCCCCCTGCTGTAACAGACATCCCCTCCAGGGGAACTCAGGAGAGCGCTTTGTGATGTCATTTCAGATGGTCACCTGTTTCAAGGTGGAGATTGTCTTCCCCTGTGAATCCTGGCGTGTTGTGATATCCCCCCTACTTGTAACAGACATCCCCTCATCTCTAGGGGAACTCAGGTGAGCGCTTTGTGATGTCATTTCTGTTGGTCAGTTGTTTCAAGGTGGAGGTTGGCTTCCCCTGTGACTCCTGGTGTGTTGTGATATCCCCCCTGCTTGTAACAGACATCCCCTCCTCTCCAGGGGAACTCAGGTGAGCGCTTTGTGATATCACCGCTGCTTGTAACAGACATCCCCTCCTCTCCAGGGGAACTCAGGTGAGCGCTTTGTGATATCCCCCCTGCTTGTAACAGAGATCCCCTGCTCTCCAGGGGAACTCAGGTGAGCGCTTTGTGATGTCATTTCAGTTGGTCACCTGTTTCAAGTTGGAGGTTGGCTTCCCCTGTGACTCCTGGTGTGTTGTGATATCCCCCCTGCTTGTAACAGACATCCCCTCCTCTCCAGGGGAACTCAGGTGAGCGCTTTGTGATGTCATTTCAGTTGGTCACCTGTTTCAAGGTGGAGGTTGGCTTCCGCTGTGACTCCTGGTGTGTTGCGATATCCCCCCTGCTTGTAACAGACATCCCCTCCAGGGGAACGCAGGTGAGCGCTTTGTGATGTCATTTCAGATGGTCACCTGTTTCATGGTGGAGGTTGGCTTCCGCTGTGACTCCTGGTGTGTTGTGATATCCCCCCTGCTGTAACAGACATCCCCTCCAGGGGAACTCAGGAGAGCGTTTTGTGATGTCATTTCAGATGGTCACCTGTTTCAAGGTGGAAGTTGGCTTCCCCATGTGAATCCTGGTGTGTTGTGATATCCTCCCTGCTTGTAACAGACATACCCTCCTCTCCATGGGAACTCAGGTGAGCGCTTTGTGATATCCCCCCTTCTTGTAACAGAGATCCCCTGGTCTCCAGGGGAACTCAGGTGAGCGCTTTGTGATGTCATTTCAGTTGGTCACCTGTTCCAAGGTGGAGATTGTCTTCCCCTGTGAATCCTGGCGTGTTGTGATATCCCCCCTACTTGTAACAGACATCCCCTCATCTCTAGGGGAACTCAGGTGAGCGCTTTGTGATGTCATTTCTGTTGGTCAGTTGTTTCAAGGTGGAGGTTGGCTTCCCCTGTGACTCCTGGTGTGTTGTGATATCCCCCCTGCTTGTAACAGACATCCCCTCCTCTCCAGGGGAACTCAGGTGAGCGCTTTGTGATATCACCGCTGCTTGTAACAGACATCCCCTCCTCTCCAGGGGAACTCAGGTGAGCGCTTTGTGATATCCCCCCTGCTTGTAACAGAGATCCCCTGCTCTCCAGGGGAACTCAGGTGAGCGCTTTGTGATGTCATTTCAGTTGGTCACCTGTTTCAATGTGGAGGTTGGCTTCCCCTGTGACTCCTGGTGTGTTGTGATATCCCCCCTGCTTGTAACAGACATCCCGTCCTCTCCAGGTGAACTCAGGTGAGCGCTTTGTAATATCCCCCCTACTTGTAACAGACATCCCCTCATCTCTAGGGGAACTCAGGGGAGCGCTTTGTGATGTCATTTCTGTTGGTCAGTTGTTTCAAGGTGGAGGTTGGCTTCCCCTGTGACTCCTGGTGTGCTGTGATATCCCCCCTGCTTGTAACAGACATCCCCTCCTCTCCAGGGGAACTCAGGTGAGCGCTTTGTGATATCCTCCCTGCTTGTAACAGACATACCCTCCTCTCCATGGGAACTCAGGTGAGCGCTTTGTGATATCCCCCCTTCTTGTAACAGAGATCCCCTGGTCTCCAGGGGAACTCAGGTGAGCGCTTTGTGATGTCATTTCAGTTGGTCACCTGTTCCAAGGTGGAGATTGTCTTCCCCTGTGAATCCTGGCGCGTTGTGATATCCCCCCTACTTGTAACAGACATCCCCTCATCTCTAGGGGAACTCAGGTGAGCGCTTTGTGATGTCATTTCTGTTGGTCAGTTGTTTCAAGGTGGAGGTTGGCTTCCCCTGTGACTCCTGGTGTGTTGTGATATCCCCCCTGCTTGTAACAGACATCCCCTCCTCTCCAGGGGAACTCAGGTGAGCGCTTTGTGATATCACCGCTGCTTGTAACAGACATCCCCTCCTCTCCAGGGGAACTCAGGTGAGCGCTTTGTGATATCCCCCCTGCTTGTAACAGAGATCCCCTGCTCTCCAGGGGAACTCAGGTGAGCGCTTTGTGATGTCATTTCAGTTGGTCACCTGTTTCAATGTGGAGGTTGGCTTCCCCTGTGACTCCTGGTGTGTTGTGATATCCCCCCTGCTTGTAACAGACATCCCCTCATCTCTAGGGGAACTCAGGTGAGCGCTTTCTGATGTCATTTCAGTAGGTCTCCTGTTTCAAGGTGGAAGTTGGCTTCCCCATGTGAATCCTGGTGTGTTGTGATATCCCCCCTGCTTGTAACAGACATCCCGTCCTCTCCAGGTGAACTCAGGTGACCGCTTTGTGATATCCCCCCTGCTTGTTACAGACATCCCCTCCACTCCAGGGGAACTCAGGTGAGCGCTTTGTGATGTCATTTCAGTTGGTCACTTGTTTCATGGTGGAGGTTGCCTTCCCCTGTGACTTCTGGTGTGTTGTGATATCCCCCCTGCTTGTAACTGACACCCCCTCATCTCTAGGGGAACTCAGGTGAGCACTTCGTGATGTCATTTCAGTTGGTCACCTGTTTCAAGGTGGAAGTTGGCTTCCCCATGTGAATCCTGGTGTGTTGTGATATCCCCCCTGCTTGTAACAGACATACCCTCCTCTCCAGGGGAACTCAGGTGAGCGCTTTGTGATGTCATTTCAGGTGGTCACCTGTTTCAAGGTGGAGGTTGGCTTCCCCTCTGACTCCTGTTGTGTTGTGATATCCCCCCTGCTTGTAACAGACATCTCCTCCTCTCCATGGGAACTCAGGTGAGCGCTTTGTGATATCCCCCCTTCTTGTAACAGAGATCCCCTGGTCTCCAGGGGAACTCAGGTGAGCGCTTTGTGATGTCATTTCAGTTGGTCACCTGTTTCAAGGTGGAGATTGTCTTCCCCTGTGAATCCTGGCGTGTTGTGATATCCCCCCTGCTTGTAACAGACATCCCCTCATCTCTAGGGGAACTCAGGTGAGCGCTTTGTGATGTCATTTCTGTTGGTCAGTTGTTTCAAGGTGGAGGTTGGCTTCCCCTGTGACTCCTGGTGTGTTGTGATATCCCCCCTGCTTGTAACAGACATCCCCTCCTCTCCAGGGGAATTCAGGTGAGCGCTTTGTGATATCACCCCTGCTTGTAACAGACATCCCCTCCTCTCCAGGGGAACTCAGGTGAGCGCTTTGTGATATCCCCCCTGCTTGTAACAGAGATCCCCTGCTCTCCAGGGGAACTCAGGTGAGCACTTTGTGATGTCATTTCTGTTGGTCACCTGTTTCAATGTGGAGGTTGGCTTCCCCTGTGACTCCTGGTGTGTTGTGATATCCCCCCTGCTTGTAACAGACATCCCCTCTTCTCTAGCGGAACTCAGGTGAGCGCTTTGTGATGTCATTTCAGTCGGTCTCCTGTTTCAAGGTGGAAGTTGGCTTCCCCATGTGAATCCTGGTGTGTTGTGATATCCCCCCTGCTTGTAACAGACATCCCGTCCTCTCCAGGGGAACTCAGGTGAGCGCTTTGTGATATCCCCCCTGCTTGTAACAGAGATCCCCTCCTCACCAGGGGAACTCAGGTGAGCGCTTTGTGATGTCATTTCAGTTGGTCACCTGTTTCAAGGTGGAGGTTGGCTTCCCCTGTGACTCCTGGTGTGTTGTGATATCCCCCCTGCTTGTAACAGACATCCCCTCCACTCCAGGGGAACTCAGGTGAGGGCTTTGTGATGTCATTTCAGTTGGTCACTTGTTTCATGGTGGAGGTTGCCTTCCCCTGTGACTTCTGGTGTGTTGTGATATCCCCCCTGCTTGTAACTGGCATCCCCTCATTTCTAGGGGAACTCAGGTGAGCACTTCGTGATGTCATTTCAGTTGGTCACCTGTTTCAAGGTGGAGGTTGGCTTCCCCTGTGACTCCTGGTGTGTTGTGATATCCCCCCTGCTTGTAACAGACATACCCTCCTCTCCAGGGGAACTCAGGTGAGCGCTTTGTGATGTCATTTCAGTTGGTCACCTGTTTCAAGGTGGAGGTTGGCTTCCGCTGTGACTCCTGGTGTGTTGCGATATCCCCCCTGCTTGTAACAGACATCCCCTCCAGGGGAACGCAGGTGAGCGCTTTGTGATGTCATTTCAGATGGTCACCTGTTTCATGGTGGAGGTTGGCTTCCGCTGTGACTCCTGGTGTGTTGTGATATCCCCCCTGCTGTAACAGACATCCCCTCCAGGGGAACTCAGGAGAGCGCTTTGTGATGTCATTTCAGATGGTCACCTGTTTCAAGGTGGAAGTTGGCTTCCCCATGTGAATCCTGGTGTGTTGTGATATCCTCCCTGCTTGTAACAGACATACCCTCCTCTCCATGGGAACTCAGGTGAGCGCTTTGTGATATCCCCCCTTCTTGTAACAGAGATCCCCTGGTCTCCAGGGGAACTCAGGTGAGCGCTTTGTGATGTCATTTCAGTTGGTCACCTGTTCCAAGGTGGAGATTGTCTTCCCCTGTGAATCCTGGCGTGTTGTGATATCCCCCCTACTTGTAACAGACATCCCCTCATCTCTAGGGGAACTCAGGTGAGCGCTTTGTGATGTCATTTCTGTTGGTCAGTTGTTTCAAGGTGGAGGTTGGCTTCCCCTGTGACTCCTGGTGTGTTGTGATATCCCCCCTTCTTGTAACAGAGATCCCCTGGTCTCCAGGGGAACTCAGGTGAGCGCTTTGTGATGTCATTTCAGTTGGTCACCTGTTTCAAGGTGGAGATTGTCTTCCCCTGTGAATCCTGGCGTGTTGTGATATCCCCCCTGCTTGTAACAGACATCCCCTCATCTCTAGGGGAACTCAGGTGAGCGCTTTGTGATGTCATTTCTGTTGGTCAGTTGTTTCAAGGTGGAGGTTGCCTTCCCCTGTGACTCCTGGTGTGTTGTGATATCCCCCCTGCTTGTAACAGACATCCCCTCCTCTCCAGGGGAATTCAGGTGAGCGCTTTGTGATATCACCCCTGCTTGTAACAGACATCCCCTCCTCTCCAGGGGAACTCAGGTGAGCGCTTTGTGATATCCCCCCTGCTTGTAACAGAGATCCCCTGCTCTCCAGGGGAACTCAGGTGAGCACTTTGTGATGTCATTTCAGTTGGTCACCTGTTTCAATGTGGAGGTTGGCTTCCCCTGTGACTCCTGGTGTGTTGTGATATCCCCCCTGCTTGTAACAGACATCCCCTCTTCTCTAGCGGAACTCAGGTGAGCGCTTTGTGATGTCATTTCAGTCGGTCTCCTGTTTCAAGGTGGAAGTTGGCTTCCCCATGTGAATCCTGGTGTGTTGTGATATCCCCCCTGCTTGTAACAGACATCCCGTCCTCTCCAGGGGAACTCAGGTGAGCGCTTTGTGATATCCCCCCTGCTTGTAACAGAGATCCCCTGCTCTCCAGGGGAACTCAGGTGAGCGCTTTGTGATGTCATTTCAGTTGGTCACCTGTTTCAAGGTGGAGGTTGGCTTCCCCTGTGACTCCTGGTGTGTTGTGATATCCCCCCTGCTTGTAACAGACATCCCCTCCACTCCAGGGGAACTCAGGTGAGGGCTTTGTGATGTCATTTCAGTTGGTCACTTGTTTCATGGTGGAGGTTGCCTTCCCCTGTGACTTCTGGTGTGTTGTGATATCCCCCCTGCTTGTAACTGGCATCCCCTCATTTCTAGGGGAACTCAGGTGAGCACTTCGTGATGTCATTTCAGTTGGTCACCTGTTTCAAGGTGGAAGTTGGCTTCCCCATGTGAATCCTGGTGTGTTGTGATATCCCCCCTGCTTGTAACAGACATACCCTCCTCTCCAGGGGAACTCAGGTGAGCGCTTTGTGATGTCATTTCAGTTGGTCACCTGTTTCAAGGTGGAGGTTGGCTTCCGCTGTGACTCCTGGTGTGTTGCGATATCCCCCCTGCTTGTAACAGACATCCCCTCCAGGGGAACGCAGGTGAGCGCTTTGTGATGTCATTTCAGATGGTCACCTGTTTCATGGTGGAGGTTGGCTTCCGCTGTGACTCCTGGTGTGTTGTGATATCCCCCCTGCTGTAACAGACATCCCCTCCAGGGGAACTCAGGAGAGCGCTTTGTGATGTCATTTCAGATGGTCACCTGTTTCAAGGTGGAAGTTGGCTTCCCCATGTGAATCCTGGTGTGTTGTGATATCCTCCCTGCTTGTAACAGACATACCCTCCTCTCCATGGGAACTCAGGTGAGCGCTTTGTGATATCCCCCCTTCTTGTAACAGAGATCCCCTGGTCTCCAGGGGAACTCAGGTGAGCGCTTTGTGATGTCATTTCAGTTGGTCACCTGTTCCAAGGTGGAGATTGTCTTCCCCTGTGAATCCTGGCGTGTTGTGATATCCCCCCTACTTGTAACAGACATCCCCTCATCTCTAGGGGAACTCAGGTGAGCGCTTTGTGATGTCATTTCTGTTGGTCAGTTGTTTCAAGGTGGAGGTTGGCTTCCCCTGTGACTCCTGGTGTGTTGTGATATCCCCCCTGCTTGTAACAGACATCCCCTCCTCTCCAGGGGAACTCAGGTGAGCGCTTTGTGATATCACCGCTGCTTGTAACAGACATCCCCTCCTCTCCAGGGGAACTCAGGTGAGCGCTTTGTGATATCCCCCCTGCTTGTAACAGAGATCCCCTGCTCTCCAGGGGAACTCAGGTGAGCGCTTTGTGATGTCATTTCAGTTGGTCACCTGTTTCAATGTGGAGGTTGGCTTCCCCTGTGACTCCTGGTGTGTTGTGATATCCCCCCTGCTTGTAACAGACATCCCCTCTTCTCTAGGGGAACTCAGGTGAGCGCTTTGTGATGTCATTTCAGTAGGTCTCCTGTTTCAAGGTCGAAGTTGGCTTCCCCATGTGAATCCTGGTGTGTTGTGATATCCCCCCTGCTTGTAACAGACATACCCTCCTCTCCAGGGGAACTCAGGTGAGCGCTTTGTGATGTCATTTCAGTTGGTCACCTGTTTCAAGGTGGAGGTTGGCTTCCGCTGTGACTCCTGGTGTGTTGCGATATCCCCCCTGCTTGTAACAGACATCCCCTCCAGGGGAACGCAGGTGAGCGCTTTGTGATGTCATTTCAGATGGTCACCTGTTTCATGGTGGAGGTTGGCTTCCGCTGTGACTCCTGGTGTGTTGTGATATCCCCCCTGCTGTAACAGACATCCCCTCCAGGGGAACTCAGGAGAGCGCTTTGTGATGTCATTTCAGATGGTCACCTGTTTCAAGGTGGAAGTTGGCTTCCCCATGTGAATCCTGGTGTGTTGTGATATCCTCCCTGCTTGTAACAGACATACCCTCCTCTCCATGGGAACTCAGGTGAGCGCTTTGTGATATCCCCCCTTCTTGTAACAGAGATCCCCTGGTCTCCAGGGGAACTCAGGTGAGCGCTTTGTGATGTCATTTCAGTTGGTCACCTGTTCCAAGGTGGAGATTGTCTTCCCCTGTGAATCCTGGCGTGTTGTGATATCCCCCCTACTTGTAACAGACATCCCCTCATCTCTAGGGGAACTCAGGTGAGCGCTTTGTGATGTCATTTCTGTTGGTCAGTTGTTTCAAGGTGGAGGTTGGCTTCCCCTGTGACTCCTGGTGTGTTGTGATATCCCCCCTGCTTGTAACAGACATCCCCTCCTCTCCAGGGGAACTCAGGTGAGCGCTTTGTGATATCACCGCTGCTTGTAACAGACATCCCCTCCTCTCCAGGGGAACTCAGGTGAGCGCTTTGTGATATCCCCCCTGCTTGTAACAGAGATCCCCTGCTCTCCAGGGGAACTCAGGTGAGCGCTTTGTGATGTCATTTCAGTTGGTCACCTGTTTCAAGTTGGAGGTTGGCTTCCCCTGTGACTCCTGGTGTGTTGTGATATCCCCCCTGCTTGTAACAGACATCCCCTCTTCTCTAGGGGAACTCAGGTGAGCGCTTTGTGATGTCATTTCAGTTGGTCACCTGTTTCAAGGTGGAGGTTGGCTTCCGCTGTGACTCCTGGTGTGTTGCGATATCCCCCCTGCTTGTAACAGACATCCCCTCCAGGGGAACGCAGGTGAGCGCTTTGTGATGTCATTTCAGATGGTCACCTGTTTCATGGTGGAGGTTGGCTTCCGCTGTGACTCCTGGTGTGTTGTGATATCCCCCCTGCTGTAACAGACATCCCCTCCAGGGGAACTCAGGAGAGCGCTTTGTGATGTCATTTCAGATGGTCACCTGTTTCAAGGTGGAAGTTGGCTTCCCCATGTGAATCCTGGTGTGTTGTGATATCCTCCCTGCTTGTAACAGACATACCCTCCTCTCCATGGGAACTCAGGTGAGCGCTTTGTGATATCCCCCCTTCTTGTAACAGAGATCCCCTGGTCTCCAGGGGAACTCAGGTGAGCGCTTTGTGATGTCATTTCAGTTGGTCACCTGTTCCAAGGTGGAGATTGTCTTCCCCTGTGAATCCTGGCGTGTTGTGATATCCCCCCTACTTGTAACAGACATCCCCTCATCTCTAGGGGAACTCAGGTGAGCGCTTTGTGATGTCATTTCTGTTGGTCAGTTGTTTCAAGGTGGAGGTTGGCTTCCCCTGTGACTCCTGGTGTGTTGTGATATCCCCCCTGCTTGTAACAGACATCCCCTCCTCTCCAGGGGAACTCAGGTGAGCGCTTTGTGATATCACCGCTGCTTGTAACAGACATCCCCTCCTCTCCAGGGGAACTCAGGTGAGCGCTTTGTGATATCCCCCCTGCTTGTAACAGAGATCCCCTGCTCTCCAGGGGAACTCAGGTGAGCGCTTTGTGATGTCATTTCAGTTGGTCACCTGTTTCAATGTGGAGGTTGGCTTCCCCTGTGACTCCTGGTGTGTTGTGATATCCCCCCTGCTTGTAACAGACATCCCGTCCTCTCCAGGTGAACTCAGGTGAGCGCTTTGTAATATCCCCCCTGCTTGTAACAGACATACCCTCCTCTCCAGGGGAACTCAGGTGAGCGCTTTGTGATGTCATTTCAGTTGGTCACCTGTTTCAAGGTGGAGGTTGGCTTCCGCTGTGACTCCTGGTGTGTTGTGATATCCCCCCTGCTTGTAACAGACATCCCCTCCAGGGGAACGCAGGTGAGCACTTCGTGATGTCATTTCAGTTGGTCACCTGTTTCAAGGTGGAAGTTGGCTTCCCCATGTGAATCCTGGTGTGTTGTGATATCCCCCCTGCTTGTAACAGACATACCCTCCTCTCCAGGGGAACTCAGGTGAGCGCTTTGTGATGTCATTTCAGTTGGTCACCTGTTTCAAGGTGGAGGTTGGCTTCCGCTGTGACTCCTGGTGTGTTGTGATATCCCCCCTGCTTGTAACAGACATCCCCTCCTCTCCAGGGGAACTCAGGTGAGCGCTTTGTGATGTCATTTCAGTTGGTCACCTGTTTCAAGGTGGAAGTTGGCTTCCCCATGTGAATCCGGGTGTGTTGTGATATCCCCTCTGCTTGTAACAGACATCCCCTCCAGGGGAACTCAGGAGAGCGCTTTGTGATGTCATTTCAGATGGTCACCTGTTTCAAGGTGGAAGTTGGCTTCCCCATGTGAATCCTGGTGTGTTGTGATATCCCCCCTGCTTGTAACAGACATCCCGTCCTCTCCAGGGGAACTCAGGTGAGCGCTTTGTGATATCCCCCCTGCTTGTAACAGAGATCCCCTGCTCTCCAGGGGAACTCAGGTGAGCGCTTTGTGATGTCATTTCAGTTGGTCACCTGTTTCAAGGTGGAGGTTGGCTTCCCCTGTGACTCCTGGTGTGTTGTGATATCCCCCCTGCTTGTAACAGACATCCCGTCCTCTCCATGGGAACTCAGGTGAGCGCTTTGTGATGTCCCCCCTGCTTGTAACAAACATCCCAACCTCTCCAGGTGAACACAGGTGAGCGCTTTGTGATATCATTTCAGTTGGTCACCTGTTTCAAGGTTGAGGTTGGCTTCCCCTGTAACTCCTGGTTTGTTGTGATATCCCCCCTGCTTGTAACAGACATCCCCTCAGCTCTAGTGGAACTCAGGTGAGCGCTTTGTGATGCAATTTCAGTTGGTCACCTGTTTGAAGGTGGAGGTTGGCTTCTCCTGTGACTCCTGGTGTGTTGTGGTATCCCCCCTGCTTGTAACAGACATCCCGTCCTCTCCCGGGGGACTCAAGTGAGCGATTTGTGATATCCCTCCTACCTGTAACAGAAATTCCCTCCTCTCCTCGTGAACTCAGGTGAGCGCTTTGTGATGTCATTTCAGATGGTCACCTTTTTCAAGGTTGAGGTTGGCCTCCCCTGTGACTCCTGGTGTGTTGTGGTATCCCCCCTGCTTATAACAGACATCCCGTCCTCTCCAGGGGGACTCAGGTTAGCGCTTTGTGATATCCCCCCTGCTTGTAACAGACATCCCCTGCTCTCCAGGGGAACTCAGGTGAGCGTTTTGTTATGTCATTTCAGTTGGTCACCTGTTTCAAGGTGGAGGTTGGCTTCCCCTGTGACTCCTGGTGTGTTGTGATATCCCCCCTGCTTGTAAAAGACATCCCCTCAACTATAGGGGAACTCAGTTGAGCGCTTTGTGATGTCATTTCAGTTGGTCACCTGTTTCAAGGTGGAGGTTGGCTTCCCCTGTGACTCCTGGTGTGTTGTGATATCCCCCCTGTATGTAACAGACATCCCCTCCGCTCCAGGGGAACTCAGGTGAGCGCTTTGTGATATCCCCCCTGCTTATAACAGACATCCCCTCCTCTCCAGGTGAACTCAGGTGAGCGCTTTGTGATTTTTTTTTCGTTGGTTACCTGTTTCGTGGAGGTTGGCTTCCCCTCTGACTCCTGGTGTGTTGTGATATCCCCCCCGCTTGTAACAGACATCCCCTCCTCTCCAGGGGAACTCAGGTGAGCGCTTTGTGTTGCCATTTCTGTTGGTCACCTGTTTCAAGGTGGAGTTTGGCTTCCCCTGTGACTCCTGGTGTTTTGTGATATCCCCCCTGCTTGTAACAGACATCCCAACCTCTCCAGGTGAACACAGGTGAGCGCTTTGTGATATCATTTCAGTTGGTCACCTGTTTCAAGGTTGAGGTTGGCTTCCCCTGTTACTCCTGGTGTGTTGTGATATCCCCCCTGCTTGGAACAGACATCTCCTCCTCTCCATGTGAACTCAGGTGAGCATTTTGTTATGTCATTTCAGTTGGTCACCTGTTTCAAGGTGGAGGTTGGCATCCGCTGTGACTCCTGGTGTGTTGTGATATCCCCCCTGCTTGTAACAGACATTCCCTCCTCTCCAGGGGAACTCAGGTGAGCGCTTTGTGATATCCCCCCTGCTTGTAACACATATCCCCTACTCCCCAGGGAATCTCAGGTGAGCGCTTTCTGATTTCTTTTCAGTTGGTTACCTGTTTCGTGGAGGTTGGCTTCCCCTCTGACTCCTGGTGTGTTGTGATATCCCCACCGCTTGTAACAGACAAGCCCCTCCTCTCCAGGGGAACTCAGGTAAGATCTTTGTGATGTCATTTCAACAGCTGTCCAGTTTCTAGCTGGAGGTTGGCGCTTTGTGATGTCTTTTCAGTTGGTCACCTGTTTCAAGGTGGAGGTTGGCTTCCCCTGTGACTCCTGGTGTGTTGTGATATCCCCCCTGTATGTAACAGACATCCCCTCCACTCCAGGGGAACTCAGGTGAGCGCTTTGTGATATCCCCCCTGCTTATAACAGACATCCCCTCCTCTCCAGGGGAACTCAGGTGAGCGCTTTGTGATATCCCCCCTGCTTGTAACAGACATCCCAACCTCTCCAGGTGAACACAGGTGAGCGCTTTCTGATTTCTTTTCAGTTGGTTACCTGTTTCGTGGAGGTTGGCTTCCCCTCTGACTCCTGGTGTGTTGTGATATCCCCACCGCTTGTAACAGACAAGCCCCTCCTCTCCAGGGGAACTCAGGTGAGCGCTTTGTGTTGCCATTTCTGTTGGTCACCTGTTTCAAGGTGGAGGTTGGCTTCCCCTGTGACTCCTGGTGTGTTGTGATATCCCCCCTGCTTGTTACAGACATCTCCTCCTCTCCATGGGAACTCGGGTGAGCGCTTTGTGATATCCCCCCTGCTTGTAACAGAAATCCCAACCTCTCCAGGTGAACACAGGTGAGCCCTTTGTGATATCATTTCAGTTGGTCACCTGTTTCAAGGTTGAGGTTGGCTTCCCCTGTGACTCCTGGTGTGTTGTGATATCCCCCCTGCTTGTAACAAACATCCCCTCAGCTCTAGTGGAACTCAGGTGAGCGCTTTGTGATGCAATTTCAGTTGGTCACGTGTTTCAAGGTGGAGGTTGGCTTCCCCTGTGACTCCTGGTGTCTTGTGGTATCCCCCCTGCTTGTAACAGACATCCCGTCCTCTCCAGGGGGACTGAAGTGAGCACTTTGTGATATCCCTCCTGCCTGTAACAGACATTCCCTCCTCTCCTGGCGAAATCAGGTGAGCGCTTTGTGATGTCATTTCAGTTGGTCACCTGTTTCAAGGTGGAGGTTGGCTTCCCCTGTGACTCCTGGTGTGTTGTGATATCCCCCCTGCTTGTAACAGACATCCCCTCCTCTCCAGGGCAACTCAGGTGAGCGCTTTGTGTTGCCATTTCTGTTGGTCACCTGTTTCAAGGTGGAGGTTGGCTTCCCCTGTGACTTTTGGTGTGTTGTCATATCCCCCCTGCTTGTAACAGACATCTCCTCCTCTCCATGGGAACTCAGGTGAGCGCTTTGTGATATCCCCCCTGCTTATAACACACATCCCCTCCTCTCCAGGGGAACTCAGGTGAGCGCTTTGTGATATCCCCCCTGCTTGTAACAGACATCCCAACCTCTCCAGGTGAACACAGGTGAGCGCTTTGTGATATTGTTTCAGTTGGTCCCCTGTTTCAAGGTTGAGGTTGGCTTCCCCTGTGACTCCTGGTGTGTTGTGATATCCCCCCTGCTTGTAACAGACATCCCCTCAGCTCTAGTGGAACTCAGGTGAGCGCTTTGTGATGCAATTTCAGTTGGTCACCTGTTTCAAGGTGGAGGTTGGCTTCCGCTGTGACTCCTGGGGTGTTGTGATAACCCCCCTTCTTGTAACAGACATCCCCTCCTCTCCACGGGAACTCAGGTGAGCGCTTTTTGATGTCATTTCAGTTGGTCACCTGTTTCAAGGTTGAGGTTGGCTTCCCCTATGACTCCTGGTGTGTTGTGATATCCCCCCTGCTTGTAACAGACATCCCCTCCTCACCAGGGGAACTCAGTTGAGCGCTTTCTGATATCCCCCCTGCTTGTAACAGACTTCCCCTGCTCTCCAGGGGAACTCAGGTGAGCGCTTTGTGATGTCATTTCAGTTGGTCACCTGTTTCAAGTTGGAGGTTGGCTTCCCCTGTGACTCCTGGGGTGTTGTGATAACCCCCCTGCTTGTAACAGACATCCCCTCTTCTCCAAGTTAACTCAGGTGAGCGCTTTGTGATGTCATTTCAGTTGGTCACCTGTTTCATGGTGGAGGTTTGCTTCCGCTGTGACTCCTGGGGTGTTGTGATATCCCCCCTGCTTGTAACAGACATCCCCTCCTCACCAGGGGAACTCAGGTGAGCGCTTTGTGATATCCCCCCTGCTTTTAACAGAGGTCCCCTGCTCTCCATGTGAACTCAGGTGAGCGCTTTGTGATGTCATTTCAGTTGGTCACCTGTTTCAAGGTTGAGATTGGCTTCCCCTGTGAATCCGGGCGTGTTGTGATATCCCTCCTGCTTTTAACAGACATCCCATCATCTCTAGGGGAACTCAGGTGAGCGCTTTTTGATGTCATTTCAGTTGGTCACCTGTTTCAAGGTTGAGGTTGGCTTCCCCTGTGACTCCTGGTGTGTTGTGATATCCCCCCTGCTTGTAACAGACATCCCCTCCTCTCAAGGGGAACTCAGGTGAGCGCTTTCTGATATCCCTCCTGCTTGTAACAGACATCCCCTGCTCTCCAGGGGAAGTCAGGTGAGCGCTTTGTGATGTCATTTCAGTTGGTCACCTGTTTCAAGGTGGAGGTTGGCTTCCCCTGTGACTCCTGGTGTGTTGTGATATCCCCCCTCCTTGTAACAGACATTCCTTCTTCTCCAAGTTAACTCAGGTGAGCGCTTTGTGATGTCATTTCAGTTGGTCACCTGTTTCAAGGTGCAGGTTGGCTTGCCAGTGTGTTATGTTATCCCCCATGCCAGAAGAGACATTCCCTCATCTCTAGGGGAACCCAGGTGAGCGCTTTGTGATGTCATTTCAGTTGGTCACCTGTTTCATGGTGGAGGATGGCTTCCGCTGTGACTCCTGGTGTGTTGTGATAACCCCCCTGCTTGTAACAAACATCCCCTCTTCTCCAGGGGAACTCAGGTGAGCGCTTTGTGATGTCATTTCAGTTGGTCATCTGTTTCAAGGTGGAGGTTGTCTTCCCCTGTGACTCCTGGTGTGTTATGATATCCCCCCTGCTTGTAACAGACATCCCCTCGTCTCCATGTGTACTCTGATGAGCGTTTTGTGATGTCATTTCAGTAGGTCACCTGTTTCAAGGTGGAGGTTGGCTTGCCAGTGTGTTATGTTATCCACCATGCCAGAAGAGACATTCCCTCATCTCCAGGGGAACTGAGGTGAGTGCTTTGTGATGTCATTGTAGTACATCACAAGATTCCAGCTGGAGCTTGGCTTCCCCTATGGTCTAGTGTGTTATGTGTTCCGCCATGCCAGTAAGAGACATTCCTTTGTCTCCATGGGAATAGAGTTGAGCGCTTTGTGATGTCATTTCAGTAGGTCTTAAGGTTCTAGTTGGACGATGGCTTTCACTCTGACTTCTAGTGTGTTATGTTATCCGCCATGACATTAAGAGACATTTCCTCATCTCCAGGGGAAGTGAGTGAGTGAGTCATTTCAGTTGGTCACCTGTTTCAAGGTGAAGGTTGGCTGCCCCTGTGACTCCTGGCGTGTTGTGATATCCCCCCTGCTTGTAACAGACTTCCCCTGCTCTCCAGGGGAACTCAGGTGAGCGCTTTGTGATGTCATTTCAGTTGGTCACCTGTTTCAAGTTGGAGGTTGGCTTCCCCTGTGACTCCTGGTGTGTTGTGATATCCCCGCTGCTTGTAACAGACATCCCCTCTTCTCCAAGTTAACTCAGGTGAGCGCTTTCTGATGTCATTTCAGTTGGTCACCTGTTTCATGGTGGAGGTTGGCTTCCGCTGTGACTCCTGGGGTGTTGTGATAACCCCCCTTCTTGTAACAGACATCCCCTCCTCTCCACGGGAACTCAGGTGAGCGCTTTATGATGTCATTTCAGTTGGTCACCTGTTTCAAGGTTGAGGTTGGCTTCCCCTGTGACTCCTGGTGTGTTGTGGTATCCCCCCTGCTTATGACAGACATCCCGTCCTCTCCAGGGGGACTCAGGTGAGCGCTTTGTGATATCCCCCCTGCTTGTAACAGACATCCCCTGCTCTCCAGGGGAACTCAGGTGAGCGTTTTGTTATGTCATTTCAGTTGGTCACCTGTTTCAAGGTGGAGGTTGGCTTCCCCTGTGACTCCTTGTGTGTTGTGATATCCCCCCTGCTTGTAACAGACATTCCCACCTCTCCAGGGGAACTCAGGTGAGCGCTTTGTGATGTCATTTCAGTTGGTCACCTATTTCAAGGTTGAGGTTGGCCTCCCCTGTGACTCCTGGTGTGTTGTGATATCCCCCCTGTATGTAACAGACATCCCCTCCTCTCCAGGGGAACTCAGGTGAGCGCTTTGTGATATCCCCCCTGCTTGTAACAGACATCCCCTCCTCTCCAGGGGAACTAAGCTGAGCGCTTTGTGATATCCCCCCTGCTTGTAACAGACATTGTCTCTCCAGGGGAACTAAGGTGAGCGCTTTGTGATATCCCCCCTACTTGTAACGGACATCCCCTCCTCACCAGGGGAACTCAGGTGAGCGCTTTGTAATGCCATTTCTGTTGGTCACCTGTTTCAAGGTGAAGGTTGGCTTCCCCTGTGACTCCTGGTGTGTTCTGATATCCCCCCTGCTTGTAACAGACATCTCCTCCTTTCAATGGGAACTCAGGTGTGCGCTTTGTGATGTCATTACCCTTGGTCACCTGTTTCATGGTGGAGGTAGGCTTCCCCTGTGACTCCTGGTGTGTTGTGATATCCCCCCTGCTTGTAACAGACATCCCCTCCTCACCAGGGGAACTCAGGTGAGCGCTTTGTGATGTCATTTCAGTTGGTCACCTGTTTCAAGGTGGAGGTTGCCTTCCCCTGTGACTCCTGGTGTGTTGTGATATCCCCCCCGCTTGTAACAGACATCTCCTCCTCACCAGGGGAACTCAGGTGAGCGCTTTGTGATGTCATTTCAGTTGGTCATCTGTTTCAAGGTGGAGGTTGCCTTCCCCAGTGACTCCTGGTGTGTTGTGATATCCCCCCTGCTTGTAACAGACATCTCCTCCTCACCAGGGGAACTCAGGTGAGCGCTTTGTGATGTCATTTCAGTTGGTCACCTGTTTCAAGGTGGAGGTTGCCTTCCCCAGTGACTCCTGGTGTGTTGTGATATCCCCCCCGCTTGTAACAGACATCTCCTCCTCACCAGGGGAACTCAGGTGAGCGCTTTGTGATGTCATTTCAGTTGGTCACCTGTTTCAAGGTGGAGGTTGCCTTCCCCAGTGACTCCTGGTGTGTTGTGATATCCCCCCTGCTTGTAACAGACATCCCCTCCTCACCAGGGGAACTCAGGCGAGCGCTTTGTAATGCCATTTCTGTTGGTCACCTGTTTCAAGGTGAAGGTTGGCTTCCCCTGTGACTCCTGGTGTGTTCTGATATCCCCCCTGCTTGTAACAGACATCTCCTCCTTTCAATGGGAACTCAGGTGAGCATTTTGTTATGTCATTTCAGTTGGTCACCTGTTTCAAGGTGGAGGTTGGCATCCGCTGTGACTCCTGGTGTTTTGTGATATCCCCCCTGTATGTAACAGACATCCCCTCCTCTCCAGGGGAACTAAGGTGAGCGCTTTGTGATATCCCCCCTGCTTGTAACAGACATTGTCTCTCCAGGGGAACTAAGGTGAGCACTTTGTGATATCCCCCCTGCTTGTAACGGAAATCCCCACCTCTCCAGGGGAACTCAGGTGAGCGCTTTGTTATGTCATTTCAGTTGGTCACCTCTTTCAAGGTGGCGGTTGGCTTCCCCTGTGACTCCTGGTGTGTTGTGATATCCCCCCTGCTTGTAACATACATCCCCTCCTCTCCAGGGGAACTCAGGTGAGCGCTTTGTGATTTCTTTTCTGTTGGTCACCTATTTCAAGGTTGAGGTTGGTTTTCCCTGTGAGTCCTGGTGTGTTGTGATGTCTCCAAATTCCAGCTAGTGGTCGGCTTCCCCTGTTACTCTTAATGTGTTCTGATATACTCCCTGCCACTAACTGATGAACCCCTTGTCTCTAGGGGAACTCAGGTAAGATCTTTGTGATGTCATTTCAACAGGTGTCCAGTTTCTAGCTGGAGGTTGGCGCTTTGTGATGTCTTTTCAGTTGGTCACCTGTTTGAAGGTTGAGTTTGGCCTCCCCTGTGACTCCTGGTGTGTTGTGATATCCCCCCTGCTTGTAACAGACATCCCCTCCTCTCCAGCGGAACTCAGGTGAGCGCTTTGTGATGTCATTTCAGTTGGTTACCTGTTTCATGGAGGTTGGCTTCCCCTCTGACTCCTGGTGTGTTGTGATATCCCCCCTGCTTGTAACAGACATCTCCTCCTCTCCATGGGAACTCAGGTGAGCGCTTTGTGATATCCCCCCTGCTTGTAACAGACATCCCCACCTCTCCAGGTGAACTCAGGTGAGCGCTTTGTGATGTCATTTCAGTTGGTCACCTGTTTCAAGGTTGAGGTTTGCTTCCCCTGTGACTCCTGGTGTGTTGTGATATCCCCCATGCTTTTAACAGACATCCCCTCAGCTCTAGTGGAACTCAGGTGAGCGCTTTGTGATGCAATTTCAGTTGGTCAAATGTTTCAAGGTGGAGGTTGGCTTCCCCTGTGACTCCAGGTGTGTTGTGATATCCCCCCTACTTGTAACAGACATCCCTTCCACTCTAGGGGAACTCAAGTGAGCGCTTTGTGATATCCCTCCTGCCTGTAACAGACATTCCCTCCTCTCCTGGTGAACTCAGGTGAGCGCTTTGTGATGTCATTTCAGTTAGTCACCTTTTTCAAGGTTGAGGTTGGCTTCCCCTGTGACTCCTTGTGTGTTGTGGTATCCCCCCTGCTTATAATAGACATCCCGTCCTCTCCAGGGGAACTCAGGTGAGCGCTTTGTGATATCCCCCCTGCTTGTAACAGAAATCCCCTGCTCTCTAGGGGAACTCAGGTGAGCGTTTTGTTATGTCATTTCAGTTGGTCACCTGTTTCAAGGTGGAGGTTGGCTTCCCCTGTGACTCCTGGTGTGTTGTGATATCCCCCCTGCTTGTAACAGACATCCCCTCCTCTCCAGGGGAACTCAGGTGAGCATTTTGTTATGTCATTTCAGTTGGTCACCTGTTTTAAGGTGGAGGTTGGCATCCGCTGTGACTCCTGGTGTGTTGTGATATCCCCCCTGCTTATAACAGACATTCCCTCATCTCTAGGGAAACTCAGGTGAGCGCTTTGTGATGTCATTTCAGTTGGTCACCTATTTCAAGGTTGAGGTTGGTTTTCCCTGTGAGTCCTGGTGTGTTGTGATGTCTCCAAATTCCAGCTAGAGGTGGGCTTCCCCTGTTACTCTTAATGTGTTCTGATATACTCCCTGCCACTAACTGATGAACCCCTTTTCTCTAGGGGAACTCAGGTAAGATCTTTGTGATGTCATTTCAACAGGTGTCCAGTTTCTAGCTGGAGGTTGGCGCTGTGTGATGTCTTTTCAGTTGGTCACCTGTTTCAAGGTGGAGGTTGGCTTCCCCTGTGACTCCTGGTGTGTTGTGATATCCCCCCTGCTTGTAACAGACATCTCCTCCTCTCCATGGGAACTCAGGTGAGCGCTTTGTGATATCCCCCCTGCTTATAACAGACATCCCCTCCTCTCCAGGGGAACTAAGGTGAGCGCTTTGTGATATCCCCCCTGTTTGTAACAGACATCCCCTCCTCTCCATGGGAACTCTGGTGAGCGCTTTGTGATATCCCCCCTGCTTGTAACAGACATCCCCTCCTCTCTAGGGAAAGTCAAATCAGCGCTTTGTGATGTCATTTCAGTCTGTCACCTGTTTCAAGTTTGAGGTTGGATTCCCCTGTGACTCCTGGTGTGTTGTGATATCCCTCCTGCTTGTAACAGACATCCCCTCATCTCTAGGGGAACTCAGGTGAGCGCTTTGTGATGTCATTTCAGTTGGTCACCTATTTCAAGGTTGAGGTTGCTTTTCCCTGTGAGTCCTGGTGTGTTGTGATGTCTCCAAATTCCAGCTAGAGGGGGGCTTCCCCTGTTACTCTTAATGTGTTCTGATATATTCCCTGCCACTAACTGATGAACCCCTTGTCTCTAGGGGAACTCAGGTAAGATCTTTGTGATGTCATTTCAACAGGTGTCCAGTTTCTAGCTGGAGGTTGGCGCTTTGTGATGTCATTTTAGTAGGTCTCCAGATTCTAACTGGAGCTTGGCTTGCCCTCTTAGTTCCAGTGTGTTATGTTATCCCCCATGCCAGAAGAGACATTCCCTCATCTCCAGGGGAACTGAGGTGAGTGCTTTGTGATGTCATTGTAGTACATCACAAGATTCCAGCTGGAGCTTGGCTTCCCCTCTGGTCTAGTGTGTTATGTGTTCCGCCATGCCAGTAAGAGACATTCCTTTGTCTCCATGGGAATAGAGTTGAGCGCTTTGTGATGTCATTTCAGTAGGTCTTAAGGTTCTAGTTGGAGGATGGCTTTGACTCTGTCTTCTAGTGTGTTATGTTATCCGCCATGACATTAAGAGACATTTCCTCATCTCCAATGGAAGTGAGTGAGTGACTCATTTCAGTTGGTCATCTGTTTCAAGGTGGAGGTTGGCTGCCCCTGTGACTTCTGGTGTGTTGTGATATCCCCCCTGCTTGTAACAGACATCCCCTCCTCTCCAGGGGAACTCAGGTGAGCGCTTTGTGATGTCATTTCAGTTGGTCACCTGTTTCAAAGTGGAGGTTGCCTTCCCCTGTGACTCCTGGTGTGTTGTGATATCCCCCCTGCTTGTAACAGACATCCCCACCTCTCCAGGGGAACTCAGGTGAGCGCTTTGTGATGCCATTTCTGTTGGTCACCTGTTTCAAGGTGGAGGTTGGCTTCCCCTGTGACTCCTGGTGTGTTGTGATATCCCCCCTGCTTGTAACAGACATCCCCTCCTCTCCAGGGGAACTCAGGTGAGCGCTTTGTGATATCCCCCCTGCTTGTAACAGACATCCCCTCCTCTCCAGGTGAACTCAGGTGAGCGCTTTGTGATGTCATCATGGGTGACTTCAATTTCCCAGATGTGTGCTGGGAAACAAACTCTGGGAAGCGTCCTCAGTCATTCAAGTTTCTGACCTGCCTGGCTGACAATTTCATTTATCAAATGGTAGATGAACCCACAAGAGGTTCAGCCATACTGGACTTAATACTGACCAACAGGCAAGAGTTGGTGGATGAGGTGAAGGAGGTGGGGACCCTAGGGGGAAGTGACCATGTCCTCATAGAATTCCTTTTGAGATGGGGAGCCAAGGAAGCTTGTAGCCAGACGCGGATGTTGGATTTTCGTAGGGCAAACTTTAATAAACTCAGAGACATGATGAGTGTCATACCATGGACGAGAATGCTGGAAGGGAAGGGAGCATGTGAAGGGTGGGCGCTACTCAAACAAGAGCTATTGCATGCTCAATCAATGACTATTCCAGAAATACGAAAACACTGCAGGAGCTCTAAGAAGCCTATTTGGATGAACAGAGAACTTCAAGAGGAACTAAGAAAGAAAAGGAAAATGTTCAGGAAATGGAGGGAAGGACAGAGCTCTAAAGAAGAGTACCTACAGGTCACTAGGCACTGTAGATCAATCATCAGAAAGGCCAAAGCTGAGAGTGAGCTAAGATTGGCCAGGGAAGCCCATTGTAACAAGAAAAGATTTTTCAGTTACGTGAGGAGCAAATGTAAAGTAAAGGAGGCAATAGGCCCGCTGTTGGGTGCGGATGGACAAACTCTAACGAAAGATGCAGAGAAAGCAGAAAGGCTTAGTGCCTATTTTACATCTGTTTTTTTCCCACAGGTCAAAGTGTTTAGGCACATCTAGAGATGGCCGTAGCCAAAGGATAGTGTCTGGGTGGCAGGTTAACATGGATAGAGAGGTTGTCGAGAGGCATTTAGCTGCACTGGATGAGTTCAAATCCCCTGGTCCAGATGAAATGCACCCGAGAGTACTCAAAGAACTTTCCAGAGAACTTGCACAGCCCTTGTCCATCATCTTCGGGACCTCTTTAAGGACTGGAGATGTCCCGGAGGACTGGAAAAGAGCAAACGTTATTCCGATCTTCAAAAAAGGGAGGAAGGATGACCCGGGAAACTACAGACCAGTGAGTCTGACCTCTGTTGTGGGGAAGATAATGGAGCAGATATTAAAGGGAGCGATCTGCAAACATCTGGAGGACAATTTGGTGAACCAAGGAAGTCAGCATGGATTTGTCTCCAACAGGTCCTGCCAGACCAACCTAGTTTCCTTTTTTGACCAAGTAACAGGTTTGCTGGATCGGGGAAATTCGGTTGATGTCATTTACTTGGATTTTAGTAAAGCTTTTGACAAGGTTCCTCATGATGTTCTGATGGATAAGTTGAAGGACTGCAATCTGGATTTTCAGATCATTAGGTGGATAGGGAATTGGTTAGAGAACCGCACTCAAAGAGTTGTTGTCAATGGTGTTTCATCAGACTGGAGAGAGGTGAGTAGCGGGGTACCTCAGGGTTCAGTGCTCGGCCCGGTACTTTTTAACATATTTATTAATGATCTAGATGAGGGGGTGGAGGGACTACTCATCAAGTTTGCAGATGACACCAAATTGGGAGGACTGGCAAATACTCCGGAAGATAGAGACAGAGTTCAACGAGATCTGAACACAATGGAAAAATGGGCAAATGAGAACAAGATGCAATTTAATAAAGATAAGTGTAAAGTTCTGCATCTGGGTCAGAAAAATGAAAAGCATGCCTACTGGATGGGGGATACGCTTCTAGGTAGCACTGTGTGTGAACGAGACCTTGGGGTACTTGTGGATTGTAAACTAAACATGAGCAGGCAGTGTGATGCCGCGGTAAAAAAGGCAAATGCCATTTTGGGCTGTATCAACAGAGCCATCACATCAAAATCACAAGATGTCATAGTCCCATTGTATACGGCGCTGGTCAGACCACACCTGGAGTACTGTGTGCAGTTCTGGAGGCCTCACTTCAAGAAGCACGTAGATAAAATTGAAAGCGTACAGAGGAGAGAGACGAAGATGATCTGGGGCCAAGGGACCAAGCCCTATGAAGATAGGTTGAGGGACTTGGGAATGTTCAGCCTGGAGAAAAGGAGGTTGAGAGGGGACATGATAGCCCTCTTTAAGTATTTGAAAGGTTGTCACTTGGAGGGCAGGATGCTGTTTCTGCTGGCTGTAGAGGAGAGGACACGCAGTAATGGGTTTAAACTTCAAGTACAACGATATAGGCTAGATAACAGGAAAAAGTTTTTCACAGTCAGAGTAGTTCAGCAGTGGAATAGGCTGCCTAAGGAGGTGGTGAGCGCCCCCTCACTGGAAGTCTTCAAGCAAAGGTTGGATACACACTATTCTTGGATGCTTTAGGATGCTTAGGGCTAATACTGCTTTGAGCAGGGGGTTGGACTAGATGGCCTGTATGGCCCCTTCCAACTCTATGATTCTATGATTCTATGATTCTATGATGTCATTTCAGTTGGTCACCTGTTTCAAGGTTGAGGTTGGCTTCCCCTGTGACTCCTGGTGTGTTGTGATATCCCCCCTACTTGTAACAGACATCCCCTCCTCTCCAGGGGAACTCAGGTGAGCGCTTTGTGATGTCATTTCAGTCTGTCACCTGTTTCAAGGTTGAGGTTGGATTCCCCTGTGACTCCTGGTGTGTTGTGATATCCCCCCTACTTGTAACAGACATCCCCTCCTCTCCAGGGGAACTCAGGTGAGCGCTTTGTGATGTCATTTCAGTTGGTCACCTGTTTCAAGGTGGAGGTTGGCTTCCCCTGTGACTCCTGGTGTGTTGTAATATCCCCCCTGCTTGTAACATACATCCCTTCCTCTGTTGTTGTTGTTGTTGTTATGTGCGAAGTCGTGTCCGACCCATCGCGACCCCATGGACAATGATCCTCCAGGCCTTCCTGTCCTCTACCATTCCCCGGAGTCCATTTAAGTTTGCACCTACTGCTTCAGTGACTCCATCCATCCACCTCATTCTCTGTCGTCCCCTTCTTCTTTTGCCCTCGATCTCTCCCAGCATTAGGCTCTTCTCTAGGGAGTCCTTCCTTCTCATGAGGTGGCCAAAATATTTGAGTTTCATCTTCAGGATCTGGCCTTCTAAAGAGCAGTCAGGGCTGATCTCCTCTAGGACTGACTGGTTTGTTCGCCTTGCAGTCCAAGGGACTCGCAAGAGTCTTCTCCAGCACCAGAGTTCAAAAGCCTCAATTCTTTGACGCTCGGCCTTCCTTATGGTCCAACTTTCGCAGCCATACATTGCAACTGGGAAGACCATAGCCTTGACTAAACGCACTTTTGTTGGCAGGGTGATGTCTCTGCTTTTTAGGATGCTGTCTAGATTTGCCATAGCTTTCCTCCCCAGGAGCAAGCGTCTTTTAATTTCTTTGCTGCAGTCCCCATCTGCAGTGATCTTGGAGCCCAGGAAAATAAAATCTGTCACTATCTCCATTTCGTCCCCTTCTATTTGCCAGGAATTGAGAGGGCCGGATGCCATGATCTTTGTTTTCTTGATGTTGAGTTTCAAGCCAACTTTGGCACTCTCCTCCTTCACCCGCATCAACAGGCTCTTTAGTTCCTCTTCACTTTCTGCCATTAGAGTGGTATCATCTGCATATGTGAGGTTGTTGATATTTCTCCCTGCAATCTTGATCCCAATTTGTGACTCCTCTAATCCCGCATTTCTCATGATCTGCTCTGCATACAAGTTAAATAGGCAAGGCGACAGTATACAGCCTTGCCGAACTCCTTTCTCAATTTTGAACCAGTCAGTGATTCCATGTTCAGTTCTCACTGTTGCTTCTTGACCTGCATATAAATTTCTCAAGAGACAAATAAGATGCTCTGGTATTCCCATCTCTTTAAGAACTTGCCACAATTTGTTGTGCTCCACACAATCAAAGGCTTTAGCATAGTCAATGAAGCAGAAGTAGACGTTCTTCTGGTACTCCCTAGCTTTCTCCATGATCCAGCGTATGTTGGCAATTTGATCTCTAGTTCCTCTGCCTCTTCGAAATCCTGCCTGTACTTCTGGAAGTTCTCGTTCCACATATTGCTGGATCCTAGCTTGTAGGATTTTGAGCATAACTTTGCTAGCATGAGAAATTAGTGCGATGGTGCGGTAGTTTGAACATTCTTTGGCATTGCCCTTCTTTGGGATTGGAATGTAAACTGACCTTTTCCAATCCTGTGGCCATTGTTGAGTTTTCCAAATTTGCTGGCATATTGAGTGTAGCACTTTTACTGCATCGTCCTTTAAGATTTTGAATAGTTCAACTGGAATGCTGTCACTACCACTAGCTTTATTGTTGCTCAAACTTCCTAAGGCCCATTTGACTTCACATTCCAGGATGTCTGGCTCCAGGTCAGTAACTACCCCATTGTGGTCATCAGGGATGTTAAGCTCGCTCTTGTATAGTTCTTCTGTATAATTTTGCCACCTTTGTTTGATCTCTTCTGCTTCTGTGAGGTCCCTACCATTTTGGTCCCTTATCATACCCATCTTTGCATGAAACGTTCTCTTCATATCTCCAATTTTCTTGAAAAGATCTCTGGTCCTCCCCATTCTATTGTTTTCTTCTATTTGTTTGCACTGTTCATTTAAGAAGGCATTCTTATCTCTTCTAGCTTTTCTCTGGAATTCTGCATTCAATTGGGTGTATCTTTCTCTTTCTCCCTTGCCTTTCACTTCCCTTCTCTCCTTAGCTATTTGTAAAGCTTCCTCAGACAGCCATTTTGATTTCTTGCATTTCTTTTTCTTTGGGATGGTTTTAGTTGCTACCTCTTGTACAATGTTGCGAACCTCCGTCCATAGTTCTTCAGGCACTCTGTCTATCAGATCTAATTCCTTAAATCTATTTGTCACCTCCACTGTGTATTCGTCAGGGATATGATTTAGTTCATACCTGAGTGGCCTAGTGCTTCCCTACTTTCTTCAATTTAAGCCTAAATTTTGCAACAAGAAGCTCATGATCTGAACCACAATCAGCTCCTGGTCTTGTTTTTATTGACTGGATAGAACTTTTCCATCTTTGGCTGCAGAGCACATAGTCAATCTGATTTCTGTGTTGACCGTCTGGTGATGTCCATGTGTAGAGTCGTCTCTTGGGTTGCTGGGAAAGAGTGTTTGCTATGACCATTGTATTCTCTTGACAAAATTCTACCAGCCTGTGCCCTGCTTCATTTTGTACTCCAAGGCCAAACTTGCCTGTTATCCCGGTTATCTTTTGGCTTCCTACTTTAGCATTCCAATCCCCCATGATGATAAGCACATCATTTTTGGGCGTTGCTTCTAGAAGGTGTTGTAGGGCTTCATAGAACTGATCAACTTCATCCTCTTCAGCAGCAGTGGTTGGGGCGTAGACCTGGATCACTGTGATGTTGAATGGTTTGCCTTGGATTCGAACTGAGATCATTCTGTCATTTTGGGGATTGTATCCCAAGACTGCTTTTCCTACTCTCTTATTGATTATGAATGCTACTCCATTTCTTCTGCGAGATTCTTGTCCACAGTAGTATACCTGATGGTCATCTGAATTAAATTCACCCATTCCTGTCCATTTTAGTTCACTGATTCCTAAAATGTCGATGTTCAGTCTTCTCATTTCTTGTTTAACCACGTCCAGCTTGCCTTGATTCATGGATCTGACGTTCCAGGTTCCTATGGAATAAAAATCTTTACAGCATCGGACTGTCTTTTCGCCACCAGTTACTTCCACAACTGAGCGTCCTTTCGGCTTTGGCCCAGCCGCTTCATTCATTCTGGCGCTACTCGTACTAGCCGTCTGCTCATCCCCAGTAGCATATTGGACACCTTCCGACCTGAGGGGCTCATCTTCCAGCGTCATATCGTTATGCCTATTGGAACTGTCCATAGAGTTTTCATGGCAAAGATACTGGAGTGGTTTGCCATTGCCTTCTCCAGTGGATCACCTTTTGTCAGAGCTCTCAGCTATGACCTGTCCGTCTTGGGGGGCCCTGCACGGCATAGCTCATAGCTTCACTGAACTACGCAAGCCCCCTTGCCACAACAAGGCAGCGATCCTTGAAGGGGGTCCCTTCCTCTGTAGGGAAAGTCAAGTCAGCGCTTTGTGATGTCATTTCAGTTGGTCACCTGTTTCAAGGTTGAGGTTGCCTTCCCCTGTGACTCCTGGTGTGTTGTGATATCCCCCCTGCTTGTAACAGACATCCCCTCCTCTCCAGGGGAACTCAGGTGAGCGCTTTGTGATATCCCCCCTGCTTGTAACAGACATCCCCTCATCTCTAGTGGAACTCAAGTGAGCGCTTTGTGATGCCATTTCAGTTGGTCACCTGTTTCAAGGTGGAGGCTGGCTTCCCCTGTGACTCCTGGTGTGTTGTGATATCCCCCCTGCTTGTAACAGACATCCCCTCATCTCTAGTGGAACTCAGGTGAGCGCTTTGTGATGCTATTTCAGTTGGTCACCTGTTTCAAGGTGGAGGCTGGCTGCCCCTGTGACTTCTGCTGTGTTGTGATATCCCCCCTGCTTGTAACAGACATCCCCTCCTCTCCAGGGGAACTCAGGTGAGCGCTTTGTGATGTCATTTCAGTTGGTTACCTGTTTCAAGGTGGAGGTTGCCTTCCCCTGTGACTCGTGGTGTGTTGTGATATCCCCCCTGCTTGTAACAGACATCCCCTCCTCTCCAGGGGAACTCAGGTGAGCGCTTTGTGATATCCCCCCTGCTTGTAACAGACATCCCCTCCTCTCCAGGTGAACTCAGGTGAGCGCTTTGTGATGTCATTTCAGTTGGTCACCTGTTTCAAGGTTGAGGTTGGCTTCCCCTGTGACTCCTGGTGTCTTGTGATATCCCCCCTACTTGTAACAGACATCCCCTCCTCTCCAGGGGAACTCAGGTGAGCGCTTTGTGATGTCATTTCAGTCGGTCACCTGTTTCAAGGTGGAGGTTGGCTTCCCCTGTGACTCCTGGTGTGTTGTGATATCCCCCCTGCTTGTAACTGTCAGGATTGTAGAATGTCTGTCATAAATTAGCCTGAGTTCTTCCATGACAGTTTTATTGCTTGGTGCCTGGTTGCCACAGGTCCTATATTCTTGCTAACAATTATAAGTGAATTATGTTGTTGTAACTCTTATCACCTGTTGAGGCCTCTCGGCTGGTTCTGGTTTCGCTATTACCCAGTCAAGGGCATGAGAATGTATCACTGTTTTAATTGCAAGGGAGTGGCGGGCTATAAATCTAATAATAATAATAATAATAATAATAATAATAATAATGTGCCTCTTCTCTCCTTCTCCCCTCCCTTGGGAACTTTCAAGTTTTGAGCGGGAGAATTGTATTGCTAAGCAGAAGCAAGTCTGTACTCTAGTCAGATTTGACTTTGCAGTCCTAGAGCGTGTAGTACTTTTCAAGGAGCTTTCATCAGCGGTACCGGGTTGGACTGAACCCCAGAGAGTGCATGCGTTCGTGGGGGAGCTCTCCGGAGATTTGTCCAGCAAGTGCCTCCTCCTGGAAGACCCACTGACGGTGGCGGGATGGGTGCAGTTGGCAGGAGAGATGGAGAGCCGGCTGGAACGGGCGGCCGAATATCAAGGAGTTGCGGACAAGACGGGGACGAAGACTTCTACCCCCAAGAAAGCCAAGCCCAAGGCGAAACTGGAGCCGAGTGAGCGCACTCGGCGCATGGAAAAGGGATTGTGTCTGGGTTGTGGTCAGGCTGGCCACTTCCTCGCACAATGCCCAACCAAGACGTCACCCAGTGCCTAGTCAACGGGAGGAACCCCAGCCAAAGCGTCCACCACTAAGAAAACGGCCCCGAAGAAAAGTGCCAAGTCCTTGCTTGCTCCAGCTGGGGCCGCACCTGTGGTGGAGGAATCGGAGGACAGCAGCGGCCAGGATGAAGAAGTTCAATCAGAGGAGCAGTTGGGAAACGAAGACGGTCTGCTGTAAAGGCGCCCCGCCAGCAGGCCTCCGGCAGGGGCAGACGCATGGTGAGTGACTCCCCCCTGGTCCTTTTGCCCGCGACCCTCACAGAGCCCAACTCTGGGAAAAAAGTGGGGGTTCGTTGCATTGTGGACTCAGGGTGTACCAAAACCCTAGTTAGCCCAGCGCTAGCCGAGACTTTGGGGGTGGGGAAGGTGCCTCTGGGGGAGCCCCTACCCATTACCCAACTGGATGGGAAATGTGCCCCAGGGGGGGAGGCTACGGTGAAAACGCTCCCGATGGACTTGGACGTTGAGAAACATTGGGAGCAAATTCAACCCCTAGTAGCGCCCCACTCCGCTTTCCCATGCGTTCTAGGTTTGGACTGATTGAGGGAGCATGACCCCACGGTGAAGTGGAAAAAGGGAACAGTGGAGTTTTCCTCACCTAGTTGCAAGCAGCATGTGCGGCCCCAACTCGCTCAAACCTGTAGAGCCGTGGCCGCAGTAGGGACCGCCGGGGGGGCGGCCATCCCTAGGGAGTATCGAGACTTTGCTGATGTGTTCGCAGAGGCCGAATGCGACCAACTTCCTCCCCACCGTAAAACAGATTGTGCCATTGAGTTAAAGAAAGGGGAGCCACTTCCCAAAGCCAAACTTTACTCTATGAGCCCTAGAGAAATGAAAGAACTTAGGGAGTTCTTGGACAAAAACTTAGCCCGGGGATTTATCAGACCTGCGACTTCTCCCCTGGCTGCCCCGGTCCTCTTTGTGAAAAAGAAAGACGGGTCCTTGCGCCTCTGTACGGACTACAGGGGGCTGAACGCTGTTTCCACCTGCAATGCTTACCCGCTGCCTTTGATTAAGGACTTGCTGGGACATTTGGGGAGGGCTCGGATTTTTACAAAACTGGACTTGAGAGAAGCCTATTACCGGGTCCGTATAAAGAAGGGGCATGAGTATTTGACTGCTTTTAACACCCCCCTGGGGCAATTTGAATACACTGACATGCCGTTCGGCCTCGCCAGCGCTCCGGGCGTGTTCATGAACATGATAAATGAAATTATGCATGATTTGTTGTATCAAGGGGTGTTGGTGTACATTGATGATATTTTAGTGTATTCAGAAGACGTGGGCAAACACGCCAAATTAGTCCGCGAAGTGCTCTGCCGGCTGCGGAAGCACCATTTGTTTGCCAAACTTTCAAAGTGTGAATTCCACCAGGATGCGGTGGAATTTCTAGGTTTCCAGGTCTCCCAAGCGGGGATCGAAATGGACCCGGGCAAGGTGCGTGACTTGCTGGCTTGGGAACCTCCCCGGACGCGGAGGCGGCTCCAGAGTTTCTTGGGATTTGCAAACTTTTATAGAACGTTTATCCCTAGTTTTGCCAAGGTGGCATTGCCGCTCACTGACTTGTTGAAAACAAAAGAAGGGGGAAAAGCGGCAAATCGACCGGGCGCCCCACTCCAGTGGACCCCCCGGTGTCAGGAAGCTTTCGAGAATTTGAAGCTCCTCTTCACATCTGAGCCCGTGTTGGCCCATGCTGACCCAGCTAAGCAATTCACCGTGCAAGTAGATTCCTCGGATGTAGCAATGGGGGCCGTGATCCTACAAGAGGAGGAGGATGGGAAGCTACACCCCTTAGCCTATCTGTCAAAAAAGTTTTCCGGGGCAGAACGCAACTGGGCAATTTGGAAAAAAGAGGTAGCTGCAGTAAAATTGGCGCTTGCCACATGGAGACATTGGTTGGAGGGGTCCGCCGTCCCGTTTGTAGTTTGGACAGACCATAAAAATCTCCAAGCACTCAAGCAGCCCTGCTCACTCTCTGCCAAGCAAATGCGGTGGGCAGAGTTTTTCTCTCGTTTCAACTTTACTCTTAAGCATCTGCCAGGCAAAATGAACTTTTTGGCGGACGCTCTCTCCCGCTTGCCCCAGTACAACAGTAAGCGCGACCCATTGGTGGACACGGTTTTCACCCCCGCCCAACTGGGGATGGCCACGGTGACGCACAGTCAAACAAAGACAGGAAACTCGATTCCCGGTGGGTGGGTTCAGAAGGAGGTGTTACAGGACTCTGAGTTTGCTTCCCTCCGCCCTGACCTAGCCGACAAGGGGGGCCTGTTTTTCAAGGGGGAGCGCCTTTACGTTCCAGCGGCAGCGTGCGGGGACGTTTTAAAACTTTGCCACGATGCAAAAACCGCAGGTCATTTTGGTTTTGTGAAAACTTTGCACCTGGTCAGAAGACATTATTGGTGGCCAACGTTGCGGAGCGATGTGGAGAAATACGTGCAAGGCTGCCCCACCTGCCTGGTTTCCAAACCCCCAGGAGGAAAGAAAAGAGGGCTGCTGCAGCCTCTGCCCACCCCTGCCCGTCCCTGGTCCGATGTTACCATGGATTTTATTACGGACCTGCCTCCCAGCCAGGGCAAGACTGTAGTTTGGGTGGTGGTGGATGCATTTTCAAAGCAAGCCCATTTTATTCCCTGTACGGGCTTGCCCTCGGCGGCCAAACTGGCTTCTATGTTTGTGACCCACATAATCTGCCTACATGGAATTCCTAGGCGTTTGCTCACGGATCGGGGCCCCCAGTTCGTTGCCAAGTTCTGGCAGGAGCTTTTGAAGTTGCTGGGAATAGAGCAAGCCCTGACCTCGGGCTACCACCCGGAGTCCAACGGTCAAACTGAGCGGGTGAACCAAATACTTGAACAGTATCTGCGCTGTTTTATTAACCACCAACAAAATGATTGGGTCGCCCTCTTGCCACTGGCTGAATTCGCCTACAACAACGGGGTGCATGCCTCCACAGGAGTATCTCCCTTTAAGGTGGTGTACGGGACTGACCTAGTGGCTGCACCTACCTGGGAATTAGTGTCTGCTGAAGCCCCTGAACTTCTTTGACAGATAGGCTAAGGTGTGCAGCTTCCCATCCTCCCCCTCTTGTAGAATTACGGCCCCCATGGCTACATCCGAGGAATCTACTTGCACGGTAAATTGCTTTGTTGGGTCAGCATGGGCCAACACCGGTTCGGATGTAAAAAGGAGCTTCAGATTCTCAAAGGCTTTCTGACACAGGGGGGTCCACTGGAGTGGGGCGCCCGGTCGATTTGCCGCTTTTCCCCCCTTCTTCGTTTTCAACAAGTCAGTGAGCGGCAATGCCACCTTGGCAAAGCTGGGAATAAACGTTCTATAAAAGTTTGCAAATCCTAAGAAGCTCTGGAGCTGCCTCATTGTCCTGGGAGGTTCCCAGGCCAACAAGTCACGCACTTTGCTCGGGTCCATTTCAATTCCCTCTTTGGACACCCGGAAACCCAAAAACTCCACCGCGTCCCGGTGGAATTCGCATTTGGAGAGTTTGGCAAACAGATGGTGCTTCCGCAGCCAACTGAGCACTTCGCGGACTAATTTGGCGTGTTTGCCCAGGTCTTCTGAATACACCAAAATATCATCAATGTAAACCAGTACCCCTTGATACAATAAATCATGCATAATTTCATTTATCATGTTCATGAACACGCCCGGAGCGCCGGCGGGGCCGAACGGCATGATGGTGTATTCAAATTGGCCAAAGGGGGTGTTGAAAGCGGTCAGGTACTCATGCCCCTTCTTTATGCGGACCCTGTAATAGGCTTCCCTCAAATCCAGTTTCGTAAAAATCCGGGCCCTCCCCAAATGTCCCAACAAGTCTTTAATCAAAGGCAAGGGGTAGGCATTGCAGGTGGAAACAGCATTCAGCCCCCTGTAGTCCGTACAGAGGTGTAGGGACCCATCCTTCTTTTTCACAAAAAGGACTGGGGCAGCCAGGGGAGACGTGGCCGGTCGGATAAATCCTCTGGCTAAATTCTTGTCCAAGAACTCCCTGAGCTCCTTCATTTCCCTAGGGCTCATGGAATACAATTTGGCTTTGGGAAGCGGCTCCCCCTTCTTCAGTTCAATTGCACAATCTGTTTTGCGGTGGGGAGGTAGTTGGTCGCACTCGGTCTCTGCAAACACATCCTCAAACTCTCGATACTCCCGTGGGAGGGCAGGCGCCCTAGCCGCCCCTACTGCGGCCACTGTTCGACAGTCTCGAGCGGGTTGGGGCCGCACATGCTGCTTGCAACTGGGTGACGAAAACTTCACCGACCCTTTCTTCCATTTCACCGTGGGATCGTGTTCCCGCCTCAGTTCTCCCTAAGCAGCTTAAAATCACCTTTTCTTTTTCTCCCCATAACATTCATCCTATGAGAGACTGGAATGGTCCACAGTTACCCAGCAGGCCTCAGTTCTCCCTGAGCAGCTTAAAAATCATCTTTTCTTTCTCTCCCCATAACATCCCTCCTATGAAAGAGACTGGAATGGTCCACAGTTACCCAGAAGGCATCAGTTCTCCCTAAGCAGCTTAAAATCACCTCATAGGAAGTATGTTATGGGGAGAGAAAGAAAAGGTGATTTTAAACTGTTTAGGGAGAACTGAGGCCTAGTGGGTAACTGTGGACCATTCCAGTTCTCTCAGACCTCTCTCATAGGAAGTATGTTATGGGGAGAGAAAGAAAAGATGATTTAAGCTGCTTAGGGAGAACTGTGGCCTGCTGGGTAACTGTGGACCATTCCATTCTCTTTCATAGAAGGGATGTTATGGGGAGAGAAAGAAAAGATGATTTTTAAGCTGCTTAGGGAGAACTGAGGCCTGCTGGGTAACTGTGGACCATTCCAGTCTCTTTCATAGGAGGGATGCTATAGGGAGAGAAAGAAAATATGATTTTTAAGCTGCTTAGGGAGAACTGAGGCCTGCTGGGTAACTGTGGACCATTCCAGTCTCTTTCATAGGAGGGATGTTATAGGGAGAGAAAGAAAAGATGATTTTTAAGCTGCTGAGGGAGAACTGAGGCCTGCTGGGTAACTGTGGACCATTCCAGGCTCTTTCATAGGAGGGATGTTATGGGGAGAGAAAGAAAAGATGATTTTTAAGCTGCTTATGGAGAACTGAGGCCTGGTGGGTAACTGTGGACCATTCCAGTTCTCTCAGACCTCTCTCATAGGAAGTATGGGGAGAGAAAGAAAAGATGATTTTTAAGCTGCTTATGGAGAACTGAGGCCTGCTGGGTAACTGTGGACCATTCCAGTCTCTCTCATAGGAAGTATGTTATGAGGAGAGAAAGAAAAGGTGATGTTAAACTGCTTAGGGAGAACTGAGGCCTAGTGGGTTACTGTGGACCATTCCAGTCTCTCTCATAGGAAGTATGTTATGAGGAGAGAAAGAAAAGGTGATTTTAAACTGCTTAGTGAGAATTGAGGCCCGGTGGGTAACTGTGGACCATTCCAGTCTCTCTCATAGGAAGTATGTTATGAGGAGAGAAAGAAAAGGTGATTTTAAACTGCTTAGGGAGAACTGAGGCCTGGTGGGTAACTGTGGACCATTCCAATTGTCTCAGACTTTTCTCATAGGATGAATGTTATGGGGAGAGAAAGAAAAGGTGAATTTAAACTGCTTAGGGAGAACTGAGGCCTGCTGGGTAACTGTGGACCATTCCAGTTCTCTCAGACCTCTCTCATAGGAAGTATGTTATGGGGAGAGAAAGAAAAGATGATTTTTAAGCTGCTCAGGGAGAACTGAGGCCTGCTGGGTAACTGTGGACCATTCCAGTTCTCTCAGACCCCTCTCATAGGAAGCACGTTATAGGGAGAAAAAGAAAAAGGTGATTTTAAATTGCTTAGGGAGAACTGAGGCCTGCTGGGTAACTGTGGACCATTCCAGTTCTCTCAGACCTCTCTCATAGGAAGTATGTTATGGGGAGGGAAAGAAAAGGTGATTTTTAAGCTGCTTAGGGAGAACTGAGGCCTGCTGGGTAACTGTGGACCTTTCCAGTTCTCTTAGACCTCTCTCATAGGAAGTATGTTATGGGGAGAGAAAAGGTGATTTTAAACTGCTTAGCGAGAACTGAGGCCTAGTGGGTAACTGTGGACCATTCCAGTTCTCTCAGACCTCTCTCATAGGAAGTATGGGGAGAGAAAGAAAAGATGATTTAAGCTGCTGAGGGAGAACTGAGGCCTGCTGGGTAACTGTGGACCATTCCAGTCTCTTTCATAGGAGGGATGTTATGGGGAGAGAAAGAAAAGATGATTTTTAAGCTGCTCAGGGAGAACTGAGGCCTGCTGGGTAACTGTGGACCATTCCAGTTCTCTCAGACCCCTCTCATAGGAAGCATGTTATAGGGAGAAAAAGAAAAAGGTGATTTTAAATTGCTTAGGGAGAACTGAGGCCTGGTGGACCATTCCAGTTCTCTCAGACCTCTCTCATAGGAAGTATGTTATGGGGAGAGAAAGAAAAGGTGATTTTAAACTGCTTGTGGAGAACTGAGGCCTGGTGGGTTACTGTGGACCATTCCAGTTCTCTCAGACCTCTCTCATAGGAAGTATGTTATGGGGAGAGAAAGAAAAGGTGATTTTAAACTGCTTAGGGAGAACTGAGGACTGCTGGGTAACTGGGACCATTCCAGTCTTTCTCATAGGAAGTATGTTATGGGGAGAGAAAGAAAAGGTGATTTTAAACTGCTTAGGGAGAACTGAGGCCTGGTGGGTTACTGTGGACCATTCCAGTTCTCTCAGACCTCTCTCATAGGAAGTATGTTATGGGGAGAGAAAGAAAAGGTGATTTTAAACTGCTTAGGGAGAACTGAGGCCTGGTGGGTAACTGTGGACCATTCCAATTGTCTCAGACTTTTCTCATAGGATGAATGTTATGGGGAGAGAAAGAAAAGGTGAATTTAAACTGCTTAGGGAGAACTGAGGCCTGCTGGGTAACTGTGGACCATTCCAGTCTCTTTCATAGGCGGGAAGTTATGGGGAGAGAAAGAAAAGATGATTTTTAAGCTGCTTATGGAGAATTGAGGCCCGCTGGGTAACTGTGGACCATTCCAGTCTCTTTCATAGGAGGGATGGGGAGAGAAAGAAAAGATGATTTTTAAGCTGCTTAGGGAGAACTGAGGCCTGCTGGGTAACTGTGGACCATTCCAGTCTCTTTCATAGGCGGGATGTTATGGGGAGAGAAAGAAAAGATGATTTTTAAGCTGCTTATGGAGAATTGAGGCCCGCTGGGTAACTGTGGACCATTCCAGTTCTCTCAGACCTCTCTCATAGGAAGTATGTTATGAGGAGAGAAAGAAAAGGTGATTTTAAACTGCTTAGGGAGAACGGAGGCCTGGTGGGTTACTGTGGACCATTCCAGTCTCTCTCATAGGAAGTATGTTATAGGGAGAGAAAGAAAAGGTGATTTTAAACTGCTTAGGGAGAACTGAGGCCTGGTGGGTTACTGTGGACCATTCCAGTCTCTCTCATAGGAAGTATGTTATGGGGAGAGAAAGAAAAGGTGATTTTAAACTGCTTAGGGCGAACTGAGGTCTGCTGGGTTACTGTGGACCATTCCAGTTCTCTCAGACCTCTCTCATACGAAGTATTTTATGGGGAGAGAAAGAAAAGGTGATTTTAAACTGCTTAGGGAGAACTGAGGCCTGCTGGGTAACTGTGGACTATTCCAGTCTCTCTCATAGGAAGTATGTTATGGGGAGAGAAAGAAAAGGTGATTTTAAACTGCTTAGGGAGAACTGAGGCCTGGTGGGTAACTGTGGACCATTCCAATTGTCTCAGACTTTTCTCATAGGATGAATGTTATGGGGAGAGAAAGAAAAGGTGAATTTAAACTGCTTAGGGAGAACTGAGGCCTGCTGGGTAACTGTGGACCATTCCAGTCTTTTTCATAGGCGGGATGTTATGGGGAGAGAAAGAAAAGATGAATTTTAAGCTGCTTATGGAGAATTGAGGCCCGCTGGGTAACTGTGGACCATTCCAGTCTCTTTCATAGGAGGGATGGGGAGAGAAAGAAAAGATGATTTTTAAGCTGCTTAGGGAGAACTGAGGCCTGCTGGGTAACTGTTGACCATTCCAGTCTCTTTCATAGGAGGGATGTTATGGGGAGAGAAAGGAAAGATGATTTTTAAGCTGCTTATGGAGAACTGAGGCCTGCTGGGTAACTGTGGACCATTCCAGTCTCTCTCATAGGAAGTATGTTATGGGGAGAGAAAGAAAAGGTGATTTTAAACTGCTTAGGGAGAACGGAGGCCTGGTTGGTAACTGTGGACCATTCCAGTCTCTTTCATAGGAGGGATGTTATGGGGAGAGAAAGAAAAGATGATTTTTAAGCTGCTTATGGAGAACTGAGGCCTGCTGGGTAACTGTTGACCATTCCAGTCTCTTTCATAGGAGGGATGTTATGAGGAGAGAAAGAAAAGGTGATTTTAAACTGCTTAGCGAGAACTGAGGCCTAGTGGGTAACTGTGGACCATTCCAGTTCTCTCAGACCTCTCTCATAGGAAGTATGGGGAGAGAAAGAAAAGATGATTTAAGCTGCTGAGGGAGAACTGAGGCCTGCTGGGTAACTGTGGACCATTCCAGTCTCTTTCATAGGAGGGATGTTATGGGGAGAGAAAGAAAAGGTGATTTTAAACTGCTTAGGGAGAACTGAGGCCTGGTGGGTAACTGTGGACCAATACAGTTCCCTCAGACCTCTCTCATAGGAATTATGTTATGGGGAAAGAAAGAAAAGGTGAATTTAAACTGCTTAGGGAGAACTGAGGCCTGGTGGGTAACTGTGGACCAATACAGTTCCCTCAGACCTCTCTCATAGGAATTATGTTATGGGGAAAGAAAGAAAAGGTGAATTTAAACTGCTTAGGGAGAACTGAGGCCTGGTGGGTAACTGTGGACCAATACAGTTCCCTCAGACCTCTCTCATAGGATGAATGTTATGGGGAAAGAAAGAAAAGGTGAATTTAAACTGCTTAAGGAGAACTGAGGCCTGCTGGGTAACTGTTGGCCATTCCAGTCTCTTACATAGGAGGGATGATATGAGGAGATAAAGAGAAGATAATTTTTAAGCTGTTTAGAGAGAACTGAGGCATGCTGGGTAGCTTTGGTCCATTGCAGTATCTTTCATATGAGGGATGTTATGAGGAGAGAAAGAAAAGATAATTTTTAAGATGCTTATGGAGAACTGAGGCCTGCTGGGTAACTGTGGACAATCCAGTTTCTCAGACCTCTCTCATAGGAAGTATGTTATGGGGAGAGAAAGAAAAGGTGACTTTGCCGCTTAGGGAGAACTGAGACCTGTTCTGATAACTGTGGGCCATTCCAGTCTCTTTCATAGGAGGGATGTTATGGGGAGAGAAGGAAAAGGCGATTTTTAAGCTGCTTAGGGAGAACTGAGGCCTGCTGGGTAACTGTGGACCATTCCAGTCTCTCATAGGATGAATGTTATGGGGAGAAAAAGAAAAGGTGATTTTAAGCTGCTTAGGGAGAACTGAGGCCTGCTGGGTAACTGTGGACCATTCCAGTCTCTTTCATAGGAGGGATGTTATGGGGAGAGAAAGAAAAGGTGATTTTAAACTGCTTAGGGAGAACTGAGGCCTGGTGGGTAACTGTAGACCATTCCAATTGTCTCAGACTTTTCTCATAGGATGAATGTTATGGGGAGAGAAAGAAAAGGTGAATTTAAACTGCTTAGGGAGAACTGAGGCCTGGTGGGTAACTGTGGACCAATACAGTTCCCTCAGACCTCTCTCATAGGAATTATGTTATGGGGAAAGAAAGAAAAGGTGAATTTAAACTGCTTAGGGAGAACTGGGGCCTGGTGGGTAACTGTGGACCATTCCAGTTCTCTCAGACCTCTCTCATAGGATGAATGTTATGGGGAAAGAAAGAAAAGGTGAATTTAAACTGCTTAAGGAGAACTGAGGCCTGCTGGGTAACTGTTGGCCATTCCAGTCTCTTACATAGGAGGGATGATATGAGGAGAGAAAGAAAAGATAATTTTAAGCTGTTTAGAGAGAACTGAGGCATGCTGGGTAGCTTTGGGCCATTGCAGTATCTTTCGTATGAGGGATGTTATGAGGAGAGAAAGAAAAGATAATTTTTAAGATGCTTATGGAGAACTGAGGCCTGCTGGGTAACTGTGGACAATCCAGTCTCTCAGACTTCTCTCATAGGAAGTATGTTATGGGGAGAGAAAGAAAAGGTGACTTTAAGCCGCTTAGGGAGAACTGAGACCTGTGATGATAACTGTGGCCCATTCCAGTCTCTTTCATAGGAGGGATGTTATGGGGAGAAAAAGAAAAGGTGATTTTTAAGCTGCTTAGGGAGAACGGAGGCCTACTGGGTAACTGTGGACATTCCTTTCTCTCATGGGATGAATGTTATGGGGAGAGAAAGAAAAGGTGATTTTTAAGCTGCTTAGGGAGAACTGAGGCCTGCTGTGTAACTGTGGACCATTCCAGTCTCTCATAGGATGAATGTTATGGGGAGAAAAAGAAAACGTGATTTTAAGCTGCTTAGGGAGAACTGAGGCCTGCTGGGTAACTGTGGACCATTCCAGTCTCTTTCATAGGAGGGATGTTATGCGGAGAGAAAGAAAAGGTGATTTTAAACTGCTTAGGGAGAACTGAGGCATGCTGGGTAACTGTGGACTATTCCAATTGTCTCAGACTTTTCTCATAGGATGAATGTTATGGGGAGAGAAAGAAAAGGTGAATTTAAACTGCTTAGGGAGAACTGCGGCCTGGTGGGTAACTGTGGACCATTCCAGTTCTCTCAGACCTCTCTCATAGGAAGTATGTTATGGGGAGAGAAAGAAAAGGTGATTTTAAGCTGCTTAGGGAGAACTGTGGCCTGCTGGGTAACTGTGGACCATTCCATTCTCTTTCATAGGAGGGATGTTATGGGGAGAGAAAGAAAAGGTGATTTTTAAGCTGCTTATGGAGAACTGAGGCCTGCTGGGTAACTGTGGCCCATTCCAGTCTCTTTCATAGGAGGGATGTTATGGGGAGAAAAAGAAAAGGTGATCTTTAAGCTGCTTAGGGAGAACGGAGGCCTACTGGGTAACTGTGGACCATTCCAGTCTCTTTCATAGGAGGGATGTTATGGGGAGAGAAAGAAAAGATGATTTTTAAGCTGCTTATGGAGAACTGAGGCCTGCTGGGTAACTGTGGACCATTCCAGTCTCTCTCATAGGAAGTATGTTATGAGGAGAGAAAGAAAAGGTGATTTAAAACTGCTTAGGGAAAACGGAGGCCTGGTGGGTAACTGTGGACCATTCCAATTGTCTCAGACTTTTCTCATACGATGAATGTTATGGGGAGTGAAAGAAAAGGAGAATTTAAACTGCTTAGGGAGAACTGAGGCCTGGTGGGGAACTGTGGACCATTCCAGTTCTCTCAGACCTCTCTCATAGGTAGAATGTTATGGGGAGAGAAAGAAAAGGTCATTTTAAACTGCTTAGGGAGAACTGAGGCCTGCTGGGTAACTGTGGACCATTCCAGTCTCTTTCATAGGCGGGATGTTATGGGGAGAGAAAGAAAAGATGATTTTTAAGCTGCTTATGGAGAATTGAGGCCCGCTGGGTAACTATGGACCATTCCAGTCTCTCATAGGAAGTATGTTATAGGGAGAGAAAGAAAAGGTGATTTTAAACTGCTTAGGGAGAAATGAGGCCTGGTGGGTTACTGTGGACCATTCCAGTCTCTCTCATAGGAAGTATGTTATGGGGAGAGAAAGAAAAGGTGATTTTAAACTGCTTAGGGCGAACTGAGGCCTGCTGGGTTACTGTGGACCATTCCAGTTCTCTCAGACCTCTCTCATAGGAAGTATTTTATGGGGAGAGAAAGAAAAGGTGATTTTAAACTGCTTAGGGAGAACGGAGGCCTGGTGGGTAACTGTGGACCATTCCAATTGTCTCAGACTTTTCTCATACGATGAATGTTATGGGGAGTGAAAGAAAAGGTGAATTTAAACTGCTTAGGGAGAACTGAGGCCTGGTGGGGAACTATGGACCATTCCAGTCTCTCTCATAGGAAGTATGTTATAGGGAGAGAAAGAAAAGGTGATTTTAAACTGCTTAGGGAGAACTGAGGCCTGGTGGGTTACTGTGGACCATTCCAGTCTCTCTCATAGGAAGTATGTTATGGGGAGAGAAAGAAAAGGTGATTTTAAACTGCTTAGGGCGAACTGAGGCCTGCTGGGTTACTGTGGACCATTCCAGTTCTCTCAGACCTCTCTCATAGGAAGTATTTTATGGGGAGAGAAAGAAAAGGTGATTTTAAACTGCTTAGGGAGAACTGAGGCCTGCTGGGTAACTGTGGACTATTCCAGTCTCTCTCATAGGAAGTATGTTATGGGGAGAGAAAGAAAAGGTGATTTTAAACTTCTTAGGGAGAACTGAGGCCTGCTGGGTAACTGTGGACCATTCCAATTGTCTCAGACTTTTCTCATAGGATGAATGTTATGGGGAGAGAAAGAAAAGGTGAATTTAAACTGCTTAGGGAGAACTGAGGCCTGCTGGGTAACTGTGGACCATTCCAGTCTTTTTCATAGGCGGGATGTTATGGGGAGAGAAAGAAAAGATGATTTTTAAGCTGCTTATGGAGAATTGAGGCCCGCTGGGTAACTGTGGACCATTCCAGTCTCTTTCATAGGAGGGATGGGGAGAGAAAGAAAAGATGATTTTTAAGCTGCTTAGGGAGAACTGAGGCCTGCTGGGTAACTGTTGACCATTCCAGTCTCTTTCATAGGAGGGATGTTATGGGGAGAGAAAGGAAAGATGATTTTTAAGCTGCTTATGGAGAACTGAGGCCTGCTGGGTAACTGTGGACCATTCCAGTCTCTCTCATAGGAAGTATGTTATGGGGAGAGAAAGAAAAGGTGATTTTAAAGTGCTTAGGGAGAACGGAGGCCTGGTTGGTAACTGTGGACCATTCCAGTCTCTTTCATAGGAGGGATGTTATGGGGAGAGAAAGAAAAGATGATTTTTAAGCTGCTTATGGAGAACTGAGGCCTGCTGGGTAACTGTTGACCATTCCAGTCTCTTTCATAGGAGGGATGTTATGAGGAGAGAAAGAAAAGGTGATTTTAAATTGCTTAGCGAGAACTGAGGCCTAGTGGGTAACTGTGGACCATTCCAGTTCTCTCAGACCTCTCTCATAGGAAGTATGGGGAGAGAAAGAAAAGATGATTTAAGCTGCTGAGGGAGAACTGAGGCCTGCTGGGTAACTGTGGACCATTCCAGTCTCTTTCATAGGAGGGATGTTATGGGGAGAGAAAGAAAAGGTGATTTTAAACTGCTTAGGGAGAACTGAGGCCTGGTGGGTAACTGTGGACCATTCCAATTGTCTCAGACTTTTCTCATAGGATGAATGTTATGGGGAGAGAAAGAAAAGGTGAATTTAAACTGCTTAGGGAGAACTGAGGCCTGGTGGGTAACTGTGGACCAATACAGTTCCCTCAGACCTCTCTCATAGGAATTATGTTATGGGGAAAGAAAGAAAAGGTGAATTTAAACTGCTTAGGGAGAACTGAGGCCTGGTGGGTAACTGTGGACCAATACAGTTCCCTCAGACCTCTCTCATAGGAATTATGTTATGGGGAAAGAAAGAAAAGGTGAATTTAAACTGCTTAGGGAGAACTGCGGCCTGGTGGGTAACTGTGGACCATTCCAGTTCTCTCAGACCTCTCTCATAGGATGAATGTTATGGGGAAAGAAAGAAAAGGTGAATTTAAACTGCTTAAGGAGAACTGAGGCCTGCTGGGTAACTGTTGGCCATTCCAGTCTCTTACATAGGAGGGATGATATGAGGAGAGAAAGAGAAGATAATTTTTAAGCTGTTTAGAGAGAACTGAGGCATGCTGGGTAGCTTTGGTCCATTGCAGTATCTTTCATATGAGGGATGTTATGAGGAGAGAAAGAAAAGATAATTTTTAAGATGCTTATGGAGAACTGAGGCCTGCTGGGTAACTGTGGACAATCCAGTCTCTCAGACCTCTATCATAGGAAGTATGTTATGGGGAGAGAAAGAAAAGGTGACTTTAAGCCGCTTAGGGAGAACTGAGACCTGTTCTGATAACTGTGGGCCATTCCAGTCTCTTTCATAGGAGGGATGTTATGGGGAGAGAAGGAAAAGGCGATTTTTAAGCTGCTTAGGGAGAACGGAGGCCTACTGGGTAACTGTGGACATTCCTTTCTCTCATGGGATGAATGTTATGGGGAGAGAAAGAAAAGGTGATTTTTAAGCTGCTTAGGGAGAACTGAGGCCTGCTGGGTAACTGTGGACCATTCCAGTCTCTCATAGGATGAATGTTATGGGGAGAAAAAGAAAAGGTGATTTTAAGCTGCTTAGGGAGAACTGAGGCCTGCTGGGTAACTGTGGACCATTCCAGTCTCTTTCATAGGAGGGATGTTATGGGGAGAGAAAGAAAAGGTGATTTTAAACTGCTTAGGGAGAACTGAGGCCTGGTGGGTAACTGTAGACCATTCCAATTGTCTCAGACTTTTCTCATAGGATGAATGTTATGGGGAGAGAAAGAAAAGGTGAATTTAAACTGCTTAGGGAGAACTGAGGCCTGGTGGGTAACTGTGGACCAATACAGTTCCCTCAGACCTCTCTCATAGGAATTATGTTATGGGGAAAGAAAGAAAAGGTGAATTTAAACTGCTTAGGGAGAACTGGGGCCTGGTGGGTAACTGTGGACCATTCCAGTTCTCTCAGACCTCTCTCATAGGATGAATGTTATGGGGAAAGAAAGAAAAGGTGAATTTAAACTGCTTAAGGAGAACTGAGGCCTGCTGGGTAACTGTTGGCCATTCCAGTCTCTTACATAGGAGGGATGATATGAGGAGAGAAAGAAAAGATAATTTTAAGCTGTTTAGAGAGAACTGAGGCATGCTGGGTAGCTTTGGGCCATTGCAGTATCTTTCGTATGAGGGATGTTATGAGGAGAGAAAGAAAAGATAATTTTTAAGATGCTTATGGAGAACTGAGGCCTGCTGGGTAACTGTGGACAATCCAGTCTCTCAGACTTCTCTCATAGGAAGTATGTTATGGGGAGAGAAAGAAAAGGTGACTTTAAGCCGCTTAGGGAGAACTGAGACCTGTGATGATAACTGTGGCCCATTCCAGTCTCTTTCATAGGAGGGATGTTATGGGGAGAAAAAGAAAAGGTGATTTTTAAGCTGCTTAGGGAGAACGGAGGCCTACTGGGTAACTGTGGACATTCCTTTCTCTCATGGGATGAATGTTATGGGGAGAGAAAGAAAAGGTGATTTTTAAGCTGCTTAGGGAGAACTGAGGCCTGCTGGGTAACTGTGGACCATTCCAGTCTCTCATAGGATGAATGTTATGGGGAGAAAAAGAAAAGGTGATTTTAAGCTGCTTAGGGAGAACTGAGGCCTGCTGGGTAACTGTGGACCATTCCAGTCTCTTTCATAGGAGGGATGTTATGGGGAGAGAAAGAAAAGGTGATTTTAAACTGCTTAGGGAGAACTGAGGCCTGGTGGGTAACTGTGGACTATTCCAATTGTCTCAGACTTTTCTCATAGGATGAATGTTATGGGGAGAGAAAGAAAAGGTGAATTTAAACTGCTTAGGGAGAACTGCGGCCTGGTGGGTAACTGTGGACCATTCCAGTTCTCTCAGACCTCTCTCATAGGAAGTATGTTATGGGGAGAGAAAGAAAAGGTGATTTTAAGCTGCTTAGGGAGAACTGTTGCCTGCTGGGTAACTGTGGACCATTCCATTCTCTTTCATAGGAGGGATGTTATGGGGAGAGAAAGAAAAGGTGATTTTTAAGCTGCTTAGGGAGAACTGAGGCCTGCTGGGTAACTGTGGACCATTCCAGGCTCTTTCATAGGAGGGATGTTATGGGGAGAGAAAGAAAAGGTGATTTTTAAGCTGCTTAGCCTTCCATCCTTCCGAGGTCGGTAAAATGAGTACCCAGCTTGCTGGGGGGTAAACGGTAATGACTGGGGAAGGCACTGGCAAACCACCCCTTATTGAGTCTGCCATGAAAACGCTAGAGGGCGTCACCCCAAGGGTCAGACATGACTCGGTGCTTGCACAGGGGATACCTTTACCTTTACCTTTATGGAGAACTGAGGCCTGGTGGGTAACTGTGGACCATTCCAGTTCTCTCAGACCTCTCTCATAGGAAGTATGTTATGGGGAGAGAAAGAAAAGGTGATTTTAAACTGCTTAGGGAGAACTGAGGCCTAGTGGGTAACTGTGGACCATTCCAGTCTCTTACATAGGAGGGATGATATGAGGAGATAAAGAGAAGATAATTTTTAAGCTGTTTAGAGAGAACTGAGGCATGCTGGGTAGCTTTGGGCCATTGCAGTATCTTTCATATGAGGGATGTTATGAGGAGAGAAAGAAAAGATAATTTTTAAGATGCTTATGGAGAACTGAGGCCTGCTGGGTAACTGTGGACAATCCAGTCTCTCAGACCTCTCTCATAGGAAGTATCTTATGGGGAGAGAAAGAAAAGGTGACTTTAAGCCGCTTAGGGAGAACTGAGACCTGTTCTGATAACTGTGGGCCATTCCAGTCTCTTTCATAGGAGGGATGTTATGGGGAGAAAAAGAAAAGGTGATTTTAAGCTGCTTAGGGAGAACTGAGGCCTGCTGGGTAACTGTGGACATTCCTTTCTCTCATGGGATGAATGTTATGGGGAGAGAAAGAAAAGGTGATTTTTAAGCTGCTTAGGGAGAACTGAGGCCTGCTGGGTAACTGTGGCCCATTCCAGTCTCTCATAGGATGAATGTTATGGGGAGAAAAAGAAAAGGTGATTTTAAGCTGCTTAGGGAGAACTGTTGCCTGCTGGGTAATTGTGGACCATTCCATTCTCTTTCATAGGAGGGATGTTATGGGGAGAGAAAGAAAAGGTGATTTTTAAGCTGCTTAGGGAGAACTGAGGCCTGCTGGGTAACTGTGGACCATTCCAGGCTCTTTCATAGGAGGGATGTTATGGGGAGAGAAAGAAAAGGTGATTTTTAAGCTGCTTAGCCTTCCATCCTTCCGAGGTCGGTAAAATGAGTACCCAGCTTGCTGGGGGGTAAACGGTAATGACTGGGGAAGGCACTGGCAAACCACCCCGTATTGAGTCTGCAATGAAAACGCTAGAGGGCGTCACCCCAAGGGTCAGACATGACTCGGTGCTTGCACAGGGGATACCTTTACCTTTACCTTTATGGAGAACTGAGGCCTGGTGGGTAACTGTGGACCATTCCAGTTCTCTCAGACCTCTCTCATAGGAAGTATGTTATGGGGAGAGAAAGAAAAGGTGATTTTAAACTGCTTAGGGAGAACTGAGGCCTAGTGGGTAACTGTGGACCATTCCAGTCTCTTACATAGGAGGGATGATATGAGGAGATAAAGAGAAGATAATTTTTAAGCTGTTTAGAGAGAACTGAGGCATGCTGGGTAGCTTTGGGCCATTGCAGTATCTTTCATATGAGGGATGTTATGAGGAGAGAAAGAAAAGATAATTTTTAAGATGCTTATGGAGAACTGAGGCCTGCTGGGTAACTGTGGACAATCCAGTCTCTCAGACCTCTCTCATAGGAAGTATGTTATGGGGAGAGAAAGAAAAGGTGACTTTAAGCCGCTTAGGGAGAACTGAGACCTGTTCTGATAACTGTGGGCCATTCCAGTCTCTTTCATAGGAGGGATGTTATGGGGAGAAAAAGAAAAGGTGATTTTAAGCTGCTTAGGGAGAACTGAGGCCTGCTGGGTAACTGTGGACATTCCTTTCTCTCATGGGATGAATGTTATGGGGAGAGAAAGAAAAGGTGATTTTTAAGCTGCTTAGGGAGAACTGAGGCCTGCTGGGTAACTGTGGCCCATTCCAGTCTCTCATAGGATGAATGTTATGGGGAGAAAAAGAAAAGGTGATTTTAAGCTGCTTAGGGAGAACTGAGGCCTGCTGGGTAACTGTGGACCATTCCAGTCTCTTTCATAGGAGGGATGTTATGGGGAGAGAAAGAAAAGGTGATTTTAAACTGCTTAGGGAGAACTGAGGCCTGCTGGGTAACTGTGGGCCATTCCAGTTCTCTCAGACCTCTCTCATAGGATGAATGTTATGGGGAAAGAAAGAAAAGGTGAATTTAAACTGCTTTAGGAGTACTGAGGCCTGCTGGTTAACTGTTGGCCATTCCAGTCTCTCATAGGATGAATGTTATGGGGAGAAAAAGAAAAGGTGATTTTAAGCTGCTTAGGGAGAACTGAGGCCTGCTGGGTAACTGTGGACCATTCCAGTCTCTCATAGGATGAATGTTATGGGGAGAAAAAGAAAAGGTGATTTTAAGCTGCTTAGGGAGAACTGAGGCCTGCTGGGTAACTGTGGACCATTCCAGGCTGTTTCATAAGAGGGATGTTATGGGGAGAGAAAGAAAAGTTGATTTCAAACTGCTTAGGGAGAACTGAGGCCTGCTGGGTAACTGTGGACCATTCCAGTTCTCTCAGACCTCTTTCATAGGAAGTATGTTATGGGGAGAGAAAGAAAAGATGATTTTTCAGCTGCTTAGGGAGAACTGAGGCCTGCTGGGTAACTGTGGACCATTCCAGTCTCTTTCATAGCAGGGATGTTATGGGGAAAGAAAGAAAAGATGCTTTTTAAGCTGCTTAGGGAGGCCTGCTGGGTAACTGTGGACCATTCCAGTTCTCTCAGACCTCTCTCATAGGAAGTATGTTATGGGGAGAGAAAGAAAAGGTGATTTTAAACTGCTTAGGGAGAACTGAGGCCTAGTGGGTAACTGTGGACCATTCCAGTTCTCTCAGACCTCTCTCATAGGAAGTATGTTATGGGGAGAGAAAGAAAAGATGATTTAAGCTGCTTAGGGAGAACTGAGGCCTGCTGGGTAACTGTGGACCATTCCAGTCTCTTTCATAGGAGGGATGTTATAAGGAGAGAAAGAAAAGATGATTTTAAGCTGCTTAGGGAGAACTGTGGCCTGCTGGGTAACTGTGGACCATTCCATTCTCTTTCATAGGAGGGATGTTATGGGGAGAGAAAGAAAAGATGATTTTTAAACTGCTTATGGAGAACTGAGGCCTCCTGGGTAACTGTGGACCATTCCAGACTCTTTCATAGGAGGGATGTTATGGGGAGAGAAAGAAAAGTTGATTTTTAAGCTGCTCAGGGAGAACTGAGGCCTGCTGGGTAACTGTGGACCATTCCACTTCTCTCAGACCCCTCTCATAGGAAGCACGTTATAGGGAGAAAAAGAAAAAGGTGATTTTAAATTGCTTAGGGAGAACTGAGGCCTGGTGGACCATTCCAGTTCTCTCAGACCTCTCTCATAGGAAGTATGTTATGGGGAGGGAAAGAAAAGGTGATTTTTAAGCTGCTTAGGGAGAACTGAGGCCTGCTGGGTAACTGTGGACCTTTCCAGTTCTCTTAGACCTCTCTCATAGGAAGTATGTTATGGGGAGAGAAAGAAAAGGTGATTTTAAACTGCTTAGCGAGAACTGAGGCCTAGTGGGTAACTGTGGACCATTCCAGTTCTCTCAGACCTCTCTCATAGGAAGTATGGGGAGAGAAAGAAAAGATGATTTAAGCTGCTGAGGGAGAACTGAGGCCTGCTGGGTAACTGTGGACCATTCCAGTCTCTTTCATAGGAGGGATGTGTTGGGGAGAGAAAGAAAAGATGATTTTTAAGCTGCTCAGGGAGAACTGAGGCCTGCTGGGTAACTGTGGACCATTCCAGTTCTCTCAGACCCCTCTCATAGGAAGCATGTTATAGGGAGAAAAAGAAAAAGGTGATTTTAAATTGCTTAGGGAGAACTGAGGCCTGGTGGACCATTCCAGTTCTCTCAGACCTCTCTCATAGGAAGTATGTTATGGGGAGAGAAAGAAAAGATGATTTAAGCTGCTTAGGGAGAACTGAGGCCTGCTGGGTAACTGTGGACCATTCCAGTCTCTTTCATAGGAGGGATGTTATAAGGAGAGAAAGAAAAGATGATTTTAAGCTGCTTAGGGAGAACTGAGGCCAGCTGGGTAACTGTGGACCATTCGAGTTCTCTCAGACCTCTCTCATAGGAAGCATGTTATGGGGAGAAAAAGAAAAGGTGAATTTAAACTGCTTAGGGAGAACTGCCTGGAGGGTAACTGTGGACCAATACAGTTCCCTCAGACCTCTCTCATAGGAATTATGTTATGGGGAGAGAAAGAAAGGTGATTTTAAGCTGTTTAGAGAGAACTGAGGCATGCTGGGTAGCTTTGGGCCATTGCAGTATCTTTCGTATGAGGGATGTTATGAGGAGAGAAAGAAAAGATAATTTTTAAGATGCTTATGGAGAACTGAGGCCTGCTGGGTAACTGTGGACAATCCAGTCTCTCAGACCTCTCTCATAGGAAGTATGTTATGGGGAGAGAAAGAAAAGGTGACTTTAAGCCGCTTAGGGAGAACTGAGACCTGTTCTGATAACTGTGGGCCATTCCAGTCTCTTTCATAGGAGGGATGTTATGGGGAGAAAAAGAAAAGGTGATTTTTAAGCTGCTTAGGGAGAACGGAGGCCTACTGGGTAACTGTGGACATTCCTTTCTCTCATGGGATGAATGTTATAGGGAGAGAAAGAAAAGGTGATTTTTAAGCTGCTTAGGGAGAACTGAGGCCTGCTGGGTTACTGTGGACCATTCCAGTTCTCTCAGACCTCTCTCATAGGAAGTATGTTATAGGGAGAGAAAGAAAAGGTGATTTTAAACTGCTTAGGGAGAACTGAGGCCTGGTGGGTTACTGTGGACCATTCCAGTTCTCTCAGACCTCTCTCATAGGAAGTATGTTATGGGGAGAGAAAGAAAAGGTGGTTTTAAACTGCTTAGGGAGAACTGAGGACTGCTGGGTAACTGGGACCATTCCAGTCTTTCTCATAGGAAGTATGTTATGGGGAGAGAAAGAAAAGGTGATTTTAAACTGCTTAGGGAGAACTGAGGCCTGGTGGGTTACTGTGGACCATTCCAGTTCTCTCAGACCTCTCTCATAGGAAGTATGTTATGGGGAGAGAAAGAAAAGGTGATTTTAAACTGCTTAGGGAGAACTGAGGCCTGGTGGGTAACTGTGGACCATTCCAATTGTCTCAGACTTTTCTCATAGGATGAATGTTATGGGGAGAGAAAGAAAAGGTGAATTTAAACTGCTTAGGGAGAACTGAGGCCTGCTGGGTAACTGTGGACCATTCCAGTCTCTTTCATAGGCGGGATGTTATGGGGAGAGAAAGAAAAGATGATTTTTAAGCTGCTTATGGAGAATTAAGGCCCGCTGGGTAACTGTGGACCATTCCAGTCTCTTTCATAGGAGGGATGGGGAGAGAAAGAAAAGATGATTTTTAAGCTGCTTAGGGAGAACTGAGGCCTGCTGGGTAACTGTTGACCATTCCAGTCTCTTTCATAGGAGGGATGTTATGGGGAGAGAAAGAAAAGATGATTTTTAAGCTGCTTATGGAGAACTGAGGCCTGCTGGGTAACTGTGGACCATTCCAGTCTCTCTCATAGGAAGTATGTTATGAGGAGAGAAAGAAAAGGTGATTTTAAACTGCTTAGGGAGAACGGAGGCCTGGTGGGTAACTGTGGACCATTCCAATTGTCTCAGACTTTTCTCATACGATTAATGTTATGGGGAGTGAAAGAAAAGGTGAATTTAAACTGCTTAGGGAGAACTGAGGCCTGGTGGGGAACTGTGGACCATTCCAGTCTCTCTCATAGGAAGTATGTTATAGGGAGAGAAAGAAAAGGTGATTTTAAACTGCTTAGGGAGAACTGAGGCCTGGTGGGTTACTGTGGACCATTCCAATCTCTCTCATAGGAAGTATGTTATGGGGAGAGAAAGAAAAGGTGATTTTAAACTGCTTAGGGCGAACTGAGGCCTGCTGGGTTACTGTGGACCATTCCAGTTCTCTCAGACCTCTCTCATAGGAAGTATGTTATGGGGAGAGAAAGAAAAGGTGATTTTAAACTGCTTAGGGAGAACTGAGGCCTGCTGGGTAACTGTGGACTATTCCAGTCTCTCTCATAGGAAGTATGTTATGGGGAGAGAAAGAAAAGGTGATTTTAAACTGCTTAGGGAGAACTGAGGCCTGGTGGGTTACTGTGGACCATTCCAATTGTCTCAGACTTTTCTCATAGGATGAATGTTATGGGGAGAGAAAGAAAAGGTGAATTTAAACTGCTTAGGGAGAACTGAGGCCTGCTGGGTAACTGTGGACCATTCCAGTCTCTTTCATAGGCGGGATGTTATGGGGAGAGAAAGAAAAGATGATTTTTAAGCTGCTTATGGAGAATTGAGGCCCGCTGGGTAACTGTGGACCATTCCAGTCTCTCTCATAGGAAGTATGTTATGAGGAGAGAAAGAAAAGGTGATTTTAAACTGCTTAGGGAGAACGGAGGCCTGGTGGGTAACTGTGGACCATTCCAATTGTCTCAGACTTTTCTCATACGATGAATGTTATGGGGAGTGAAAGAAAAGGTGAATTTAAACTGCTTAGGGAGAACTGAGGCCTGGTGGGGAACTGTGGACCATTCCAGTCTCTCTCATAGGAAGTATGTTATAGGGAGAGAAAGAAAAGGTGATTTTAAACTGCTTAGGGAGAACTGAGGCCTGGTGGGTTACTGTGGACCATTCCAGTCTCTCTCATAGGAAGTATGTTATGGGGAGAGAAAGAAAAGGTGATTTTAAACTGCTTAGGGCGAACTGATGCCTGCTGGGTTACTGTGGACCATTCCAGTTCTCTCAGACCTCTCTCATAGGAAGTATGTTATGGGGAGAGAAAGAAAAGGTGATTTTAAACTGCTTAGGGAGAACTGAGGCCTGCTGGGTAACTGTGGACTATTCCAGTCTCTCTCATAGGAAGTATGTTATGGGGAGAGAAAGAAAAGGTGATTTTAAACTGCTTAGGGAGAACTGAGGCCTGGTGGGTTACTGTGGACCATTCCAGTTCTCTCAGACCTCTCTCATAGGTAGAATGTTATGGGGAGAGAAAGAAAAGGTGATTTTAAACTGCTTAGGGAGAACTGAGGCCTGGTGGGTAACTGTGGACCATTCCAATTGTCTCAGACTTTTCTCATAGGATGAATGTTATGGGGAGAGAAAGAAAAGGTGAATTTAAACTGCTTAGGGAGAACTGAGGCCTGCTGGGTAACTGTGGACCATTCCAGTCTCTTTCATAGGCGGGATGTTATGGGGAGAGAAAGAAAAGATGATTTTTAAGCTGCTTATGGAGAATTGAGGCCCGCTGGGTAACTGTGGACCATTCCAGTCTCTCTCATAGGAAGTATGTTATGAGGAGAGAAAGAAAAGGTGATTTTAAACTGCTTAGGGAGAACGGAGGCCTGGTGGGTAACTGTGGACCATTCCAATTGTCTCAGACTTTTCTCATACGATGAATGTTATGGGGAGTGAAAGAAAAGGTGAATTTAAACTGCTTAGGGAGAACTGAGGCCTGGTGGGGAACTATGGACCATTCCAGTCTCTCTCATAGGAAGTATGTTATAGGGAGAGAAAGAAAAGGTGATTTTAAACTGCTTAGGGAGAACTGAGGCCTGGTGGGTTACTGTGGACCATTCCAGTCTCTCTCATAGGAAGTATGTTATGGGGAGAGAAAGAAAAGGTGATTTTAAACTGCTTAGGGCGAACTGAGGCCTGCTGGGTTACTGTGGACCATTCCAGTTCTCTCAGACCTCTCTCATAGGAAGTATTTTATGGGGAGAGAAAGAAAAGGTCATTTTAAACTGCTTAGGGAGAACTGAGGCCTGCTGGGTAACTGTGGACTATTCCAGTCTCTCTCATAGGAAGTATGTTATGGGGAGAGAAAGAAAAGGTGATTTTAAACTGCTTAGGGAGAACTGAGGCCTGGTGGGTAACTGTGGACCATTCCAATTGTCTCAGACTTTTCTCATAGGATGAATGTTATGGGGAGAGAAAGAAAAGGTGAATTTAAACTGCTTAGGGAGAACTGAGGCCTGCTGGGTAACTGTGGACCATTCCAGTCTCTTTCATAGGCGGGATGTTATGGGGAGAGAAAGAAAAGATGATTTTTAAGCTGCTTATGGAGAATTGAGGCCCGCTGGGTAACTGTGGACCATTCCAGTCTCTTTCATAGGAGGGATGGGGAGAGAAAGAAAAGATGATTTTTAAGCTGCTTAGGGAGAACTGAGGCCTGCTGGGTAACTGTTGACCATTCCAGTCTCTTTCATAGGAGGGATGTTATGGGGAGAGAAAGGAAAGATGATTTTTAAGCTGCTTATGGAGAACTGAGGCCTGCTGGGTAACTGTGGACCATTCCAGTCACTCTCATAGGAAGTATGTTATGGGGAGAGAAAGAAAAGGTGATTTTAAACTGCTTAGGGAGAACTGAGGCCTGGTGGGTTACTGTGGACCATTCCAGTTCTCTCAGACCTCTCTCATAGGTAGAATGTTATGGGGAGAGAAAGAAAAGGTGATTTTAAACTGCTTAGGGAGAACTGAGGCCTGGTGGGTAACTGTGGACCATTCCAATTGTCTCAGACTTTTCTCATAGGATGAATGTTATGGGGAGAGAAAGAAAAGGTGAATTTAAACTGCTTAGGGAGAACTGAGGCCTGCTGGGTAACTGTGGACCATTCCAGTCTCTTTCATAGGCGGGATGTTATGGGGAGAGAAAGAAAAGATGATTTTTAAGCTGCTTATGGAGAATTGAGGCCCGCTGGGTAACTGTGGACCATTCCAGTCTCTCTCATAGGAAGTATGTTATGAGGAGAGAAAGAAAAGGTGATTTTAAACTGCTTAGGGAGAACGGAGGCCTGGTGGGTAACTGTGGACCATTCCAATTGTCTCAGACTTTTCTCATACGATGAATGTTATGGGGAGTGAAAGAAAAGGTGAATTTAAACTGCTTAGGGAGAACTGAGGCCTGGTGGGGAACTATGGACCATTCCAGTCTCTCTCATAGGAAGTATGTTATAGGGAGAGAAAGAAAAGGTGATTTTAAACTGCTTAGGGAGAACTGAGGCCTGGTGGGTTACTGTGGACCATTCCAGTCTCTCTCATAGGAAGTATGTTATGGGGAGAGAAAGAAAAGGTGATTTTAAACTGCTTAGGGCGAACTGAGGCCTGCTGGGTTACTGTGGACCATTCCAGTTCTCTCAGACCTCTCTCATAGGAAGTATGTTATGGGGAGAGAAAGAAAAGGTCATTTTAAACTGCTTAGGGAGAACTGAGGCCTGCTGGGTAACTGTGGACTATTCCAGTCTCTCTCATAGGAAGTATGTTATGGGGAGAGAAAGAAAAGGTGATTTTAAACTGCTTAGGGAGAACTGAGGCCTGGTGGGTAACTGTGGACCATTCCAATTGTCTCAGACTTTTCTCATAGGATGAATGTTATGGGGAGAGAAAGAAAAGGTGAATTTAAACTGCTTAGGGAGAACTGAGGCCTGCTGGGTAACTGTGGACCATTCCAGTCTCTTTCATAGGCGGGATGTTATGGGGAGAGAAAGAAAAGATGATTTTTAAGCTGCTTATGGAGAATTGAGGCCCGCTGGGTAACTGTGGACCATTCCAGTCTCTTTCATAGGAGGGATGGGGAGAGAAAGAAAAGATGATTTTTAAGCTGCTTAGGGAGAACTGAGGCCTGCTGGGTAACTGTTGACCATTCCAGTCTCTTTCATAGGAGGGATGTTATGGGGAGAGAAAGGAAAGATGATTTTTAAGCTGCTTATGGAGAACTGAGGCCTGCTGGGTAACTGTGGACCATTCCAGTCACTCTCATAGGAAGTATGTTATGGGGAGAGAAAGAAAAGGTGATTTTAAACTGCTTAGGGAGAACTGCGGCCTGGTGGGTAACTGTGGACCATTCCAGTTCTCTCAGACCTCTCTCATAGGATGAATGTTATGGGGAAAGAAAGAAAAGGTGAATTTAAACTGCTTAAGGAGAACTGAGGCCTGCTGGGTAACTGTTGGCCATTCCAGTCTCTTACATAGGAGGGATGATATGAGGAGAGAAAGAGAAGATAATTTTAAAGCTGTTTAGAGAGAACTGAGGCATGCTGGGTAGCTTTGGTCCATTGCAGTATCTTTCATATGAGGGATGTTATGAGGAGAGAAAGAAAAGATAATTTTTAAGATGCTTATGGAGAACTGAGGCCTGCTGGGTAACTGTGGACAATCCAGTCTCTCAGACCTCTCTCATAGGAAGTATGTTATGGGGAGAGAAAGAAAAGGTGACTTTAAGCCGCTTAGGGAGAACTGAGACCTGTTCTGATAACTGTGGGCCATTCCAGTCTCTTTCATAGGAGGGATGTTATGGGGAGAGAAGGAAAAGGCGATTTTTAAGCTGCTTAGGGAGAACGGAGGCCTACTGGGTAACTGTGGACATTCCTTTCTCTCATGGGATGAATGTTATGGGGAGAGAAAGAAAAGGTGATTTTTAAGCTGCCTAGGGAGAACTGAGGCCTGCTGGGTAACTGTGGACCATTCCAGTCTCTCATAGGATGAATGTTATGGGGAGAAAAAGAAAAGGTGATTTTAAGCTGCTTAGGGAGAACTGAGGCCTGCTGGGTAACTGTGGACCATTCCAGTCTCTTTCATAGGAGGGATGTTATGGGGAGAGAAAGAAAAGGTGATTTTAAACTGCTTAGGGAGAACTGAGGCCTGGTGGGTAACTGTGGACCATTCCAATTGTCTCAGACTTTTCTCATAGGATGAATGTTATGGGGAGAGAAAGAAAAGGTGAATTTAAACTGCTTAGGGAGAACTGAGGCCTGGTGGGTAACTGTGGACCAATACAGTTCCCTCAGACCTCTCTCATAGGATGAATGTTATGGGGAGAGAAAGAAAAGGTGAATTTAAACTGCTTAGGGAGAACTGCGGCCTGGTGGGTAACTGTGGACCATTCCAGTCTCTTTCATAGGCGGGATGTTATGGGGAGAGAAAGAAAAGGTGATTTTAAACTGCTTAGGGAGAACTGAGGCCTGGTGGGTAACTGTGGACCATTCCAATTGTCTCAGACTTTTCTCATAGGATGAATGTTATGGGGAGAGAAAGAAAAGGTGAATTTAAACTGCTTAGGGATAATTGCGGCCTGGTGGGTAACTGTGGACCATTCCAGTTCTCTCAGACCTCTCTCATAGGATGAATGTTATGGGGAAAGAAAGAAAAGGTGAATTTAAACTGCTTTAGGAGAACTGAGGCCTGCTGGTTAACTGTTGGCCATTCCAGTCTCTCATAGGATGAATGTTATGGGGAGAAAAAGAAAAGGTGATTTTAAGCTGCTTAGGGAGAACTGAGGCCTGCTGGGTAACTGTGGACCATTCCAGTCTCTCATAGGATGAATGTTATGGGGAGAAAAAGAAAAGGTGATTTTAAGCTGCTTAGGGAGAACTGAGGCCTGCTGGGTAACTGTGGACCATTCCAGGCTGTTTCATAAGAGGGATGTTATGGGTAGAGAAAGAAAAGTTGATTTCAAACTGCTTAGGGAGAACTGAGGCCTGCTGGGTAACTGTGGACCATTCCAGTTCTCTCAGACCTCTTTCATAGGAAGTATGTTATGGGGAGAGAAAGAAAAGATGATTTTTCAGCTGCTTAGGGAGAACTGAGGCCTGCTGGGTAACTGTGGACCAGCTGCTGGGTAACTGTGGACCATTCCAGTTCTCTCAGACTTCTCTCATAGGAAGTATGTTATGGGGAGAGAAAGAAAAGGTGATTTTAAACTGCTTAGGGAGAACTGAGGCCTAGTGGGTAACTGTGGACCATTCCAGTTCTCTCAGACCTCTCTCATAGGAAGTATGTTATGGGGAGAGAAAGAAAAGATGATTTAAGCTGCTTAGGGAGAACTGTGGCCTGCTGGGTAACTGTGGACCATTCCATTCTCTTTCATAGGAGGGATGTTATGGGGAGAGAAAGAAAAGATGATTTTTAAACTGCTTATGGAGAACTGAGGCCTCCTGGGTAACTGTGGACCATTCCAGTCTCTTTCATAGGAGGGATGTTATAGGGAGAGAAAGAAAAGATGATTTTTAAGCTGCTTAGGGAGAACTGAGGCCTGATGAGTAACTGTGGACATTCCAGTTCTCTTAGACCTCTCTCATAGGATGAATGTTATGGGGAGAGAAAGAAAAGGTGATTTTTAAGCTGCTTAGGGAGAACTGGGGCCTGGTGGGTAACTGTCAACCATTCCAGTTCTCTCAGACCTCTCCCATAGGAAGTATGGGGAAAAAAAGAAAAGATGATTTAAGCTGCTGAGGGAGAACTGAGGCCTGCTGGGTAACTGTGGACCATTCCAGTCTCTTTCATAGGAGGGATGTTATAAGGAGAGAAAAAAAAGATGATTTTTAAGCTGCTTAGGGAGAACTGAGGCCTGCTGGGTAACTGTGGACCATTCCAGTTCTCTCAGACCTCTCTCATAGGAAGCATGTTATGGTGAAAGAAAAGGTGATTTTAAATGGCTTAGGGAGAACTGAGGCCTAGTGGGTAACTGTGGACCATTCCAGTTCTCTCGGACCTCTCTCATAGGAAGTATGTTATGGGGAGAGAAAGAAAAGGTGATTTTAAACTGCTTAGGGAGAACTGAGGCCTAGTGGGTAACTGTGGACCATTCCAGTTCTCTCATAGGAAGTATGTTATGGGGAGAGAAAGAAAAGATGATTTTTAAGCTGCTTAGGGAGAACTGAGGCCTGCTGGGTAACTGTGGACCATTCCAGTCTCTCTCATAGGAAATCATGTTATGGGGAGAGAAAGAAAAGGTGATTTTAAACTGCTTAGGGAGAACTGCGGCCTGGTGGGTAACTGTGGACCATTCCAGTTCTCTCAGACCTCTCTCATAGGATGAATGTTATGGGGAAAGAAAGAAAGGTGAATTTAAACTGCTTAAGGAGAACTGAGGCATGCTGGGTAGCTTTGGGCCATTGCAGTATCTTTCATATGAGGGATGTTATGAGGAGAGAAAGAAAAGATAATTTTTAAGATGCTTATGGAGAACTGAGGCCTGCTGGGTAACTGTGGACAATCCAGTCTCTCAGACCTCTCTCATTGGAAGTATCTTATGGGGAGAGAAAGAAAAGGTGACTTTAAGCCGCTTAGGGAGAACAGAGACCTGTTCTGATAACTGTGGGCCATTCCAGTCTCTTTCATAGGAGGGATGTTATGGGGAGAGAAAGAAAAGATGATTTTTAAGCTGCTTATGGAGTACTGAGGCCTGCTGGGTAACTGTGGATCATTCCAGTCTCTCTCATAGGAAGTATGTTATGGGGAGAGAAAGAAAAGGTGATTTTAAACTGCTTAGGGAGAACTGAGACCTGCTGGGTAACTGTGGACCATTCCAGTCTCTTTCATATGGGGAGAGAAAGAAGAGATGATTTTTAAGCTGCTTAGGGAGAACTGAGGCCTGCTGGGTAACTGTGGACCATTCCAGTCTCTTTCATAGGAGGGATGTTATAAGGAGAGAAAAAAAAGATGATTTTTAAGCTGCTTAGGGAGAACTGAGGCCTGCTGGGTAACTGTGGACCATTCCAGTTCTCTCAGACCTCTCTCATAGGAAGCATGTTATGGTGAAAGAAAAGGTGATTTTAAATGGCTTAGGGAGAACTGAGGCCTAGTGGGTAACTGTGGACCATTCCAGTTCTCTCGGACCTCTCTCATAGGAAGTATGTTATGGGGAAAGAAAGAAAAGGTGAATTTAAACTGCTTTAGGAGAACTGAGGCCTGCTGGTTAACTGTTGGCCATTCCAGTCTCTCATAGGATGAATGTTATGGGGAGAAAAAGAAAAGGTGATTTTAAGCTGCTTAGGGAGAACTGAGGCCTGCTGGGTAACTGTGGACCATTCCAGTCTCTCATAGGATGAATGTTATGGGGAGAAAAAGAAAAGGTGATTTTAAGCTGCTTAGGGACAACTGAGGCCTGCTGGGTAACTGTGGACCATTCCAGGCTGTTTCATAAGAGGGATGTTATGGGGAGAGAAAGAAAAGTTGATTTCAAACTGCTTAGGGAGAACTGAGGCCTGCTGGGTAACTGTGGACCATTCCAGTTCTCTCAGACCTCTTTCATAGGAAGTATGTTATGGGGAGAGAAAGAAAAGATGATTTTTCAGCTGCTTAGGGAGAACTGAGGCCTGCTGGGTAACTGTGGACCAGCTGCTGGGTAACTGTGGACCATTCCAGTTCTCTCAGACTTCTCTCATAGGAAGTATGTTATGGGGAGAGAAAGAAAAGGTGATTTTAAACTGCTTAGGGAGAACTGAGGCCTAGTGGGTAACTGTGGACCATTCCAGTTCTCTCAGACCTCGCTCATAGGAAGTATGTTATGGGGAGAGAAAGAAAAGATGATTTAAGCTGCTTAGGGAGAACTGTGGCCTGCTGGGTAACTGTGGACCATTCCATTCTCTTTCATAGGAGGGATGTTATGGGGAGAGAAAGAAAAGATGATTTTTAAACTGCTTATGGAGAACTGAGGCCTCCTGGGTAACTGTGGACCATTCCAGTATCTTTCATAGGAGGGATGTTATAGGGAGAGAAAGAAAAGATGATTTTTAAGCTGCTTAGGGAGGCCTGCTGAGTAACTGTGGACATTCCAGTTCTCTTAGACCTCTCTCATAGGATGAATGTTATGGGGAGAGAAAGAAAAGGTGATTTTTAAGCTGCTTAGGGAGAACTGGGGCCTGGTGGGTAACTGTCAACCATTCCAGTTCTCTCAGACCTCTCCCATAGGAAGTATGGGGAAAAAAAGAAAAGATGATTTAAGCTGCTGAGGGAGAACTGAGGCCTGCTGGGTAACTGTGGACCATTCCAGTCTCTTTCATAGGAGGGATGTTATAAGGAGAGAAAAAAAAGATGATTTTTAAGCTGCTTAGGGAGAACTGAGGCCTGCTGGGTAACTGTGGACCATTCCAGTTCTCTCAGACCTCTCTCATAGGAAGCATGTTATGGTGAAAGAAAAGGTGATTTTAAATGGCTTAGGGAGAACTGAGGCCTAGTGGGTAACTGTGGACCATTCCAGTTCTCTCGGACCTCTCTCATAGGAAGTATGTTATGGGGAGAGAAAGAAAAGGTGATTTTAAACTGCTTAGGGAGAACTGAGGCCTAGTGGGTAACTGTGGACCATTCCAGTTCTCTCATAGGAAGTATGTTATGGGGAGAGAAAGAAAAGATGATTTTTAAGCTGCTTAGGGAGAACTGAGGCCTGCTGGGTAACTGTGGACCATTCCAGTCTCTCTCATAGGAAATCATGTTATGGGGAGAGAAAGAAAAGGTGATTTTAAACTGCTTAGGGAGAACTGCGGCCTGGTGGGTAACTGTGGACCATTCCAGTTCTCTCAGACCTCTCTCATAGGATGAATGTTATGGGGAAAGAAAGAAAGGTGAATTTAAACTGCTTAAGGAGAACTGAGGCATGCTGGGTAGCTTTGGGCCATTGCAGTATCTTTCATATGAGGGATGTTATGAGGAGAGAAAGAAAAGATAATTTTTAAGATGCTTATGGAGAACTGAGGCCTGCTGGGTAACTGTGGACAATCCAGTCTCTCAGACCTCTCTCATAGGAAGTATCTTATGGGGAGAGAAAGAAAAGGTGACTTTAAGCCGCTTAGGGAGAACAGAGACCTGTTCTGATAACTGTGGGCCATTCCAGTCTCTTTCATAGGAGGGATGTTATGGGGAGAGAAAGAAAAGATGATTTTTAAGCTGCTTATGGAGAACTGAGGCCTGCTGGGTAACTGTGGAGCATTCCAGTCTCTCTCATAGGAAGTATGTTATGGGGAGAGAAAGAAAAGGTGATTTTGAACTGCTTAGGGAGAACTGAGACCTGCTGGGTAACTGTGGACCATTCCAGTCTCTTTCATATGGGGAGAGAAAGAAGAGATGATTTTTAAGCTGCTTAGGGAGAACTGAGGCCTGCTGGGTAACTGTGGACCATTCCAGTCTCTTTCATAGGAGGGATGTTATAAGGAGAGAAAAAAAAGATGATTTTTAAGCTGCTTAGGGAGAACTGAGGCCTGCTGGGTAACTGTGGACCATTCCAGTTCTCTCAGACCTCTCTCATAGGAAGTATGTTATGGGGAGAGAAAGAAAAGGTGATTTTAAACTGCTTAGGGAGAACTGAGGCCTAGTGGGTAACTGTGGACCATTCCAGTTCTCTCATAGGAAGTATGTTATGGGGAGAGAAAGAAAAGATGATTTTTAAGCTGCTTAGGGAGAACTGAGGCCTGCTGGGTAACTGTGGACCATTCCAGTCTCTCTCATAGGAAATCATGTTATGGGGAGAGAAAGAAAAGGTGATTTTAAACTGCTTAGGGAGAACTGCGGCCTGGTGGGTAACTGTGGACCATTCCAGTTCTCTCAGACCTCTCTCATAGGATGAATGTTATGGGGAAAGAAAGAAAAGGTGAATTTAAACTGCTTAAGGAGAACTGAGGCATGCTGGGTAGCTTTGGGCCATTGCAGTATCTTTCATATGAGGGATGTTATGAGGAGAGAAAGAAAAGATAATTTTTAAGATGCTTATGGAGAACTGAGGCCTGCTGGGTAACTGTGGACAATCCAGTCTCTCAGACCTCTCTCATAGGAAGTATCTTATGGGGAGAGAAAGAAAAGGTGACTTTAAGCCGCTTAGGGAGAACTGAGACCTGTTCTGATAACTGTGGGCCATTCCAGTCTCTTTCATAGGAAGGATGTTATGGGGAGAGAAAGAAAAGGATTTTTAAGCTGCTTAGGGAGAACTGAGGCCTGCTGGGTAACTGTGGACCATTCCAGTCTCTCATAGGATGAATGTTATGGGGAGAAAAAGAAAAGGTGGTTTTAAGCTGCTTAGGGAGAACTGAGGCCTGCTGGGTAACTGTGGACCATTCCAGTCTCTTTCATAGGAGGGATGTTATGGGGAGAGAAAGAAAAGATGATTTTTAAGCTGCTTAGGGAGAACTGAGGCCTGCTGGGTAACTGTGGACCATTCTAGTCTCTTTCATAGGAGGGATGTTATGGGGAGAGAAAGAAAAGATGATTTTTCAGCTGCTTAGGGAGAACTGAGGCCTGCTGGGTAACTGTGGACCAGCTGCTGGGTAACTGTGGACCATTCCAGTTCTCTCAGACTTCTCTCATAGGAAGTATGTTATGGGGAGAGAAAGAAAAGGTGATTTTAAACTGCTTAGGGAGAACTGAGGCCTAGTGGGTAACTGTGGACCATTCCAGTTCTCTCAGACCTCTCTCATAGGAAGTATGTTATGGGGAGAGAAAGAAAAGATGATTTAAGCTGCTTAGGGAGAACTGTGGCCTGCTGGGTAACTGTGGACCATTCCATTCTCTTTCATAGGAGGGATGTTATGGGGAGAGAAAGAAAAGATGATTTTTAAACTGCTTATGGAGAACTGAGGCCTCCTGGGTAACTGTGGACCATTCCAGTATCTTTCATAGGAGGGATGTTATAGGGAGAGAAAGAAAAGATGATTTTTAAGCTGCTTAGGGAGAACTGAGGCCTGCTGAGTAACTGTGGACATTCCAGTTCTCTTAGACCTCTCTCATAGGATGAATGTTATGGGGAGAGAAAGAAAAGGTGATTTTTAAGCTGCTTAGGGAGAACTGGGGCCTGGTGGGTAACTGTCAACCATTCCAGTTCTCTCAGACCTCTCCCATAGGAAGTATGGGGAAAAAAAGAAAAGATGATTTAAGCTGCTGAGGGAGAACTGAGGCCTGCTGGGTAACTGTGGACCATTCCAGTCTCTTTCATAGGAGGGATGTTATAAGGAGAGAAAAAAAAGATGATTTTTAAGCTGCTTAGGGAGAACTGAGGCCTGCTGGGTAACTGTGGACCATTCCAGTTCTCTCAGACCTCTCTCATAGGAAGCATGTTATGGTGAAAGAAAAGGTGATTTTAAATGGCTTAGGGAGAACTGAGGCCTAGTGGGTAACTGTGGACCATTCCAGTTCTCTCGGACCTCTCTCATAGGAAGTATGTTATGGGGAGAGAAAGAAAAGGTGATTTTAAACTGCTTAGGGAGAACTGAGGCCTAGTGGGTAACTGTGGACCATTCCAGTTCTCTCATAGGAAGTATGTTATGGGGAGAGAAAGAAAAGATGATTTTTAAGCTGCTTAGGGAGAACTGAGGCCTGCTGGGTAACTGTGGACCATTCCAGTCTCTCTCATAGGAAATCATGTTATGGGGAGAGAAAGAAAAGGTGATTTTAAACTGCTTAGGGAGAACTGCGGCCTGGTGGGTAACTGTGGACCATTCCAGTTCTCTCAGACCTCTCTCATAGGATGAATGTTATGGGGAAAGAAAGAAAGGTGAATTTAAACTGCTTAAGGAGAACTGAGGCATGCTGGGTAGCTTTGGGCCATTGCAGTATCTTTCATATGAGGGATGTTATGAGGAGAGAAAGAAAAGATAATTTTTAAGATGCTTATGGAGAACTGAGGCCTGCTGGGTAACTGTGGACAATCCAGTCTCTCAGACCTCTCTCATAGGAAGTATCTTATGGGGAGAGAAAGAAAAGGTGACTTTAAGCCGCTTAGGGAGAACAGAGACCTGTTCTGATAACTGTGGGCCATTCCAGTCTCTTTCATAGGAGGGATGTTATGGGGAGAGAAAGAAAAGATGATTTTTAAGCTGCTTATGGAGAACTGAGGCCTGCTGGGTAACTGTGGAGCATTCCAGTCTCTCTCATAGGAAGTATGTTATGGGGAGAGAAAGAAAAGGTGATTTTGAACTGCTTAGGGAGAACTGAGACCTGCTGGGTAACTGTGGACCATTCCAGTCTCTTTCATATGGGGAGAGAAAGAAGAGATGATTTTTAAGCTGCTTAGGGAGAACTGAGGCCTGCTGGGTAACTGTGGACCATTCCAGTCTCTTTCATAGGAGGGATGTTATAAGGAGAGAAAAAAAAGATGATTTTTAGCTGCTTAGGGAGAACTGAGGCCTGCTGGGTAACTGTGGACCATTCCAGTTCTCTCAGACCTCTCTCATAGGAAGTATGTTATGGGGAGAGAAAGAAAAGGTGATTTTAAACTGCTTAGGGAGAACTGAGGCCTAGTGGGTAACTGTGGACCATTCCAGTTCTCTCATAGGAAGTATGTTATGGGGAGAGAAAGAAAAGATGATTTTTAAGCTGCTTAGGGAGAACTGAGGCCTGCTGGGTAACTGTGGACCATTCCAGTCTCTCTCATAGGAAATCATGTTATGGGGAGAGAAAGAAAAGGTGATTTTAAACTGCTTAGGGAGAACTGCGGCCTGGTGGGTAACTGTGGACCATTCCAGTTCTCTCAGACCTCTCTCATAGGATGAATGTTATGGGGAAAGAAAGAAAAGGTGAATTTAAACTGCTTAAGGAGAACTGAGGCATGCTGGGTAGCTTTGGGCCATTGCAGTATCTTTCATATGAGGGATGTTATGAGGAGAGAAAGAAAAGATAATTTTTAAGATGCTTATGGAGAACTGAGGCCTGCTGGGTAACTGTGGACAATCCAGTCTCTCAGACCTCTCTCATTGGAAGTATCTTATGGGGAGAGAAAGAAAAGGTTACTTTAAGCCGCTTAGGGAGAACTGAGACCTGTTCTGATAACTGTGGGCCATTCCAGTCTCTTTCATAGGAGGGATGTTATGGGGAGAGAAAGAAAAGGATTTTTAAGCTGCTTAGGGAGAACTGAGGCCTGCTGGGTAACTGTGGACCATTCCAGTCTCTCATAGGATGAATGTTATGGGGAGAAAAAGAAAAGGTGGTTTTAAGCTGCTTAGGGAGAACTGAGGCCTGCTGGGTAACTGTGGACCATTCCAGTCTCTTTCATAGGAGGGATGTTATGGGGAGAGAAAGAAAAGATGATTTTTAAGCTGCTTAGGGAGAACTGAGGCCTGCTGGGTAACTGTGGACCATTCTAGTCTCTTTCATAGGAGGGATGTTATGGGGAGAGAAAGAAAAGATGATTTTTAAGCTGCTTATGGAGAACTGAGGCCTGCTGGGTAACTGTGGACCATTCCAGTCACTCTCATAGGAAGTATGTTATGGGGAGAGAAAGAAAAGGTGATTTTAAACTGCTTAGGGAGAACTGAGACCTGCTGGGTAACTGTGGACCATTCCAGTCTCTTTCATAGGAGGGATGTTATGGGGAGAGAAAGAAGAGATGATTTTTAAGCTGCTTAGGGAGAACTGAGGCCTGCTGGGTAACTGTGGACCATTCCAGTCTCTTTCATAGGAGGGATGTTATAAGGAGAGAAAAAAAAGATGATTTTTAAGCTGCTTAGGGAGAACTGAGGCCTGCTGGGTAACTGTGGACCATTCCAGTTCTCTCAGACCTCTCTCATAGGAAGCATGTTATGGTGAAAGAAAAGGTAATTTTAAATGGCTTAGGGAGAACTGAGGCCTAGTGGGTAACTGTGGACCATTCCAGTTCTCTCATAGGAAGTATGTTATGGGGAGAGAAAGAAAAGATGATTTAAGCTGCTTAGGCAGAACTGAGGCCTTCTGGGTAACTGTTGGCCATTCCAGTCTCTTTCATAGGAGGGATGTTATGTGGAGAGAAAGAAAAGATGATTTTTAAGCTGCTTATGGAGAACTGAGGCCTGCTGGGCAACTGTGGACCATTCCAGTCTCTTTCATAGGAGTGATGTTATGGGGAGAGAAAGAAAAGATGATTTTTAAGCTGCTTAGGGAGAACTGAGGCCTGCTGGGTAACTGTGGAGCATTCCAGTCTCTCTCATAGGAAATCATGTTATGGGGAGAGAAAGAAAAGGTGATTTTAAACTGCTTAGGGAGAACTGAGGCCTAGTGGGTAACTGTTGACCATTCCAGTCTCTTTCATAGGAGGGATGTTATGGGGAGAGAAAGAAAAGATGATTTTTAAGCTGCTTATGGAGAACTGAGGCCTGCTGGGTAACTGTGGAGCATTCCAGTCTCTCTCATAGGAAGTATGTTATGGGGAGAGAAAGAAAAGGTGATTTTAAACTGCTTAGGGAGAACTGAGACCTGCTGGGTAACTGTGGACCATTCCAGTCTCTTTCATATGGGGAGAGAAAGAAGAGATGATTTTTAAGCTGCTTATGGAGAACTGAGGCCTGCTGGGTAACTGTGGACCATTCCAGTCTCTTTCATAGGAGGGATGTTATAAGGAGAGAAAAAAAAAGATGATTTTTAAGCTGCTTAGGGAGAACTGAGGCCTGCTGGGTAACTGTGGACCATTCCAGTTCTCTCAGACCTCTCTCATAGGAAGCATGTTATGGTGAAAGAAAAGGTGATTTTAAATGGCTTAGGGAGAACTGAGGCCTAGTGGGTAACTGTGGACCATTCCAGTTCTCTCAGACCTCTCTCATAGGAAGTATGTTATGGGGAGAGAAAGAAAAGGTGATTTTAAACTGCTTAGGGAGAACTGAGGCCTAGTGGGTAACTGTGGACCATTCCAGTTCTCTCATAGGAAGTATGTTATGGGGAGAGAAAGAAAAGATGATTTTTAAGCTGCTTAGGGAGAACTGAGGCCTGCTGGGTAACTGTGGACCATTCCAGTCTCTCTCATAGGAAATCATGTTATGGGGAGAGAAAGAAAAGGTGATTTTAAACTGCTTAGGGAGAACTGCGGCCTGGTGGGTAACTGTGGACCATTCCAGTTCTCTCAGACCTTTCTCATAGGATGAATGTTATGGGGAAAGAAAGAAAAGGTGAATTTAAACTGCTTAAGGAGAACTGAGGCATGCTGGGTAGCTTTGGGCCATTGCAGTATCTTTCATATGAGGGATGTTATGAGGAGAGAAAGAAAAGATAATTTTTAAGATGCTTATGGAGAACTGAGGCCTGCTGGGTGACTGTGGACAATCCAGTCTCTCAGACCTCTCTCATAGGAAGTATCTTATGGGGAGAGAAAGAAAAGGTGACTTTAAGCCGCTTAGGGAGAACAGAGACCTGTTCTGATAACTGTGGGCCATTCCAGTCTCTTTCATAGGAGGGATGTTATGGGGAGAGAAAGAAAAGGTGATTTTTAAGCTGCTTAGGGAGAACTGAGGCCTACTGGGTAACTGTGGACATTCCTTTCTCTCATGGGATGAATGTTATGGGGAGAGAAAGAAAAGGTGATTTTTAAGCTGCTTAGGGAGAACTGAGGCCTGCTGGGTAACTGTGGACCATTCCAGTCTCTCATAGGATGAATGTTATGGGGAGAAAAAGAAAAGGTGGTTTTAAGCTGCTTAGGGAGAACTGAGGCCTGCTGGGTAACTGTGGACCATTCCAGTCTCTTTCATAGGAGGGATGTTATGGGGAGAGAAAGAAAAGATGATTTTTAAGCTGCTTAGGGAGAACTGAGGCCTGCTGGGTAACTGTTGACCATTCCAGTCTCTTTCATAGGAGGGATGTTATGGGGAGAGAAAGAAAAGATGATTTTTAAGCTGCTTATGGAGAACTGAGGCCTGCTGGGTAACTGTGGACCATTCTAGTCTCTTTCATAGGAGGGATGTTATGGGGAGAGAAAGAAAAGATGATTTTTAAGCTGCTTATGGAGAACTGAGGCCTGCTGGGTAACTGTGGACCATTCCAGTCTCTCTCATAGGAAGTATGTTATGGGGAGAGAAAGAAAAGGTGATTTTGAACTGCTTAGGGAGAACTGAGACCTGCTGGGTAACTGTGGACCATTCCAGTCTCTTTCATAGGAGGGATGTTATAAGGAGAGAAAAAAAAGATGATTTTTAAGCTGCTTAGGGAGAACTGAGGCCTGCTGGGTAACTGTGGACCATTCCAGTTCTCTCGGACCTCTCTCATAGGAAGTATGTTATGGGGAGAGAAAGAAAAGGTGATTTTAAACTGCTTAGGGAGAACTGAGGCCTAGTGGGTAACTGTGGACCATTCCAGTTCTCTCATAGGAAGTATGTTATGGGGAGAGAAAGAAAAGATGATTTTTAAGCTGCTTAGGGAGAACTGAGGCCTGCTGGGTAACTGTGGACCATTCTAGTTCTCTCAGACCTCTCTCATAGGAAGTATGTTATGGGGAGAGAAAGAAAAGATGATTTAAGCTGCTTAGGGAGAACTGAGTCCTGCTGGGTATCTGTGGACCATTCCAGTCTCTTTCATAGGAGGGATGTTATGGGGAGAGAAAGAAAAGATGATTTTTAAGCTGCTTATGGAGAACTGAGGCCTGCTGGGTAACTGTGGACCATTCCAGTCTCTTTCATAGGAGGGATGTTATGGGGAGAGAAAGAAAAGATGATTTTTAAGCTGCTTAGGGAGAACTGAGGCCTGCTGGGTAACTGTGGACCATTCCAGTCTCTCTCATAGGAAGCATGTTATGGGGAGAGAAAGAAAAGGTGATTTTAAAGTGCTTAGGGAGAACTGAGGCCTAGTGGGTAACTGTGGACCATTCCAGTCTCTTTCATAGGAGGGATGTTATGGGGAGAGAAAGAAAAGATGATATCCCTCCTGCCTGTAAAAGACATCCCGTCCTCTCCAGGGGAACTCAGGTGAGCGCTTTGTGATATCCCCCCTTCTTGTAACAGACATCCCCTGCTCTCCAGGGGAACTCAGGTGAGCGTTTTGTGATGTCATTTCAGTTCGTCACCTGTTTCAAGGTTGTTATGGATCATACAGTGTAAAATTTACAAGACCACAACAAAGACAGCTAAGCAGCAAGAGGATTTATTTAGGATACATGTTTGCAAGCATGGAGAGAAAGCTAATTGGTGCATTCTCTGAAGTCTGCATCAGTGCAGCTCATTTTTAAGACCTTGATACGTCATCATGAGGTATCCTGACGCTCAGTCCCTCACTGTCCCTTTGACCAATCAGGTCGACGACGAAGGGCGTACAATCTGACCTATCACGGATGGCTATATATCTTATTACAATTTTCTCGCTCTTTGTTTCAAATAATACATTCCTTTATATGGAGGGATGCTACATTCAGGAGCTATCTGCTTTTGACAAACTCAAGGTTACTTTGAGAGACAAAGAAATAACTATACACATAGTGCCACAATGAACTCAAGATACATTCTGCCTGACCTAAAAATAAACCATAGACAGACCTTGTCTAAAGTGTGTTCCACAAATCTGTATTTGTGTTCTCAATTGTGTTCCACAAATCTATATAATCTATATCAATTCCCCCCTTTTAATTTTTTTAACTCTTCTTTGTGGAACGCATTAACATTTTTCTTCTATCATGGTTTCTCCTTCAGTTGAATCTGTGTTAGAGAGTGGCTTGTATTCTTACAGGGCTAATATTTTGGCCTCTGTTTGTCTGGAGATTATTCTACACACACCACCACCACACACATTTGCAGCAAGCAAATAATTTAAAGCCAAGCGATTTTGATAAATTGCTCTGTTAAACTTAATTTGCTTTTATGTTATTAAGTTTAAAACTTTTGCAGTTTAAGTGGCCCATGCATTGAGTTTTGTCTATATTAGACTTTGGATTACTCTTTTCAGGCCTTTAAATTCAATATTCATAAAATCATAGAATCATAAAGTTGGAAGGGGCCATACAGGCCATCTAGTTCAACCCCCTGCTCAACGCAGGATCAGTCCAAATCATCCTAAAGCATCCAAGAAAAGTGTGTATCCAACCTTTGCTTGAAGACTGCCAGTGAGGGGGAGTTCACCACCTCCTTAGGCAGCCTATTCCACTGCCGAACTACTCTAACTGTGAGAATTTTTTCCTGATCTCTAGCCTATATCGTTGTACTTGTAGTTTAAACCCATTACTACGTGTCCTCTCCTCTGCAGCCAACGGAAACAGCATCCTGCCCTCCTCCAAGTGACAACCTTTCAAATACTTATCATGTCAAATACTATCAAATAATATCATGTCCCCTCTCAACCTCCTTTTCTCCAGGTTGAACATTCCCAAGTCCCTCAACCTATCTTCATAGGGCTTGGTCCCTTGGTCCCAGAACATCTGTCCCACCAGAGAGGTGTATCCCAAGAAAGTACAAAATAATTGTTTTTATATACATATCTCTTTGTATGTTTTACCCAACCTTTTGCATCTCCCATATATTTATCATTGTGTATGTATGACAATTCCCATGTTAATTCTTTACATATTCATCCACCTCCATTCAAGTTAGAAACAGGGGCATTCAGGTAATTATAGTTCTGTTAATCAGTGTTCCCCATTGATGAGTTTTGCATATCTCAAGCCAATACCTTTTGGGGCTTGATGTCTGGGTTGTAAACAGAAAATATGGAAATTTCCCTGGAATCTAGAATATAGTGTTCTATTATTCACTAAAGGGGGAGGTGCACTGATAGTGTTATATACAAAAGGGTTTATAGGATCTGGTTGATTCGCTTGTAATCTTACAGAAAATAGTATCATATATCCCAAAAAGTACCATCCAGGGTAAAACAAATTTCTAATTAATTTGTTTGCTTTCATTGTGTATGTTCCTGTAAACATAAAATCTTACCTTCCACTTCTGGTGAAGATTAGTGTTTAAAGAAAGAAAAACAACCCTTCCCCAATAAGCGTAAATAGCTGGGTCTCTCTTGTAGTCTTTCTAGATTTTCCCAAAATAGAAAGAACAGAAGGTACCCTCCTAAATCAATTATAGCCCATAAAGAAATGATAAATAAACAATTTTCAAAAGCTCCTGCAAAGATAACATAATAAGTCTCTGGGTCCCAAATAGGATCATCCCCTTGATGACTCCTCATGAGTTCTGTGTTACTTGACTGAAAGGTAGTTCTGGAGATGGGTGGTTTCGGATGTTTATAATTCCTGCCATCCCAAGTTTGCACTTGCACGTGCGTTAAAGTTTTTATTAGGCAGCATTTTTTTCTTCAGCCTCAAAAGATATTGCAGCAGCTCACATACGGTAAAATGGACCCATTGTCTCTGGAATCTATTTTGACACTCATTATCACCAGTCAACAATATTTGGAAAGGAATTTCCACTTCATCATCAGTTTTAATAATCTGGTTTCTCAGGACTTCATCCATACTTGGTTACCTGGTTAAGAAATAAACTGGAAAGTCATAGGGCAAAAGCCAATTTATAATTAACTGTGTCCTAGGTCTTTAAAGAATTCTTGACAAATCCCCTAGTAATTTTCAATTGTTTTTCACGCTCACACACCTAAGCTGACAAGAGCTATGGAAAACTCTTATCAGTTCTTCTAAGGGAAATGTTACTCATTTTCCCTTTGATTTATTAACATAAAATCATAAAATCACAGAACAATAAAATCATAAAATCATATAATTAGATGGGACCTCCTGGATCATCCAGTCCAACTCCCTTGTTAAAATGTTTTTGCCACATTTTACTTCAATCCAAACATTTAGCTTCAATCCAAACATCCCCTCACAAGAGATGACTGAGGAATAGTTCGGCCCACTCTGCTTTCTGGGAAATGAAGCTATTGACAAAACAAGTCAAGAAATTATTAAAGTTTACATTTTTAACAGAGTTAGTCTTTCAGCAGATTTATTAACACCTAAAACATTTTATACTATTTATCTATTATCTCACCTCTGTTCCAATATAATATATCTAACCAGATCCTAAATTACTGTTTCTTTTTATGTATAGACTAGAAGAACTCAGAGCAGAATAAAACAAAACAAACACATACCTTATAGGTATAATTTTTACCAGCCAGTGTCTAGATCCAAACACCATCCATTTTCTCTCTCCTCCTGTTTTATTAATCTTTCTTTATAATTAGTGAGGTACACTTTATGCCTAATTTAAGGCACTTAAAACCATTTTGTTGCCTTGCATTCTGGTTTCTTTTGGCCTTCTTCGGTCTGGTGCCTGGTGTTGGCCCTTACTCAGATCACGGCCACTTCTTCAAGGTGTTCCATAGCCTGGAATAACTTTCTTGATACATTAATTCAGCCTCATTTGATGTGAGGGACCCCTTTTGCTATAAGTTTTCATTTGAACTTATTAACCCATGTCCATACTTTGAGTCTATATAAATATTTTTCTTCTTACCTTTTTCTCAGGTGTAAGGCTTATATGAGAGCCTAAACCTCTGTGGTCTCAGCTGATCATGCAGGTGGGAGAGGGCTGACTTCCAGAATGTCATTGCTTGTGACAACATCATAGTCTGTGATCCACTCTCCATTTCTTTAGATCCAGCCTGATCTTGGTGTTCACATCAATCCTATACCATCTTAATTAGGGGTCAGTTCTGTCTCCAAGGAAAACAGTGTGGCTGGGTTTAGCCAGTTGTTACAGCAAGATACTTTCATACAGTCTCGAATTGATTAATCACTGCCATATGGACAGTAGACATGGAGGGGCTGTTCCAAGATACTTCTGAGCCTTCTCCATCAAAGTAACTGCAATGGCCCTTGAATCTTGAGGCCATCCTCTAGCCATGAGGTTTATCTTGACTAGCAGGTCCAGTCTTACCATCAGACCAGGGTTGCCAGGATTACCAGTCAGATCCTTGGCTCCAGGGAGACCAGGTTCACCTGGGCATCCAGCTTCACTGGGAGATCCTTTGGATACAGCAGGGCCAAGAGATCCATGTTCACCAGGGGGATCCTTGAGGCCAGCAATGACATCTGAGCCAGGGAAACCACAGCCTCTGGGAACATCATGTTTGCCAGCTGGTCAAGGCAATCCCATCACACCAGCCTGACCTCTTGCACCATGAGGAACAGCAGGTCTAGTGCGTCCATCTGCTTGGAAAAGCAAGCAATAGGTTGCGCCTTACCTTTCCTTGGGTAAGTCCAGAGTCCTGCAGCATTGCTTTGGTGTTTATAGACAAACAATAAGAAAATCTGGCAGGCCCCGGGTTGGTGCTTGTTATAAATCTCTTGTTTCAGTTTTTTTTATGGTTTTGATTTCTTCTGGATTCCTCACAAGGTTTTCTTGTGTTTCTGTAACACACTTAACATAAAGCAGTCTGGCCTTTCCTTTAAAATCGCAAAATCTCTTTTGTTTCACAATTTTTTAAAACAAACTTACAGTTGCTTGAATGCTGGAATCACATAATTTGTAGACAAAACCTTTTTCCATGGGTCCTGTTTCTGTAAACATCTGCTCAAAAATAATTTGAAAATCAACAAATCCTTGGGACAACACGGTCTACCTGTTGTAAATCTTGATACCTGTTCATTAGGTATTTTCATCCGAAAGCAAACAGTTTCTTGAAACAAGATTGTGTAAGAGAGAATGAGAAAAATGCCCTCCTGGGATTTTGGTTTCCAGGTAGGTGGTTTGAAAAATATATGGATCTGACAAATTAATATTACCTTAGCTCTGAGATTCTACACCAGTTCTTTTATACAATGATGAATATTGGAACATTATAAAATAAAATTACGAGGCTCTTTCTATCCAAATGTTATGAGCCCAAGATCCTATATACCTGGTAACAATCCCAATCCTATCTTCAATAGTATACAATTCTAACCATTTTCCTTTTCTCTCCCTGGCCTTCCTTGACTTCTTCTCAAACTTTCTTATCTACATACAATAACCCATCTATCCTTTTCAGAGATACCCCTTTTAGTAAAAATACATAAGCATGTAATTTACTCAATAAATCTCTTCCAATCAGCACCAAAGAACAGTCAGGTATCAGCAAGAACGAACAATTTATTTAATTCTCCCAGAAATCTACACAGTCCAGGATTGCCTCCAACCCTCAATATTAACATCTTTACTCCCACAAACCTCTTTCCATTTTCCCTCTGCCTGTTTTCTAGCTTTATAAACCCTTCAATCAATATCACTCCGTTTACCAAGACCCATCATCCTTTTAACAGCATTTAGACATTTTCCCGGTACTTCCAAATTTCCTCTGCCATTTTCCCACAACTTTCCCACAACAGGGTAATGTCCAGTTTAAAATGTCAGAGGAAGATGGAGGCTTATACAAATAAAGTCCCTGTTTTGAGACTAAGCATTTATTTAAAAAGCATTACATTAAAAGACTTCAGTCTAAAACAGTTCTCATAGGGTGAAAACTTAAAAACCTTTAGATAACAGTTTCATTTGCTCCCATTTATATTGTGCTCAGCTTTCACTTAATCAAAACTTAGGGCCATTTCGCACAGAGCTCAAAGTTGCTATTTGGTTGCTGTTAGCGAAATCGCTACTTCAACTAGCGAAATGTCACTAGCTGTGCCCGTAACGCACAGCTGCGGTTTTTGCGGAATTTAGCACTTTCACTTCTCGTCACTTTCGTAACCCACAGGCTTCCGGTTCTCCGTCTTTTCGCTACAAAGGAGGTCCCTTTTTAGCGCTTCTGGCCTCCCGTGCCCGTCAATCAAACTGCGGGCACACCTTTGACCTCGACCCTAAAGCCGGACTTGTCGGGGTTCCCTTTTTTTAAAAAAAAACCCAGGAAAACCCGTAGCAACGCGTTATCGTCCGATCATTGGCGCCCTTGGAACGTGTTTTCTATTGTTTTCTATGAACCAGAGGTTGATGCATTGATATGTTTGATAGGTTAATCCCCGCCCACAGTACACGCCCACAGGTTACCTGCTTATATGCACCTGGGCAGACACGCGGTCGGCCTCTCTTTGTTTGCGTAGCCTACTGCCCGCAGCACAGGTTAACGTTGCAATGGAGAGGATTATTTTTCAATTGTTGGCTCAGATGCTTGCGGTGGTCCAGCGTATCCGCACCACTGTGCAGCATAGGAGGGCTGCTTCAGAGGAATACCGAGAACGTATTGCCAGAGCGATGACCAGCAGTACAAGACGTTCTCAACGGGCAACCATGGCGGCAAAGAGGCACTGGCAAGCTCTGGCAGAGGTCCGGTTCCCCCCACGGTTCTGGGTGGACGAAAGATCCTCTGACTGGTGGGAAAATTTTGTGTGGGCTCGCTGGGATGATGACCACTGGATTGCCAACTTTAGAATGTCTAGGGGGACATTTTTTGAACTCGTGGAGGCTCTACGTGGACGCATGGAGAGGCAAGTCACTGGCATGCGGCGCCCCGTGCCAGTGGAAAAAAGGGTGGCGGTCGCATTGTGGTACTTGGCCACCCCTCAGTACTTCCGGACAGTAGCCCAGTAATTCGGACTCGGAGTCACTACGGTTGGCGATATCCTTAAGGAGTTCTGCCTCGCCATGGAGGCGGAATTGTTCAGCAAAGTCGTGTGCCTCGGAGACCGGCTTGGAGCGGTGAGTGTCATTCTATCCCCTTTGCCCTTTAAATTTTTTTTCTTGTTTGACAGGTCAGCAACGAAGACGCGATACACCCCACGCTGACATGCCATGGCATATATTCTTTTCTTTCCCTTATTCCAGAGTATGGACGGGTTTGCCAGGCTTGGATTCCCGCATTGTTTTGCGGCCGTCGATGGAAGCCACATCCCTATCCGTGCCCCCGGGGGAAGCATAAAGGAGTACGGGAACAGGAAGGACTTTTGTTCTGTTCTCCTGCAAGGAACTGTGGACTTCTCCGGCCGGTTTATCGATGCCGAGGTGGGGTGGAGTGGCAGGAGGCATGATGCCCTTGTTTTCAGGGAATCGAACCTCAGGAAAGCCATGGACGAAGGGGTCTTTGTTCCAGGAAACCCCACCGCCACCATTGAGGGCGTGCGTGTGCCGGCGTTGGTGCTCGGGGACGGAGCCTACCCATTACGACGCTGGCTCATGACTCCCTACAAGCGGCCAAGGACAGACGTGCAGAGCCACTACAACCTCAGTCACTCCCGGGCAAGGAATGTAGTGGAGCGTGCCTTTGGACGTTTGAAGTCCCGGTTCCGTTGCCTGATGTCCCGACTCCATGTGCATATAGACAATGTGACTCCGCTGATCATCGCGTGTGTCATTTTGCACAACATATGCGAGGACAAGGGACATAACATCCCCTTCCCTGTGGATGAACCTGATCCTGTAGTCCTTGAGGACACACAAGACATCCCTGAAGCAAGGAGAAAAAGGATCTATGCTGAGGGGTGCAAGGTTCGGGACGCCATAGCCACCCACATCTACAGAAACAGGAGGCGTGTTTAATTGTTTTTCCTACTCTGTTGTTGAATAAAGTTTTGTGTTCTTTGTTTAACCTTGTCTTGTGCGGTTTGTGTACTTAGCCAGCAAAAAAACGGGGATTCTCTGGTCCAAAAGCACTTTGACAGCCCTAAATGCTAACTCCCCACTGAAATTGACAAACACAATACGGAAGCGCTGAACGGGGAAAGTTCGGGGAGGCGGGTAGCCAGGAAGTATTGGCGACCCCTGTCAAACCGGAGGATCAATCCACTTATGTTCCAAGGAATAATTTTATTGGTGGGCAGCTTTGATACATTTAAAATAGGGGTGGTCGATCGGAGCAACGCACGTTCGTTCCCTAACCGTCATTCCGAAGATGCCGAAGCCACGGAAGGGCTCCTTCTGGCAGCGCGCCGAGGCTGAGGCACTTCTGGAGCTTGTGCTCCAATCGAAAAGTGTTGGCCGCCTTATGGCCAGCACCCACTGCCACACCAAGGGTGCTTACCTGGTGTTGGCATCAAAGCTGAGGGAGAGGGGCTATGTCCGGACCTGGGAGCAGGTCCGGACAAAATTTAAGAGGGTGAAGCTGGACTTCCTCAACAGTCTGGAACAGTGGGGGGGGGGGTCCCGCAGCCAAGTGGGAGAACGGTCTTCCACGACCAGATGGTGAAAATATGGGAGAAGGCTGGGAAGCCCCCCCTGGAAATGAGGAGGCATATGGGTGAGTGCTGCCCTCGTTGTGTTTTGCCCTTAAACATGCATGGAATGACTAGCTGCCTCTTTCCCCTACTGTCCCCAATGAAATTCGAGAAAGTATTTAGATGCTGTCAACCCCCTCTGACTTAGCCCGCCAGTACTGTAGAACCACTTTGGTTATGCGCTTTGACTCTAACTGTGGTGTGTCCACCAGCTGTGTTTCATCTCTGGTTTGTGTGCTTTTACTTATGATTTCTCTTTTTCTTTGCCCAGCCACACAATCACCATCCACGCTGGCAAAAGAACCTGAGCGTGAGGAGGGGGAGGAAGAGGGACCTTCCACCTCAGGACAGGCTGCAGGTGAGAGTTTTATGTCTGTGAGGGAGACCCATGTGTGTGTACCCCCATGGAGCCATATGGGAGCCTGATGTGATGCTTCCATTTGAAGTGTGATCAAATTCTTTGTTTGATTTCTATAGCAGAAACTATGGAGGCAAGGCTGCGTGCCATGGAGGCCAGGGTTACTTCCTTAGAGGCTGAAGTGGCAGAGCTGAAAGGGGAGATTGAGCAGCAAAGGCAGCAGAGGGAGGCGGAAGAACGTAGGTTATGTTCCCCACTGCCCAACTCTTCTCACACTGTGGCTAAGGCCACTAAAAAGTGTATGCATGTAAAAAATTGGAAAATATGTGTGGCACTAATGTGTACTTTTTCTCCCTCCCCACACAGTTAAGAAGAAGGAGGACGAAGACCTGTTCCGCCGCAAAGTCAGGGGGACCATGGGACGGTTGTGCAGGAGAGTGAGGGAGATGGAAGGGGCTGGGGAGGGGAGCAGTGGGACCTGAGTTTTGTTTTCTGTTTGTGTTTTGGGGTGGGGGGTGTTGGGGGGGTTCCTAGTTACATTGCCCATTTTTCTATCCCTGTTAAATATATGAATTTGTTAAAAAAAAGTTGGCTTTCTTGGAGGGTGGTGGTGGTGGGGGGGGGGTCCAAGTTACATTCCCTTGTTTTTTCCCCCTGTTGAACTGTTTTTGAAAATAAAATGTTGTTGTAAATTTCCTGAAAAAGACTCCAGTGTGACTCCTTACACTCGCACACCTTTCACCCCAAACTCCTAAAACACCTTTAACCTTTAAAACACCCTCCAACCTCCAACCCACACAACGGTGCCAGAATAGGCACAATCACTAGAGAGGGTACACAGAGACAGAGTCAAAAATATAAACTTTATTTAACAGACAACAGCAAACACAGATAACTAGACAAACTGGCCCAAACTAGGAGGGGGAGAACTTGTCCGCGGGTTTAACGACTCTCTTCCCGAGAACAGTCCTCCTTCTCGTTTGGGTCGAGGCATTCTGAGACGGGGTGGGTGGGGTGGGTGCTGGAGGTGGTGGGGGAGGTGTGGGTGGGGGGGGGGACGTGCACTGTAATCTGAGGAGGGGTGGCCGCCTCCATAACCGCGACCGCCCTCTCCATCAGCCTCCTTATCAGTCGAACCTCCTCCACGCTTTCGCGTAGTGATTGGTTCGACTCTCTAAGGATGGCACGGAATTTTTTGCCCTCCTGGGCCACGAGGGAGAGCATCGCCTGGTCTGCGGCAGCGGCACGCCTGGACTCCTCCTGGCAGTGCTCCAGGATCCTTTCTCCCACACTAGTCAGGACGGAGACGCGCCGCAGCCTGCCGCGTTCCCTCGCCAGCCTCTCCTCAGCTTGGAGAGCACCCCTAGGTGGTGAGCCGGCTGGCTCGTCGTCTTCTGAAAGGACCTCTGTTGGCAAAAAAAGAGAAACAGAACTGTTAGTAACATCGAGACAGTCAAAACCCACCCTGGTGCACATGGTGGCCTTTCTTGGTTACATATTGTTAAACCAAGACTCAGAACAATGCCAGGGGAGCACATGGTTATTGTTTGTTTGCCCATGGTGGCCTTTCTTGGTTACATGTTAAACCAAGATTCAGAACAATGCCAGGGGAGCACAAAAATGAAAAGGAAGCACACAGTTATTGCACACAGACATTGTCCTGCAGCCATGGCTCGAAAGGAACAGTTCATGCACGCTCACCATCTTGTATCTGTATACGCCTGCGCACGGCAGGAGGTCCAGCCACCCCACGCTCCTCCTCCTCCTGCGTCCCGGGTATGAAATCTGAAAAAAGGGGGAAAAAAACATGATTTAGGACCAAAGTGTGGCAAAGCAAGCTTCACACCCTAAAGCAGCAACGTTGAGGGACTCTCTTCTGTCTCTTAGCAGTGCTGCTGCCCTGCACAAACAGAAAAGCACAAAGCAGTTAAACCCCCCCCCCCCCCTTATTGCAACTGATACTTACCAACATTTGTTGACGCCCCGGAATCACTGTCCTCTGCCACCGCTGCAGGGGACTCGAGGACCACCGTCCCAGGCATCTGTGTCTCTGTGGACAAGAGCAGAAAATAGTGAAAAAGGAGCAAGCATACAACCTGAACCACACATCAAGGTCCCAAAGTAGTGGCTAGAGCACTGCAGAAGGCCTATGGCTGAGGCATGCTGCAAAACTGTTTGGGTTGTTGGTTAAACACAACCGTTTTAAAAAGCCACCCAAAGCAATCCACAAACATCCTAGCATAGCATGCGTTGCAACGAACACAAGGCATACAATAGTGAAAAAGGAGCAAGCATACAACCTGAACCACACATCAAGGTCCCAAAGTAGTGGCTAGAGCACTGCAGAAGGCCTATGGCTGAGGCATGCTGCAAAACTGTTTGGGTTGTTGGTTAAACACAACCGTTTTAAAAAGCCACCCAAAGCAATCCACAAACATCCTAGCATAGCATGCGTTGCAACGAACACACGAGAAAACGATGCCCAAACGTCAGAACACACATTTGCTCAAAATGAAATATAAAATAAAAATAAAATTACTTACCGGAGGCAAGGGGCGTTTGCTCAGGAACCTCCTCTGGCTCCCCAGGAGCGATGGCCATCAGGTCCAGCGTGACCAATTCCGCGGCTCGTTGCTGGACGGGGGGTGGAGGCCGAAAGCTGGACGAGGTGCCCTCGCCGGGATCCTCCTCAGCGGGTGGTTCCTTGACCGGGGTAGCCGGCTTCCGAACCACCTTAAGGCTCCTCCTGACGCGCTTCGGCCTGCCGGCTCCTTCCCCGTCGCCGTACAGCGGGCGCTGCTCCTCAAAGTAGGGGCAGGTCACCTTCTCGTTGCCGGAACCCTTATTATGGTTCACGGCACGCATGTACTCCGCCCGCATTGTTTTAGTTTTGGACCGGCATTCAAGGCCGGTCCTGTTGTGGCCCAGGGCACGCATCTTTATGGCCACTTGTTCGAAGACCTCCCTATTCCTGTGCGAGGACTGGAAGGCGTCCTGGATTTTCTCTTCCGAGAAAATCGCGATCAGGTCCCTGATCTCCGCGTCCCTCCAAGTTGGGCCACGGCCGGTTGCAGGGACGGACGACGCTTGCGAGGAAGATTCCATGGTGCCTTCGCTAGTAGCTGAGCAAAATGGTGGTGCGAGGTGCAGGGTGCAACGGATCATATACCTTCCCGCACACAAAGACAAAGGGACTAGCCGGCTCCTGATTGGTGGAGGGCAGTAGGGGACACGCACATTGGCCACATTAGGTCACATGTCACGTTCAAAACTCCTCGCGCGGGAACAGGATCTGCTCCTAATGGCCAGATTAGCGCCTTTTGTTTGACTTCTCGCATGCGCTGATTCGTCCACACGCGGGAAGAGCAGTTTGAACATGCAGCGGGAGCCATTTTAGTGAAATGTCCACCATTACAAAAACGCATGCCGGTGTAAAACCGAGAGCAAGTGCAGCGGTACGCGACAGTTCCCCAATAATATTCACCAACCAAAGCATAAATCAATGACATGTAACTGGCGAACGTTCGTTGGCATGGTCAGCGCACAGTTTTTAAAAATGAACGGTGGACGGCGACTCCGCTTGCCGGAGGTCTAGCCGCCGATGGAAGGGGTTGTCCGCACCCAAGCACAACCACGCACCCGGAACCACACAAAGACCCACTACACATAAACCGCCCCTCATGCTAGAATCATTTGTATTGAACCCCTCTAAGGTTAACAGGAGACTGCGAGCGGCGAACGTTCGTTGGCACGCTCAGAGGAAAGTTTTTAAAAATGAACGGCGGACGGCGACTCCGCTTGCCGGAGGTCTAGCCGCCGATGGAAGGGGTTGTCCGCACCCAAGCACAACCACGCACCCGGAACCACACAAAGACCCACTACACATAAACCGCCCCTCATGGTATCACCTCGAATCATATCTATTGAACCCCACTAATCTAAACAGGAGACTGCGAGCGGCGAACGTTCGTTGGCACGCTCAGAGGAACGTTTTTTAAAATGCTCCCCGTACGTTGACTCCGCTAGTACTAGCCGAAGGTAGACGGGGTTTTAAGCTTTGGGCAAATGTTTGTAACGTGACGGTGTGTGCCACTGTGCTTTTGAAAAACTCTTCAGAAAGTGATCGTGCTTGAAAGCCAGTCGCTGTCTCGTTGCCTCGTAGATCCCCGCTCGCTCGGAGAAAAAAAATGGCGGACAGTTCGCCGGAAGTTAGGAGGAAAGGCTCGGGAGGAGGGACTTTGAAGAAACCGCAACAATGGTAACGCACAAGTCTGTGGCGCTATTGTCGCAGATTGGTTGCAGGAGTGTATCGCTATCCGGAGGGTGAATCCACTTTTCTGGATTCCCCTAGAAGCGCTACAACGAAGCGCTTTTTGCGGGTCGGTTGCAGGACTGTTGCAGATTGTGTACGACGTCGTGGATTATGGCAAATTTGTAGCGTTTCCAATTGGCAACCATCCTGCTACTTTGAAGCCGTGCGAAATGGCCCTTATATTTAAACCCATAAAGACCATAGGTTATTTTAGCCCATGCCAGAGCTAATGTGCTTCTGAAAAACGCTGATATTCCCCCTTCTCTCCCCCCTCTCTTGGGCAGAACTTTTAACTTTCTCTCTCTCTTTTTTTTCTCTACCAGAGAAAGGGGAAGGGTTGGGTGACCAAAAAAGAATTCCTGTGACGTGATAAGCCCCTGGTTGTTATCTCCCGCCCAGGATTATTTTAAAACAATAAAAAAAAACTTTCACATTACAAAATTTATCTAAAAACAAGTTGCTTTTGGTTATATCCAACCTAATTTACAATATACAGACACCTTCACTTCTTAGTTGTCAAACATAAACAAACCAAACCTGAACAGACATAGTTCAAAGCAGGTGATTCAATTTTAAAACCAAAACAACCCCGAACATTTTACTTTCTAATAAAAAAAGAAATTTCATTGCAAAGACCATTTTTCAATCCCCCGTTCTCTCCCCCTTGTCAGATTTTAAAATGCATCTCCTAGACACAGAAACCTTGAGATTCCATTCCATCGCTGGACTAAAACAGAGAGGGGGAAAGAAAGCCTATTTTGGCTTCACTGAGCCTAATAATTTTTACTCCATTTACAAAATTGGGGTTTCTCATATCTTATGGAAGCCAACTCTTTGGAGATTTAAGAAACTCACATAAAACCCACTGACTTATATAGTGGAAACTAACAAAGGGCAAACAAGAACTGTGAGAGGAGGGGGAGAACAATCTTGTCTCCCAGCTGCCTTTCATTAGGCACACACATAAAATTATCTCTTTGCACCCAAAATAAAAAAACACATTTAGTTCTTACCAATGGAAATACACATATTATTTATTACATTCAATATAGAGCCCACTTGTTCTCTAACCAGAGATTCTCATAAAAGCCAAAAACCTTCTTAATAACATGATGATATGAATAACTTCAAGACTTATCATGAAGAGGCAGAGTTAGAATAAACATTGCTCAATTAATAACACCTTTAACACATCAATACATTATTTCATTTGGTTTCTTGTAATACTACAGGAATCACAAAGGGTGATATGTTAGCAGAAAGAAAACCTATCAATTTTTCCATATTTCAATACAAATTTAATTTTTTTCTCACTTACCAATTATGGATTTTAAATCCTGTCCAGGGTATACTCCTTTTAGCCTGCCTAGATATTTATGAACCCCAAAAAAACATAAAAGCAACAGAACATACCAATCTCTGATTCCGCCACCCCTCTTTCGCTTTTCTCTCACTTTCTCTTTTAGCCTGCTTTGCTTGGGACAAATCCGTAGTCTGTCTTATGCTTTCCCAGCTAAAACCCTTTCATTTTGTCCCTTCCACACTCCTTTACCAGTACAGTAACTCTTGTACTGTTTATATCATCAACTGTACCTTTAATTTCTCCTTTTCTACATCCCTCCTTCTCATTACCTTTATTTACCAGACTCCTTGGTTGCCTTGCTCCTCTTTCAATCCAAACTTTCCTAGCCTATTCTATGCCACTATTAACCACCTCTGCCAAAATGTTGAATTTCAGTAGGTGTGAAAAAGGAAGGTCCCAAAAGCCAATCTAAATTCTTCTGGGTCCTCCCGAATTTTGGAAGATGCCCCCTCATTCCCCAAATATCAGCAGAAGTAAGGGGCACCTCAACATAGCCAATCTGGTTGTTTCCTTGCAGAACCTGGCGGAGAGGGAACTCGGCAGCCATGTTTAATTTCGGGGCAGAAGCCTCCACATCAATAGCTGGCTGTCCAAGGCTGCCTGCATTGTTCCATCTCCCCAATATTCAGTTTGATCATAAAGATCCCTAAGCTCTGCCAGCCCAATGATGCGTGCAGAGGAAGGGTTACTTCTCCCTGTAGGCTCCAGAGCGGGGAGAAAACCAGGATCAACTTCCCCTCCCTGGATCCTCTTCCTCATGCACAGGACCATCGGGACTAGGGGGTTGATAGGGAGGGGGAGGAGAACAAATGAGCGGATCCCATGTTTTATTATTCTGCTTGGAGGGAGCAGAGGGTTTGACTATTTTGTTTCTTACTGCCATACAAGGGATGGCCATTTTACATTTTCCACTCTGCATTATTTCACTCCACAGCAGAACACAAGGGATTCCCTCCCCTGCCTCCAGTGACCCTCCTCCTTCAAACAAATAAACACACAAAAGATAACAAACATACAAAAGATAACAAGAGCCCAAAGGGGGCACTTATAATTATTTTTCAAAGCATATTCTGGCCACAGTTTCATGGATCCATCTCCTTTAAATTTATTATCCCATATTTCACACACCTGTCCCACTGGACCATCCTTAGGAATTCTTATCTGACTGTTCGCAGAAAGACCGGGACTCTTGCGCAGTCTGACTGCCAGCAGACGGGGCGTCCCCCACAGAAAACCTATTATTAGACGTCTTACTCCCCATTGTACAATGTTTCCTTCCAGAGGCTGTCGTCTGAGTCTTTCGGGACCTCGGTCCCAAGGCTGGCAGCCTAATGCTTCTTAGTAGCCAGTCAGACGCCCATTGAAAAAACCACCCAACAATATCTTTGGTGTACTTCCAGAGCCTGTCATCTTTTTTTTTTTTTTTTTTTTTTTTACCCTTCCTTGACAAAATAAATTTTATTCAATCTTTGATTATTGACAATAGTTGTTCATGTTATAATTACATTTCTCATTTTCTCCCTCCCTCACTCCACCCCCACCCTCCACCCTACCTGCCGTTTCCTTATAACTCTTTCAACCATGTACACAGCTTCTTGATCCCGCTCAAGGCTTTATTCTTACTCTCCCTGTTCCCAGTCGACCTCAACCAATGGAAATACTTTGTCCAATTACTATTTATCCTTTCCTTTTTCTCTTCCCATAAGGCCTCCCCTCTTAAACAGATCACAATTTCAGAGCTAACATCCTCATAGAGATACTGAAACCAGCTTTCCCATGTCCACTTTGATTTATCTTTCCATCCCCTAGCAACAGCGGCTTGTATTGCAAGTACCATGGCTTTATATAATTTGAGATCCTTTTTTTCCTTTAAATCATATCCCAAAATACCTGCAAACAACATATTTGCTTCTTTCACTATTGTAATTCCTAGAATATTTTCCATTTCCTGAATTATATTTCTCCAATATCCAGAAACTTCGGTACACTCCCACCACATATGTATATAATATCCCTTATCCTTTCCACAGTGCCAACATTTTGGGGTCAACCCTTTTATCATATACGCCAACTGGGCCGGCGTTCTATACCATTTCCAAATTAACTTTCTAGTCATTTCCTTATATTTGTCTAATTTTATCTGTTTATTTCCCTTTATAATTTTATGTACTACTTGATCAGGCAATTGGATGTCCCTCTGCCATTTTATTTGAATCACACGTCCTATATAATCCTCATCGCTTACCATTAGCTTATATAACACCCCCACTACTCCTTTTTTTGCAGTTTCCATTCTTTGCATAATCCCCTTCATCCGACTATCCTTAGATAATATCCCTAAGCGTGAGAGTTTACTCATAGCCTCGTATAGTCCGTGGACCCTCAACCAATTCCTTTCCCCCAACAATTCCATACATTTTTCTTTTGATATCATTACTCCCGATTGGTCTAATAAATCCTTTACTCTATTCAACCCTTTCTTTTTTAAATTTTCCCACCATATAGGGTCATCTAGTTCTTGTAGTAATTCTACTGGTATCCATTTCACGAAGTCTGCTGACCATACTCCTTCCCATCTTTTCCAGGCTCTGAGGGCAATCGCCCTCGGCCCTGTTGTTTCTTTAGTTTCTAATGTTAAATTCTTTGTAAACACCCCCCATTTTCCTTTCCCCTTATTTACTTCGTTTTCTATCCTTACCCATTTTCTTTCTCTGTTTATCTCCGCATCCAATAAATGTTTAATTTGAAATGCCTCAAAGTATCTCTCTAAATTTATTAGGCCCCATCCCAACTCCTCTTGTGGAATATACATTAATTTTTGTTTAAACCTAGCTATTTTGCTTCCAAAAGTCCAATCCCTCAGCTGTCTATTCCATTCCTTAGCTTGTATTCTTGGTATTTCTGATGGGAGTACCTGGTATAAATAGCTAAGCTTTGGAATTAAAAACATTTTAATTGCTCTAATTTTAGTTAATATATTCATTGTTTTAGACTTCCAAGCCTTCATGTTTCTGCGTATCTTCTTCCATATTTCCTGGTAGTTATTTTTTCCTATTTTGTTTATTCTTTTAAAAATTTTTATGCCTAAGTATTTTAACATTTTACATCCCTTTGGTATATCTGTTTCTTTCTCCACTAATATCTGATCCCCCTTAGGTATGTTAAAATATATAATTTCGGATTTCCCCATATTGACTCCTAACCCTGAATATTGTTCAAAGTCCTTTAATATTATCTTAATTTCCTTGGCTGCTGTTAGTGGATCTTTAAGTACCAGAAGAATATCGTCTGCAAAAAGATTAAGTTTGACCTCTTCCTGTCCCACCTTATATCCTTCTATTCTAGGGGAGTTCCTTATTCTATCTGCCAAGATTTCTATAGCCATTACAAATAATAGGGGTGACAATGGGCAACCCTGCTTTACCCCCCTTGAGATTGGAAATTCTTTTGATCTGCCTCCATTTATCCATAGTGTTGCGATTCCTTGTTTATAAAGCTCTTTTACAGCTTCCAAGAAGCTCCCTTCTATTCCACTATCCCTTAGTGTTTCCCAGAGAAAATTATGTTCGACGGTATCGAAGGCTTTGAATATATCTAGTTTCAATAGTGCCAATTTCTTTTCTTTATGTTGCTGTTTATGTGCTAGTACATTTAAAATATTCCTTATTGGGTGAAAAATTTGTCTGTTTTTAATAAATCCATACTGGTCTTCCCCTATTATTTTTGGTAATATTTTTTCTAATCTGTTAGCTAAGACCTTGGCGAATATTTTGTAATCTTGATTCATCAAACTAATAGGCCTATATGAGCCAACATCTTTGGGATCCTTAGACTGCTTTAGTATCACCACCATCTCTACCTGTTTCCATGTATTGGGGATGTTTCCGCCTGTCATTATATCGTTAAACAAATATGCCATTTCTGATATTAATATTCCACTCATTTCTTTATAATATTCGGCCGTATATCCATCTGTCCCCGGGGATTTTCCTATTTTTAATTGTCTAATTACCCCTTCTATTTCGGATGCACTTATATCCTTATTAAGGGATTCCTGATCTTCTTTAGTTATTTTTGTGTACCACTTCTCCTTGAGTTGCCCTTTTCCTGAGGACTCATATAAACTTTGGTAATATTTGACAAACGCTTCTCTTATTAGGTGCGAATCCACCAGCTCCTTCTGGCCCTGTCTTATGCTTTTTATTCTCTGTTTGTCTTTTTTCCTCTTTAAATATTTGGCTAATTTCTTTTGTGAGTTTATATTTGTTCTATGCCATTCGCTTTTAATTAGGGTTTCCCTTTTCCACACTAATACTAAATCTTGGGAGTCTAGATCATTTTTTAAGATCTGGATTTGTCTTTGCCGTTGTATGTCAAATTTATTTTGCTGGTGTGCTTGCAGAATTTTTATCTGCCCCAATTTACTTTCAATTTCTTCATCTGTCTGACGTTTTAATAACTTTTCCGTCCAGATTAGGTGTCCCCTCATAACGGCCTTCGCTGCGTCCCACACAATATGGGGCTCCGCCGATCCTATATTTTCTTTAAAATAATATTTTAGCTGTTTCACTATATTTTCCCTGTTTTCTTTTTTACTTAGAACTATGTTTTTGTATCTCCACCTCCCTTCCGATTTTTCCTTTTGTATCGTCAAGTCCACAATAATTGGAGCATGATCCGAGATCAATATTGGCTGTACTCCTGCGTCATTAATCTTCAGTTCCTGTGAATCTGAGATCAAGACATAATCAATGCAAGTATATTTTTTATGTCTCGCGGAAAAAAAGGTTGGTCCCGATTTTTTGCCCATTGCTTCAAACACTTCGATTAGGCCCCATTTCCTGACCTTCAATGCCGAGAGATCCATATTAAAGTCCCCTGCCATGACTATTTCTCCTTCGCTATAAGCCTGTATTCTTTGCAGGATTCCCCACATGAAACTCTTTGATCCCACATTTGGTGCATACACATTAACCAAAGTAAATATTTTTTTATCTATCTTGCACTTCAAGAAAATATATCTGCCTTCCTTATCCACTTTACGCTCCAGTACCTCCAGATTCATATCCCTTTTTGCCAAGATGGCTACCCCCCTTGCCTTTGCCGTTCCCCTTGCCTCTGCCACTACTTCCCAAAGTGGAGAGGACAGAATTGGTTTAGTATCTTTTCTGGCCTTATGAGTCTCTTGAAGGTATATTAATCCTACCTTTAGTTTCCTAGCCAGAGCTATGAGTCTATATCTTTTCACGTTTGAGGTCAGACCGTTCACATTCAGAGACAAAAGTTTGACCATGACCCGAACTGTGCCTTTTATAGTTGAACAAAGTAACAGCAGTAATCCCCACCCTGTGCAAAGAGTTCGTACACACAGAAAGAACCTTCCTGTTCCCTTTCCACTCTTCTAGGTTCCACTGGTCCTTTCCCTCTCCCCCATCCCTACTTATCTATTTTTATTTATTTTTACTATTGAAACCCAACACTTTCTCCCCCAAAATTAGTATTACAGCTTTGGACTAGTTTGCACTCGACGTTTTTTACCCCTCCCTCCTGAAATGGGAGAGCTGCTGCTCTCTTCTTCTATCATTCCCTCCTCTTCTTCCTCTTCTTCTTCGTCAGGGGGCTGAACCCCCAAATCAGCTAGCATTTTTGACGCTTCCTTCTCGTTTCTTGCCATGTATCTTTGTCCGTCTCTGAACACTATCAGAGTAGCCGGATATCCCCAGGAAAAGAGAATGCCTTTTTCCAAAAGTTTTTGAGTCCATGGCTGTAGCCTCTTCCTTTCCTGGAGTGTCTCTGGAGAGAAATCTTGACGTACAATCACTTTCCGGTCTTTATACTGAGGCTCCTTTTTCTTTTTAAGTTCCTTGAAAATTGATGCTGCTTGCTTCTCCCGTGCAAACTTCACTATAATTTCCCTTGGAGTCCCAGAAGCTCTCCTTTCTCTCACCCGATAGGCTCTTTCTATATCGTTCTCCTGCAGTTCCAAACCTTGGTTTTGCAGCCATTTTAACAGCTCTTTCTCCACCTCTTGCCGTGGGATATCTTCTGAGAAGCCCGTAAATCTCAAGTTTGATCTTCTTGTTCTATCACTCAGTCGCCCCATCTGGGCAGTAAGTTGATTTATCCTTCGGTCATTGTTATCTGCTTTCCTCTTTGCTTCCGCCGCCACCTTTTTTGCCTCTGCCATCTCTGCACCGACAGAATTCACTTCAGCCTGCAGGTTACTAAGGTCCCCTCTTATATTCTGTTCCATTTTAAACAGCATTTCTCCCACTTCCTTTAGGTTTTTCGGTGGATTGAATTGTGCAGGTGTGGCCATTTCCACGCTTGTTACCAGCAGCCTTGAGAGCAAGAGAAGCTAATTAGCAGGCTTTTTAGTCTTCACTTACAGATTCTGAAGTTTTCCTTGGCAGCCGTCCAGATGAGGCTTCCAAAGATAACAAATTTATTTCCCAAAAAGCTGTTTTGTTAATTTGTTGGGTTATAATCTCTTCTGTTGTCGGAGCGGGGAAAAAGGCGACCTCTTCCTTCTACCGCATGCGCAGAACCACCCAGAGCCTGTCATCTGAGTCTTTCGGGACCACAGTCCCACGGGTGGCAGCCTAATGCTTCTTACATGCCAGTCAGATGCCCGTTAAAAATCACACCCAAATATATTATTGGAGCAGTGTTCTTATTTAACCAATCTACTCACCAAGAAATCCTTGCCTGTTGCTGCTGGGTTCTTGACTGACTGGCTGCGAAGCAATGGAACTCATCCAGGGCTAGTCAAAAGAAGACCAGGGCGCCTCCCCGAAATTGAGACCAATAAGTTCTTCAGCCAGAGAGTCAAAATGATCCAAAAGCGGATCCCACTTTTGACACCAAATTGTTATGGATCATACAGTGTAAAATTTACAAGACCACAACAAAGACAGCTAAGCAGCAAGAGGATTTATTTAGGATACATGTTTGCAAGCATGGAGAGAAAGCTAATTGGTGCATTCTCTGAAGTCTGCATCAGTGCAGCTCATTTTTAAGACCTTGATACGTCATCATGAGGTATCCTGACGCTCAGTCCCTCACTGTCCCTTTGACCAATCAGGTCGACGACGAAGGGCGTACAATCTGACCTATCACGGATGGCTATATATCTTATTACAATTTTCTCGCTCTTTGTTTCAAATAATACATTCCTTTATATGGAGGGATGCTACATTCAGGAGCTATCTGCTTTTGACAAACTCAAGGTTTTGAGAGACAAAGAAATAACTATACACATAGTGCCACAATGAACTCAAGATACATTCTGCCTGACCTAAAAATAAACCATAGACAGACTGTGTCTAAAGTGTGTTCCACAAATCTGTATTTGTGTTCTCAATTGTGTTCCACAAATCTATATATTCTATATCAAGGTGGAGGTTGGCTTCCGCTGTCTCTCCTGGTGTGTTGTGATATCCCCCCTGCTTGTAACAGACATCCCCTCATCTCTAGGGGAACTCAGGTGAGCGCTTTGTGATGTCATTTCCGTTGGTCACCTGTTTCAAGGTGGAGGTTGGCTTCCCCTGTGACTCCTGGTGTGTTGTGATATCCCCCCTGCTTGTAACAGACATCCCCTCCTCACCAGGGGAACTCAGGTGAGCGCTTTGTGATATCCCCCCTGCTTGTAACAGAGATCCCCTGCTCTCCAGGGGAACTCAGGTGAGCGCTTTGTGATGACATTTCAGTTGGTCACCTGTTTCAAGGTGGAGGTTGGGTTCCCCTGTGACTCCTGGTGTGTTGTGGTATCCCCCCTGCTTGTAACAGACTTCACGTCCTCTCCAGGGGAATTCAAGTGAGCGCTTTGTGATATCCCTCCTGCCTGTAACAGACATTCCCTCCTCTCCTGGTGAACTCAGGTGAGCGCTTTGTGATGTCATTTCAGTTGGTCATCTGTTTCAAGGTGGAGGTTGGCTTCCCCTGTGACTCCTGGTGTGTTGTGATATCCCTCCTGCTTGTAACAGACATTCCCTCCTCTCCTGGTGAACTCAGGGGAACGCTTTGTGATATCCCCCCTGCTTGTAACAGACATACCCTCATCTCTAGGGGAACTCAGGTGAGCGCTTTATGATGCCATTTCAGTTGGTCACTTGTTTCAACAGGGAGGTTGGCTTCCGCTGTCTCTCCTGGTGTGTTGTGATATCCCCCCCCCCGCTTGTAACAGACATCTCCTCATCGCTAGGGAACACAGGTGAGCGCTTTGTGATGTAATTTCAGTTGGTCACCTGTTTCAAGGTGGAGGTTGGCTTCCCCTGTGACTCCTGGCGTGTTGTGATATCCCCCCTGCTTCTAACAGACATCTCCTCCTTTCCAGGGGAACTCAGGTGAGCGCTTTGTGATCTCCCCCCTGCTTATAACAGAAATCCCCTCCTCTCCAGGGGAACTCAGGTGAGCGCTTTGTGATATCCCCCCTGCTTGTAACAGACATCCCCACCTCTCCAGGTGAACTCAGGTGAGTGCTTTGTGATGTCATTTTAGTTGGTCACCTGTTTCAAGGTGGAGGTTGGCTTCCCCTGTGACTCCTGGTGTGTAGTGATATCCCCCAGGCTTGTATCAGACATCCCCTCATCTCTAGTGGAACTCAGGTGAGTGCTTTGTGATGTCATTTTAGTTGGTCACCTGTTTCAAGGTGGAGGTTGGCTTCCCCTGTGACTCCTGGTGTGTTGTGGTATCCCCCCTGCTTGTAACAGACATCCCGTCCTCTCCAGGGGAACTCAAGTGAGCGCTTTGTGATGTCATTTCAGTTGGTCACCTTTTTCAAGGTTGAGGTTGGCTTCCCCTGTGACTCATGGTGTGTTGTGGTATCCCCCCTGCTTATAACAGACATCCCGTCCTCTCCAAGGGAACTCAGGTGAGCGCTTTGTGATATCCCCCCTGCTTGTAACAGACATCCCCTGCTCTCCAGGGGAACTCAGGTGAGCGTTTTGTGATGTCATTTCAGTTTGTCACCTGTTTCAAGGTGGAGGTTGGCTTCCGCTGTGACTCCTCTTGTGTTGTGATATCCCCCCTGCTTGTAACAGACATCCCGTCTTCTCCAAGTTAACTCAGGTGAGCGCTTTGTGATGTCATTTCAGTTGGTCACCTGTTTCAAGGTTGAGGTTGGCTTCCCCTGTGACTCCTGGTTTGTTGTGATATCCCCCCTGCTTGTAACAGACATCCCCTCCTCACCAGGGGAACTCAGCTGAGCGCTTTCTGATATCCCCCCTGCTTGTAACAGACATCCCCTGCTCTCCAGGGGAACTCAGGTGAGCGTTTTGTGATGTCATTTCAGTTTGTCACCTGTTTCAAGGTGGAGGTTGGCTTCCGCTGTGACTCCTCTTGTGTTGTGATATCCCCCCTGCTTATAACCAACATCCCTTCATCTCTAGGGGAACTCAGGTGAGCACTTTTTGATGTCATTTCAGTTAGTCACCTGTTTCAAGGTGGAGGTTGGCTTCCCCTGTGACTCCTGTTGTGTTGTGATATCCTCCCTGCTTGTAACAGAAATCTCCTCCTTTCCATGGGAACTCTGGTGAGCGCTTTGTGATATCCCCCCTGCTTGTAACAGAGATCCCCTGCTCTCCAGGAGAACTCAGGTGAGCGCTTTGTGATGTCATTTCAGTTGGTCACCTGTTTCAAGGTGGAGATTGTCTTCCCCTGTGAAGTCTGGCGTGTTGTGATATCCTCCCCCGCTTGTAACGGACATCCCCTCCTCTCCAGGGGAACTCAGGTGAGCGCTTTGTGATGCCATTTCTGTTGGTCACCTGTTTCAAGGTGGAGGTTGGCTTCCCCTGTGACTCCTGGTGTGTTGTGATATCCCCCCTTCTTGTAACAGACATCTCCTCCTCTCCATGGGAACTCAGGTGAGTGATTTGTGATATCCCCCCTGCTTATAACAGACATCCCCTCCTCTCCAGGGGAACTCAGGTGAGCGCTTTGTGATATCCCCCCTGCTTGTAACAGACATCCCCACCTCTCCAGGTGAACTCAGGTGAGCGCTTTCTGATGCCATTTCAGTTGGTCACCTGTTTCAAGGGGGAGGTTGGCTTCCCCTGTGACTCCTGGTGTGTTGTGGTATCCCCCCTGCTTGTAACAGACATCCCGTCCTCTCCAGGGGAACTCAGGTGAGCGCTTTGTGATATCCTCCCTGCTTGTAACAGAGATCCCCTGCTGTCCAGGGGAACTCAGGTGAGCGCTTTGTGATGCCATTTTTGTTGGTCACCTGTTTCAAGGTGGAGGTTGGCTTCCCTTGTGACTCCTGGTGTGTTGTGATATCCCCCCTGCTTGTAACAGACATCTCCTCTCCATGGGAACTCAGGTGAGAGATTTGTGATATCTCCCCTGCTTATAACAGACATCCCCTCCTCTCCAGGGGAACTCAGGTGAGCGCTTTGTGATATCCCCCCTGCTTGTAACAGACATCCCCACCTCTCCAGGTGAACTCAGGTGAGCGCTTTGTGATGTCATTTCAGTTGGTCACCTGTTTCAAGGTGGAGGTTGGCTTCCCCTGTGACTCCTGGTGTGTTGCGATATCCCCCCTGCTTGTAACAGACATCCCCTCATATCTAGTGGAACACAGGTGAGCGCTTTGTGATGCCATTTCAGTTGGTCACCTGTTTCAAGATGGAGATTGGCTTCCCCTGTGACTCCTGTTGTGTTGTGATATCCCCCCTGCTTGTAACAGTAATCTCCTCCTCTCTATGGGAACTCAGGTGAGCGCTTTGTGATATCCCCCCTGCTTGTACCAGAGATCCCCTGCTCTCCAGGGGAACTCAGGTGAGCGCTTTGTGATGTCATTGTAGTACGTCACAAGATTCCAGCTGGAGCTTGGCTTCCCCTCTGGTCTAGTGTGTTATGTGTTCCGCCATGCTAGTAAGAGACATTCCTTTGTCTCCATGGGAATAGAGTTGAGCGCTTCGTGATGTCATTTCAGTAGGTCTCAAGGTTCTAGTTGGAGGATGGCTTTGACTCTGACTTCTAGTGTGTTATGTTATCCGCCATGACATTAAGAGACATTTCCTCAATTCCAGGGGAAGTGAGTGAGTGAGTCATTTCAGTTGGTCACCTGTTTCAAGGTGAAGGTTGGCTGCCCCTGTGACTTCTGGTGTGTTGTGATATCCCCCCTGCTTGTAACAGGCATCCCCTCCTCTCTACAGGAACTCAGGTGAGCGCTTTGTGATGTCATTTCAGTTGGTCACCTGTTTCAAGGTGGAGATTGTCTTCCCATGTGAATTCTGGTGTGTTGTGATATCCCCCCTGCTTGTAACAGACATCCCCTCGTCTCCCGGTGTACTCTGGTGAGCGCTTTGTGATGTCATTTCAGTAGGTCACCTGTTTCAAGATGGAGGTTGGCTTGCTAGTGTGTTATGTTATCCCCCCTGCCAGAAGAGACATTCCCTCATCTCCAGAGGAACTGAGGTGAGTTCTTTGTGATGTCATTGTAGTACGTCACAAGATTCCAGCTGGAGCTTGGCTTCCCCTCTGGTCTAGTGTGTTATGTGTTCCGCCATGCTAGTAAGAGACATTCCTTTGTCTCCATGGGAATAGAGTTGAGCGCTTCGTGATGTCATTTCAGTAGGTCTTAAGGTTCTAGTTGGAGGATGGCTTTGACTCTGACTTCTAGTGTGTTATGTTATCCGCCATGACATTAAGAGACATTTCCTCAATTCCAGGGGAAGTGAGTGAGTGAGTCATTTCAGTTGGTCACCTGTTTCAAGGTGAAGGTTGGCTGCCCCTGTGACTTCTGGTGTGTTGTGATATCCCCCCTGCTTGTAACAGGCATCCCCTCCTCTCTACGGGAACTCAGGTGAGCGCTTTGTGATGTCATTTCAGTTGGTCACCTGTTTCAAGGTGGAGATTGTCTTCCCATGTGAATCCTGGTGTGTTGTGATATCCCCCCTGCTAGTAACAGCTACCCCTCCTCTCCAGGTGTACTATGATGAGCGCTTTGTGATGTCATTTCAGTAGGTCACCAGTTTCAAGGTGGAGGTTGGCTTGCCCTCTGACTTCCAGTGTGTTATGTTATCCCCCATGCCAGAAGAGACATTCCCTCATCTCCAGGGGAACTGAGGTGAGTGCTTTCTGATGTCATTGTCGTACGTCACAAGATTCCAGCTGGAGCTTGGCTTCCCCATTGGTCTAGTGTGTTATGTGTTCCGCCATGCCAATAAGAGACATTCCTTTGTCTCCATGGGAATAGAGTTGAGCGCTTTGTGATGTCATTTCAGTAGGTCTTAAGGTTCTAGTTGGAGGATGGCTTTGACTCTGACTTCTAGTGTGTTATGTTATGCGCCATGACATTAAGAGACATTTCCTCATCTCCAGGGGAAGTGAGTGAGTGAGTCATTTCAGTTGGTCACCTGTTTCAAGGTGGAGGTTGGCTTCCCTTGTGACTCCTGGTGTGTTGTGATATCCCCCCTGCTTGTAACAGACATCTCCTCCTCTCCATGGGAACTCAGGTGAGCGATTTGTGATATCTCCCCTGCTTATAACAGACATCCCCTCCTCTCCAGGGGAACTCAGGTGAGCACTTTGTGATATCCCCCCTGCTTGTAACAGACATCCCCACTTCTCCAGGTGAACTCAGGTGAGCGCTTTGTGATGTCATTTCAGTTGGTCACCTGTTTCAAGGTGGAGATTGTGTTCCCATGTGATTTCTGGTGTGTTGTGATATCCCCCCTGCTTGTAACAGACATCCCCTCGTCTCCCGGTGTACTCTGGTGAGCGCTTTGTGATGTCATTTCAGTAGGTCACCTGTTTCAAGATGGAGGTTGGCTTGCCAGTGTGTTATGTTATCCCCCCTGCCAGAAGAGACATTCCCTCATCTCCAGGGGAACTGAGGTGAGTGCTTTGTGATGTCATTGTAGTACGTCACAAGATTCCAGCTGGAGCTTGGCTTCCCCATTGTTCTAGTGTGTTATGTGTCCCGCCATGCCAATAAGAGACATTCCTTTGTCTCCATGGGAATAGAGTTGAGCGCTTTGTGATGTCATTTCAGTAGGTCTTAAGGTTCTAGTTGGAGGATGGCTTTGACTCTGACTTCTAGTGTGTTATGTTATCCGCCATGACATTAAGAGACATTTCCTCATCTCCAGGGGAAGTGAGTGAGTGAGTCATTTCAGTTGGTCACCTGTTTCAAGGTGGAGGTTGGCTTCCCTTGTGACTCCTGGTGTGTTGTGATATCCCCCCTGCTTGTAACAGACATCTCCTCCTCTCCATGGGAACTCAGGTGAGCGATTTGTGATATCTCCCCTGCTTATAACAGACATCCCCTCCTCTCCAGGGGAACTCAGGTGAGCACTTTGTGATATCCCCCCTGCTTGTAACAGACATCCCCACTTCTCCAGGTGAACTCAGGTGAGCGCTTTGTGATGTCATTTCAGTTGGTCACCTGTTTCAAGGTGGAGATTGTCTTCCCATGTGATTTCTGGTGTGTTGTGATATCCCCCCTGCTTGTAACAGACATCCCCTCGTCTCCCGGTGTACTCTGGTGAGCGCTTTGTGATGTCATTTCAGTAGGTCACCTGTTTCAAGATGGAGGTTGGCTTGCCAGTGTGTTATGTTATCCCCCCTGCCAGAAGAGACATTCCCTCATCTCCAGGGGAACTGAGGTGAGTGCTTTGTGATGTCATTGTAGTACGTCACAAGATTCCAGCTGGAGCTTGGCTTCCCCTCTGGTCTAGTGTGTTATGTGTTCCGCCATGCCTCTAAGAGACATTCCTTTGTCTCCATGGGAATAGAGTTGAGAGCTTTGTGATGTCATTTCAGTAGGTCTTAAGGTTCTAGTTGGAGGATGGCTTTGACTCTGACTTCTAGTGTGTTATGTTATCCGCCATGACATTAAGAGACATTTCCTCAACTCCAGGGGAAGTGAGTGAGTGAGTCATTTCAGTTGGTCACCTGTTTCAAGGTGAAGGTTGGCTGCCCCTGTGACTTCTGGTGTGTTGTGATATCCCCCCTGCTTGTAACAGACATCCCCTCCTCTCCAGGAGAACTCAGGTGAGCGCTTTGTGATATCCCCCCTGCTTGTAACAGACATCCCCTGCTCTCCAGGGGAACTCAGGTGAGCGCTTTGTGATGTCATTTCAGTTGGTCGCCTGTTTCAAGGTGGAGATTGTCTTCCCCTGTGATTTCTGGTGTGTTGTGATATCCCCCCTGCTTGTAACAGACATCCCCTCGTCTCCCGGTGTACTCTGGTGAGCGCTTTGTGATGTCATTTCAGTAGGTCACCTGTTTCAAGATGGAGGTTGGCTTGCCAGTGTGTTATGTTATCCCCCCTGCCAGAAGAGACATTCCCTCATCTCCAGGGGAACTGAGTTGAGTGCTTTCTGATGTCATGGTAGTACGTCACAAGATTCCAGCTGGAGCTTGGCTTCCCCATTGTTCTAGTGTGTTATGTGTTCCGCCATGCCAATAAGAGACATTCCTTTGTCTCCATGGGAATAGAGTTGAGCGCTTTGTGATGTCATTTCAGTAGGTCTTAAGGTTCTAGTTGGAGGATGGCTTTGACTCTGACTTCTAGTGTGTTATGTTATCCGCCATGACATTAAGAGACATTTCCTCATCTCCAGGGGAAGTGAGTGAGTGAGTCATTTCAGTTGGTCACCTGTTTCAAGGTGGAGGTTGGCTTCCCTTGTGACTCCTGGTGTGTTGTGATATCCCCCCTGCTTGTAACAGACATCTCCTCCTCTCCATGGGAACTCAGGTGAGCGATTTGTGATATCTCCGCTGCTTATAACAGACATCCCCTCCTCTCCAGGGGAACTCAGGTGAGCACTTTGTGATATCCCCCCTGCTTGTAACAGACATCCCCACTTCTCCAGGTGAACTCAGGTGAGCGCTTTGTGATGTCTTTTCAGTTGGTCACCTGTTTCAAGGTGGAGATTGTCTTCCCATGTGATTTCTGGTGTGTTGTGATATCCCCCCTGCTTGTAACAGACATCCCCTCGTCTCCCGGTGTACTCTGGTGAGCGCTTTGTGATGTCATTTCAGTAGGTCACCTGTTTCAAGATGGAGGTTGGCTTGCCAGTGTGTTATGTTATCCCCCCTGCCAGAAGAGACATTCCCTCATCTCCAGGGGAACTGAGGTGAGTGCTTTGTGATGTCATTGTAGTACGTCACAAGATTCCAGCTGGAACTGAGGTGAGTGCTTTGTGATGGCATTGTAGTACGTCACAAGATTCCAGCTGGAGCTTGGCTTCCCCTCTGGTCTAGTGTGTTATGTGTTCCGCCATGCCTCTAAGAGACATTCCTTTGTCTCCATGGGAATAGAGTTGAGAGCTTTGTGATGTCATTTCAGTAGGTCTTAAGGTTCTAGTTGGAGGATGGCTTTGACTCTGACTTCTAGTGTGTTATGTTATCCGCCATGACATTAAGAGACATTTCCTCATCTCCAGGGGAAGTGAGTGAGTGAGTCATTTCAGTTGGTCACCTGTTTCAAGGTGGAGGCTGGCTTCCCTTGTGACTCCTGGTGTGTTGTGATATCCCCCCTGCTTGTAACAGACATCTCCTCCTCTCCATGGGAACTCAGGTGAGAGATTTGTGATATCTCCCCTGCTTATAACAGACATCCCCTCCTCTCCAGGGGAACTCAGGTGAGCACTTTGTGATATCCCCCCTGCTTGTAACAGAAATCCCCACTTCTCCAGGTGAACTCAGGTGAGCGCTTTGTGATGTCATTTCAGTTGGTCACCTGTTTCAAGGTGGAGATTGTCTTCCCATGTGATTTCTGGTGTGTTGTGATATCCCCCCTGCTTGTAACAGACATCCCCTCGTCTCCCGGTGTACTCTGGTGAGCGCTTTGTGATGTCATTTCAGTAGGTCACCTGTTTCAAGATGGAGGTTGGCTTGCCAGTGTGTTATGTTATCCCCCCTGCCAGAAGAGACATTCCCTCATCTCCAGGGGAACTGAGGTGAGTGCTTTGTGATGTCATTGTAGTACGTCACAAGATTCCAGCTGGAACTGAGGTGAGTGCTTTGTGATGGCATTGTAGTACGTCACAAGATTCCAGCTGGAGCTTGGCTTCCCCTCTGGTCTAGTGTGTTATGTGTTCCGCCATGCCTCTAAGAGACATTCCTTTGTCTCCATGGGAATAGAGTTGAGAGCTTTGTGATGTCATTTCAGTAGGTCTTAAGGTTCTAGTTGGAGGATGGCTTTGACTCTGACTTCTAGTGTGTTATGTTATCCGCCATGACATTAAGAGACATTTCCTCATCTCCAGGGGAAGTGAGTGAGTGAGTCATTTCAGTTGGTCACCTGTTTCAAGGTGGAGGCTGGCTTCCCTTGTGACTCCTGGTGTGTTGTGATATCCCCCCTGCTTGTAACAGACATCTCCTCCTCTCCATGGGAACTCAGGTGAGAGATTTGTGATATCTCCCCTGCTTATAACAGACATCCCCTCCTCTCCAGGGGAACTCAGGTGAGCACTTTGTGATATCCCCCCTGCTTGTAACAGACATCCCCACTTCTCCAGGTGAACTCAGGTGAGCGCTTTGTGATGTCATTTCAGTTGGTCACCTGTTTCAAGGTGGAGATTGTCTTCCCATGTGATTTCTGGTGTGTTGTGATATCCCCCCTGCTTGTAACAGACATCCCCTCGTCTCCCGGTGTACTCTGGTGAGCGCTTTGTGATGTCATTTCAGTAGGTCACCTGTTTCAAGATGGAGGTTGGCTTGCCAGTGTGTTATGTTATCCCCCCTGCCAGAAGAGACATTCCCTCATCTCCAGGGGAACTGAGGTGAGTGCTTTGTGATGTCATTGTAGTACGTCACAAGATTCCAGCTGGAGCTTGGCTTCCCCTCTGGTCTAGTGTGTTATGTGTTCCGCCATGCCTCTAAGAGACATTCCTTTGTCTCCATGGGAATAGAGTTGAGAGCTTTGTGATGTCATTTCAGTAGGTCTTAAGGTTCTAGTTGGAGGATGGCTTTGACTCTGACTTCTAGTGTGTTATGTTATCCGCCATGACATTAAGAGACATTTCCTCAACTCCAGGGGAAGTGAGTGAGTGAGTCATTTCAGTTGGTCACCTGTTTCAAGGTGAAGGTTGGCTGCCCCTGTGACTTCTGGTGTGTTGTGATATCCCCCCTGCTTGTAACAGACATCCCCTCCTCTCCAGGAGAACTCAGGTGAGCGCTTTGTGATATCCCCCCTGCTTGTAACAGACATCCCCTGCTCTCCAGGGGAACTCAGGTGAGCGCTTTGTGATGTCATTTCAGTTGGTCGCCTGTTTCAAGGTGGAGATTGTCTTCCCCTGTGATTTCTGGTGTGTTGTGATATCCCCCCTGCTTGTAACAGACATCCCCTCGTCTCCCGGTGTACTCTGGTGAGCGCTTTGTGATGTCATTTCAGTAGGTCACCTGTTTCAAGATGGAGGTTGGCTTGCCAGTGTGTTATGTTATCCCCCCTGCCAGAAGAGACATTCCCTCATCTCCAGGGGAACTGAGTTGAGTGCTTTCTGATGTCATGGTAGTACGTCACAAGATTCCAGCAGGAGCTTGGATTCCCCATTGTTCTAGTGTGTTATGTGTTCCGCCATGCCAATAAGAGACATTCCTTTGTCTCCATGGGAATAGAGTTGAGCGCTTTGTGATGTCATTTCAGTAGGTCTTAAGGTTCTAGTTGGAGGATGGCTTTGACTCTGACTTCTAGTGTGTTATGTTATCCGCCATGACATTAAGAGACATTTCCTCATCTCCAGGGGAAGTGAGTGAGTGAGTCATTTCAGTTGGTCACCTGTTTCAAGGTGGAGGTTGGCTTCCCTTGTGACTCCTGGTGTGTTGTGATATCCCCCCTGCTTGTAACAGACATCTCCTCCTCTCCATGGGAACTCAGGTGAGCGATTTGTGATATCTCCGCTGCTTATAACAGACATCCCCTCCTCTCCAGGGGAACTCAGGTGAGCACTTTGTGATATCCCCCCTGCTTGTAACAGACATCCCCACTTCTCCAGGTGTACTCTGGTGAGCGCTTTGTGATGTCATTTCAGTAGGTCACCTGTTTCAAGATGGAGGTTGGCTTGCCAGTGTGTTATGTTATCCCCCCTGCCAGAAGAGACATTCCCTCATCTCCAGGGGAACTGAGGTGAGTGCTTTGTGATGTCATTGTAGTACGTCACAAGATTCCAGCTGGAACTGAGGTGAGTGCTTTGTGATGGCATTGTAGTACGTCACAAGATTCCAGCTGGAGCTTGGCTTCCCCTCTGGTCTAGTGTGTTATGTGTTCCGCCATGCCTCTAAGAGACATTCCTTTGTCTCCATGGGAATAGAGTTGAGAGCTTTGTGATGTCATTTCAGTAGGTCTTAAGGTTCTAGTTGGAGGATGGCTTTGACTCTGACTTGTAGTGTGTTATGTTATCCGCCATGACATTAAGAGACATTTCCTCAACTCCAGGGGAATTGAGTGAGTGAGTCATTTCAGTTGGTCACCTGTTTCAAGGTGAAGGTTGGCTGCCCCTGTGACTTCTGGTGTGTTGTGATATCCCCCCTGCTTGTAACAGACATCCCCTCCTCTCCAGGAGAACTCAGGTGAGCGCTTTGTGATATCCCCCCTGCTTGTAACAGACATCCCCTGCTCTCCAGGGGAACTCAGGTGAGCGCTTTGTGATGTCATTTCAGTTGGTTGCCTGTTTCAAGGTGGAGATCGTCTTCCCCTGTGACTCCTGGTGTGTTGTGATATCCCCCCTGTTTGTAACGGACATCCCCTCCTCTCAAGGGAAGGTCAAGTCAGCGCTTTGTGATGTCATTTCAGTAGGTCACCTGTTTCAAGGTGGAGGTTGGCTTGCCCTCTGACTCCTGGTGTGTTGTGATAACCGCCCTGCTTGTAACAGACATCCCCTCCTCTCCAGGGGAACTCAGCTGAGCGCTTTGTGATGTCATTAGAGTTGGTCACCTGTTTCAAGGTGGAGGTTGGCTTCCCCTCTGACTCCTGGTGTGTTGTGATATCCCCCCTACTTGTAACAGACATCCCCTCCTCTCCAGGGAAACTCAGGTGAGCGCTTTGTGATATCCCCCCTGCTTGTAACAGAGATCCCCTGCTCTCTAGGGGAACTCAGGTAAGCGCTTTGTGATGTCATTGTAGTACGTCACAAGATTCCAGCTGGAGCTTGGCTTCCCCTCTGGTCTAGTGTGTTATGTGTTCCGCCATGCTAGTAAGAGACATTCCTTTGTCTCCATGGGAATAGAGTTGAGCGCTTCGTGATGTCATTTCAGTAGGTCTTAAGGTTCTAGTTGGAGGATGGCTTTGACTCTGACTTCTAGTGTGTTATGTTATCCGCCATGACATTAAGAGACATTTCCTCAATTCCAGGGGAAGTGAGTGAGTGAGTCATTTCAGTTGGTCACCTGTTTCAAGGTGAAGGTTGGCTGCCCCTGTGACTTCTGGTGTGTTGTGATATCCCCCCTGCTTGTAACAGGCATCCCCTCCTCTCTACGGGAACTCAGGTGAGCGCTTTGTGATGTCATTTCAGTTGGTCACCTGTTTCAAGGTGGAGATTGTCTTCCCATGTGAATCCTGGTGTGTTGTGATATCCCCCCTGCTAGTAACAGCTACCCCTCCTCTCCAGGTGTACTCTGATGAGCGCTTTGTGATGTCATTTCAGTAGGTCACCAGTTTCAAGGTGGAGGTTGGCTTGCCCTCTGACTTCCAGTGTGTTATGTTATCCCCCATGCCAGAAGAGACATTCCCTCATCTCCAGGGGAACTGAGGTGAGTGCTTTCTGATGTCATGGTAGTACGTCACAAGATTCCAGCTGGAGCTTGGCTTCCCCATTGTTCTAGTGTGTTATGTGTTCCGCCATGCCAGTAAGAGACATTCCTTTGTCTCCATGGGAATAGAGTTGAGCGCTTTGTGATGTCATTTCAGTAGGTCTTAAGGTTCTAGTTGGAGGATGGCTTTGACTCTGACTTCTAGTGTGTTATGTTATCCGCCATGACATTAAGAGATTTCCTCATCTCCAGGGGAAGTGAGTGAGTGAGTCATTTCAGTTGGTCACCTGTTTCAAGGTGGAGGTTGGCTTCCCTTGTGACTCCTGGTGTGTTGTGATATCCCCCCTGCTTGTAACAGACATCTCCTCCTCTCCATGGGAACTCAGGTGAGCGATTTGTGATATCTCCCCTGCTTATAACAGACATCCCCTCCTCTCCAGGGGAACTCAGGTGAGCACTTTGTGATATCCCCCCTGCTTGTAACAGACATCCCCACTTCTCCAGGTGAACTCAGGTGAGCGCTTTGTGATGTCATTTAAGTTGGTCACCTGTTTCAAGGTGGAGATTGTCTTCCCATGTGATTTCTGGTGTGTTGTGATATCCCCCCTGCTTGTAACAGACATCCCCTCGTCTCCCGGTGTACTGTGGTGAGCGCTTTGTGATGTCATTTCAGTAGGTCACCTGTTTCAAGATGGAGGTTGGCTTGCCAGTGTGTTATGTTATCCCCCCTGCCAGAAGAGACATTCCCTCATCTCCAGGGGAACTGAGGTGAGTGCTTTGTGATGTCATTGTAGTACGTCACAAGATTCCAGCTGGAGCTTGGCTTCCCCTCTGGTCTAGTGTGTTATGTGTTCCGCCATGCCTCTAAGAGACATTCCTTTGTCTCCATGGGAATAGAGTTGAGCGCTTTGTGATGTCATTTCAGTAGGTCTTAAGGTTCTAGTTGGAGGATGGCTTTGACTCTGACTTCTAGTGTGTTATGTTATCCGCCATGACATTAAGAGACATTTCCTCAACTCCAGGGGAAGTGAGTGAGTGAGTCATTTCAGTTGGTCACCTGTTTCAAGGTGAAGGTTGGCTGCCCCTGTGACTTCTGGTGTGTTGTGATATCCCCCCTGCTTGTAACAGACATCCCCTCCTCTCCAGGAGAACTCAGGTGAGCGCTTTGTGATATCCCCCCTGCTTGTAACAGACATCCCCTGCTCTCCAGGGGAACTCAGGTGAGCGCTTTGTGATGTCATTTCAGTTGGTCGCCTGTTTCAAGGTGGAGATCGTCTTCCCCTGTGACTCCTGGTGTGTTGTGATATCCCCCCTGTTTGTAACGGACATCCCCTCCTCTCAAGGGAAGGTCAAGTCAGCGCTTTGTGATGTCATTTCAGTAGGTCACCTGTTTCAAGGTGGAGGTTGGCTTGCCCTCTGACTCCTGGTGTGTTGTGATAACCGCCCTGCTTGTAACAGACATCCCCTCCTCTCCAGGGGAACTCAGCTGAGCGCTTTGTGATGTCATTAGAGTTGGTCACCTGTTTCAAGGTGGAGGTTGGCTTCCCCTCTGACTCCTGGTGTGTTGTGATATCCCCCCTACTTGTAACAGACATCCCCTCCTCTCCAGGGAAACTCAGGTGAGCGCTTTGTGATATCCCCCCTGCTTGTAACAGAGATCCCCTGCTCTCTAGGGGAACTCAGGTGAGCGCTTTGTGATGTCATTGTAGTACGTCACAAGATTCCAGCTGGAGCTTGGCTTCCCCTCTGGTCTAGTGTGTTATGTGTTCCGCCATGCTAGTAAGAGACATTCCTTTGTCTCCATGGGAATAGAGTTGAGCGCTTCGTGATGTCATTTCAGTAGGTCTTAAGGTTCTAGTTGGAGGATGGCTTTGACTCTGACTTCTAGTGTGTTATGTTATCTGCCATGACATTAAGAGACATTTCCTCAATTCCAGGGGAAGTGAGTGAGTGAGTCATTTCAGTTGGTCACCTGTTTCAAGGTGAAGGTTGGCTGCCCCTGTGACTTCTGGTGTGTTGTGATATCCCCCCTGCTTGTAACAGGCATCCCCTCCTCTCTACGGGAACTCAGGGGAGCGCTTTGTGATGTCATTTCAGTTGGTCACCTGTTTCAAGGTGGAGATTGTCTTCCCATGTGAATCCTGGTGTGTTGTGATATCCCCCCTGCTAGTAACAGCTACCCCTCCTCTCCAGGTGTACTCTGATGAGCGCTTTGTGATGTCATTTCAGTAGGTCACCAGTTTCAAGGTGGAGGTTGGCTTGCCCTCTGACTTCCAGTGTGTTATGTTATCCCCCATGCCAGAAGAGACATTCCCTCATCTCCAGGGGAACTGAGGTGAGTGCTTTCTGATGTCATGGTAGTACGTCACAAGATTCCAGCTGGAGCTTGGCTTCCCCATTGTTCTAGTGTGTTATGTGTTCCGCCATGCCAATAAGAGACATTCCTTTGTCTCCATGGGAATAGAGTTGAGCGCTTTGTGATGTCATTTCAGTAGGTCTTAAGGTTCTAGTTGGAGGATGGCTTTGACTCTGACTTCTAGTGTGTTATGTTATCCGCCATGACATTAAGAGATTTCCTCATCTCCAGGGGAAGTGAGTGAGTGAGTCATTTCAGTTGGTCACCTGTTTCAAGGTGGAGGTTGGCTTCCCTTGTGACTCCTGGTGTGTTGTGATATCCCCCCTGCTTGTAACAGACATCTCCTCCTCTCCATGGGAACTCAGGTGAGCGATTTGTGATATCTCCCCTGCTTATAACAGACATCCCCTCCTCTCCAGGGGAACTCAGGTGAGCACTTTGTGATATCCCCCCTGCTTGTAACAGACATCCCCACTTCTCCAGGTGAACTCAGGTGAGCGCTTTGTGATGTCATTTCAGTTGGTCACCTGTTTCAAGGTGGAGATTGTCTTCCCATGTGATTTCTGGTGTGTTGTGATATCCCCCCTGCTTGTAACAGACATCCCCTCGTCTCCCGGTGTACTGTGGTGAGCGCTTTGTGATATCATTTCAGTAGGTCACCTGTTTCAAGATGGAGGTTGGCTTGCCAGTGTGTTATGTTATCCCCCCTGCCAGAAGAGACATTCCCTCATCTCCAGGGGAACTGAGGTGAGTGCTTTGTGATGTCATTGTAGTACGTCACAAGATTCCAGCTGGAGCTTGGCTTCCCCTCTGGTCTAGTGTGTTATGTGTTCCGCCATGCCTCTAAGAGACATTCCTTTGTCTCCATGGGAATAGAGTTGAGAGCTTTGTGATGTCATTTCAGTAGGTCTTAAGGTTCTAGTTGGAGGATGGCTTTGACTCTGACTTCTAGTGTGTTATGTTATCCGCCATGACATTAAGAGACATTTCCTCAACTCCAGGGGAAGTGAGTGAGTGAGTCATTTCAGTTGGCCACCTGTTTCAAGGTGAAGGTTGGCTGCCCCTGTGACTTCTGGTGTGTTGTGATATCCCCCCTGCTTGTAACAGACATCCCCTCCTCTCCAGGAGAACTCAGGTGAGCGCTTTGTGATATCCCCCCTGCTTGTAACAGACATCCCCTGTTCTCCAGGGGAACTCAGGTGAGCGCTTTGTGATGTCATTTCAGTTGGTCGCCTGTTTCAAGGTGGAGATTGTCTTCCCCTGTGAATCCTGGCGTGTTGTTACATCCCCCCTACTTGTAACAGACATCCCCTCATCTCTAGGGGAACTCAGGTGAGTGCTTTGTGATGTCATTTCTGTTGGTCACCTGTTTCAAGGTGGAGGTTGGCTTCCCTTGTGACTCCTGGTGTGTTGTGATATCCCCCCTGCTTGTAACAGACATCTCCTCCTCTCCATGGGAACTCAGGTGAGCGATTTGTGATATCTCCCCTGCTTATGACATCCCCTCCTCTTCAGGGGAACTCAGGTGAGCACTTTGTGATATCCCCCCTGCTTGTAACAGACATCCCCACTTCTCCAGGTGAACTCAGGTGAGCGCTTTGTGATGTCATTTCAGTTGGTCACCTGTTTCAAGGTGGAGATTGTCTTCCCATGTGATTTCTGGTGTGTTGTGATATCCCCCCTGCTTGTAACAGACATCCCCTCGTTTCCCGGTGTACTCTGGTGAGCGCTTTGTGATGTCATTTCAGTTGGTCACCTGTTTCAAGGTGGAGATTGTCTTCCCATGTGATTTCTGGTGTGTTGTGATATCCCCCCTACTTGTAACAGACATCCCCTCATCTCTAGGGGAACTCAGGTGAGCGCTTTGTGATGTCATTTCTGTTGGTCACCTGTTTCAAGGTGGAGGTTGGCTTCCCCTGTGACTCCTGGTGTGTTGTGATATCCCCCCTGCTTGTAACAGACATCCCCTGCTCTCCAGGAGAACTCAGGTGAGCGGATTGTGATATCCCCCCTGCTTGTAACAGACATCCCCTCCTCTCCAGGGGAACTCAGGTGAGCGCTTTGTGATGTCATTTCAGTTGGTCACCTGTTTCAAGGTTGAGGTTGGCTTCCTCTGTGACTCCTGGTGTGTTGTGATATCCCCCCTGCTTGTAACAGACATCCCCTCCTCACCAGGGGATCTCAGGTGAGCGCTTTGTGATATCCCCCCTGCTTGTAACAGACATCCCCTGCTCTCCAGGGAAACTCAGGTGAGCACTTTGTGATGTCATTTCAGTTGGTCACCTGTTTCAAGGTGGAGGTTGGCTTCCCCTGTGACTCCTGGTGTGTTGTGATATCCCCCCTGCTTGTAACAGACATCCCCTCCTCTCCAGGGGAACTCAGGTGAGCGATTTGTGATATCTCCCCTGCTTATGACATCCCCTCCTCTCCAGGGGAACTCAGGGGAGCACTTTGTGATATCCCCCCTGCTTGTAACAGACATCCCCACTTCTCCAGGTGAACTCAGGTGAGCGCTTTGTGATGTCATTTCAGTTGGTCACCTGTTTCAAGGTGGAGATTGTCTTCCCATGTGATTTCTGGTGTGTTGTGATATCCCCCCTGCTTGTAACAGACATCCCCTCGTTTCCCGGTGTACTCTGGTGAGCGCTTTGTGATGTCATTTCAGTAGGTCACCTGTTTCAAGATGGAGGTTGGCTTGCCAGTGTGCTATGTTATCCCCCCTGCCAGAAGAGACATTCCCTCATCTCCAGGGGAACTGAGGTGAGTGCTTTGTGATGTCATTGTAGTACGTCACAAGATTCCAGCTGGAGCTTGGCTTCCCCTCTGGTCTAGTGTGTTATGTGTTCCGCCATGCCTCTAAGAGACATTCCTTTGTCTCCATGGGAATAGAGTTGAGCGCTTTGTGATGTCATTTCAGTAGGTCTTAAGGTTCTAGTTGGAGGATGGCTTTGACTCTGACTTCTAGTGTGTTATGTTATCCGCCATGACATTAAGAGACATTTCCTCAACTCCAGGGGAAGTGAGTGAGTGAGTCATTTCAGTTGGTCACCTGTTTCAAGGTGAAGGTTGGCTGCCCCTGTGACTTCTGGTGTGTTGTGATATCCCCCCTGCTTGTAACAGACATCCCCTCCTCTCCAGGAGAACTCAGGTGAGCGCTTTGTGATATCCCCCCTGCTTGTAACAGACATCCCCTGCTCTCCAGGGGAACTTAGGTGAGCGCTTTGTGATGTCATTTCAGTTGGTCGCCTGTTTCAAGGTGGAGATTGTCTTCCCCTGTGAATCCTGGCGTGTTGTTATATCCCCCCTATTTGTAACAGACATCCCCTCATTCTCTAGGGGAACTCAGGTGAGCGCTTTGTGATGTCATTTCTGTTGGTCACCTGTTTCAAGGTGGAGGTTGGCTTCCCCTGTGACTCCTGGTGTGTTGTGATATCCCCCCTGCTTGTAACAGACATCCCCTGCTCTCCAGGAGAACTCAGGTGAGCGGATTGTGATATCCCCCCTGCTTGTAACAGACATCCCCTCCTCTCCAGGGGAACTCAGGTGAGCGCTTTGTGATGTCATTTCAGTTGGTCACCTGTTTCAAGGTTGAGGTTGGCTTCCTCTGTGACTCCTGGTGTGTTGTGATATCCCCCCTGCTTGTAACAGACATCCCCTCCTCACCAGGGGATCTCAGGTGAGCGCTTTGTGATATCCCCCCTGCTTGTAACAGACATCCCCTGCTCTCCAGGGAAACTCAGGTGAGCGCTTTGTGATGTCATTTCAGTTGGTCACCTGTTTCAAGGTGGAGGTTGGCTTCCCCTGTGACTCCTGGTGTGTTGTGATATCCCCCCTGCTTGTAACAGACATCCCCTCCTCTCCAGAGGAACTCAGGTGAGCGCTTTGTGATATTCCCCCTGCTTGTAACAGAGATCCCCTGCTCTCCAGGGGAACTCAGGTGAGCTCTTTGTGATGTCATTTCAGTTGGTCACTTGTTTCATGGTGGAGGTTGGCTTCCGCTGTGACTCCTGGTGTGTTGTGATATCCCCCCTGCTTGTAACAGACATCCCCTCTTCTCCAGGGGAACTCAGGTGAGCTCTTTGTGATGTCATTTCAGTTGGTCACTTGTTTCATGCTGGAGGTTGTCTTCCCCTGTGACTCCTGGTGTGTTATGATATCCCCCCTGCTTGTAACAGACATCCCCTCATCTCTAGGGGAACTCAGGTGAGCGCTTTGTGATGTCATTTCAGTTGGTTACCTGTTTCAAAGTGGAGGTTGGCTTCCCCTGTGACTCCTGGCGTGTTGTGATATCCCCCCTGCTTGTAACAGACATCCCCTCCTCACCAGGGGAACTCAGGTGAGCGCTTTGTGATATCCCCCCTGCTTGTAACAGAGGTCCCCTGCTCTCCAGGGGAACTCAGGTGAGCGCTTTGTGATGTCATTTCAGTTGGTCACCTGTTTCAAGGTTGAGATTGTCTTCCCCTGTGAATCCGGGCGTGTTGTGATATCCCTCCTGCTTTTAACGGACATCCCCTCATCTCTAGGGGAACTCAGGTGAGCACTTTTTGATGTCATTTCAGTTGGTCACCTGTTTCAAGGTTGAGGTTGGCTTCCCCTGTGACCCTGATGTGTTGTGATATCCCTCCTGCTTGTAACAGACATCCCCTCCTCACCAGGGGAACTCAGGTGAGCGCTTTCTGATATCCCCCCTCCTTGTAACAGACATCCCCTGCTCTCCAGGGGAACTCAGGTGAGCGCTTTGTGATGTCATTTCAGTTGGTCAACTGTTTCAAGTTGGAGGTTGGCTTCCCCTGTGACTCCTGGTGTGTTGTGATAACCCCCCTTCTTGTAACAGACATCCCCTCCTCTCCACGGGAACTCAGGTGAGCGCTTTGTGATGTCATTTCAGATGGTCACCTGTTTCCAGGTGGAGGTTGGCTTCCCCTCTGACTCCTGGTGTGTTTTGATATCCCCCCTTCTTGTAATAGACATCCCCTCCTCTCCAGGGGAACTCAGGTGAGCGCTTTGTGATATCCCCCGTGCTTGTAACAGAGATCCCCTGCTCTCCAGGGGAACTCACTTCAGCGCTTTGTGATGTCATTTCAGTTGGTCACCTGTTTCAAGGTGGAGGTTGTCTTCCCCTGTGACTCCTGGTGTGTTGTGATATCCCCCCTGCTTGTAACGGACATCCCCTACTCTCAAGGGAAAGTCAAGTCAGCGCTTTGTGATGTCAATTCAGTTGGTCACCTGTTTCAAGGTGGAGGTTTGCTTCCCCTGTGACTCCTGGTGTGTTGTGATATCCCCCCTGCTTGTAACAGACATCCCCTCCTCAGCAGGGGAACTCAGGTGAGCGCTTTGTGATATCCCCCCTTCTTGTAACAGACATCCCCTCATCTCTAGGGCAACTCAGGTGAGCGCTTTGTGATGTCATTTCAGTTGGTCACATGACTCAAGGTTGAGGTTGGCTTCCCCTGTGACTCCTGGTGTGTTGTGATATCCCTCCTGCTTGTAACAGACATCCCCTGCACTCCAGGGGAACTCAGGTGAGCGCTTTGTGATGTCATTTCAGTTGGTCACCTGTTTCAAGGTGGAGGTTGGCTTCCCCTGTGACTCCTGGTGTGTTGTGATATCCCCCCTGCTTGTAACAGACATCCCCTGCTCTCCAGGAGAACTCAGGTGAGCGGATTGTGATATCCCCCCTGCTTGTAACAGACATCCCCTCCTCTCCAGGGGAACTCAGGTGAGCGCTTTGTGATGTCATTTCAGTTGGTCACCTGTTTCAAGGTTGAGGTTGGCTTCCTCTGTGACTCCTGGTGTGTTGTGATATCCCCCCTGCTTGTAACAGACATCCCCTCCTCTCCAGGGGAACTCAGGTGAGCGATTTGTGATATCTCCCCTGCTTATGACATCCCCTCCTCTCCAGGGGAACTCAGGTGAGCACTTTGTGATATCCCCCCTGCTTGTAACAGACATCCCCACTTCTCCAGGTGAACTCAGGTGAGCGCTTTGTGATGTCATTTCAGTTGGTCACCTGTTTCAAGGTGGAGATTGTCTTCCCATGTGATTTCTGGTGTGTTGTGATATCCCCCCTGCTTGTAACAGACATCCCCTCGTTTCCCGGTGTACTCTGGTGAGCGCTTTGTGATGTCATTTCAGTAGGTCACCTGTTTCAAGATGGAGGTTGGCTTGCCAGTGTGTTATGTTATCCCCCCTGCCAGAAGAGACATTCCCTCATCTCCAGGGGAACTGAGGTGAGTGCTTTGTGATGTCATTGTAGTACGTCACAAGATTCCAGCTGGAGCTTGGCTTCCCCTCTGGTCTAGTGTGTTATGTGTTCCGCCATGCCTCTAAGAGACATTCCTTTGTCTCCATGGGAATAGAGTTGAGCGCTTTGTGATGTCATTTCAGTAGGTCTTAAGGTTCTAGTTGGAGGATGGCTTTGACTCTGACTTCTAGTGTGTTATGTTATCCGCCATGACATTAAGAGACATTTCCTCAACTCCAGGGGAAGTGAGTGAGTGAGTCATTTCAGTTGGTCACCTGTTTCAAGGTGAAGGTTGGCTGCCCCTGTGACTTCTGGTGTGTTGTGATATCCCCCCTGCTTGTAACAGACATCCCCTCCTCTCCAGGAGAACTCAGGTGAGCGCTTTGTGATATCCCCCCTGCTTGTAACAGACATCCCCTGCTCTCCAGGGGAACTTAGGTGAGCGCTTTGTGATGTCATTTCAGTTGGTCGCCTGTTTCAAGGTGGAGATTGTCTTCCCCTGTGAATCCTGGCGTGTTGTTATATCCCCCCTACTTGTAACAGACATCCCCTCATTCTCTAGGGGAACTCAGGTGAGCGCTTTGTGATGTCATTTCTGTTGGTCACCTGTTTCAAGGTGGAGGTTGGCTTCCCCTGTGACTCCTGGTGTGTTGTGATATCCCCCCTGCTTGTAACAGACATTCCCTGGTCTCCAGGAGAACTCAGGTGAGCGGATTGTGATATCCCCCCTGCTTGTAACAGACATCCCCTCCTCTCCAGGGGAACTCAGGTGAGCGCTTTGTGATGTCATTTCAGTTGGTCACCTGTTTCAAGGTTGAGGTTGGCTTCCTCTGTGACTCCTGGTGTGTTGTGATATCCCCCCTGCTTGTAACAGACATCCCCTCCTCACCAGGGGATCTCAGGTGAGCGCTTTGTGATATCCCCCCTGCTTGTAACAGACATCCCCTGCTCTCCAGGGAAACTCAGGTGAGCGCTTTGTGATGTCATTTCAGTTGGTCACCTGTTTCAAGGTGGAGGTTGGCTTCCCCTGTGACTCCTGGTGTGTTGTGATATCCCCCCTGCTTGTAACAGACATCCCCTCCTCTCCAGGGGAACTCAGGTGAGCGCTTTGTGATATTCCCCCTGCTTGTAACAGAGATCCCCTGCTCTCCAGGGGAACTCAGGTGAGCTCTTTGTGATGTCATTTCAGTTGGTCACTTGTTTCATGGTGGAGGTTGGCTTCCGCTGTGACTCCTGGTGTGTTGTGATATCCCCCCTGCTTGTAACAGACATCCCCTCTTCTCCAGGGGAACTCAGGTGAGCTCTTTGTGATGTCATTTCAGTTGGTCACTTGTTTCATGCTGGAGGTTGTCTTCCCCTGTGACTCCTGGTGTGTTATGATATCCCCCCTGCTTGTAACAGACATCCCCTCATCTCTAGGGGAACTCAGGTGAGCGCTTTGTGATGTCATTTCAGTTGGTTACCTGTTTCAAAGTGGAGGTTGGCTTCCCCTGTGACTCCTGGCGTGTTGTGATATCCCCCCTGCTTGTAACAGACATCCCCTCCTCACCAGGGGAACTCAGGTGAGCGCTTTGTGATATCCCCCCTGCTTGTAACAGAGGTCCCCTGCTCTCCAGGGGAACTCAGGTGAGCGCTTTGTGATGTCATTTCAGTTGGTCACCTGTTTCAAGGTTGAGATTGTCTTCCCCTGTGAATCCGGGCGTGTTGTGATATCCCTCCTGCTTTTAACGGACATCCCCTCATCTCTAGGGGAACTCAGGTGAGCACTTTTTGATGTCATTTCAGTTGGTCACCTGTTTCAAGGTTGAGGTTGGCTTCCCCTGTGACCCTGATGTGTTGTGATATCCCTCCTGCTTGTAATAGACATCCCCTCCTCACCAGGGGAACTCAGGTGAGCGCTTTCTGATATCCCCCCTCCTTGTAACAGACATCCCCTGCTCTCCAGGGGAACTCAGGTGAGCGCTTTGTGATGTCATTTCAGTTGGTCAACTGTTTCAAGTTGGAGGTTGGCTTCCCCTGTGACTCCTGGTGTGTTGTGATAACCCCCCTTCTTGTAACAGACATCCCCTCCTCTCCACGGGAACTCAGGTGAGCGCTTTGTGATGTCATTTCAGATGGTCACCTGTTTCCAGGTGGAGGTTGGCTTCCCCTCTGACTCCTGGTGTGTTTTGATATCCCCCCTTCTTGTAATAGACATCCCCTCCTCTCCAGGGGAACTCAGGTGAGCGCTTTGTGATATCCCCCGTGCTTGTAACAGAGATCCCCTGCTCTCCAGGGGAACTCACTTCAGCGCTTTGTGATGTCATTTCAGTTGGTCACCTGTTTCAAGGTGGAGGTTGTCTTCCCCTGTGACTCCTGGTGTGTTGTGATATCCCCCCTGCTTGTAACGGACATCCCCTACTCTCAAGGGAAAGTCAAGTCAGCGCTTTGTGATGTCAATTCAGTTGGTCACCTGTTTCAAGGTGGAGGTTTGCTTCCCCTGTGACTCCTGGTGTGTTGTGATATCCCCCCTGCTTGTAACAGACATCCCCTCCTCAGCAGGGGAACTCAGGTGAGCGCTTTGTGATATCCCCCCTTCTTGTAACAGACATCCCCTCATCTCTAGGGCAACTCAGGTGAGCGCTTTGTGATGTCATTTCAGTTGGTCACATGACTCAAGGTTGAGGTTGGCTTCCCCTGTGACTCCTGGTGTGTTGTGATATCCCTCCTGCTTGTAACAGACATCCCCTGCTCTCCAGGGGAACTCAGGTGAGCGCTTTGTGATGTCATTTCAGTTGGTCACCTGTTTCAAGGTGGAGGTTGGCTTCCCCTGTGACTCCTGGTGTGTTGTGATATCCCCCCTGCTTGTAACAGACATCCCCTGCTCTCCAGGAGAACTCAGGTGAGCGGATTGTGATATCCCCCCTGCTTGTAACAGACATCCCCTCCTCTCCAGGGGAACTCAGGTGAGCGCTTTGTGATGTCATTTCAGTTGGTCACCTGTTTCAAGGTTGAGGTTGGCTTCCTCTGTGACTCCTGGTGTGTTGTGATATCCCCCCTGCTTGTAACAGACATCCCCTCCTCACCAGGGGATCTCAGGTGAGCGCTTTGTGATATCCCCCCTGCTTGTAACAGACATCCCCTGCTCTCCAGGGAAACTCAGGTGAGCACTTTGTGATGTCATTTCAGTTGGTCACCTGTTTCAAGGTGGAGGTTGGCTTCCCCTGTGACTCCTGGTGTGTTGTGATATCCCCCCTGCTTGTAACAGACATCCCCTCCTCTCCAGGGGAACTCAGGTGAGCGATTTGTGATATCTCCCCTGCTTATGACATCCCCTCCTCTCCAGGGGAACTCAGGTGAGCACTTTGTGATATCCCCCCTGCTTGTAACAGACATCCCCACTTCTCCAGGTGAACTCAGGTGAGCGCTTTGTGATGTCATTTCAGTTGGTCACCTGTTTCAAGGTGGAGATTGTCTTCCCATGTGATTTCTGGTGTGTTGTGATATCCCCCCTGCTTGTAACAGACATCCCCTCGTTTCCCGGTGTACTCTGGTGAGCGCTTTGTGATGTCATTTCAGTAGGTCACCTGTTTCAAGATGGAGGTTGGCTTGCCAGTGTGTTATGTTATCCCCCCTGCCAGAAGAGACATTCCCTCATCTCCAGGGGAACTGAGGTGAGTGCTTTGTGATGTCATTGTAGTACGTCACAAGATTCCAGCTGGAGCTTGGCTTCCCCTCTGGTCTAGTGTGTTATGTGTTCCGCCATGCCTCTAAGAGACATTCCTTTGTCTCCATGGGAATAGAGTTGAGCGCTTTGTGATGTCATTTCAGTAGGTCTTAAGGTTCTAGTTGGAGGATGGCTTTGACTCTCACTTCTAGTGTGTTATGTTATCCGCCATGACATTAAGAGACATTTCCTCAACTCCAGGGGAAGTGAGTGAGTGAGTCATTTCAGTTGGTCACCTGTTTCAAGGTGAAGGTTGGCTGCCCCTGTGACTTCTGGTGTGTTGTGATATCCCCCCTGCTTGTAACAGACATCCCCTCCTCTCCAGGAGAACTCAGGTGAGCGCTTTGTGATATCCCCCCTGCTTGTAACAGACATCCCCTGCTCTCCAGGGGAACTTAGGTGAGCGCTTAGTGATGTCATTTCAGTTGGTCGCCTGTTTCAAGGTGGAGATTGTCTTCCCCTGTGAATCCTGGCGTGTTGTTATATCCCCCCTACTTGTAACAGACATCCCCTCATTCTCTAGGGGAACTCAGGTGAGCGCTTTGTGATGTCATTTCTGTTGGTCACCTGTTTCAAGGTGGAGGTTGGCTTCCCCTGTGACTCCTGGTGTGTTGTGATATCCCCCCTGCTTGTAACAGACATCCCCTGCTCTCCAGGAGAACTCAGGTGAGCGGATTGTGATATCCCCCCTGCTTGTAACAGACATCCCCTCCTCTCCAGGGGAACTCAGGTGAGCGCTTTGTGATGTCATTTCAGTTGGTCACCTGTTTCAAGGTTGAGTTTGGCTTCCTCTGTGACTCCTGGTGTGTTGTGATATCCCCCCTGCTTGTAACAGACATCCCCTCCTCACCAGGGGATCTCAGGTGAGCGCTTTGTGATATCCCCCTGCTTGTAACAGACATCCCCTGCTCTCCAGGGAAACTCAGGTGAGCGCTTTGTGATGTCATTTCAGTTGGTCACCTGTTTCAAGGTGGAGGTTGGCTTCCCCTGTGACTCCTGGTGTGTTGTGATATCCCCCCTGCTTGTAACAGACATCCCCTCCTCTGCAGGGGAACTCAGGTGAGCGCTTTGTGATATTCCCCCTGCTTGTAACAGACATCCCCTGCTCTCCAGGGGAACTCAGGTGAGCGCTTTGTGATGTCATTTCAGTTGGTCAACTGTTTCAAGTTGGAGGTTGGCTTCCCCTGTGACTCCTGGTGTGTTGTGATAACCCCCCTTCTTGTAACAGACATCCCCTCCTCTCCACGGGAACTCAGGTGAGCGCTTTGTGATGTCATTTCAGATGGTCACCTGTTTCCAGGTGGAGGTTGGCTTCCCCTCTGACTCCTGGTGTGTTTTGATATCCCCCCTTCTTGTAATAGACATCCCCTCCTCTCCAGGGGAACTCAGGTGAGCGCTTTGTGATATCCCCCGTGCTTGTAACAGAGATCCCCTGCTCTCCAGGGGAACTCACTTCAGCGCTTTGTGATGTCATTTCAGTTGGTCACCTGTTTCAAGGTGGAGGTTGTCTTCCCCTGTTACTCCTGGTGTGTTGTGATATCCCCCCTGCTTGTAACGGACATCCCCTACTCTCAAGGGAAAGTCAAGTCAGCGCTTTGTGATGTCAATTCAGTTGGTCACCTGTTTCAAGGTGGAGGTTTGCTTCCCCTGTGACTCCTGGTGTGTTGTGATATCCCCCCTGCTTGTAACAGACATCCCCTCCTCAGCAGGGGAACTCAGGTGAGCGCTTTGTGATATCCCCCCTTCTTGTAACAGACATCCCCTCATCTCTAGGGCAACTCAGGTGAGCGCTTTGTGATGTCATTTCAGTTGGTCACATGACTCAAGGTTGAGGTTGGCTTCCCCTGTGACTCCTGGTGTGTTGTGATATCCCTCCTGCTTGTAACAGACATCCCCTGCTCTCCAGGGGAACTCAGGTGAGCGCTTTGTGATGTCATTTCAGTTGGTCACCTGTTTCAAGGTGGAGGTTGGCTTCCCCTGTGACTCCTGGTGTGTTGTGATATCCCCCCTGCTTGTAACAGACATCCCCTCCTCTCCAGGGGAACTCAGGTGAGCGATTTGTGATATCTCCCCTGCTTATGACATCCCCTCCTCTCCAGGGGAACTCAGGTGAGCACTTTGTGATATCCCCCCTGCTTGTAACAGACATCCCCACTTCTCCAGGTGAACTCAGGTGAGCGCTTTGTGATGTCATTTCAGTTGGTCACCTGTTTCAAGGTGGAGATTGTCTTCCCATGTGATTTCTGGGGTGTTGTGATATCCCCCCTGCTTGTAACAGACATCCCCTCGTTTCCCGGTGTACTCTGGTGAGCGCTTTGTGATGTCATTTCAGTAGGTCACCTGTTTCAAGATGGAGGTTGGCTTGCCAGTGTGTTATGTTATCCCCCCTGCCAGAAGAGACATTCCCTCATCTCCAGGGGAACTGAGGTGAGTGCTTTGTGATGTCATTGTAGTACGTCACAAGATTCCAGCTGGAGCTTGGCTTCCCCTCTGGTCTAGTGTGTTATGTGTTCCGCCATGCCTCTAAGAGACATTCCTTTGTCTCCATGGGAATAGAGTTGAGCGCTTTGTGATGTCATTTCAGTAGGTCTTAAGGTTCTAGTTGGAGGATGGCTTTGACTCTGACTTCTAGTGTGTTATGTTATCCGCCATGACATTAAGAGACATTTCCTCAACTCCAGGGGAAGTGAGTGAGTGAGTCATTTCAGTTGGTCACCTGTTTCAAGGTGAAGGTTGGCTGCCCCTGTGACTTCTGGTGTGTTGTGATATCCCCCCTGCTTGTAACAGACATCCCCTCCTCTCCAGGAGAACTCAGGTGAGCGCTTTGTGATATCCCCCCTGCTTGTAACAGACATCCCCTGCTCTCCAGGGGAACTTAGGTGAGCGCTTAGTGATGTCATTTCAGTTGGTCGCCTGTTTCAAGGTGGAGATTGTCTTCCCCTGTGAATCCTGGCGTGTTGTTATATCCCCCCTACTTGTAACAGACATCCCCTCATTCTCTAGGGGAACTCAGGTGAGCGCTTTGTGATGTCATTTCTGTTGGTCACCTGTTTCAAGGTGGAGGTTGGCTTCCCCTGTGACTCCTGGTGTGTTGTGATATCCCCCCTGCTTGTAACAGACATCCCCTGCTCTCCAGGAGAACTCAGGTGAGCGGATTGTGATATCCCCCCTGCTTGTAACAGACATCCCCTCCTCTCCAGGGGAACTCAGGTGAGCGCTTTGTGATGTCATTTCAGTTGGTCACCTGTTTCAAGGTTGAGGTTGGGTTCCTCTGTGACTCCTGGTGTGTTGTGATATCCCCCCTGCTTGTAACAGACATCCCCTCCTCACCAGGGGATCTCAGGTGAGCGCTTTGTGATATCCCCCCTGCTTGTAACAGACATCCCCTGCTCTCCAGGGAAACTCAGGTGAGCGCTTTGTGATGTCATTTCAGTTGGTCACCTGTTTCAAGGTGGAGGTTGGCTTCCCCTGTGACTCCTGGTGTGTTGTGATATCCCCCCTGCTTGTAACAGACATCCCCTCCTCTCCAGGGGAACTCAGGTGAGCGCTTTGTGATATTCCCCCTGCTTGTAACAGACATCCCCTGCTCTCCAGGGGAACTCAGGTGAGCGCTTTGTGATGTCATTTCAGTTGGTCAACTGTTTCAAGTTGGAGGTTGGCTTCCCCTGTGACTCCTGGTGTGTTGTGATAACCCCCCTTCTTGTAACAGACATCCCCTCCTCTCCACGGGAACTCAGGTGAGCGCTTTGTGATGTCATTTCAGATGGTCACCTGTTTCCAGGTGGAGGTTGGCTTCCCCTCTGACTCCTGGTGTGTTTTGATATCCCCCCTTCTTGTAATAGACATCCCCTCCTCTCCAGGGGAACTCAGGTGAGCGCTTTGTGATATCCCCCGTGCTTGTAACAGAGATCCCCTGCTCTCCAGGGGAACTCACTTCAGCGCTTTGTGATGTCATTTCAGTTGGTCACCTGTTTCAAGGTGGAGGTTGTCTTCCCCTGTGACTCCTGGTGTGTTGTGATATCCCCCCTGCTTGTAACGGACATCCCCTACTCTCAAGGGAAAGTCAAGTCAGCGCTTTGTGATGTCAATTCAGTTGGTCACCTGTTTCAAGGTGGAGGTTTGCTTCCCCTGTGACTCCTGGTGTGTTGTGATATCCCCCCTGCTTGTAACAGACATCCCCTCCTCAGCAGGGGAACTCAGGTGAGCGCTTTGTGATATCCCCCCTTCTTGTAACAGACATCCCCTCATCTCTAGGGCAACTCAGGTGAGCGCTTTGTGATGTCATTTCAGTTGGTCACATGACTCAAGGTTGAGGTTGGCTTCCCCTGTGACTCCTGGTGTGTTGTGATATCCCTCCTGCTTGTAACAGACATCCCCTGCTCTCCAGGGGAACTCAGGTGAGCGCTTTGTGATGTCATTTCAGTTGGTCACCTGTTTCAAGGTGGAGGTTGGCTTCCCCTGTGACTCCTGGTGTGTTGTGATATCCCCCCTGCTTGTAACAGACATCCCCTGCTCTCCAGGAGAACTCAGGTGAGCGGATTGTGATATCCCCCCTGCTTGTAACAGACATCCCCTCTTCTCCAAGTTAACTCAGGTCAGTGCTTTGTGGTGTCATTTCAGTTGGTCACCTGTTTCCAGGTGGAGGTTGGCTTACCCTCTGACTCCTGGTGTGTTGTGATATCCCCCCTTCTTGTAATAGACATCACCTCCTCTCCAGGGGATCTCAGGTGAGCGCTTTGTGATATCCCCCCTGCTTGTAACAGAGATCCCCTGCCCTCCAGGGGAACTCACTTCAGCGCTTTGTGATGTCATTTCAGTTGGTCACCTGTTTCAAGGTGGAGGTTGGCTTCCCCTGTGTCTCCTGGTGTGTTGTGATATCCCCCCTGTTTGTAACAGACATCCCCTCTTCTCCAGGGGAACTCAGGTGAGCGCTTTGTGATTTCATTTCAGTAGGTCTTAAGGTTCTAGTTGGAGGATGGCTTTGACTCTTACTTTTATTGTGTTATGTTATCCGCCCTGACATTAAGAGACATGTCCTCATCTCCAGGGGAAGTAAGTGAGTGAGTCATTTCAGTTGGTTACCTGTTTCAAGGTGAAGGTTGGCTGCCCCTGTGACTTCTGGTGTGTTGTGATATCCCCCCTGCTTGTAACAGACATCCCCTCCTCTCCACGGGAACTCAGGTGAGCGCTTTGTGATATCCCCCCTGCTTGTAACAGACATCCCCTGCTCTCCAGGGGAACTCAGGTGAGCGTTTTGTGATGTCATTTCAGGTGGTCACCTGTTTCAAGGTGGAGGTTGGCTGCCCCTATGACTCCTGGCGTGTTGTGATATCCCCCCTGCTTGTAACAGACATCCCCTCCTCTCCACGGGAACTCAGGTGAGCGCTTTGTGATATCCCCCCTGCTTGTAACAGACATCCCCTGCTCTCCAGGGGAACTCAGGTGAGCGTTTTGTGATGTCATTTCAGGTGGTCACCTGTTTCAAGGTGGAGGTTGGCTTCCGCTGTTACTCCTGGTGTGTTGTGATATCCCCCCTGCTTGTAACGGACATCCCCTCCTCTCAAGGGAAAGTCAAGTCAGCGCTTTGTGATGTCATTTCAGTTGGTCACCTGTTTCAAGGTAGAGGTTGGCTTCCCCTGTGACTCCTGGTGTGTTGTGATGTCCCCCTGCTTGTAACAGACATCCCCTCATCTCTAGGGGAACTCAGGTGAGCGCTTTGTGATGTCATTTCAGTTGGTCACCTGTTTCAAGGTGGAGGTTGGCTTCCCCTGTGACTCCTGGTGTGTTTTGATATCACCCCTGCTTGTAACAGCTACCCCTCCTCTTCAGGTGTACTCTGGTGAGCGCTTTGTGATTTCATTTCAGTAGGTCACCTGTTTCAAGGTGGAGGTTGGCTTGTCCTCTGACTCCTGGTGTGTTGTGATAACCGCCCTGCTTGTAACAGACATCCCCTCGTCTCCAGGTGTACTCAGGTGAGCGCTTTGTGATGTCATTTCAGTTGGTCACCTGTTTCATGGTGGAGGTTTGCTTCCGCTGTGACTCCTAGTGTGTTTTGATATCCCCCCTCCTTGTAATAGACATCCCCTCCTCTCCAGGGGGACTCAGGTAAGCGCTTTGTGATATCCCCCCTGCTTGTAACAAACATCCCCTCTTCTCCAGGAGAACTCAGGTGAGCGCTTTGTGACGTCATTTCAGTTGGTCATCTGTTTGAAGGTGGAGGTTGTCTTCCGCTGTGACTCCTGGTGTGTTGTGATATCCCCCCGGCTTGTAACAGCTACCCCTCCTCTCCTGAGGTGAGTGCTTTGTGATGTCATTTTAGTAGGTCTCCAGATTCTAACTGGAGCTTGGCTTGCCCTCTGACTTCCGGTGTCTTATGTTATCCCCCATGCCAGAAGAGACATCCCCTCCTCTCAAGGGAAAGTCAAGTCAGCGCTTTGTGATGTCATTTCAGTAGGTCTTAAGGTTCTAGTTGGAGGATGGCTTTGACTCTGACTTGTAGTGTGTTATGTTATCCGCCCTGACATTAAGAGACATGTCCCCATCTCCAGGGGAAGTAAGTGAGTGAGTCATTTCAGTTGGTCACCTGTTTCAAGGTGAAGGTTGGCTGCCTCTGTGACTTCTGGTGTGTTGTGATATCCCCCCTGCTTGTAACAGACATCCCCTCCTCTCCACGGGAACTCAGGTGAGTGCTTTGTGATGTCATTTCAGTTGGTCACCTGTTTCAAGGTGGAGATTGTCTTCCCCTGTGAATCCTGGCGTGTTGTTATATCCCCCCTACTTGTAACAGACATCCCCTCATCTCTAGGGGAACTCAGGTGAGCGCTTTGTGATGTCATTTCTGTTGGTCACCTGTTTCAAGGTGGTGGTTGGCTTCCATTTTGACTCCTGGTGTGTTGTGATATCCCCCCTGCTTGTAACAGACATCCCCTCCTCTCCAGGGGAACTCAGGTGAGCGCTTTGTGATATCCCCCCTGATTGTAACAGACATCCCCTCCTCTCCAGGGGATCTAAGGTGAGCGCTTTGTGATGCCATTTCTGTTGGTCACCTGTTTCAAGGTGGAGGTTGGCTTCCCCTGTGACTCCTGGTGTGTTGTGATATCCCCCCTGCTTGTAAAATACATCCCCTCTTCTCCAAGTTAACTCAGGTGAGCGCTTTGTGATGTCATTTCAGTTGGTCACCTGTTTCATGGTGGAGGTTGGCTTCCGCTGTGACTCCTGGTGTGTTGTGATATCCCCCCTGCTTGTAACAGACATCCCCTCCCCTCTAGGGGAACATTTTGACTCCTGGTGTGTTGTGATATCCCCCCTGCTTGTTACAGACATCCCCTCCTCTCCAGGGGAACTCAGGTGAGCGCTTTGTGATCTCCCCCCTGCTTATAACAGACATCCCCTCCTCTCCAGGGGAACTCAGGTGAGCGCTTTGTGATATCCCCCCTGCTTGTAACAGACATCCCCACCTCTCCAGGTGAAATCAGGTGAGCGCCTTGTTATGTCATTTCAGTTGGGCACTTGTTTCAAGGTTGAGGTTGGCTTCCCCTGTGACTCCTGGTGTGTTGTGATATCCCCCCTGCTTGTAACAGACATCCCCTCATCTTTAGTGGAACTCAGGTGAGCGCTTTGTGATGCCATTTCAGTTGCTCACCTCTTTCAAGGTGGAGGTTGGCTTCCCCTGTGACTCCTGGTGTGTTGCGGTATCCCCCCTGCTTATGACAGACATCCCGTCCTATCCAGGGGAACTCAGGTGAGCGCTTTGTGATATCCCCCCTGCTTGTAACAGACATCCCCTGCTCTCCAGGGGAACTCAGGTGAGCGTTTTGTGATGTCATTTCAGGTGGTGACCTGTTTCAAGGTGGAGGTTGGCTTCCGCTGTGACTCCTGGTGTGTTGTGATATCCCCCCTGCGTGTAACAGACATCCCCTCCTCACCAGGGGAACTCAGGTGAGCAATTTGTGATATCCCCCCTGCTTGTAACAGAGATCCCCTGCTCTCCAGGGGAACTCAGGTGAGCGCTTTGTGATGTCATTTCAGTTGGTCACCTGTTTCAAGGTTGAGATTGTCTTCCCCTGTGAATCCGGGCGTTTTGTGATATCCCCCCTGCTTTTAACAGACATCCCCTCATCTCTAGGGGAACTGAGGTGAGCGCTTTCTGATGTCATTTCAGTTGGTCACCTGTTTCAAGGTGGAGGTTGGCTTCCCCAGTGACTCCTGTTGTGTTGTGATATCCCCCCTGCTTGTAAAAGACATCCCCTCTTCTCCTAGTTAACTCAGGTGAGCGCTTTGTGATGTCATTTCAGTTGGTCACCTGTTTCATGGTGGAGGTTGGCTTCCGCTGTGACTCCTGGTGTGTTGTGATAACCCCACTGCTTGTAACAGACATCCCCTCCTCTCCAGGGGAACTCAGGTGAGCGCTTTGTGATGTCATTTCAGTTGGTCACCTGTTTCAAGGTTGAGATTGTCTTCCCCTGTGAATCCGGGCGTGTTGTGATATCCCCCCTGCTTGTAAAAGACATCCCCTCTTCTCCAAGTTAACTCAGGTGAGCGCTTTGTGATGTCATTTCAGTTGGTCACCTGTTTCATGGTGGAGGTTGGCTTCCGCTGTGACTCCTGGTGTGTTGTGATACCCCCCCTGCTTGTAATAGACGTCTCCTCCTCTCCATGGGAACTCAGGTGGGCGCTTTGTGATCTCCCCCCTGCTTATAACAGACATCCCCTCCTCTCCAGGGGAACTCAGGTGAGCGCTTTGTGATCTCCCCCCTGCTTATAACAGACATCCCCTCCTCTCCAGGGGAACTCACGTGAGCGCTTTGTGATGCCATTTCAGTTGGTCACCTCTTTCAAGGTGGAGGTTGGCTTCCCCTGTGACTCCTGGTGTGCTTTGGTATCCCCCCTGCTTATAACAGACATCCCGTCCTATCCAGGGGAACTCAGGTGAGCGCTTTGTGATATCCCCCCTGCTTATAACAGACATCCCCTTCTCTCCAGGGGAACTCAGGTGAGCGTTTTGTGATGTCATTTCAGGTGGTGACCTGTTTCAAGGTGGAGGTTGACTTCCGCTGTGACTCCTGGTGTGTTGTGATATCCCCCCTGCTTATAACAGACATCCCCTCATCTCTAGGGGAACTCAGGTGAGCGCTTTGTGATGTCATTTCAGTTGTTCACCTGTTTCAAGGTGGAGGTTGGCTTCCCCTGTGACTCCTGGCGTGTTGTGATATCCCCCCTGCGTGTAACTGACATCCCCTCCTCACCAGGGGAACTCAGTTGAGCAATTTGTGATATCCCCCCTGCTTGTAACAGAGATCCCCTGCTCTCCAGGGGAACTCAGGTGAGCGCTTTGTGATGTCATTTCAGTTGGTCACCTGTTTCAAGGTTGAGATTGTCTTCCCCTGTGAATCCGGGCGTTTTGTGATATTCCCCCTGCTTTTAACAGACATCCCCTCATCTCTAGGGGAACTGAGGTGTGCGCTTTCTGATGTCATTTCAGTTGGTCACCTGTTTCAAGGTGGAGGTTGGCTTCCCCAGTGACTCCTGTTGTGTTGTGATATCCCCCCTGCTTGTAACAGACATCCCCTCCTCTCCAGGGGAACTCAGGTGAGCGCTTTGTGATGTCATTACAGTTGGTCACCTGTTTCAAGGTGGAGGTTGGCTTCCCCTCTTACTCCTGGTGTGTTTTGATATCCCCCCTCCTTGTAATAGACATCCCCTCCTCTCCAGGGGAACTCAGGTGAGCGCTTTGTGATATCCCCCCTGCTTGTAACAAACATCCCCTCTTCTCCAGGGGAACTCAGGTGAGCGCCTTGTGATGTCATTTCAGTTGGTCATCTGTTTTAAGGTGGAGGTTGTCTTCTCCTGTGACTCCTGGTGTGTTGTGATATCCCCCCCCCCGCTTTTAACAGACATCCCCTCGTCTCCCGGTGTACTCTGGTGAGCGCTTTGTGATGTCATTTCAGTAGGTCACCTGTTTCAAGGTGGAGGTTGGCTTGCCAGTGTGTTATGTTATCCACCATGCCAGAAGAGACATCCCCTCCTCTCCAGGGGAACTCAGGTGAGTGCTTTGTGATGTCATTGTAGTACGTCACAAGATTCCAGCTGGAGCTTGGCTTCCCCTCTGGTCTAGTGTGTTATGTGTTCCGCCATGCCAGTAAGAGACATTCCTTTGTCTCCATGGGAATAGAGTTGAGCGCTTTGTGATGTCATTTCAGTAAGTCTTAAGGTTCTAGTTGGAGGATGGCTTTCACTCTGACTTGTAGTGTGTTATGTTATCCGCCCTGACATTAAGAGACATGTCCTCATCTCCAGGGGAAGTAAGTGAGTGAGTCATTTCAGTTGGTTACCTGTTTCAAGGTTGAGATTGTCTTCCCCTGTGAATCCGGGCGTGTTGTGATATCCCTCCTGCTTTTAACAGACATCCCCTCCTCACCAGGGGAAATCAGGTGAGCGCTTTGTGATATCCCCCCTGCTAGTAACAGACATCCCCTGCTCTCCAGGGGAACTCAGGTGAGCGCTTTGTGATGTCATTTCAGTTTGTCAACTGTTTCAAGGTGGAGGTTGGCTTCCCCTGTGACTCCTGGTGTGTTGTGATATCCCCCCTGCTTGTAACAGACATCCCCTCTTCTCCAAGTTAACTCAGGTGAGCGCTTTGTGATGTCATTTCAGTTGGTCACCTGTTTCATGGTGGAGGTTGGCTTCCGCTGTAACTCCTGGTGTGTTGTGATAACACCCCTTCTTGTAACAGACATCCCCTCCTCTCCAGGGGAACTCAGGTGAGCGCTTTGTGATGTCATTTCAGTTGGTCACCTGTTTCAAGGTGGAGGTTGGCTTCCCCTGTGACTCCTGGCGTGTTGTGATATCCCCCCTGCTTTTAACAGACATCCCCTCCTCACCAGGGGAACTCAGATGAGCGCTTTGTGATATCCCTCCTGCTTGTAACAGAGATCCCCTGCTCTCCAGGGGAACTCAGGTGAGCGCTTTGTCATGTCATTTCAGTTGGTCACCTGTTTCAAGGTTGAGGTTGGCTTCCCCTGTGACTCCTGGTGTGTTGTGATATCCCCCCTGCTTTTAACAGACATCCCCTCCTCACCAGGGGAACTCAGGTGAGCGCTTTCTGATATCCCCCCTGCTTGTAACAGACATCCCCTGCTCTCCAGGGGAACTCAGGTGAGCACTTTGTGATATCCCTCCTGCCTGTAACAGACATTACCTCCTCTCCTGGTGAACTCAGATGAGCGCTTTGTGATGTCATTTCAGTTGGTCACTTGTTTCAAGGTGGAGGTTGGCTTCCCCTCTGACTCCTGGTCTGTTTTGATATCCCCCCTTCTTGTAATAGACATCCCCTCCTCTCCAGGCGAACTCAGGTGAGCGCTTTGTGATATCCCCCCTGCTTGTAACAGAGGTCCCCTGCTCTCCAGGGGAACTCAGGTCAGCGCTTTGTTATGTCCTTTCAGTTGGTCACCTGTTTGAAGGTGGAGATTGTTTTCCCCTGTGAATCCTGTCGTGTTGTGATATCCCCCCTACTTGTAACAGACATCCCCTCTTCTGCAAGTTAACACAGGTGAGCGCTTTGTGATGTCATTTCAGTTGGTCACCTGTTTCATGGTGGAGGATGGCTTCCGCTGTGACTCCTGGTGTGTTATGATATCCCCCCTGCTTGTAACAGACATCCCCTAAACTCCAGGGGAACTCAGGTGAGCGCTTTGTGATATTCCCTGGTGTGTTGTGATATCCCCCCCCCTACTTTCAGTTGGTCACCTGTTTGAAGGTGGAGATTGTTTTCCCCTGTGACTCCTGGTGTGTTGTGATATCCCCCCTACTTGTAACAGACATCTGCTCCTCACCAGGGGAACTCAGGTGAGCGCTTTGTGATGTCATTTCAGTTGGTCACCTGTTTCAAGGTGGAGGTTGGCTTTCCCTGTGACTCCTGGTGTGTTGTGATATCCCCCCTGCTTGTAACAGACATCCCCTCCTCTCCAGGGGAACTCTGGTGAGCGCTTTGTGATGTCATTTCAGTTGGTCACCTGTTTCAAGGTGGAGGTTGGCTTCCCCTGTGACTCCTGGTGTGTTGTGATATCCCCCCTGCTTGTAACGGACATCCCCTACTCTCAAGGGAAAGTCAAGTCAGCGCTTTGTGATGTCTATTCAGTTGGTCACCTGTTTCAAGGTGGAGGTTGGCTTCCCCTGTGACTCCTGGTGTGTTGTGATATCCCCCCTGCTTGTAACAGACATCCCCTCCTCAGCAGGGGAACTCAGGTGAGCGCTTTGTGATATCCCTCCTGCTTGTAACAGACATCCCCTGCTCTCCAGGGGAACTCAGGTGAGCGCTTTGTGATGTCATTTCAGTTGGTCACCTGTTTCCAGGTGGAGGTTGGCTCCCCCTCTGACTCCTGGTGTGTTTTGATATCCCCCCTTCTTGTAATAGACATCCCCTCCTCTCCAGGGGAACTCAGGTGAGCGATTTGTGATGTCATTTCAGTTGGTCACCTGTTTCAAGGTGGAGGTTGGCTCCCCCTCTGACTCCTGGTGTGTTGTGATATCCCCCCTGCTTGTAACAGACATCCCCTCTTCTCCAAGTTAACTCAGGTGAGCGCTTTGTGATGTCATTTCAGTTGGTCAGCTGTTTCATGGTGGAGGTTGGCTTCCCCTCTGACTCCTGGTGTGTTTTGATATCCCCCTTGTTGTAATAGACATCCCCTAAACTCCAGGGGAACTCAGGTGAGCGCTTTGTGATATTCCCCCTGCTTGTAACAAACATCCCCTCTTCTCCAGGGGAACTCAGGTGAGCGCTTTGTGATGTCATTTCAGTTGGTCACTTGTTTCATGGTGGAGGTTGGCTTCCGCTGTGACTCCTGGTGTGTTGTGTGTTGTGATCAGGGGGGATATCACAACACACCAGGAGTCACAGGGGAAGCCAACCTCAACCTTGAGTCATGTGACCAACTGAAATGACATCACAAAGCGCTCACCTTCGTTCCCCTAGAGATGAGGGGATGTCAGTTACAAGAAGGGGGGATATCACAAAGCGCTCACCCGAGTTCCTCTGCTGAGGAGGGGATATCTGTTACAAGCAGGGGGGATATCACAACACACCAGGAGTCACAGGGGAAACCAACCTCAACCTTGAGTCATGTGACCAACTGAAATGACATCACAAAGCGCTCACCTGAGTTGCCCTAGAGATGAGGGGATGTCTGTTACAAGAAGGGGGGATATCACAAAGCGCTCACCTGAGTTCCCCTGCTGAGGAGGGGATGTCTGTTACAAGCAGGGGGGATATCACAACACACCAGGAGTCACAGGAGAAGCAAACCTCCACCTTGAAACAGGTGACCAACTGAAATGACATCACAAAGCGCTCACCAGAGTTCGCCTGGAGAGGAGGGGATCTCTGTTACAAGCAGGGGGGATATCACAACACACCAGGAGTCAGAGGGGGAGCCAACCTCCACCTTGAAACAGGTGACCAACTGAAATGACATCACAAAGCGCTCACCTGAGTTCCCCTGGAGAGGAGGGGATGTCTATTACAAGAAGGGGGGATATCAAAACACACCAGGAGTCAGAGGGGGAGCCAACCTCCACCTGGAAACAGGTGACCAACAGAAATGACATCACAAAGCGCTCACCTGAGTTCCCGTGGAGAGGAGGGGATGTCTGTTACAAGAAGGGGGGTTATCACAACGCACCAGGAGTCACAGTGGAAGCCAACCTCCACCATGAAACAGGTGACCAACTGAAATGACATCACAAAGCGCTCACCTGAGTTAACTTGGAGAAGAGGGGATGTCTGTTACAAGCAGGGGGGATATCACAACACACCAGGAGTCACAGGGGAAGCCAACCTCCAACTTGAAACAGTTGACCAACTGAAATGACATCACAAAGCGCTCACCTGAGTTCCCCTGGAGAGCAGGGGATGTCTGTTACAAGGAGGGGGGATATCAGAAAGCGCTCACCTGAGTTCCCCTGGTGAGGAGGGGATGTCTGTTACAAGCAGGGGGGATATCACAACACATCAGGAGTCACAGGGGAAGCCAACCTCAACCTTGAAACAGGTGACCAACTGAAATGACATCAAAAAGCGCTCACCTGAGTTCCCCTAGAGATGAGGGGATGTCAGTTAAAAGCAGGAGGGATATCACAACACGCCCGGATTCACAGGGGAAGACAATCTCAACCTTGAAACAGGTGACCAACGGAAATGACATCACAAAGCGCTCACCTGAGTTCCCCTGGAGAGCAGGGGACCTCTGTTACAAGCAGGGGGGATATCACAAAGCGCTCACCTGAGTTCCCCTGGTGAGGAGGGGATGTCTGTTACAAGCAGGGGGGATATCACAACACGCCAGGAGTCACAGGGGAAGCCAACCTCAACCTTGAAACAGGTGACCAACTGAAATGACATCACAAAGCGCTCACCTGAGTTCCCCTAGAGATGAGGGGATGTCTGTTACAAGCAGGGGGGATATCATAACACACCAGGAGTCACAGGGGAAGACAACCTCCACCATGAAACAAGTGACCAACTGAAATGAAATCACAAAGCGCTCACCTGAGTTCCCCTGGAGAAGAGGGGATGTCTGTTAGAAGCAGGGGGGATATCACAACACACCAGGAGTCACAGCGGAAGCCAACATCCACCATGAAACAAGTGACCAACTGAAATGACATCACAAAGCGCTCACCTGAGTTCCCCTGGAGAAGAGGGGATGTCTGTTACAAGCAGGGGGGATATCACAACACACCAGGAGTCACAACGGAAGCCAACCTCCACCATGAAACAGGTGACCAACTGAAATGACATCACAAAGCGCTCACCTGAGTTAACTTGGAGAAGAGGGGATTTATGTTACAAGCAGGGGGGATATCACAACACACCAGGAGTCACAGGGGAAGCCAACCTCCAACTTGAAACTGGTGACCAACTGAAATGACATCACAAAGTGCTCACCTGAGTTCCCCTAGAGTTGAGGGGATGTCTGTTACAAGCAGGGGGGATATCACAAAGCACTCACCTGAGTTCCCGTCGTGAGGAGGGGATGTCTGTTACAAGCAGGGGGGATATCACAACACGCCAGGAGTCACAGGGGCAGCCAACCTTCACCTTGAAAAAGGTGACCAACTGAAATGACATCACAAAGCGCTCACCTGAGTTAACTTGGAGAAGGGGGGATGTCTGTTACAAGCAGGGGGGATATTACAACACACCAGGAGTCACAGGGGAAGCCAACCTCCACCTTGAAACAGGTGACCAACTGAAATGCAATCAGAAAGCGCTCACCTGAGTTCCCCTGGAGAGCAGGGGATGTCTGTTACAAGAAGGGGGGATATCAGAAAGCGCTCACCTGAGTTCCCCTGGTGAGGAGGGGATGTCTGTTACAAGCAGGGGGGATATCACAACACACCAGGAGTCACAGGGGAAGCCAACCTCAACCTTGAAACAGGTGATCAACTGAAATGACATCAAAAAGCGCTCACCTGAGTTCCCCTAGAGATGAGGCGATGTCTGTTAAAAGCAGGAGGGATATCACAACACGCCCGGATTCACAGGGGAAGACAATCTCAACCTTGAAACAGGTGACCAACTGAAATGACATCACAAAGCGCTCACCTGAGTTCCCCTGGAGAGCAGGGGACCTCTGTTACAAGCAGGGGGGATATCACAAAGCGCTCACCTGAGTTCCCCTGGTGAGGAGGGGATGTCTGTTACAAGCAGGGGGGATATCACAACACACCAGGAGTCACAGGGGAAGCCAACCTCCACCTTGAAACAGGTGACCAACTGAAATGACATCACAAAGCGCTCACCTGAGTTCCCCAGGAGAGCAGGGGATGTCTGTTACAAGCAGGAGGGATATCACAAACCGCTCACCTGAGTTCCCCTGCTGAGGAGGGGATGTCTGTTACAAGCAGGGGGGATATCACAACACACCAGGAGTCACAGGGGAAGCCAAACTCAACCTTGAGTCATGTGACCAACTGAAATGACATCACAAAGGGCTCACCTGAGTTAACTTGGAGAAGAGGGGATGTCTGTTACAAGCAGGGGGGATATCACAAAACACCAGGAGACACAGGGGAAGCCAACCTCCACCTTGAAACAGGTGACCAACTGAATTGACATCACAAAGCGCTGACTTGACATTCCCTTGAGAGTAGGGGATGTCCGTTACAAGCAGGGGGGATATCACAACACACCAGGAGTCACAGGGGAAGCCAACCTCCACCTTGAAACAGGTGACCAACTGAAATGACATCAGAAAGCGCTCACCAGAGTTCCCCTGGAGAGGAGGGGATGTCTGTTACAAGCAGGGGGGATATCACAACACACCAGGAGACACAGGGGAAGCCAACCTCCACCTTGAAACAGGTGACCAACTGAAATGACACCACAAAGCACTGATCTGAGTTAACTTGGAGAAGAGGGGATGTCTGTTACAAGCAGGGGGGATATCACAATACACCAGGAGTCACAGGGGAAGCCAACCTCCACCTTGAAATAGGTGACCAACTGAAATGACATCACAAAGCGCTCACCTGAGTTCCCTTGGAGAGCAGGGGATGTCTGTTATAAGCAGGGGGGATATCACAACACACTACTCTCAAGGGAAAGTCAAGTCAGCCCTTTGTGATGTCATTTCAGTTGGTCACCTGTTTCAAGGTGGAGGTTTGCTTCCCCTGTGACTCCTGGTGTGTTGTGATATCCCCCCTGCTTGTAACAGACATCCCCTCCTCAGCAGGGGAACTCAGGTGAGCGCTGTGTGATATCCCCCCTTCTTGTAACAGACATCCCCTCCTCAGCAGGGGAACTCAGGTGAGCGGTTTGTGATATCCCTCCTGCTTGTAACAGACATCCCCTGCTCTCCAGGGGAACTCAGGTGAGCGCTTTGTGATGTCATTTCAGTTGGTCACCTGTTTCAAGGTGGAGGTTGGCTTCCCCTGTGACTCCTGGTGTGTTGTGATATCCCCCCTGCTTGTAACAGACATCCCCTCATCTCTAGGGGAACTCAGGTGAGCGCTTTGTGATGTCATTTCAGTTGGTCACCTGTTTCAAGGTGGAGGTTGGCTTCCCCTGTGACTCCTGGCGTGTTGTGATATCCCCCCTGCTTGTAACAGACATCCCCTCCTCACCAGGGGAACTCAGGTGAGCGCTTTGTGATATCCCCCCTGCTTGTAACAGAGGTCCCCTGCTCTCCAGGGGAACTCAGGTGAGCGCTTTGTGATGTCATTTCCGTTGGTCACCTGTTTCATGGTGGATGTTGGCTTCCGCTGTGACTCCTGGGGTGTTGTGATATCCCCCCTGCTTGTAACAGACATCCCCTCTTCTCCAAGTTAACTCAGGTGAGCGCTTTGTGATGTCATTTCAGTTGGTCACCTGTTTCATGGTGGAGGTTGGCTTCCGCTGTGACTCCTGGGGTGTTGTGATAACCCCCCTTCTTGTAACAGACATCCCCTCCTCTACACGGGAACTCAGGTGAGCGCTTTGTGATGTCATTTCAGTTGGTCACCTGTTTCAAGGTGGAGGTTGGCTTCCCCTGTGACTCCTGGCGTGTTGTGATATCCCCCCTGCTTGTAACAGACATCCCCTCCTCACCAGGGGAACTCAGGTGAGCGCTTTGTGATATCCCCCCTGCTTGTAACAGAGGTCCCCTGCTCTCCAGGGGAACTCAGGTGAGCGCTTTGTGATGTCATTTCAGTTGGTCACCTCTTTCAAGGTTGAGATTGTCTTCCCCTGTGAATCCGGGCGTGTTGTGATATCCCTCCTGCTTTTAACAGACATCCCCTCATCTCTAGGGGAACTCAGGTGAGCGCTTTGTGATGTCATTTCAGTTGGTCACCTGTTTCAAGGTTGAGGTTGGCTTCCCCTGTGACTCCTGGTGTGTTGTGATATCCCCCCTGCTTGTAACAGACATCCTCTCCTCACCAGGGGAACTCAGTTGAGCGCTTTCTGATATCCCCCCTGCTTGTAACAGACTTCCCCTGCTCTCCAGGGGAACTCAGGTGAGCTCTTTGTGATGTCATTTCAGTTGGTCACCAGTTTCAAGTTGGAGGTTGGCTTCCCCTGTGACTCCTGGTGTGTTGTGATATCCCCCCTGCTTGTAACAGAAATCCCCTCTTCTCCAAGTTAACTCAGGTGAGCGCTTTGTGATGTCATTTCAGTTGGTCACCTGTTTCATGGTGGAGGTTGGCTTCCGCTGTGACTCCTGGGGTGTTGTGATAACCCCCCTTCTTGTAACAGACATCCCCTCTTCACCAGGGGAACTCAGGTGAGCGCTTTGTGATATCCCCCCTGCTTGTAACAGAGGTCCCCTGCTCTCCAGGGGAACTCACTTCAGCGCTTTGTGATGTCATTTCAGTTGGTCACCTGTTTCAAGGTTGAGATTGTCTTCCCCTGTGAATCCGGGCGTGTTGTGATATCCCCCCTGCTTGTAACAGAGATCCCCTGCTCTCCAGGGGAACTCAGGTCAGCGCTTTGTGATGTCATTACAGTTGGTCACCTGTTTCAAGGTGGAGGTTGGCTTCCCCTGTGACTCCTGGTGTGTTGTGATATCCCCCCTGCTTGTAACGGACATCCCCTCCTCTCAAGGGAAAGTCAAGTCAGCGCTTTGTGATGTCAATTCAGTTGGTCACCTGTTTCAAGGTGGAGGTTGGCTTCCCCTGTGACTCCTAGTATGTTGTGATATCCCCACTGCTTGTAACAGACATCCCCTCCTCAGCAGGGGAACTCACGTGAGCGCTTTGTGATATCCCCCCTGCTTGTAACAGACATCCCCTCTTCTCCAAGTTAACTCAGGTGAGCGCTTTGTGATGTCATTTCAGTTGGTCACCTGTTTCATGGTGGAGGATGGCTTCCGCTGTGACTCCTGGTGTGTTGTGATAACCCCCCTGCTTGTAACAGACATCCCCTCCTCTCCAGGGGAACTCAGGTGAGCGCTTTGTGATGTCATTACAGTTGGTCACCTGTTTCAAGGTGGAGGTTGGCTTCCCCTCTGACTCCAGGTGTGTTTTGATATCCCCCCTTGTTGTAATAGACATCCCCTCCACTCCAGGGGAACTCAGGTGAGCGCTTTGTGATATTCCCCCTGCTTGTAACAAACATCCCCTCTTCTCCAGGGGAACTCAGGTGAGCGCTTTGTGATGTCATTTCAGTTGGTCATCTGTTTCAAGGTGGAGGTTGTCTTCCCCTGTGACTCCTGGTGTGTTATGATATCCCCCCTGCTTGTAACAGACATCCCCTCGTCTCCAGGTGTACTCTGGTGAGCGCTTTGTGATGTCATTTCAGTAGGTCACCTGTTTCAAGGTGGAGGTTGGCTTGCCAGTGTGTTATGTTATCCCCCATGCCAGAAGAGACATTCCCTCATCTCCAGGGGAACTGAGGTGAGTGCTTTGTGATGTCATTGTAGTACGTCACAAGATTCCAGCTGGAGCTTGGCTTTCCCTCTGGTCTAGTGTGTTATGTGTTCCGCCATGCCAGTAAGAGACATTCCTTTGTCTCCATGGGAATAGAGTTGAGCGCTTTGTGATGTCATTTCAGTAGGTCTTAAGGTTCTAGTAAGAGATATCCCCTCCTCTCCAGGGGAACTCAGGTGAGCGCTTTGTGATATCCCCCCTGCTTGTAACAGACATCCCCTCCTCTCCAGGGGAACTCAGGTGAGCGCTTTGTGATGTCATTGTAGTACGTCACAAGATTCCAACTGGAGCTTGGCTTCCCCTCTGGTCTAGTGTGTTATGTGTTCCGCCATGCCTGTAAGAGACATTCCTTTGTCTCCATGGGAATATAGTTTAGCGCTTTGTGATGTCATTTCAGTAGGTCTTAAGGTTCTAGTTGGAGGATGGCTTTCACTCTGACTTGTAGTGTGTTATGTTATCCGCCCTGACATTAAGAGACATGTCCTCATCTCCAGGGGAAGTAAGTGAGTGAGTCATTTCAGTTGGTCACCTTTTTGAAGGTGAAGGTTGGCTGCCCCTGTGACTCCTGGCGTGTTGTGATATCCCCCCTGCTTGTAACAGACATCCCCTCCTCACAAGGGGAACTCAGGTGAGCGCTTTGTGATATCCCCCCTGCTTGTAACAGACATCCCCTCATCTCTAGGGGAACTCAGGTGAGCGCTTTGTGATGTCATTTCAGTTGGTCACCTGTTTCATGGTGGAGGTTGGCTTCCGCTGTGACTCCTGGGGTGTTGTGATATCCCCCCTGCTTGTAACAGACATCCCCTCTTCTCCAAGTTAACTCAGGTGAGCGCTTTGTGATGTCATTTCAGTTGGTCACCTGTTTCAAGGTGGAGGTTGGCTTCCCCTGTGACTCCTGGCGTGTTGTGATATCCCCCCTGCTTGTAACAGACATCCCCTCCTCACCAGGGGAACTCAGGTTAGCGCTTTGTGATATCCCCCCTGCTTGTAACAGAGGTCCCCTGCTCTCCAGGGGAACTCAGGTGAGCGCTTTGTGATGTCATTTCAGTTGGTCACCTGTTTCAAGGTTGAGATTGTCTTCCCCTGTGAATCCGGGCGTGTTGTGATATCCCTCCTGCTTTTAGCAGACATCCCCTCATCTCTAGGGGAACTCAGGTGAGCGCTTTTTGATGTCATTTCAGTTGGTCACCTGTTTCAAGGTTGAGGTTGGCTTCCCCTGTGACTCCTGGTGTGTTGTGATATCCCCCCTGCTTGTAACAGACATCCCCTCCTCACCTGGGGAACTCAGTTGAGCGCTTTCTGATATCCCCCCTGCTTGTAACAGACTTCCCCTGCTCTCCAGGGGAACTCAGGTGAGCGCTTTGTGATGTCATTTCAGTTGGTCACCTGTTTCAAGTTGGAGGTTGGCTTCCCCTGTGACTCCTGGTGTGTTGTGATATCCCCCCTGCTTGTAACAGACATCCCCTCTTCTCCAAGTTAATTCAGGTGAGCGCGTTGTGATGTCATTTCAGTTGGTCACCTGTTTCATGGTGGAGGTTGGCTTCCGCTGTGACTCCTGGGGTGTTGTGATAACCCCCCTTCTTGTAACAGACATCCCCTCCTCTCCACGGGAACTCAGGTGAGCGCTTTGTGATGTCATTTCAGTTGGTCACCTGTTTCAAGGTGGAGGTTGGCTTCCCCTGTGACTCCTGGCGTGTTGTGATATCCCCCCTGCTTGTAACAGACATCCCCTCCTCACCAGGGGAACTCAGGTGAGCGCTTTGTGATATCCCCCCTGCTTGTAACAGAGGTCCCCTGCTCTCCAGGGGAACTCAGGTGAGCGCTTTGTGATGTCATTTCAGTTGGTCACCTCTTTCAAGGTTGAGATTGTCTTCCCCTGTGAATCCGGGCGTGTTGTGATATCCCCCCTGCTTGTAACAGAGATCCCCTGCTCTCCAGGGGAACTCAGGTCAGCGCTTTGTGATGTCATTACAGTTGGTCACCTGTTTCAAGGTGGAGGTTGGCTTCCCCTGTGACTCCTGGTGTGTTGTGATATCCCCCCTGCTTGTAACGGACATCCCCTCCTCTCAAGGGAAAGTCAAGTCAGCGCTTTGTGATGTCAATTCAGTTGGTCACCTGTTTCAAGGTGGAGGTTGGCTTCCCCTGTGACTCCTAGTATGTTGTGATATCCCCACTGCTTGTAACAGACATCCCCTCCTCAGCAGGGGAACTCACGTGAGCGCTTTGTGATATCCCCCCTGCTTGTAACAGACATCCCCTCTTCTCCAAGTTAACTCAGGTGAGCGCTTTGTGATGTCATTTCAGTTGGTCACCTGTTTCATGGTGGAGGATGGCTTCCGCTGTGACTCCTGGTGTGTTGTGATAACCCCCCTGCTTGTAACAGACATCCCCTCCTCTCCAGGGGAACTCAGGTGAGCGCTTTGTGATGTCATTACAGTTGATCACCTGTTTCAAGGTGGAGGTTGGCTTCCCCTCTGACTCCAGGTGTGTTTTGATATCCCCCCTTGTTGTAATAGACATCCCCTCCACTCCAGGGGAACTCAGGTGAGCGCTTTGTGATGTCATTTCAGTTGGTCATCTGTTTCAAGGTGGAGGTTGTCTTCCCCTGTGACTCCTGGTGTGTTATGATATCCCCCCTGCTTGTAACAGACATCCCCTCGTCTCCAGGTGTACTCTGGTGAGCGCTTTGTGATGTCATTTCAGTAGGTCACCTGTTTCAAGGTGGAGGTTGGCTTGCCAGTGTGTTATGTTATCCCCCATGCCAGAAGAGACATTCCCTCATCTCCAGGGGAACTGAGGTGAGTGCTTTGTGATGTCATTGTAGTACGTCACAAGATTCCAGCTGGAGCTTGGCTTCCCCTCTGGTCTAGTGTGTTATGTGTTCCGCCATGCCAGTAAGAGACATTCCTTTGTCTCCATGGGAATAGAGTTGAGCGCTTTGTGATGTCATTTCAGTAGGTCTTAAGGTTCTAGTAAGAGATATCCCCTCCTCTCCAGGGGAACTCAGGTGAGCGCTTTGTGATATCCCCCCTGCTTGTAACAGACATCCCCTCCTCTCCAGGGGAACTCAGGTGAGCGCTTTGTGATGTCATTGTAGTACGTCACAAGATTCCAACTGGAGCTTGGCTTCCCCTCTGGTCTAGTGTGTTATGTGTTCCGCCATGCCTGTAAGAGACATTCCTTTGTCTCCATGGGAATATAGTTTAGCGCTTTGTGATGTCATTTCAGTAGGTCTTAAGGTTCTAGTTGGAGGATGGCTTTCACTCTGACTTGTAGTGTGTTATGTTATCCGCCCTGACATTAAGAGACATGTCCTCATCTCCAGGGGAAGTAAGTGAGTGAGTCATTTCAGTTGGTCACCTTTTTGAAGGTGAAGGTTGGCTGCCCCTGTGACTCCTGGCGTGTTGTGATATCCCCCCTGCTTGTAACAGACATCCCCTCCTCACAAGGGGAACTCAGGTGAGCGCTTTGTGATATCCCCCCTGCTTGTAACAGACATCCCCTCATCTCTAGGGGAACTCAGGTGAGCGCTTTGTGATGTCATTTCAGTTGGTCACCTGTTTCATGGTGGAGGTTGGCTTCCGCTGTGACTCCTGGGGTGTTGTGATATCCCCCCTGCTTGTAACAGACATCCCCTCTTCTCCAAGTTAACTCAGGTGAGCGCTTTGTGATGTCATTTCAGTTGGTCACCTGTTTCAAGGTGGAGGTTGGCTTCCCCTGTGACTCCTGGCGTGTTGTGATATCCCCCCTGCTTGTAACAGACATCCCCTCCTCACCAGGGGAACTCAGGTTAGCGCTTTGTGATATCCCCCCTGCTTGTAACAGAGGTCCCCTGCTCTCCAGGGGAACTCAGGTGAGCGCTTTGTGATGTCATTTCAGTTGGTCACCTGTTTCAAGGTTGAGATTGTCTTCCCCTGTGAATCCGGGCGTGTTGTGATATCCCTCCTGCTTTTAGCAGACATCCCCTCATCTCTAGGGGAACTCAGGTGAGCGCTTTTTGATGTCATTTCAGTTGGTCACCTGTTTCAAGGTTGAGGTTGGCTTCCCCTGTGACTCCTGGTGTGTTGTGATATCCCCCCTGCTTGTAACAGACATCCCCTCCTCACCAGGGGAACTCAGTTGAGCGCTTTCTGATATCCCCCCTGCTTGTAACAGACTTCCCCTGCTCTCCAGGGGAACTCAGGTGAGCGCTTTGTGATGTCATTTCAGTTGGTCACCTGTTTCAAGTTGGAGGTTGGCTTCCCCTGTGACTCCTGGTGTGTTGTGATATCCCCCCTGCTTGTAACAGACATCCCCTCTTCTCCAAGTTAACTCAGGTGAGCGCGTTGTGATGTCATTTCAGTTGGTCACCTGTTTCATGGTGGAGGTTGGCTTCCGCTGTGACTCCTGGGGTGTTGTGATATCCCCCCTGCTTGTAACAGACATCCCCTCTTCTCCAAGTTAACTCAGGTGAGCGCTTTGTGATGTCATTTCAGTTGGTCACCTGTTTCATGGTGGAGGTTGGCTTCCGCTGTGACTCCTGGGGTGTTGTGATAACCCCCCTTCTGGTAACAGACATCCCCTCCTCTCCACGGGAACTCAGGTGAGCGCTTTGTGATGTCATTTCAGTTGGTCACCTGTTTCAAGGTGGAGGTTGGCTTCCCCTGTGACTCCTGGCGTGTTGTGATATCCCCCCTGCTTGTAACAGACATCCCCTCCTCACCAGGGGAACTCAGGTGAGCGCTTTGTGATATCCCCCCTGCTTGTAACAGAGGTCCCCTGCTCTCCAGGGGAACTCAGGTGAGCGCTTTGTGATGTCATTTCAGTTGGTCACCTCTTTCAAGGTTGAGATTGTCTTCCCCTGTGAATCCGGGCGTGTTGTGATATCCCCCCTGCTTGTAACAGAGGTCCCCTGCTCTCCAGGGGAACTCAGGTGAGCGCTTTGTGATGTCATTTCAGTTGGTCACCTGTTTCAAGGTTGAGATTGTCTTCCCCTGTGAATCCGGGCGTGTTGTGATATCCCTCCTGCTTTTAGCAGACATCCCCTCATCTCTAGGGGAACTCAGGTGAGCGCTTTTTGATGTCATTTCAGTTGGTCACCTGTTTCAAGGTTGAGGTTGGCTTCCCCTGTGACTCCTGGTGTGTTGTGATATCCCCCCTGCTTGTAACAGACATCCCCTCCTCACCAGGGGAACTCAGTTGAGCGCTTTCTGATATCCCCCCTGCTTGTAACAGACTTCCCCTGCTCTCCAGGGGAACTCAGGTGAGCGCTTTGTGATGTCATTTCAGTTGGTCACCTGTTTCAAGTTGGAGGTTGGCTTCCCCTGTGACTCCTGGTGTGTTGTGATATCCCCCCTGCTTGTAACAGACATCCCCTCTTCTCCAAGTTAATTCAGGTGAGCGCGTTGTGATGTCATTTCAGTTGGTCACCTGTTTCATGGTGGAGGTTGGCTTCCGCTGTGACTCCTGGGGTGTTGTGATATCCCCCCTGCTTGTAACAGACATCCCCTCTTCTCCAAGTTAACTCAGGTGAGCGCTTTGTGATGTCATTTCAGTTGGTCACCTGTTTCATGGTGGAGGTTGGCTTCCGCTGTGACTCCTGGGGTGTTGTGATAACCCCCCTTCTTGTAACAGACATCCCCTCCTCTCCACGGGAACTCAGGTGAGCGCTTTGTGATGTCATTTCAGTTGGTCACCTGTTTCAAGGTGGAGGTTGGCTTCCCCTGTGACTCCTGGCGTGTTGTGATATCCCCCCTGCTTGTAACAGACATCCCCTCCTCACCAGGGGAACTCAGGTGAGCGCTTTGTGATATCCCCCCTGCTTGTAACAGAGGTCCCCTGCTCTCCAGGGGAACTCAGGTGAGCGCTTTGTGATGTCATTTCAGTTGGTCACCTCTTTCAAGGTTGAGATTGTCTTCCCCTGTGAATCCGGGCGTGTTGTGATATCCCCCCTGCTTGTAACAGAGATCCCCTGCTCTCCAGGGGAACTCAGGTCAGCGCTTTGTGATGTCATTACAGTTGGTCACCTGTTTCAAGGTGGAGGTTGGCTTCCCCTGTGACTCCTGGTGTGTTGTGATATCCCCCCTGCTTGTAACGGACATCCCCTCCTCTCAAGGGAAAGTCAAGTCAGCGCTTTGTGATGTCAATTCAGTTGGTCACCTGTTTCAAGGTGGAGGTTGGCTTCCCCTGTGACTCCTAGTATGTTGTGATATCCCCACTGCTTGTAACAGACATCCCCTCCTCAGCAGGGGAACTCACGTGAGCGCTTTGTGATATCCCCCCTGCTTGTAACAGACATCCCCTCTTCTCCAAGTTAACTCAGGTGAGCGCTTTGTGATGTCATTTCAGTTGGTCACCTGTTTCATGGTGGAGGATGGCTTCCGCTGTGACTCCTGGTGTGTTGTGATAACCCCCCTGCTTGTAACAGACATCCCCTCCTCTCCAGGGGAACTCAGGTGAGCGCTTTGTGATGTCATTACAGTTGGTCACCTGTTTCAAGGTGGAGGTTGGCTTCCCCTCTGACTCCAGGTGTGTTTTGATATCCCCCCTTGTTGTAATAGACATCCCCTCCACTCCAGGGGAACTCAGGTGAGCGCTTTGTGATGTCATTTCAGTTGGTCATCTGTTTCAAGGTGGAGGTTGTCTTCCCCTGTGACTCCTGGTGTGTTATGATATCCCCCCTGCTTGTAACAGACATCCCCTCGTCTCCAGGTGTACTCTGGTGAGCGCTTTGTGATGTCATTTCAGTAGGTCACCTGTTTCAAGGTGGAGGTTGGCTTGCCAGTGTGTTATGTTATCCCCCATGCCAGAAGAGACATTCCCTCATCTCCAGGGGAACTGAGGTGAGTGCTTTGTGATGTCATTGTAGTACGTCACAAGATTCCAGCTGGAGCTTGGCTTCCCCTCTGGTCTAGTGTGTTATGTGTTCCGCCATGCCAGTAAGAGACATTCCTTTGTCTCCATGGGAATAGAGTTGAGCGCTTTGTGATGTCATTTCATTAGGTCTTAAGGTTCTAGTAAGAGATATCCCCTCCTCTCCAGGGGAACTCAGGTGAGCGCTTTGTGATATCCCCCCTGCTTGTAACAGACATCCCCTCCTCTCCAGGGGAACTCAGGTGAGCGCTTTGTGATGTCATTGTAGTACGTCACAAGATTCCAACTGGAGCTTGGCTTCCCCTCTGGTCTAGTGTGTTATGTGTTCCGCCATGCCTGTAAGAGACATTCCTTTGTCTCCATGGGAATATAGTTTAGCGCTTTGTGATGTCATTTCAGTAGGTCTTAAGGTTCTAGTTGGAGGATGGCTTTCACTCTGACTTGTAGTGTGTTATGTTATCCGCCCTGACATTAAGAGACATGTCCTCATCTCCAGGGGAAGTAAGTGAGTGAGTCATTTCAGTTGGTCACCTTTTTGAAGGTGAAGGTTGGCTGCCCCTGTGACTCCTGGCGTGTTGTGATATCCCCCCTGCTTGTAACAGACATCCCCTCCTCACGAGGGGAACTCAGGTGAGCGCTTTGTGATATCCCCCCTGCTTGTAACAGACATCCCCTCATCTCTAGGGGAACTCAGGTGAGCGCTTTGTGATGTCATTTCAGTTGGTCACCTGTTTCATGGTGGAGGTTGGCTTCCGCTGTGACTCCTGGGGTGTTGTGATATCCCCCCTGCTTGTAACAGACATCCCCTCTTCTCCAAGTTAACTCAGGTGAGCGCTTTGTGATGTCATTTCAGTTGGTCACCTGTTTCAAGGTGGAGGTTGGCTTCCCCTGTGACTCCTGGCGTGTTGTGATATCCCCCCTGCTTGTAACAGACATCCCCTCCTCACCAGGGGAACTCAGGTTAGCGCTTTGTGATATCCCCCCTGCTTGTAACAGAGGTCCCCTGCTCTCCAGGGGAACTCAGGTGAGCGCTTTGTGATGTCATTTCAGTTGGTCACCTGTTTCAAGGTTGAGATTGTCTTCCCCTGTGAATCCGGGCGTGTTGTGATATCCCTCCTGCTTTTAGCAGACATCCCCTCATCTCTAGGGGAACTCAGGTGAGCGCTTTTTGATGTCATTTCAGTTGGTCACCTGTTTCAAGGTTGAGGTTGGCTTCCCCTGTGACTCCTGGTGTGTTGTGATATCCCCCCTGCTTGTAACAGACATCCCCTCCTCACCAGGGGAACTCAGTTGAGCGCTTTCTGATATCCCCCCTGCTTGTAACAGACTTCCCCTGCTCTCCAGGGGAACTCAGGTGAGCGCTTTGTGATGTCATTTCAGTTGGTCACCTGTTTCAAGTTGGAGGTTGGCTTCCCCTGTGACTCCTGGTGTGTTGTGATATCCCCCCTGCTTGTAACAGACATCCCCTCTTCTCCAAGTTAACTCAGGTGAGCGCGTTGTGATGTCATTTCAGTTGGTCACCTGTTTCATGGTGGAGGTTGGCTTCCGCTGTGACTCCTGGGGTGTTGTGATATCCCCCCTGCTTGTAACAGACATCCCCTCTTCTCCAAGTTAACTCAGGTGAGCGCTTTGTGATGTCATTTCAGTTGGTCACCTGTTTCATGGTGGAGGTTGGCTTCCGCTGTGACTCCTGGGGTGTTGTGATAACCCCCCTTCTTGTAACAGACATCCCCTCCTCTCCACGGGAACTCAGGTGAGCGCTTTGTGATGTCATTTCAGTTGGTCACCTGTTTCAAGGTGGAGGTTGGCTTCCCCTGTGACTCCTGGCGTGTTGTGATATCCCCCCTGCTTGTAACAGACATCCCCTCCTCACCAGGGGAACTCAGGTGAGCGCTTTGTGATATCCCCCCTGCTTGTAACAGAGGTCCCCTGCTCTCCAGGGGAACTCAGGTGAGCGCTTTGTGATGTCATTTCAGTTGGTCACCTCTTTCAAGGTTGAGATTGTCTTCCCCTGTGAATCCGGGCGTGTTGTGATATCCCCCCTGCTTGTAACAGACATCCCCTCCTCACCAGGGGAACTCAGTTGAGCGCTTTCTGATATCCCCCCTGCTTGTAACAGAGGTCCCCTGCTCTCCAGGGGAACTCAGGTGAGCGCTTTGTGATGTCATTTCAGTTGGTCACCTCTTTCAAGGTTGAGATTGTCTTCCCCTGTGAATCCGGGCGTGTTGTGATATCCCTCCTGCTTTTAACAGACATCCCCTGCTCTCCAGGGGAACTCAGGTGAGCGCGTTGTGATGTCATTTCAGTTGGTCACCTGTTTCATGGTGGAGGTTGGCTTCCGCTGTGACTCCTGGGGTGTTGTGATATCCCCCCTGCTTGTAACAGACATCCCCTCTTCTCCAAGTTAACTCAGGTGAGCGCTTTGTGATGTCATTTCAGTTGGTCACCTGTTTCATGGTGGAGGTTGGCTTCCGCTGTGACTCCTGGGGTGTTGTGATAACCCCCCTTCTTGTAACAGACATCCCCTCCTCTCCACGGGAACTCAGGTGAGCGCTTTGTGATGTCATTTCAGTTGGTCACCTGTTTCAAGGTGGAGGTTGGCTTCCCCTGTGACTCCTGGCGTGTTGTGATATCCCCCCTGCTTGTAACAGACATCCCCTCCTCACCAGGGGAACTCAGGTGAGCGCTTTGTGATATCCCCCCTGCTTGTAACAGAGGTCCCCTGCTCTCCAGGGGAACTCAGGTGAGCGCTTTGTGATGTCATTTCAGTTGGTCACCTCTTTCAAGGTTGAGATTGTCTTCCCCTGTGAATCCGGGCGTGTTGTGATATCCCTCCTGCTTTTAACAGACATCCCCTGCTCTCCAGGGGAACTCAGGTCAGCGCTTTGTGATGTCATTACAGTTGGTCACCTGTTTCAAGGTGGATGTTGGCTTCCCCTGTGACTCCTGGTGTGTTGTGATATCCCCCCTGCTTGTAACGGACATCCCCTCCTCTCAAGGGAAAGTCAAGTCAGCGCTTTGTGATGTCAATTCAGTTGGTCACCTGTTTCAAGGTGGAGGTTGGCTTCCCCTGTGACTCCTAGTATGTTGTGATATCCCCACTGCTTGTAACAGACATCCCCTCCTCAGCAGGGAACTCAGGTGAGCGCTTTGTGATATCCCCCCTGCTTGTAACAGACATCCCCTCTTCTCCAAGTTAACTCAGGTGAGCGCTTTGTAATGTCATTTCAGTTGGTCACCTGTTTCATGGTGGAGGATGGCTTCCGCTGTGACTCCTGGTGTGTTGTGATAATCCCCCTGCTTGTAACAGACATCCCCTCCTCTCCAGGGGAACTCAGGTGAGCGCTTTGTGATGTCATTACAGTTGGTCACCTGTTTCAAGGTGGAGGTTGGCTTCCCCTCTGACTCCAGGTGTGTTTTGATATCCCCCCTTGTTGTAATAGACATCCCCTCCACTCCAGGGGAACTCAGGTGAGCGCTTTGTAATGTCATTTCAGTTGGTCACCTGTTTCATGGTGGAGGATGGCTTCCTCTGTGACTCCTGGTGTGTTATGATATCCCCCCTGCTTGTAACAGACATCCCCTCGTCTCCAGGTGTACTCTGGTGAGCGCTTTGTGATGTCATTTCAGTAGGTCACCTGTTTCAAGGTGGAGGTTGGCTTGCCAGTGTGTTATGTTATCCCCCATGCCAGAAGAGACATTCCCTCATCTCCAGGGGAACTGAGGTGAGTGCTTTGTGATGTCATTGTAGTACGTCACAAGATTCCAGCTGGAGCTTGGCTTCCCCTCTGGTCTAGTGTGTTATGTGTTCCGCCATGCCAGTAAGAGACATTCCTTTGTCTCCATGGGAATAGAGTTGAGCGCTTTGTGATGTCATTTCAGTAGGTCTTAAGGTTCTAGTAAGAGATATCCCCTCCTCTCCAGGGGAACTCAGGTGAGCGCTTTGTGATATCCCCCCTGCTTGTAACAGACATCCCCTCTTCTCCAAGTTAACTCAGGTGAGCGCTTTGTGATGTCATTTCAGTTGGTCACCTGTTTCATGGTGGAGGATGGCTTCCGCTGTGACTCCTGGTGTGTTGTGATAACCCCCCTGCTTGTAACAGACATCCCCTCCTCTCCAGGGGAACTCAGGTGAGCGCTTTGTGATGTCATTACAGTTGGTCACCTGTTTCAAGGTGGAGGTTGGCTTCCCCTCTGACTCCAGGTGTGTTTTGATATCCCCCCTTGTTGTAATAGACATCCCCTCCACTCCAGGGGAACTCAGGTGAGCGCTTTGTGATATTCCCCCTGCTTGTAACAAACATCCCCTCTTCTCCAGGGGAACTCAGGTGAGCGCTTTGTGATGTCATTTCAGTTGGTCATCTGTTTCAAGGTGGAGGTTGTCTTCCCCTGTGACTCCTGGTGTGTTATGATATCCCCCCTGCTTGTAACAGACATCCCCTCGTCTCCAGGTGTACTCTGGTGAGCGCTTTGTGATGTCATTTCAGTAGGTCACCTGTTTCAAGGTGGAGGTTGGCTTGCCAGTGTGTTATGTTATCCCCCATGCCAGAAGAGACATTCCCTCATCTCCAGGGGAACTGAGGTGAGTGCTTTGTGATGTCATTGTAGTACGTCACAAGATTCCAGCTGGAGCTTGGCTTCCCCTCTGGTCTAGTGTGTTATGTGTTCCGCCATGCCAGTAAGAGACATTCCTTTGTCTCCATGGGAATAGAGTTGAGCGCTTTGTGATGTCATTTCAGTAGGTCTTAAGGTTCTAGTAAGAGATATCCCCTCCTCTCCAGGGGAACTCAGGTGAGCGCTTTGTGATATCCCCCCTGCTTGTAACAGACATCCCCTCCTCTCCAGGGGAACTCAGGTGAGCGCTTTGTGATGTCATTGTAGTACGTCACAAGATTCCAACTGGAGCTTGGCTTCCCCTCTGGTCTAGTGTGTTATGTGTTCCGCCATGCCTGTAAGAGACATTCCTTTGTCTCCATGGGAATATAGTTTAGCGCTTTGTGATGTCATTTCAGTAGGTCTTAAGGTTCTAGTTGGAGGATGGCTTTCACTCTGACTTGTAGTGTGTTATGTTATCCACCCTGACATTAAGAGACATGTCCTCATCTCCAGGGGAAGTAAGTGAGTGAGTCATTTCAGTTGGTCACCTTTTTGAAGGTGAAGGTTGGCTGCCCCTGTGACTCCTGGCGTGTTGTGATATCCCCCCTGCTTGTAACAGACATCCCCTCCTCACAAGGGGAACTCAGGTGAGCGCTTTGTGATATCCCCCCTGCTTGTAACAGACATCCCCTCATCTCTAGGGGAACTCAGGTGAGCGCTTTGTGATGTCATTTCAGTTGGTCACCTGTTTCATGGTGGAGGTTGGCTTCCGCTGTGACTCCTGGGGTGTTATGATATCCCCCCTGCTTGTAACAGACATCCCCTCTTCTCCAAGTTAACTCAGGTGAGCGCTTTGTGATGTCATTTCAGTTGGTCACCTGTTTCAAGGTGGAGGTTGGCTTCCCCTGTGACTCCTGGCGTGTTGTGATATCCCCCCTGCTTGTAACAGACATCCCCTCCTCACCAGGGGAACTCAGGTTAGCGCTTTGTGATATCCCCCCTGCTTGTAACAGAGGTCCCCTGCTCTCCAGGGGAACTCAGGTGAGCGCTTTGTGATGTCATTTCAGTTGGTCACCTGTTTCAAGGTTGAGATTGTCTTCCCCTGTGAATCCGGGCGTGTTGTGATATCCCTCCTGCTTTTAGCAGACATCCCCTCATCTCTAGGGGAACTCAGGTGAGCGCTTTTTGATGTCATTTCAGTTGGTCACCTGTTTCAAGGTTGAGGTTGGCTTCCCCTGTGACTCCTGGTGTGTTGTGATATCCCCCCTGCTTGTAACAGACATCCCCTCCTCACCAGGGGAACTCAGTTGAGCGCTTTCTGATATCCCCCCTGCTTGTAACAGACTTCCCCTGCTCTCCAGGGGAACTCAGGTGAGCGCTTTGTGATGTCATTTCAGTTGGTCACCTGTTTCAAGTTGGAGGTTGGCTTCCCCTGTGACTCCTGGTGTGTTGTGATATCCCCCCTGCTTGTAACAGACATCCCCTCTTCTCCAAGTTAACTCAGGTGAGCGCGTTGTGATGTCATTTCAGTTGGTCACCTGTTTCATGGTGGAGGTTGGCTTCCGCTGTGACTCCTGGGGTGTTGTGATATCCCCCCTGCTTGTAACAGACATCCCCTCTTCTCCAAGTTAACTCAGGTGAGCGCTTTGTGATGTCATTTCAGTTGGTCACCTGTTTCATGGTGGAGGTTGGCTTCCGCTGTGACTCCTGGGGTGTTGTGATAACCCCCCTTCTTGTAACAGACATCCCCTCCTCTCCACGGGAACTCAGGTGAGCGCTTTGTGATGTCATTTCAGTTGGTCACCTGTTTCAAGGTGGAGGTTGGCTTCCCCTGTGACTCCTGGCGTGTTGTGATATCCCCCCTGCTTGTAACAGACATCCCCTCCTCACCAGGGGAACTCAGGTGAGCGCTTTGTGATATCCCCCCTGCTTGTAACAGAGGTCCCCTGCTCTCCAGGGGAACTCAGGTGAGCGCTTTGTGATGTCATTTCAGTTGGTCACCTCTTTCAAGGTTGAGATTGTCTTCCCCTGTGAATCCGGGCGTGTTGTGATATCCCTCCTGCTTTTAACAGACATCCCCTGCTCTCCAGGGGAACTCAGGTCAGCGCTTTGTGATGTCATTACAGTTGGTCACCTGTTTCAAGGTGGATGTTGGCTTCCCCTGTGACTCCTGGTGTGTTGTGATATCCCCCCTGCTTGTAACGGACATCCCCTCCTCTCAAGGGAAAGTCAAGTCAGCGCTTTGTGATGTCAATTCAGTTGGTCACCTGTTTCAAGGTGGAGGTTGGCTTCCCCTGTGACTCCTAGTATGTTGTGATATCCCCACTGCTTATAACAGACATCCCCTCCTCAGCAGGGAACTCAGGTGAGCGCTTTGTGATATCCCCCCTGCTTGTAACAGACATCCCCTCTTCTCCAAGTTAACTCAGGTGAGCGCTTTGTAATGTCATTTCAGTTGGTCACCTGTTTCATGGTGGAGGATGGCTTCCGCTGTGACTCCTGGTGTGTTGTGATAATCCCCCTGCTTGTAACAGACATCCCCTCCTCTCCAGGGGAACTCAGGTGAGCGCTTTGTGATGTCATTACAGTTGGTCACCTGTTTCAAGGTGGAGGTTGGCTTCCCCTCTGACTCCAGGTGTGTTTTGATATCCCCCCTTGTTGTAATAGACATCCCCTCCACTCCAGGGGAACTCAGGTGAGCGCTTTGTAATGTCATTTCAGTTGGTCACCTGTTTCATGGTGGAGGATGGCTTCCTCTGTGACTCCTGGTGTGTTATGATATCCCCCCTGCTTGTAACAGACATCCCCTCGTCTCCAGGTGTACTCTGGTGAGCGCTTTGTGATGTCATTTCAGTAGGTCACCTGTTTCAAGGTGGAGGTTGGCTTGCCAGTGTGTTATGTTATCCCCCATGCCAGAAGAGACATTCCCTCATCTCCAGGGGAACTGAGGTGAGTGCTTTGTGATGTCATTGTAGTACGTCACAAGATTCCAGCTGGAGCTTGGCTTCCCCTCTGGTCTAGTGTGTTATGTGTTCCGCCATGCCAGTAAGAGACATTCCTTTGTCTCCATGGGAATAGAGTTGAGCGCTTTGTGATGTCATTTCAGTAGGTCTTAAGGTTCTAGTAAGAGATATCCCCTCCTCTCCAGGGGAACTCAGGTGAGCGCTTTGTGATATCCCCCCTGCTTGTAACAGACATCCCCTCCTCTCCAGGGGAACTCAGGTGAGCGCTTTGTGATGTCATTGTAGTACGTCACAAGATTCCAACTGGAGCTTGGCTTCCCCTCTGGTCTAGTGTGTTATGTGTTCCGCCATGCCTGTAAGAGACATTCCTTTGTCTCCATGGGAATAGAGTTTAGCGCTTTGTGATGTCATTTCAGTAGGTCTTAAGGTTCTAGTTGGAGGATGGCTTTCACTCTGACTTGTAGTGTGTTATGTTATCTGCCCTGACATTAAGAGACATGTCCTCATCTCCAGGGGAAGTAAGTGAGTGAGTCATTTCAGTTGGTCACCTTTTTGAAGGTGAAGGTTGGCTGCCCCTGTGACTCCTGGCGTGTTGTGATATCCCCCCTGCTTGTAACAGACATCCCCTCCTCACGAGGGGAACTCAGGTGAGCGCTTTGTGATATCCCCCCTGCTTGTAACAGACATCCCCTCATCTCTAGGGGAACTCAGGTGAGCGCTTTGTGATGTCATTTCAGTTGGTCACCTGTTTCATGGTGGAGGTTGGCTTCCGCTGTGACTCCTGGGGTGTTGTGATATCCCCCCTGCTTGTAACAGACATCCCCTCTTCTCCAAGTTAACTCAGGTGAGCGCTTTGTGATGTCATTTCAGTTGGTCACCTGTTTCAAGGTGGAGGTTGGCTTCCCCTGTGACTCCTGGCGTGTTGTGATATCCCCCCTGCTTGTAACAGACATCCCCTCCTCACCAGGGGAACTCAGGTTAGCGCTTTGTGATATCCCCCCTGGTTGTAACAGAGGTCCCCTGCTCTCCAGGGGAACTCAGGTGAGCGCTTTGTGATGTCATTTCAGTTGGTCACCTGTTTCAAGGTTGAGATTGTCTTCCCCTGTGAATCCGGGGGTGTTGTGATATCCCTCCTGCTTTTAACAGACATCCCCTCATCTCTAGGGGAACTCAGGTGAGCGCTTTTTGATGTCATTTCAGTTGGTCACCTGTTTCAAGGTTGAGGTTGGCTTCCCCTGTGACTCCTGGTGTGTTGTGATATCCCCCCTGCTTGTAATAGACATCCCCTCCTCACCAGGGGAACTCAGTTGAGCGCTTTCTGATATCCCCCCTGCTTGTAACAGACTTCCCCTGCTCTCCAGGGGAACTCAGGTGAGCGCTTTGTGATGTCATTTCAGTTGGTCACCTGTTTCAAGTTGGAGGTTGGCTTCCCCTGTGACTCCTGGTGTGTTGTGATATCCCCCCTGCTTGTAACAGACATCCCCTCTTCTCCAAGTTAACTCAGGTGAGCGCGTTGTGATGTCATTTCAGTTGGTCACCTGTTTCATGGTGGAGGTTGGCTTCCGCTATGACTCCTGGGGTGTTGTGATATCCCCCCTGCTTGTAACAGACATCCCCTCTTCTCCAAGTTAACTCAGGTGAGCGCTTTGTGATGTCATTTCAGTTGGTCACCTGTTTCATGGTGGAGGTTGGCTTCCGCTGTGACTCCTGGGGTGTTGCTATAACCCCCCTTCTTGTAACAGACATCCCCTCCTCTCCACGGGAACTCAGGTGAGCGCTTTGTGATGTCATTTCAGTTGGTCACCTGTTTCAAGGTGGAGGTTGGCTTCCCCTGTGACTCCTGGCGTGTTGTGATATCCCCCCTGCTTGTAACAGACATCCCCTCCTCACCAGGGGAACTCAGGTGAGCGCTTTGTGATATCCCCCCTGCTTGTAACAGAGGTCCCCTGCTCTCCAGGGGAACTCAGGTGAGCGCTTTGTGATGTCATTTCAGTTGGTCACCTCTTTCAAGGTTGAGATTATCTTCCCCTGTGAATCCGGGCGTGTTGTGATATCCCTCCTGCTTTTAACAGACATCCCCTCATCTCTAGGGGAACTCAGGTGAGCGCTTTTTGATGTCATTTCAGTTGGTCACCTGTTTCAAGGTTGAGGTTGGCTTCCCCTGTGACTAATGGTGTGTTGTGATATCCCCCCTGCTTGTAACAGACATCCTCTCCTCACCAGGGGAACTCAGTTGAGCGCTTTCTGATATCCCCCCTGCTTGTAACAGACTTCCCCTGCTCTCCAGGGGAACTCAGGTGAGCGCTTTGTGATGTCATTTCAGTTGGTCACCAGTTTCAAGTTGGAGGTTGGGTTCCCCTGTGACTCCTGGTGTGTTGTGATATCCCCCCTGCTTGTAACAGAAATCCCCTCTTCTCCAAGTTAACTCAGGTGAGCGCTTTGTGATGTCATTTCAGTTGGTCACCTGTTTCATGGTGGAGGTTGGCTTCCGCTGTGACTCCTGGGGTGTTGTGATAACCCACCTTCTTGTAACAGACATCCCCTCTTCACCAGGGGAACTCAGGTGAGCGCTTTGTGATATCCCCCCTGCTTGTAACAGAGGTCCCCTGCTCTCCAGGGGAACTCACTTCAGCGCTTTGTGATGTCATTTCAGTTGGTCACCTGTTTCAAGGTTGAGATTGGCTTCCCCTGTGACTCCTGGTGTGTTGTGATATCCCCCCTGCTTGAAACGGACATCCCCTCCTCTCAAGGGAAAGTCAAGTCAGCGCTTTGTGATGTCAATTCAGTTGGTCACCTGTTTCAAGGTGGAGGTTGGCTTCCCCTGTGACTCCTGGTGTGTTTTGATATCCCACTGCTTGTAACAGACATCCCCTCCTCAGCAGGGGAACTTAGGTGAGCGCTTTGTGATATCCCCCCTGCTTGTAACAGACATCCCCTCTTCTCCAAGTTAACTCAGGTGAGCGCTTTGTGATGTCATTTCAGTTGGTCACCTGTTTCATGGTGGAGGATGGCTTCCGCTGTGACTCCTGGTGTGTTGTGATAACCCCCCTGCTTGTAACAGACATCCCCTCCTCTCCAGGGGAACTCAGGTGAGCGCTTTGTGATGTCATTACAGTTGGTCACCTGTTTCAAGGTGGAGGTTGGCTTCCCCTCTGACTCCAGGTGTGTTTTGATATCCCCCCTTGTTGTAATAGACATCCCCTCCACTCCAGGGGAACTCAGGTGAGCGCTTTCTGATATTCCCCCTGCTTGTAACAAACATCCCCTCTTCTCCAGGGGAACTCAGGTGAGCGCTTTGTGATGTCATTTCAGTTGGTCATCTGTTTCAAGGTGGAGGTTGTCTTCCCCTGTGACTCCTGGTGTGTTATGATATCCCCCCTGCTTGTAACAGACATCCCCTCGTCTCCAGGTGTACTCTGGTGAGCGCTTTGTGATGTCATTTCAGTAGGTCACCTGTTTCAAGGTGGAGGTTGGCTTTCCAGTGTGTTCTGTTATCCCCCATGCCAGAAGAGACATTCCCTCATCTCCAGGGGAACTGAGGTGAGTGCTTTGTGATGTCATTGTAGTACGTCACAAGATTCCAGCTGGAGCTTGGCTTCCCCTCTGGTCTAGTGTGTTATGTGTTCCGCCATGCCAGTAAGAGACATTCCTTTGTCTCCATGGGAATAGAGTTGAGCGCTTTGTGATGTCATTTCAGTAGGTCTTAAGGTTCTAGTAAGAGATATCCCCTCCTCTCCAGGGGAACTCAGGTGAGCGCTTTGTGATATCCCCCCTGCTTGTAACAGACATCCCCTCCTCTCCAGGGGAACTCAGGTGAGCGCTTTGTGATGTCATTTCAGTTGGTCATCTGTTTCAAGGTGGAGGTTGTCTTCCCCTGTGACTCCTGGTGTGTTATGCTATCCCCCCTGCTTGTAACAGACATCCCCTCGTCTCCAGGTGTACTCTGGTGAGCGCTTTGTGATGTCATTTCAGTAGGTCACCTGTTTCAAGGTGGAGGTTGGCTTTCCAGTGTGTTCTGTTATCCCCCATGCCAGAAGAGACATTCCCTCATCTCCAGGGGAACTGAGGTGAGTGCTTTGTGATGTCATTGTAGTACGTCACAAGATTCCAGCTGGAGCTTGGCTTCCCCTCTGGTCTAGTGTGTTATGTGTTCCGCCATGCCTGTAAGAGACATTCCTTTGTCTCCATGGGAATAGAGTTTAGCGCTTTGTGATGTCATTTCAGTAGGTCTTAAGGTTCTAGTTGGAGGATGGCTTTCACTCTGACTTGTAGTGTGTTATGTTATCTGCCCTGACATTAAGAGACATGTCCTCATCTCCAGGGGAAGTAAGTGAGTGAGTCATTTCAGTTGGTCACCTTTTTGAAGGTGAAGGTTGGCTGCCCCTGTGACTCCTGGCGTGTTGTGATATCCCCCCTGCTTGTAACAGATATCCCCTCCTCACGAGGGGAACTCAGGTGAGCGCTTTGTGATGTCATTACAGTTGGTCACCTGTTTCAAGGTGGAGGTTGGCTTCCCCTCTGACTCCAGGTGTGTTTTGATATCCCCCCTTGTTGTAATAGACATCCCCTCCACTCCAGGGGAACTCAGGTGAGCGCTTTGTGATATTCCCCCTGCTTGTAACAAACATCCCCTCTTCTCCAGGGGAACTCAGGTGAGCGCTTTGTGATGTCATTTCAGTTGGTCATCTGTTTCAAGGTGGAGGTTGTCTTCCCCTGTGACTCCTGGTGTGTTATGATATCCCCCCTGCTTGTAACAGACATCCCCTCGTCTCCAGGTGTACTCTGGTGAGCGCTTTGTGATGTCATTTCAGTAGGTCACCTGTTTCAAGGTGGAGGTTGGCTTGCCAGTGTGTTATGTTATCCCCCATGCCAGAAGAGACATTCCCTCATCTCCAGGGGAACTGAGGTGAGTGCTTTGTGATGTCATTGTAGTACGTCACAAGATTCCAGCTGGAGCTTGGCTTCCCCTCTGGTCTAGTGTGTTATGTGTTCCGCCATGCCAGTAAGAGACATTTCTTTGTCTCCATGGGAATAGAGTTGAGCGCTTTGTGATGTCATTTCAGTAGGTCTTAAGGTTCTAGTAAGAGATATCCCCTCCTCTCCAGGGGAACTCAGGTGAGCGCTTTGTGATATCCCCCCTGCTTGTAACAGACATCCCCTCCTCTCCAGGGGAACTCAGGTGAGCGCTTTGTGATGTCATTTCCGTTGGTCACCTGTTTCAAGGTGGAGGTTGGCTTCCCCTGTGACTCCTGGCGTGTTGTGATATCCCCCCTGCTTGTAGCAGACATCCCCTCCTCACCAGGGGAACTCAGGTGAGCGCTTTGTGATGTCATTTCCGTTGGTCACCTGTTTCAAGGTGGAGGTTGGCTTCCCCTGTGACTCCTGGCGTGTTGTGATATCCCCCCTGCTTGTAACAGACATCCCCTCCTCACCAGGGGAACTCAGGTGAGCGCTTTGTGATATCCCCCCTGCTTGTAACAGAGGTCCCCTGCTCTCCAGGGGAATTCAGGTGAGCGCTTTGTGATGTCATTTCAGTTGGTCACCTGTTTCAAGGTTGAGATTGTCTTCCCCTGTGAATCCGAGCGTGTTGTGATATCCCTCCTGCTTTTAACAGACATCCCCTCATCTCTAGGGGAACTCAGGTGAGCGCTTTTTGATGTCATTTCAGTTGGTCACCTGTTTCAAGGTTGAGGTTGGCTTCCCCTGTGACTCCTGGTGTGTTGTGATATCCCCCCTGCTTGTAACAGACATCCCCTCCTCACCAGGGGAACTCAGTTGAGCGCTTTCTGATATCCCCCCTGCTTGTAACAGATTTCCCCTGCTCTCCAGGGGAACTCAGGTGAGCGCTTTGTGATGTCATTTCAGTTGGTCACCTGTTTCAAGTTGGAGGTTGGCTTCCCCTGTGACTCCTGGTGTGTTGTGATATCCCCCCTGCTTGTAACAGACATCCCCTCTTCTCCAAGTTAACTCAGGTGAGCGCGTTGTGATGTCATTTCAGTTGGTCACCTGTTTCATGGTGGAGGTTGGCTTCCGCTGTGACTCCTGGGGTGTTGTGATGTCCCCCCTGCTTGTAACAGACATCCCCTCTTCTCCAAGTTAACTCAGGTGAGCGCTTTGTGATATCCCCCCTGCTTGTAACAGAGGTCCCCTGCTCTCCAGGGGAACTCAGGTGAGCGCTTTGTGATGTCATTTCAGTTGGTCACCTTTTTCAAGGTTGAGATTGTCTTCCCCTGTGAATCCGGGCGTGTTGTGATATCCCTCCTGCTTTTAACAGACATCCCCTCATCTCTAGGGGAACTCAGGTGAGCGCTTTTTGATGTCATTTCAGTTGGTCACCTGTTTCAAGGTTGAGGTTGGCTTCCCCTGTGACTCCGGGTGTGTTGTGATATCCCCCCTGCTTGTAACAGACATCCCCTCCTCACCAGGGGAACTCAGGTGAGCGCTTTCTGATATCCCCCCTGCTTGTAACAGACTTCCCCTGCTCTCCAGGGGAACTCAGGTGAGCGCTATGTGATGTCATTTCAGTTGGTCACCTGTTTCAAGTTGGAGGTTGGCTTCCCCTGTGACTCCTGGTGTGTTGTGATATCCCCCCTGCTTGTAAAAGACATCCCCTCTTCTCCAAGTTAACTCAGGTGAGCGCGTTGTGATGTCATTTCAGTTGGTCACCTGTTTCATGGTGGAGGTTGGCTTCCGCTGTGACTCCTGGGGTGTTGTGATGTCCCCCCTGCTTGTAACAGACATCCCCTCTTCTCCAAGTTAACTCAGGTGAGCGCTTTGTGATATCCCCCCTGCTTGTAACAGAGGTCCCCTGCTCTCCAGGGGAACTCAGGTGAGCGCTTTGTGATGTCATTTCAGTTGGTCACCTGTTTCAAGGTTGAGATTGTCTTCCCCTGTGAATCCGGGCGTGTTGTGATATCCCTCCTGCTTTTAACAGACATCCCCACATCTCTAGGGGAACTCAGGTGAGCGCTTTTTGATGTCATTTCAGTTGGTCACCTGTTTCAAGGTTGAGGTTGGCTTCCCCTGTGACTCCTGGTGTGTTGTGATATCCCCCCTGCTTGTAACAGACATCCCCTCCTCACCAGGGGAACTCAGTTGAGCGCTTTCTGATATCCCCCGTGCTTGTAACAGATTTCCCCTGCTCTCCAGGGGAACTCAGGTGAGCGCTTTGTGATGTCATTTCAGTTGGTCACCTGTTTCAAGTTGGAGGTTGGCTTCCCCTGTGACTCCTGGTGTGTTGTGATATCCCCCCTGCTTGTAACAGACATCCCCTCTTCTCCAAGTTAACTCAGGTGAGCGCGTTGTGATGTCATTTCAGTTGGTCACCTGTTTCATGGTGGAGGTTGGCTTCCGCTGTGACTCCTGGGGTGTTGTGATGTCCCCCCTGCTTGTAACAGACATCCCCTCTTCTCCAAGTTAACTCAGGTGAGCGCTTTGTGATATCCCCCCTGCTTGTAACAGAGGTCCCCTGCTCTCCAGGGGAACTCAGGTGAGCGCTTTGTGATGTCATTTCAGTTGGTCACCTTTTTCAAGGTTGAGATTGTCTTCCCCTGTGAATCCGGGCGTGTTGTGATATCCCTCCTGCTTTTAACAGACATCCCCTCATCTCTAGGGGAACTCAGGTGAGCGCTTTTTGATGTCATTTCAGTTGGTCACCTGTTTCAAGGTTGAGGTTGGCTTCCCCTGTGACTCCGGGTGTGTTGTGATATCCCCCCTGCTTGTAACAGACATCCCCTCCTCACCAGGGGAACTCAGGTGAGCGCTTTCTGATATCCCCCCTGCTTGTAACAGACTTCCCCTGCTCTCCAGGGGAACTCAGGTGAGCGCTTTGTGATGTCATTTCAGTTGGTCACCTGTTTCAAGTTGGAGGTTGGCTTCCCCTGTGACTCCTGGTGTGTTGTGATATCCCCCCTGCTTGTAAAAGACATCCCCTCTTCTCCAAGTTAACTCAGGTGAGCGCGTTGTGATGTCATTTCAGTTGGTCACCTGTTTCATGGTGGAGGTTGGCTTCCGCTGTGACTCCTGGGGTGTTGTGATGTCCCCCCTGCTTGTAACAGACATCCCCTCTTCTCCAAGTTAACTCAGGTGAGCGCTTTGTGATATCCCCCCTGCTTGTAACAGAGGTCCCCTGCTCTGCAGGGGAACTCAGGTGAGCGCTTTGTGATGTCATTTCAGTTGGTCACCTGTTTCAAGGTTGAGATTGTCTTCCCCTGTGAATCCGGGCGTGTTGTGATATCCCTCCTGCTTTTAACAGACATCCCCTCATCTCTAGGGGAACTCAGGTGAGCGCTTTTTGATGTCATTTCAGTTGGTCACCTGTTTCAAGGTTGAGGTTGTCTTCCCCTGTGACTCCTGGTGTGTTGTGATATCCCCCCTGCTTGTAACAGACATCCCCTCCTCACCAGGGGAACTCAGTTGAGCGCTTTCTGATATCCCCCCTGCTTGTAACAGACTTCCCCTGCTCTCCAGGGGAACTCAGGTGAGCGCTTTGTGATGTCATTTCAGTTGGTCACCTGTTTCAAGTTGGAGGTTGGCTTCCCCTGCGACTCCTGGTGTGTTGTGATATCCCCCCTGCTTGTAACAGACATCCCCTCTTCTCCAAGTTAACTCAGGTGAGCGCGTTGTGATGTCATTTCAGTTGGTCACCTGTTTCATGGTGGAGGTTGGCTTCCGCTGTGACTCCTGGGGTGTTGTGATGTCCCCCCTGCTTGTAACAGACATCCCCTCTTCTCCAAGTTAACACAGGTGAGCGCTTTGTGATATCCCCCCTCCTTGTAACAGAGGTCCCCTGCTCTCCAGGGGAACTCAGGTGAGCGCTTTGTGATGTCATTTCAGTTGGTCACCTGTTTCAAGGTTGAGATTGTCTTCCCCTGTGAATCCGGGCGTGTTGTGATATCCCTCCTGCTTTTAACAGACATCCCCTCATCTCTAGGGGAACTCATGTGAGCGCTTTTTGATGTCATTTCAGTTGGTCACCTGTTTCAAGGTTGAGGTTGGCTTCCCCTGTGACTCCTGGTTTGTTGTGATATCCCCCCTGCTTGTAACAGACATCCCCTCCTCACCAGGGGAACTCAGCTGAGCGCTTTCTGATATCCCCCCTGCTTGTAACAGACTTCCCCTGCTCTCCAGGGGAACTCAGCTGAGCGCTTTGTGATGTCATTTCAGTTGGTCACCTGTTTCAAGTTGGAGGTTGGCTTCCCCTGTGACTCCTGGTGTGTTGTGATATCCCCCCTGCTGGTAACAGACATCCCCTCTTCTCCAAGTTAACTCAGGTGAGCGCTTTGTGATGTCATTTCAGTTGGTCACCTGTTTCATGGTGGAGGTTGGCTTCCGCTGTGACTCCTGGTGTGTTGTGATATCCCCCCTGCTTGTAACAGAGATCCCGTGCTCTCCAGGGGAACTCAGGTCAGCGCTTTGTGATGTCATTACAGTTGGTCACCTGTTTCAAGGTGGAGGTTGGCTTCCCCTGTGACTCCTGGTGTGTTGTGATATCCCCCCTGCTTGTAACGGACATCCCCTCCTCTCAAGGGGAACTCAGGTGAGCGCTTTGTGATGTCATTACAGTTGGTCACCTGTTTCATGGTGGAGGATGGCTTCCGCTGTGACTCCTGGTGTGACTCCAGCTGGAGCTTGGCTTCCCCTCTGGTCTAGTGTGTTATGTGTTCCGCCATGCCAGTAAGAGACATTCCTTTGTCTCCATGGGAATAGAGTTGAGCGCTTTGTGATGTCATTTCAGTAGGTCTTAAGGTTCTAGTAAGAGATATCCCCTCCTCTCCAGGGGAACTCAGGTGAGCGCTTTGTGATATCCCCCCTGCTTGTAACAGACATCCCCTCCTCTCCAGGGGAACTCAGGTGAGCGCTTTGTGATGTCATTGTAGTACGTCACAAGATTCCAACTGGAGCTTGGCTTCCCCTCTGGTCTAGTGTGTTATGTGTTCCGCCATGCCTGTAAGAGACATTCCTTTGTCTCCATGGGAATAGAGTTTAGCGCTTTGTGATGTCATTTCAGTAGGTCTTAAGGTTCTAGTTGGAGGATGGCTTTCACTCTGACTTGTAGTGTGTTATGTTATCCGCCCTGACATTAAGAGACATGTCCTCATCTCCAGGGGAAGTAAGTGAGTGAGTCATTTCAGTTGGTCACCTTTTTGAAGGTGAAGGTTGGCTGCCCCTGTGACTCCTGGCGTGTTGTGATATCCCCCCTGCTTGTAACAGACATCCCCTCCTCACCAGGGGAACTCAGGTGAGCGCTTTCTGATATCCCCCCTGCTTGTAACAGACTTCCCCTGCTCTCCAGGGGAACTCAGGTGAGCGCTTTGTGATGTCATTTCAGTTGGTCACCTGTTTCAAGTTGGAGGTTGGCTTCCCCTGTGACTCCTGGGGTGTTGTGATAACCCCCCTTCTTGTAACAGACATCCCCTCCTCTCCACGGGAATTCAGGTGAGCGCTTTGTGATGTCATTTCAGTTTGTCACCTGTTTCAATGTGGAGGTTGGCTTCCCCTGTGACTCCTAGCGTGTTGTGATATCCCCCCTGCTTGTAACAGACATCCCCTCCTCACCAGGGGAACTCAGGTGAGCGCTTTGTGATATCCCCCCTGCTTGTAACAGAGGTCCCCTGCTCTCCAGGGGAACTCAGGTGAGCGCTTTGTGATGTCATTTCAGTTGGTCACCTGTTTCAAGGTTGAGATTGTCTTCCCCTGTGAATCCGGGCGTGTTGTGATATCCCTCCTGCTTTTAACAGACATCCCCTCATCTCTAGGGGAACTCAGGTGAGCGCTTTTTGATGTCATTTCAGTTGGTCACCTGTTTCAAGGTTGAGGTTGGCTTCTCCTGTGACTCCTGGTGTGTTGTGATATCCCCCCTGCTTGTAACAGACATCCCCTCCTCACCAGGGGAACTCAGTTGGGCGCTTTCTGATATCCCCCCTGCTTGTAACAGACTTCCCCTGCTCTCCAGGGGAACTCAGGTGAGCGCTTTGTGATGTCATTTCAGTTGGTCACCTGTTTCAAGTTGGAGGTTGGCTTCCCCTGTGACTCCTGGTGTGTTGTGATATCCCCCCTGCTTGTAACAGACATCCCCTCTTCTCCAAGTTAACTCAGGTGAGCGCTTTGTGATGTCATTTCAGTTGGTCACCTGTTTCATGGTGGAGGTTGGCTTCCGCTGTGACTCCTGGGGTGTTGTGATAACCCCCCTTCTTGTAACAGACATCCCCTCCTCTCCACGGGAACTCAGGTGAGCGCTTTGTGATGTCATTTCAGTTGGTCACCCTTTTCAAGGTGGAGGTTGGCTTCCCCTGTGACTCCTGGCGTGTTGTGATATCCCCCCTGCTTGTAACAGACATCCCCTCCTCACCAGGGGAACTCAGGTGAGCGCTTTGTGATATCCCCCCTACTTATAACAGAGGTCCCCTGCTCTCCAGGGGAACTCAGGTGAGCGCTTTGTGATGTCATTTCAGTTGGTCACCTGTTTCAAGGTTGAGATTGTCTTCCACTGTGAATCCGGGCGTGTTGTGATATCCCTCCTGCTTTTAACAGACATCCCCTCATCTCTAGGGGAACTCAGGTGAGCGCTTTTTGATGTCATTTCAGTTGGTCACCTGTTTCAAGGTTGAGTTTGGCTTCCCCTGTGACTCCTGGTGTGTTGTGATATCCCCCCTGCTTGTAACAGACATCCCCTCATCTCTAGGGGAACTCAGGTGAGCGCTTTGTGATATCATTTCAGTTAGTCACCAGTTTCAAGTTGGAGGTTGGCTTCCCCTGTGACTCCTGGTGTGTTGTGATGTCCCCCCTGCTTGTAACAGACATCCCCTCTTCTCCAAGTTAACTCAGGTGAGCGCTTTGTGATGTCATTTCAGTTGGTCACCTGTTTCATGGTGGAGGTTGGCTTCCGCTGTGACTCCTGGGGTGTTGTGATAACCCCCCTGCTTGTAACAGACATCCCCTCCTCACCAGGGGAACTCAGGTGAGCGCTTTGTGATATCCCCCCTGCTTGTAACAGAGGTCCCCTGCTCTCCAGGGGAACTCAGGTGAGCGCTTTGTGATGTCATTTCAGTTGGTCACCTGTTTCAAGGTTGAGATTGTCTTCCCCTGTGAATCCGGGCGTGTTGTGATATCCCTCCTGCTTTTAACAGACATCCCCTCCTCTCCACGGGAACTCAGGTGAGCGCTTTTTGATGTCATTTCAGTTGGTCACCTGTTTCAAGGTGCAGGTTGGCTTGTCAGTGTGTTATGTTATCCCCCATGCCAGAAGAGACATTCCCTCATCTCTAGGGGAACCCAGGTGAGCGCTTTGTGATGTCATTTCAGTTGGTCACCTGTTTCATGGTGGAGGATGGCTTCCGCTGTGACTCCTGGTGTGTTGTGATAACCCCCCTGCTTGTAACAGACATCCCCTCCTCTCCAGGGGAACTCAGGTGAGCGCTTTGTGATGTCATTACAGTTGGTCACCTGTTTCAAGGTGGAGGTTGGCTTCCCCTCTGACTCCTGGTGTGTTTTGATATCCCCCCTTGTTGTAATAGACATCCCCTCCACTCCAGGGGAACTCAGGTGAGCGCTTTGTGATATTCCCCCTGCTTGTAACAAACATCCCGTCTTCTCCAGGGGAACTCAGGTGAGCGCTTTGTGATGTCATTTCAGTTGGTCATCTGTTTCAAGGTGGAGGTTGTCTTCCCCTGTGACTCCTGGTGTGTTATGATATCCCCCCTGCTTGTAACAGACATCCCCTCGTCTCCAGGTGTACTCTGGTGAGCGCTTTGTGATGTCATTTCAGTAGGTCACCTGTTTCAAGGTGGAGGTTGGCTTGCCAGTGTGTTATGTTATCCCCCATGCCAGAAGAGACATTCCCTCATCTCCAGGGGAACTGAGGTGAGTGCTTTGTGATGTCATTGTAGTACGTCACAAGATTCCAGCTGGAGCTTGGCTTCCCCTCTGGTCTAGTGTGTTATGTGTTCCGCCCTGCCAGTAAGAGACATTCCTTTGTCTCCATGGGAATAGAGTTGAGCGCTTTGTGATGTCATTTCAGTAGGTCTTAAGGTTCTAGTTGGAGGATGGCTTTCACTCTGACTTCTAGTGTGTTATGTTATCCGCCATGACATTAAGAGACATTTCCTCATCTTCAGGGGAAGTGAGTGAGTGAGTCATTTCAGTTGGTCACCTGTTTCAAGGTGAAGGTTGGCTGCCCCTGTGACTCCTGGCGTTTTGTGATATCCCCCCTGCTTGTAACAGACATCCCCTCCTCACGAGGGGAACTCAGGTGAGCGCTTTGTGATATCCCCCCTGCTTGTAACAGACATCCCCTCATCTCTAGGGGAACTCAGGTGAGCGCTTTGTGATGGTCACCTGTTTCAAGGTGGAGGTTGGCTTCCGCTGTGACTCCTGGGGTGTTGTGATAACCCCCCTTCTTGTAACAGACATCCCCTCCTCTGCACGGGAACTCAGGTGAGCGCTTTGTGATGTCATTTCAGTTGGTCACCTGTTTCAAGGTGGAGGTTGGCTTCCCCTATGACTCCTGGCGTGTTGTGATATCCCACCCGCTTGTAACAGACATCCCCTCCTCACCAGGGGAATTCAGGTGAGCGCTTTGTGATATCCCCCCTGCTTGTAACAGAGGTCCCCTGCTCTCCAGGGGAACTCAGGTGAGCGCTTTGTGATGTCATTTCAGTTGGTCACCTGTTTCATGGTGGAGGATGGCTTCCGCTGTGACTCCTGGTGTGTTGTGATAACCCCCCTGCTTGTAACAGACATCCCCTCCTCTCCAGGGGAACTCAGGTGAGCGCTTTGTGATGTCATTACAGTTGGTCACCTGTTTCAAGGTGGAGGTTGGCTTCCCCTCTGACTCCTGGTGTGTTTTGATATCCCCCCTTGTTGTAATAGACATCCCCTCCACTCCAGGGGAACTCAGGTGAGCGCTTTGTGATATTCCCCCTGCTTGTAACAAACATCCCCTCTTCTCCAGGGGAACTCAGGTGAGCGCTTTGTGTTGTCATTTCAGTTGGTCATCTGTTTCAAGGTGGAGGTTGTCTTCCGCTGTGACTACTGGTGTGTTATGATATCCCCCCTGCTTGTAAAAGACATCCCCTCGTCTCCAGGTGTACTCTGGTGAGCGCTTTGATGTCATTTCAGTAGGTCACCTGTTTCAAGGTGGAAGTTGGCTTGCCAGTGTGTTATGTTATCCCCCATGCCAGAAGAGACATTCCCTCATCTCCAGGGGAACTCAGGTGAGCGCTTTGTGATGTCATTTCAGTTGGTCACCTGTTTCAAGTTGGAGGTTGGCTTCCCCTGTGACTCCTGGTTTGTTGTGATATCCCCCCTGCTTGTAACAGACATCCCCTCTTCTCCAAGTTATCTCAGGTGAGCGCTTTGTGATGTCATTTTAGTTGGTCACCTGTTTCATGGTGGAGGTTGGCTTCCGCTGTGACTCCTGGGGTGTTGTGATAACCCCCCTTCTTGTAACAGACATCCCCTCCTCTCCACGGGAACTCAGGTGAGCTCTTTGTGATGTCATTTCAGTTGGTCACCTGTTTCAAGGTTGAGGTTGGCTTTCCCTGTGACTCCTGGTGTGTTGTGATATGCCCCCTGCTTGTAACAGACATCCCCTCCTCACCAGGGGAACTCAGTTGAGCGCTATTTGATATCCCCCCTGCTTGTAACAGACTTCCCCTGCTCTCCAGGGGAACTCAGGTGAGCGCTTTGTGATGTCATTTCAGTTGGTCACCTGTTTCAAGGTGGAGGTTGGCTTCCCCTATGACTCCTGGCGTGTTGTGATATCCCCCCTGCTTGTAACAGACATCCCCTCCTCACCAGGGGAACTCAGGTGAGCGCTTTGTGATATCCCCCCTGCTTGTAACAGAGGTCCCCTGCTCTCCAGGGGAACTCAGGTGAGCGCTTTGTGATGTCATTTCAGTTGGTCACCTGTTTCATGGTGGAGGATGGCTTCCGCTGTGACTCCTGGTGTGTTGTGATAACCCCCCTGCTTGTAACAGACATCCCCTCCTCTCCAGGGGAACTCAGGTGAGCGCTTTGTGATGTCATTACAGTTGGTCACCTGTTTCAAGGTGGAGGTTGGCTTCCCCTCTGACTCCTGGTGTGTTTTGATATCCCCCCTTGTTGTAATAGACATCCCCTCCACTCCAGGGGAACTCAGGTGAGCGCTTTGTGATATTCCCCCTGCTTGTAACAAACATCCCCTCTTCTCCAGGGGAACTCAGGTGAGCGCTTTGTGTTGTCATTTCAGTTGGTCATCTGTTTCAAGGTGGAGGTTGTCTTCCCCTGTGACTCCTGGTGTGTTATGATATCCCCCCTGCTTGTAAAAGACATCCCCTCGTCTCCAGGTGTACTCTGGTGAGCGCTTTGATGTCATTTCAGTAGGTCACCTGTTTCAAGGTGGAAGTTGGCTTGCCAGTGTGTTATGTTATCCCCCATGCCAGAAGAGACATTCCCTCATCTCCAGGGGAACTCAGGTGAGCGCTTTGTGATGTCATTTCTGTTGGTCACCTGTTTCAAGTTGGAGGTTGGCTTCCCCTGTGACTCCTGGTTTGTTGTGATATCCCCCCTGCTTGTAACAGACATCCCCTCTTCTCCAAGTTATCTCAGGTGAGCGCTTTGTGATGTCATTTTAGTTGGTCACCTGTTTCATGGTGGAGGTTGGCTTCCGCTGTGACTCCTGGGGTGTTGTGATAACCCCCCTTCTTGTAACAGACATCCCCTCCTCTCCACGGGAACTCAGGTGAGCTCTTTGTGATGTCATTTCAGTTGGTCACCTGTTTCAAGGTTGAGGTTGGCTTTCCCTGTGACTCCTGGTGTGTTGTGATATGCCCCCTGCTTGTAACAGACATCCCCTCCTCACCAGGGGAACTCAGTTGAGCGCTTTCTGATATCCCCCCTGCTTGTAACAGACTTCCCCTGCTCTCCAGGGGAACTCAGGTGAGCGCTTTGTGATGTCATTTCAGTTGGTCACCTGTTTCAAGGTGGAGGTTGGCTTCCCCTATGACTCCTGGCGTGTTGTGATATCCCCCCTGCTTGTAACAGACATCCCCTCCTCACCAGGGGAACTCAGGTGAGCGCTTTGTGATATCCCCCCTGCTTGTAACAGAGGTCCCCTGCTCTCCAGGGGAACTCAGGTGAGCGCTTTGTGATGTCATTTCAGTTGGTCACCTGTTTCATGGTGGAGGATGGCTTCCGCTGTGACTCCTGGTGTGTTGTGATAACCCCCCTGCTTGTAACAGACATCCCCTCCTCTCCAGGGGAACTCAGGTGAGCGCTTTGTGATGTCATTACAGTTGGTCACCTGTTTCAAGGTGGAGGTTGGCTTCCCCTCTGACTCCTGGTGTGTTTTGATATCCCCCCTTGTTGTAATAGACATCCCCTCCACTCCAGGGGAACTCAGGTGAGCGCTTTGTGATATTCCCCCTGCTTGTAACAAACATCCCCTCTTCTCCAGGGGAACTCAGGTGAGCGCTTTGTGTTGTCATTTCAGTTGGTCATCTGTTTCAAGGTGGAGGTTGTCTTCCGCTGTGACTACTGGTGTGTTATGATATCCCCCCTGCTTGTAAAAGACATCCCCTCGTCTCCAGGTGTACTCTGGTGAGCGCTTTGATGTCATTTCAGTAGGTCACCTGTTTCAAGGTGGAAGTTGGCTTGCCAGTGTGTTATGTTATCCCCCATGCCAGAAGAGACATTCCCTCATCTCCAGGGGAACTCAGGTGAGCGCTTTGTGATGTCATTTCAGTTGGTCACCTGTTTCAAGTTGGAGGTTGGCTTCCCCTGTGACTCCTGGTTTGTTGTGATATCCCCCCTGCTTGTAACAGACATCCCCTCTTCTCCAAGTTATCTCAGGTGAGCGCTTTGTGATGTCATTTTAGTTGGTCACCTGTTTCATGGTGGAGGTTGGCTTCCGCTGTGACTCCTGGGGTGTTGTGATAACCCCCCTTCTTGTAACAGACATCCCCTCCTCTCCACGGGAACTCAGGTGAGCTCTTTGTGATGTCATTTCAGTTGGTCACCTGTTTCAAGGTTGAGGTTGGCTTTCCCTGTGACTCCTGGTGTGTTGTGATATGCCCCCTGCTTGTAACAGACATCCCCTCCTCACCAGGGGAACTCAGTTGAGCGCTATCTGATATCCCCCCTGCTTGTAACAGACTTCCCCTGCTCTCCAGGGGAACTCAGGTGAGCGCTTTGTGATGTCATTTCAGTTGGTCACCTGTTTCAAGGTGGAGGTTGGCTTCCCCTATGACTCCTGGCGTGTTGTGATATCCCCCCTGCTTGTAACAGACATCCCCTCCTCACCAGGGGAACTCAGGTGAGCGCTTTGTGATATCCCCCCTGCTTGTAACAGAGGTCCCCTGCTCTCCAGGGGAACTCAGGTGAGCGCTTTGTGATGTCATTTCAGTTGGTCACCTGTTTCATGGTGGAGGATGGCTTCCGCTGTGACTCCTGGTGTGTTGTGATAACCCCCCTGCTTGTAACAGACATCCCCTCCTCTCCAGGGGAACTCAGGTGAGCGCTTTGTGATGTCATTACAGTTGGTCACCTGTTTCAAGGTGGAGGTTGGCTTCCCCTCTGACTCCTGGTGTGTTTTGATATCCCCCCTTGTTGTAATAGACATCCCCTCCACTCCAGGGGAACTCAGGTGAGCGCTTTGTGATATTCCCCCTGCTTGTAACAAACATCCCCTCTTCTCCAGGGGAACTCAGGTGAGCGCTTTGTGTTGTCATTTCAGTTGGTCATCTGTTTCAAGGTGGAGGTTGTCTTCCCCTGTGACTCCTGGTGTGTTATGATATCCCCCCTGCTTGTAAAAGACATCCCCTCGTCTCCAGGTGTACTCTGGTGAGCGCTTTGATGTCATTTCAGTAGGTCACCTGTTTCAAGGTGGAAGTTGGCTTGCCAGTGTGTTATGTTATCCCCCATGCCAGAAGAGACATTCCCTCATCTCCAGGGGAACTCAGGTGAGCGCTTTGTGATGTCATTTCTGTTGGTCACCTGTTTCAAGTTGGAGGTTGGCTTCCCCTGTGACTCCTGGTTTGTTGTGATATCCCCCCTGCTTGTAACAGACATCCCCTCTTCTCCAAGTTATCTCAGGTGAGCGCTTTGTGATGTCATTTTAGTTGGTCACCTGTTTCATGGTGGAGGTTGGCTTCCGCTGTGACTCCTGGGGTGTTGTGATAACCCCCCTTCTTGTAACAGACATCCCCTCCTCTCCACGGGAACTCAGGTGAGCTCTTTGTGATGTCATTTCAGTTGGTCACCTGTTTCAAGGTTGAGGTTGGCTTTCCCTGTGACTCCTGGTGTGTTGTGATATGCCCCCTGCTTGTAACAGACATCCCCTCCTCACCAGGGGAACTCAGTTGAGCGCTTTCTGATATCCCCCCTGCTTGTAACAGACTTCCCCTGCTCTCCAGGGGAACTCAGGTGAGCGCTTTGTGATGTCATTTCAGTTGGTCACCTGTTTCAAGGTGGAGGTTGGCTTCCCCTATGACTCCTGGCGTGTTGTGATATCCCCCCTGCTTGTAACAGACATCCCCTCCTCACCAGGGGAACTCAGGTGAGCGCTTTGTGATATCCCCCCTGCTTGTAACAGAGGTCCCCTGCTCTCCAGGGGAACTCAGGTGAGCGCTTTGTGATGTCATTTCAGTTGGTCACCTGTTTCATGGTGGAGGATGGCTTCCGCTGTGACTCCTGGTGTGTTGTGATAACCCCCCTGCTTGTAACAGACATCCCCTCCTCTCCAGGGGAACTCAGGTGAGCGCTTTGTGATGTCATTACAGTTGGTCACCTGTTTCAAGGTGGAGGTTGGCTTCCCCTCTGACTCCTGGTGTGTTTTGATATCCCCCCTTGTTGTAATAGACATCCCCTCCACTCCAGGGGAACTCAGGTGAGCGCTTTGTGATATTCCCCCTGCTTGTAACAAACATCCCCTCTTCTCCAGGGGAACTCAGGTGAGCGCTTTGTGTTGTCATTTCAGTTGGTCATCTGTTTCAAGGTGGAGGTTGTCTTCCCCTGTGACTCCTGGTGTGTTATGATATCCCCCCTGCTTGTAAAAGACATCCCCTCGTCTCCAGGTGTACTCTGGTGAGCGCTTTGATGTCATTTCAGTAGGTCACCTGTTTCAAGGTGGAAGTTGGCTTGCCAGTGTGTTATGTTATCCCCCATGCCAGAAGAGACATTCCCTCATCTCCAGGGGAACTCAGGTGAGCGCTTTGTGATGTCATTTCAGTTGGTCACCTGTTTCAAGTTGGAGGTTGGCTTCCCCTGTGACTCCTGGTTTGTTGTGATATCCCCCCTGCTTGTAACAGACATCCCCTCTTCTCCAAGTTATCTCAGGTGAGCGCTTTGTGATGTCATTTTAGTTGGTCACCTGTTTCATGGTGGAGGTTGGCTTCCGCTGTGACTCCTGGGGTGTTGTGATAACCCCCCTTCTTGTAACAGACATCCCCTCCTCTCCACGGGAACTCAGGTGAGCTCTTTGTGATGTCATTTCAGTTGGTCACCTGTTTCAAGGTTGAGGTTGGCTTTCCCTGTGACTCCTGGTGTGTTGTGATATGCCCCCTGCTTGTAACAGACATCCCCTCCTCACCAGGGGAACTCAGTTGAGCGCTTTCTGATATCCCCCCTGCTTGTAACAGACTTCCCCTGCTCTCCAGGGGAACTCAGGTGAGCGCTTTGTGATGTCATTTCAGTTGGTCACCTGTTTCAAGGTGGAGGTTGGCTTCCCCTATGACTCCTGGCGTGTTGTGATATCCCCCCTGCTTGTAACAGACATCCCCTCCTCACCAGGGGAACTCAGGTGAGCGCTTTGTGATATCCCCCCTGCTTGTAACAGAGGTCCCCTGCTCTCCAGGGGAACTCAGGTGAGCGCTTTGTGATGTCATTTCAGTTGGTCACCTGTTTCATGGTGGAGGATGGCTTCCGCTGTGACTCCTGGTGTGTTGTGATAACCCCCCTGCTTGTAACAGACATCCCCTCCTCTCCAGGGGAACTCAGGTGAGCGCTTTGTGATGTCATTACAGTTGGTCACCTGTTTCAAGGTGGAGGTTGGCTTCCCCTCTGACTCCTGGTGTGTTTTGATATCCCCCCTTGTTGTAATAGACATCCCCTCCACTCCAGGGGAACTCAGGTGAGCGCTTTGTGATATTCCCCCTGCTTGTAACAAACATCCCCTCTTCTCCAGGGGAACTCAGGTGAGCGCTTTGTGTTGTCATTTCTGTTGGTCATCTGTTTCAAGGTGGAGGTTGTCTTCCCCTGTGACTCCTGGTGTGTTATGATATCCCCCCTGCTTGTAAAAGACATCCCCTCGTCTCCAGGTGTACTCTGGTGAGCGCTTTGATGTCATTTCAGTAGGTCACCTGTTTCAAGGTGGAAGTTGGCTTGCCAGTGTGTTATGTTATCCCCCATGCCAGAAGAGACATTCCCTCATCTCCAGGGGAACTCAGGTGAGCGCTTTGTGATGTCATTTCAGTTGGTCACCTGTTTCAAGTTGGAGGTTGGCTTCCCCTGTGACTCCTGGTGTGTTGTGATATCCCCCCTGCTTGTAACAGACATCCCCTCTTCTCCAAGTTATCTCAGGTGAGCGCTTTCTGATGTCATTTTAGTTGGTCACCTGTTTCATGGTGGAGGTTGGCTTCCTCTGTGACTCCTGGGGTGTTGTGATAACCCCCCTTCTTGTAACAGACATCCCCTCCTCTCCACGGGAACTCAGGTGAGCTCTTTGTGATGTCATTTCAGTTGGTCACCTGTTTCAAGGTTGAGGTTGGCTTTCCCTGTGACTCCTGGTGTGTTGTGATATGCCCCCTGCTTGTAACAGACATCCCCTCCTCACCAGGGGAACTCAGTTGAGCGCTTTCTGATATCCCCCCTGCTTGTAACACACTTCCCCTGCTCTCCAGGGGAACTCAGGTGAGCGCTTTGTGATGTCATTTCAGTTGGTCACCTGTTTCAAGGTGGAGGTTGGCTTCCCCTATGACTCCTGGCGTGTTGTGATATCCCCCCTGCTTGTAACAGACATCCCCTCCTCACCAGGGGAACTCAGGTGAGCGCTTTGTGATATCCCCCCTGCTTGTAACAGAGGTCCCCTGCTCTCCAGGGGAACTCAGGTGAGCGCTTTGTGATGTCATTTCAGTTGGTCACCTGTTTCATGGTGGAGGATGGCTTCCGCTGTGACTCCTGGTGTGTTGTGATAACCCCCCTGCTTGTAACAGACATCCCCTCCTCTCCAGGGGAACTCAGGTGAGCGCTTTGTGATGTCATTACAGTTGGTCACCTGTTTCAAGGTGGAGGTTGGCTTCCCCTCTGACTCCTGGTGTGTTTTGATATCCCCCCTTGTTGTAATAGACATCCCCTCCACTCCAGGGGAACTCAGGTGAGCGCTTTGTGATATTCCCCCTGCTTGTAACAAACATCCCCTCTTCTCCAGGGGAACTCAGGTGAGCGCTTTGTGTTGTCATTTCAGTTGGTCATCTGTTTCAAGGTGGAGGTTGTCTTCCCCTGTGACTCCTGGTGTGTTATGATATCCCCCCTGCTTGTAAAAGACATCCCCTCGTCTCCAGGTGTACTCTGGTGAGCGCTTTGATGTCATTTCAGTAGGTCACCTGTTTCAAGGTGGAAGTTGGCTTGCCAGTGTGTTATGTTATCCCCCATGCCAGAAGAGACATTCCCTCATCTCCAGGGGAACTCAGGTGAGCGCTTTGTGATGTCATTTCAGTTGGTCACCTGTTTCAAGTTGGAGGTTGGCTTCCCCTGTGACTCCTGGTTTGTTGTGATATCCCCCCTGCTTGTAACAGACATCCCCTCTTCTCCAAGTTATCTCAGGTGAGCGCTTTGTGATGTCATTTTAGTTGGTCACCTGTTTCATGGTGGAGGTTGGCTTCCGCTGTGACTCCTGGGGTGTTGTGATAACCCCCCTTCTTGTAACAGACATCCCCTCCTCTCCACGGGAACTCAGGTGAGCTCTTTGTGATGTCATTTCAGTTGGTCACCTGTTTCAAGGTTGAGGTTGGCTTTCCCTGTGACTCCTGGTGTGTTGTGATATGCCCCCTGCTTGTAACAGACATCCCCTCCTCACCAGGGGAACTCAGTTGAGCGCTTTCTGATATCCCCCCTGCTTGTAACAGACTTCCCCTGCTCTCCAGGGGAACTCAGGTGAGCGCTTTGTGATGTCATTTCAGTTGGTCACCTGTTTCAAGGTGGAGGTTGGCTTCCCCTATGACTCCTGGCGTGTTGTGATATCCCCCCTGCTTGTAACAGACATCCCCTCCTCACCAGGGGAACTCAGGTGAGCGCTTTGTGATATCCCCCCTGCTTGTAACAGAGGTCCCCTGCTCTCCAGGGGAACTCAGGTGAGCGCTTTGTGATGTCATTTCAGTTGGTCACCTGTTTCATGGTGGAGGATGGCTTCCGCTGTGACTCCTGGTGTGTTGTGATAACCCCCCTGCTTGTAACAGACATCCCCTCCTCTCCAGGGGAACTCAGGTGAGCGCTTTGTGATGTCATTACAGTTGGTCACCTGTTTCAAGGTGGAGGTTGGCTTCCCCTCTGACTCCTGGTGTGTTTTGATATCCCCCCTTGTTGTAATAGACATCCCCTCCACTCCAGGGGAACTCAGGTGAGCGCTTTGTGATATTCCCCCTGCTTGTAACAAACATCCCCTCTTCTCCAGGGGAACTCAGGTGAGCGCTTTGTGTTGTCATTTCTGTTGGTCATCTGTTTCAAGGTGGAGGTTGTCTTCCCCTGTGACTCCTGGTGTGTTATGATATCCCCCCTGCTTGTAAAAGACATCCCCTCGTCTCCAGGTGTACTCTGGTGAGCGCTTTGATGTCATTTCAGTAGGTCACCTGTTTCAAGGTGGAAGTTGGCTTGCCAGTGTGTTATGTTATCCCCCATGCCAGAAGAGACATTCCCTCATCTCCAGGGGAACTCAGGTGAGCGCTTTGTGATGTCATTTCAGTTGGTCACCTGTTTCAAGTTGGAGGTTGGCTTCCCCTGTGACTCCTGGTGTGTTGTGATATCCCCCCTGCTTGTAACAGACATCCCCTCTTCTCCAAGTTATCTCAGGTGAGCGCTTTCTGATGTCATTTTAGTTGGTCACCTGTTTCATGGTGGAGGTTGGCTTCCTCTGTGACTCCTGGGGTGTTGTGATAACCCCCCTTCTTGTAACAGACATCCCCTCCTCTCCACGGGAACTCAGGTGAGCTCTTTGTGATGTCATTTCAGTTGGTCACCTGTTTCAAGGTTGAGGTTGGCTTTCCCTGTGACTCCTGGTGTGTTGTGATATGCCCCCTGCTTGTAACAGACATCCCCTCCTCACCAGGGGAACTCAGTTGAGCGCTTTCTGATATCCCCCCTGCTTGTAACACACTTCCCCTGCTCTCCAGGTGAACTTAGGTGAGCGCTTTGTGATGTCATTTCAGTTGGTCACCTGTTTCAAGGTGGAGGTTGGCTTCCCCTGTGACTCCTGGTGTGTTGTGATATCCCCCCTCCTTGTAACAGACATTCCCTCTTCTCCAAGTTAACTCAGGTGAGCGCTTTGTGATGTCATTTCAGTTGGTCACCTGTTTCAAGGTGCAGGTTGGCTTGCCAGTGTGTTATGTTATCCCCCATGCCAGAAGAGACATTCCCTCATCTCTTGGGGAACCCAGGTGAGCGCTTTGTGATGTCATTTCAGTAGGTCACCTGTTTCATGGTGGAGGATGGCTTCCGCTGTGACTCCTGGTGTGTTGTGATAACCCCCCTGCTTGTAACAGACATCCCCTCTTCTCCAGGGGAACTCAGGTGAGCGCTTTGTGATGTCATTTCAGTTGGTCATCTGTTTCAAGGTGGAGGTTGTCTTCCTCTGTGACTCCTGGTGTGTTATGATATCTCCCCTGCTTGTAACAGACATCCCCTCGTCTCCAGGTGTACTCTGGTGAGCGCTTTGTGATGTCATTTCAGTAGGTCACCTGTTTCAAGGTGGAGGTTGGCTTGCCAGTGTGTTATGTTATCCCCCATGCCAGAAGAGACATTCCCTCATCTCCAGGGGAACTGAGGTGAGTGCTTTGTGATGTCATTGTAGTACGTCACAAGATTCCAGCTGGAGCTTGGCTTCCCCTCTGGTCTAGTGTGTTATGTGTTCCGCCATGCCAGTAAGAGACATTCCTTTGTCTCCATGGGAATAGAGTTGAGCGCTTTGTGATGTCATTTCAGTAGGTCTTAAGGTTCTAGTTGGAGGATGGCTTTCACTGTGACTTCTAGTGTGTTATGTTATCCGCCATTTCATTAAGAGACATTTCCTCATCTCCAGGGGAAGTGAGTGAGTGAGTCATTTCAGTTGGTCACCTGTTTCAAGGTGAAGGTTGGCTGCCCCTGTGACTCCTGGTGTGTTGTGATATCCCCCCTGCTTGTAACAGACATCCCCTCCTCAGCAGGGGAACTCAGGTGAGCGCTTTGTGATATCCCTCCTGCTTGTAAGAGACATCCCCTGCTCTCCAGGGGAACTCAGGTAAGCGCTTTGTGATGTCATTTCAGTTAGTCACCTGTTTCAAGGTGGAGGTTGGCTTCCCCTATGACTCCTGGCGTTTTGTGATATCCCCCCTGCTTGTAACAGACATCCCCTCCTCACGAGGGGAACTCAGGTGAGCTCTTTGTGATATCCCCCCTGCTTGTAACAGACATCCCCTCATCTCTAGGGGAACTCAGGTGAGCGTTTTGTGATGTCATTTCAGTTGGTCACCTGTTTCATGGTGGAGGTTGGCTTCCCCTGTGACTCCTGGTGTGTTGTGATATCCCCCCTGCTTGTAACAGACATCCCCACTTCTCCAAGTTAACTCAGGTGAGCGCTTTTTGATGTCATTTCAGTTGGTCACCTGTTTCATGGTGGAGGTTGGCTTCCGCTGTGACTCCTGGGGTGTTGTGATAACCCCCCTTCTTGTAACAGACATCCCCTCCTCTCCACGGGAACTCAGGTGAGCGCTTTGTGATGTCATTTCAGTTGGCCACCTGTTTCAAGGTGGAGGTTGGCTTCCCCTGTGACTCCTGGCGTGTTGTGATATCCCCCCTGCTTGTAACAGACATCCCCTCCTCACCAGGGGAACTCAGGTGAGCGCTTTGTGATATCCCCCCTGCTTGTAACAGAGGTCCCCTGCTCTCCAGGGGAACTCAGGTGAGCGCTTTGTGATGTCATTTCAGTTGGTCACCTGTTTCAAGGTTGAGATTGTGTTCCCCTGTGAATCCGGGCGTGTTGTGATATCCCTCCTGCTTTTAACGGACATCCCCTCATCTCTAGGGGAACTCAGGTGAGCGCTTTTTGATGTCATTTCAGTTGGTCACCTGTTTCAAGGTTGAGGTAGGCTTCCCCTGTGACTCCTGGTGTGTTGTGATATCCCCCCTGCTTGTAACAGACATCCCCTCCTCACCAGGGGAACTCAGGTGAGCGCTTTCTGATATCCCCCCTGCTTGTAACAGACATCCCCTGCTCTCCAGGGGAACTCAGGTGAGCGCTTTGTGATGTCATTTCAGTTGGTCACCTGTTTCAAGGTGGAGGTTGGCTTCCCCTGTGACTCCTGGTGTGTTGTGATATCCCCCCTCCTTGTAACAGACATTCCCTCTTCTCCAAGTTAACTCAGGTGAGCGCTTTGTGATATCCCCCCTTCTTGTAACAGACATCCCCTCATCTCTAGGGCAACTCAGGTGAGCGCTTTGTGATGTCATTTCAGTTGGTCACATGACTCAAGGTTGAGGTTGGCTTCCTCTGTGACTCCTGGTGTGTTGTGATATCCCCCCTGCTTGTAACAGACATCCCCTCTTCTCCAAGTTAACTCAGGTGAGCGCTTTGTCATGTCATTTCAGTTGGTCACCTGTTTCATGGTGGAGGTTGGCTTCCGCTGTGACTCCTGGGGTGTTGTGATAACCCCCCTTCTTGTAACAGTCATCCCCTCCTCTCCACGGGAACTCAGGTGAGCGCTTTGTGATGTCATTTCAGTTGGTCACATGTTTCAAGGTGGAGGTTGGCTTCCCCTGTGACTCCTGGCGTGTTGTGATATCCCCCCTGCTTGTAACAGACATCCCCTCCTCACCAGGGGAACTCAGGTGAGCGCTTTGTGATGTCATTTCAGTTGGTCACCTGTTTCAAGGCGGAGGTTGGCTTCCCCTCTAATTCCTTGTGTGTTTTGATATCCCCCCTTCTTGTAATAGACATCCCCTCCTCTCCTGGGGAACTCAGGTGAGCGCTTTGTGATATCCCCCCTGCTTGTAACAGACATACCCTCTTCTCCAAGTTAACTCAGGTGAGCGCTTTGTGATGTCATTTCAGTTGGTCACCTGCTTTTAACAGACATCCCATCATTTCTAGGGGAACTCAGGTGAGCGCTTTTTGATGTCATTTCAGTTGGTCACCTGATTCAAGGTGGAGGTTGGCTTCCCCTGTAACTCCTGGTGTGTTGTGATATCCCCCCTGCTTGTAACAGACATCCCCTCCTCTCCAGGGGAACTCAGGTGAGCGCTTTGTGATATCCCCCCTGCTTGAAACAGAAACATTCCCCCTGCTTGTAACAAACATCCCCTCTTCTCCAGGGGAACTCAGGTGAGCGCTTTGTGATGTCATTTCAGTTGGTCACCTGATTCAAGGTGGAGGTTGGCTTCCCCTCTGACTCCTGGTGTGTTTTGATATCCCCCCTTCTTGTAATAGACATCCCCTCCTCTCCAGGGGAACTCAGGTGAGCGCTTTGTGATATCCCCCCTGCTTTAAACAGAAACATTCCCCCTGCTTGTAACAAACATCCCCTCTTCTCCAGGGGAACTCAGGTGAGCGCTTTGTGATGTCATTTCAGTTGGTCACCTGTTTCAAGGTTGAGGTTGGCTTCCCCTGTGACTCCTGGTGTGTTGTGATATCCCCCCTGCTTGTAACAGACATCCCCTCCTCACCAGGGGAACTCAGTTGAGCGCTTTCTGATATCCCCCCTGCTTGTAACAGACTTCCCCTGCTCTCCAGGGGAACTCAGGTGAGCGCTTTGTGATGTCATTTCAGTTGGTCACCTGATTCAAGGTGGAGGTTGGCTTCCCCTGTGACTCCTGGTGTGTTGTGATATCGCCCCTGCTTGTAACAGACATCCCCTCCTCTCCAGGGGAACTCAGGTGTGCGCTTTGTGATGTCATTACCCTTGTTCACCTGTTTCATGGTGGAGGTTGGCTTCCGCTGTGACTCCTGGTGTGTTGTGATAACCCCCCTGCTTGTAACAGACATCCCCTCCACTCCAGGGGAACTCAGGTGTGCGCTTTGTGATGTCATTACCCTTGGTCACCTGTTTCAAGGTGGAGGTTGGCTTCCCCTCTGACTCCTGGTGTGTTTTGATATCCCCCCTTCTTGTAATAGACATCCCCTCCTCTCCAGGGGAACTCAGGTGAGCGTTTTGTGATATCCCCCCTGCTTGTAACAAACATCCCCTCTTCTCCAGGGGAACTCAGGTGAGCGCTTTCTGATGTCATTTCAGTTGGTCATCTGTTTCAAGGTAGAGGTTGTCTTCCTCTGTGACTCCTGGTGTGTTGTAATATCCCCCATGCTTGTAACAGACATCCCCTATTCTCCAAGTTAACTCAGGTGAGCGCTTTGTGATGTCATTTCAGTTGGTCACCTGTTTCATGGTGGAGGTTGGCTTACGCTGTGACTCCTGGTGTGTTCTGATAACCCCCCTTCTTGTAACAGACATCCCCTCCTCTCCACGGGAACTCAGGTGAGCGCTTTGTGATGTCATTTCAGATGGTCACCTGTTTCAAGGTGGAGGTTGGCTTCCCCTCTGACTCCTGGTGTGTTTTGATATCCCCCCTTCTTGTAGTAGACATCCCCTCTTCTCCAAGTTAACTCAGGTGAGCGCTTTGTGATGTCATTTCAGTTGGTCACCTGTTTCAAGTTGGAGGTTGGCTTCCCCTGTAACTCCTGGTGTGTTGTGATATCCCCCCTGCTTGTAACAGACATCCCCTCTTCTCCAAGTTAACTCAGGTGAGCGCTTTGTGATGTCATTTCAGTTGGTCACCTGTTTCATGGTGGAGGTTGGCTTCTGCTGTAACTCCTGGTGTGTTGTGATATCCCCCCTGCTTGTAACAGAGATCCCGTGCTCTCCAGGGGAACTCAGGTCAGCGCTTTGTGATGTCATTACAGTTGGTCACCTGTTTCAAGGTGGAGGTTGGCCTCCCCTGTGACTCCTGGTGTGTTGTGATATCCCCCCTGCTTGTAACGGACATCCCCTCCTCTCAATGGAAAGTCAAGTCAGCGCTTTGTGATGTCAATTCAGTTGGTCACCTGTTTCAAGGTGGAGGTTGGCTTCCCCTGTGACTCCTGGTGTGTTGTGATATCCCCCCTGCTTGTAACAGACAGCCCCTCCTCAGCAGGGGAACTCAGGTGAGCGCTTTGTGATATCCCCCGTTGTTGTAACAGACAGCCCCTCATCTCTAGGGGAACTCAGGTGAGCGCTTTGTGATGTCATTTCAGTTGGTCACATGTTTCAAGGTTGAGGTTGGTTTCCCCTGTGACTCCTGGTGTGTTGTGATATCCCCCCTACTTGTAACAGACATCCCCTCCTCACCAGGGGAACTCAGGTGAGCGCTTTGTGATATCCCTCCTGCTTGTAACAGACATCCCCTGCTCTCCAGGGGAACTCAGGTGAGCGCTTTGTAATGTCATTTCAGTTGGTCACCTGTTTCAAGGTGGAGGTTGGCTTCCCCTGTGACTCCTGGTGTGTTGTGATATCCCCCCTGCTTGTAACAGACATCCCCTCTTCTCCAAGTTAACTCAGGTGAGCGCTTTGTGATGTCATTTCAGTTGGTCACCTGTTTCATTGTGGAGGATGGCTTCCGCTGTGACTCCTGGTGTGTTGTGATAACCCCCCTGCTTGTAACAGACATCCCCTCCTCTCCAGGGGAACTCAGGTGAGCGCTTTTTGATGTCATTACAGTTGGTCACCTGTTTCAAGGTGGAGGTTGGCTTCCCCTCTGACTCCTGGTGTGTTTTGATATCCCCCCTTGTTGTAATAGACATCCCCTCCACTCCAGGGGAACTCAGGTGAGCGCTTTGTGATATTCCCCCTGCTTGTAACAAACATCCCCTCTTCTCCAGGGGAACTCAGGTGAGCGCTTTGTGATGTCATTTCAGTTGGTCACCTATTTCAAGGTTGAGGTTGGCTTCCCCTGTGACTCCTGGTGTGTTGTGATATCCCCCCTGCTTGTAACAGACATCCCCTCCTCACCAGGGGAACTCAGTTGAGCGCTTTCTGATATCCCCCCTGCTTGTAACAGATTTCCCCTGCTCTCCAGGGGAACTCAGGTGAGCGCTTTGTGATGTCATTTCAGTTGGTCACCTGTTTCAAGTTGGAGGTTGGCTTCCCCTGTGATTCCTGGTGTGTTGTGATATCGCCCCTGCTTGTAACAGACAACCCCCCCTCTCCAGGGGAACTCAGGTGTGCGCTTTGTGATGTCATTACCCTTGGTCACCTGTTTCATGGTGGAGGTTCGGTTCCGCTGTGACTCCTGGTGTGTTGTGATAACCCCCCTTCTTGTAACAGACATCCCCTCCTCTCCACGGGAACTCAGGTGAGCGCTTTGTGATGTCATTTCAGTTGGTCACCTGTTTCAAGGTGGAGGTTGGCTTCCCCTCTGACTCCTGGTGTGTTTTGATATCCCCCCTTCTTGTAATAGACATCCCCTCCTCTCCAGGGGAACTCAAGTGAGCGCTTTGTGATATCCCCCTTGCTTGTAACAGACATCCCCTCTTCTCCAAGTTAACTCAGGTGAGCGCTTTGTGATGTCATTTCAGTTGGTCATCTGTTTCAAGGTGGAGGTTGGCTTCCTCTGTGACTCCTGGTGTGTTGTAATATCCCCCCTGCTTGTAACAGACATCCCCTATTCTCCAAGTTAACTCAGGTGAGCGCTTTGTGATGTCATTTCAGTTGGTCACCTGTTTCATGGTGGAGGTTGGCTTACGCTGTGACTCCTGGTGTGTTTTGATATCCCCCCTTCTTGTAGTAGACATCCCCTCCTCTCCAGGGGAACTCAGGTGAGCGCTTTGTGATGTCATTTCAGTTGGTCACCTGTTTCAAGTTGGAGGTTGGCTTCCCCTGTGACTCCTGATGTGTTGTGATATCCCCCCTGCTTGTAACAGACATCCCCTCCTCTCCACGGGAACTCAGGTGAGCGCTTTGTGATGTCATTTCAGATGGTCACCTGTTTCAAGGTGGAGGTTGGCTTCCCCTCTGACTCCTGGTGTGTTTTGATATCCCCCCTTCTTGTAACAGACATCCCCTCTTCTCCAAGTTAACTCAGGTGAGCGCTTTGTGATGTCATTTCAGTTGGTCACCTGTTTCATGGTGGAGGTTGGCTTACGCTGTGACTCCTGGTGTGTTTTGATATCCCCCCTTCTTGTAGTAGACATCCCCTCCTCTCCAGGGGAACTCAGGTGAGCGCTTTGTGATGTCATTTCAGTTGGTCACCTGTTTCAAGTTGGAGGTTGGCTTCCCCTGTGACTCCTGATGTGTTGTGATATCCCCCCTGCTTGTAACAGACATCCCCTCCTCTCCACGGGAACTCAGGTGAGCGCTTTGTGATGTCATTTCAGTTGGTCACCTGTTTCAAGTTGGAGGTTGGCTTCCCCTGTGACTCCTGGTGTGTTGTGATAACCCCCCTGCTTGTAACAGACATCCCCTCTTCTCCAAGTTAACTCAGGTGAGCGCTTTGTGATGTCATTTCAGTTGGTCACCTGTTTCATGGTGGAGGTTGGCTTCTGCTGTGACTCCTGGTGTGTTGTGATATCCCCCCTGTTTGTAACAGAGATCCCGTGCTCTCCATGGGAACTCAGGTGAGCGCTTTGTGATGTCATTTCAGTTGGTCACCTGTTTCATGGTGGAGGTTGGCTTACGCTGTGACTCCTGGTGTGTTTTGATATCCCCCCTTCTTGTAGTAGACATCCCCTCCTCTCCAGGGGAACTCAGGTGAGCGCTTTGTGATGTCATTTCAGTTGGTCACCTGTTTCAAGTTGGAGGGTGGCTTCCCCTGTGACTCCTGATGTGTTGTGATATCCCCCCTGCTTTTAACAGACATCCCCTCCTCTCCACGGGAACTCAGGTGAGCGCTTTGTGATGTCATTTCAGTTGGTCACCTGTTTCAAGTTGGAGGTTGGCTTCCCCTGTGACTCCTGGTGTGTTGTGATATCCCCCCTGCTTGTAACAGACATCCCCTCTTCTCCAAGTTAACTCAGGTGAGCGCTTTGTGATGTCATTTCAGTTGGTCACCTGTTTCATGGTGGAGGTTGGCTTCTGCTGTGACTCCTGGTGTGTTGTGATATCCCCCCTGCTTGTAACAGAGATCCCGTGCTCTCCATGGGAACTCAGGTCAGCGCTTTGTGATGTCATTACAGTTGGTCACCTATTTCAAGGTGGAGGTTGGCTTCCCCTGTGTCTCCTGGTGTGTTGTGATATCCCCCCTGCTTGTAACGGACATCCCCTCCTCTCAAGGGAAAGTCAAGTCAGCGCTTTGTGATGTCAATTCAGTTGGTCACCTGTTTCAAGGTGGACGTTGGCTTCCCCTGTGACCCCTGGTGTGTTGTGATATCCCCCCTGCTTGTAACAGACATCCCCTCCTCAGCAGGGGAACTCTGGTGAGCGCTTTGTGATATCCCCCCTTGTTGTAACAGACATCCCCTCATCTCTAGGGGAACTCAGGTGAGCGCTTTGTGATGTCATTTCAGTTGGTCACATGTTTCAAGGTTGAGGTTGGCTTCCCCTGTGACTCCTGGTGTGTTGTGATATCCCCCCTACTTGTAACAAACATCCCCTCCTCACCAGGGGAACTCAGGTGAGCGCTTTGTGATGTCATTTCAGTTGGTCACCTGTTTCATGGTGGAGGATGGCTTCCGCTGTGACTCCTGGTGTGTTGTGAAAACCCCCCTGTTTGTAACAGACATCCCCTCCTCTCCAGGGGAACTCAGGTGAGCGCTTTGTGATGTCATTACAGTTGGTCACCTGTTTCAAGGTGGAGGTTGGCTTCCCCTCTGACTCCTGGTGTGTTTTGATATCCCCCCTTGTTGTAATAGACATCCCCTCCACTCCAGGGGAACTCAGGTGAGCGCTTTGTGATATTCCCCCTGTTTGTAACAAACATCCCCTCTTCTCCAGGGGAACTCAGGTGAGTGCTTTGTGATGTCATTACAGTTGGTCACCTGTTTCAAGGTGGAGGTTGTCTTCCCCTGTGACTCCTGGTGTGTTATGATATCCCCCCTGCTTGTAACAGACATCCACTCGTCTCCAGGTGTACTCTGGTAAGCGCTTTGTGATGTCATTTCAGTAGGTCACCTGTTTCAAGGTGGAGGTTGGCTTGCCAGTGTGTTATGTTATCCCCCATGCCAGAAGAGACATTCCCTCATCTCCAGGGGAACTGAGGTGAGTGCTTTGTGATGTCATTGTAGTACGTCACAAGATTCCAGCTGGAGCTTGGCTTCCCCTCTGGTCTAGTGTGTTATGTGTTCCGCCATGCCAGTAAGAGACATTCCTTTGTCTCCATGGGAATAGAGCGCTTTGTGATGACATTTCAGTAGGTCTTAAGGTTCTAGTTGGACGATGGCTTTCACTCTGACTTGTAGTGTGTTATGTTATCCGCCCTGACATTAAGAGACATTTCCTCATCTCCAGGGGAAGTAAGTGAGTGAGTCATTTCAGTTGGTCACCTGTTTCAAGGTGAAGGTTGGCTGCCCCTGTGACTCCTGGCATGTTGTGATATCCCCCCTGCTTGTAACAGACATCCCCTCCTCACCAGGGGAACTCAGTTGAGCGCTTTCTGATATCCCCCCTGCTTGTAACAGACTTCCCCTGCTCTCCAGGGGAACTCAGGTGAGCGCTTTGTGATGTCATTTCAGTTGGTCACCTGTTTCAAGTTGGAGGTTGGCTTCCCCTGTGACTCCTGTTGTGTTGTGATATCCCCCCTGCTTGTAACAGACATCCCCTCTTCTCCAAGTTAACTCAGGTGAGCGCTTTGTGATGTCATTTCAGTTGGTCACCTGTTTCATGGTGGAGGTTTGCTTCCGCTGTGACTCCTGGGGTGTTGTGATAACCCCGCTTCTTGTAACAGACATCCCCTCCTCTCCACGGGAACTCAGGTGAGCGCTTTATGATGTCATTTCAGTTGGTCACCTGTTTCAAGGTGGAGGTTGGCTTCCCCTGTGACTCCTGGTGTGTTGTGATATCCCCCCTGCTTGTAACAGACATCCCCTCCTCACCAGGGGAACTCAGGTGAGCGCTTTGTGATGTCATTTCAGTTGGTCACCTGTTTCAAGGTTGAGATTGTCTTCCCCTGTGAATCCGGGCGTGTTGTGATATCCCTCCTGCTTTTAACAGACATCCCATCATCTCTAGGGGAACTCAGGTGAGCGCTTTTTGATGTCATTTCAGTTGGTCACCTGTTTCAAGGTTGAGGTTGGCTTCCCCTGTGACTCCTGGTGTGTTGTGATATCCCCCCTGCTTGTAACAGACATCCCCTCCTCACCAGGGGAACTCAGGTGAGCGCTTTCTGATATCCCCCCTGCTTGTAACAGACATCCCCTGCTCTCCAGGGGAACTCAGGTGAGCGCTTTGTGATGTCATTTCAGTTGGTCACCTGTTTCATGGTGGAGGATGGCTTCCACTGTGACTCCTGGTGTGTTGTGATAACCCCCCTGCTTGTAACAGACATCCCCTCCTCTCCAGGGGAACTCAGGTGAGCGCTTTGTGATGTCATTACAGTTGGTCACCTGTTTCAAGGTGGAGGTTGGCTTCCCCTCTGACTCCTGGTGTGTTTTGATATCCCCCCTTGTTGTAATAGACATCCCCTCCACTCCAGGGGAACTCAGGTGAGCGCTTTGTGATATTCCCCCTGTTTGTAACAAACATCCCCTCTTCTCCAGGGGAACTCAGGTGATCGCTTTGTGATGTCATTACAGTTGGTCACCTGTTTCAAGGAGGAGGTTGTCTTCCCCTGTGACTCCTGGTGTGTTATGATATCCCCCCTGCTTGTAACAGACATCCACTCGTCTCCAGGTGTACTCTGGTAAGCGCTTTGTGATGTCATTTCAGTAGGTCACCTGTTTCAAGGTGGAGGTTGGCTTGCCAGTGTGTTATGTTATCCCCCATGCCAGAAGAGACATTCCCTCATCTCCAGGGGAACTGAGGTGAGTGCTTTGTGATGTCATTGTAGTACGTCACAAGATTCCAGCTGGAGCTTGGCTTCCCCTCTGGTCTAGTGTGTTATGTGTTCCGCCATGCCAGTAAGAGACATTCCTTTGTCTCCATGGGAATAGAGCGCTTTGTGATGACATTTCAGTAGGTCTTAAGGTTCTAGTTGGACGATGGCTTTCACTCTGACTTGTAGTGTGTTATGTTATCCGCCCTGACATTAAGAGACATTTCCTCATCTCCAGGGGAAGTAAGTGAGTGAGTCATTTCAGTTGGTCACCTGTTTCAAGGTGAAGGTTGGCTGCCCCTGTGACTCCTGTTGTGTTGTGATATCCCCCCTGCTTGTAACAGACATCCCCTCTTCTCCAAGTTAACTCAGGTGAGCGCTTTATGATGTCATTTCAGTTGGTCACCTGTTTCATGGTGGAGGTTTGCTTCCGCTGTGACTCCTGGGGTGTTGTGATAACCCCGCTTCTTGTAACAGACATCCCCTCCTCTCCACGGGAACTCAGGTGAGCGCTTTATGATGTCATTTCAGTTGGTCACCTGTTTCAAGGTGGAGGTTGTCTTCCCCTGTGACTCCTGGTGTGTTATGATATCCCCCCTGCTTGTAACAGACATCCACTCGTCTCCAGGTGTACTCTGGTAAGCGCTTTGTGATGTCATTTCAGTAGGTCACCTGTTTCAAGGTGGAGGTTGGCTTGCCAGTGTGTTATGTTATCCCCCATGCCAGAAGAGACATTCCCTCATCTCCAGGGGAACTGAGGTGAGTGCTTTGTGATGTCATTGTAGTACGTCACAAGATTCCAGCTGGAGCTTGGCTTCCCCTCTGGTCTAGTGTGTTATGTGTTCCGCCATGCCAGTAAGAGACATTCCTTTGTCTCCATGGGAATAGAGCGCTTTGTGATGACATTTCAGTAGGTCTTAAGGTTCTAGTTGGACGATGGCTTTCACTCTGACTTGTAGTGTGTTATGTTATCCGCCCTGACATTAAGAGACATTTCCTCATCTCCAGGGGAAGTAAGTGAGTGAGTCATTTCAGTTGGTCACCTGTTTCAAGGTGAAGGTTGGCTTCCCCTGTGACTCCTGTTGTGTTGTGATATCCCCCCTGCTTGTAACAGACATCCCCTCTTCTCCAAGTTAACTCAGGTGAGCGCTTTGTGATGTCATTTCAGTTGGTCACCTGTTTCATGGTGGAGGTTTGCTTCCGCTGTGACTCCTGGGGTGTTGTGATAACCCCGCTTCTTGTAACAGACATCCCCTCCTCTCCACGGGAACTCAGGTGAGCGCTTTATGATGTCATTTCAGTTGGTCACCTGTTTCAAGGTGGAGGTTGGCTTCCCCTGTGACTCCTGGTGTGTTGTGATATCCCCCCTGCTTGTAACAGACATCCCCTCCTCACCAGGGGAACTCAGGTGAGCGCTTTGTGATATCCCCCCTGCTTTTAACAGAGGTCCCCTGCTCTCCAGGGGAACTCAGGTGAGCGCTTTGTGATGTCATTTCAGTTGGTCACCTGTTTCAAGGTTGAGATTGTCTTCCCCTGTGAATCCGGGCGTGTTGTGATATCCCTCCTGCTTTTAACAGACATCCCATCATCTCTAGGGGAACTCAGGTGAGCGCTTTTTGATGTCATTTCAGTTGGTCACCTGTTTCAAGGTTGAGGTTGGCTTCCCCTGTGACTCCTGGTGTGTTGTGATATCCCCCCTGCTTGTAACAGACATCCCCTCCTCACCAGGGGAACTCAGGTGAGCGCTTTCTGATATCCCCCCTGCTTGTAACAGACATCCCCTGCTCTCCAGGGGAACTCAGGTGAGCGCTTTGTGATGTCATTTCAGTTGGTCACCTGTTTCATGGTGGAGGATGGCTTCCACTGTGACTCCTGGTGTGTTGTGATAACCCCCCTGCTTGTAACAGACATCCCCTCCTCTCCAGGGGAACTCAGGTGAGCGCTTTGTGATGTCATTACAGTTGGTCACCTGTTTCAAGGTGGAGGTTGGCTTCCCCTCTGACTCCTGGTGTGTTTTGATATCCCCCCTTGTTGTAATAGACATCCCCTCCACTCCAGGGGAACTCAGGTGAGCGCTTTGTGATATTCCCCCTGTTTGTAACAAACATCCCCTCTTCTCCAGGGGAACTCAGGTGAGCGCTTTGTGATGTCATTACAGTTGGTCACCTGTTTCAAGGTGGAGGTTGTCTTCCCCTGTGACTCCTGGTGTGTTATGATATCCCCCCTGCTTGTAACAGACATCCACTCGTCTCCAGGTGTACTCTGGTAAGCGCTTTGTGATGTCATTTCAGTAGGTCACCTGTTTCAAGGTGGAGGTTGGCTTGCCAGTGTGTTATGTTATCCCCCATGCCAGAAGAGACATTCCCTCATCTCCAGGGGAACTGAGGTGAGTGCTTTGTGATGTCATTGTAGTACGTCACAAGATTCCAGCTGGAGCTTGGCTTCCCCTCTGGTCTAGTGTGTTATGTGTTCCGCCATGCCAGTAAGAGACATTCCTTTGTCTCCATGGGAATAGAGCGCTTTGTGATGACATTTCAGTAGGTCTTAAGGTTCTAGTTGGACGATGGCTTTCACTCTGACTTGTAGTGTGTTATGTTATCCGCCCTGACATTAAGAGACATTTCCTCATCTCCAGGGGAAGTAAGTGAGTGAGTCATTTCAGTTGGTCACCTGTTTCAAGGTGAAGGTTGGCTGCCCCTGTGACTCCTGGCATGTTGTGATATCCCCCCTGCTTGTAACAGACATCCCCTCCTCACCAGGGGAACTCAGTTGAGCGCTTTCTGATATCCCCCCTGCTTGTAACAGACTTCCCCTGCTCTCCAGGGGAACTCAGGTGAGCGCTTTGTGATGTCATTTCAGTTGGTCACCTGTTTCAAGTTGGAGGTTGGCTTCCCCTGTGACTCCTGTTGTGTTGTGATATCCCCCCTGCTTGTAACAGACATCCCCTCTTCTCCAAGTTAACTCAGGTGAGCGCTTTGTGATGTCATTTCAGTTGGTCACCTGTTTCATGGTGGAGGTTTGCTTCCGCTGTGACTCCTGGGGTGTTGTGATAACCCCGCTTCTTGTAACAGACATCCCCTCCTCTCCACGGGAACTCAGGTGAGCGCTTTATGATATCATTTCAGTTGGTCACCTGTTTCAAGGTGGAGGTTGGCTTCCCCTGTGACTCCTGGTGTGTTGTGATATCCCCCCTGCTTGTAACAGACATCCCCTCCTCACCAGGGGAACTCAGGTGAGCGCTTTGTGATATCCCCCCTGCTTTTAACAGAGGTCCCCTGCTCTCCAGGGGAACTCAGGTGAGCGCTTTGTGATGTCATTTCAGTTGGTCACCTGTTTCAAGGTTGAGATTGTCTTCCCCTGTGAATCCGGGCGTGTTGTGATATCCCTCCTGCTTTTAACAGACATCCCATCATCTCTAGGGGAACTCAGGTGAGCGCTTTTTGATGTCATTTCAGTTGGTCACCTGTTTCAAGGTGGAGGTTGGCTTCCCCTGTGACTCCTGGTGTGTTGTGATATCCCCCCTCCTTGTAACAGACATTCCCTCTTCTCCAAGTTAACTCAGGTGAGCGCTTTGTGATGTCATTTCAGTTGGTCACCTGTTTCAAGGTGCAGGTTGGCTTGCCAGTGTGTTATGTTATCCCCCATGCCAGAAGAGACATTCCCTCATCTCTAGGGGAACCCAGGTGAGCGCTTTGTGATGTCATTTCAGTAGGTCACCTGTTTCATGGTGGAGGATGGCTTCCGCTGTGACTCCTGGTGTGTTGTGATAACCCCCCTGCTTGTAACAGACATCCCCTCTTCTCCAGGGGAACTCAGGTGAGCGCTTTGTGATGTCATTTCAGTTGGTCATCTGTTTCAAGGTGGAGGTTGTCTTCCTCTGTGACTCCTGGTGTGTTATGATATCTCCCCTGCTTGTAACAGACATCCCCTCGTCTCCAGGTGTACTCTGGTGAGCGCTTTGTGATGTCATTTCAGTAGGTCACCTGTTTCAAGGTGGAGGTTGGCTTGCCAGTGTGTTATGTTATCCCCCATGCCAGAAGAGACATTCCCTCATCTCCAGGGGAACTGAGGTGAGTGCTTTGTGAGTTCATTGTAGTACGTCACAAGATTCCAGCTGGAGCTTGGCTTCCCCTCTGGTCTAGTGTGTTATGTGTTCCGCCATGCCAGTAAGAGACATTCCTTTGTCTCCATGGGAATAGAGTTGAGCGCTTTGTGATGTCATTTCAGTAGGTCTTAAGGTTCTAGTTGGAGGATGGCTTTCACTGTGACTTCTAGTGTGTTATGTTATCCGCCATTTCATTAAGAGACATTTCCTCATCTCCAGGGGAAGTGAGTGAGTGAGTCATTTCAGTTGGTCACCTGTTTCAAGGTTGAGGTTGGCTTCCCCTGTGACTCCTGGTGTGTTGTGATATCCCCCCTGCTTGTAACAGACATCCCCTCCTCACCAGGGGAACTCAGGTGAGCGCTTTCTGATATCCCCCCTGCTTGTAACAGACATCCCCTGCTCTCCAGGGGAACTCAGGTGAGCGCTTTGTGATGTCATTTCAGTTGGTCACCTGTTTCATGGTGGAGGATGGCTTCCACTGTGACTCCTGGTGTGTTGTGATAACCCCCCTGCTTGTAACAGACATCCCCTCCTCTCCAGGGGAACTCAGGTGAGCGCTTTGTGATGTCATTACAGTTGGTCACCTGTTTCAAGGTGGAGGTTGGCTTCCCCTCTGACTCCTGGTGTGTTTTGATATCCCCCCTTGTTGTAACAGACATCCCCTCCTCTCCACGGGAACTCAGGTGAGCGCTTTATGATGTCATTTCAGTTGGTCACCTGTTTCAAGGTGGAGGTTGGCTTCCCCTGTGACTCCTGGTGTGTTGTGATATCCCCCCTGCTTGTAACAGACATCCCCTCCTCACCAGGGGAACTCAGGTGAGCGCTTTCTGATATCCCCCCTGCTTGTAACAGACATCCCCTCCTCTCCACGGGAACTCAGGTGAGCGCTTTATGATGTCATTTCAGTTGGTCACCTGTTTCAAGGTGGAGGTTGGCTTCCCCTGTGACTCCTGGTGTGTTGTGATATCCCCCCTGCTTGTAACAGACATCCCCTCCTCACCAGGGGAACTCAGGTGAGCGCTTTCTGATATCCCCCCTGCTTGTAACAGACATCCCCTCCTCTCCACGGGAACTCAGGTGAGCGCTTTATGATGTCATTTCAGTTGGTCACCTGTTTCAAGGTGGAGGTTGGCTTCCCCTGTGACTCCTGGTGTGTTGTGATATCCCCCCTGCTTGTAACAGACATCCCCTCCTCTCCAGGGGAACTCAGGTGAGCGCTTTGTGATGTCATTTCAGTTGGTCACCTGATTCAATGTGGAGGTTGGCTTCCCCTGTGACTCCTGGTGTGTTGTGATATCCCCCCTGCTTGTAACAGACATCCCCTCTTCTCCAGGTTAACTCAGGTGAGCGCTTTGTGATGTCATTTCAGTTGGTCACCTGTTTCATGGTGGAGGTTGGCTTCCCCTGTGACTCCTGGTGTGTTGTGATATCCCCCCTTCTTGTAATAGACATCCCCGCCTCTCCAGGGGAACTCAGGTGAGCGCTTTGTGATATCCCCCCTGCTTGTAACAAACATCCCCTCTTCTCCAGGGGAACTCAGGTGAGCGCTTTCTGATGTCATTTCAGTTGGTCATCTGTTTCAAGGTAGAGGTTGTCTTCCTCTGTGACTCCTGGTGTGTTGTAATATCCCCCCTGCTTGTAACAGACATCCCCTATTCTCCAAGTTAACTCAGGTGAGCGCTTTGTGATGTCATTTCAGTTGGTCACCTGTTTCATGGTGGAGGTTGGCTTACGCTGTGACTCCTGGTGTGTTTTGATATCCCCCCTTCTTGTAGTAGACATCCCCTCCTCTCCAGGGGAACTCAGGTGAGCGCTTTGTGATGTCATTTCAGTTGGTCACCTATTTCAAGTTGGACGTTGGCTTCCCCTGTGACTCCTGATGTGTTGTGATATCCCCCCTGCTTGTAACAGACATCCCCTCCTCTCCACGGGAACTCAGGTGAGCGCTTTGTGATGTCATTTCAGATGGTCACCTGTTTCAAGGTGGAGGTTGGCTTCCCCTCTGACTCCTGGTGTGTTTTGATATCCCCCCTTCTTGTAACAGACATCCCCTCTTCTCCAAGTTAACTCAGGTGAGCGCTTTGTGATGTCATTTCAGTTGGTCACCTGTTTCATGGTGGAGGTTGGCTTACGCTGTGACTCCTGGTGTGTTTTGATATCCCCCCTTCTTGTAGTAGACATCCCCTCCTCTCCAGGGGAACTCAGGTGAGCGCTTTGTGATGTCATTTCAGTTGGTCACCTGTTTCAAGTTGGAGGTTGGCTTCCCCTGTGACTCCTGATGTGTTGTGATATCCCACCTGCTTGTAACAGACATCCCCTCTTCTCCAAGTTAACTCAGGTGAGCGCTTTGTGATGTCATTTCAGTTGGTCACCTGTTTCATGGTGGAGGTTGGCTTCTGCTGTGACTCCTGGTGTGTTGTGATATCCCCCCTGTTTGTAACAGAGATCCCGTGCTCTCCATGGGAACTCAGGTGAGCGCTTTGTGATGTCATTTCAGTTGGTCACCTGTTTCATGGTGGAGGTTGGCTTACGCTGTGACTCCTGGTGTGTTTTGATATCCCCCCTTCTTGTAGTAGACATCCCCTCCTCTCCAGGGGAACTCAGGTGAGCGCTTTGTGATGTCATTTCAGCTGGTCACCTGTTTCAAGTTGGAGGGTGGCTTCCCCTGTGACTCCTGATGTGTTGTGATATCCCCCCTGCTTGTAACAGACATCCCCTCCTCTCCACGGAAACTCAGGTGAGCGCTTTGTGATGTCATTTCAGTTGGTCACCTGTTTCAAGTTGGAGGTTGGCTTCCCCTGTGACTCCTGGTGTGTTGTGATATCCCCCCTGCTTGTAACAGACATCCCCTCTTCTCCAAGTTAACTCAGGTGAGCGCTTTGTGATGTCATTTCAGTTGGTCACCTGTTTCATGGTGGAGGTTGGCTTCTGCTGTGACTCCTGGTGTGTTGTGATATCCCCCCTGCTTGTAACAGAGATCCCGTGCTCTCCATGGGAACTCAGGTCAGCGCTTTGTGATGTCATTACAGTTGGTCACCTATTTCAAGGTGGAGGTTGGCTTCCCCTGTGTCTCCTGGTGTGTTGTGATATCCCCCCTGCTTGTAACGGACATCCCCTCCTCTCAAGGGAAAGTCAAGTCAGCGCTTTGTGATGTCAATTCAGTTGGTCACCTGTTTCAAGGTGGACGTTGGCTTCCCCTGTGACCCCTGGTGTGTTGTGATATCCCCCCTGCTTGTAACAGACATCCCCTCCTCAGCAGGGGATCTCTGGTGAGCGCTTTGTGATATCCCCCCTTGTTGTAACAGACATCCCCTCATCTCTAGGGGAACTCAGGTGAGCGCTTTGTGATGTCATTTCAGTTGGTCACATGTTTCAAGGTTGAGGTTGGCTTCCCCTGTGACTCCTGGTGTGTTGTGATATCCCCCCTACTTGTAACAAACATCCCCTCCTCACCAGGGGAACTCAGGTGAGCGCTTTGTGATGTCATTACAGTTGGTCACCTGTTTCAAGGTGGAGGTTGGCTTCCCCTCTGATTCCTGGTGTGTTTTGATATCCCCCCTTGTTGTAATAGACATCCCCTCCACTCCAGGGGAACTCAGGTGAGCGCTTTGTGATATTCCCCCTGTTTGTAACAAACATCCCCTCTTCTCCAGGGGAACTCAGGTGAGCGCTTTGTGATGTCATTACAGTTGGTCACCTGTTTCAAGGTGGAGGTTGTCTTCCCCTGTGACTCCTGGTGTGTTATGATATCCCTCCTGCTTGTAACAGACATCCACTCGTCTCCAGGTGTACTCTGGTAAGCGCTTTGTGATGTCATTTCAGTAGGTCACCTGTTTCAAGGTGGAGGTTGGCTTGCCAGTGTGTTATGTTATCCCCCATGCCAGAAGAGACATTCCCTCATCTCCAGGGGAACTGAGGTGAGTGCTTTGTGATGTCATTGTAGTACGTCACAAGATTCCAGCTGGAGCTTGGCTTCCCCTCTGGTCTAGTGTGTTATGTGTTCCGCCATGCCAGTAAGAGACATTCCTTTGTCTCCATGGGAATAGAGCGCTTTGTGATGACATTTCAGTAGGTCTTAAGGTTCTAGTTGGACGATGGCTTTCACTCTGACTTGTAGTGTGTTATGTTATCCGCCCTGACATTAAGAGACATTTCCTCATCTCCAGGGGAAGTAAGTGAGTGAGTCATTTCAGTTGGTCACCTGTTTCAAGGTGAAGGTTGGCTGCCCCTGTGACTCCTGGCATGTTGTGATATCCCCCCTGCTTGTAACAGACATCCCCTCCTCACCAGGGGAACTCAGTTGAGCGCTTTCTGATATCCCCCCTGCTTGTAACAGACTTCCCCTGCTCTCCAGGGGAACTCAGGTGAGCGCTTTGTGATGTCATTTCAGTTGGTCACCTGTTTCAAGTTGGAGGTTGGCTTCCCCTGTGACTCCTGTTGTGTTGTGATATCCCCCCTGCTTGTAACAGACATCCCCTCTTCTCCAAGTTAACTCAGGTGAGCGCTTTGTGATGTCATTTCAGTTGGTCACCTGTTTCATGGTGGAGGTTTGCTTCCGCTGTGACTCCTGGGGTGTTGTGATAACCCCGCTTCTTGTAACAGACATCCCCTCCTCTCCACGGGAACTCAGGTGAGCGCTTTATGATGTCATTTCAGTTGGTCACCTGTTTCAAGGTGGAGGTTGGCTTCCCCTGTGACTCCTGGTGTGTTGTGATATCCCCCCTGCTTGTAACAGACATCCCCTCCTCACCAGGGGAACTCAGGTGAGCGCTTTGTGATATCCCCCCTGCTTTTAACAGAGGTCCCCTGCTCTCCAGGGGAACTCAGGTGAGCGCTTTGTGATGTCATTTCAGTTGGTCACCTGTTTCAAGGTTGAGATTGTCTTCCCCTGTGAATCCGGGCGTGTTGTGATATCCCTCCTGCTTTTAACAGACATCCCATCATCTCTAGGGGAACTCAGGTGAGCGCTTTGTGATGTCATTACAGTTGGTCACCTGTTTCAAGGTGGAGGTTGGCTTCCCCTCTGACTCCTGGTGTGTTTTGATATCCCCCCTTGTTGTAATAGACATCCCCTCCACTCCAGGGGAACTCAGGTGAGCGCTTTGTGATATTCCCCCTGTTTGTAACAAACATCCCCTCTTCTCCAGGGGAACTCAGGTGAGCGCTTTGTGATGTCATTACAGTTGGTCACCTGTTTCAAGGTGGAGGTTGTCTTCCCCTGTGACTCCTGGTGTGTTATGATATCCCCCCTGCTTGTAACAGACATCCACTCGTCTCCAGGTGTACTCTGGTAAGCGCTTTGTGATGTCATTTCAGTAGGTCACCTGTTTCAAGGTGGAGGTTGGCTTGCCAGTGTGTTATGTTATCCCCCATGCCAGAAGAGACATTCCCTCATCTCCAGGGGAACTGAGGTGAGTGCTTTGTGATGTCATTGTAGTACGTCACAAGATTCCAGCTGGAGCTTGGCTTCCCCTCTGGTCTAGTGTGTTATGTGTTCCGCCATGCCAGTAAGAGACATTCCTTTGTCTCCATGGGAATACAGCGCTTTGTGATGACATTTCAGTAGGTCTTAAGGTTCTAGTTGGACGATGGCTTTCACTCTGACTTGTAGTGTGTTATGTTATCCGCCCTGACATTAAGAGACATTTCCTCATCTCCAGGGGAAGTAAGTGAGTGAGTCATTTCAGTTGGTCACCTGTTTCAAGGTGAAGGTTGGCTGCCCCTGTGACTCCTGGCATGTTGTGATATCCCCCCTGCTTGTAACAGACATCCCCTCCTCACCAGGGGAACTCAGTTGAGCGCTTTCTGATATCCCCCCTGCTTGTAACAGACTTCCCCTGCTCTCCAGGGGAACTCAGGTGAGCGCTTTGTGATGTCATTTCAGTTGGTCACCTGTTTCAAGTTGGAGGTTGGCTTCCCCTGTGACTCCTGTTGTGTTGTGATATCCCCCCTGCTTGTAACAGACATCCCCTCTTCTCCAAGTTAACTCAGGTGAGCGCTTTGTGATGTCATTTCAGTTGGTCACCTGTTTCATGGTGGAGGTTTGCTTCCGCTGTGACTCCTGGGGTGTTGTGATAACCCCGCTTCTTGTAACAGACATCCCCTCCTCTCCACGGGAACTCAGGTGAGCGCTTTATGATGTCATTTCAGTTGGTCACCTGTTTCAAGGTGGAGGTTGGCTTCCCCTGTGACTCCTGGTGTGTTGTGATATCCCCCCTGCTTGTAACAGACATCCCCTCCTCACCAGGGGAACTCAGGTGAGCGCTTTGTGATATCCCCCCTGCTTTTAACAGAGGTCCCCTGCTCTCCAGGGGAACTCAGGTGAGCGCTTTGTGATGTCATTTCAGTTGGTCACCTGTTTCAAGGTTGAGATTGTCTTCCCCTGTGAATCCGGGCGTGTTGTGATATCCCTCCTGCTTTTAACAGACATCCCATCATCTCTAGGGGAACTCAGGTGAGCGCTTTTTGATGTCATTTCAGTTGGTCACCTGTTTCAAGGTGGAGGTTGGCTTCCCCTGTGACTCCTGGTGTGTTGTGATATCCCCCCTCCTTGTAACAGACATTCCCTCTTCTCCAAGTTAACTCAGGTGAGCGCTTTGTGATGTCATTTCAGTTGGTCACCTGTTTCAAGGTGCAGGTTGGCTTGCCAGTGTGTTATGTTATCCCCCATGCCAGAAGAGACATTCCCTCATCTCTAGGGGAACCCAGGTGAGCGCTTTGTGATGTCATTTCAGTAGGTCACCTGTTTCATGGTGGAGGTTGTCTTCCGCTGTGACTCCTGGTGTGTTGTGATAACCCCCCTGCTTGTAACAGACATCCCCTCTTCTCCAGGGGAACTCAGGTGAGCGCTTTGTGATGTCATTTCATAGGCTTCCCCTATGACTCCTGGTGTGTTGTGAGATCCCCCCTGCTTGTAACAGACATCCCCTCCTCACCAGGGGAACTCAGTTGAGCGCTTTCTGATATCCCCCCTGCTTGTAACAGACTTCCCCTGCTCTCCAGGGGAACTCAGGTGAGCGCTTTGTGATGTCATTTCAGTTGGTCACCTGTTTCAAGTTGGAGGTTGGCTTCCCCTGTGACTCCTGGTGTGTTATGATATCTCCCCTGCTTGTAACAGACATCCCCTCGTCTCCAGGTGTACTCTGGTGAGCGCTTTGTGATGTCATTTCAGTAGGTCACCTGTTTCAAGGTGGAGGTTGGCTTGCCAGTGTGTTATGTTATCCCCCATGCCAGAAGAGACATTCCCTCATCTCCAGGGGAACTGAGGTGAGTGCTTTGTGAGTTCATTGTAGTACGTCACAAGATTCCAGCTGGAGCTTGGCTTCCCCTCTGGTCTAGTGTGTTATGTGTTCCGCCATGCTAGTAAGAGACATTCCTTTGTCTCCATGGGAATAGAGTTGAGCGCTTTGTGATGTCATTTCAGTAGGTCTTAAGGTTCTAGTTGGAGGATGGCTTTCACTGTGACTTCTAGTGTGTTATGTTATCCGCCATTTCATTAAGAGACATTTCCTCATCTCCAGGGGAAGTGAGTGAGTGAGTCATTTCAGTTGGTCACCTGTTTCAAGGTTGAGGTTGGCTTCCCCTGTGACTCCTGGTGTGTTGTGATATCCCCCCTGCTTGTAACAGACATCCCCTCCTCACCAGGGGAACTCAGGTGAGCGCTTTCTGATATCCCCCCTGCTTGTAACAGACATCCCCTGCTCTCCAGGGGAACTCAGGTGAGCGCTTTGTGATGTCATTTCAGTTGGTCACCTGTTTCATGGTGGAGGATGGCTTCCACTGTGACTCCTGGTGTGTTGTGATAACCCCCCTGCTTGTAACAGACATCCCCTCCTCTCCAGGGGAACTCAGGTGAGCGCTTTGTGATGTCATTACAGTTGGTCACCTGTTTCAAGGTGGAGGTTGGCTTCCCCTCTGACTCCTGGTGTGTTTTGATATCCCCCCTTGTTGTAACAGACATCCCCTCCTCTCCACGGGAACTCAGGTGAGCGCTTTATGATGTCATTTCAGTTGGTCACCTGTTTCAAGGTGGAGGTTGGCTTCCCCTGTGACTCCTGGTGTGTTGTGATATAACAGACATCCCCTCCTCACCAGGGGAACTCAGTTGAGCGCTTTCTGATATCCCCCCTGCTTGTAACAGACTTCCCCTGCTCTCCAGGGGAACTCAGGTGAGCGCTTTGTGATGTCATTTCAGTTGGTCACCTGTTTCAAGTTGGAGGTTGGCTTCCCCTGTGACTCCTGGTGTGTTATGATATCTCCCCTGCTTGTAACAGACATCCCCTCGTCTCCAGGTGTACTCTGGTGAGCGCTTTGTGATGTCATTTCAGTAGGTCACCTGTTTCAAGGTGGAGGTTGGCTTGCCAGTGTGTTATGTTATCCCCCATGCCAGAAGAGACATTCCCTCATCTCCAGGGGAACTGAGGTGAGTGCTTTGTGAGTTCATTGTAGTACGTCACAAGATTCCAGCTGGAGCTTGGCTTCCCCTCTGGTCTAGTGTGTTATGTGTTCCGCCATGCTAGTAAGAGACATTCCTTTGTCTCCATGGGAATAGAGTTGAGCGCTTTGTGATGTCATTTCAGTAGGTCTTAAGGTTCTAGTTGGAGGATGGCTTTCACTGTGACTTCTAGTGTGTTATGTTATCCGCCATTTCATTAAGAGACATTTCCTCATCTCCAGGGGAAGTGAGTGAGTGAGTCATTTCAGTTGGTCACCTGTTTCAAGGTTGAGGTTGGCTTCCCCTGTGACTCCTGGTGTGTTGTGATATCCCCCCTGCTTGTAACAGACATCCCCTCCTCACCAGGGGAACTCAGGTGAGCGCTTTCTGATATCCCCCCTGCTTGTAACAGACATCCCCTGCTCTCCAGGGGAACTCAGGTGAGCGCTTTGTGATGTCATTTCAGTTGGTCACCTGTTTCATGGTGGAGGATGGCTTCCACTGTGACTCCTGGTGTGTTGTGATAACCCCCCTGCTTGTAACAGACATCCCCTCCTCTCCAGGGGAACTCAGGTGAGCGCTTTGTGATGTCATTACAGTTGGTCACCTGTTTCAAGGTGGAGGTTGGCTTCCCCTCTGACTCCTGGTGTGTTTTGATATCCCCCCTTGTTGTAACAGACATCCCCTCCTCTCCACGGGAACTCAGGTGAGCGCTTTATGATGTCATTTCAGTTGGTCACCTGTTTCAAGGTGGAGGTTGGCTTCCCCTGTGACTCCTGGTGTGTTGTGATATCCCCCCTGCTTGTAACAGACATCCCCTCCTCACCAGGGGAACTCAGGTGAGCGCTTTCTGATATCCCCCCTGCTTGTAACAGACATCCCCTCCTCTCCACGGGAACTCAGGTGAGCGCTTTATGATGTCATTTCAGTTGGTCACCTGTTTCAAGGTGGAGGTTGGCTTCCCCTGTGACTCCTGGTGTGTTGTGATATCCCCCCTGCTTGTAACAGACATCCCCTCCTCACCAGGGGAACTCAGGTGAGCGCTTTCTGATATCCCCCCTGCTTGTAACAGACATCCCCTCCTCTCCAGGGGAACTCAGGTGAGCGCTTTGTGATGTCATTTCAGTTGGTCACCTGATTCAAGGTGGAGGTTGGCTTCCCCTGTGACTCCTGGTGTGTTGTGATATCCCCCCTGCTTGTAATAGACATCCCCTCCTCTCCAGGGGAACTCAGGTGAGCGCTTTGTGATGTCCCCCCTGCTTGTAACAGAGATCCCCTGCTCTCCAGGGGAACTCACTTCAGCACTTTGTGATGTCATTTCAGTTGGTCACCTGTTTCAAGGTTGAGGTTGGCTTCCCCTGTGACTCCTGGTGTGTTGTGATATCCCCCCTGCTTGTAACAGACATCCCCTCCTCACTAGGGGAACTCAGGTGAGCCCTTTCTGATATCCCCCCTGCTTGTAACAGACATCCCCTGCTCTCCAGGGGAACTCAGGTGAGCACTTTGTGATGTCATTTCAGTTGGTCACCTGTTTCATGGTGGAGGTTGGCTTCCGCTGTGACTCCTGGGGTGTTGTGATAACCCCCCTTCTTGTAACAGACATCCCCTCCTCTCCACGGGAACTCAGGTGAGCGCTTTTTGATGTCATTTCAGTTGGTCACCTGTTTCAAGGTTGAGGTTGGCTTCCCCTATGACTCCTGGTGTGTTGTGAGATCCCCCCTGCTTGTAACAGACATCCCCTCCTCACCAGGGGAACTCAGTTGAGCGCTTTCTGATATCCCCCCTGCTTGTAACAGACTTCCCCTGCTCTCCAGGGGAACTCAGGTGAGCGCTTTGTGATGTCATTTCAGTTGGTCACCTGTTTCAAGTTGGAGGTTGGCTTCCCCTGTGACTCCTGGTGTGTTATGATATCTCCCCTGCTTGTAACAGACATCCCCTCGTCTCCAGGTGTACTCTGGTGAGCGCTTTGTGATGTCATTTCAGTAGGTCACCTGTTTCAAGGTGGAGGTTGGCTTGCCAGTGTGTTATGTTATCCCCCATGCCAGAAGAGACATTCCCTCATCTCCAGGGGAACTGAGGTGAGTGCTTTGTGAGTTCATTGTAGTACGTCACAAGATTCCAGCTGGAGCTTGGCTTCCCCTCTGGTCTAGTGTGTTATGTGTTCCGCCATGCTAGTAAGAGACATTCCTTTGTCTCCATGGGAATAGAGTTGAGCGCTTTGTGATGTCATTTCAGTAGGTCTTAAGGTTCTAGTTGGAGGATGGCTTTCACTGTGACTTCTAGTGTGTTATGTTATCCGCCATTTCATTAAGAGACATTTCCTCATCTCCAGGGGAAGTGAGTGAGTGAGTCATTTCAGTTGGTCACCTGTTTCAAGGTTGAGGTTGGCTTCCCCTGTGACTCCTGGTGTGTTGTGATATCCCCCCTGCTTGTAACAGACATCCCCTCCTCACCAGGGGAACTCAGGTGAGCGCTTTCTGATATCCCCCCTGCTTGTAACAGACATCCCCTGCTCTCCAGGGGAACTCAGGTGAGCGCTTTGTGATGTCATTTCAGTTGGTCACCTGTTTCATGGTGGAGGATGGCTTCCACTGTGACTCCTGGTGTGTTGTGATAACCCCCCTGCTTGTAACAGACATCCCCTCCTCTCCAGGGGAACTCAGGTGAGCGCTTTGTGATGTCATTACAGTTGGTCACCTGTTTCAAGGTGGAGGTTGGCTTCCCCTCTGACTCCTGGTGTGTTTTGATATCCCCCCTTGTTGTAACAGACATCCCCTCCTCTCCACGGGAACTCAGGTGAGCGCTTTATGATGTCATTTCAGTTGGTCACCTGTTTCAAGGTGGAGGTTGGCTTCCCCTGTGACTCCTGGTGTGTTGTGATATCCCCCCTGCTTGTAACAGACATCCCCTCCTCACCAGGGGAACTCAGGTGAGCGCTTTCTGATATCCCCCCTGCTTGTAACAGACATCCCCTCCTCTCCACGGGAACTCAGGTGAGCGCTTTATGATGTCATTTCAGTTGGTCACCTGTTTCAAGGTGGAGGTTGGCTTCCCCTGTGACTCCTGGTGTGTTGTGATATCCCCCCTGCTTGTAACAGACATCCCCTCCTCACCAGGGGAACTCAGGTGAGCGCTTTCTGATATCCCCCCTGCTTGTAACAGACATCCCCTCCTCTCCAGGGGAACTCAGGTGAGCGCTTTGTGATGTCATTTCAGTTGGTCACCTGATTCAAGGTGGAGGTTGGCTTCCCCTGTGACTCCTGGTGTGTTGTGATATCCCCCCTGCTTGTAATAGACATCCCCTCCTCTCCAGGGGAACTCAGGTGAGCGCTTTGTGATGTCCCCCCTGCTTGTAACAGAGATCCCCTGCTCTCCAGGGGAACTCACTTCAGCACTTTGTGATGTCATTTCAGTTGGTCACCTGTTTCAAGGTTGAGGTTGGCTTCCCCTGTGACTCCTGGTGTGTTGTGATATCCCCCCTGCTTGTAACAGACATCCCCTCCTCACTAGGGGAACTCAGGTGAGCCCTTTCTGATATCCCCCCTGCTTGTAACAGACATCCCCTGCTCTCCAGGGGAACTCAGGTGAGCACTTTGTGATGTCATTTCAGTTGGTCACCTGTTTCATGGTGGAGGTTGGCTTCCGCTGTGACTCCTGGGGTGTTGTGATAACCCCCCTTCTTGTAACAGACATCCCCTCCTCTCCACGGGAACTCAGGTGAGCGCTTTTTGATGTCATTTCAGTTGGTCACCTGTTTCAAGGTTGAGGTTGGCTTCCCCTATGACTCCTGGTGTGTTGTGAGATCCCCCCTGCTTGTAACAGACATCCCCTCCTCACCAGGGGAACTCAGTTGAGCGCTTTCTGATATCCCCCCTGCTTGTAACAGACTTCCCCTGCTCTCCAGGGGAACTCAGGTGAGCGCTTTGTGATGTCATTTCAGTTGGTCACCTGTTTCAAGTTGGAGGTTGGCTTCCCCTGTGACTCCTGGTGTGTTGTGATATCCCCCCTGCTTGTAACAGACATCCCCTCTTCTCCAAGTTAACTCAGGTGAGCGCTTTGTGATGTCATTTCAGTTGGTCACCTGTTTCATGGTGGAGGTTTGCTTCCGCTGTGACTCCTGGTGTGTTGTGATAACCCCCCTGCTTGTAACAGACATCCCCTCCACTCCAGGGGAACTCAGGTGTGCGCTTTGTGATGTCATTACCCTTGGTCACCTGTTTCAAGGTGGAGGTTGGCTTCCCCTCTTACTCCTGGTGTGTTTTGATATCCCCCCTTCTTGTAATAGACATCCCCTCCTCTCCAGGGGAACTCAGGTGAGCGTTTTGTGATATCCCCCCTGCTTGTAACAAACATCCCCTCTTCTCCAGGGGAACTCAGGTGAGCGCTTTGTGATGTCATTTCAGTTGGTCACCTATTTCAAGGTTGAGGTTGGCTTCCCCTGTGACTCCTGGTGTGTTGTGATATCCCCCCTGCTTGTAACAGACATCCCCTCCTCACCAGGGGAACTCAGTTGAGCGCTTTCTGATATCCCCCCTGCTTGTAACAGATTTCCCCTGCTCTCCAGGGGAACTCAGGTGAGCGCTTTGCGATGTCATTTCAGTTGGTCACCTGTTTCAAGTTGGAGGTTGGCTTCCCCTGTGATTCCTGGTGTGTTGTGATATCGCCCCTGCTTGTAACAGACAACCCCCCCTCTCCAGGGGAACTCAGGTGTGCGCTTTGTGATGTCATTACCCTTGGTCACTTGTTTCATGGTGGAGGTTCGGTTCCGCTGTGACTCCTGGTGTGTTGTGATAACCCCCCTTCTTGTAACAGACATCCCCTCCTCTCCACGGGAACTCAGGTGAGCGCTTTGTGATGTCATTTCAGTTGGTCACCTGTTTCAAGGTGGAGGTTGGCTTCCCCTCTGACTCCTGGTGTGTTTTGATATCCCCCCTTCTTGTAATAGACATCCCCTCATCTCCAGGGGAACTCAAGTGAGCGCTTTGTGATATCCCCCTTGCTTGTAACAGACATCCCCTCTTCTCCAAGTTAACTCAGGTGAGCGCTTTGTGATGTCATTTCAGTTGGTCACCTGTTTCATGGTGGAGGTTGGCTTCCGCTGTGACTCCTGGTGTGTTGTGATAACCCCCCTGCTTGTAACAGACATCCCCTCCTCTCCAGGGGAACTCAGGTGTGCGCTTTGTGATGTCATTACTCTTGGTCACCTGTTTCAAGGTGGAGGTTGGCTTCCCCTCTGACTCCTGGTGTGTTTTGATATCCCCCCTTCTTGTAATCGACATCCCCGCCTCTCCAGGGGAACTCAGGTGAGCGCTTTGTGATATCCCCCCTGCTTGTAACAAACATCCCCTCTTCTCCAGGGGAACTCAGGTGAGCGCTTTCTGATGTCATTTCAGTTGGTCATCTGTTTCAAGGTAGAGGTTGTCTTCCGCTGTGACTCCTGGTGTGTTGTAATATCCCCCCTGCTTGTAACAGACATCCCCTATTCTCCAAGTTAACTCAGGTGAGCGCTTTGTGATGTCATTTCAGTTGGTCACCTGTTTCATGGTGGAGGTTGGCTTACGCTGTGACTCCTGGTGTGTTTTGATATCCCCCCTTCTTGTAGTAGACATCCCCTCCTCTCCAGGGGAACTCAGGTGAGCGCTTTGTGATGTCATTTCAGTTGGTCACCTATTTCAAGTTGGACGTTGGCTTCCCCTGTGACTCCTGATGTGTTGTGATATCCCCCCTGCTTGTAACAGACATCCCCTCCTCTCCACGGGAACTCAGGTGAGCGCTTTGTGATGTCATTTCAGATGGTCACCTGTTTCAAGGTGGAGGTTGGCTTCCCCTCTGACTCCTGGTGTGTTTTGATATCCCCCCTTCTTGTAACAGACATCCCCTCTTCTCCAAGTTAACTCAGGTGAGCGCTTTGTGATGTCATTTCAGTTGGTCACCTGTTTCATGGTGGAGGTTGGCTTACGCTGTGACTCCTGGTGTGTTTTGATATCCCCCCTTCTTGTAGTAGACATCCCCTCCTCTCCAGGGGAACTCAGGTGAGCGCTTTGTGATGTCATTTCAGTTGGTCACCTGTTTCAAGTTGGAGGTTGGCTTCCCCTGTGACTCCTGATGTGTTGTGATATCCCACCTGCTTGTAACAGACATCCCCTCTTCTCCAAGTTAACTCAGGTGAGCGCTTTGTGATGTCATTTCAGTTGGTCACCTGTTTCATGGTGGAGGTTGGCTTCTGCTGTGACTCCTGGTGTGTTGTGATATCCCCCCTGTTTGTAACAGAGATCCCGTGCTCTCCATGGGAACTCAGGTGAGCGCTTTGTGATGTCATTTCAGTTGGTCACCTGTTTCATGGTGGAGGTTGGCTTACGCTGTGACTCCTGGTGTGTTTTGATATCCCCCCTTCTTGTAGTAGACATCCCCTCCTCTCCAGGGGAACTCAGGTGAGCGCTTTGTGATGTCATTTCAGTTGGTCACCTGTTTCAAGTTGGAGGGTGGCTTCCCCTGTGACTCCTGATGTGTTGTGATATCCCCCCTGCTTGTAACAGACATCCCCTCCTCTCCACGGGAACTCAGGTGAGCGCTTTGTGATGTCATTTCAGTTGGTCACCTGTTTCAAGTTGGAGGTTGGCTTCCCCTGTGACTCCTGGTGTGTTGTGATATCCCCCCTGCTTGTAACAGACATCCCCTCTTCTCCAAGTTAACTCAGGTGAGCGCTTTGTGATGTCATTTCAGTTGGTCACCTGTTTCATGGTGGAGGTTGGCTTCTGCTGTGACTCCTGGTGTGTTGTGATATCCCCCCTGCTTGTAACAGAGATCCCGTGCTCTCCATGGGAACTCAGGTCAGCGCTTTGTGATGTCATTACAGTTGGTCACCTATTTCAAGGTGGAGGTTGGCTTCCCCTGTGTCTCCTGGTGTGTTGTGATATCCCCCCTGCTTGTAACGGACATCCCCTCCTCTCAAGGGAAAGTCAAGTCAGCGCTTTGTGATGTCAATTCAGTTGGTCACCTGTTTCAAGGTGGACGTTGGCTTCCCCTGTGACCCCTGGTGTGTTGTGATATCCCCCCTGCTTGTAACAGACATCCCCTCCTCAGCAGGGGAACTCTGGTGAGCGCTTTGTGATATCCCCCCTTGTTGTAACAGACATCCCCTCATCTCTAGGGGAACTCAGGTGAGCGCTTTGTGATGTCATTTCAGTTGGTCACATGTTTCAAGGTTGAGGTTGGCTTCCCCTGTGACTCCTGGTGTGTTGTGATATCCCCCCTACTTGTAACAAACATCCCCTCCTCACCAGGGGAACTCAGGTGAGCGCTTTGTGATGTCATTTCAGTTGGTCACCTGTTTCATGGTGGAGGATGGCTTCCGCTGTGACTCCTGGTGTGTTGTGAAAACCCCCCTGCTTGTAACAGACATCCCCTCCTCTCCAGGGGAACTCAGGTGAGCGCTTTGTGATGTCATTACAGTTGGTCACCTGTTTCAAGGTGGAGGTTGGCTTCCCCTCTGATTCCTGGTGTGTTTTGATATCCCCCCTTGTTGTAATAGACATCCCCTCCACTCCAGGGGAACTCAGGTGAGCGCTTTGTGATATTCCCCCTGTTTGTAACAAACATCCCCTCTTCTCCAGGGGAACTCAGGTGAGCGCTTTGTGATGTCATTACAGTTGGTCACCTGTTTCAAGGTGGAGGTTGTCTTCCCCTGTGACTCCTAGTGTGTTATGATATCCCCCCTGCTTGTAACAGACATCCACTCGTCTCCAGGTGTACTCAGTTGAGCGCTTTCTGATATCCCCCCTGCTTGTAACAGACTTCCCCTGCTCTCCAGGGGAACTCAGGTGAGCGCTTTGTGATGTCATTTCAGTAGGTCACCTGTTTCAAGGTGGAGGTTGGCTTGCCAGTGTGTTATGTTATCCCCCATGCCAGAAGAGACATTCCCTCATCTCCAGGGGAACTGAGGTGAGTGCTTTGTGATGTCATTGTAGTACGTCACAAGATTCCAGCTGGAGCTTGGCTTCCCCTCTGGTCTAGTGTGTTATGTGTTCCGCCATGCCAGTAAGAGACATTCCTTTGTCTCCATGGGAATAGAGCGCTTTGTGATGACATTTCAGTAGGTCTTATGGTTCTAGTTGGACGATGGCTTTCACTCTGACTTGTAGTGTGTTATGTTATCCGCCCTGACATTAAGAGACATTTCCTCATCTCCAGGGGAAGTAAGTGAGTGAGTCATTTCAGTTGGTCACCTGTTTCAAGGTGAAGGTTGGCTGCCCCTGTGACTCCTGGCATGTTGTGATATCCCCCCTGCTTGTAAAAGACATCCCCTCCTCACCAGGGGAACTCAGTTGAGCGCTTTCTGATATCCCCCCTGCTTGTAACAGACTTCCCCTGCTCTCCAGGGGAACTCAGGTGAGCGCTTTGTGATGTCATTTCAGTTGGTCACCTGTTTCAAGTTGGAGGTTGGCTTCCCCTGTGACTCCTGTTGTGTTGTGATATCCCCCCTGCTTGTAACAGACATCCCCTCTTCTCCAAGTTAACTCAGGTGAGCGCTTTGTGATGTCTTTTCAGTTGGTCACCTGTTTCATGGTGGAGGTTTGCTTCCGCTGTGACTCCTGGGGTGTTGTGATAACCCCGCTTCTTGTAACAGACATCCCCTCCTCTCCACGGGAACTCAGGTGAGCGCTTTATGATGTCATTTCAGTTGGTCACCTGTTTCAAGGTGGAGGTTGGCTTCCCCTGTGACTCCTGGTGTGTTGTGATATCCCCCCTGCTTGTAACAGACATCCCCTCCTCTCCACGGGAACTCAGGTGAGCGCTTTTTGATGTCATTTCAGTTGGTCACCTGTTTCAAGGTTGAGGTTGGCTTCCCCTGTGACTCCTGGTGTGTTGTGATATCCCCCCTGCTTGTAACAGACATCCCCTCCTCACCAGGGGAACTCAGGTGAGCGCTTTCTGATATCCCCCCTGCTTGTAACAGACATCCCCTGCTCTCCAGGGGAACTCAGGTGAGCGCTTTGTGATGTCATTTCAGTTGGTCACCTGTTTCATGGTGGAGGATGGCTTCCACTGTGACTCCTGGTGTGTTGTGATAACCCCCCTGCTTGTAACAGACATCCCCTCCTCTCCAGGGGAACTCAGGTGAGCGCTTTGTGATGTCATTACAGTTGGTCACCTGTTTCAAGGTGGAGGTTGGCTTCCCCTCTGACTCCTGTTATGTTTTGATATCCCCCCTTGTTGTAATAGACATCCCCTCCACTCCAGGGGAACTCAGGTGAGCGCTTTGTGATATTCCCCCTGTTTGTAACAAACATCCCCTCTTCTCCAGGGGAACTCAGGTGAGCGCTTTGTGATGTCATTACAGTTGGTCACCTGTTTCAAGGTGGAGGTTGTCTTCCCCTGTGACTCCTGGTGTGTTATGATATCCCCCCTGCTTGTAACAGACATCCACTCGTCTCCAGGTGTACTCTGGTAAGCGCTTTGTGATGTCATTTCAGTAGGTCACCTGTTTCAAGGTGGAGGTTGGCTTGCCAGTGTGTTATGTTATCCCCCATGCCAGAAGAGACATTCCCTCATCTCCAGGGGAACTGAGGTGAGTGCTTTGTGATGTCATTGTAGTACGTCACAAGATTCCAGCTGGAGCTTGGCTTCCCCTCTGGTCTAGTGTGTTATGTGTTCCGCCATGCCAGTAAGAGACATTCCTTTGTCTCCATGGGAATACAGCGCTTTGTGATGACATTTCAGTAGGTCTTAAGGTTCTAGTTGGACGATGGCTTTCACTCTGACTTGTAGTGTGTTATGTTATCCGCCCTGACATTAAGAGACATTTCCTCATCTCCAGGGGAAGTAAGTGAGTGAGTCATTTCAGTTGGTCACCTGTTTCAAGGTGAAGGTTGGCTGCCCCTGTGACTCCTGGCATGTTGTGATATCCCCCCTGCTTGTAACAGACATCCCCTCCTCACCAGGGGAACTCAGTTGAGCGCTTTCTGATATCCCCCCTGCTTGTAACAGACTTCCCCTGCTCTCCAGGGGAACTCAGGTGAGCGCTTTGTGATGTCATTTCAGTTGGTCACCTGTTTCAAGTTGGAGGTTGGCTTCCCCTGTGACTCCTGTTGTGTTGTGATATCCCCCCTGCTTGTAACAGACATCCCCTCTTCTCCAAGTTAACTCAGGTGAGCGCTTTGTGATGTCATTTCAGTTGGTCACCTGTTTCATGGTGGAGGTTTGCTTCCGCTGTGACTCCTGGGGTGTTGTGATAACCCCGCTTCTTGTAACAGACATCCCCTCCTCTCCACGGGAACTCAGGTGAGCGCTTTATGATGTCATTTCAGTTGGTCACCTGTTTCAAGGTGGAGGTTGGCTTCCCCTGTGACTCCTGGTGTGTTGTGATATCCCCCCTGCTTGTAACAGACATCCCCTCCTCACCAGGGGAACTCAGGTGAGCGCTTTGTGATATCCCCCCTGCTTTTAACAGAGGTCCCCTGCTCTCCAGGGGAACTCAGGTGAGCGCTTTGTGATGTCATTTCAGTTGGTCACCTGTTTCAAGGTTGAGATTGTCTTCCCCTGTGAATCCGGGCGTGTTGTGATATCCCTCCTGCTTTTAACAGACATCCCATCATCTCTAGGGGAACTCAGGTGAGCGCTTTTTGATGTCATTTCAGTTGGTCACCTGTTTCAAGGTTGAGGTTGGCTTCCACTGTGACTCCTGGTGTGTTGTGATATCCCCCCTGCTTGTAATAGACATCCCCTCCTCTCCAGGGGAACTCAGGTGAGCGCTTTTTGATGTCATTTGAGTTGGTCACCTGTTTCAAGGTTGAGGTTGGCTTCCCCTAAGACTCCTGGTGTGTTGTGATATCCCCCCTGCTTGTAACAGACATCCCCTCCTCACCAGGGGAACTCAGTTGAGCGCTTTCTGATATCCCCCCTGCTTGTAACAGACTTCCCCTGCTCTCCAGGGGAACTCAGGTGAGCGCTTTGTGATGTCATTTCTGTTGGTCACCTGTTTCAAGGTGGATGTTGGCTTGCCAGTGTGTTATGTTATCCCCCATGCCAGAAGAGACATTCCCTCATCTCTAGGGGAACCCAGGTGAGCGCTTTGTGATGTCATTTCAGTTGGTCACCTGTTTCATGGTGGAGGATGGCTTCCGCTGTGACTCCTGGTGTGTTGTGATAACCCCCCTGCTTGTAACAGACATCCCCTCCTCTCCAGGGGAACTCAGGTGAGCGCTTTGTGATATCCCTCCTGCTTGTAACAGACATCCCCTGCTCTCCAGGGGAACTCTGGTGAGCGCTTTGTGATGTCATTTCAGTTGGTCACCTGTTTCAAGGTGGAGGTTGGCTTCCCCTGTGACTCCTGGTGTGTTGTGATATCCCCCCTCCTTGTAACAGACATTCCCTCTTCTCCAAGTTAACTCAGGTGAGCGCTTTGTGATGTCATTTCAGTTGGTCACCTGTTTCAAGGTGCAGGTTGGCTTGCCAGTGTGTTATGTTATCCCCCATGCCAGAAGAGACATTCCCTCATCTCTAGGGGAACCCAGGTGAGCGCTTTGTGATGTCATTACAGTTGGTCACCTGTTTCTTTTTTTTCTGCTTAACATTTTTATTGAAAGTTTTACACAACCACACAAAAGACACAAAATCTATTACTACCTATACCCCTTAACCCCCAATAACTACTAATAATAAAGACACCTCCCCCACAAACCAAAAACATACAATAACAACAACAACAACAAAAACATTTAGGAAAGACCCCCAACCATCTACAAATCAGGTTCCTTAATTTTCGAATACCACATGCACAAACAATATTATTGAAAATCCAAATTTCACAATTAAATCATTCATTGACCATTCATAATTATAATATATATCCTTAATTAAAAATAATAATATGATGAAATAAATATTTACAACTAATAAATGTTTACTTTAGAATACACTTCATCCTTGTCTTAACTAATTTATTCAACATAACCAATAATACTACTCTCATTTACCTTAATGCTTTTAAGATAATTTACAAATGGCTCCCAATTTTTTATAAAACTATCTAGCATTTGGTCTCTCATTAATATTGTTAACTTATCTAATTCTGCATACTCCTTAACCTTATCCAACCATTCATTTACACTTGGTATTTTTTCATTTTTCCAGTATTGAGCATAAATTATTCTTGCTGCTGAAATCATGTAAAGTAATAGTATTCTCCTTGCTTTTACTATTTCAGGATCCAAAATATTTAATAAGTATAATTCTGGTTTAAGTTTCAAGTCAAGCTTTGTTATTTTCCGAGTATATTGATGGATCTGTACCCAAAATTTTTTGCCTCTGGACATGTCCACCAAAGGTGATAAAAAGTACCATCAACCAATTTACATTTCCAACATTTTGTTAAACCATTTTTGTATATTTTAGACAATAATACCGGAGTCAAATAACATCTATACAGCATTTTGTAGTAATTTTCCCTTATATTAGTTGCTAATGTAAATTTTATATCTCTTTTCCATACCATCTCCCATTGCTGAAGCTTAATAGTGTGCCCTATATTTTGTGCCCAACGAATCATTGATTCTTTTATCACTTCCTTCTCAGTATGTTTTTTAAGTAACATATTGTAGATCTTTGCAATTAATTTCTCTTCTTGTTCATATATACACAAATCAGCCTCATTTTTTAAATTTTCAAACTGATAAACCTGTCTATCAGTTTTGAATTTGTCATATAACTGTCTGTATAGAAACCAATTGCAGGTACCACTTGCTACTGTTATATCTTCCTTTTGTTTAAATTTTATTTGCTGTTCAGAGTAATCTAACAGATCTTTATATTTTAGATACTCCTCTGAGTGCCATTTTTCCCTACCATATAATGCCTCATGTGGCGACACCCAGTATGGAATTTTTGGCCACAATTGGCTCTTATATTTAGACCAAGTTCTAAACAGTGCCCGCCTTATACAATGATTTTTAAATGTTTGATGTGTTCCTGCTTTCCCAAACCAGAGGTATGCATGCCAACCAAATTTTAAGTCATGACCTTCTAACTTTAAAATATAATTATTTCTTAACGTTAACCAGTCCTTGATCCAAACAAAACTTGCAGCATGATAATACAGTTCTAAATTTGGTAAGTTCAATCCACCTCTTTCTCTACTATCAAACAAATTTATTAACTTTATTCGTGGTTTCCTTTCCTGCCAAATAAATTTTGATAATTCCTTTTGCCAATCTCTAAATGGTTTCTCAGATGATATTATAGGGATTACCTGAAATAAAAATAACAATCTGGGTAAAATATTCATTTTAATAGCTGCAATTCTACCTAACAGAGACAGTGGTAAATTCCTCCATTTGTCCAAATCTCGTTTTATATCACACCAAGTTTTCCTATAATTATTATCAAACAATGTATTATTTTTACCAGAAATTACTACTCCTAAATACCTAATTTTCTTCTCTATTTTAAAGTTTGTTTTTGCCTCTAAAGTCATTTGATCCTTCTTTTGCATATTAAGTGCCAAAATTTTAGATTTCTGATTATTTATTTTAAGCCCTGATACTAAGCTAAACTTCTGAAATATTGACAAAGCTTTTTGAGAAGATGATATTGGATCTTCTAATAACAGAACTATATCATCTGCAAAGGCCCTAATTTTAAATTCTTCTCCCTTAATTTTTATCCCCTTAATCTCATTATCTTCCCTTATTTTATTCAATAATATTTCCAAAACCAAGATAAATAATAATGGTGAAAGAGGACATCCCTGGCGTGTACCTTTTCGTACATGACACATCTGTGAACACTGTCCATTAATCTTAATATTTGTAACCTGTTCCGAATATATCACTCTTATACCTTTCATAAATTTCTCTCCTAATCCCATCTTTTCTAAGCATTTCTGCATAAACTTCCAATTAACGTTGTCAAACGCCTTTTCTATATCTAAGAAAATTAAGGCTGCTGGTTTATCTATATGTAAATTCAAATATTCTATCACATTAATCACAATTCTTAAATTATCTTTAATTTGTCTTTTAGGAAGAAAACCTTATTGTTCTTTTTTAATATAGTCTTTTAAGACACTTTTCATCCTTTGAGCCAATATATCTGAGAAAATTTTATAATCATTATTTAACAAAGCAATAGGTCTGTAGCTTTTAACATCCAATACCTCCTGTTCCTCTTTGGGAATTAGCGTTATATACGATTGTTTCCATGAACTAGGGACTTCCATTCCTTCCAATATGTCATTCATAGTTATCTGCAGGGGCAGTAGTAACTCATCTATACATGTTTTATAAAAGATATTTGAGATCCCATCAGGTCCAGGAACTTTATTCAATTTACTTCTTCTTACACTCTCTATAATTTCGCTCACTGTAATAGGTGCATTTAAAAGTCTCCGTTGGTCATCTGTAATGGACATTACATTATGTTGACTTAAATAGCTTTCAATTATTTTTTCATCTATTTTCTGATCCCTATACAAATTTGAAAAAAATTGAACAAAACGTTCTTGAATATTTTTCTCTCCTGTTAATACTTCTTGTCCATCTTTTAGTTTTATTATTCTTCTTTTTGCCTTTTCTTGTCTCAATTTAATAGCTAGCCATCTACTTGGTTTGTTAGCAAATTCGAAATTATTTCTTTTAATAAATTTCATTTTTTTCTCCATATCAGAATCCATTAACATAGAGAACTGCCTTTGAAGATCTTTCTGTTTTTGCCTTAACTCATCATTAAAGGGGTCTGCTTTAATTTCTTTTTCAATTTTTCTCAGTTCACCTATTAATTTTTTCTCCTTTTCTCGCTGTTTCCTTTTTAATCTTGCACTCAGTTGTATAAAAATACCCCTCATAAAAGCCTTAGCAGTGTCCCATACAATGTAATTCTTGACTCCATTATTTAAATTGAATTTGAAAAATTCTTTTATTTGCTTTTTACATTGTTCTACCATATCTTTGTTTTTAAATATTGCTTCATTTACTCTCCACATCATCCTCCCCCTGTTCGTATCCTTAAGTACCATTGATACAGCATTATGATCTGAGAATACTTTAGGTTCAATATCTACTTTTAATGTTTTCAAAGCTAAATCTCCTGAAACCCAGATCATATCAATTCTAGATAGTGACTTATGTCTATCAGAATAAAAGGTATAACCTTTCGAGTTCCCATTTTTCAATCTCCATATATCCGTCAGATTCAAATCTTCTATCATATCAAAAAAAGGCTTAGGAAGCTTTCCTTTTGGATTCTTAACCAATTTACTTACTTTTTTATCTAATTCTAAGTTTACAACCCCATTGAAATCTCCCATTAAACACCAACTTTCATATTCCAAAGATGAAATTTTTTTAGTTAAATCATAATAAAATTTCTGTTTTCTCTCATTTGGCGCATATATTGCTAACATCATAATCTTCTTGCCTAGACAACTAATTTCCACCCCTAAATATCTTCCTCTGTCATCCTCGATAATTTTTTGTGGAGATAATAACGGATTAATATACATCACAATGCCATTCTTTTTAACATTATTTGAAGCTATAAATTCATTACCCAATGATTTATTAATTAACAAATTACTGTTGTTTTTCCTAATGTGTGTCTCTAACAAACAAGCTACATCTATCTTTTGGTTCTTTAAGTAGTGAAAAACCTTTTTTCTTTTCTGTGGTATATTTAAACCATTAATGTTCCAAGACCAAATTTTATAACTCATCATTCAATAATTAATATAAACAAAAATACAGGTTTTGAGTCTTATCCTCTTGATCCTTGATTTTCCTCTTCTGTCTTTTCTTCTTCAGTTGAAAAGTCTCTTTCAAATTTCTGCCAAAAATCTCTTGCCTGTTGTAATGTTGTCAATCTATATTTTTTTGTCTTCCATTTAAAGGAGACTCCCTCTATTTCTTCCCATTTGAAAATTATTCCATTCTTTTTCAAAGCTTCAGTCAGGAAGCCATATTCTCTTCTTCTTTTTAGAATACTAAGGGGGATTTCCTTCATAATAGGTATCTCCTTTCCTTCACAGACAAGTCTTTTTGTAAAATGCAGTTTTAACACATCATCTCTAGTTTTCTTCCGAAGAAAGAATACCAAAACATCTCTAACAATATTTTTCATTTTAGAATATCTTGAGTTCACTCTGAATACACGGTCTATTTCCACTTCTAAAGCCTCCTCTGTTATGTTAATAAATTCAGCCAGTATTTTAATCATTTTTTCTCTAATATCTTCAGCCTCCTCCTCCTTAATTCCTCGAAATCTCAAAGTCCCTTCTCTCTGTCGCAGTTCCAGACGTGCCTGCTCAACCATCAAATTCTCATGAACTTTAACAATATTTTTCTGTTCCTCATTTATGCCTTCCATTTGTTCATTCATCTTTTTAAACTCTGAATTTAACTTTACAGTAACAGTTTCTATAGCTTTAAGTTGAGTTATTTCTTTTTTCAACTCTCCTAGTTCCACATCCATTCTTGACAACTTATCTTCCATTTTATTTAACTTATCATCAATGCCGTTTAACCTTGAGGTTGCATTAGCTTTAAATTCAGAGAGCATTCCTATTAAATAGTCCAATTTAGTTGATTCAGAATCTGTACTATTTTTTCTCCTTGTGGTGGCCATATTCTCTCAAACTCTCTAAATAATTAACTCAATATAGCCTAATTCACCATTTGATTTTTAAACAATGAATACCATATGACATATGCAGCTTCCAACTCCTCTTTTATGTCTGCAGACAGCTTTGTTCAAAAGTCTTCTAATATATAAGAAGGGAGTCCTTGTTACTCTCAAGTAAATTGTTACCGGCAATTAATTATAGCTTGGTATAGTGAAAACTCCTTTTTTTACATCTGTCAAGACCATAAGTCAGCACGTTTCTTTTCCAACCTGGTATGTAGACAGCCTCCTTATTCAAATACATTCATCAATCTTCTTTAAATTGGAGATAACAGCCATTGCCGGCTATAGGAAAACACTATCCACTGAGTAGCTTGATGGAGCCTTATCTCAAGCAGCTGGAACCCCTCGGAGTAAGTAACTTCAAAGTGTATCCACGCAGCTTTTAAAAGACTTATCGGCAGCCTGGACACCCCCTTTTCGCAGGGGGGTGGAAGTCTGACAGAGGAATAAAAAATATATATCCTCTATCGCATACTTGCTCAGTAGTAGTGCTCAGCTAAGAAAGCTGAGCTGCCTAGCCCGCGATAGCCGGAACCGGAAGCCCTGTTTCAAGGTGGAGGTTGTCTTCCCCTGTGACTCCTGGTGTGTTATGATATCCCCCCTGCTTGTAACAGACATCCCCTCGTCTCCAGGTGTACTCTGGTGAGCGCTTTGTGATGTCATTTCAGTAGGTCACCTGTTTCAAGGTGGAGGTTGGCTTGCCAGTGTGTTATGTTATCCACCATGCCAGAAGAGACATCCCCTCCTCTCCAGGGGAACTCAGGTGAGTGCTTTGTGATGTCATTGTAGTACGTCACAAGATTCCAGCTGGAGCTTGGCTTCCCCTCTGGTCTAGTGTGTTATGTGTTCCGCCATGCCAGTAAGAGACATTCCTTTGTCTCCATGGGAATAGAGTTGAGCGCTTTGTGATGTCATTTCAGTAGGTCTTAAGGTTCTAGTAAGAGATATCCCCTCCTCTCCAGGGGAACTCAGGTGAGCGCTTTGTGATGTCATTTCAACAGGTGTCCAGTTTCTAGCTGGAGGTTGGCGCTTTGTGATGTCATTTTAGTAGCTTGCCCTCTGACTTCCAGTGTGTTATGTTATCCCCCATGCCAGAAGAGAGATTCCCTCATCTCCAGGGGAACTGAGGTGAGTGCTTTGTGATGTCATTGTAGTACGTCACAAGATTCCAGCTGGAGCTTGGCTTCCCCTCTGGTCTAGTGTGTTATGTGTTCCGCCATGCCAGTAAGAGACATTCCTTTGTCTCCATGGGAATAGAGTTGAGCGCTTTGTGATGTCATTTCAGTAGGTCTTAAGGTTCTAGTTGGACGATGGCTTTCACTCTGACTTCTAGTGTGTTATGTTATCCGCCATGACATTAAGAGACATTTCCTCATCTCCAGGGGAAGTGAGTGAGTGAGTCATTTCAGTTGGTCACCTGTTTCAAGGTGAAGGTTGGCTGCCCCTGTGACTCCTGGCGTGTTGTGATATCCCCCCTGCTTGTAACAGACTTCCCCTGCTCTCCAGGGGAACTCAGGTGAGCGCTTTGTGATGTCATTTCAGTTGGTCACCTGTTTCAAGTTGGAGGTTGGCTTCCCCTGTGACTCCTGGTGTGTTGTGATATCCCCGCTGCTTGTAACAGACATCCCCTCTTCTCCAAGTTAACTCAGGTGAGCGCTTTCTGATGTCATTTCAGTTGGTCACCTGTTTCATGGTGGAGGTTGGCTTCCGCTGTGACTCCTGGGGTGTTGTGATAACCCCCCTTCTTGTAACAGACATCCCCTCCTCTCCACGGGAACTCAGGTGAGCGCTTTATGATGTCATTTCAGTTGGTCACCTGTTTCAAGGTGGAGGTTGGCTTCCCCTGTGACTCCTGGTGTGTTGTGATATCCCCCCTGCTTGTAACAGACATCCCCTCCTCACCAGGGGAACTCAGGTGAGCGCTTTCTGATATCCCCCCTGCTTGTAACAGACATCCCCTCCTCTCCACGGGAACTCAGGTGAGCGCTTTATGATGTCATTTCAGTTGGTCACCTGTTTCAAGGTGGAGGTTGGCTTCCCCTGTGACTCCTGGTGTGTTGTGATATCCCCCCTGCTTGTAACAGACATCCCCTCCTCACCAGGGGAACTCAGGTGAGCGCTTTCTGATATCCCCCCTGCTTGTAACAGACATCCCCTCCTCTCCAGGGGAACTCAGGTGAGCGCTTTGTGATGTCATTTCAGTTGGTCACCTGATTCAAGGTGGAGGTTGGCTTCCCCTGTGACTCCTGGTGTGTTGTGATATCCCCCCTGCTTGTAATAGACATCCCCTCCTCTCCAGGGGAACTCAGGTGAGCGCTTTGTGATGTCCCCCCTGCTTGTAACAGAGATCCCCTGCTCTCCAGGGGAACTCACTTCAGCACTTTGTGATGTCATTTCAGTTGGTCACCTGTTTCAAGGTTGAGGTTGGCTTCCCCTGTGACTCCTGGTGTGTTGTGATATCCCCCCTGCTTGTAACAGACATCCCCTCCTCACTAGGGGAACTCAGGTGAGCCCTTTCTGATATCCCCCCTGCTTGTAACAGACATCCCCTGCTCTCCAGGGGAACTCAGGTGAGGACTTTGTGATGTCATTTCAGTTGGTCACCTGTTTCATGGTGGAGGTTGGCTTCCGCTGTGACTCCTGGGGTGTTGTGATAACCCCCCTTCTTGTAACAGACATCCCCTCCTCTCCACGGGAACTCAGGTGAGCGCTTTTTGATGTCATTTCAGTTGGTCACCTGTTTCAAGGTTGAGGTTGGCTTCCCCTATGACTCCTGGTGTGTTGTGAGATCCCCCCTGCTTGTAACAGACATCCCCTCCTCACCAAGGGAACTCAGTTGAGCGCTTTCTGATATCCCCCCTGCTTGTAACAGACTTCCCCTGCTCTCCAGGGGAACTCAGGTGAGCGCTTTGTGATGTCATTTCAGTTGGTCACCTGTTTCAAGTTGGAGGTTGGCTTCCCCTGTGACTCCTGGTGTGTTGTGATATCCCCCCTGCTTGTAACAGACATCCCCTCTTCTCCAAGTTAACTCAGGTGAGCGCTTTGTGATGTCATTTCAGTTGGTCACCTGTTTCATGGTGGAGGTTTGCTTCCGCTGTGACTCCTGGGGTGTTGTGATAACCCCCCTTCTTGTAACAGACATCCCCTCCTCTCCACGGGAACTCAGGTGAGCACTTTATGATGTCATTTCAGTTGGTCACCTGTTTCAAGGTGGAGGTTGGCTTCCCCTGTGACTCCTGGCGTGTTGTGATATCCCCCCTGCTTGTAACAGACATCCCCTCCTCACCAGGGGAACTCAGGTGAGCGCTTTGTGATATCCCCCCTGCTTTTAACAGAGGTCCCCTGCTCGCCAGGGGAACTCAGGTGAGCGCTTTGTGATGTCATTTCAGTTGGTCACCTGTTTCAAGGTTGAGATTGTCTTCCCCTGTGAATCCGGGCGTGTTGTGATATCCCTCCTGCTTTTAACAGACATCCCATCATCTCTAGGGGAACTCAGGTGAGCGCTTTTTGATGTCATTTCAGTTGGTCACCTGTTTCAAGGTTGAGGTTGGCTTCCCCTGTGACTCCTGGTGTGTTGTGATATCCCCCCTGCTTGTAACAGACATCCCCTCCTCACCAGGGGAACTCAGGTGAGCGCTTTCTGATATCCCCCCTGCTTGTAACAGACATCCCCTGCTCTCCAGGGGAACTCAGGTGAGCGCTTTGTGATGTCATTTCAGTTGGTCACCTGATTCAAGGTGGAGGTTGGCTTCTTCTGTGACTCCTGGTGTGTTGTGATATCCCCCCTACTTGTAACAGACATCCCCTCCTCACCAGGGGAACTCAGTTGAGCGCTTTCTGATATCCCCCTGCTTGTAACAGACTTCCCCTGCTCTCCAGGGGAACTCAGGTGAGCGCTTTGTGATGTCATTTCTGTTGGTCACCTGTTTCAAGGTGGAGGTTGGCTTCCCCTTTGACTCCTGGCGTGCTGTGATATCCCCCCTGCTTGTAACAGACATCCCCTCCTCACCAGGGGAACTCAGGTGAGCTCTTTGTGATATCCCCCCTGCTTGTAACAGAGGTCCCCTGCTCTCCAGGGGAACTCAGGTGAGCGCTTTGTGATGTCATTTCAGTTGGTCACCTGTTTCAAGGTTGAGATTGTCTTCCCCTGTGAATCCGGGCGTGTTGTGATATCCCTCCTGCTTTTAACAGACATCGCCTCATCTCTAGGGGAACTCAGGTGAGCACTTTTTGATGTCATTTCAGTTAGTCACCTGTTTCAAGGTTGAGGTTGGCTTCCCCTGTGACTCCTGGTGTGTTGTGATATCCCCCCTGCTTGTAACAGACATCCCCTCCTCACCAGGGGAACTCAGTTGAGCGCTTTCTGATATCCCCTCTGCTTGTAACAGACTTCCCCTGCTCTCCAGGGGAACTCAGGTGAGCGCTTTGTGATGTCATTTCAGTTGGTCACCTGTTTCAAGTTGGAGGTTGGCTTCCCCTGTGACTCCTGGTGTGTTGTGATATCCCCACTGCTTGTAACAGACATCCCCTCTTCTCCAAGTTAACTCAGGTGAGCGCTTTGTGATGTCATTTTAGTTGGTCACCTGTTTCATGGTGGAGGTTGGCTTCCGCTGTGACTCCTGGGGTGTTGTGATAACCCCCCTTCTTGTAACAGACATCCCCTCCTCTCCACGGGAACTCAGGTGAGCGCTTTTTGATGTCATTTCAGTTGGTCACCTGTTTCAAGGTTGAGGTTGGCTTCCCCTATGACTCCTGGTGTGTTGTGATATCCCCCCTGCTTGTAACAGACATCCCCTCCTCACCAGGGGAACTCAGTTGAGCGCTTTCTGATATCCCCCCTGCTTGTAACAGACTTCCCCTGCTCTCCAGGGGAACTCAGGTGAGCGCTTTGTGATGTCATTTCAGTTGGTCACCTGTTTCAAGTTGGAGGTTGGCTTCCCCTGTGACTCCTGGTGTGTTGTGATATCCCCCCTGCTTGTAACAGACATCCCCTCTTCTCCAAGTTAACTCAGGTGAGCGCTTTGTGATGTCATTTCAGTTGGTCACCTGTTTCATGGTGGAGGTTGGCTTCTTCTGTGACTCCTGGTGTGTTGTGATATCCCCCCTGCTTGTAACAGACATCCCCTCCTCACCAGGGGAACTCAGTTGAGCGCTTTCTGATATCCCCCCTGCTTGTAACAGACTTCCCCTGCTCTCCAGGGGAACTCAGGTGAGCGCTTTGTGATGTCATTTCAGTTGGTCAACTGTTTCAAGGTGGAGGTTGGCTTGCCAGTGTGTTATGTTATCCCCCATGCCAGAAGAGTCATTCCCTCATCTCTAGGGCAACCCAGGTGAGCGCTTTGTGATGTCATTTCAGTTGGTCACCTGTTTCATGGTGGAGGATGGCTTCCGCTGTGACTCCTGGTGTGTTGTGATAACCCCCCTGCTTGTAACAAACATCCCCTCTTCTCCAGGGGAACTCAGGTGAGCGCTTTGTGATGTCATTTCAGTTGGTCATCTGTTTCAAGGTGGAGGTTGTCTTCCCCTGTGACTCCTGGTGTGTTATGATATCCCCCCTGCTTGTAACAGACATCCCCTCGTCTCCAGGTGTACTCTGGTGAGCGCTTTGTGATGTCATTTCAGTAGGTCACCTGTTTCAAGGTGGAGGTTGGCTTGCCAGTGTGTTATGTTATCCACCATGCCAGAAGAGACATTCCCTCATCTCCAGGGGAACTGAGGTGAGTGCTTTGTGATGTCATTGTAGTACGTCACAAGATTCCAGCTGGAGCTTGGCTTCCCCTCTGGTCTAGTGTGTTATGTGTTCCGCCATGCCAGTAAGAGACATTCCTTTGTCTCCATGGGAATAGAGTTGAGCGCTTTGTGATGTCATTTCAGTAGGTCTTAAGGTTCTAGTTGGACGATGGCTTTCACTCTGACTTCTAGTGTGTCATGTTATCCGCCATGACATTAAGAGACATTTCCTGATCTCCAGGGGAAGTGAGTGAGTGAGTCATTTCAGTTGGTCACCTGTTTCAAGGTGAAGGTTGGCTGCCCCTGTGACTCCTGGCGTGTTGTGATATCCCCCCTGCTTGTAACAGACATCCCCTCATCTCTAGGGGAACTCAGGTGAGCGCTTTGTGATGTCATTTCAGTTGGTCACCTGTTTCAAGTTGGAGGTTGTCTTCCCCTGTAACTCCTGGTGTGTTGTGATATCCCCCCTGCTTGTAACAGACATCCCCTCTTCTCCAAGTTAACTCAGGTGAGCGCTTTGTGATGTCATTTCAGTTGGTCACCTGTTTCATGGTGGAGGTTGGCTTCCGCTGTGACTCCTGGGGTGTTGTGATAACCCCCCTTCTTGTAACAGACATCCCCTCCTCTCCACGGGAACTCAGGTGAGCGCTTTGTGATGTCATTTCAGTTGGTCACCTGTTTCAAGGTGGAGGTTGGCTTCCCCTGTGACTCCTGGCGTGTTGTGATATCCCCCCTGCTTGTAACAGACATCCCCTCCTCACCAGGGGAACTCAGGTGAGCGCTTTGTGATATCCCCCCTGCTTGTAACAGAGGTCCCCTGCTCTCCAGGGGAACTCAGGTGAGCGCTTTGTGATGTCATTTCAGTTGGTCACCTGTTTCAAGTTGGAGGTTGGCTTCCCCTGTGACTCCTGGTGTGTTGTGATATCCCCCCTGCTTGTAACAGACATCCCCTCTTCTCCAAGTTAACTCAGGTGAGCGCTTTCTGATGTCATTTCAGTTGGTCACCTGTTTCATGGTGGAGGTTGGCTTCCGCTGTGACTCCTGGGGTGTTGTGATAACCCCCCTTCTTGTAACAGACATCCCCTCCTCACCAGGGGAACTCAGGTGAGCGCTTTCTGATATCCCTCCTGCTTTTAACAGACATCCCATCATCTCTAGAGGAACTCAGGTGAGCGCTTTTTGATATCATTTCAGTTGGTCACCTGTTTCAAGGTTGAGGTTGGCTTCCCCTGTGACTCCTGGTGTGTTGTGATATCCCCCCTGCTTGTAACAGACATCCCCTCCTCACCAGGGGAACTCAGGTGAGCGCTTTGTGATATCCCCCCTGCTTGTAACAGAGGTCCCCTGCTCTCCAGGGGAACTCAGGTGAGCGCTTTGTGATGTCATTTCAGTTGGTCACCTGTTTCATGGTGGAGGTTGGCTTCCGCTGTGACTCCTGGGGTGTTGTGATAACCCCCCTTCTTGTAACAGACATCCCCTCCTCTCCACGGGAACTCAGGTGAGCGCTTTGTGATGTCATTTCAGTTGGTCACCTGTTTCAAGGTGGAGGTTGGCTTCCCCTGTGACTCCTGGCGTGTTGTGATATCCCCCCTGCTTGTAACAGACATCCCCTCCTCACCAGGGGAACTCAGGTGAGCGCTTTGTGATATCCCCCCTGCTTGTAACAGAGGTCCCCTGCTCTCCAGGGGAACTCAGGTGAGCGCTTTGTGATGTCATTTCAGTTGGTCACCTGTTTCAAGTTGGAGGTTGGCTTCCCCTGTGACTCCTGGTGTGTTGTGATATCCCCCCTGCTTGTAACAGACATCCCCTCTTCTCCAAGTTAACTCAGGTGAGCGCTTTCTGATGTCATTTCAGTTGGTCACCTGTTTCATGGTGGAGGTTGGCTTCCGCTGTGACTCCTGGGGTGTTGTGATAACCCCCCTTCTTGTAACAGACATCCCCTCCTCACCAGGGGAACTCAGGTGAGCGCTTTCTGATATCCCTCCTGCTTTTAACAGACATCCCATCATCTCTAGAGGAACTCAGGTGAGCGCTTTTTGATATCATTTCAGTTGGTCACCTGTTTCAAGGTTGAGGTTGGCTTCCCCTGTGACTCCTGGTGTGTTGTGATATCCCCCCTGCTTGTAACAGACATCCCCTCCTCACCAGGGGAACTCAGGTGAGCGCTTTCTGATATCCCCCCTGCTTGTAACAGACATCCCCTGCTCTCCAGGGGAACTCAGGTGAGCGCTTTGTGATGTCATTTCAGTTGATCACCTGATTCAAGTTGGAGGTTGGCTTCCCCTGTGATTCCTGGTGTGTTGTGATATCCCCCCTGCTTGTAACAGACATCCCCTCCTCACCAGGGGAACTCAGGTGAGCGCTTTCTGATATCCCCCCTGCTTGTAACAGACATCCCCTCCTCTCCAGGGGAACTCAGGTGAGCGCTTTGTGATATCCCCCCTGCTTGTAACAGACATCCCCTTCTCTCCAGGGGAACTCACTTCAGCACTTTGTGATGTCATTTCAGTTGGTCACCTGATTCGGGGTGGAGGTTGGCTTCCCCTGTGACTCCTGGCGTGTTGTGATATCCCCCCTGCTTGTAACAGACATCCCCTCCTCTCCAGGGGAACTCAGGTGAGCGCTTTGTGATATCCCCCCTGCTTGTAACAGACATCCCCTTCTCTCCAGGGGAACTCACTTCAGCACTTTGTGATGTCATTTCAGTTGGTCACCTGATTCGGGGTGGAGGTTGGCTTCCCCTGTGACTCCTGGCGTGTTGTGATATCCCCCCTGCTTGTAACAGACATCCCCTCCTCACCACGGGAACTCAGGTGAGCGCTTTGTGATATCCCCCCTGCTTGTAACAGACATCCCCTGCTCTCCAGGGGAACTCAGGTGAGCGCTTTGTGATGTCATTTCAGTTGGTCACCTGTTTCAAGGTTGAGATTGTCTTCCCCTGTGAATCCAGGCGTGTTGTGATATGCCTCCTGCTTTTAACAGACATCCCCTCATCTCTAGGGGAACTCAGGTGAGCGCTTTGTGATGTCATTTCAGTTGGTCACCTGTTTCAAGGTTGAGGTTGGCTTCCCCTATGACTCCCGGTGTGTTGTGATATCCCCCCTGCTTGTAACAGACATCCCTTCCTCACTAGGGGAACTCAGGTGAGCCCTTTCTGATATCCCCCCTGCTTGTAACAGACATCCCCTGCTCTCCAGGGGAACTCAGGTGAGCGCTTTGTGATGTCATTTCAGTTGGTCACCTGTTTCAAGTTGGAGGTTGGCTTCCCCTGTGACTCCTGGTGTGTTGTGATATCCCCCCTGCTTGTAACAGACATCCCCTCTTCTCCAAGTTAACTCAGGTGAGCGCTTTGTGATGTCATTTCAGTTGGTCACCTGTTTCATGGTGGAGGTTGGCTTCCGCTGTGACTCCTGGTGTGTTGTGATAACCCCCATTCTTGTAACAGACATCCCCTCCTCTCCAGGGGAACTCAGGTGAGCGCTTTGTGATGTCATTTCAGTTGGTCACCTGTTTCAAGGTGGAGGTTGGCTTCCGCTGTGACTCCTGGTGTGTTGTGATAACCCCCATTCTTGTAACAGACATCCCCTCCTCTCCAGGGGAACTCAGGTGAGCGCTTCGTGATGTCATTACCGTTGGTCACCTGTTTCAAGGTGGAGGTTGGCTTCCCCTGTGACTCCTGGTGTGTTGTGATATCCCCCCTGCTTGTAACAGACATCCCCTCCTCACCAGGGGAACTCAGGTGAGCGCTTTGTGATATACCCCTGCTTGTAATAGAGATCCCCTGCTCTCCAGGGGAACTCAGGTCAGCGCTTTGTGATGTCATTTCAGTTGGTCACCTGTTTCAAGGTGGAGGTTGGCTTCCCCTGTGACTCCTGGTGTGTTGTTATATCCCCCCTGCTTATAACAGACATCCCCTCCTCTCCAGGGGAACTCAGGTGAGCGCTTTGTCATATCCCCCCTGCATGTAACAGACATCCCCACCTCTCCAGGTGAACTCAGGTGAGCGCTTTGTGATGTCATTTCAGTTGGTCACCTGTTTCAAGGTGGAGGTTGGCTTCCCCTGTGACTCCTGGTGTGTTGTGGTATCCCCCCTGCTTGTAACAGACATCCCCTGCTCTCCAGGGGAACTCAGGTGAGCGCTTTGTGATGTCATTTCAGTTGGTCACCTGTTTCAAGGTTGAGATTGTCTTCCCCTGTGAATCCGGCCGTGTTCTGATATCCCTCCTGCTTTTAACAGACATCCCCTCATCTCTAGGGGAACTCAGGTGAGCGCTTTGTGATGTCATTTCAGTTGGTCACCTGTTTCAAGGTTGAGGTTGGATTCCCCTGTGACTCCTGGTGTGTTGTAATATCCCCCCTGCTTGTAACAGACATCCCTTCCTCACCAGGGGAACTCAGGTGAGCCCTTTCTGATATCCCCCCTGCTTGTAACAGACATCCCATGCTCTCCAGGGGAACTCAGGTGAACGCTTTGTGATGCCATTTCAGTTGGTCACCTGTTTCAAGGTGGAGGTTGGCTTCCGCTGTGACTCCTGGTGTGTTGTGATAAGCCCCCTTCTTGTAACAGACATCCCCTCCACTCCAGGGGAACTCAGGTCAGCGCTTTGTGATGTCATTACAGTTGGTCACCTGTTTCAAGGTGGAGGTTGGCTTCCCCTGTGACTCCTGGTGCGTTGTGATATCCCCCCTGCTTGTAACGGACATCCCCTCCTCTCCCGGGGAACTCTGGTGAGCGCTGAGTGATGTCATTTCTGTTGGTCACCCGTTTCAAGGTGGAGGTTGGCTTCCCCTGTGACTCCTGGTGTGTTGTGATATCCCCCCTGCTTGTAACAGACATCCCCTCCTCAGCAGGGGAACTCAGGTGAGCGCTTTGTGATATCCCCCCTGCTTATAACAGACATCCCCTGCTCTCCAGGGGAACTCAGGTGAGCGCTTTGTGATGTCATTTCAGTTGGTCACCTGTTTCAAGGTGGAGGTTGGCTTCCCCTGTGACTCCTGCTGTGTTGTGATATCCCCCCTGCTTGTAACAGACATCCCCTCTTCTCCAAGTTAACTCAGGTGAGCGCTTTGTGATATCATTTCAGTTGGTCACCTGTTTCATGGTGGAGGTTGGCTTCCGCTGTGACTCCTGGTGTGTTGTGATAACCCCCCTGCTTGTAACAGACATCCCCTCCTTTCCAGGGGAACTCAGGTGAGCGCTTTGTGATGTCATTTCAGTTGGTCACCTGTTTCAAGGTGGAGGTTGGCTTCCGCTGTGACTCCTGGTGTGTTGTGATATCCCCCCTGCTTATAACAGACATCCCCTCATCTCTAGGGGAACTCAGGTGAGCGCTTTGTGATGTCATTTCAGTTGGTCACCTGTTTCAAGGTGGAGGTTGGCTTCCCCTGTGACTCCTGGCGTGTTGTGATATCCCCCCTGCTTGTAACAGACATCCCCTCCTCACCAGGGGAACTCAGGTGAGCGCTTTGTGATAGCCCCCCTGCTTGTAACAGACATCCCCTGCTCTCCAGGGGAACTCAGGTGAGCGCTTTGTGATGTCATTTCAGTTGGTCACCTGTTTCAAGGTTGAGATTGTCTTCCCCTGTGAATCCGGGCGTGTTGTGATATGCCGCCTGCTTTTAACAGATATCCCCTCATCTCTAGCGGAACTCAGGTGAGCGCTTTGTGATGTCATTTCAGTTGGTCACCTGTTTCAAGGTTGAGGTTGGCTTCCCCTGTGACTCCCGGTGTGTTGTGATATCCCCCCTGCTTGTAACAGACATCCCCTCCTCACCAGAGGAACTCAGGTGAGCCCTTTCTGATATCCCCCCTGCTTGTAACAGACATCCCCTGCTCTCCAGGGGAACTCAGGTGAGCGCTTTGTGATGTCATTTCAGTTGGTCACCTGTTTCAAGTTGGAGGTTGGCTTCCCCTCTGACTCCTGGTGTGTTTTGATATCCGCCCTTCTTGTAACAGACATCCCCTGCTCTCCAGGGGAACTCAGGTGAGCGCTTTGTGATGTCATTTCAGTTGGTCACCTGTTTCAAGGTGGAGGTTGGCTTCCGCTGTGACTCCTGGTGTGTTGTGATATCCCCCCTGCTTATAACAGACATCCCCTCAACTCTAGGGGAACTCAGGTGAGCGCTTTGTGATGTCATTTCAGTTGGTCACCTGTTTCAAGGTGGAGGTTGGCTTCCCCTGTGACTCCTGGCGTGTTGTGATATCCCCCCTGCTTGTAACAGACATCCCCTCCTCACCAGAGGAACTCAGGTGAGCGCTTTGTGATAGCCCCCCTGCTTGTAACAGACATCCCCTGCTCTCCAGGGGAACTCAGGTGAGCGCTTTGTGATGTCATTTAAGTTGGTCACCTGTTTCAAGGTGGAGGTTGGCTTCCGTTGTGACTCCTGGTGTGTTGTGATATCCCCCCTGCTTATAACAGACATCCCCTCATCTCTAGGGGAACTCAGGTGAGCGCTTTGTCATGTAATTTCAGTTGGTCACCTGTTTCAAGGTGGAGGTTGGCTTCCCCTGTGACTCCTGGCGTGTTGTGATATCCCCCCTACTTGTAACAGACATCCCCTCCTCACCAGGGTAACTCAGGTGAGCGCTTTGTGATAGCCCCCCTGCTTGTAACAGACATCCCCTGCGCTCCAGGGGAACTCAGGTGAGCGCTTTGTGATGTCATTTCAGTTGGTCACCTGTTTCAAGGTTGAGATTGTCTTCCCCTGTGAATCCGGGCATGTTGTGATATGCCTCCTGCTTTTAACAGACATCCCCTCATCTCTAGGGGAACTCAGGTGAGCGCTTTGTGATGTCATTTCAGTTGGTCACCTGTTTCAAGGTTGAGGTTGGCTTCCCCTGTGACTCCCGGTGTGTTGTGATATCCCCCCTGCTTGTAACAGACATCCCCTCCTCACCAGAGGAACTCAGGTGAGCCCTTTCTGATATCCCCCCTGCTTGTAACAGACATCCCCTGCTCTCCAGGGGAACTCAGGTGAGCGCTTTGTGATGTCATTTCAGTTGGTCACCTGTTTCAAGTTGGAGGTTGGCTTCCCCTGTGACTCCTGGCGTGTTGTGATATCCCCCCTGCTTGTAACAGACATCCCCTCCTCACCAGGGGAACTCAGGTGAGCCCTTTCTGATATCCCCCCTGCTTGTAACAGACATCCCCTCCTCTCCAGGGGAACTCAGGTGTGCGCTTTGTGATGTCATTACACTTGGTCACCTGTTTCAAGGTGGAGGTCGGCTTCCCCTCTGACTCCTGGTGTGTTTTGATATCCCCCCTTCTTGTAACAGACATCCCCTGCTCTCCAGGGGAACTCAGGTGAGCGCTTTGTGATGTCATTTCAGTTGGTCACCTGTTTCAAGGTGGAGGTTGGCTTCCGCTGTGACTCCTGGTGTGTTGTGATATCCCCCCTGCTTATAACAGACATCCCCTCATCTCTAGGGGAACTCAGGTGAGCGCTTTGTGATGTCATTTCAGTTGGTCACCTGTTTCAAGGTGGAGGTTGGCTTCCCCTGTGACTCCTGGCGTGTTGTGATATCCCCCCTGCTTGTAACAGACATCCCCTCCTCCCCAGGGGAACTCAGGTGAGCGCTTTGTGATAGCCCCCCTGCTTGTAACAGACATCCCCTGCTCTCCAGTGGAACTCAGGTGAGCGCTTTGTGATGTCATTTCAGTTGGTCACCTGTTTCAAGGTTGAGATTGTCTTCCCCTGTGAATCCGGGCGTGTTGTGATATGCCTCCTGCTTTTAACAGACATCCCCTCATCTCTAGGGGAACTCAGGTGAGCGCTTTGTGATGTCATTTCAGTTGGTCACCTGTTTCAAGGTTGAGGTTGGCTTCCCCTGTGACTCCCGGTGTGTTGTGATATCCCCCCTGCTTGTAACAGACATCCCCTCCTCACCAGAGGAACTCAGGTGAGCGCTTTCTCATATCCCCCCTGCTTGTAACAGACATCCCCTGCTCTCCAGGGGAACTCAGGTGAGCGCTTTGTGATGTCATTTCAGTTGGTCACCTGTTTCAAGTTGGAGGTTGGCTTCCCCTGTGACTCCTGGTGTGTTGTGATATCCCCCCTGCTTGTAACAGACATTCCCTCTTCTCCAAGTTAACTCAGGTGAGCGCTTTGTGATGTCATTTCAGTTGGTCACCTGTTTCATGGTGGAGGTTGGCTTCCGCTGTGACTCCTGGTGTGTTGTGATATCCCCCCTGCTTGTAACAGACATCCCCTCCTCTCCAGGGGAACTCAGGTGAGCGTTTGTGATATCCCCCCTGCATGTAACAGACATCCCCACCTCTCCAGGGGAACTCAGGTGAGCGCTTTGTGATGTCATTTCAGTTGGTCACCTGTTTTAAGGTGGAGGTTGGCTTCCCCTGTGACTCCTGGTGTGTTTTGATATCCCCCCTTCTTGTAATAAAGGTAAAGGTAAAGGTATCCCCTGTGCAAGCACCGAGTCATGTCTGACCCTTGGGGTGACGCCCTCTAGCGTTTTCATGGCAGACTCGATACGGGGTGGTTTGCCAGTGCCTTCCCCAGTCATGACCGTTTACCCCCCAGCAAGCTGGGTACTCATTTTACCGACCTCGGAAGGATGGAAGGCTGAGTCAACCTTGAGCCGGCTGCTGGGATTGAACTCCCAGCCTTATGGGCAAAGCTTTCAGACGGCTGCCTTACCACTCTGCGCCACAAGAGGCTCTATAAGAGGCTCCTTCTTGTAATAGACATCCCCTAATCTCTAGTGGAACTCAGGTGAGCGCTTTGTTATATCCCCCCTGCTTATAACAGACATCCCCTCCTCTCCAGGGGAACTCAGGTGAGCGCTTTGTGATGTCATTTCAGTTGGTCACCTGTTTCAAGGTGGAGGCTGGCTTCCCCTGTGACTCCTGGTGTGTTGTGATATCCCCCCTGCTTGTAACAGACATCCCATCATCTCTAGGGGAACTCAGGTGAGCGCTTTGTGATGTCATTTCAGTTGGTCACCTGTTTCAAGGTGGAGGTTGGCTTCCCCTGTGACTCCTGGCGTGTTGTGATATCCCCCCTGCTTGTAACAGACATCCCCTCCTCACCAGAGGAACTCAGGTGAGCGCTTTGTGATAGCCCCCCTGCTTGTAACAGACATCCCCTGCTCTCCAGGGGAACTCAGGTGAGCGCTTTGTGATGTCATTTCAGTTGGTCACCTGTTTCAAGGTGGAGGTTGGCTTCCGTTGTGACTCCTGGTGTGTTGTGATATCCCCCCTGCTTATAACAGACATCCCCTCATCTCTAGGGGAACTCAGGTGAGCGCTTTGTCATGTCATTTCAGTTGGTCACCTGTTTCAAGGTGGAGGTTGGCTTCCCCTGTGACTCCTGGCGTGTTGTGATATCCCCCCTGCTTGTAACAGACATCCCCTCCTCACCAGGGTAACTCAGGTGAGCGCTTTGTGATAGCCCCCCTGCTTGTAACAGACATCCCCTGCGCTCCAGGGGAACTCAGGTGAGCGCTTTGTGATGTCATTTCAGTTGGTCACCTGTTTCAAGGTTGAGATTGTCTTCCCCTGTGAATCCGGGCATGTTGTGATATGCCTCCTGCTTTTAACAGACATCCCCTCATCTCTAGGGGAACTCAGGTGAGCGCTTTGTGATGTCATTTCAGTTGGTCACCTGTTTCAAGGTTGAGGTTGGCTTCCCCTGTGACTCCCGGTGTGTTGTGATATCCCCCCTGCTTGTAACAGACATCCCCTCCTCACCAGAGGAACTCAGGTGAGCCCTTTCTGATATCCCCCCTGCTTGTAACAGACATCCCCTGCTCTCCAGGGGAACTCAGGTGAGCGCTTTGTGATGTCATTTCAGTTGGTCACCTGTTTCAAGTTGGAGGTTGGCTTCCCCTGTGACTCCTGGTGTGTTGTGATATCCCCCCTGCTTGTAACAGACATCCCCTCCTCACCAGGGGAACTCAGGTGAGCGCTTTGTGATGTCATTTCAGTTGGTCACCTGTTTCATGGTGGAGGTTGGCTTCCGCTGTGACTCCTGGTGTGTTGTGATATCCCCCCTGCTTGTAACAGACATCCCCTCCTCTCCAGGGGAACTCAGGTGAGCGTTTGTGATATCCCCCCTGCATGTAACAGACATCCCCATCTCTCCAGGGGAACTCAGGTGAGCGCTTTGTGATGTCATTTCAGTTGGTCACCTGTTTTAAGGTGGAGGTTGGCTTCCCCTGTGACTCCTGGTGTGTTTTGATATCCCCCCTTCTTGTAATAAAGGTAAAGGTAAAGGTATCCCCTGTGCAAGCACCGAGTCATGTCTGACCCTTGGGGTGACGCCCTCTAGCGTTTTCATGGCAGACTCGATACGGGGTGGTTTGCCAGTGCCTTCCCCAGTCATGACCGTTTACCCCCCAGCAAGCTGGGTACTCATTTTACCGACCTCGGAAGGATGTAAGGCTGAGTCAACCTTGAGCCGGCTGCTGGGATTGAACTCCCAGCCTTATGGGCAAAGCTTTCAGACGGCTGCCTTACCACTCTGCGCCACAAGAGGCTCTATAAGAGGCTCCTTCTTGTAATAGACATCCCCTAATCTCTAGTGGAACTCAGGTGAGCGCTTTGTTATATCCCCCCTGCTTATAACAGACATCCCCTCCTCTCCAGGGGAACTCAGGTGAGCGCTTTGTGATGTCATTTCAGTTAGTCACCTGTTTCAAGGTGGAGGCTGGCTTCCCCTGTGACTCCTGGTGTGTTGTGATATCCCCCCTGCTTGTAACAGACATCCCATCATCTCTAGGGGAACTCAGGTGAGCGCTTTGTGATGTCATTTCAGTAGGTCACCTGTTTCAAGGTGGAGGTTGGCTTCCCCTGTGACTCCTGGCGTGTTGTGATATCCCCCCTGCTTGTAACAGACATCCCCTCCTCACCAGAGGAACTCAGGTGAGCGCTTTGTGATAGCCCCCCTGCTTGTAACAGACATCCCCTGCTCTCCAGGGGAACTCAGGTGAGCGCTTTGTGATGTCATTTCAGTTGGTCACCTGTTTCAAGGTGGAGGTTGGCTTCCCCTGTGACTCCTGGCGTGTTGTGATATCCCCCCTGCTTGTAACAGACATCCCCTCCTCACCAGGGTAACTCAGGTGAGCGCTTTGTGATAGCCCCCCTGCTTGTAACAGACATCCCCTGCGCTCCAGGGGAACTCAGGTGAGCGCTTTGTGATGTCATTTCAGTTGGTCACCTGTTTCAAGGTTGAGATTGTCTTCCCCTGTGAATCCGGGCATGTTGTGATATGCCTCCTGCTTTTAACAGACATCCCCTCATCTCTAGGGGAACTCAGGTGAGCGCTTTGTGATGTCATTTCAGTTGGTCACCTGTTTCAAGGTTGAGGTTGGCTTCCCCTGTGACTCCCAGTGTGTTGTGATATCCCCCCTGCTTGTAACAGACATCCCCTCCTCACCAGAGGAACTCAGGTGAGCCCTTTCTGATATCCCCCCTGCTTGTAACAGACATCCCCTGCTCTCCAGGGGAACTCAGGTGAGCGCTTTGTGATGTCATTTCAGTTGGTCACCTGTTTCAAGTTGGAGGTTGGCTTCCCCTGTGACTCCTGGCGTGTTGTGATATCCCCCCTGCTTGTAACAGACATCCCCTCCTCACCAGGGGAACTCAGGTGAGCCCTTTCTGATATCCCCCCTGCTTGTAACAGACATCCCCTCCTCTCCAGGGGAACTCAGGTGTGCGCTTTGTGATGTCATTACACTTGGTCACCTGTTTCAAGGTGGAGGTCGGCTTCCCCTCTGACTCCTGGTGTGTTTTGATATCCCCCCTTCTTGTAACAGACATCCCCTGCTCTCCAGGGGAACTCAGGTGAGTGCTTTGTGATGTCATTTCAGTTGGTCACCTGTTTCAAGGTGGAGGTTGGCTTCCGCTGTGACTCCTGGTGTGTTGTGATATCCCCCCTGCTTATAACAGACATCCCCTCATCTCTAGGGGAACTCAGGTGAGCGCTTTGTGATGTCATTTCAGTTGGTCACCTGTTTCAAGGTGGAGGTTGGCTTCCCCTGTGACTCCTGGCGTGTTGTGATATCCCCCCTGCTTGTAACAGACATCCCCTCCTCCCCAGGGGAACTCAGGTGAGCGCTTTGTGATAGCCCCCCTGCTTGTAACAGACATCCCCTGCTCTCCAGGGGAACTCAGGTGAGCGCTTTGTGATGTCATTTCAGTTGGTCACCTGTTTCAAGGTTGAGATTGTCTTCCCCTGTGAATCCGGGCGTGTTGTGATATGCCTCCTGCTTTTAACAGACATCCCCTCATCTCTAGGGGAACTCAGGTGAGCGCTTTGTGATGTCATTTCAGTTGGTCACCTGTTTCAAGGTTGAGGTTGGCTTCCCCTGTGACTCCCGGTGTGTTGTGATATCCCCCCTGCTTGTAACAGACATTCCCTCCTCACCAGAGGAACTCAGGTGAGCGCTTTCTCATATCCCCCCTGCTTGTAACAGACATCCCCTGCTCTCCAGGGGAACTCAGGTGAGCGCTTTGTGATGTCATTTCAGTTGGTCACCTGTTTCAAGTTGGAGGTTGGCTTCCCCTGTGACTCATGGTGTGTTGTGATATCCCCCCTGCTTGTAACAGACATTCCCTCTTCTCCAAGTTAACTCAGGTGAGCGCTTTGTGATGTCATTTCAGTTGGTCACCTGTTTCATCGTGGAGGTTGGCTTCCGCTGTGACTCCTGGTGTGTTGTGATATCCCCCCTGCTTGTAACAGACATCCCCTCCTCTCCAGGGGAACTCAGGTGAGCGTTTGTGATATCCCCCCTGCATGTAACAGACATCCCCACCTCTCCAGGGGAACTCAGGTGAGCGCTTTGTGATGTCATTTCAGTTGGTCACCTGTTTTAAGGTGGAGGTTGGCTTCCCCTGTGACTCCTGGTGTGTTTTGATATCCCCCCTTCTTGTAATAAAGGTAAAGGTAAAGGTATCCCCTGTGCAAGCACCGAGTCATGTCTGACCCTTGGGGTGACGCCCTCTAGCGTTTTCATGGCAGACTCGATACGGGGTGGTTTGCCAGTGCCTTCCCCAGTCATGACCTGCCTTACCACTCTGCGCCACAAGAGGCTCTATAAGAGGCTCCTTCTTGTAATAGACATCCCCTAATCTCTAGTGGAACTCAGGTGAGCGCTTTGTTATATCCCCCCTGCTTATAACAGACATCCCCTCCTCTCCAGGGGAACTCAGGTGAGCGCTTTGTGATGTCATTTCAGTTGGTCACCTGTTTCAAGGTGGAGGCTGGCTTCCCCTGTGACTCCTGGTGTCTTGTGATATCCCCCCTGCTTGTAACAGACATCCCATCATCTCTAGGGGAACTCAGGTGAGCGCTTTGTGATGTCATTTCAGTTGGTCACCGGTTTCAAGGTTGAGGTTGGCTTCCCCTGTGACTCCTGGTGTGTTGTGATATCCCCCCTGCTTGTAACAGACATCCCCTCCTCACCAGGGGAATTCAGGTGAGCCCTTTCTGATATCCCCCCTGCTTGTAACAGACATCCCCTTCTCTCCAGGGGAACTCAGGTCAGCGCTTTGTGATGTCATTACAGTTGGTCACCTGTTTCAAGGTGGAGGTTGTCTTCCCCTGTGACTCCTGGTGTGTTATGATATCCCCCCTGCTTGTAACAGACATTCCCTCCTCTCCAGGGGAACTCAGGTGAGAGCTTTGTGATATCCCCCCTGCTTGTAACAGACATCCCCTCGTCTCCAGGTGTACTCTGGTGAGCGCTTTGTGATGTCATTTCAGTAGGTCACCTGTTTCAAGGTGGAGGTTGGCTTGCCAGTGTGTTATGTTATGCCCCATGCCAGAAGAGACATTCCCTCATCTCCAGGGGAACTGAGGTGAGTGCTTTGTGATGTCATTGTAGTACGTCACAAGATTCCAGCTGGAGCTTGGCTTCCCCTCTGGTCTAGTGTGTTATGTGTTCCGCCATGCCAGTAAGAGACATTCCTTTGTCTCCATGGGAATAGAGTTGAGCGCTTTGTGATGTCATTTCAGTAGGTCTTAAGGTTCTAGTAAGAGATATCCCCTCCTCTCCAGGGGAACTCAGGTGAGCGCTTTGTGATGTCATTTCAACAGGTGTCCAGTTTCTAGCTGGAGGTTGGCGCTTTGTGATGTCATTTTAGTAGCTTGCCCTCTGACTTCCAGTGTGTTATGTTATCCCCCATGCCAGAAGAGAGATTCCCTCATCTCCAGGGGAACTGAGGTGAGTGCTTTGTGATGTCATTGTAGTACGTCACAAGATTCCAGCTGGAGCTTGGCTTCCCCTCTGGTCTAGTGTGTTATGTGTTCCGCCATGCCAGTAAGAGACATTCCTTTGTCTCCATGGGAATAGAGTTGAGCGCTTTGTGATGTCATTTCAGTAGGTCTTAAGGTTCTAGTTGGACGATGGCTTTCACTCTGACTTCTAGTGTGTTATGTTATCCGCCATGACATTAAGAGACATTTCCTCATCTCCAGGGGAAGTGAGTGAGTGAGTCATTTCAGTTGGTCACCTGTTTCAAGGTGAAGGTTGGCTGCCCCTGTGACTCCTGGCGTGTTGTGATATCCCCCCTGCTTGTAACAGACTTCCCCTGCTCTCCAGGGGAACTCAGGTGAGCGCTTTGTGATGTCATTTCAGTTGGTCACCTGTTTCAAGTTGGAGGTTGGCTTCCCCTGTGACTCCTGGTGTGTTGTGATATCCCCGCTGCTTGTAACAGACATCCCCTCTTCTCCAAGTTAACTCAGGTGAGCGCTTTCTGATGTCATTTCAGTTGGTCACCTGTTTCATGGTGGAGGTTGGCTTCCGCTGTGACTCCTGGGGTGTTGTGATAACCCCCCTTCTTGTAACAGACATCCCCTCCTCTCCACGGGAACTCAGGTGAGCGCTTTATGATGTCATTTCAGTTGGTCACCTGTTTCAAGGTGGAGGTTGGCTTCCCCTGTGACTCCTGGTGTGTTGTGATATCCCCCCTGCTTGTAACAGACATCCCCTCCTCACCAGGGGAACTCAGGTGAGCGCTTTCTGATATCCCCCCTGCTTGTAACAGACATCCCCTCCTCTCCACGGGAACTCAGGTGAGCGCTTTATGATGTCATTTCAGTTGGTCACCTGTTTCAAGGTGGAGGTTGGCTTCCCCTGTGACTCCTGGTGTGTTGTGATATCCCCCCTGCTTGTAACAGACATCCCCTCCTCACCAGGGGAACTCAGGTGAGCGCTTTCTGATATCCCCCCTGCTTGTAACAGACATCCCCTCCTCTCCAGGGGAACTCAGGTGAGCGCTTTGTGATGTCATTTCAGTTGGTCACCTGATTCAAGGTGGAGGTTGGCTTCCCCTGTGACTCCTGGTGTGTTGTGATATCCCCCCTGCTTGTAATAGACATCCCCTCCTCTCCAGGGGAACTCAGGTGAGCGCTTTGTGATGTCCCCCCTGCTTGTAACAGAGATCCCCTGCTCTCCAGGGGAACTCACTTCAGCACTTTGTGATGTCATTTCAGTTGGTCACCTGTTTCAAGGTTGAGGTTGGCTTCCCCTGTGACTCCTGGTGTGTTGTGATATCCCCCCTGCTTGTAACAGACATCCCCTCCTCACTAGGGGAACTCAGGTGAGCCCTTTCTGATATCCCCCCTGCTTGTAACAGACATCCCCTGCTCTCCAGGGGAACTCAGGTGAGCACTTTGTGATGTCATTTCAGTTGGTCACCTGTTTCATGGTGGAGGTTGGCTTCCGCTGTGACTCCTGGGGTGTTGTGATAACCCCCCTTCTTGTAACAGACATCCCCTCCTCTCCACGGGAACTCAGGTGAGCGCTTTTTGATGTCATTTCAGTTGGTCACCTGTTTCAAGGTTGAGGTTGGCTTCCCCTATGACTCCTGGTGTGTTGTGAGATCCCCCCTGCTTGTAACAGACATCCCCTCCTCACCAAGGGAACTCAGTTGAGCGCTTTCTGATATCCCCCCTGCTTGTAACAGACTTCCCCTGCTCTCCAGGGGAACTCAGGTGAGCGCTTTGTGATGTCATTTCAGTTGGTCACCTGTTTCAAGTTGGAGGTTGGCTTCCCCTGTGACTCCTGGTGTGTTGTGATATCCCCCCTGCTTGTAACAGACATCCCCTCTTCTCCAAGTTAACTCAGGTGAGCGCTTTGTGATGTCATTTCAGTTGGTCACCTGTTTCATGGTGGAGGTTTGCTTCCGCTGTGACTCCTGGGGTGTTGTGATAACCCCCCTTCTTGTAACAGACATCCCCTCCTCTCCACGGGAACTCAGGTGAGCACTTTATGATGTCATTTCAGTTGGTCACCTGTTTCAAGGTGGAGGTTGGCTTCCCCTGTGACTCCTGGCGTGTTGTGATATCCCCCCTGCTTGTAACAGACATCCCCTCCTCACCAGGGGAACTCAGGTGAGCGCTTTGTGATATCCCCCCTGCTTTTAACAGAGGTCCCCTGCTCGCCAGGGGAACTCAGGTGAGCGCTTTGTGATGTCATTTCAGTTGGTCACCTGTTTCAAGGTTGAGATTGTCTTCCCCTGTGAATCCGGGCGTGTTGTGATATCCCTCCTGCTTTTAACAGACATCCCATCATCTCTAGGGGAACTCAGGTGAGCGCTTTTTGATGTCATTTCAGTTGGTCACCTGTTTCAAGGTTGAGGTTGGCTTCCCCTGTGACTCCTGGTGTGTTGTGATATCCCCCCTGCTTGTAACAGACATCCCCTCCTCACCAGGGGAACTCAGGTGAGCGCTTTCTGATATCCCCCCTGCTTGTAACAGACATCCCCTGCTCTCCAGGGGAACTCAGGTGAGCGCTTTGTGATGTCATTTCAGTTGGTCACCTGATTCAAGGTGGAGGTTGGCTTCTTCTGTGACTCCTGGTGTGTTGTGATATCCCCCCTGCTTGTAACAGACATCCCCTCCTCACCAGGGGAACTCAGTTGAGCGCTTTCTGATATCCCCCTGCTTGTAACAGACTTCCCCTGCTCTCCAGGGGAACTCAGGTGAGCGCTTTGTGATGTCATTTCTGTTGGTCACCTGTTTCAAGGTGGAGGTTGGCTTCCCCTTTGACTCCTGGCGTGCTGTGATATCCCCCCTGCTTGTAACAGACATCCCCTCCTCACCAGGGGAACTCAGGTGAGCTCTTTGTGATATCCCCCCTGCTTGTAACAGAGGTCCCCTGCTCTCCAGGGGAACTCAGGTGAGCGCTTTGTGATGTCATTTCAGTTGGTCACCTGTTTCAAGGTTGAGATTGTCTTCCCCTGTGAATCCGGGCGTGTTGTGATATCCCTCCTGCTTTTAACAGACATCGCCTCATCTCTAGGGGAACTCAGGTGAGCGCTTTTTGATGTCATTTCAGTTAGTCACCTGTTTCAAGGTTGAGGTTGGCTTCCCCTGTGACTCCTGGTGTGTTGTGATATCCCCCCTGCTTGTAACAGACATCCCCTCCTCACCAGGGGAACTCAGTTGAGCGCTTTCTGATATCCCCTCTGCTTGTAACAGACTTCCCCTGCTCTCCAGGGGAACTCAGGTGAGCGCTTTGTGATGTCATTTCAGTTGGTCACCTGTTTCAAGTTGGAGGTTGGCTTCCCCTGTGACTCCTGGTGTGTTGTGATATCCCCACTGCTTGTAACAGACATCCCCTCTTCTCCAAGTTAACTCAGGTGAGCGCTTTGTGATGTCATTTTAGTTGGTCACCTGTTTCATGGTGGAGGTTGGCTTCCGCTGTGACTCCTGGGGTGTTGTGATAACCCCCCTTCTTGTAACAGACATCCCCTCCTCTCCACGGGAACTCAGGTGAGCGCTTTTTGATGTCATTTCAGTTGGTCACCTGTTTCAAGGTTGAGGTTGGCTTCCCCTATGACTCCTGGTGTGTTGTGATATCCCCCCTGCTTGTAACAGACATCCCCTCCTCACCAGGGGAACTCAGTTGAGCGCTTTCTGATATCCCCCCTGCTTGTAACAGACTTCCCCTGCTCTCCAGGGGAACTCAGGTGAGCGCTTTGTGATGTCATTTCAGTTGGTCACCTGTTTCAAGTTGGAGGTTGGCTTCCCCTGTGACTCCTGGTGTGTTGTGATATCCCCCCTGCTTGTAACAGACATCCCCTCTTCTCCAAGTTAACTCAGGTGAGCGCTTTGTGATGTCATTTCAGTTGGTCACCTGTTTCATGGTGGAGGTTGGCTTCTTCTGTGACTCCTGGTGTGTTGTGATATCCCCCCTGCTTGTAACAGACATCCCCTCCTCACCAGGGGAACTCAGTTGAGCGCTTTCTGATATCCCCCCTGCTTGTAACAGACTTCCCCTGCTCTCCAGGGGAACTCAGGTGAGCGCTTTGTGATGTCATTTCAGTTGGTCAACTGTTTCAAGGTGGAGGTTGGCTTGCCAGTGTGTTATGTTATCCCCCATGCCAGAAGAGTCATTCCCTCATCTCTAGGGCAACCCAGGTGAGCGCTTTGTGATGTCATTTCAGTTGGTCACCTGTTTCATGGTGGAGGATGGCTTCCGCTGTGACTCCTGGTGTGTTGTGATAACCCCCCTGCTTGTAACAAACATCCCCTCTTCTCCAGGGGAACTCAGGTGAGCGCTTTGTGATGTCATTTCAGTTGGTCATCTGTTTCAAGGTGGAGGTTGTCTTCCCCTGTGACTCCTGGTGTGTTATGATATCCCCCCTGCTTGTAACAGACATCCCCTCGTCTCCAGGTGTACTCTGGTGAGCGCTTTGTGATGTCATTTCAGTAGGTCACCTGTTTCAAGGTGGAGGTTGGCTTGCCAGTGTGTTATGTTATCCACCATGCCAGAAGAGACATTCCCTCATCTCCAGGGGAACTGAGGTGAGTGCTTTGTGATGTCATTGTAGTACGTCACAAGATTCCAGCTGGAGCTTGGCTTCCCCTCTGGTCTAGTGTGTTATGTGTTCCGCCATGCCAGTAAGAGACATTCCTTTGTCTCCATGGGAATAGAGTTGAGCGCTTTGTGATGTCATTTCAGTAGGTCTTAAGGTTCTAGTTGGACGATGGCTTTCACTCTGACTTCTAGTGTGTCATGTTATCCGCCATGACATTAAGAGACATTTCCTGATCTCCAGGGGAAGTGAGTGAGTGAGTCATTTCAGTTGGTCACCTGTTTCAAGGTGAAGGTTGGCTGCCCCTGTGACTCCTGGCGTGTTGTGATATCCCCCCTGCTTGTAACAGACATCCCCTCATCTCTAGGGGAACTCAGGTGAGCGCTTTGTGATGTCATTTCAGTTGGTCACCTGTTTCAAGTTGGAGGTTGTCTTCCCCTGTAACTCCTGGTGTGTTGTGATATCCCCCCTGCTTGTAACAGACATCCCCTCTTCTCCAAGTTAACTCAGGTGAGCGCTTTGTGATGTCATTTCAGTTGGTCACCTGTTTCATGGTGGAGGTTGGCTTCCGCTGTGACTCCTGGGGTGTTGTGATAACCCCCCTTCTTGTAACAGACATCCCCTCCTCTCCACGGGAACTCAGGTGAGCGCTTTGTGATGTCATTTCAGTTGGTCACCTGTTTCAAGGTGGAGGTTGGCTTCCCCTGTGACTCCTGGCGTGTTGTGATATCCCCCCTGCTTGTAACAGACATCCCCTCCTCACCAGGGGAACTCAGGTGAGCGCTTTGTGATATCCCCCCTGCTTGTAACAGAGGTCCCCTGCTCTCCAGGGGAACTCAGGTGAGCGCTTTGTGATGTCATTTCAGTTGGTCACCTGTTTCAAGTTGGAGGTTGGCTTCCCCTGTGACTCCTGGTGTGTTGTGATATCCCCCCTGCTTGTAACAGACATCCCCTCTTCTCCAAGTTAACTCAGGTGAGCGCTTTCTGATGTCATTTCAGTTGGTCACCTGTTTCATGGTGGAGGTTGGCTTCCGCTGTGACTCCTGGGGTGTTGTGATAACCCCCCTTCTTGTAACAGACATCCCCTCCTCACCAGGGGAACTCAGGTGAGCGCTTTCTGATATCCCTCCTGCTTTTAACAGACATCCCATCATCTCTAGAGGAACTCAGGTGAGCGCTTTTTGATATCATTTCAGTTGGTCACCTGTTTCAAGGTTGAGGTTGGCTTCCCCTGTGACTCCTGGTGTGTTGTGATATCCCCCCTGCTTGTAACAGACATCCCCTCCTCACCAGGGGAACTCAGGTGAGCGCTTTCTGATATCCCCCCTGCTTGTAACAGACATCCCCTGCTCTCCAGGGGAACTCAGGTGAGCGCTTTGTGATGTCATTTCAGTTGATCACCTGATTCAAGTTGGAGGTTGGCTTCCCCTGTGATTCCTGGTGTGTTGTGATATCCCCCCTGCTTGTAACAGACATCCCCTCCTCACCAGGGGAACTCAGGTGAGCGCTTTCTGATATCCCCCCTGCTTGTAACAGACATCCCCTCCTCTCCAGGGGAACTCAGGTGAGCGCTTTGTGATGTCATTTCAGTTGGTCACCTGATTCAAGGTGGAGGTTGGCTTCCCCTGTGACTCCTGGTGTGTTGTGATATCCCCCCTGCTTGTAATAGACATCCCCTCCTCTCCAGGGGAACTCAGGTGAGCGCTTTGTGATATCCCCCCTGCTTGTAACAGACATCCCCTTCTCTCCAGGGGAACTCACTTCAGCACTTTGTGATGTCATTTCAGTTGGTCACCTGATTCGGGGTGGAGGTTGGCTTCCCCTGTGACTCCTGGCGTGTTGTGATATCCCCCCTGCTTGTAACAGACATCCCCTCCTCACCACGGGAACTCAGGTGAGCGCTTTGTGATATCCCCCCTGCTTGTAACAGACATCCCCTGCTCTCCAGGGGAACTCAGGTGAGCGCTTTGTGATGTCATTTCAGTTGGTCACCTGTTTCAAGGTTGAGATTGTCTTCCCCTGTGAATCCAGGCGTGTTGTGATATGCCTCCTGCTTTTAACAGACATCCCCTCATCTCTAGGGGAACTCAGGTGAGCGCTTTGTGATGTCATTTCAGTTGGTCACCTGTTTCAAGGTTGAGGTTGGCTTCCCCTATGACTCCCGGTGTGTTGTGATATCCCCCCTGCTTGTAACAGACATCCCTTCCTCACTAGGGGAACTCAGGTGAGCCCTTTCTGATATCCCCCCTGCTTGTAACAGACATCCCCTGCTCTCCAGGGGAACTCAGGTGAGCGCTTTGTGATGTCATTTCAGTTGGTCACCTGTTTCAAGTTGGAGGTTGGCTTCCCCTGTGACTCCTGGTGTGTTGTGATATCCCCCCTGCTTGTAACAGACATCCCCTCTTCTCCAAGTTAACTCAGGTGAGCGCTTTGTGATGTCATTTCAGTTGGTCACCTGTTTCATGGTGGAGGTTGGCTTCCGCTGTGACTCCTGGTGTGTTGTGATAACCCCCATTCTTGTAACAGACATCCCCTCCTCTCCAGGGGAACTCAGGTGAGCGCTTTGTGATGTCATTTCAGTTGGTCACCTGTTTCAAGGTGGAGGTTGGCTTCCGCTGTGACTCCTGGTGTGTTGTGATAACCCCCATTCTTGTAACAGACATCCCCTCCTCTCCAGGGGAACTCAGGTGAGCGCTTCGTGATGTCATTACCGTTAGTCACCTGTTTCAAGGTGGAGGTAGGCTTCCCCTGTGACTCCTGGTGTGTTGTGATATCCCCCCTGCTTGTAACAGACATCCCCTCCTCACCAGGGGAACTCAGGTGAGCGCTTTGTGATATACCCCTGCTTGTAATAGAGATCCCCTGCTCTCCAGGGGAACTCAGGTCAGCGCTTTGTGATGTCATTTCAGTTGGTCACCTGTTTCAAGGTGGAGGTTGGCTTCCCCTGTGACTCCTGGTGTGTTGTGATATCCCCCCTGCTTGTAACAGACATCCCCTCCTCACCAGGGGAACTCAGGTGAGCGCTTTGTGATATACCCCTGCTTGTAATAGAGATCCCCTGCTCTCCAGGGGAACTCAGGTCAGCGCTTTGTGATGTCATTTCAGTTGGTCACCTGTTTCAAGGTGGAGGTTGGCTTCCCCTGTGACTCCTGGTGTGTTGTTATATCCCCCCTGCTTATAACAGACATCCCCTCCTCTCCAGGGGAACTCAGGTGAGCGCTTTGTCATATCCCCCCTGCATGTAACAGACATCCCCACCTCTCCAGGTGAACTCAGGTGAGCGCTTTGTGATGTCATTTCAGTTGGTCACCTGTTTCAAGGTGGAGGTTGGCTTCCCCTGTGACTCCTGGTGTGTTGTGGTATCCCCCCTGCTTGTAACAGACATCCCCTGCTCTCCAGGGGAACTCAGGTGAGCGCTTTGTGATGTCATTTCAGTTGGTCACCTGTTTCAAGGTTGAGATTGTCTTCCCCTGTGAATCCGGCCGTGTTCTGATATCCCTCCTGCTTTTAACAGACATCCCCTCATCTCTAGGGGAACTCAGGTGAGCGCTTTGTGATGTCATTTCAGTTGGTCACCTGTTTCAAGGTTGAGGTTGGATTCCCCTGTGACTCCTGGTGTGTTGTAATATCCCCCCTGCTTGTAACAGACATCCCTTCCTCACCAGGGGAACTCAGGTGAGCCCTTTCTGATATCCCCCCTGCTTGTAACAGACATCCCATGCTCTCCAGGGGAACTCAGGTGAACGCTTTGTGATGCCATTTCAGTTGGTCACCTGTTTCAAGGTGGAGGTTGGCTTCCGCTGTGACTCCTGGTGTGTTGTGATAAGCCCCCTTCTTGTAACAGACATCCCCTCCACTCCAGGGGAACTCAGGTCAGCGCTTTGTGATGTCATTACAGTTGGTCACCTGTTTCAAGGTGGAGGTTGGCTTCCCCTGTGACTCCTGGTGCGTTGTGATATCCCCCCTGCTTGTAACGGACATCCCCTCCTCTCCCGGGGAACTCTGGTGAGCGCTGAGTGATGTCATTTCTGTTGGTCACCCGTTTCAAGGTGGAGGTTGGCTTCCCCTGTGACTCCTGGTGTGTTGTGATATCCCCCCTGCTTGTAACAGACATCCCCTCCTCAGCAGGGGAACTCAGGTGAGCGCTTTGTGATATCCCCCCTGCTTATAACAGACATCCCCTGCTCTCCAGGGGAACTCAGGTGAGCGCTTTGTGATGTCATTTCAGTTGGTCACCTGTTTCAAGGTGGAGGTTGGCTTCCCCTGTGACTCCTGCTGTGTTGTGATATCCCCCCTGCTTGTAACAGACATCCCCTCTTCTCCAAGTTAACTCAGGTGAGCGCTTTGTGATATCATTTCAGTTGGTCACCTGTTTCATGGTGGAGGTTGGCTTCCGCTGTGACTCCTGGTGTGTTGTGATAACCCCCCTGCTTGTAACAGACATCCCCTCCTTTCCAGGGGAACTCAGGTGAGCGCTTTGTGATGTAATTTCAGTTGGTCACCTGTTTCAAGGTGGAGGTTGGCTTCCCCTGTGACTCCTGGCGTGTTGTGATATCCCCCCTGCTTGTAACAGACATCCCCTCCTCACCAGGGGAACTCAGGTGAGCGCTTTGTGATAGCCCCCCTGCTTGTAACAGACATCCCCTGCTCTCCAGGGGAACTCAGGTGAGCGCTTTGTGATGTCATTTCAGTTGGTCACCTGTTTCAAGGTTGAGATTGTCTTCCCCTGTGAATCCGGGCGTGTTGTGATATGCCGCCTGCTTTTAACAGATATCCCCTCATCTCTAGCGGAACTCAGGTGAGCGCTTTGTGATGTCATTTCAGTTGGTCACCTGTTTCAAGGTTGAGGTTGGCTTCCCCTGTGACTCCCGGTGTGTTGTGATATCCCCCCTGCTTGTAACAGACATCCCCTCCTCACCAGAGGAACTCAGGTGAGCCCTTTCTGATATCCCCCCTGCTTGTAACAGACATCCCCTGCTCTCCAGGGGAACTCAGGTGAGCGCTTTGTGATGTCATTTCAGTTGGTCACCTGTTTCAAGTTGGAGGTTGGCTTCCCCTCTGACTCCTGGTGTGTTTTGATATCCGCCCTTCTTGTAACAGACATCCCCTGCTCTCCAGGGGAACTCAGGTGAGCGCTTTGTGATGTCATTTCAGTTGGTCACCTGTTTCAAGGTGGAGGTTGGCTTCCGCTGTGACTCCTGGTGTGTTGTGATATCCCCCCTGCTTATAACAGACATCCCCTCAACTCTAGGGGAACTCAGGTGAGCGCTTTGTGATGTCATTTCAGTTGGTCACCTGTTTCAAGGTGGAGGTTGGCTTCCCCTGTGACTCCTGGCGTGTTGTGATATCCCCCCTGCTTGTAACAGACATCCCCTCCTCACCAGAGGAACTCAGGTGAGCGCTTTGTGATAGCCCCCCTGCTTGTAACAGACATCCCCTGCTCTCCAGGGGAACTCAGGTGAGCGCTTTGTGATGTCATTTAAGTTGGTCACCTGTTTCAAGGTGGAGGTTGGCTTCCGTTGTGACTCCTGGTGTGTTGTGATATCCCCCCTGCTTATAACAGACATCCCCTCATCTCTAGGGGAACTCAGGTGAGCGCTTTGTCATGTAATTTCAGTTGGTCACCTGTTTCAAGGTGGAGGTTGGCTTCCCCTGTGACTCCTGGCGTGTTGTGATATCCCCCCTACTTGTAACAGACATCCCCTCCTCACCAGGGTAACTCAGGTGAGCGCTTTGTGATAGCCCCCCTGCTTGTAACAGACATCCCCTGCGCTCCAGGGGAACTCAGGTGAGCGCTTTGTGATGTCATTTCAGTTGGTCACCTGTTTCAAGGTTGAGATTGTCTTCCCCTGTGAATCCGGGCATGTTGTGATATGCCTCCTGCTTTTAACAGACATCCCCTCATCTCTAGGGGAACTCAGGTGAGCGCTTTGTGATGTCATTTCAGTTGGTCACCTGTTTCAAGGTTGAGGTTGGCTTCCCCTGTGACTCCCGGTGTGTTGTGATATCCCCCCTGCTTGTAACAGACATCCCCTCCTCACCAGAGGAACTCAGGTGAGCCCTTTCTGATATCCCCCCTGCTTGTAACAGACATCCCCTGCTCTCCAGGGGAACTCAGGTGAGCGCTTTGTGATGTCATTTCAGTTGGTCACCTGTTTCAAGTTGGAGGTTGGCTTCCCCTGTGACTCCTGGCGTGTTGTGATATCCCCCCTGCTTGTAACAGACATCCCCTCCTCACCAGGGGAACTCAGGTGAGCCCTTTCTGATATCCCCCCTGCTTGTAACAGACATCCCCTCCTCTCCAGGGGAACTCAGGTGTGCGCTTTGTGATGTCATTACACTTGGTCACCTGTTTCAAGGTGGAGGTCGGCTTCCCCTCTGACTCCTGGTGTGTTTTGATATCCCCCCTTCTTGTAACAGACATCCCCTGCTCTCCAGGGGAACTCAGGTGAGCGCTTTGTGATGTCATTTCAGTTGGTCACCTGTTTCAAGGTGGAGGTTGGCTTCCGCTGTGACTCCTGGTGTGTTGTGATATCCCCCCTGCTTATAACAGACATCCCCTCATCTCTAGGGGAACTCAGGTGAGCGCTTTGTGATGTCATTTCAGTTGGTCACCTGTTTCAAGGTGGAGGTTGGCTTCCCCTGTGACTCCTGGCGTGTTGTGATATCCCCCCTGCTTGTAACAGACATCCCCTCCTCCCCAGGGGAACTCAGGTGAGCGCTTTGTGATAGCCCCCCTGCTTGTAACAGACATCCCCTGCTCTCCAGTGGAACTCAGGTGAGCGCTTTGTGATGTCATTTCAGTTGGTCACCTGTTTCAAGGTTGAGATTGTCTTCCCCTGTGAATCCGGGCGTGTTGTGATATGCCTCCTGCTTTTAACAGACATCCCCTCATCTCTAGGGGAACTCAGGTGAGCGCTTTGTGATGTCATTTCAGTTGGTCACCTGTTTCAAGGTTGAGGTTGGCTTCCCCTGTGACTCCCGGTGTGTTGTGATATCCCCCCTGCTTGTAACAGACATCCCCTCCTCACCAGAGGAACTCAGGTGAGCGCTTTCTCATATCCCCCCTGCTTGTAACAGACATCCCCTGCTCTCCAGGGGAACTCAGTTGAGCGCTTTGTGATGTCATTTCAGTTGGTCACCTGTTTCAAGTTGGAGGTTGGCTTCCCCTGTGACTCCTGGTGTGTTGTGATATCCCCCCTGCTTGTAACAGACATTCCCTCTTCTCCAAGTTAACTCAGGTGAGCGCTTTGTGATGTCATTTCAGTTGGTCACCTGTTTCATGGTGGAGGTTGGCTTCCGCTGTGACTCCTGGTGTGTTGTGATATCCCCCCTGCTTGTAACAGACATCCCCTCCTCTCCAGGGGAACTCAGGTGAGCGTTTGTGATATCCCCCCTGCATGTAACAGACATCCCCACCTCTCCAGGGGAACTCAGGTGAGCGCTTTGTGATGTCATTTCAGTTGGTCACCTGTTTTAAGGTGGAGGTTGGCTTCCCCTGTGACTCCTGGTGTGTTTTGATATCCCCCCTTCTTGTAATAAAGGTAAAGGTAAAGGTATCCCCTGTGCAAGCACCGAGTCATGTCTGACCCTTGGGGTGACGCCCTCTAGCGTTTTCATGGCAGACTCGATACGGGGTGGTTTGCCAGTGCCTTCCCCAGTCATGACCGTTTACCCCCCAGCAAGCTGGGTACTCATTTTACCGACCTCGGAAGGATGGAAGGCTGAGTCAACCTTGAGCCGGCTGCTGGGATTGAACTCCCAGCCTTATGGGCAAAGCTTTCAGACGGCTGCCTTACCACTCTGCGCCACAAGAGGCTCTATAAGAGGCTCCTTCTTGTAATAGACATCCCCTAATCTCTAGTGGAACTCAGGTGAGCGCTTTGTTATATCCCCCCTGCTTATAACAGACATCCCCTCCTCTCCAGGGGAACTCAGGTGAGCGCTTTGTGATGTCATTTCAGTTGGTCACCTGTTTCAAGGTGGAGGCTGGCTTCCCCTGTGACTCCTGGTGTGTTGTGATATCCCCCCTGCTTGTAACAGACATCCCATCATCTCTAGGGGAACTCAGGTGAGCGCTTTGTGATGTCATTTCAGTTGGTCACCTGTTTCAAGGTGGAGGTTGGCTTCCCCTGTGACTCCTGGCGTGTTGTGATATCCCCCCTGCTTGTAACAGACATCCCCTCCTCACCAGAGGAACTCAGGTGAGCGCTTTGTGATAGCCCCCCTGCTTGTAACAGACATCCCCTGCTCTCCAGGGGAACTCAGGTGAGCGCTTTGTGATGTCATTTCAGTTGGTCACCTGTTTCAAGGTGGAGGTTGGCTTCCGTTGTGACTCCTGGTGTGTTGTGATATCCCCCCTGCTTATAACAGACATCCCCTCATCTCTAGGGGAACTCAGGTGAGCGCTTTGTCATGTCATTTCAGTTGGTCACCTGTTTCAAGGTGGAGGTTGGCTTCCCCTGTGACTCCTGGCGTGTTGTGATATCCCCCCTAATTGTAACAGACATCCCCTCCTCACCAGGGTAACTCAGGTGAGCGCTTTGTGATAGCCCCCCTGCTTGTAACAGACATCCCCTGCGCTCCAGGGGAACTCAGGTGAGCGCTTTGTGATGTCATTTCAGTTGGTCACCTGTTTCAAGGTTGAGATTGTCTTCCCCTGTGAATCCGGGCATGTTGTGATATGCCTCCTGCTTTTAACAGACATCCCCTCATCTCTAGGGGAACTCAGGTGAGCGCTTTGTGATGTCATTTCAGTTGGTCACCTGTTTCAAGGTTGAGGTTGGCTTCCCCTGTGACTCCCGGTGTGTTGTGATATCCCCCCTGCTTGTAACAGACATCCCCTCCTCACCAGAGGAACTCAGGTGAGCCCTTTCTGATATCCCCCCTGCTTGTAACAGACATCCCCTGCTCTCCAGGGGAACTCAGGTGAGCGCTTTGTGATGTCATTTCAGTTGGTCACCTGTTTCAAGTTGGAGGTTGGCTTCCCCTGTGACTCCTGGTGTGTTGTGATATCCCCCCTGCTTGTAACAGACATCCCCTCCTCACCAGGGGAACTCAGGTGAGCGCTTTGTGATGTCATTTCAGTTGGTCACCTGTTTCATGGTGGAGGTTGGCTTCCGCTGTGACTCCTGGTGTGTTGTGATATCCCCCCTGCTTGTAACAGACATCCCCTCCTCTCCAGGGGAACTCAGGTGAGCGTTTGTGATATCCCCCCTGCATGTAACAGACATCCCCATCTCTCCAGGGGAACTCAGGTGAGCGCTTTGTGATGTCATTTCAGTTGGTCACCTGTTTTAAGGTGGAGGTTGGCTTCCCCTGTGACTCCTGGTGTGTTTTGATATCCCCCCTTCTTGTAATAAAGGTAAAGGTAAAGGTATCCCCTGTGCAAGCACCGAGTCATGTCTGACCCTTGGGGTGACGCCCTCTAGCGTTTTCATGGCAGACTCGATACGGGGTGGTTTGCCAGTGCCTTCCCCAGTCATGACCGTTTACCCCCCAGCAAGCTGGGTACTCATTTTACCGACCTCGGAAGGATGTAAGGCTGAGTCAACCTTGAGCCGGCTGCTGGGATTGAACTCCCAGCCTTATGGGCAAAGCTTTCAGACGGCTGCCTTACCACTCTGCGCCACAAGAGGCTCTATAAGAGGCTCCTTCTTGTAATAGACATCCCCTAATCTCTAGTGGAACTCAGGTGAGCGCTTTGTTATATCCCCCCTGCTTATAACAGACATCCCCTCCTCTCCAGGGGAACTCAGGTGAGCGCTTTGTGATGTCATTTCAGTTAGTCACCTGTTTCAAGGTGGAGGCTGGCTTCCCCTGTGACTCCTGGTGTGTTGTGATATCCCCCCTGCTTGTAACAGACATCCCATCATCTCTAGGGGAACTCAGGTGAGCGCTTTGTGATGTCATTTCAGTAGGTCACCTGTTTCAAGGTGGAGGTTGGCTTCCCCTGTGACTCCTGGCGTGTTGTGATATCCCCCCTGCTTGTAACAGACATCCCCTCCTCACCAGAGGAACTCAGGTGAGCGCTTTGTGATAGCCCCCCTGCTTGTAACAGACATCCCCTGCTCTCCAGGGGAACTCAGGTGAGCGCTTTGTGATGTCATTTCAGTTGGTCACCTGTTTCAAGGTGGAGGTTGGCTTCCCCTGTGACTCCTGGCGTGTTGTGATATCCCCCCTGCTTGTAACAGACATCCCCTCCTCACCAGGGTAACTCAGGTGAGCGCTTTGTGATAGCCCCCCTGCTTGTAACAGACATCCCCTGCGCTCCAGGGGAACTCAGGTGAGCGCTTTGTGATGTCATTTCAGTTGGTCACCTGTTTCAAGGTTGAGATTGTCTTCCCCTGTGAATCCGGGCATGTTGTGATATGCCTCCTGCTTTTAACAGACATCCCCTCATCTCTAGGGGAACTCAGGTGAGCGCTTTGTGATGTCATTTCAGTTGGTCACCTGTTTCAAGGTTGAGGTTGGCTTCCCCTGTGACTCCCAGTGTGTTGTGATATCCCCCCTGCTTGTAACAGACATCCCCTCCTCACCAGAGGAACTCAGGTGAGCCCTTTCTGATATCCCCCCTGCTTGTAACAGACATCCCCTGCTCTCCAGGGGAACTCAGGTGAGCGCTTTGTGATGTCATTTCAGTTGGTCACCTGTTTCAAGTTGGAGGTTGGCTTCCCCTGTGACTCCTGGCGTGTTGTGATATCCCCCCTGCTTGTAACAGACATCCCCTCCTCACCAGGGGAACTCAGGTGAGCCCTTTCTGATATCCCCCCTGCTTGTAACAGACATCCCCTCCTCTCCAGGGGAACTCAGGTGTGCGCTTTGTGATGTCATTACACTTGGTCACCTGTTTCAAGGTGGAGGTCGGCTTCCCCTCTGACTCCTGGTGTGTTTTGATATCCCCCCTTCTTGTAACAGACATCCCCTGCTCTCCAGGGGAACTCAGGTGAGTGCTTTGTGATGTCATTTCAGTTGGTCACCTGTTTCAAGGTGGAGGTTGGCTTCCGCTGTGACTCCTGGTGTGTTGTGATATCCCCCCTGCTTATAACAGACATCCCCTCATCTCTAGGGGAACTCAGGTGAGCGCTTTGTGATGTCATTTCAGTTGGTCACCTGTTTCAAGGTGGAGGTTGGCTTCCCCTGTGACTCCTGGCGTGTTGTGATATCCCCCCTGCTTGTAACAGACATCCCCTCCTCCCCAGGGGAACTCAGGTGAGCGCTTTGTGATAGCCCCCCTGCTTGTAACAGACATCCCCTGCTCTCCAGGGGAACTCAGGTGAGCGCTTTGTGATGTCATTTCAGTTGGTCACCTGTTTCAAGGTTGAGATTGTCTTCCCCTGTGAATCCGGGCGTGTTGTGATATGCCTCCTGCTTTTAACAGACATCCCCTCATCTCTAGGGGAACTCAGGTGAGCGCTTTGTGATGTCATTTCAGTTGGTCACCTGTTTCAAGGTTGAGGTTGGCTTCCCCTGTGACTCCCGGTGTGTTGTGATATCCCCCCTGCTTGTAACAGACATCCCCTCCTCACCAGAGGAACTCAGGTGAGCGCTTTCTCATATCCCCCCTGCTTGTAACAGACATCCCCTGCTCTCCAGGGGAACTCAGGTGAGCGCTTTGTGATGTCATTTCAGTTGGTCACCTGTTTCAAGTTGGAGGTTGGCTTCCCCTGTGACTCATGGTGTGTTGTGATATCCCCCCTGCTTGTAACAGACATTCCCTCTTCTCCAAGTTAACTCAGGTGAGCGCTTTGTGATGTCATTTCAGTTGGTCACCTGTTTCAAGGTGGAGGTTGGCTTCCCCTGTGACTCCTGGCGTGTTGTGATATCCCCCCTGCTTGTAACAGACATCCCCTCCTCCCCAGGGGAACTCAGGTGAGCGCTTTGTGATAGCCCCCCTGCTTGTAACAGACATCCCCTGCTCTCCAGGGGAACTCAGGTGAGCGCTTTGTGATGTCATTTCAGTTGGTCACCTGTTTCAAGGTTGAGATTGTCTTCCCCTGTGAATCCGGGCGTGTTGTGATATGCCTCCTGCTTGTAACAGACATCCCCTGCTCTCCAGGGGAACTCAGGTGAGCGCTTTGTGATGTCATTTCAGTTGGTCACCTGTTTCAAGGTTGAGATTGTCTTCCCCTGTGAATCCGGGCGTGTTGTGATATGCCTCCTGCTTTTAACAGACATCCCCTCATCTCTAGGGGAACTCAGGTGAGCGCTTTGTGATGTCATTTCAGTTGGTCACCTGTTTCATCGTGGAGGTTGGCTTCCGCTGTGACTCCTGGTGTGTTGTGATATCCCCCCTGCTTGTAACAGACATCCCCTCCTCTCCAGGGGAACTCAGGTGAGCGTTTGTGATATCCCCCCTGCATGTAACAGACATCCCCACCTCTCCAGGGGAACTCAGGTGAGCGCTTTGTGATGTCATTTCAGTTGGTCACCTGTTTTAAGGTGGAGGTTGGCTTCCCCTGTGACTCCTGGTGTGTTTTGATATCCCCCCTTCTTGTAATAAAGGTAAAGGTAAAGGTATCCCCTGTGCAAGCACCGAGTCATGTCTGACCCTTGGGGTGACGCCCTCTAGCGTTTTCATGGCAGACTCGATACGGGGTGGTTTGCCAGTGCCTTCCCCAGTCATGACCTGCCTTACCACTCTGCGCCACAAGAGGCTCTATAAGAGGCTCCTTCTTGTAATAGACATCCCCTAATCTCTAGTGGAACTCAGGTGAGCGCTTTGTTATATCCCCCCTGCTTATAACAGACATCCCCTCCTCTCCAGGGGAACTCAGGTGAGCGCTTTGTGATGTCATTTCAGTTGGTCACCTGTTTCAAGGTGGAGGCTGGCTTCCCCTGTGACTCCTGGTGTGTTGTGATATCCCCCCTGCTTGTAACAGACATCCCATCATCTCTAGGGGAACTCAGGTGAGCGCTTTGTGATGTCATTTCAGTTGGTCACCGGTTTCAAGGTTGAGGTTGGCTTCCCCTGTGACTCCTGGTGTGTTGTGATATCCCCCCTGCTTGTAACAGACATCCCCTCCTCACCAGGGGAATTCAGGTGAGCCCTTTCTGATATCCCCCCTGCTTGTAACAGACATCCCCTTCTCTCCAGGGGAACTCAGGTCAGCGCTTTGTGATGTCATTACAGTTGGTCACCTGTTTCAAGGTGGAGGTTGGCTTCCCCTGTGACTCCTGGTGCGTTGTGATATTCCCCCTGCTTGTAACGGACATCCCCTCCTCTCCAGGGGAACTCTGGTGAGCGCTTTGTGATATCTCCCCTGCTTGTAACAGACATCCCCTCATCTCTAGGGGAACTCAGGTGAGCGCTTTGTGATGTCATTTCAGTTGGTCACATGTTTCAAGGTTGAGGTTGGCTTCCCCTGTGACTCCTGGCGTGTTGTGATATCCCCCTGCTTGTAACAGACATCCCCTAATCTCTAGTGGAACTCAGGTGAACGATTTGTGGTGCCATTTCAGTTGGTCACCTGTTTCAAGGTGGAGGTTGGCTTCCCCTGTGACTCCTGGTGTGTTGTGATATCCCCCCTGCTTGTAACAGACATCCCCTGCTCTCCAGGGGAACTCAGGTGAGCGCTTTGTGATGTAATTTCAGTTGGTCATCTGTTTCAAGGTGGAGGTTGGCTTCCGCTGTGACTCCTGGTGTGTTGTGATATCCCCCCTGCTTGTAACAGACATCCCCTCCTCACCAGGGGAACTCAGGTGAGCGCTTTGTTATATCCCCCCTGCTTGTAACAGACATCCCCTCATCTCTAGGGGAACTCAGGTGAGCGCTTTGTGATGTCATTTCAGTTGGTCACATGTTTCAAGGTTGAGGTTGGCTTCCCCTGTGACTCCTGGTGTGTTGTGATATCCCCCCTGCTTGTAACAGACATCCCCTCCTCTCCAGGTGAACTCAGGTGAGCGCTTTGTGATGTCATTTCAGTTGGTCACCTGTTTCAAGGTTGAGGTTGGCTTCCCCTGTGACTCCTGGTCTGTTGTGATATCCCCCCTGCTTGTAACAGACATCCCCTAATCTCTAGTGGAACTCAGGTGAACGATTTGTGGTGCCATTTCAGTTGGTCACCTGTTTCAAGGTGGAGGTTGGCTTCCGCTGTGACTCCTGGTGTGTTGTGATATCCCCCATGCTTGTAACAGACATCCCCTGCTCTCCAGGGGAACTCAGGTGAGCGCTTTGTGATGTAATTTCAGTTGGTCACCTGTTTCAAGGTGGAGGTTGGCTTCCGCTGTGACTCCTGGTGTGTTGTGATATCCCCCCTGCTTGTAACAGACATCCCCTCCTCACCAGGGGAACTCAGGTGAGCGCTTTGTAATATCCCCCCTGCTTGTAACAGAGGTCCCCTCCTCTCCAGGTGAACTCAGGTGAGCGCTTTGTGATGTCATTTCAGTTGGTCACCTGTTTCAAGGTTGAGGTTGGCTTCCCCTGTGACTCCTGGTCTGTTGTGATATCCCCCCTGCTTGTAACAGACATCCCCTAATCTCTAGTGGAACTCAGGTGAACGATTTGTGGTGCCATTTCAGTTGGTCACCTGTTTCAAGGTGGAGGTTGGCTTCCGCTGTGACTCCTGGTGTGTTGTGATATCCCCCATGCTTGTAACAGACATCCCCTGCTCTCCAGGGGAACTCAGGTGAGCGCTTTGTGATGTAATTTCAGTTGGTCACCTGTTTCAAGGTGGAGGTTGGCTTCCGCTGTGACTCCTGGTGTGTTGTGATATCCCCCCTGCTTGTAACAGACATCCCCTCCTCACCAGGGGAACTCAGGTGAGCGCTTTGTAATATCCCCCCTGCTTGTAACAGAGGTCCCCTGCTCTCCAGGGGAACTCAGGTGAGCGCTTTGTGATGTCATTTCAGTTGGTCACCTGTTTCAAGGTGGAGGTTGGCTTCCCCTGTGACTCCTGGTGTGTTGTGATATCCCCCCCGCTTGTAACAGACATCCCTTCCTCAGCAGGGGAACTCAGGTGCGCGCTTTGTGATGTCATTTCAGTTGGTCACATGTTTCAATGTTGAGGTTGGCTTTTCCTGTGACTCCTGGTGTGTTGTGATATCCCCCCTGCTTGTAACAGACATTCCCTCCTCTCCAGGGGAACTCAGGTGAGCGCTTTGTGATGTCATTTCAGTTGGTCACCTGTTTCAAGGTGGAGGTTGGCTTCCCCTCTGACGCCTGGTGTGTTTTGATATCCCCCCTTGTTGTAATAGACATCCCCTCCTCTCCAGGGGAACTCAGGTGAGCGCTTTGTGATATCCCCCTGCTTGTAACAGAGATCCCCTGCTCTCCAGGGGAACTCAGGTCAGCGCTTTGTGATGTCATTTCAGTTGGTCACCTGTTTCAAGGTGGAGTTTGGCTTCCCCTGTGACTCCTGGTGTGTTGTGATATCCCTCCTGCTTTTAACAGACATCCCCTCATCTCTAGGGGAACTCAGGTGAGCGCTTTGTGATGTTATTTCAGTTGGTCACCTGTTTCAAGGTGGAGGTTGGCTTCCCCTGTGACTCCTGGTGTGTTGTGATATCCCCCCTGCTTGTAACAGACATCCCCTATTCTCTAAGTTAACTCAGGTGAGCGCTTTGTGATGTCATTTCAGTTGGTCACCTGTTTCATGGTGGAGGTTGGCTTCCGCTGTGACTCCTGGTGTGTTGTGATAACCCCCCTTCTTGTAACAGACATCCCCTCCTCTCCAGGGGAACTCAGGTGAGCGCTTTGTGATGTCATTTCAGTTGGTCACCTGTTTCAAGGTGGAGGTTGGCTTCCCCTCTGACTCCTGGTGTGTTTTGATATCCCCCCTTCTTGTAATAGACATCCCCTCCTCTCCAGGGTAACTCAGGTGAGCACTTTGTGATGTCATTACAGTTGGTCACCTGTTTCAAGGTGGAGGTTGGCTTCCCCTGTGACTCCTGGTGCGTTGTGATATCCCCCCCGGTTGTAACGGACATCCCCTCCTCTCCAGGGGAACTCTGGTGAGCGCTTTGTGATGTCATTTCAGTTGGTCACCTGTTTCAAGGTGGAGGTTGGCTTCCCCTGTGACTCCTGGTGTGTTGTGATATCCCCCCTGCTTGTAACAGACATCCCCTCCTCAGCAGGGAAACTAAGGTGAGCGCTTTGTGATATCCCCCCTGCTTGTAACAGACATCCCCTCATCTCTAGGAGAACTCAGGTGAGCGCTTTGTGATGTCATTTCAGTTGGTCATCTGTTTCAAGGTGGAGTTTGGCTTCCCCTGTGACTCCTGGTGTGTTGTGATATCCCCCCTGCTTGTAACAGACATCCCCTAATCTCTAGTGGAACTCAGGTGAGCGCTTTATTATATCCCCCCTGCTTATAACAGACATCCCCTCCTCTCCAGGGGAACTCAGGTGAGCGCTTTGTGATATCCCCCCTGTTTGTAACAGACATCCCCTGCTCTCCAGGGGAACTCAGGTGAGCGCTTTGTGATGTCATTTCAGTTGGTCACCTGTTTCAAAGTAGAGATTGTCTTCCCCTGTGAATCCGGGCGTGTTGTGATATCCCTCCTGCTTTTAACAGACATCCCCTCATCTCTAGGGGAACTCAGGTGAGCGCTTTGTGATGTCATTTCAGTTGGTCACCTGTTTCAAGGTGGAGGTTGGCTTCCCCTGTGACTCCTGGCGTGTTGTGATATCCCCCCTGCTTGTAACAGACATCCCCTCCTCACCAGGGGAACTCAGGTGAGCGCTTTGTGATAGCCCCCCTGCTTGTAACAGACATCCCCTGCGCTCCAGGGGAACTCAGGTGAGCGCTTTGTGATGTCATTTCAGTTGGTCACCTGTTTCAAGGTTGAGATTGTCTTCCCCTGTGAATCCGGGCATGTTGTGATATGCCTCCTGCTTTTAACAGACATCCCCTCATCTCTAGGGGAACTCAGGTGAGCGCTTTGTGATGTCATTTCAGTTGGTCACCTGTTTCAAGGTTGAGGTTGTCTTCCCCTGTGACTCCCGGTGTGTTGTGATATCCCCCCTGCTTGTAACAGACATCCCCTCCTCACCAGAGGAACTCAGGTGAGCCCTTTCTGATATCCCCCCTGCTTGTAACAGACATCCCCTGCTCTCCAGGGGAACTCAGGTGAGCGCTTTGTGATGTCATTTCAGTTGGTCACCTGTTTCAAGTTGGAGGTTGGCTTCCCCTGTGACTCCTGGCGTGTTGTGATATCCCCCCTGCTTGTAACAGACATCCCCTCCTCACCAGGGGAACTCAGGTGAGCCCTTTCTGATATCCCCCCTGCTTGTAACAGACATCCCCTCCTCTCCAGGGGAACTCAGGTGTGCGCTATGTGATGTCATTACACTTGGTCACCTGTTTCAAGGTGGAGGTCGGCTTCCCCTCTGACTCCTGGTGTGTTTTGATATCCCCCCTTCTTGTAACAGACATCCCCTGCTCTCCAGGGGAACTCAGGTGAGCGCTTTGTGATGTCATTTCAGTTGGTCACCTGTTTCAAGGTGGAGGTTGGCTTCCGCTGTGACTCCTGGTGTGTTGTGATATCCCCCCTGCTTATAACAGACATCCCCTCATCTCTAGGGGAACTCAGGTGAGCGCTTTGTGATGTCATTTCAGTTGGTCACCTGTTTCAAGGTTGAGGTTGGCTTCCCCTGTGACTCCCGGAGTGTTGTGATATCCCCCCTGCTTGTAACAGACATCCCCTCCTCACCAGAGGAACTCAGGTGAGCGCTTTCTCATATCCCCCCTGCTTGTAACAGACATCCCCTCATCTCTAGGGGAACTCAGGTGAGCGCTTTGTGATGTCATTTCAGTTGGTCACCTGTTTCAAGTTGGAGGTTGGCTTCCCCTGTGACTCATGGTGTGTTGTGATATCCCCCCTGCTTGTAACAGACATTCCCTCTTCTCCAGGTTAACTCAGGTGAGCGCTTTGTGATGTCATTTCAGTTGGTCACCTGTTTCATGGTGGAGGTTGGCTTCCGCTGTGACTCCTGGTGTGTTGTGATATCCCCTCTGCTTGTAACAGACATCCCCTCCTCTCCAGGGGAACTCAGGTGAGCGTTTGTGATATCCCCCCTGCATGTAACAGACATCCTCACCTCTCCAGGGGAACTCAGGTGAGCGCTTTGTGATGTCATTTCAGTTGGTCACCTGTTTTAAGGTGGAGGTTGGCTTCCCCTGTGCAAGCACCGAGTCATGTCTGACCCTTGGGGTGACGCCCTCTAGCGTTTTCATGGCAGACTCGATACGGGGTGGTTTGCCAGTGCCTTCCCCAGTCATGACCGTTTACCCCCCAGCAAGCTGGGTACTCATTTTACCGACCTCGGAAGGATGGAAGGCTGAGTCAACCTTGAGCCGGCTGCTGGGATTGAACTCCCAGCCTTATGGGCAAAGCTTTCAGACGGCTGCCTTACCACTCTGCGCCACAAGAGGCTCTATAAGAGGCTCCTTCTTGTAATAGACATCCCCTAATCTCTAGTGGAACTCAGGTGAGCGCTTTGTTATATCCCCCCTGCTTATAACAGACATCCCCTCCTCTCCAGGGGAACTCAGGTGAGCGCTTTGTGATGTCATTTCAGTTGGTCACCTGTTTCAAGGTGGAGGCTGCCTTCCCCTGTGACTCCTGGTGTGTTGTGATATCCCCCCTGCTTGTAACAGACATCCCATCATCTCTAGGGGAACTCAGGTGAGCGCTTTGTGATGTCATTTCAGTTGGTCACCGGTTTCAAGGTTGAGGTTGGCTTCCCCTGTGACTCCTGGTGTGTTGTGATATCCCCCCTGCTTGTAACAGACATCCCCTCCTCACCAGGGGAACTCAGGTGAGCCCTTTCTGATATCCCCCCTGTTTGTAACAGACATCCCCTTCTCTCCAGGGGAACTCAGGTCAGCGCTTTGTGATGTCATTACAGTTGGTCACCTGTTTCAAGGTGGAGGTTGGCTTCCCCTGTGACTCCTGGTGCGTTGTGATATTCCCCCTGCTTGTAACGGACATCCCCTCCTCTCCAGGGGAACTCTGGTGAGCGCTTTGTGATATCCCCCCTGCTTGTAACAGACATCCCCTCATCTCTAGGGGAACTCAGGTGAACGATTTGTGGTGCCATTTCAGTTGGTCACCTGTTTCAAGGTTGAGGTTGGCTTCCCCTGTGACTCCTGGTGTGTTGTGATATCCCCCCTGCTTGTAACAGACATCCCCTGCTCTCCAGGGGAACTCAGGTGAGCGCTTTGTGATGTAATTTCAGTTGGTCATCTGTTTCAAGGTGGAGGTTGGCTTCCGCTGTGACTCCTGGTGTGTTGTGATATCCCCCCTGCTTGTAACAGACATCCCCTCCTCTCCAGGTGAACTCAGGTGAGCGCTTTGTGATATCCCCCTCCTTGTAACAGAGATCCCCTGCTCTCCAGGGGAACTCAGGTCAGCGCTTTGTGATGTCATTTCAGTTGGTCACCTGTTTCAAGGTGGAGGTTGGCTTCCCCTGTGACTCCTGGTGTGTTGTGATATCCCCCCTGCTTGTAACAGACATCCCCTCCTCTCCAGGTGAACTCAGGTGAGCGCTTTGTGATGTCATTTCAGTTGGTCACCTGTTTCAAGGTTGAGATTGGCTTCCCCTGTGACTCCTGGTCTGTTGTGATATCCCCCCTGCTTGTAACAGACATCCCCTAATCTCTAGTGGAACTCAGGTGAACGATTTGTGGTGCCATTTCAGTTGGTCACCTGTTTCAAGGTGGAGGTTGGCTTCCCCTGTGACTCCTGGTGTGTTGTGATATCCCCCATGCTTGTAACAGACATCCCCTGCTCTCCAGGGGAACTCAGGTGAGCGCATTGTGATGTAATTTCAGTTGGTCACCTGTTTCAAGGTGGAGGTTGGCTTCCGCTGTGACTCCTGGTGTGTTGTGATATCCCCCCTGCTTGTAACAGACATCCCTTCCTCAGCAGGGGAACTCAGGTGCGCGCTTTGTGATGTCATTTCAGTTGGTCACATGTTTCAATGTTGAGGTTTGCTTCTCCTGTGACTCCTGGTGTGTTGTGATATCCCCCCTGCTTGTAACAGACATTCCCTCCTCTCCAGGGGAACTCAGGTGAGCGCTTTGTGATGTCATTTCAGTTGGTCACCTGTTTCAAGGTGGAGGTTGGCTTCCCCTCTGACGCCTGGTGTGTTTTGATATCCCCCCTTGTTGTAATAGACATCCCCTCCTCTCCAGGGGAACTCAGGTGAGCGCTTTGTGATATCCCCCTGCTTGTAACAGAGATCCCCTGCTCTCCAGGGGAACTCAGGTCAGCGCTTTGTGATGTCATTTCAGTTGGTCACCTGTTTCAAGGTGGAGTTTGGCTTCCCCTGTGACTCCTGGTGTGTTGTGATATCCCTCCTGCTTTTAACAGACATCCCCTCATCTCTAGGGGAACTCAGGTGAGCGCTTTGTGATGTCATTTCAGTTGGTCACCTGTTTCAAGGTGGAGGTTGGCTTCCCCTGTGACTCCTGGTGTGTTGTGATATCCCCCCTGCTTGTAACAGACATCCCCTCTTCTCCAAGTTAACTCAGGTGAGCGCTTTGTGATGTTATTTCAGTTGGTCACCTGTTTCATGGTGGAGGTTGGCTTCCGCTGTGACTCCTGGTGTGTTGTGATAACCCCCCTTCTTGTAACAGACATCCCCTCCTCTCCAGGGGAACTCAGGTGAGCGCTTTGTGATGTCATTTCAGTTGGTCACCTGTTTCAAGGTGGAGGTTGGCTTCCCCTGTGACTCCTGGCGTGTTGTGATATCCCCCCTGCTTGTAACAGACATCCCCTCCTCACCAGGGGAACTCAGGTGAGCCCTTTCTGATATCCCCCCTTCTTGTAACAGACATCCCCTGCTCTCCAGGGGAACTCAGGTGAGCGCTTTGTGATGTCATTTCAGTTGGTCACCTGTTTCAAGGTGGAGGTTGGCTTCCGCTGTGACTCCTGGTGTGTTGTGATATCCCCCCTGCTTATAACAGACATCCCCTCATTTCTAGGGGAACTCAGGTGAGCGCTTTGTGATGTCATTTCAGTTGGTCACCTGTTTCAAGTTGGAGGTTGGCTTCCCCTGTGACTCATGGTGTGTTGTGATATCCCCCCTGCTTGTAACAGACATTCCCTCTTCTCCAGGTTAACTCAGGTGAGCGCTTTGTGATGTCATTTCAGTTGGTCACCTGTTTCATGGTGGAGGTTGGCTTCCGCTGTGACTCCTGGTGTGTTGTGATATCCCCCCTGCTTGTAACAGACATCCCCTCCTCTCCAGGGGAACTCAGGTGAGCGTTTGTCATATCCCCCCTGCATGTAACAGACATCCCCACCTCTCCAGGGGAACTCAGGTGAGCGCTTTGTGATGTCATTTCAGTTGGTCACCTGTTTTAAGGTGGAGGTTGGCTTCCCCTGTGACTCCTGGTGTGTTTTGATATCCCCCCTTCTTGTAATAAAGGTAAAGGTAAAGGTATCCCCTGTGCAAGCACCGAGTCATGTCTGACCCTTGGGGTGACGCCCTCTAGCGTTTTCATGGCAGACTCGATACGGGGTGGTTTGCCAGTGCCTTCCCCAGTCATGACCGTTTACCCCCCAGCAAGCTGGGTACTCATTTTACCGACCTCGGAAGGATGGAAGGCTGAGTCAACCTTGAGCCGGCTGCTGGGATTGAACTCCCAGCCTTATGGGCAAAGCTTTCAGACGGCTGCCTTACCACTCTGCGCCACAAGAGGCTCTATAAGAGGCTCCTTCTTGTAATAGACATCCCCTAATCTCTAGTGGAACTCAGGTGAGCGCTTTGTTATATCCCCCCTGCTTATAACAGACATCCCCTCCTCTCCAGGGGAACTCAGGTGAGCGCTTTGTGATGTCATTTCAGTTGGTCACCTGTTTCAAGGTGGAGGCTGGCTTCCCCTGTGACTCCTGGTGTGTTGTGATATCCCCCCTGCTTGTAACAGACATCCCATCATCTCTAGGGGAACTCAGGTGAGCGCTTTGTGATGTCATTTCAGTTGGTCACCGGTTTCAAGGTTGAGGTTGGCTTCCCCTGTGACTCCTGGTGTGTTGTGATATCCCCCCTGCTTGTAACAGACATCCCCTCCTCACCAGGGGAACTCAGGTGAGCCCTTTCTGATATCCCCCCTGTTTGTAACAGACATCCCCTTCTCTCCAGGGGAACTCAGGTCAGCGCTTTGTGATGTCATTACAGTTGGTCACCTGTTTCAAGGTGGAGGTTGGCTTCCCCTGTGACTCCTGGTGCGTTGTGATATTCCCCCTGCTTGTAACGGACATCCCCTCCTCTCCAGGGGAACTCTGGTGAGCGCTTTGTGATATCCCCCCTGCTTGTAACAGACATCCCCTCATCTCTAGGGGAACTCAGGTGAGCGCTTTGTGATGTCATTTCAGTTGGTCACATGTTTCAAGGTTGAGGTTGGCTTCCCCTGTGACTCCTGGTGTGTTGTGATATCCCCCTGCTTGTAACAGACATCCCCTAATCTCTAGTGGAACTCAGGTGAACGATTTGTGGTGCCATTTTAGTTGGTCACCTGTTTCAAGGTGGAGGTTGGCTTCCCCTGTGACTCCTGGTGTGTTGTGCTATCCCCCCTGCTTGTAACAGACATCCCCTGCTCTCCAGGGGAACTCAGGTGAGCGCTTTGTGATGTAATTTCAGTTGGTCATCTGTTTCAAGGTGGAGGTTGGCTTCCGCTGTGACTCCTGGTGTGTTGTGATATCCCCCCTGCTTGTAACAGACATCCCCTCCTCACCAGGGGAACTCAGGTGAGCGCTTTGTGATGTCATTTCAGTTGGTCACCTGTTTCAAGGTGGAGGTTAGCTTCTCCTGTGACTCCTGGTGTGTTGTGATATCCCCCCTGCTTGTAACAGACATCCCCTAATCTCTAGTGGAACTCAGGTGAGCGCTTTGTTATATCCCCCCTGCTTGTAACAGACATCCCCTCATCTCTAGGGGAACTCAGGTGAGCGCTTTGTGATGTCATTTCAGTTGGTCACATGTTTCAAGGTTGAGGTTGGCTTCCCCTGTGACTCCTGGTGTGTTGTGATATCCCCCCTGCTTGTAACAGACATCCCCTAATCTCTAGTGGAACTCAGGTGAACGATTTGTGGTGCCATTTCAGTTGGTCACCTGTTTCAAGGTGGAGGTTGGCTTCCCCTGTGACTCCTGGTGTGTTGTGATATCCCCCATGCTTGTAACAGACATCCCCTGCTCTCCAGGGGAACTCAGGTGAGCGCTTTGTGATGTCATTTCAGTTGGTCACCTGTTTCAAGGTGGAGGTTGGCTTCCCCTGTGACTCCTGGTGTGTTGTGATATCCCCCCTGCTTGTAACAGACATTCCCTCCTCTCCAGGGGAACTCAGGTGAGCGCTTTGTGATGTCATTTCAGTTGGTCACCTGTTTCAAGGTGGAGGTTGGCTTCCCCTCTGACGCCTGGTGTGTTTTGATATCCCCCCTTGTTGTAATAGACATCCCCTCCTCTCCAGGGGAACTCAGGTGAGCGCTTTGTGATATCCCCCTGCTTGTAACAGAGATCCCCTGCTCTCCAGGGGAACTCAGGTCAGCGCTTTGTGATGTCATTTCAGTTGGTCACCTGTTTCAAGGTGGAGTTTGGCTTCCCCTGTGACTCCTGGTGTGTTGTGATATCCCTCCTGCTTTTAACAGACATCCCCTCATCTCTAGGGGAACTCAGGTGAGCGCTTTGTGATGTCATTTCAGTTGGTCACCTGTTTCAAGGTGGAGGTTGGCTTCCCCTGTGACTCCTGGTGTGTTGTGATATCCCCCCTGCTTGTAACAGACATCCCCTCTTCTCCAAGTTAACTCAGGTGAGCGCTTTGTGATGTCATTTCTGTTGGTCACCTGTTTCATGGTGGAGGTTGGCTTCCGCTGTGACTCCTGGTGTGTTGTGATAACCCCCCTTCTTGTAACAGACATCCCCTCCTCTCCAGGGGAACTCAGGTGAGCGCTTTGTGATGTCATTTCAGTTGGTCACCTGTTTCAAGGTGGAGGTTGGCTTCCCCTGTGACTCCTGGCGTGTTGTGATATCCCCCCTGCTTGTAACAGACATCCCCTCCTCACCAGGGGAACTCAGGTGAGCCCTTTCTGATATCCCCCCTTCTTGTAACAGACATCCCCTGCTCTCCAGGGGAACTCAGGTGAGCGCTTTGTGATGTCATTTCAGTTGGTCACCTGTTTCAAGGTGGAGGTTGGCTTCCCCTGTGACTCCTGGTGTGTTGTGATATCCCCCCTGCTTATAACAGACATCCCCTCATCTCTAGGGGAACTCAGGTGAGCGCTTTGTGATGTCATTTCAGTTGGTCACCTGTTTCAAGGTTGAGGTTGGCTTCCCCTGTGACTCCCGGTGTGTTGTGATATCCCCCCTGCTTGTAACAGACATCCCCTCCTCACCAGAGGAACTCAGGTGAGCGCTTTCTCATATCCCCCCTGCTTGTAACAGACATCCCCTCATCTCTAGGGGAACTCAGGTGAGCGCTTTGTGATGTCATTTCAGTTGGTCACCTGTTTCAAGTTGGAGGTTGGCTTCCCCTGTGACTCATGGTGTGTTGTGATATCCCCCCTGCTTGTAACAGACATTCCCTCTTCTCCAGGTTAACTCAGGTGAGCGCTTTGTGATGTCATTTCAGTTGGTCACCTGTTTCATGGTGGAGGTTGGCTTCCGCTGTGACTCCTGGTGTGTTGTGATATCCCCCCTGCTTGTAACAGACATCCCCTCCTTTCCAGGGGAACTCAGGTGAGCGTTTGTGATATCCCCCCTGCATGTAACAGACATCCCCACCTCTCCAGGGGAACTCAGGTGAGCGCTTTGTGATGTCATTTCAGTTGGTCACCTGTTTTAAGGTGGAGGTTGGCTTCCCCTGTGACTCCTGGTGTGTTTTGATATCCCCCCTTCTTGTAATAAAGGTAAAGGTAAAGGTATCCCCTGTGCAAGCACCGAGTCATGTCTGACCCTTGGGGTGACGCCCTCTAGCGTTTTCATGGCAGATTCGATACGGGGTGGTTTGCCAGTGCCTTCCCCAGTCATGACCGTTTACCCCCCAGCAAGCTGGGTACTCATTTTACCGACCTCGGAAGGATGGAAGGCTGAGTCAACCTTGAGCCGGCTGCTGGGATTGAACTCCCAGCCTTATGGGCAAAGCTTTCAGACGGCTGCCTTACCACTCTGCGCCACAAGAGGCTCTATAAGAGGCTCCTTCTTGTAATAGACATCCCCTAATCTCTAGTGGAACTCAGGTGAGCGCTTTGTTATATCCCCCCTGCTTATAACAGACATCCCCTCCTCTCCAGGGGAACTCAGGTGAGCGCTTTGTGATGTCATTTCAGTTGGTCACCTGTTTCAAGGTGGAGGCTGGCTTCCCCTGTGACTCCTGGTGTGTTGTGATATCCCCCCTGCTTGTAACAGACATCCCATCATCTCTAGGGGAACTCAGGTGAGCGCTTTGTGATGTCATTTCAGTTGGTCACCGGTTTCAAGGTTGAGGTTGGCTTCCCCTGTGACTCCTGGTGTGTTGTGATATCCCCCCTGCTTGTAACAGACATCCCCTCCTCACCAGGGGAACTCAGGTGAGCCCTTTCTGATATCCCCCCTGTTTGTAACAGACATCCCCTTCTCTCCAGGGGAACTCAGGTCAGCGCTTTGTGATGTCATTACAGTTGGTCACCTGTTTCAAGGTGGAGGTTGGCTTCCCCTGTGACTCCTGGTGCGTTGTGATATTCCCCCTGCTTGTAACGGACATCCCCTCCTCTCCAGGGGAACTCTGGTGAGCGCTTTGTGATATCCCCCCTGCTTGTAACAGACATCCCCTCATCTCTAGGGGAACTCAGGTGAGCGCTTTGTGATGTCATTTCAGTTGGTCACATGTTTCAAGGTTGAGGTTGGCTTCCCCTGTGACTCCTGGTGTGTTGTGATATCCCCCTGCTTGTAACAGACATCCCCTAATCTCTAGTGGAACTCAGGTGAACGATTTGTGGTGCCATTTCAGTTGGTCACCTGTTTCAAGGTGGAGGTTGGCTTCCCCTGTTACTCCTGGTGTGTTGTGATATCCCCCCTGCTTGTAACAGACATCCCCTGCTCTCCAGGGGAACTCAGGTGAGCGCTTTGTGATGTAATTTCAGTTGGTCATCTGTTTCAAGGTGGAGGTTGGCTTCCGCTGTGACTCCTGGTGTGTTGTGATATCCCCCCTGCTTGTAACAGACATCCCCTCCTCTCCAGGGGAACTCAGGTGAGCGCTTTGTTATATCCCCCCTGCTTGTAACAGACATCCCCTCATCTCTAGGGGAACTCAGGTGAGCGCTTTGTGATGTCATTTCAGTTGGTCACATGTTTCAAGGTTGAGGTTGGCTTCCCCTGTGACTCCTGGTGTGTTGTGATATCCCCCCTGCTTGTAACAGACATCCCCTCCTCTCCAGGTGAACTCAGGTGAGCGCTTTGTGATGTCATTTCAGTTGGTCACCTGTTTCAAGGTTGAGGTTGGCTTCCCCTGTGACTCCTGGTCTGTTGTGATATCCCCCCTGCTTGTAACAGACATCCCCTAATCTCTAGTGGAACTCAGGTGAACGATTTGTGGTGCCATTTCAGTTGGTCACCTGTTTCAAGGTGGAGGTTGGCTTCCCCTGTGACTCCTGGTGTGTTGTGATATCCCCCATGCTTGTAACAGACATCCCCTGCTCTCCAGGGGAACTCAGGTGAGCGCTTTGTGATGTCATTTCAGTTGGTCACCTGTTTCAAGGTGGAGGTTGGCTTCCCCTGTGACTCCTGGTGTGTTGTGATATCCCCCCTGCTTGTAACAGACATCCCTTCCTCAGCAGGGGAACTCAGGTGCGCGCTTTGTGATGTCATTTCAGTTGGTCACATGTTTCAATGTTGAGGTTGGCTTCTCCTGTGACTCCTGGTGTGTTGTGATATCCCCCCTGCTTGTAACAGACATTCCCTCCTCTCCAGGGGAACTCAGGTGAGCGCTTTGTGATGTCATTTCAGTTGGTCACCTGTTTCAAGGTGGAGGTTGGCTTCCCCTCTGACGCCTGGTGTGTTTTGATATCCCCCCTTGTTGTAATAGACATCCCCTCCTCTCAAGGGGAACTCAGGTGAGCGCTTTGTGATATCCCCCTGCTTGTAACAGAGATCCCCTGCTCTCCAGGGGAACTCAGGTCAGCGCTTTGTGATGTCATTTCAGTTGGTCACCTGTTTCAAGGTGGAGTTTGGCTTCCCCTGTGACTCCTGGTGTGTTGTGATATCCCTCCTGCTTTTAACAGACATCCCCTCATCTCTAGGGGAACTCAGGTGAGCGCTTTGTGATGTCATTTCAGTTGGTCACCTGTTTCAAGGTGGAGGTTGGCTTCCCCTGTGACTCCTGGTGTGTTGTGATATCCCCCCTGCTTGTAACAGACATCCCCTCTTCTCCAAGTTAACTCAGGTGAGCGCTTTGTGATGTCATTTCAGTTGGTCACCTGTTTCATGGTGGAGGTTGGCTTCCGCTGTGACTCCTGGTGTGTTGTGATAACCCCCCTTCTTGTAACAGACATCCCCTCCTCTCCAGGGGAACTCAGGTGAGCGCTTTGTGATGTCATTTCAGTTGGTCACCTGTTTCAAGGTGGAGGTTGGCTTCCCCTCTGACTCCTGGTGTGTTTTGATATCCCCCCTTCTTGTAATAGACATCCCCTCCTCTCCAGGGGAACTCAGGTGAGCGCTTTGTGATGTCATTACAGTTGGTCACCTGTTTCAAGGTGGAGGTTGGCTTCCCCTGTGACTCCTGGTGCGTTGTGATATCCCCCCTGGTTGTAACGGACATCTCCTCCTCTCCAGGGGAACTCTGGTGAGCGCTTTGTGATGTCATTTCAGTTGGTCACCTGTTTCAAGGTGGAGGTTGGCTTCCCCTGTGACTCCTGGTGTGTTGTGATATCCCCCCTGCTTGTAACAGACATCCCCTCCTCAGCAGGGAAACTCAGGTGAGCGCTTTGTGATATCCCCCCTGCTTCTAACAGACATCCCCTCATCTCTAGGAGAACTCAGGTGAGCGCTTTGTGATGTCATTTCAGTTGGTCACCTGTTTCAAGGTGGAGTTTGGCTTCCCCTGTGACTCCTGGTGTGTTGTGATATCCCCCCTGCTTGTAACAGACATCCCCTAATCTCTAGTGGAACTCAGGTGAGCGCTTTATTATATCCCCCCTGCTTATAACAGACATCCCCTCCTCTCCAGGGGAACTCAGGTGAGCGCTTTGTGATATCCCCCCTGCTTGTAACAGACATCCCCTCTTCTCCAAGTTAACTCTGGTGAGCGCTTTGTGATGTCATTTCAGTTGGTCACCTGTTTCAAGGTGGAGGTTGGCTTCCCCTGTGACTCCTGGTGTGTTGTGATATCCCCCCTGCTTGTAACAGACATCCCCTCCTCAGCAGGGAAACTCAGGTGAGCGCTTTGTGATATCCCCCCTGCTTGTAACAGACATCCCCTCATCTCTAGGAGAACTCAGGTGAGCGCTTTGTGATGTCATTTCAGTTGGTCACCTGTTTCAAGGTGGAGTTTGGCTTCCCCTGTGACTCCTGGTGTGTTGTGATATCCCCCCTGCTTGTAACAGACATCCCCTAATCTCTAGTGGAACTCAGGTGAGCGCTTTATTATATCCCCCCTGCTTATAACAGACATCCCCTCCTCTCCAGGGGAACTCAGGTGAGCGCTTTGTGATATCCCCCCTGCTTGTAACAGACATCCCCTCTTCTCCAAGTTAACTCAGGTGAGCGCTTTGTGATGTCATTTCAGTTGGTCACCTGTTTCATGGTGGAGGTTGGCTTCCGCTGTGACTCCTGGTGTGTTGTGATAACCCCCCTGCTTGTAACAGACATTCCCTCCTCTCCAGGGGAACTCAGGTGTGCGCTTTGTGATGTCATTACACTTGGTCACCTGTTTCAAGGTGGAGGTTGGCTTCCCCTCTGACTCCTGGTGTGTTTTGATATCCCCCCTTCTTGTAATAGACATCCCCTCCTCTCCAGGGGAACTCAGGTGAGCGCTTTGTGATATCCCCCTGCTTGTAACAGAGATCCCCTGCTCTCCAGGAGAACTCAGGTCAGCGCTTTGTGATGTCATTTCAGTTGGTCACCTGTTTCAAGGTGGAGTTTGGCTTCCCCTGTGACTCCTGGTGTGTTGTGATATCCCCCCTGCTTGTAACAGACATCCCCTAATCTCTAGTGGAACTCAGGTGAGCGCTTTATTATATCCCCCCTGCTTATAACAGACATCCCCTCCTCTCCAGGGGAACTCAGGTGAGCGCTTTGTGATATCCCCCCTGCTTGTAACAGACATCCCCTGCTCTCCAGGGGAACTCAGGTGAGCGCTTTGTGATGTCATTTCAGTTGGTCACCTGTTTCAAAGTTGAGATTGTCTTCCCCTGTGAATCCGGGCGTGTTGTGATATCCCTCCTGCTTTTAACAGACATCCCCTCATCTCTAGGGGAACTCAGGTGAGCGCTTTGTGATGTCATTTCAGTTGGTCACCAGTTTCAAGGTGGAGGTTGGCTTCCTCTGGGACTCCTGGTGTGTTGTGATACCCCCCTGATTGTAACAGACATCCCCTCTTCTCCAAGTTAACTCAGGTGAGCGCTTTGTGATGTCATTTCAGTTGGTCACCTGTTTCATGGTGGAGGTTGGCTTCCGCTGTGACTCCTGGTGTGTTGTGATAACCCCCCTGCTTGTAACAGACATTCCCTCCTCTCCAGGGGAACTCAGGTGTGCGCTTTGTGATGTCATTACACTTGGTCACCTGTTTCAAGGTTGAGGTTGGTTTCCCCTCTGACTCCTGGTGTGTTTTGATATCCCCCCTTCTTGTAATAGACATCCCCTCCTCTCCAGGGGAACTCAGGTGAGCGCTTTGTGATATCCCCCTGCTTGTATCAGAGATCCCCTGCTCTCCAGGGGAACTCAGGTCAGCGCTTTGTGATGTCATTTCAGTTGGTCACCTGTTTCAAGGTGGAGTTTGGCTTCCGCTGTGACTCCTGGTGTGTTGTGATATCCCCCCTGCTTGTAACAGACATCCCCTAATCTCTAGTGGAACTCAGGAGAGCGCTTTATTATATCCCCCCTGCTTATAACAGACATCCCCTCCTCTCCAGGGGAACTCAGGTGAGCGCTTTGTGATATCCCCCCTGCTTGTAACAGACATCCCCACCGCTCCAGGTGAACTCAGGTGAGCGCTTTGTGATGTCATTTCAGTTGGTCACCTATTTCGAGGTGGAGGTTGGCTTCCCCTGTCACTCCTGGCGTGTTGTGATATCCCCCCTGCTTGTAACAGACATCCCCTCCTCACCAGGGGAACTCAGGTGAGCGCTTTGTGATATCCCCCCTGCTTGTAACAGACATCCCCTGCTCTCCAGGGGAACTCAGGTGAGCGCTTTGTGATGTCATTTCAGTTGGTCACCTGTTTCAAGGTTGAGATTGTCTTCCCCTGTGAATCCGGGCGTGTTGTGATATCCCTCCTGCTTTTAACAGACATCCCCTCATCTCTAGGGGAACTCAGGTGAGCGCTTTGTGATGTCATTTCAGTTGGTCACCTGTTTCAAGGTGGAGGTTGGCTTCCCCTGTGACTCCTGGTGTGTTGTGATATCCCCCCTGCTTGTAACAGACATCCCCTCCTCAGCAGGGAAACTCAGGTGAGCGCTTTGTGATATCCCCCCTGCTTCTAACAGACATCCCCTCATCTCTAGGAGAACTCAGGTGAGCGCTTTGTGATGTCATTTCAGTTGGTCACCTGTTTCAAGGTGGAGTTTGGCTTCCCCTGTGACTCCTGGTGTGTTGTGATATCCCCCCTGCTTGTAACAGACATCCCCTAATCTCTAGTGGAACTCAGGTGAGCGCTTTATTATATCCCCCCTGCTTATAACAGACATCCCCTCCTCTCCAGGGGAACTCAGGTGAGCGCTTTGTGATATCCCCCCTGCTTGTAACAGACATCCCCTCTTCTCCAAGTTAACTCTGGTGAGCGCTTTGTGATGTCATTTCAGTTGGTCACCTGTTTCAAGGTGGAGGTTGGCTTCCCCTGTGACTCCTGGTGTGTTGTGATATCCCCCCTGCTTGTAACAGACATCCCCTCCTCAGCAGGGAAACTCAGGTGAGCGCTTTGTGATATCCCCCCTGCTTGTAACAGACATCCCCTCATCTCTAGGAGAACTCAGGTGAGCGCTTTGTGATGTCATTTCAGTTGGTCACCTGTTTCAAGGTGGAGTTTGGCTTCCCCTGTGACTCCTGGTGTGTTGTGATATCCCCCCTGCTTGTAACAGACATCCCCTAATCTCTAGTGGAACTCAGGTGAGCGCTTTATTATATCCCCCCTGCTTGTAACAGACATTCCCTCCTCTCCAGGGGAACTCAGGTGTGCGCTTTGTGATGTCATTACACTTGGTCACCTGTTTCAAGGTTGAGGTTGGTTTCCCCTCTGACTCCTGGTGTGTTTTGATATCCCCCCTTCTTGTAATAGACATCCCCTCCTCTCCAGGGGAACTCAGGTGAGCGCTTTGTGATATCCCCCTGCTTGTATCAGAGATCCCCTGCTCTCCAGGGGAACTCAGGTCAGCGCTTTGTGATGTCATTTCAGTTGGTCACCTGTTTCAAGGTGGAGTTTGGCTTCCGCTGTGACTCCTGGTGTGTTGTGATATCCCCCCTGCTTGTAACAGACATCCCCTAATCTCTAGTGGAACTCAGGAGAGCGCTTTATTATATCCCCCCTGCTTATAACAGACATCCCCTCCTCTCCAGGGGAACTCAGGTGAGCGCTTTGTGATATCCCCCCTGCTTGTAACAGACATCCCCACCGCTCCAGGTGAACTCAGGTGAGCGCTTTGTGATGTCATTTCAGTTGGTCACCTATTTCGAGGTGGAGGTTGGCTTCCCCTGTCACTCCTGGCGTGTTGTGATATCCCCCCTGCTTGTAACAGACATCCCCTCCTCACCAGGGGAACTCAGGTGAGCGCTTTGTGATATCCCCCCTGCTTGTAACAGACATCCCCTGCTCTCCAGGGGAACTCAGGTGAGCGCTTTGTGATGTCATTTCAGTTGGTCACCTGTTTCAAGGTTGAGATTGTCTTCCCCTGTGAATCCGGGCGTGTTGTGATATCCCTCCTGCTTTTAACAGACATCCCCTCATCTCTAGGGGAACTCAGGTGAGCGCTTTGTGATGTCATTTCAGTTGGTCACCTGTTTCAAGGTGGAGGTTGGCTTCCCCTGTGACTCCTGGTGTGTTGTGATATCCCCCCTGCTTGTAACAGACATCCCCTTTTCTCCAAGGTAACTCAGGTGAGCGCTTTGTGATGTCATTTCAGTTGGTCACCTGTTTCATGGTGGAGGTTGGCTTCCGCTGTGACTCCTGGTGTGTTGTGACAACCCCCCTTCTTGTAACAGACATCCCCTCCTCTCCAGGGGAACTCAGGTGAGCGCTTTGTGATGTCATTTCAGTTGGTCACCTGTTTCAAGGTGGAGGTTGGCTTCCCCTCTGACTCCTGGTGTGTTTTGATATCCCCCCTTCTTGTAATAGACATCCCCTCCTCTCCAGGGGAACTCAGGTGAGCGCTTTGTGATGTCATTACAGTTGGTCACCTGTTTCAAGGTGGAGGTTGGCTTCCCCTGTGACTCCTGGTGCGTTGTGATATCCCCCCTGCTTGTAACGGACATCCCCTCCTCTCCAGGGGAACTCTGGTGAGCGCTTTGTGATGTCATTTCAATTGGTCACCTGTTTCAAGGTGGAGGTTGGCTTCCCCTGTGACTCCTGGTGTGTTGTGATATCCCCCCTGCTTGTAACAGACATCCCCTCCTCAGCAGGGGAACTCAGGTGAGCACTTTGTGATATCCCCCCTGCTTGTAACAGACATCCCCTCATCTCTAGGAGAACTCAGGTGAGCGCTTTGTGATGTCATTTCAGTTGGTCACATGTTTCAAGGTTGAGGTTGGCTTCCCCTGTGACTCCTGGTGTGTTGTAATATCCCCCCTGCTTGTAACAGACATCCCCTCCTCACCAGGGAAACTCAGGTGAGCGCTTTGTGATGCCATTTCAGTTGGTCACCTGTTTCAAGGTGGAGGTTGGCTTCCCCTGTGACTCCTGGTGTGTTTTGATATCCCCCCTTCTTGTAATAAACATCCCCTCCTCTCCAGGGGAACTCAGGTGAGCGCTTTGTGATATCCCCCCTGCTTGTAACAGAGATCCCCTGCTCTCCAGGGGAACTCAGGTCAGCGCTTTGTGATGTCATTACAGTTGGTCACCTGTTTCAAGGTGGAGGTTGGCTTCCCCTGTGACTCCTGGTGTGTTGTGATATCCCCTCTGCTTGTAACGGACATCCCCTCCTCTCCAGGGGAACTCTGGTGAGCGCTTTGTGTTGTCATTTCAGTTGGTCACCTGTTTCATGGTGGAGGTTGGCTTCCCCTGTGACTCCTGGTGTGTTGTGACATCCCCAATGCTTGTAACAGACATCCCCTCCTCTCTAGTGGAACTCAGGTGAGCGCTTTGTTATATCCCCCCTGCTTGTAACAGACATCCCCTCCTCTCCAGGGGAACTCATGTGAGCGCTTTGTGATATCCCCCCTGCATGTAACAGACATCCCCACCTCTCCAGGTGAACTCAGGTGAGCGCTTTGTGATGTCATTTCAGTTGGTCACCTGTTTCAAGGTTGAGGTTGGCTTCCCCTGTGACTCCTGGTGTGTTGTGATATCCCCCCTGCTGGTAACAGACATCCCCTAATCTCTAGTGGAACTCAGGTGAACGCTTTGTGATGCCATTTCAGTTGGTCACCTGTTTCAAGGTGGAGGTTGGCTTCCCCTGTGACTCCTGGTGTGTTGTGGTATCCCCCCTGCTTGTAACAGACATCCCCTGCTCTCCAGGGGAACTCAGGTGATCGCTTTCTGATGTCATTTCAGTTGGTCACCTGTTTCAAGGTGGAGGTTGGCTTCCCCTCTGACTCCTGGTGTGTTTTGATATCCCCCCTTCTTCTAATAGACATCCCTTCCTCTCCAGGGGAACTCAGGTGAGCGCTTTGTGATATCCCCCCTCCTTGTAACAGAGATCCCCTGCTCTCCAGGGGAACTCAGGTCAGCGCTTCGTGATGTCATTACCGTTGGTCACCTGTTTCAAGGTGGAGGTTGGCTTCCCCTGTGACTTCTGGTGTGTTGTGATATCCCCCCTGCTTGTAACAGACATCCCCTCCTCAGCAGGGGAACTCAGGTGAGCGCTTTGTGATATCCCCCCTGCATGTAACAGACATCCCCTCATCTCTAGGGGAACTCTGGTGAGCGCTTTGTGATGTCATTACAGCTGGTCACCTGTTTCAAGGTGGAGGTTGGCTTCCCCTGTGACTCCTGGTGTGTTGTGATATCCCCTCTGCTTGTAACGGACATCCCCTCCTCTCCAGGGGAACTCTGGTGAGCGCTTTGTGGTGTCATTTCAGTTGGTCACCTGTTTCAAGGTGGAGGTTGGCTTCCCCTGTGACTCCTGGTGTGTTGTGATATCCCCCCTGCCTGTAACAGACATCCCCTCCTCTCCAGGGTAACTCTGGTGAGCGCTTTGTGTTATCCCCCCCGCTTGTAACAGACATCCCCATCTCTAGGGGAACTCAGGTGAGCGCTTTGTGATGTCATTTCAGTTGGTCACATGTTTCAAGGTTGAGGTTGGCTTCCCCTGTGACTCGTGGTGTGTTGTGATTTCCCCTCTGCTGGTAACAGACATCCCCTCACCAGGGGAACTCAGGTGAGCGCTTTGTGATATCCCTCCTGCTTGTAACAGACATCCCCTAATCTCTAGTGGAACTCAGGTGAACGCTTTGTGATGCCATTTCAGTTGGTCACCTGTTTCAAGGTGGAGGTTGGCTTCCCCTGTGACTCCTGGTGTGTTGTGGTATCCCCCCTGCTTGTAACAGACATCCCCTGCTCTCCAGGGGAACTCAGGTGAGCGCTTTGGGATGTCATTTCAGTTGGTCACCTGTTTCAAGGTGGAGGTTGGCTTCCCCTGTGACTCCTGGTGTGTTGTGATATCCCCCCTGCTTGTAACCGACATCACCTGCTCTCCAGGGGAACTCAGGTGAGCGCTTTGTGATGTCATTTCAGTTGGTAACCTGTTTCAAGGTTGAGATTGTCTTCCCCTGTGAATCCGGGCGTGTTGTGATATCCCTCCTACTTTTAACAGACATCCCCTCATCTCTAGGGGATCTCAGGTGAGTGCTTTGTGATGTCATTTCAGTTGGTCACCTGTTTCAAGGTTGAGGTTGGCTTCCCCTTTGACTCCCGGTGTGTTGTGTTATCCCCCCTGCTTGTAACAGACATCCCCTCCTCACCAGGGGAACTCAGGTGAGCCCTTTCTGATATCCCCCCTGCTTGTAACAGACATCCCCTGCTCTCTAGGGGAACTCAGGTGAGCGCTTTGTGATGTCATTTCAGTTGGTCACCTGTTTCAAGTTGGAGGTTGGCTTCCCCTGTGACTCCTGGTGTGTTGTGATATCCCCCCTGCTTGTAACAGACATCCCCTCTTCTCCAAGTCAACTCAGGTGAGCGCTTTGTGATGTCATTTCAGTTGGTCACCTGTTTCATTGTGGAGGTTGGCTTCCGCTGTGACTCCTGGTGCGTTGTGATATCCCCCCTGCTTGTAACGGACATCCCCTCCTCTCCAGGGGAACTCTGGTGAGCGCTTTGTGATGTCATTTCAGTTGGTCACCTGTTTCAAGGTGGAGGTTGGCTTCCCCTGTGACTCCTGGTGTGTTGTGATATCCCCCCTGCTTGTAACAGACATCCCCTCCTCAGCAGGGGAACTCAGGTGAGCGCTTTGTGATATCCCCCCTCCTTGTAACAGACATCCCCTCATCTCTAGGGGAACTCAGGTGAGCGCTTTGTGATGTCATTTCAGTTGATCACATGTTTCAAGGTTGAGGTTGGCTTCCCCTGTGACTCCTGGTGTGTTGTGATATCCCCCCTGCTTGTAACAGACATCCCCTCCTCACCAGGGGAACTCAGGTGAGCGCTTTGTGATATCCCTCCTGCTTGTAACAGACATCCCCTGCTCTCCAGGGGAACTCAGGTGAGCGCTTTGTGATGTCATTTCAGTTGGTCACCTGTTTCATGGTGGAGGATGGCTTCCGCTGTGACTCCTGGTGTGTTGTGATAACCCCCCTGCTTGTAACAGACATCCCCTCCTCTCCAGGGGAACTCAGGTGAGCGCTTTGTGATGTCATTACAGTTGGTCACCTGTTTCAAGGTGGAGGTTGGCTTCCCCTCTGACTCCTGGTGTGTTTTGAAATCCCCCCTTCTTGTAATAGACATCCCCTCCACTCCAGGGGAACTCAGGTGAGCGCTTTGTGATATCCCCCCTGCTTGTAACAAACATCCCCTCTTCTCCAGGGGAACTCAGGTGAGCGCTTTGTGATGTCATTTCAGTTGGTCACCTGTTTCAAGGTGGAGGCTGGCTTGCCAGTGTGTTATGTTATCCCCCATGCCAGAAGAGACATTCCCTCATCTCCAGGGGAACTGAGGTGAGTGCTTTGTGATGTCATTGTAGTACGTCACAAGATTCCAGCTGGAGCTTGGCTTCCCCTCTGGTCTAGTGTGTTATGTGTTCCGCCATGCCAGTAAGAGACATTCCTTTGTCTCCATGGGAATAGAGTTGAGCGCTTTGTGATGTCATTTCAGTAGGTCTTAAGGTTCTAGTTGGAGGATGGCTCTGACTCTGACTTCTAGTGTGTTATGTTATCCGCCCTGACATTAAGAGACATGTCCTCATCTCCAGGGGAAGTAAGTGAGTGAGTCATTTCAGTTGGTCACCTGTTTCAAGGTGAAGGTTGGCTGCCCCTGTGACTCCTGGTGTGTTGTGATATCCCCCCTGCTTGTAACAGACATCCCTTCCTCAGCAGGGGAACTCACGTGAGCGCTTTGTGATATCCCCCCTGCTTGTAACAGACATCCCCTCATCTCTAGGGGAACTCAGGTGAGGGCTTTGTGATGTCATTTCAGTTGGCCACATGTTTCAAGGTTGAGGTTGGCTTCCCCTGTGACTCCTGGTGTGTTGTGATATCCCCCCTGCTTGTAACAGACATCCCCTCCTCACCAGGGGAACTCAGGTGAGCGCTTTGTGATATCCCCCCTGCTTATAACAGATATTCCCTGCTCTCCAGGGGAACTCAGGTGAGCGCTTTCTGATGTCATTTCAGTTGGTCACCTGTTTCAAGGTGGAGGTTGGATTCCCCTGTGACTCCTGGTGTGTTGTGATATCCCCCCTGCTTGTAACAGACATCCCCTCTTCTCCAAGTTAACTCAGGTGAGCGCTTTGTGATGTCATTTCAGTTGGTCACCTGATTCATGGTGGAGGTTGGCTTCCGCTGTGACTCCTAGGGTGTTGTGAAAACCCCCCTTCTTGTAACAGTCATCCCCTCCTCGCCACGGGAACTCAGGTGAGCGCTTTGTGATGTCATTTCAGTTGGTCACCTGTTTCAAGGTGGAGGTTGGCTTCCCCTCTGACTCCTGGTGTGTTTTGATTTCCACCCTTCGTGTAATAGACATCCCCTCCTCTCCAGGGGAACTCAGGTGAGCGCTTTGTGATATCCCCCCTGCTTGTAACAGACATCCCCTCATCTCTAAAGGGGAACTCAGGTGAGGGCTTTGTGATGTCATTTCAGTTGGCCACATGTTTCAAGGTTGAGGTTGGCTTCCCCTGTGACTCCTGGTGTGTTGTGATATCCCCCCTGCTTGTAACAGACATCCCCTCCTCACCAGGGGAACTCAGGTGAGCGCTTTGTGATATCCCCCCTGCTTATAACAGACATCCCCTGCTCTCCAGGGGAACTCAGGTGAGCGCTTTGTGATGTCATTTCAGTTGGTCACCTGTTTCAAGGTGGAGGTTGGCTTCCCCTGTGACTCCTGGTGTGTTGTGATATCCCCCCTGCTTCTAACAGACATCCCCTCTTCTCCAAGTTAACTCAGGTGAGCGCTTTGTGATGTCATTTCAGTTGGTCACCTGTTTCATGGTGGAGGTTGGCTTCCGCTGTGACTCCTCGTGTGTTGTGATAACCCCCCTGCTTGTAACAGACATCCCCTCCTCTCCAGTGGAACTCAGGTGAGCGCTTTGTGATGTCATTACAGTTGGTCACCTGTTTCAAGGTGGAGGTTGGCTTCCCCTCTGACTCCTGGTGTGTTTTGATATCCCCACTTCTTGTAATAGACATCCCCTCCTCTCCAGGGGAACTCAGGTGAGCGCTTTGTGATATCCCCCCTGCTTGTAACAAACATCCCCTCTTCTCCAGGGGAACTCAGGTGAGCGCTTTGTGATGTCATTTCAGTTGGTCATCTGTTTCAAGGTGGAGGTTGTCTTCCTCTGTGACTCCTGGTGTGTTGTGATATCCCCCCTGCTTGTAACAGACATCCCCTCTTCTCCAAGTTAACTCAGTTGAGCGCTTTGTGATGTCGTTTCAGTTGGTCACCTGTTTCATGGTGGGGGTTGGCTTCCGCTGTGACTCCTGATGTGTTGTGATAACCCCCCTTCTTGTAACAGACATCCCCTCCTCTCCACGGGAACTCAGGTGAGCGCTTTGTGACGTCATTTCAGTTGGTCACCTGTTTCAAGGTGGAGGTTGGCTTCCCCTCTGACTCCTGGTGTGTTTTGATATCCCCCCTTCTTGTAATAGAAATCCCCTCCTCTCCAGGGAAACTCAGGTGAGCGCTTTGTGATATCCCCCTGCTTGTAACAGAGATCCCCTGCTCTCCAGGGGAACTCAGGTCAGCGCTTTGTGAGGTCATTTCAGTTGGTCACCTGTTTCAACGTGGAGGTTGGCTTCCCCTGTGACTCCTGGTGTGTTGTGATATCCCCCCTGCTTGTAACAGACATCCCCTCCTCTCCAGGGTAACTCTGGTGAGCGCTTTGTGTTATCCCCCCTGCTTGTAACAGACATCCCCTCATCTCTAGGGGAACTCAGGTGAGCGCTTTGTGATGTCATTTCAGTTGGTCACATGTTTCTAGGTTGAGGTTGGCTTCCCCTGTGACTCCTGGTGTGTTGTGATATCCCCCCTGCTTGTAACAGACATCCCCTCCTCACCAGGGGAACTCAGGTGAACGCTTTGTGATATCCCCCCTGCTTGTAACAGACATCCCCTGCTCTCCAGGGGAACTCAGGTGAACGCTTTGTGATGTCATTTCAGTTGGTCACCTGTTTCAAGGTGGAGGTTGGCTTCCCCTTTGACTCCTGGTGTGTTGTGATATCCCCCCTGCTTGTAACAGACATCCCCTCTTCTCCAAGTTAACTCAGATGAGCGCTTTGTGATGTCATTTCAGTTGGTCACCTGTTTCATGGTGGAGGTTGGCTTCCGCTGTGACTCCTGGTGTGTTGTGATAACCCCCCTGCTTGTAACAGACATCCCCTCCTCTCCAGGGGAACTCTGGTGAGCGCTTTGTGATGTCATTTCAGTTGGTCACCTGTTTCAAGGTGGAGGTTGGCTTCCCCTGTGACTCCTGGTGTGTTGTGATATCCCCCCGGCTTGTAACAGACATCCCCTCCTCTCCATGGGAACTCTGGTGAGCGCTTTGTGATGTCATTTCAGTTGGTCACCTGTTTCAAGGTTGAGGTTGGCTTCCCCTGTGATTCCTGGTGTGTTGTGATATCCCCCCTGCTTGTAACAGACATCCCCTCCTCACCAGGGGAACTCAGGTGAGCCCTTTCTGATATCCCCCCTGCTTGTAACAGACATCCCCTGCTCTCTAGGGGAACTCAGGTGAGCGCTTTGTGATGTCATTTCAGTTGGTCACCTGTTTCAAGTTGGAGGTTGGCTTCCCCTGTGACTCCTGGTGTGTTGTGATATCCCCCCTGCTTGTAACAGACATCCCCTCTTCTCCAAGTTAACTCAGATGAGCGCTTTGTGATGTCATTTCAGTTGGTCACCTGTTTCATTGTGGAGGTTGGCTTCCGCTGTGACTCCTGGTGCGTTGTGATATCCCCCCTGCTTGTAACGGACATCCCCTCCTCTCCAGGGGAACTCTGGTGAGCGCTTTGTGATGTCATTTCAGTTGGTCACCTGTTTCAAGGTGGAGGTTGGCTTCCCCTGTGACTCCTGGTGTGTTGTGATATCCCCCCTGCTTGTAACAGACATCCCCTCCTCAGCAGGGGAACTCAGGTGAGCGCTTTGTGATATCCCCCCTCCTTGTAACAGACATCCCCTCATCTCTAGGGGAACTCAGGTGAGCGCTTTGTGATGTCATTTCAGTTGGTCACATGTTTCAAGGTTGAGGTTGGCTTCCCCTGTGACTCCTGGTGTGTTGTGATATCCCCCCTGCTTGTAACAGACATCCCCTCCTCACCAGGGGAACTCAGGTGAGCGCTTTGTGATATCCCTCCTGCTTGTAACAGACATCCCCTGCTCTCCAGGGGAACTCAGGTGAGCGCTTTGTGATGTCATTTCAGTTGGTCACCTGTTTCATGGTGGAGGATGGCTTCCGCTGTGACTCCTGGTGTGTTGTGATAACCCCCCTGCTTGTAACAGACATCCCCTCCTCTCCAGGGGAACTCAGGTGAGCGCTTTGTGATGTCATTACAGTTGGTCACCTGTTTCAAGGTGGAGGTTGGCTTCCCCTCTGACTCCTGGTGTGTTGTGATATCCCCCCTGCTTGTAATAGAAATCCCCTCCTCTCCAGGGAAACTCAGGTGAGCGCTTTGTGATATCCCCCTGCTTGTAACAGAGATCCCCTGCTCTCCAGGGGAACTCAGGTCAGCGCTTTGTGATGTCATTTCAGTTGGTCACCTGTTTCATGGTGGAGGTTGGCTTCCGCTGTGACTCCTGGTGTGTTGTGATAACCCCCCTGCTTGTAACAGACATCCCCTCCTCTCCTGGGGAACTCTGGTGAGCGCTTTGTGATGTCATTTCAGTTGGTCACCTGTTTCAAGGTGGAGGTTGGCTTCCCCTGCGACTCCTGGTGTGTTGTGATATCCCCCCGGCTTGTAACAGACATCCCCTCCTCTCCAGGGGAACTCTGGTGAGCGCTTTGTGATGTCATTTCAGTTGGTCACCTGTTTCAAGGTGGAGGTTGGCTTCCCCTGTGACTCCTGGTGTGTTGTGATATCCCCCCTGCTTGTAACAGACATCCCCTCCTCACCAGGGGAACTCAGGTGAGCGCTTTGTGATATCCCCCCTGCTTATAACAGACATCCCCTGCTCTCCAGGGGAACTCAGGTGAGCGCTTTGTGATGTCATTTCAGTTGGTCACCTGTTTCAAGGTGGAGGTTGGCTTCCCCTGTGACTCCTGGTGTGTTGTGATATCCCCCTTTCTTATAACAGACATCCCCTCTTCTCCAAGTTAACTCAGGTGAGCGCTTTGTGATGTCATTTCAGTTGGTCACCTGATTCATGGTGGAGGTTGGCTTCCGCTGTGACTCCTAGGGTGTTGTGAAAACCCCCCTTCTTGTAACAGTCATCCCCTCCTCTCCACGGGAACTCAGGTGAGCGCTTTGTGATGTCATTTCAGTTGGTCACCTGTTTCAAGGTGGAGGTTGGCTTCCCCTCTGACTCCTGGTGTGTTTTGATTTCCCCCCTTCTTGTAATAGACATCCCCTCCTCTCCAGGGGAACTCAGGTGAGCGCTTTGTGATATCCCCCCTGCTTGTAACAGACATCCCCTCCTCTCCAGGGGAACTCTGGTGAACGCTTTGTGATGTCATTTCAGTTGGTCACCTGTTTCAAGGTGGAGGTTGGCTTCCCCTGTGACTCCTGGTGTGTTGTGATATCCCCCCGGCTTGTAACAGACATCCCCTCCTCACCAGGGGAACTCAGGTGAGCGCTTTGTGATATCCCCCCTGCTTATAACAGACATCCCCTGCTCTCCAGGGGAACTCAGGTCAGCGCTTTGTGAGGTCATTTCAGTTGGTCACCTGTTTCAACGTGGAGGTTGGCTTCCCCTGTGACTCCTGGTGTGTTGTGATATCCCCCCTGCTTGTAACAGACATCCCCTCCTCTCCAGGGTAACTCTGGTGAGCGCTTTGTGTTATCCCCCCTGCTTGTAACAGACATCCCCTCATCTCTAGGGGAACTCAGGTGAGCGCTTTGTGATGTCATTTCAGTTGGTCACATGTTTCTAGGTTGAGGTTGGCTTCCCCTGTGACTCCTGGTGTGTTGTGATATCCCCCCTGCTTGTAACAGACATCCCCTGCTCTCCAGGGGAACTCAGGTGAACGCTTTGTGATGTCATTTCAGTTGGTCACCTGTTTCAAGGTGGAGGTTGGCTTCCCCTGTGACTCCTGGTGTGTTGTGATATCCCCCCTGCTTGTAACAGACATCCCCTCTTCTCCAAGTTAACTCAGATGAGCGCTTTGTGATGTCATTTCAGTTGGTCACCTGTTTCATGGTGGAGGTTGGCTTCCGCTGTGACTCCTGGTGTGTTGTGATAACCCCCCTGCTTGTAACAGACGTCCCCTCCTCTCCTGGGGAACTCAGGTGAGCGCTTTGTGATGTCATTTCAGTTGGTCACCTGTTTCAAGGTGGAGGTTGGCTTCCCCTCTGACTCCTGGTGTGTTTTGATTTCCCCCCTTCTTGTAATAGACATCCCCTCCTCTCCAGGGGAACTCAGGTGAGCGCTTTGTGATATCCCCCCTGCTTGTAACAGACATCCCCTCCTCTCCAGGGGAACTCTGGTGAGCGCTTTGTGATGTCATTTCAGTTGGTCACCTGTTTCAAGGTGGAGGTTGGCTTCCCCTGTGACTCCTGGTGTGTTGTGATATCCCCCCGGCTTGTAACAGACATCCCCTCCTCACCAGGGGAACTCAGGTGAGCGCTTTGTGATATCCCCCCTGCTTATAACAGACATCCCCTGCTCTCCAGGGGAACTCAGGTCAGCGCTTTGTGAGGTCATTTCAGTTGGTCACCTGTTTCAACGTGGAGGTTGGCTTCCCCTGTGACTCCTGGTGTGTTGTGATATCCCCCCTGCTTGTAACAGACATCCCCTCCTCTCCAGGGTAACTCTGGTGAGCGCTTTGTGTTATCCCCCCTGCTTGTAACAGACATCCCCTCATCTCTAGGGGAACTCAGGTGAGCGCTTTGTGATGTCATTTCAGTTGGTCACATGTTTCTAGGTTGAGGTTGGCTTCCCCTGTGACTCCTGGTGTGTTGTGATATCCCCCCTGCTTGTAACAGACATCCCCTGCTCTCCAGGGGAACTCAGGTGAACGCTTTGTGATGTCATTTCAGTTGGTCACCTGTTTCAAGGTGGAGGTTGGCTTCCCCTGTGACTCCTGGTGTGTTGTGATATCCCCCCTGCTTGTAACAGACATCCCCTCTTCTCCAAGTTAACTCAGATGAGCGCTTTGTGATGTCATTTCAGTTGGTCACCTGTTTCATGGTGGAGGTTGGCTTCCGCTGTGACTCCTGGTGTGTTGTGATAACCCCCCTGCTTGTAACAGACGTCCCCTCCTCTCCTGGGGAACTCTGGTGAGCGCTTTGTGATGTCATTTCAGTTGGTCACCTGTTTCAAGGTGGAGGTTGGCTTCCCCTGCGACTCCTGGTGTGTTGTGATATCCCCCCGGCTTGTAACAGACATCCCCTCCTCTCCAGGGGAACTCTGGTGAGCGCTTTGTGATGTCATTTCAGTTGGTCACCTGTTTCAAGGTGGAGGTTGGCTTCCCCTGTGACTCCTGGTGTGTTGTGATATCCCCCCTGCTTGTAACAGACATCCCCTCCTCACCAGGGGAACTCAGGTGAGCGCTTTGTGATATCCCCCCTGCTTATAACAGACATCCCCTGCTCTCCAGGGGAACTCAGGTGAGCGCTTTGTGATGTCATTTCAGTTGGTCACCTGTTTCAAGGTGGAGGTTGGCTTCCCCTGTGACTCCTGGTGTGTTGTGATATCCCCCCTTCTTATAACAGACATCCCCTCTTCTCCAAGTTAACTCAGGTGAGCGCTTTGTGATGTCATTTCAGTTGGTCACCTGTTTCATGGTGGAGGTTGGCTTCCGCTGTGACTCCTGGTGTGTTGTGATAACCCCCCTGCTTGTAACAGACATCCCCTCCTCTCCAGGGGAACTCTGGTGAGCGCTTTGTGATGTCATTTCAGTTGGTCACCTGTTTCAAGGTGGAGGTTGGCTTCCCCTGTGACTCCTGGTGTGTTGTGATATCCCCCCGGCTTGTAACAGACATCCCCTCCTCTCCATGGGAACTCTGGTGAGCGCTTTGTGATGTCATTTCAGTTGGTCACCTGTTTCAAGGTTGAGGTTGGCTTCCCCTGTGACTCCTGGTGTGTTGTGATATCCCCCCTGCTTGTAACAGACATCCCCTCCTCACCAGGGGAACTCAGGTGAGCCCTTTCTGATATCCCCCCTGCTTGTAACAGACATCCCCTGCTCTCTAGGGGAACTCAGGTGAGCGCTTTGTGATGTCATTTCAGTTGGTCACCTGTTTCAAGTTGGAGGTTGGCTTCCCCTGTGACTCCTGGTGTGTTGTGATATCCCCCCTGCTTGTAACAGACATCCCCTCTTCTCCAAGTTAACTCAGATGAGCGCTTTGTGATGTCATTTCAGTTGGTCACCTGTTTCATTGTGGAGGTTGGCTTCCGCTGTGACTCCTGGTGCGTTGTGATATCCCCCCTGCTTGTAACAGACATCCCCTCCTCTCCAGGGGAACTCTGGTGAGCGCTTTGTGATGTCATTTCAGTTGGTCACCTGTTTCAAGGTGGAGGTTGGCTTCCCCTGTGACTCCTGGTGTGTTGTGATATCCCCCCGGCTTGTAACAGACATCCCCTCCTCACCAGGGGAACTCAGGTGAGCGCTTTGTGATATCCCCCCTGCTTATAACAGACATCCCCTGCTCTCCAGGGGAACTCAGGTCAGCGCTTTGTGAGGTCATTTCAGTTGGTCACCTGTTTCAACGTGGAGGTTGGCTTCCCCTGTGACTCCTGGTGTGTTGTGATATCCCCCCTGCTTGTAACAGACATCCCCTCCTCTCCAGGGTAACTCTGGTGAGCGCTTTGTGTTATCCCCCCTGCTTGTAACAGACATCCCCTCATCTCTAGGGGAACTCAGGTGAGCGCTTTGTGATGTCATTTCAGTTGGTCACATGTTTCTAGGTTGAGGTTGGCTTCCCCTGTGACTCCTGGTGTGTTGTGATATCCCCCCTGCTTGTAACAGACATCCCCTGCTCTCCAGGGGAACTCAGGTGAACGCTTTGTGATGTCATTTCAGTTGGTCACCTGTTTCAAGGTGGAGGTTGGCTTCCCCTGTGACTCCTGGTGTGTTGTGATATCCCCCCTGCTTGTAACAGACATCCCCTCCTCACCAGGGGAACTCAGGTGAGCGCTTTGTGATATCCCTCCTGCTTGTAACAGACATCCCCTGCTCTCCAGGGGAACTCAGGTGAGCGCTTTGTGATGTCATTTCAGTTGGTCACCTGTTTCATGGTGGAGGATGGCTTCCGCTGTGACTCCTGGTGTGTTGTGATAACCCCCCTGCTTGTAACAGACATCCCCTCCTCTCCAGGGGAACTTAGGTGAGCGCTTTGTGATGTCATTACAGTTGGTCACCTGTTTCAAGGTGGAGGTTGGCTTCCCCTCTGACTCCTGGTGTGTTGTGATATCCCCCCTGCTTGTAATAGAAATCCCCTCCTCTCCAGGGAAACTCAGGTGAGCGCTTTGTGATATCCCCCTGCTTGTAACAGAGATCCCCTGCTCTCCAGGGGAACTCAGGTCAGCGCTTTGTGAGGTCATTTCAGTTGGTCACCTGTTTCAAGGTGGAGGTTGGCTTCCCCTGTGACTCCTGGTGTGTTGTGATATCCCCCCTGCTTGTAACAGACATCCCCTCTTCTCCAAGTTAACTCAGATGAGCGCTTTGTGATGTCATTTCAGTTGGTCACCTGTTTCATGGTGGAGGTTGGCTTCCGCTGTGACTCCTGGTGTGTTGTGATAACCCCCCTGCTTGTAACAGACATCCCCTCCTCTCCTGGGGAACTCTGGTGAGCGCTTTGTGATGTCATTTCAGTTGGTCACCTGTTTCAAGGTGGAGGTTGGCTTCCCCTGCGACTCCTGGTGTGTTGTGATATCCCCCCGGCTTGTAACAGACATCCCCTCCTCTCCAGGGGAACTCTGGTGAGCGCTTTGTGATGTCATTTCAGTTGGTCACCTGTTTCAAGGTGGAGGTTGGCTTCCCCTGTGACTCCTGGTGTGTTGTGATATCCCCCCTGCTTGTAACAGACATCCCCTCCTCACCAGGGGAACTCAGGTGAGCGCTTTGTGATATCCCCCCTGCTTATAACAGACATCCCCTGCTCTCCAGGGGAACTCAGGTGAGCGCTTTGTGATGTCATTTCAGTTGGTCACCTGTTTCAAGGTGGAGGTTGGCTTCCCCTGTGACTCCTGGTGTGTTGTGATATCCCCCCTTCTTATAACAGACATCCCCTCTTCTCCAAGTTAACTCAGGTGAGCGCTTTGTGATGTCATTTCAGTTGGTCACCTGATTCATGGTGGAGGTTGGCTTCCGCTGTGACTCCTAGGGTGTTGTGAAAACCCCCCTTCTTGTAACAGTCATCCCCTCCTCTCCACGGGAACTCAGGTGAGCGCTTTGTGATGTCATTTCAGTTGGTCACCTGTTTCAAGGTGGAGGTTGGCTTCCCCTCTGACTCCTGGTGTGTTTTGATTTCCCCCCTTCTTGTAATAGACATCCCCTCCTCTCCAGGGGAACTCAGGTGAGCGCTTTGTGATATCCCCCCTGCTTGTAACAGACATCCCCTCCTCTCCAGGGGAACTCTGGTGAGCGCTTTGTGATGTCATTTCAGTTGGTCACCTGTTTCAAGGTGGAGGTTGGCTTCCCCTGTGACTCCTGGTGTGTTGTGATATCCCCCCGGCTTGTAACAGACATCCCCTCCTCACCAGGGGAACTCAGGTGAGCGCTTTGTGATATCCCCCCTGCTTATAACAGACATCCCCTGCTCTCCAGGGGAACTCAGGTCAGCGCTTTGTGAGGTCATTTCAGTTGGTCACCTGTTTCAACGTGGAGGTTGGCTTCCCCTGTGACTCCTGGTGTGTTGTGATATCCCCCCTGCTTGTAACAGACATCCCCTCCTCTCCAGGGTAACTCTGGTGAGCGCTTTGTGTTATCCCCCCTGCTTGTAACAGACATCCCCTCATCTCTAGGGGAACTCAGGTGAGCGCTTTGTGATGTCATTTCAGTTGGTCACATGTTTCTAGGTTGAGGTTGGCTTCCCCTGTGACTCCTGGTGTGTTGTGATATCCCCCCTGCTTGTAACAGACATCCCCTGCTCTCCAGGGGAACTCAGGTGAACGCTTTGTGATGTCATTTCAGTTGGTCACCTGTTTCAAGGTGGAGGTTGGCTTCCCCTGTGACTCCTGGTGTGTTGTGATATCCCCCCTGCTTGTAACAGACATCCCCTCTTCTCCAAGTTAACTCAGATGAGCGCTTTGTGATGTCATTTCAGTTGGTCACCTGTTTC